>NC_140595.1:231807532-233057532 GCF_964204655.1 Triturus cristatus | reverse complement strand
CGGTGTTGGCAAAAACTAAATTACGAGTTCAAGAGGTTCAGGTACTCTTGGGACACCTACATTTTGCATGTAGGGTGGTGCAGGCCGGCAGAACATTTTGCAGGAGACTGGGTTTAGCACTTTAGGGCTGTCCCTGCCACACCATCATGTCAGGTTGTCTGCGGGGGTGAAGGAGGATTTGCGGATGTGGCTTTGCTTTCTGGACTCTTTCAATGGCATTCCAATTATGAAACAGCAGGGGTTGGACTGTGATGTTCAGATTTATTCTGATGCCTCAGGTGGCATAGGCTTTAGATTGTATTGGCAGGGACACTGGTGTGCAGAGGAATTGCCAGACTGCTGGAAAAATTGGGGACGAAATATACAATTTCTTGAGTTGTTTCCGTTGGTGGTAGCATTCCCCTTGTGGGGCGGGTTGTTACAACACAGGAAGGTAGTCTTTAGAGTAGACAATATGGCTGTGGTCCAAGTTGTTAACAGGCAGTCCACAAGAAATGCTCAGGTCCTCAAGTTACTGAGGGTGTTTTTTGCTTGAATGCTTGCGGCTGGATGTTTTGAGCCAGGTGTGGACAGTGAGATTGCGGATGCTTTGTCTCGTTCACAGTTGGAGAGGTTCAATAGACTGGCCACGGAGGAGGACAGGGACAGGATTCGCATGTCACCGGAGTTATGGACATTGGGAGACAGAGGATATTTCAGCTGGTAGTGGGGTACCTAACTGCGTTCACATGTAAGGCATATTACCATGCTTAGGGCGAGTTTCTGAGCTCATGAGCTTTTTGCTGTTTGGGGTAATGGGCGAGAGTAGAGGACGTGGTGTAGTTCATTTTAAGACTGACAGAAAAAGGTTCATCTAGAGTCACAATTGCAGAAAAACTGGCAGTCATTGCCTTCATGGGGAAACTATTGTGAGGGTATTATCCATCGGCAGGGAAGTTGGGCAAGAGGATGTTCAAAGGTTGGGCTAAGGAGCAAGGTAGGGGGGGACAGAGGAGGAGGCCCATTTCTTGGCAGGCTTTTTGTAGAGTGATCATCGTTTGCCAGAGGTTTGCTTTTCACAGGATGAGACTGTTCGGTTTTCCTCATGGATGTTTTTTGGGGCTTTTGGGGTTTTAGTGCTGTTGAGGGAGTCAGGGTGACAAGGGTTTCATATGGAGGAATATTAGCTTTAGGGCAGACTTTTTGTAGTTGCGCTTGCTTAGATCCAAAATTTACCAGTGGTTGAAAGGAACAACAGTAATATTTCAGGTACAAAAAGAGGCTGTATGCCCAGTGACTTAGGGCAGGAAACTCAGAACGCAGGCATGGTGACATACTGGGTTGGTTTTCACGCACCAAAAAGGGGATTGATAACTTCCTTCCAGTTATTAGCAGTCCTGAGGAAAGTGATAGCGATGCTGGGTATGGTGGGTAAGGATTTTAGGCTTATTCATTCTGTATTGGTGCAGCGACAGAGGCAGACAGGAGAGGATGGTCACAGGAGCAAATAATGGGGTTGGGTAGATGGTTGTCCGATTCTTTACAGAGGTATGTTAGGAACAATGAGGGAGAAGGGTTTGATTGTTAGTTAGTATAATGTTGATTACACTATTTTCTCTTTTCAGATTCGGTTCCAGGTCAGTTGACTGCTGGCTTGTCATAAAGTGGGTGGATCGGGCAGGAGGAAGAGTGCATGGGGAAGGAATCTAGGTTTCCACAACAGCTCTTCGTCAGTTGAGTGGTGCGGTAAAGGAGGCAGGAGGTAGAGGGAGCTGTTCCCTAAGCTCAACAAGCTCATGATCAGGGATATTTGCCTGGATATTTTGTTAATACATTTAGAGGAGAACAACATGGCAGTTAAAAAAGCTATTGTGGGCCATAAAACAAGATTTGAAAGTGATTAAATCTCAATGGTCATGGTGTTGTGTATCCTGAATGGAGTTTATCCCCAGGAGATGTTGGAGAGGTGCGGTCAAGCCATCAGTCATAGACAAAGCCAGGAGGAAGGTCAAAATAGAAATGCAGCTTTTCTGTATGGATGAGGGACTAGGCAGAGTGGAGAATGTTGACTTGCGATATGAGAAGGTTGAGTTTTTCAGGGACGACGGAGTGCATCTTTCCAATTATGGATTGGAACTATATCTGCTGAGGTTGAGGGAGTTTTTGATTAGACTTTAGGCAGACAGGTGTGAAGTGTTCCGAATGGGGTAGCAGGGGAAGAAGTAGTCAGGCGGTGCGTTTTTCTGGTGGTGGTTTGCCCAAATGTTTGCAGGCCTTTTCTTAAGGTTATTTTGGTTAACATAGGCTAATCAGGCAGAAAAGGAGGGCATCAAAATGTCCACATCGTAAGTCCCAGAGTTAAAGGTTACGCTATAGGAATATCAATTTGAGGTATATGTTAACTGGTTCACTATTAAGCTGGATCGGACGTTTAAAGTGAGACAATCATAGTAGTCCAATAGGTCATGATGTCAAATTTAACTTGAACGATATGTATATGAGGGGCAGGTTTAGAGGAGGGTAAGGAGTGTAGTGGTCTGTGATGTTCCCAATTTCACCCAATCGGGCTTTACTGTGGACCAAAGGGAGGTCTGTCCCCTGGGGGGCATTGGGAAGATAGAGGCGCAGTGTAGATGAACTTCGTGGGCTGCATCCAGTAAAGGACGTAGCTAAGGGATATACAGTACGCCATTGTGGGTTGCCACCCACCATTTTATGGTAGGTGTACACGGTGGCAGCCCTAATTTAGTGCAGGAGCAATTTTCTCCCAACCCCTTTTTTTAACAGTTTGTCTAGGAGGTAGGGTTTGTGATGTGTCAGGAAGTGTGGCGCCTTGCTCTGTTAGCGTTTTGTATGTATCAATGTGTGTGGCACAGTGCAACCAGGATAGGAGAGACACCCTATAACCCCTATATGTGTGTGGATAAAAACCCGCACAATTCAAGAAAAAACAAAGCCCCGGGTACACGTGTAACGGTAAGTATGCTAGTTAGCAAAGTCTGTTAGCAAATGTCACAAGTATAACTTTGAAGGTCCATTCAAGGTTTATAGAAGTTCATGAATTTATTTCATCATTATCATTGATAGGCACAACCAGCCAACACATGTTTCGTCACACTGGGAAGTATCCCGTGACTTCTTCAGGGCTGTACTGAGATGCTTAGGATTATTCATATATCGCCTTGCCGGTGATAATTCCGACCCGGCCGGTCTGGGTAGTAAACTGGAAGAACCTGTCTTCTTAAGACGTTCTGGGGTAAACTCAAAAGGGGGGTGACCTCCAGTGTAATGGAGAGCCTATGCCGTAAGTGCCTGTGTAACGGTAGAATGGCGAGTGCGCCTTCCAATGTACCGGTGAGAGTCAATTCAAAATATATAGAAAAAGGAGCGAAAATCGGGCGGGTGCGCCGTCAACCGCAATCTTCGGTGAGACAACTGAAGCACAGCACAGGGACTAGTTCACCTCTGTTCTGGATGTGAACCAGGAACCAGCGATATCTCATCCTGGTGAAAGCGCCAAAGGCACCGACAGTATTAAACGGGAGCCCAGCAAACTGGTGAGTCCATGGCAATGCCGCTGAGTCTGCGGCGACGCCGTTAAGGCGCACAGAGGTGCGAGCAGGTGCCAGTACAGTGGTGCGGGGCGATGGTGACGCAGAGGCCACATTTGCAGCTTGAGACTTGGCTTGAAGACCCATCATATAGTGGGTGAATTATTGTCTGTTTTACCAAATACGTCATCATTTCATTCTGAAAAATGTGTCCTACCTTTGGGTTTCTTTCATAAACCCTATTCTACATCACAGCCGTTCACTTCTAGATCACCAGCTATTTGGAGGCCTTCCCGTCATTTGCTTAACCAACTTCTCCCACCACTTTCTTTAAGAAATAGATTTGCTGCTCTAGAAGGTTTGTCTGACTGCGATTGACTGGATTCTCAGATTATGTCAACTAGTGGGGATAATGATTTAGATCTGCAAAAGGAGTCTCCCTCGCAAACTGCTCCCTCTATTATTCCCGCAGTGACATTAGCCAGCTGCCAAGTCAGCCTAAATTTGCCCCAGAGTCCGCTACCCCGAGGGAATCTTTTTGGTTCTATAGTGGCTATGTCTTGGAACATTGCTGGTTACAACCAAAAAAGGTCTAACAATGAATTGCTGTCTCTGTTGGCATCTAGTGATATGGTGTGCCTTCAAGAGACCTGGGAAATAGATCCTATGTATTTGAATTGGTACAGTTCCTTCCATACTCTGCTGTACCGTCACCTGCTGGTCGGGCTAAGGGTGGTTTGCTGACATTGCTCTCTAATGCTTTTCCTTTTAAAGTGAAGTCATTTTTAATAGGTCTTTAATAGGAGACATTGACTGACCTGTGAGCGCGAGCTCTGTCCTGCGAGGTCCTTCCTGTTGGGCTGTTTGTTCTGCTGCTGCACCTCGCGGAACCCGCTCCGCGGGTCCCGCTTCGCCCGTGTGCCTGGGCGCATCGTTGCTGATTCCTGACAGGGGAGCTGCCTGAATCTCGGGGAGCAGGGCTGCGAGCGCCAGGTGAGGATCAGGGACTCCATTGCCCAGGAGTCCCTGTGCTGCCATCATTTCCTGCACCTGGACGCTCTCCCTGCTGGCCACGCCCCCTAAGCACAGCTGAAAAGAGCCTGCTTGTCCCTAGCTCTTTGGGAGACATTGACTGACCTGTGAGCGCGAGCTCTGTCCTGCGAGGTCCTTCCTGTTGGGCTGTTTGTTCTGCTGCTGCACCTCGCGGAACCCGCTCCGCGGGTCCCGCTTCGCCCGTGTGCCTGGGCGCATCGTTGCTGATTCCTGACAGGGGAGCTGCCTGAATCTCGGGGAGCAGGGCTGCGAGCGCCAGGTGAGGATCAGGGACTCCATTGCCCAGGAGTCCCTGTGCTGCCATCATTTCCTGCACCTGGACGCTCTCCCTGCTGGCCACGCCCCCTAAGCACCCTCCCCCTATATCAGGTGCAGGTTCTTCCGCGGCGCGGGAGGGCGCCGGGAGAAGCCCGGGACAAGGGCGGGACCGTCTGTGGCCGTCCGGGGCCGAAGGTGGCCGGGCTGGGCCTACCCTCTTGGATTGTGCGTCCGACCCCTGGTCTCTTACACTCGGTGGAGCCGCCCGCCGAGTTCAATTTATTGTGAACATTATGCCGTCCCCTGCAAGGGAGAGCACCCCACTAAAACCGGGTGGAGCAAAGAATAGGACTCTAGAGAATTATTTCTCCCGGGCAGTGGGGGAGGGGGACAAAGAGTGTAATCTGTCCAGGTTAAGGGCAGAACGGAGACGCTCAATAGATAATATGAAAAACACGCCCCTCGGAGACCAACTTATTTTACCAAGGGAGGAGTTGTCCCGAATTGATGATGTCCCACTATTGCTGAGGGATTGCACTAACATGTCACCAGTTGAAGCCTTGAGTATAGCCCCAGAAATTAGTTCTAGCCCCCCAAGGGTGACCATTGATTTAGTGTCCCAACCCCCTCCGGCCCCTCCAGCCTCGAAGATTAGGAAAACTAAATCTAAGCCAACTAACACACAAGTAGCCTTTGGACCTCCTCCAAATAAACGCAGGAGGAAATCGAGGGGAGTTCAAGGAAAGAGCAAACCCAAGGTTCCACACTCGGATTTTGGGAAGTTTTTAAAAACCCCCACATTAGTAGAGAAACCATTGGTCGATTTACACCCTAAACCCATTGCTCATGAGGATCCAGCTCCTACTATGATAAAAGACACAGGAGTTGGTATTGCTAATATTCCCTTGTCTGTTGTCCCGCTGGGAAACCTAGAATTTTTGCTAAGGTCCCTGTTATTACCGATCAGCGAGAGTATTAAAAAGATTGAGATCAGACTGACCATTTTAGAGGCCACATTGGGCAGTCTGAAAACTCCAGCTGGCAGACAGGGAAGGCAATCAGAGTCTACTCCCTCCACTGTAGCCCCTAAGCAGTCGGCAAATAGTGTCGCCAATCCAGTCCCTCCACAAGCTGTGAATGTGGCACCCTCGCAACAACCCACAAGGCCAAAGCCTGCAACAGCTAAGCCCCCTAACACCAATATGCCCAACCCTCCTTTAGGATCTGTACCCCCGGCACAGCCGGTAGACAAGAGCACCCCGACCCCTTTAATGAAGCTCACCCTGAGACCACGCAGACCCAATTTACCTCCAGAGACCAATGCTTTTACTGTCGTTATGGCAGGTGTCCCCCCACTTGAGGAAGGTGAAACGGAGGACTTTTGTGCCCTAAAAAGTAGGGTAATCAAGTGGTTAAACATAAATAGACCCCTCCCGACACATTTTAATAACGAAATTATAATGGTAAGAAGGGTACCATGGGTGGGAAGAACACAAAAATCCATTAAAGGGGACTGCATACTGGTGAGTTTTAGGGACACAGGAACAGTGTCCCATATATGTCAAGGGAAAAACAGATCTAGGGAATCCACCATCCAAACCCTCCATGTGTCGTTCTTTTTTCCCATCATCCCAGTCCTATCTCAGCAACCCCAAACTCATGACAACTGGGAGAGGGTTGGCAGGAGGGGGAGTCACCAGGCCTTTAACCCTAGGCCGTTTTTTGGCCGACCTGAACAACCCTTTTTTTCCTATAACCGGTTCCATTGCCTAAATGGCCTTGAAGGGGTCGATTGACAGACAGACAATGCCCCCCAGGGTTGTATAGAAATTGGAGGTACGGTAGAAAGACTGGAGGAGCAAAGATCCAAGGCTCAGCAAATCCTGGTGGTTGGTGAGGGGGAACCAAACTGCGTTGTGCCAAAGGAAATAGTTGTAGACAAGACAGGAGGGGGACATGGGCAGGGAATGCAAAGATCAATGTGGGAAAGAAGACCAAGGGCCCAGGGGGGTGCTGAATGGAGTGGAGAGGGTGTGAGACTTATCTCATGGAATATAGCGGGTATAGCGGGCAAATTCAACAATAAGGAATGGGTGGACTTCATTAGAACATTTCACATTATATGTGTACAGGAGACATGGGCTGTGGAGAATAACTACCATCTGCAGGGGTACAAGTGTTTTTTTGTTCCCGCCCGAAAATCTAGCTCAGGGAGAGCAATGGGCGGTTTGTCCATCTATGTAGATTTAGACCTGCCAGGCACCTGGTCCTTTCCAGACTGGTTCTCATATGGGATACAGGCGGTTCGGTTCCAGGGAAAGGGGTTACGTTTCTCTGTTTTTAACATATATAGCACCGAGTTAGAAAATAGCCACACCCCGGTATTAACTGAACTCGACCAAAGGTTAGGAAAAGAAATCATATCCCAGAATAAGGGACCGTCTGGTGGACTGCTTGTGGTGGGGGATTTTAATTGTCACCTTTGTCCGGCACTGGTCAAAAAGAACACAGATTGGGCGCAATGCCCAATTGAGAAGGGACCGCATTTTTCTCACTCGCCTACTGGGTCGGCTCTTAGGTTGCTTCGGCTTAAGTACGACCTAGAGCACACCATTAATATGGTAGACCCACAGTCGGATGGTACACTCCCACCAACTTTTAAGGGCAGGGGCTGCTCGTCTATTATAGATTATATTCTGGTCTCGAGATCCCTGGTTAATAAAGTAGTCAGTGTAGGGATAGACTGGAATACTTTCAGCGACCATAACCCGCTTGTTTTAATGCTCGCATATAGGGCGGGTATTGGCTCCAATGCCCATCGTTCAATCGCGGAGAGGGTCACCGATCAAGGCAGGAGACTGAAATGGTCCAAAATAGATGGGGCAAAGTTCTATAAAAACCTGAGCGATAAGGGTCTGCTGGCCATAAATGAATGTTTGGATCTGGAAGTCCAGGGACCAAGGTTATTAGAAGCATTTAACCACATTGCCAACCTGATAGACGGATTACTAAGGTCCAGTGTGCCCACGCGTAATCTGGTCAATCCCCGGTGGTTTGATAAAGATTGTTCCAAGGCACTGAGGGAACTGAAATGCTCCCTTAAGTCAAAACCACGAGATCCACATGTAATCAGGGCATGCAGAGAAAAATATAAAAAAGAGACCAAAAGGAGGAAACTCACCCTGCAGGCAGAAGCTTGGGCAGATCTGAGAGAGGCAGGGGAAAGAAGGGACCTAGCGGGGTTCTGGAGAATCATCAATAAACCGACCTTTCAAGAAAATGATTCTCCGGAGATAGGGGCTAACATCCTCCCGGAGCAGTGGGTCACACACTTTAGGAGCCTGTATAACCATGAATCGGGTCCCCACGTAGAGTCATCAGTAACCCCAAGTCAGGCTCCTCCGGTAGTATTTACCCTTAAGGAGATCACGGCAGGGATGGAGAGTCTAACTAAGAATAAAGCCCCGGGCCCAGATGGAATTCCCCCTGACCTTTTTCTTAGTAATATAGATCTTTGGGCCCCACTGATGACCAGGGTCCTAAACACTGCTATCACCTGCGGTCTCGCTCCATCATGGTCTAAAGCGATCATTGTGCCAATCTTTAAAAAGGGCAACAAGGACGACCCCAAGTGTTATCGGCCTATTTCCCTGATTGACGTCTCGGCTAAACTTCTGGGAAGGGCACTCCTGAACAGATTGTCCGAGTGGACCGAAGAGAACAACATCTTCTCGGACACTCAATATGGGTTCAGGTCAGGGAGGTCCACCAGCGACCAATGCCTGAACCTATATATGCTGACTGCCAAATATACTCTGGCCAGTAAGGAACCCATTTATATGGGATTCATGGACCTGGCAGCAGCATTCGATCACGTCAACAGAGGGAAGTTGTGGGACATGATGGCAGGGATGGGGATCGAGAGCGGCCTAATTACCATACTAAGAGAGCTGCATAGCGACACCACGGCTAGAGTTAGATTTAACAGGGAGGGAGGTTTGACGGACTCCTTTCCATGCAAAAGTGGAGTCAGACAAGGTTGTATTCTTGCCCCTTTTTTGTTCTCCCTTTACATTAATAATTTGGAACAGTTTCTTTTGGGCTTAAAGGCAGATTCCCCAAGGGTTGGGACGCGGCAAATCCCTGTCCTGCTTTACGCAGACGACGCGGTCTTGCTGGCGCGTACACCACGAAGCCTACAGATTCTGATAGATGGGTTCGTCAAGTTTATGAGCGATCTGGACTTATCTGTCAACCTAAGCAAATCTTACGTGCTCCTGGCAGGCAAAAAACCTTCCTCAAAATTTTCTTACACAATAGGCTCCCATTGTTTAGAGGAGGTTAAAACGTTCTCCTATCTCGGAGTAACCTTTGATGGTGCTCTTCAATTTAACTCCTTGGTAGAAGAGCGCTGTAACAAAATGATTGCCTCTATCGGGGCAATAGCCGGATATGGCAGGAGGTTGGGCAGATGGAGTCCGGAACAGGTGATGAACCTGTACGGCTCCATAACATGCGCTAAAGTAAGCTATGGGGCAGAAGTTTGGGGCTTCGTGAATACCTCTAGAATTGACCAGGAAGAGAACAAACATCTGAAATCTATCCTGAGGGTACCACCCAGCACTGCTGGACTCATAGCTCACAGGGAGCTAGGGAGGCCATATCTGGTCGATTTGTTAAAACTTAGGCCAATTGTGGCGTGGCTAAAAATCTGGGTAAATCCAGACGCGCATCTAAGTAGAAAAATCTTACTGGACTGCCTAGGCAGGACCCACTGCATGCGCATCCCATGGCTCAAATATGTGAGAAACACTCTTGAGGAACTAGGGTTTGGAAACCTCTTCAAGAACCCCACCACCATTTCAGCACAGCACAAGAAACAAGTAGGGGAAATCTTCCTAGAGCGGAAAACCCAATGCCGTGCTCTGGCTGAAGGGGAAAAAAAGTCAATAAGGGCTCATACTTTGGTGAAGAGTGTGGAGGGTATGGAGCCCTACCTGTATCTTGTACACAATACACAGGACAGATTTCTTATGTGCCGTTTCAGACTGAGCCTACTTCCTTTTATGTTGGCCTCGCCAGCAGGTTTTACCATGTCAATCGAGCAGAAGGGACCCTGCGGCTGCGACAGTCGGTCTCCGCAGGACTCCCTTCATTTTACTTTGCTCTGTCCCTATTATTCAATGCCCAGGCGTAGATTCCTAGTAGACATCCTAAAAAAGGCCCACCTGGAACATGCCAGAGATGCACTAATCTACTTGCAAAAAGCTTCTGACCCGCTAACCTTGTGTTGTGTTATGAATTTTATCAAGGTTGCGGTCCGACTAAGGAAGACGAGGGGAGAGGATTAAAAGACTTGTGACTCCCTGTTTTAAATTTACAGCCTTGTATGTTAGTATTTTATTGTTATTTATGCACAAGGATCTTGACTAATATTTAATGCCGTTTTATCTATGTATATGTATGTGTGCTTTTATGGTGTTTTTTAATCACCGAATAAAGATTCTTGAATTGAATTGAAAATAGGTCTTCTTATTACCATATAATTTTAATTGAATAGTGTTTGGATTATTGCTGGCTTCTCATCAACCTTTACAACAATAACTAAGCAGTGGCGTTGGCCCCTCTGGAAAGAGATGTTATTGATTTACAAGATAAATGTACCAAACCCTGCAATATAATTTGGCTTGGGGATTTCAATATTCACCCATGTGATAAGCTTAATGCGTTAGCTTGTGGAATACAGGATGATGATGGGGAGTGTGTCTCCCATTTCTGTCATACGGAGTATGGTAACACCTTAAACAGATTACTAACGATAAACAATCTTGTATTTTTAAATGTTTTTGATGAGTTAACTGGTCAGTTAGAATTTACTTTTTAAAATCATTTTTCCTCTCCTACCCTATGTTTTGGTCTCCGACTCAAGAATAGGCCTTTTTTCGCATTTTAAGACTGCGTTTTACTCATTTAGGGCCTCATGTAGGTAGCATACCAGTTACCACTTCTAAAATACCGAACGTTACCGAATCGGTATTTTAGAAGTGGTAACTCGTATGTAGGTAATGAGTCGGTATTTTTTACCGATTCGTTACAATTCGGTAATTACCGAATCGGTATTTACCGATTCGGTAATGAGGCATACCTTCCCATTGATGGGAAGGTATGCCTCATTACCGAATCGGTAAATGCCGATTCGGTAATGGGGGGAACACATGCAAGGGTGGCAGGGTGTCACATTGACACCCTGTTGCACCCCTGATTCGGCCATGTGTGCACATGTGGCACACATACATGCCCTAAGGGCATGTATGTATGCCACATTGCACACTGCTACGCGCTTCAAAATGCCTAAACACATCCATTAATTATTTACCACCAACTATTAGTTGGTGGTAAATACCGACTCTTAAACACACCCACACACTCCCCCTACATCTCGATTTTGGATTCGGAATTTACCGAATCGGTAAAATTACCGATTCGGAAAAGTTACCGATTCGGTAACATTACCGATTCGGTATTATTACCGAATCGGTAATTTTACCGATTCGGTAAATTCCGAAACCAAAAATTGTCCCCCTACATACCAATAGCCAAAATACCGGTCGGTAACGGTATAATTACCGAAAATCGGCCGTTACCGACCGGTATTTGGCTACCTACATGAGGCCCTTAGTGATCACGTTGCAGTAACCTTTTTTATTCAAACCGCAAAGAAAAATGATTGTGCTTTTAAACTCCCTATAAACTCTGTAATTGCAAGAAAAAATTGCATTGATTTAAAGTGGGAAAAAGAGGACACTGGGAGATATTTTGGCCAATTTAGTGTCCAAACGATATGGGGAGATAATGCTCTGCTTAGATTCGGATTTACATAATAGCATGCTTTCAGACTTTGAGTTAATCTTATCTGATGTTAAAAATAATTTAACCCGTGTTATCCGGTTACAGTTGGTTTGATGACAACTGTGACAAAACACTAAAGAATCTGCATATAGCTTTGTAATCCAACCCTCGCAATCCACTATTGGTTAAACGTTTGAGCCAAACCTATAATAATGCAAGGACCACTAGACTAAAGACCTTAAAGGAAGAATGGTGGGAAAACTTGCAGAAGGCTGCCATATTAAAAAGCTCGCAAGCATTCTGGTCTCTGATTAATGCTCCGTTCCTAAAAGATGAGAAGGCTATGACCACAGATACCAACGTTGCCCAGGAGGAATGGGTGATTCACTTTGAAGGTCTTTTCGGAGCGGATGATACGACAATCCCCCAATCCTTTCCCCAAATCTTAGAGAGTGATGAGGCTTTTGCTAGATTTACACTTGCTGAAACAAAGCTTGCTTTAAACCAATGAAAATGAGCAAAGGCTCCAGGACCAGATGGAGTCCCTATTGATTTGTTCCTAGATAACCAAGATCCATGGGCCCCACTTTTAACAAACGTTTTTAATAAAATTGCCCAAACAGGTGCACCGTCATCGTGGAAAACAACTGCAATCGTCCCCATATATAAAAAAGGGGATAGGTCGATTCCGAAAAACTATAGACCTATCTCTTTAATAGATTCTACTGCAAAATTAATGGGACAACTGATTTTAAACAGACTAGAGGACTGGGCACTAGAAAAGAATATCATCATCCAATGTCAGTTTGGCTTTAGAAAAGGGAAAGGCACTGTGGATCAGTGTCTGAACATGAGCCTAATTATAGCGAAATACACAGCTGCAAAAAAAGCTCAACTCCATTTAGCCTTCATGGATCTGGCTGCATCCTTTGACTGCATGGCACAGCCTAGGCTGTGGCAGATCATGGAGGCAATGGGGATTGACCTGAATATTATTAATATCATTTGCGACCTGTATTCAGGTGCTTCTGCCTGTGTTCGCTATGGGAGGGATGGTGAGTTCACCAGGTCTTTTAAAATTGCAAGAGGTGTGAGGCAGGGGTGCGTTCTTGCCCCCTTCTTATTCGCACTCTACACCAATGGTGTAAAATCTGCACTGCTGGGTTCTACTCCGGATGTTCCTTATATTAATTCAGCATAAGTGCCAATTCTACTGTATGTGGACGACGCAGTGCTTTTAGCTCGTACTAGCAACGCCCTGTGTCGTCTAGTCCTGGAATATACACAGTTTATGAGCAATCTCTGTATGAAAGTTAATTATTCAAAGTCTTTTATTTTAGTAGCAGGCACAAAACAAAGTAACCACCCACAAATTACTACCGAAGGGGAAAAATTGGGGGTTGTCGATTCTTTCAACTATCTAGGGATTATGTTTGATTCCCAGATGAAAAAGATGGTTGTTAATAGAGGAACTCCGATGGAAAAAAACATTGCTTAAAACCAATAGACTTAATAAAATCAGTGTATCAAGCTAAGACTGTATCTGCTGCCACTTATGGGGCAGCTGTTTGGGGAATGAGAAATTGTACAAAAATTGCTCACTATTGAAGACAACTTTTTAAAAAGAGTCCTTTCACCACAACAGTCATATGCCAATTATAAGTGCCACATGGAACTGAGGGCCCCCTATATCACCGATAAAAATGCAATGGCCCTAATCCTAATGTGGCACTCAATATGGCGAAAGGAGACCCTTGCTCTGACAAGAGACATTATAAAGGATGTTTTGAAATTAGATGGGGTAGGTAAACATTACTTGGTTAACTTATGTTCAATCGACATTGAAGGCAGTTGGGCTACATCACCTTTTTTTGGATCCTACTATTTGTTGTTCCATATCTAAAACTGATTTAAAAGCGCAATTATTATCTAATCGACAGATAAGAAGGGAGACTAATAATATTAATTTATCGACAGTTAAAACATATCTGGCCTCCCCTAGTATTAATCTAATGGATTCAAAAATAACATATCTATCTTTTGTCACTAATCTTTAACACAGGTACATTCTGGTGAGGTTTCGTTTAAATTATATTCCACTTATGTTGGGTTTCCCCCGTAATGTCTATGTTGCTTCTGACCTTCCATTCTGTACCTGTGATGAGCGATCCGTACGGGATGATATAAATGTTTTGTTCTTTTGTAAATTTTATTGTGATGAAAGAAAACGATTTATTATCCCTATTATGCGTAAAAGGAACTTTAAAACAGTGTCGTGTAGCCCTCTATTATTTGCAGTTATTACCTGACCCTTTTATCTGTTTCTCTCTGGTGTCCTTTTTACTATCTGCACTAAAAAAGAGACGTACACTCAACTAAAATTATATCCCCAAAAATTAAATGATTTTACTATTGTGTAAATAACTATGAACTTGTACTTTTAAATGTAATTGTTTTTAACATTTCTTACATTTTAACTTTGCTGTAATGCTGTGAAATGTTTCTTTTAATTGTAGTATACTTTTGTATACCTACATTGTGTTGGCGAAATAAAGTTATTCTGACTGACTGGCTTGAAGACCCGGGAGTCCGCGCCCCACCCCTCCTCCTGCTCAAAGAAAACCATTTCACCCCGACCTAGTAAGAGCAAAGGACCGCAATGGCTCCGCTGCAGTTAACTCCTGAAGCACGAATTCACTTGGAGGGCGGTGCCGGGCCTGGGTATCATGGTTTGGCCCCCGGACATACACTGAGAAACTCTGAGGGGTGCCTCCAGTGCAGGGCAAAGTCTCAGACAGCACCACTGACCTGAGATCAGGAGGCATATCAGAGGGAGCCCCAGGTCAATAGAGGAGTGTGTGGGGAAACTGTCCCCCAGGCGAGCTGGGTATTCACCTGCCCTCTTGGCCTTGCTGTGGGAGGCTACAGTGCTTACCTCGGCCTGAAGGCACCAGCACCCTGCAATGGCCACTAGCAAGGGACGGAAGGACAGATCAGTAAAGGACATGTTGCTTAAACCGTCTAACCTGCAGCCAGACAGCCAGATTCCTTCGAAGGCCACAGAAGAGATAGAGGGAGCAGACGGAGTGGAGGCCCCAGTCAGCTGATCCTTCCTTGAATCACTCTTCTCCTCCCTTCGTGAGGACCTGTCGCCATGAAACGAGACCTCTCAGCTGACTTGCGGGAGGTGCAACGATATGTAGACTCCCTGGGTGAGAGGGTTAACACCTTGGAGAAACGCAAAGAGGCATTTCTCCGCAGAGCAGTGATGGGCTTGACGACCTCCACAGACAAGCAGATACTGGTGGGGGGGGTTATATAAATATGGTGTTTGACAATCAGCCTGACCGCTCAGCTCAATGGCAGGGACACACAGAGGCCCTCTCCAAGAGTGGGATGGAATGCCTGCAGGATCTGGGGATGGTTGATATCTGGCGCTCTATCTACCCTCCCACTACGGACTATACATTTTACTCTCATGCACATAAAACCTATGCCAGGATCGACTATTTCATTGGGTCCCAATCCCTGCTCCCCTTGATGCTTACTTCGGACATTGAACCCTGAATACTCCCAGACAATGCCACATTGACTCCGACACTAGCAATACCTCCCGCAGACAGACCACCATACTCCTGGCGGCTGAGCAACACACTTCTTCAATGCCCGGCCGTAGCGCAACGTCTAACTAAGACATTGGATAAGTTCCTGGCTTTCAATGATACCCTGGATATCCCAATTGACTCCCTATGGGAAACGCTCAAGCTGGTGGTGAGAGGTGACCTAATTGTCACATCCTTGGTGGATAACAAGTCAGTAGAGACAAAAGGGAAGACCTCTCTAAACAAATGCAGGAGCTAGAACATATACACAAGCGGACAGGGGTACCCCAGATGTGGCGTCAGTTGGAGGCAGTGCGCTCGCAGCTGGCTGGCCTTGACCTGGACAAGGCAGTGTATGCCGCCTTACGGCTGAAGCACTCCTTTTATGCAGGGGGGATAGGTGTGGGCGCCTGCTGGGCCATAAATTACGCACTCAACGCCAAACGACCACTGTCCATATGGTTCGAGACGCGACTGGCTCCGAGTGCACACGTGACGCAGATATCTCCCGCGCGTTTCGAGATTTTTACACTGAACTGTACATAGCGCAACACCTGTCTGAGCAGGACACTCTAAAATATTTGCACAGGATAACTCATTCCCGGCTGACCCCGGACCAGGCCTCCAGTCTAGACAGCCCAATCCGCAGTTGGCATTTCGCCTCTTACCGACCAATATTCCTTCTGAACATTGACTTAAAGCTTGTCACAGAGATTCTGGCAGCTAGGCTGGGGCGACTGATGCTGGGTCTGGTGGACCCAGACCAGGTGGGGTTTGTGGTGACTAGGCAATGCGGGGACAATATGCGGAGACGACTTCACTGCATGGACAAGGCTCACCACCAACCGGTTGAGTGGGTGGTTTTGTTGGTTGATGCTGAAAAAGCATTTGACAGGGTGCACTGGGGGTTCTTTGAGGCCAACCTGGAGCAGTTTGGAGTGGGCTATCGCTTTCGAAAATGGGTAGCTATAGTCACCCTACGGCCATGGACGGAGTGAATGGATATACTTCAGATCCCTTCCCGATAGCATGTGGCACAAGGCAGGGGTGTCTGCTCTCTCCACTGCTGTTCGCTCTGTACATGGAGCCCTTGGCCCAGAGAGTGCGGGAGAATCCTCTGATCTCCTGGGTCCAGTTCGGGGGGAGTTCCACACCATAAGTTTATACGCGGATGACGTAATTGCCACACTGGAGGACCCCCTAACCTCAATCTCGGTGTTCCTCGCAGAACTGGAGAATTTTGCGGAGGCTTCGGGCTTCTGGGTCAACGTTTCCAAGTCACAAGCTTTGGGGATTTCTCTACAGCCCTCTACCAAGGACGCCCTTAGACAGATATGCCCGATTCAATGGGAGCTGGAATCGATTCTGTACCTGGGCATAAGGTTGGCAACTTCCATCCAAGCTACAGTCACCTTAAATTACAACCACCTCCTGTCGCAAACTCTACAGGTCCTTTGCCTCTGGCAGCCTTTCGGCCTCTCATGGCGGCACTTAAAATGAATATGCTTCCGAAAATATTATACCTTTTCCAGTCTATTCCCGTAGAGCGCACCCCCCCCCCCCCCCCCCCCCCACCAGTATCTTGAAATCGAACCAACAAAAATACCTCTCTTTCGTCTGGACAAATAAAAAACCTAGGATGAACAGGGACCTGAGCTACAGACCCCCAGGGGAGGGCGGCCTTGGGATCCCCAATATTGGCTACCCAGCTGCAGGTCCTGCTGGAATGGTCCCGTAGCGATTTCAAAAAGCACTGGCTATTTATGGAAAGAGCCATAGCTGGCCAACCTTGTGGAAAATCCCCTTTCTCCATAAATCTCGGCGCCTTGTAGGGCTCTACAAATCGCCGGTCATGCGTGCAACTCTAAGTGCTTGGGACACCTCTGCTGTACGATATGGCCTTACTTCCTTCCTTTCGCCCCTTACTCCTATAACTAACAATCCCGACTTCACTCTGGGCCTTGACCTGGTGGCCTTCAAGCTCTGGGATAGAGAGGGGTGCAGATCGATTGGCCATCTCTTTGATGTGGAGGGTCCCTTGACTTTCAAGGACCTCCGCGTCGACCGGAGACTGAGCACTATCATTTTCAGCAGATACGCCACTGGGACCTGCATCCCTCAATACGCCCAGGGGTGCAAAGACCACTTACCACGTACGAGAAGTGGTTACATACCAAACTGTCAAGCAGGCGTCTTATCACAGAGCATTATCATTTCCTGCGGCCCCCGGAACAGTCGGTCAAATCCGCAGGGCAGAGGTGCTGGGAGGCGGAACTGGGGCGCACGCTGTCACAGAAGCAATGGGGGGACATTTTCTATCGGGCACGACATACAGTACGAAACGTCTCCAGTATAGAAACAGCTACCAAAATCGCGTCATATTGGTACCTCACCCCTCCCAGACTATATAGGAGCAACCACAGCCACACCTCAGGCTGCTGGAGAAATTGGGGGACTGATAGCACGCTGACACACTTGTGATGGGACTGCCCTGTGCTCACTTCATACTGGCAACAGATTCTCAATGAAATAGATAAGCACTTTACACTAATACTGCGTTTCCCGGCATATGTCCTTCTGGGTTTGCCCAAAGCGCTCACATTCCCCCTCAGATCGCACAGAGACAGACAAATGGGGATTGCTTTAGGCGCGGCCCTGCAAAACATACTGTCTCACTGGGGTACGGACCGGATCCCCACGTTCCAAGGGTGGCTGCATAGGCCATGGCATGTACTGGGCATGAAGCGTATATCCCTTTCACTCCAAGGGGACGACACCTCCTTTGTGGATCTGTGGCACCCATTCCTAGCCTTGCTGTGCCCAGAAATGCAGGAGCTCACCTGACCCAGATATTTGCGCCTTCTGCACCTTCCCCTGCTGCTGCAAGATCCGGACCAAACTCTATTAACAGGTCACATACCTCGATAAGTCTCATCTTTTATTTCTGTTTCCTCATCAGACGGGTACACGGGAGGATTACACTCTGGGAGTGGGGGGGCAGGGACCTTGGGGGGGTCTCGGGAGGGAGTTGAGGTTTTGTTTTTGTCTTTTGCCTTACGTTCTCGCATGACTTGCTTGGCTCTTCATTGATGGCACTGTATTGTTTTGTTGCATTTATGTTTTATATCAATAAAAAGATTTAAACCTAAAACATTTTAATGGGAAAGAAACATTGATACAGCACAAGATACAAGAGTTGCATCAAACTTTGAAGAATTAAGCAAATTTCAAATATATTAGTAATAACAAAGAGATGTAATGCAAAATCAAAAAGCATGAATTTCAAAGAAAAGAGATAGAGGACAGAGAAGAGATTAAAGAAGACATATATGGGGAATGAGTCAAGTCATCAATATACTCTATTTTGGTCTAGTGACCATAAAAGTGTCATTGCAATTAATACATTATAATAAATAAAACATAGAGCAGACAAATGTAATACATAATCATTATGATAAACAGTAAGCAATGCAATTAACAGGTAGGGGACCTCAGGGAAAACAGCTACCTCTAACAAAATAAACCTCCATCCATAGTGACCTAAAACTAGGTTATAACGTGGTCCACCATATTGATTATCCAGGCCATACCAAGAGAAGGATTATCCCTCTCATAATGTCCATAGATACTGAGTACCCCAACCTGCTATTAAATAATTTTAGAAGATCACGTAAAAAAAGGCAAGAGTACAATCATTTGGTAAAAACAATTTAGGCTTTTGGTACTGGATTTATAAAAAGTATACCTCATACATGAGTAGCAGCAATATTTGTTACAGATTCCCTGGTGTTAGACTTTTCGTTCATATTCACCAAGCCCCCCAAACAAAACGTAACACCGCAAATACTATTGACTCTTTCTTGTCACTTTTCAATAATCGCAATGCCCCCCAATAGTGTTTTACACCCTCCAACTTGCACAATGTCATTATCAATTTTTTTGGCATAAAATCGAATATCTGGGGCAAAAGAGCAGAAAGTGGGCCTCTGTTTCCTTTGACAATGGGCAAAAGAGGCAGATCTCTAGATCACGCTCCGTTTTGCACCATCTCGAGGGGAAGAATCTTAAGGGTAGGATGCCAGATCTGAACTGGAAGTACAGACGTTGCGCCCCGGCAGAATAAATCTTGTCCAAATCGATTTCAAAACTGGGCAAACACTTGTGAAACAGAAATTGCCCTGTTTGGTCCCCCTCCCTGTGCGCGACCCAGGTTCTAGTCAAAGCCCGGTTCCAGTAGGTTTTAGTTAAGAGCATCTTATCACCTTCAGTGACTTTGTCAGGAGTTATCCATAAATTCCCCAGATTAATCAGTTCAAACTGCATTTTGACATGCTTCAACCATGGAATGCGGACGAGTTTGTCACAATTAATCAGATCCCTGAGTGCCTCTCTGTAAATAGTTAATAATGGGGTAGACCAAACCCTCACCCAATATAACAATGGTTTAATGGAGTTAAGGGCTAGATCAAATCTCAACTGAACCAATCGGGCGCTCTGCAGCAAATTGAGAAGACCTTTAATAGATTTGTTTTCCTCAGTGGATGATATGGACGCATCAGTGTAGCCCCAAATTTCTGCCCTGTGAAGGGTGGCCTATACTGTGGTGGCTAGATAGATTTTTAGGGCCGGTGACGCGGCCCCTCCTGCCGTGGACTTGTGTTTCCTTCTGATTAAGAGTGTGTGATGGTGTCGTCCGACCTTACTCTTATCTATTTGCGTCCCACATTTGAGAGAATCTGACATCTTTATGCCCAAATAGTCAAAGTGAACGGTATGCCTTCTCAGGGAACCATCAATTCTCATTTTTATTTTAACCCCTTCGGTGCTCATGACGGAATGGTTCCGTCATGACCCACGGTTGAGCTGTGCTCATGACGGAACCATACCGTCATGACCACGCCCGCGCAAGATTCCGTCAGCACAGCGGCGGAATCTGCGCAGCATCGAAGGGGTTAAAGGACCTATGAGGATTAATCCACATAAATTTGGACTTGTTGATGTTTATGTCTAAGCCTCTGTTTTTACAGAAAGCTGCAAATCAATCCAGTTCCTTCTAGAGTCCCATCAGTGTTCTGGAAATAAGTAGCGTGTCATCAGCAAACATTAGGATTGGGACCGCGATACCAGCAAGTTTTGTGGCATCATGTTCTATTGCAGAGACCCAGTGCATTGCTCCATTATTATACATACTAAAAAAGGTTGGGGCAAGTACACAGCTCTGTTTGATTCCCCTTCTGATGGGGATCTTTTCTGTGAGGTCGCCAATGTTGTTCCACCTTACTTGAGCAAAGGTGTCAGTATGCAATACTCTGAGAATCTAGAGGAGATCCTCTGGAACCCTGTAATCTCCCAGAATCCTCCATAGCCTAGACTGAAAGCTGACTGAAGGTCAATGAAGGCAAAATATAAGCGTTCTTTCTTTGGGGTGACGAACCTCCAACACGGAGCATTAAAACTAAAGGCCTTGTCAATGGTGCTTATTTTGTTCTGGAAACCTGCCTGGACGTCTTCCAGGATATGGTTGCTTTTTTGGCTGTTGTCCAGTAAGCTAATAGGCCTGTAATTTGATGGTTTGTCCCTACCCCCCTTTTAATAGATTGGGATAAAAGTAGCGTCCAGCCAGGATGGTGGAAGTTTGCTGCCCTTAATGATGGCGTTACCCAAGTTATTGAAGGAGGGGACCCAGACCTAAGGTTTAACAAATCTCCTGGAATACCATCCAGTCCTGGTGCCTTTCCTTTCTTAGTTTAAGTTCTCTGTTTTGCTTAGGGTAAAACTGGGGGAGTCCCTGGGTGGATGAGCCACACTCGTCAAGTATGTGGAGGGTTGAGGGGACATTAATACATCCACTGTCTCCTGGGGCCCATCAAACCGCCCTCCTAGAGCCTCCTCCTTATAAAGTGATGTAAAGTGGGCAACCCATTGATCGGGCTGGACAACAACCTCCTGGTGATCATCAATGGTGCGTGTGCCTTCAGCCACTAACTTCCAGAAGGACTTGAGGTTCTTGCTATCAAGTGCCTCAGTAAGGTCAGCTCATTGTCCCCACTCCCATCTCTTTTTTGCTGCTAGCAGTGTCACCTTATACTTTTTCTGGCCATAGATATCTCAGGTTTGCTGCCTTTTTAAAATATTTCTATCAGGGCATTCTTTTCCTGTTTAAAATCTGTACCAACCCAGCTAGGCCATTTCTTCATGATGCCTTCCCTTGTTCTAGCTTTAAGGAAGAGGGGCTTTATTTGGTCCAGGATTGGGCAGTGCCTGGTGACAAAGTCAAACTGACAATGAGCGGTAGCAGGCGCATCATAGGCCGAGCAAGTGTAAATAAGGGCTTCATAGATTTTCCTCTGGAATACCACATTAGATGAAACTTCCACCCATTGTAGATTACGCCTATAATGAAATGTCTCGATTGAGCTGTAAAAAGTTATTGGCTCCAGGGTATCACTCATGAATATGGCTACTTTGAACCTGGCACATAATGCCTGGTGATCACTGTTCGGCCTCTGGATGATGACCATGTCCACCAGCGCTGCCCAGAGTGCCTGGTCAATAAAAACATAATCAATATGGCTAGTTGAAACATGTTATTTAAAAGTTGGATGTGGAGGGAGGTCAGAGTGGGTGTTGCCATTGGCAATTCTCAGGTGAAATGCTACTTGATCCCCAACACCCTCTAGAGATGCTAAGTCCTCTGGCTCTGCAAGTCTTGTAATAATCACCTCATCCAGAGAGAGTCTGATATTGCAATCCCCTGCAATTATTTTAAAAACACTTTGTTGAACTGGGTCAGCATATCTCTGAGCAGGTCTTCTATTGTTTTTACTGAGTTTTATATAGCGCAAACCCGAAGGTATCCGGTATCAGAGCGCTTTGCATGAGCACCAGCTGCGTTACACAAGGACACAATCATTTTTGTTAGGCACGGGGAGATTAAGTGATTTGCCCAGAATCACAGGATGTTGTGCGTCATTGCAGAGACTTGAACCCGGTTCCCCAGATTTGAGGTCAACCGCCCTAGCCGTTAGACCACATCCTCTCCCCTATGTATTGGGGAGAGAGAGTTGGGCCGGACTGATCTAATGTATATATTTGCAATAAAAAATTCTCTCTCTCCCTGTAACATATTCACTGTTATTTTCAGGACAAAAAAAAATTATCCTTACCGTTGCATAAAACCATTTTCGTTCTTGAACAAAAGATCTGACCTGAGCCAGATTAGCAAACCCCCTGACGCTCTACAGAGAAAGATGGAACCACATTGACGTACCTACTCCTGTTTACTGGGTCACTGCCCAAGTCTCCTGTAGGAGAACAATATGATGCTGATCTATGAATGCTCCCCATTCAGGGTCTGAGAGTTTAGCTCTAATACCTCAATATTCCAAGATAAAAAACTAAGATGTGTCCCGCATCTCGTTGTCCCCACGAATAAGCCCTACTGAAGAAAGACGCCTGGGGGCTTCATCAAGGGTGCCTTTCAGTTGGGACAGAGACCTTGCCCCCTTTCTGCTAGGGCTCCACGCCCTTTTGAGCTTGTTAACATGGGTACATTTAGATAGATTACTTGGCTTTGGCATTCTCTGAGCAAGGCCCCCTTAGTATGGTTGACGTCAGTCGATCTGTGAAACATTAGATGACTCCACTATAGGAGCCACAGGCTGGGGGCTTACACAAGGTGTGGTGAATGGGGACACTGGTTGGCAATGGGGGAAATTATATTTAAGATGTATTAATGAGTTGGTCTGCAGCCTAAATCTTAACTCTAATGATATTAACACATCTGCTAGAGTGCTAGACTTAAGTTTAAGACTTATGCTGTCATATTTGCTCTGCCGCGAGCTGATATGTGTGGCCTGTAGTATATCTTCCCTAATTATCAATCTACAGCCCTCATGTCTTTCAGCCAGTGGGTCACTTTCTTGATTCTTTTTTTTTTTTAAATTAAATAAACACACCTGGCAGTACATCTGACAGTAAGTACATTCTGGGCAAATGCTTCACTACCAATTCCACTTGTCAACATTTGTTACATACCGCACAAAATCCCTATGACAAGGCATGATCCAGTACATATTTATACATTGCAGTATTCTAGCTCCCTCAATTCCCACACACAGTTAAATAACCCGTGATTAAAGTCCCCTATACTGTACCCACCTTCCCCATATCACTTTCCTGATTCTTGAATAAGAAGTTTAATAAGCACCTTTCAGGAGTTTGGGCACATTTAGCAAATAGCTATCAAAAGGCTTTGAGGTGATAGGGAAAGTATCAATCAATGTTCTTTGAGTGGAAGAACTATGTGGAACATCATGCATATGGCCTGGTAATATTGGTTTATGAATGGACCACTACTATTAGACCTATAAATGTCACCACTTGAATCCTCAGTCACCCTATGATTGCCTGTTAGGTTTATTAATCTCAAATATAGGGTCTTAGGTTGAGTACTTGACATGTCACTGCAATACGTTGTGCTAGAGGCAACCTGTTGCTTGGTAGATGTCTGGGCCGGCTCTTTTTTCTTACAGTAGCGACATAAGTTAAATTCTCTTCCAGGGGATCCTCATCAATAGTCATAAGCATTAGAATATTCCCGCCCATGTGCGGGATCCCGGAAACAGTATATTATATGTGCCCCACATATACATATCCATACATATATACCTATATGTATACACAAGCAATTGCAGCCCATAACACCCTAGAGCTGAATCATGCTGTAAGGAATTTCCACTACACATAAGAAAAATAGCATTATAAACATGAGAAACAACATTATAATTTGTTTGGAAACTGTTTTAATGCTTAGAAAACAGCAGAAATTCTTAGAAAACACTGAAAGCATAGGAAGCTCCCAGGCTGCATTGCAAATACCCAGTCTAAAAAGACTGAAAAGCTAACTCATAGCTGTATAGCAAAAACTGACACCGTGCCTTTAAGGCACACCTGACCCCCACCTTCCCATCATGCCTCAGGGGTGGCAGTTAGGTCAGTTGTTCTTTCCGGCTCCTTCTGGAAGGATCCTGGCAACAGAGCTCCACTTTTTCTGAGTTTGTCAGAAAATATTGTCTATTTTTCAACTTTTTTTTCCCTTACTTCGACGTTTTTCAACTAAGTCAGTAAGAGGCTGCCTTTTTTTAGGCTTTTTTGGGCATTTTTTCCACTTAAAATGCCTTCTCTTTTCGATCCTTGCCCTGCCTGTGGCAAGAAAAAGGCCGCGACTGACTCTCACAGGGTCTGTATCCTGTGTCTGCCGGAGGACTATGATTCCAGCACATGTCCTCACTGCCAGGGCCTGTCCAAAAGAACTTTGAAGGACAGAGAGCGAAGTCGCGCTTATGGCCTGGCACAACCATCTAGAGGCCGATCTCCGGTGAGGAAGGGCTCCAAGAGGCATAAAAAATCATCTAGAAGCAAGTCCTCTCGTCCTTCCGCCTCAGCGTCGGGCTCGGCGCTGGGAAAAGATGTTCCGGTAGGTCATGTTTCGAAAAAGAAGTTCTCGACAGCGGGCTCGCCGTCGAGAGCAGGTACGACGTCGACGTCGAAGTCCAGACCGCCATCGTCAACTCGGCGACGATCGGCGTCGAGATCCAGAGCGGCATCGAGATCCAGAGCCTCTCCGCCGTCGTCAACCCGGCGACGTTCGGCGTCGAGAGACACCCCCCCTCCGCCGTCGTCAACCCGGCGACGATCGGCGTCGAGAAGCTGGGAACCTCCGCCGTCGTCAACCAGGCGACGATCGGCGTCGAGGAGCAGAGAGCCTCCGCCGTCGCCAACCCAGCGGCGTTCGGCATCGAGGAGCAGGGACCCTCCGCCGTCGACATCTCGACGTCGATCGGCGTCGAGGAGCAGGGACCCTCCGCCGTCGTCAACCAGGCGACGACCGGCGTCGAGGAGTGTCACCCCTCCGTCGTCGAGGGCACCATCCCCCCCGTCGTCGAGGCTTCATCGACGTTCGACGTCGAGACAGCAGGATCCTCCGCCGTCGTCCTCCAAGCGGCGTTCGGCGTCGAGGTTGGCATCGGTATCGACGTCGAGAGTGGCAGCATCTCCGCCGGCGTCCCCGCGGCGTTCGGCGTCGAGGGAGAGAGAGCCTCCGTCGTCGGCTTCACATCGCCGCTCGACGTCGAGGCGGCAGACTTCGCCCACGGAACATGGCCGCCGGTCCACGTCGAGACGGCGTTCGACGTCGAGAGAGTCCCAGCGAGACAGGAGAGGACACCACGGATCGACGTCAAGACCGCGCTCGACGTCGAGACAGGCCTCGGACAAGTCGGTGGTCCTGGTTACGGAGTCGGCGTCTCGCCACTCCTCCTCCCACTCAGAGACCTCTCCACGACCAGCAAAGCCACGAGAACCTGCAGTTCAACCCCGTAGGTCTTCTCCTCAGACTCAGACCATTAATCTGTCGCCCAGATGGCTACTGCCAGCACATCATTGGCTAGACTCAGGGCCTACAAGGAGGATGCGGGAATACATCAGTCCAGTGCATGATTCTCCGCTGCAACGCCTGGTGGCGGCTGTGGACAGAGCTAGTCCCCCCAGGCCAGCACGTCCGAGATCACCGGACGACAGGCGACACAGATCGCGCTCCCCCAGACGGGAGGAGCGTTCACCTGGGTCAAGGGCGCGTGATCATCGCCGGAAGCGCAAAAGGACTCCATCATCGTCCTCTTCCTCGTCCTCCAGGTCCTCCATCAGAAACTATTCTCCCACGCTCACGGACAGCCCAGTGTCCAGGGTCTCGCCCGTAGACGACATCAACACCTACCAGGAGGTGTTGCAGCGGGGAGCACTGAAGCTGGGGATTGAGATGTCAGTCCCCCAGGTCACAACCTCGGTGATTTTTGAAACACTTCACCAAAAGTCTGCCTCTCGTCCGCTGCTGCCTTTGGTCCCAGGAATCATGGAACCAGTCATGGACACTTTTCTCACCCTGGCGGCTGTCAAAGCCGTTCCGGCTCGTATCCTAAAAAAATACAAGCCAGCTACCTCTGACCCCGTCTTTGTGAAGACAGACCCACCTGCGGACTCCGTCATAGTGGCAGCTGCAAGGAAGGGTCAGACGGCGTCGGCCTCCTCCTCCGTCCCTCCAGACAAGGAGAGCAGAACCCAGGACTCATGGGGACGCAGGACCTGCTCTTCTGCGGCGGCAGCCCTCAAGATCTCCAGCGCGGCGGCGCTTCTGGGCAGGTACGACAGGGCCCTCTGGGACTCGATGGAGCGTTTCAAATCCAAGCTACCCAAGGAGGACCAAAAGGACTTTGAGGAGATTGTTACTGAAGGGGCACTGGTGGCTAATCAGTCGATTAGCACAGCGGCGGATGGTGCGCTAATCTCAGCCCACTCTTACACACACGGCGTCTGCGCCAGGAGGTCGTCCTGGTTGCGTCTGACAGGGCTCAAGCCAGACGCACAGCAGCGGATTTTAAACCTCCCGTTCTCTGGCAACTCCCTCTTCGGCACTCACACGGATGAGGAGATGGGGCGCATGAAAACTGAGCTGGACACCCTCAAAGCCGTGGGCTTGGAGAAGAAAAAGGAATTCAAGCGCCGTTTTCGACCCACCCAACGCAAGGGGCCTCAACAGAGGGTTCAAACCCCTCAGTGGTCTCAGAGCAAACCCCAAGGGAAAACCCAGTTTCGAGGCGGAAAGTCTGGCAGGGGCAGAGGTGGACACCAACAACAGTCCTCCACTACCACAAGAAGAGGAAAGTCATGAGCTGTGGCTTCCTCTACGGCCGTTGCCCACTCCAGTGGGAGGAAGTGCGTCGCAACATCTAGCAGAGTGGGACAGCATCACAAAAGATCGCTGGGTGCTGAATATACTGCGTCATGGATATGCGCTACGTTTTCGAGCGCGTCCCAGAGACATCCCGCCAAAGAGGTCCCGTCCTCACCACCTAAACCTGCTCAAGCAGGAGGTGAGGTCCCTTCTGCGAAAGCATGCCATAGAAAGGGTTCCTCCTTCGCAGGTCGGAAAAGGAGTGTACTCCCGGTACTTCCTGGTGCCCAAGAAAGATCAAGAGCACAAGTTTCGGCCGATTCTGGACCTTCGTCTCCTAAACAAAGTCATCGTCAAGGAGAAGTTCCGTATGTTGGCGCTTCACCAAATATGTCCACATCTACAAGTCGGAGATTGGATGTGTTCGGTGGACCTCCAAGATGCGTATTTTCACATTCCAATAGCGAAACATCACCGCAGGTACCTCCGGTTTGTGGTTGGAGACAAGCACTACCAGTACAAAGTGCTTCCATTCGGACTCAAGTCGGCCCCGCGAGTCTTCACCAAATGTATGGCAGTGGTGGCGGCCTGCCTACACAAGCAGGGTCTCTTCGTCTACCCGTACTTGGACGACTGGTTACTGAAGGCTCCAACCCAGCAACAGGTGAAGAAAGACTTCCAAATCTGTCTAAGACAGTTGCACGCTCTCGGCCTTCACGTCAACATGGCAAAGTCCGTGCAGCAGCCTACTCAGTCCATCCACTACCTTGGCTCCGTTCTGGACACAAGCGTGGGAAGAGCGTATCCTTCGGAGGAGAGACTGTCTTCAATGAAGAAAAAATGCAGGCTTATGCAGCAGATGCGGAGGCCGTCAGTTCGGCAGGTAGCATCTCTGCTGGGTTCCATGGCGTCCTGCATTTTTCTAATTCCCCACGCCAGGCTGCGAATGAGACCTTTGCAGCAAGCTCTGGAGGATCAATGGGATCAGTCCACAGGTCGTTGGGTGGATCGGATCTCTCTCTCCCAGGTAGCGAAATCTTCCCTAACATGGTGGACTCGTCAGAACAATCTGTTGGTGGGAGTCCCGTTTCACCAGCCACTTCCGGTGCAATCAGTAGTGACAGACGCGTCACTACAAGGATGGGGAGCCCACATGGGGTGCCTCCAGATACAAGGTCAGTGGTCTGCAAAAGAACAGGGCTACCACATAAATATGCTAGAGCTTCGAGCAGTCCACCTTGCTCTAAAGGCGTTCCTCCCAGCAATCGAGACCAACTCAATCCTGGTGCAGACCGACAACACCACGACCATGTTTTACCTGAACAAACAGGGCGGGACTCGGTCACGGCCCCTCTCCCTGGAGGCGCAGGCGATCTGGCACTGGCTGCTCGCCCGGAACCTCTCGGTGGTGGCAGTACACCTTCCAGGGGAGTTGAATATCAAGGCAGACGCACTCAGCAGGCACTTCGAAGATCAGCCCGACTGGGTGCTGCACGACGACGTGGTGGCGGACCTGTTCCGTTGGTGGGGTCGTCCAGACATCGATCTGTTTGCAGACGACGAAAATTCAAAATGCCACGCCTTCGCGTCCAGATTCCACCGTCCAGGGACCAGGGGGAATGCTCTTTTGATGGACTGGTCAGGGACATTTGCCTACGCCTTTCCGCCCCTGCCTCTGATTCCGAAGGTGGTATCCAAGCTGCTCAGATCCGACATGAAGATGATCCTCATTGCTCCGGACTGGCCGCGCCAGTGGTGGTACCCGGACCTTCTTCATCTCTCAGTTCGACCTCACAGGCGGCTGCCTTGCAGGCCGGATTTGCTGTCCAAGATGGGCGGGAGGATTCTGCATCCCAACCTTCCCTCACTGAACTTAACAGCATGGCTCCTGAGGTCCTGCAATACGGACATTTACGTCTTCCGCCTGACTGCATGCATATTCTCAAGGAAGCGAAGCGACCCTCCACAAGAGCGTCTTATGCGTTTAAGTGGAAGAGGTTCTTCATTTGGTGTAGGGACAATCACCATGATCCTACAAAGGGGCAGGAGGACGTCATCCTTCCGTACCTCCTTCACTTAGCTAGATCAGGCTTGAAGTATGCATCCATCAGGGTCCATTTGTCTGCCATCACAGCTTACAGGAGGTCTCCCAGTCAACCTTCTTTTTTCCAGATGCAGGTGGTCAAGGACTTCTTGCAGGGGTTGAAAAAAGTTTACCCCCCTGTTCGAAACCCTTCGCCTCCGTGGGAGTTGAACTTAGTGTTATCCAAGTTGATGGGCCCACCTTTTGAGCCGATCCACAAAGCCTCTTTACAGCATCTGTCGTGGAAGGCCGCTTTTCTGGTAGCCATTACATCGGCACGCAGAGTAAGCGAAATCCAGGCGCTGTGTACTAAAGAGCCGTACACAGTTTTTCACCAGCACAAAGTGGTCTTAAGGGCACATCCATCCTTTCTCCCTAAGGTAGTGTCTGATTTTCATATTAATCAGTCCATTTCTCTGCCATCCTTCTTCCCGAATCCAGCGACCCCGGCTGAGCGGTCGCTCCACTCCTTAGACCTCAAGAGGGTACTTAAATTCTACCTGGCAAGTACCAGAGGCATTAGGAAGACGGACCAGCTGTTTGTCAACTATGGCGCCATGAGAACAGGCTTCCCAGCGGCAAAACGATCCATTTCCAGATGGATTGTTTCCTGCATTACCCTAGCCTACCAGCTGGCGAAAAGGCCCTTACCTTTGGCCCCTAAGGCTCATTCTACTAGGGGGAAAGCGGCCACAGTAGCTTTCCTGCATGACGTTCCAATGGCAGAGATCTGCAAGGCGGCCACTTGGAAATCGGTCCATACTTTTACCAGGCACTACTGCCTCGAATCCGATTCCAGGGCGGATGCCCAAGTAGGCCAAGCCTCCTTGAGGAACCTGTTTGGGTAGCTGAGCTATCTGAGCATACTGTTCCTTCTCTGTTTTTTTCTTTCCTTTGCCCGCAGGGAGATGAGGTGAGGCTCGCTATTCTATTCTAATGCTTATGACTATTGATGAGGATCCCCTGGAAGAGAAGGATTAGTTACTTACCTGTAATCCTAGTTCTCTTCCAGGGGTATCCTCATCAAAGTCATAAGCAACCCTCCCGCCTCCCCGGGCAAAGGTGTGATAGTTTTCAGAGGTTATTATTTTTCTTTGTGCCATGACTTTTCAGTCTCCGCAAAGAACAACTGACCTAACTGCCACCCCTGAGGCATGATGGGAAGGTGGGGGTCAGGTGTGCCTTAAAGGCACGGTGTCAGTTTTTGCTATACAGCTATGAGTTAGCTTTTCAGTCTTTTTAGACTGGGTATTTGCAATGCAGCCTGGGAGCTTCCTATGCTTTCAGTGTTTTCTAAGAATTTCTGCTGTTTTCTAAGCATTAAAACAGTTTCCAAACAAATTATAATGTTGTTTCTCATGTTTATAATGCTATTTTTCTTATGTGTAGTGGAAATTCCTTACAGCATGATTCAGCTCTAGGGTGTTATGGGCTGCAATTGCTTGTGTATACATATAGGTATATATGTATGGATATGTATATGTGGGGCACATATAATATACTGTTTCCGGGATCCCGCACATGGGCGGGAATATTCTAATGCTTATGACTTTGATGAGGATACCCCTGGAAGAGAACTAGGATTACAGGTAAGTAACTAATCCTTAGTGACTACCTCTGATAATTTATAAATTTTCTCAATGAAGCTCTTAGACAACTTTTCCAATGTCCCCCTTAAGCTATCAATTTCTCCTCTTAGTAAGTGGATTTGATTTGGGAACACTGCTACAATCTTGCCATTCACCATCGAGGGATGGGGGCATAGCTGGCCAGGTACTGTCTCCATTTCCAGATCTACCAGAGTGGCAAATCTGTTCGAACATTCATCATTCACCATGGAGCTTAACGCACCTTTCCTTTGACTCCAAGAGGATGCCTGGGTTGGTGAAAAAATGTTAGTAACCACTAACAGCTCCGAATGGGAAGTCGAGATGCCCCGGGTTTCTGCCTTAACCCCGCTGGTCTGCAGACAGTAGCGCCTTTCCAAAGTATAAACCAATATTCTTTTGGGGGCGCCCTTTCCTCTTTTCCCTGTGTTAATACTTGAGTCCTTAGTCACTAGGAGACCTTCCACCTCTTCTATCAGGTCATCTTTTTCATTCACAGTGCAATTTTCAGCAGAGTACCTAGGTGCTTTACGTACACCTTTGGCCCCTCTTTATCTGATGCTTTCTGCTTAACCATTTGCAACAAACAACAATGTCTCAACTGGAAATCATTAAAACAGGGCAGTAAATGATTTCCAGTTGAGACTTTGTCATTTGTTGCAAACTTTGCCCGGTCTCACCTGGGTTAACGGGTTCTACTCCTGTAATTGTTTCTTTCTGCTTAACCATGTCACACCACTGCCGCTACTGCACTGAGAAGATCTACTTTGAAGATGGAGACTCCCTCAAAAGTGTTTCAAAATAAAGCAATTTCTAGTTTCTACCCACAATGAAAATATGCTTGAGGTTTATATTACAAACATTTACTACAGCTAAAGCATGGGTACCCAATTGATAAGCTTCCAGGACTAGTCACTGTGTCCCAGGTAATAATGTCAGTTACGTTCACACAGTCAAACCTTCGGGAACAGGTATCCACTTGGTAAGAGGGTCCAGCCATCGATGTGCAGGACGGTAGTGTTCGACTCCAATGTATAGACAGAGGAAGCAGTTACTGGGTATGTCAAAATGTAAAGTCAGCAGGAAAAGATGAGAAATAAAACAATATTAAAACTGACCAGGAGCCAAGGGGGGTGGCCCTGCCCTGTCTCTGATGGGAGCGGGATGGACCTGCCTTTGGACGTGCGCGACTCACGCACATCTCACGCCGCGGGAGACTGGAACGCGCTTTATAGCGCCGACACAGATGTGCTGCTGTGATGTTGCTAGGACTGCCTCCTGGGGCCCTGTGAATTACGGGATATGGAGTCCTGAGCAAGACAGCTCCAAGTTGGTGAAATCCGTGCTGCAGGAGGCTGGAACGCGCCTTAAAGTGCCGACACAGATGTGCTGCTGCGGCGTTGGAGGGACTACCTCCTGGGGCCCTGTAAATTCTGGGATATGGAGTCCTAAGCAAGACCGCTCCAAGTTGGTGAAGATGTGTCATATCGTAACCATATGAAGGAAATGAGACTAGTAGAAATAGTTTAAAAAAACATCCAAATATTGAAAGCAACTAATATTGCATGATTAATCATTTAATACAAACAGAATACAATCAACTTTGATAAAAATTAGCAACAATCATAAAAATATAAGACAGATAAGTGGCACCCACAATCGATTACGTTTAACCCCTTCGCTGCTAGGCCTTTCCCCCCTGTCCTAAGCCTTTTTTGGGCTATTAGGGGTAGTTTGCGCTTAGGCCCCTTTAACTTTTTGTCCACGTTACATATCCACGCCAAAATGTTGTCCTTTTCTTCGAACCTCCTGAGGATTCTAAAGGCACCCAGGGTTTGTAGATTCCCCTGAAAGGCACCGAGAAATTAGCTAAAATACAGCTCCATTTATTATTTATTTTTTCTGGGAAAAATGGGGGAAAAGTGCTGCTGAAGAAAGAGTCAGTTTTTCCCTGAAAATGGTATCAATGAAAGGTTTGCTTGGCTAAAATCACCATCTTCTCAGCTTTCAGCAACAGGCACACTTGTGTCAGAAAACCAAACTTTGTACAAAGTTTTGGCATTTTTCTGGCACATAGACTATTTTTCCCATTTTTTGTGCTTTCAACCTCCTTCTAGTTAGTGGTAGAAATGGGTGTGAAACCAATAATGGATCCCAGATAGCTATACATTTACGAAAAGTAGATACAATTCTGAATTAAGCAAGAGGTCATTGATATATAGAAAACCTATGCATATCCGAAATGCAAACAAGATATGGAGTTCAGAAGCAGTGGTTATTTGCACATCTCCGAATTTGTGGGTACCCGCACTAGCATGTGAATTAGAGGGCATTTTCCATTGAGAATAAGTGCAGAAGTGAGCTGATAAGGTAAAGCGCGGAAGAGGTGTATTGTGTGAAAGCAGTTTTTATCGGGGAAGTATGGTCTTTGGGAGATTGTATAAAGTAGATAACTCGGAAAAAGGAATAGGAGAGGTAGAATGGGAGAATTATGAGGTGAGGAATAAACCCTAGTTCGTCCATGCTTCCCATTTTTCTTAAGCGATATTATGCTAAATAGAGCTGTTCAAGGATTTATCAGTAAGAGTCAGAGGAGAAACGAGAAAAGGTTTCAATAGGGTGCAAGCATGTGAAACCGTGGTAGGCAACCAAAACGTAGGAGAGTAAGACATGAAAAGAATGTGTGTGAGAAAAAGGTGATAACCTGGCATTTTCCAAAGAGAAACATAATTTATGAGTACAGTCGAGAGATTGAGAAAAATAATTTATTTGCCTAATCCTGAAAGCCCTATGATAGGTAATAAGGAGAACAGAAGCAGCTCCAGCAAGGGACTTGTTGTCCCCGAACTCTGAGGGGCAGGCAAGCAGCCCGTGCACCTCATTTCACATGTGCTCTAGGAGCACTATATAGCGTGTTTTCAAAACCCATTGCGTGGGACGTGTGCAGGGCTTTCAGCGACAAAAAGGAGCAGTGCAGAGCAACTACCCTTAGCTCTATCTACTTGAATCCCCTCCTCCAGCATCAACTGTGAGTACCTGGCTTAAGCTTTTTACAGCTGTAATGCGTAAAAGAAAGGCCCAGGACATTGTTGCAGACAAAAGGCCTAAAGAGAAGCCTGCAAGAGGCACATCCTCAGAAAACTGCTTCTTGGATGCCATTAACGAAGAGGTAGAGGGCATCCTGAGCAATAGTAAGAACCCGCCCGAGGCTAGCGGGCCCAATCCCCAAATCACTCATGTTCGAGGCATATGAGCTGCAGATTACACACTTTTGCATAGATCGCCATCTGGTGTTGGGCCCGGATGTTTGCAGTTTGTTTTTCCTCTTGGAAAGTCTTTGGAAGTCACGAGGTCGGTGACTCCTCCTTTGGATCGTATTGCGCATGGGCTTCGGCTCCATCCTCAGATTGTTTTTTTCCGCCATCGGGCTCGGATGTAATCTTCGCGCTCCGGTTCCGAACATCTACAGTTCGACGATCGAAGCGGAATCCTCACTCACATTGCGGTATTGTTTCGATCGCGATCTCCTCAATCACCTTCTCATCGACAAATCTTCGGTTCCAGTCGTCGACGGCTGCCTTCGGGCCTACCCAAGCTCCGGTCCCGGCTGATGGAAAGAACTCCATTCAAGAAGTGCCCTCGATGTGGGTCCAAATTCCCCCACACCGATCTTCATGAGGTGTGCAACCTCTGCCTCTCCCCTGAACACGAGGCTCGAGACTGTCCGACCTGTAAGTCTTTCAGATCGAAAAAGACTATTCGGGACCGAAGAGCCAGACGAAACATGGCACACTCCCCGACCTCCGTTCCAGTCGACATCTTCGGAGACGACGTCGAAGATCCGGGACAGCAGCGCACCGAAGAGGACCTCGTCAGTGCTTCCGAAGCCGACGACTCAGATGTAGAGGACATCACCCCGGCGCAGAGGGTCGTAAGTAATATACCCCCCCACACCCGCGCCGACACCCAAAAAGGCTTTGGTCACGCCTTCGCCTCCGGGCCTAGGCAAGACCAGAGACACTGCTTCACACACCCCACCTTCGGGCCCGGTGAAGAAGCCAAATAAGCCTTTTGGCGGCTCGGGCTGGAACCAGCCTTCCAGCGGTGCCGACAAACACACTTCGGCACCGAAAAAGAAACCGGCCTCTACCTCGACACCGAGCTCCGCACCGAAGTCCTCGGTATCGAAACTCAGCGCTTCCGTACCGACGCCATCTTCGGTACTGACCAAACCCCATAAGGCCCTCGGCACCGACACTTCCATGCTGAAGCCCACCTCGGCACCAACCAAGAAATCGGAGGTTCCCAAGCCCAGTGCTAAGCACGGAAAGGAAAAACCTAAAAAGTCATCGGCCCCGAAGACTTCGGCGCCGACGGAACAAACATTGTCACAGGAACTGTTTACACCGGATCCCTTACAAAAAACTCTTACCAAGGATCCAAAAACTGGACATTTGGCACTCTCTTCCAAAAAGAGACATTTGGACAAACCGGCTCCGCCTCCACCTCCAAAGAGGAAGGACTCTGTTACCTCCCCTTTCAGAATACCTTCCCCACCTCCTCCACTTCCTCCACCCTGTCCACCTCCGCCCCCTCCGCCTTCTCCACCCCCACCTCATCGCTCTCCGACCCCGTCTCCAGACGATGATGATCAGGGGGACCCATATCACGATCCAGGGGATGTGCCCCAAGACCCCCCCCCTACAGGATCCCCAGAGAAATGGGACAACTACAATAACCCAGATATTCCAGACGTCCCACAAGATGACCTTTACCCTTCCAGGCAGTCTCCACCGGAAGACTCATTAGGTTTCCACCACCTACTTCAGAGGGCGGCACATTATCACGGGGTAGAGTTACACACTGACCCAGTGGAGGAGGATTTCCTCCTCGACACATTTGATACCGCACATAGGTCTACCTCCATACTACCTATGCTCAAGGCGGTGGTAAAACATGCGCCAGAGGTTTTTAAGGACCCAGTCAGGGCCAGTGTCATTAACCCACGCATAGAAAAAAAGTACAAAGCTGCCCCCACAGATCCTGCCTATATCAAAGGGCCAGCGCCACTAGATTCCCTAGTGGTTTCCACTGCACGAAAGAGGTCAAATTCCCAGGCGTCAGGCGAAGCACCACCACCTGACAAAGAGTCAAAGCTACTGGACGCGTCAGGAAAGCGCACTGTGTCACAGGCAGCCAATATATGGCGTATCGCCAACACCCAAGCGCTATTGGCCAGTTACGATAGGGCGCATTATGATGAATTAGAAACCATAATGCACCACCTCCCTGAAAGATACAAAAATAGGGCCAATGAATTAATTCAAGAGGGTAAGACAATAACTAACACCTCCATACGCTGTGCCTTAGATGCAGCAGACACAGCCTCCAGGGCCATTAATACTAGCGTCCTCCTCCGTCGCCATGCTTGGCTGAGAATATCAGGTTTCAAACCTGAGGTACAGGCCTCCATCCTAAATCATCCCTTTGACCAAGAACACCTATTCGGCCCAAAGGTAGATGAGGCCCTCGAAAAAATGAAGAAGGACACTGATACGACGAAATCTATGGGAGCCCTGCAGTCACACCCTGCTAGGCGCTCCTTTCGCCGCTCTTCCTTTCAGAGTACGTCTAGAGGCTACTCCTCAGATAGCGTGTCCACTTCCTACAAATCCCCCACTCAGTCCACCTTCACAATTGGTTATCAAAGAGGCGGCTATAGGGGCAATAACAATAAAGGCAGAGGCAAAACAAATACCGCCCGCTCTGCCACACCGCCTACCCAATGACTTCCCCCCGCTCCCTCCAGACCATCCCACTCCGGTCGGGGGCAGACTACAAAATTTCCTTCAGGTCTGGAAGACCATCACCTCAGACAAATAGGTGACCCAAATTATTCGGTCAGGGTACTGCCTAGAATTAACATCTACCCCCCCAAACATTCCACCCAGGCAACGCCCAATGTCACAAGAACATTCCACATTACTACAACAGGAGGTAATCTACCTCCTACAAAAACAGGCAATAGAACAAGTTCCCGCCAATCAGCAAAATTTAGGGGTATACTCCCTATATTTTCTAATACCAAAAAGGGATGAGATTCTACGACCTAGTCTAGATCTTCGGCCCCTAAACACATACATACATTCAGACCATTTTCCCATGGTAACGCTTCAGCAGGTGCTTCCGCTCCTCTACCAGAACGACTTCCTCACCACACTGGACTTGAAAGACGCATACTTTCACATTCCGGTACACCATGCTCACAGAAAGTACCTCAGATTTGTAGTGGACAGGCAACACTACCAGTTCAAGGTGCTCCCATTCGGAGTCACAACAGCACCAAGGGTATTCACCAAGTGCCTAGCGGTAGTGGCGGCACATCTCAGAAGACAGCACATTCACGTCTTCCCATATTTGGACGACTGGCTGATAAAAGTTACCTACGACAACCAATGCGTACACCACACCGCCACTACAATCCAACTACTTCACCAACTAGGCTTCACGGTGAACCACCAAAAGTCCCAGCTAACACCATCCCACATAAAGCAATACCTCGGTGCCACCATAGACACCTCAAAAGCCATAGCCTACCCCAATCCGGCCAGGATTGCAAGCATTCAGGCTTTGCGTCAAAGATTCATACTTCAACACTCCCTCCCAGCAAGAGTGTTTATGCAACTAATAGGGATGATGGCCTCTTGCATTTTCATAGTGCCCCACGCAAGACTCCAGATGCGTCCACTCCAAGAGTGCTTAGCACGCCAATGGAACCAAGCCCAGGGGCAACTGACGCATCTGGTGTTGGTAGACAGTCGCACCCATCGCTCTCTGCAGTGGTGGAACACCACAAACCTTTCCAAAGGTCGACCGTTCCTGGACCCGGTTCCACAAATAATACTAACAACAGACGCATCGCTCTCCGGCTGGGGAGCTCATCTATTACACCTTACAGTGCAGGGCACATGAACGCCGCAACAAAAGTTACTCCATATCAACCATCTGGAGCTACTAGCAATCTCTCTAGCCCTAAAATCCTTTCAGAGACAGATTTTTGGCAAGGCAGTCCTCATTCGCACAGACAACATGACGGCCATCTATTACATTAAAAAACAAGGCGGCACACACTCTCCACAGCTCTCTCAACTAGCACAGAGCATATGGAGATGGGCAATTCCACACAACATTTTTCTCCTAGCCCAACATGTCCCAGGAGTCCAAAACACCATGGCAGATCTGCTCAGCAGACAGACGCAGCAGATCCACGCAGGTTCTTCACCCATTTTTTCAAATGTGGGGACATCCGCAGATAGACCTCTTCGCCACCCACGAAAACAAAAAATGCCCAAGCTTCGCCGCCAGATATCCACACCCATTGTCCAAAGGCAATGCGATATGGATGAACTGGTCAGACAAATTTGCGTACGCTTTTCCACCTCTCCCACTAATTCCATTAGTGGTGCGAAAGCTACAACAGAATTCCCTCACACTAATCCTAGTAGCTCCAACATGGGCCAGACAACCGTGGTACACAACACTGCTCGAACTCTCGGTAGTGCCACACCAAAAGCTACACCTCTCACCATGCCTCCTAACCCAGAACCATGGAGAGATCAGGCACCCGGACCCAGCTCAGCTCAACCTAGCGATCTGGCTCCTGAAATCCTAGAATTCGAATACCTAAACCTTCCCCCTGACTGTATGAACGTCATCAGAGAAGCTAGACGCCCTACCACTAGAGCCTGCTACGCTGCCAAGTGGAAAAGATTTGTTGTTTATTGCCATAACAACACAATCAATTCTCTAGACGTGTCTATACAACACATCATATGCTACTTACTCCATCTACAAAGGTGTAACCTAGCATATACCTCCATTCGGCTACACCTCGCAGCAATTGCAGCTTACCTACAAAACAGGCAGCACCTATCACTTTTCAGAGTACCTGCCATTAAAGCCTTCATGGAAGGCCTAAAACGAATAATTCCCCCCCAGAGTACCACCCTCACCTGTGTGGAACTTAAATATCGTTCTCACAAGGCTAATGGGGCCTCTCTTCGAACCTTTGCATAAATGCAAACTGGAATTTCTTACATGGAAAACAGCTTTTCTTGTAGCCATCACTTCCCTTAGAAGGGTCAGTGAGATACAAGCACTTACCATACAAGAACCTTTTCTTCAAATGCACCAAAACAAGGTTGTTCTCCGTACCAACCCAAAATTCCTACCTAAAGTCATTTCCCCTTTTCACCTAAACCAATCTGTAGAATTACCGGTATTTTTCTCACAACCTCAAACTGTTGCAGAAAGGGCTCTACACACGCTAGATGTCAAACGAGCCTTACTTTACTATATCCAAAGAACACAACCTTTCAGAAAGACCAAACAACTGTTTGTCTCTTTCTCTCCACCACACAAGGGCAACCCCATCTCAAAATCAGGGATAGCTAGGTGGATTGTAAAATGCATACAGATTTGCTACCACAAAGCAAAACGAACACTATCCGTTCCCCCTAAAGCCCATTCTACACGAAAGATAGGGGCTTCTATGGCTTTTCTAGGGAACATCCCATTAGATGATATCTGCAAAGCAGCTACGTGGTCAACACCGCACACTTTCACTAAACACTACTGTGTAGATGTGCAAACCAAGCAACAAGCTAGTGTGGGCCAGGCTGTACTAAAAACACTATTTCAAACCACTGCATCAGATACCGGTGGTCGCCGCTAAGGTTGGGAACTGCTATATAGTCTATGCAAAAGTGTGTAATCTGCAGCTCATATGCCTCGAACGGAATATGCTACTTACCAGTATGCATCTGTTCTTGGCATGTAGAGCTGCAGATCTACACACGCCCACCCGCCTCCCCGGCTACCTGTATCTGTTCCAGTCTATCTTATTCAGATACAACACACATGGGTTTCTTCACTGTTATTACTACGCTCCATCTTTCCCTGCTGGCGAAAAACAATCTGAGGATGTAGCCGAAGCCCATGCGCAATACGATCCAAAGGAGGAGTCACCGACCTCGTGACTTCCAAAGACTTTCCAAGAGGAAAAACAAACTGCAAACATCCGGGCCCAACACCAGATGGCAATCTATGCAAAAGTGTGTAGTCTGCAGCTCTACATGCCAAGAACAGATGCATACTGGTAAGTAGCATATTCCTTCTTTAAGCAGAACTGTAAGATGGGCACTCCAGCAAAGCAAGTCCTAGCTTTGATCCCATTGCGGGTCTTGACCCTCCTACTACTACTACTACTAAGGGAATCAGCCCACCAATTACCCCTGCTGTGCCTGCATTTGTTGAAACAATACAATCTACTGCAGTTGAACTAGTGCCTGGTATCCAATGTTCTAACTGCTTCACTCCCTTTGCAAATCTAGGAGAGCAACTCCCAGGGGTGTAGGAAACACTAAAATTCTGGGGAGTGGGGGGGGGGGGGGGACAGGGACAACATTGTGGACTTTCCAGGGACCCCATACAAATCGTCTGTTGTGTGAGACCGTGCACCCGTTAAACAAATACAATCCCATAGTTTTGAAGTGAAATATTGAGAAAGACATGCCTTTGTCACAGTTTGCAAGTATGCTAAATTGTTATTTACATTCACATAGTAATTAGACCAAATGTTAAAAAAACATGCATATGAATCTTGCATCTTCATGCACAAAGCAAACAAAGGTCGCTGACTTCAGGTGGGTGCGTCGTTTTTGCAAGTGCATTATGGTTTGAAAAGTACATGCGGCTGCATTCTTGGTCTCCAGCAATTTTCATGCAACAATAAAAATGTGAAGATAACTCTGGTGATTAATTTTCTTTGTTGAAAGTGGGTTAATATGCCTGCTGCAAAGATTATTTACCACGCAGATCACAAAGTGCATATAATGTAAATAGGTCAGTGGGTTACTGCTTTTGTCTGAGAGATTCTTTTGTTACTTGAAGTTTATAAGTTAAAATCCTAATATAGAACAGTGAGCTATTAACCTTCATCAAAGAGCTGCATGAAAACTGCAAGGTATCGATTAGACCGTTATGATTTTCCCCCTGTCTTTCCTTAGCCTAATGTTGGAAAATAGGTTCATTTAGATAGAAATCAATTCTGATTATTGAGGAGAACCTGAGTTTGTGCTTTTCCAGTGTTGCAAAGTCATCCTCTGCCCTGGGCTTCCCCCTCAACTGGTTGTCGACTGCTACTGGTGGTAACTGACTCTGACTGACTCAGGGCTCTGCTTAACCAGGCCCAGGGCCGGTGCTATGCTGAAAGAGACACTTAAAAATACAGTGAAAACACCTACATACACTATGGGTTAGGGTACCACTATGATTGGCATGAGCCCCCCTATAAGGCTCTAGTACATGATAGAGAAGGAGGATTAAAGCTACCTCTAAGTCCCTAGTATATAATAGGGCATGGCAGTTTAAAGGCCAGCAGCTTTTCTGCACTTGCATGTGTGCAATGCTGAAGCGTGAGGTCAGTTTAAACGCAGCCCAGTGTCAATGTTGGGGCATATTAAGTACCCCCAGAGTTTTCCCAAGGTGTCCTAGGGGTGGGAGGGGTCAGGTATCTATAAAGAGGACCCTTATAAAATGAGATTCATATGCCCTGGGTTTATTGAAATTGAATATTGCATTCCCCACATTGTAATAAAGTTCTTTCCCAAAATCGGCTTTTGTGCTAGGAGCACTGTGAAGTGAGGATCTGCATTATTTGGATATAATCAGAACCCCTAAAGTCTTTTCTAGGTGTTCCAGGGGTGTGGGGCCATGTAGGGATAAGCAGGGTCCTTATACAACATGTTCTATAGGCCCTGGTATTGGAGAAATACCCCAGTTCATTTTTCCATTGCAGATCCCCAGCCCATAGGTTAACATTGCAAGAGGTTATTAATTATTAACTGGAGAAAGGGAAGCCATAAAACTAGGATTAAAGGACTCGGTAGAATGGTAATGATACATGCAACACATTGGTATTGTTGAATGTATTCTAAATTGTACACAAAAGAAAGGTCTGCTGGGAAGGTGGTGGTTTGCGGGCTGTCCTCAGAGTACCACAGCTATAGATGATTTTCTTATTGATGACAGAATTGCACCATTATTAACCAATTGTGGTGGTTCAAAGAACAGGCTGGGGTGAGCATACTGGTCGCGCCCCTCTAACGTAGGGGTCGCTGAGCGTTCCGAGCTTCTGCAGCTGAGGCAGACGTGACGGAGGAGGAGGAGGTGGGCGGGCCCGGACGCAGATCGCACGGCTGGGCTCGGCGAGCAAGGCGAGCAAGACGGAGGCGTGCTGAGCGAGGGAGCAGGGGAGCGAGAACTTGGAGGCACACCGGTGGGAGTAGCAGTGGCAGCCGAGAGAGTTCCGGTAAGTCGGCAGAACCAGGGGTTTTGGTTGGGGGGCCTTGAGGGGCCTCGCTACTGAAAGTGGGGGCGAGTGGGAGTTTTGGCAGGCTGGTTGGCGCGAAGATTTTGCCATAACCACCCCCCCGCCCCCCCCCCCAGTCGCACGGTATCTCGGCGTTTTTGCCTGCTTGTTTACTGCAGCACAATAAGATCTAGCTCTGCTCTCTCAGTACTCTCCAGTGCTTGCTTCCGCAAGCTAGTTCTCTGCTACCCTCCTGCCCCCCTGTGCTGCTTTTTAAAAGTTAAAAGTTTGCCTCGTGAATTTGCCTTGCCTGGCCCTGCCTTGTTGCCTTTTGCAAGTTTTTTGCGTCTGTGGTCTGTCCACTCTCCTCTGCTGTTTTCATCAATTCGCCTAGCGGCTTAGCAGCGGGCGCTCGGGGGTGAGGAGACCCTGCTCAGTTCTGGGGCTGCTTCTCCCGCTCTCTCCCTCCTCCCCTGTGCGCCATCGCGTTCAACGCTCCCACAACCTATTGGGCCATTGGCTGGTGAGTTCTATTGTCAGCCTCACTACCATTGTGACCCCTTTTGAGGGGAATAACACAGAGGTGAGGTCTGGCCTAGTCTCCCGGTCTCGCCCGAGCGGTGCGGTGAGCGGGCGGCCATGGGTCAGCTGATAGGGGCTGGGGTTATATAAACAAGCGGGGGGTGCCACAAGTAAGGCTCCAATACAAGCCTACGCAATTTCACCGAAAGTGTTAAAAGCGCCAAAAAGTAAAAAAACACGCCACCTTCAACCGACCTGGAAGTCTTTGTAAAACAAAATAAATTTGCAAGACGGCACAATATATAAGCACAAGACAATAACCTTAATATCCATTTGCCAGACAGCATTGCCGGAATCTTTAGAACACCAGATCTTCAGTTCTCCAACAGTTTGGCAGAGCAATTCTGGTGGACCCCCGGAGGACCTTGGCAGGGGCTCTGTATCAGCCGATCTCTAACAAGTATCTCAACTTACATAAGCCATGAGATCTGGGAAAGTAGGGAAAACTGCAGCGACTCCTAAAAGGAGGAGACCAAAACAGCTGTCATCTGACGAGGAGCCTGACCAAGTAAGCCATGGCGCCCTAAGGCCTTGCAAGGGCACAGTGAACGTAGTAAAACTAAAGCCTAACGGCAAGAGTAAGGATTTGATAAAGACTTTGAAAACTTCGAAGCTGTTGGACTATTTTAAAAAAACTCCATCTATGGCGAAGACTCCCTTACACTCGCAATCACTGGAGGTAATTAATCTTGGAGTATCAGACCAAAAGGCCGAAGTAAGCGTGCTCCTTCCACAATCTCCTCCCCTACAACAGCCATTGAAGAATACGACTACCAAAAACTTAGTTCAATTCCCGGAAGTCTTTATTTTCGGATCCGCACAAAACGCGGTAACCCCAGCTCCGCTAGAGGGGGCATTTTTAAAACAAAATCCTCAACACGATCGCTCATCACAATCACATTCACAATCAGGACAATCTCCCTCACCAACGGTTATGTGCAAGCATGAAGCAGGTTTGTTGCACACTCTCTTGCTGAGCCCCCTACAAAATTCAGGCCCCTTTATAGACCATGTGCAGAACATAGAATTATCAGCTCCATTGTCAAGCCAAGACTTTGTTGAATTAAAGGAACCTATAATGGCTCCTCATAGTCACTTAATTTTCCCCCAAATCCATGCGCAAAATATCCATCTTTGCAAAAAAAATTCACGATTAGCTGAATCACCTCAATCTATCAGTACACCAAAGGATCATTCGGATGCCACAAGTCCTAAACACACTGTATTCACACCAATAACAACAGTAACAATTCCAATATCACATTCACCTAAAAAATCAGTTCAAGATGACCAGTTTTTAGCGGACTTGTCATTTTTTCTGAAAAATACTCAAAACTCTTCTGAACATATGCCAAATGTAAAGCCCAACTTAGAGGACTCCACAGCAACTGGTGTCTGGTCTCAACTTCTACAAACTTTTCAACAAACAGTAAATGCCTTAAATTATCACTCTGATAAATTGGATGTGCAGATAGATCTCCTGAATACTCTAGCACTATTCACAGCAGGAATTGACAATAAATTAGACAAATTGAATAACCTAATAATAGGAGCTCAATCCTCTGCAAAGCTCGTTCAGGCGGTTTGTTGCTGCTCTCCAATCATAGATTCACTTTCATCGCTCCCAGCATTCCTATCTAAAGTCATAGATGAAGTTAAGCATTTGAAGGGAGGCAACTCATTAACAACCTCTAGCCCTCAATCGCAAATAATGCAAAACATGCCCCAAAAACAAGTCAATTCTTGGATTACAACAAACCAAGATACCAAGCAGAGGGAGGAAATTTTCCCTCCCCTAAAACAGATAAATGAACAGTCTCCCTCTAACCGACTTCAAAGTGGAACAATGGGTCCCGACTCGACTGAAGCAATGATCAAAAATGCTCGGTCTTCAAGCGGGCGCTCATTTTACGCAGCCAAGTCTCAGCAAGAGACAGCAACCAGTTCAGCAGATCAGTTATCTTTGATCTCGGCAGTGCAGCCAGCTCCCCCACAACTTTGCAGTAAGAGAGAGCGCAAACGCCAGCGCAAAAATAGAAACAAAGCAAGAACTAAAACAACTACTGCCCAGTCAAATTTTTTTCCTGTCTTTGCAATCGCTTCTAACAAAAAAGCTTCCAGTGGAACTGACGCAACATCACCGCCAGTAAATCCGAGTGCAATGGATAAGAAAGGGGACCTATCTGAAACCGTTATTCAATGCTCTCCGGGCAGCAATCAAGACTCAAATAAGTCAGCCACAGGAACAGCGACTGAGGATTTAAGCTCTACTAAAGAAAAGCTAAAGGCAAAAATTAATGAACCAAGCTCATCAGAGTCCTTACCCATGGGAATAACAACAGAAGACCCTAGTATAGCTAAAACAAAACCAAGGGCGAAAAGTAAAGAACCAAGCTTGTCAGAAGCTACAGCGATTGTAATTAATTCTAATTCAGTGCCTGCTTTAATTTCACCCCGGTCAAACAAGTTAACGACTAAACCACATTTAATAAAAACAATCTACAACCATAAAACACATTTGCCTATCAATAGTCAGTCTTTGAGGAAGGCCTCTAATTACCAGCCTGAACAGGAGTTAGAGCCCGATGCAGGCCCGTCACTCAATAAAACTAATAAACCAATTCAAAGCCCATGTAGTAAAAAGGTCAAAAGAGACTTAAAACTATTACATATTATACTTGCTCCTGACTATAAATCAAAAGGCCGGCACGACATCCTCAATAGATCCAATATAATCAAACTAGTAGATGGCACCCCGGGGTTTGTAGGCCTTGTAACGGACGACATCGAATCCATCGAATTCCTCCCACCAAGAGGCACACAACCATCTGAGGTAACATTAGTAACATTCAAGTCACCCTACTGGGCAGGGGTATTTTTGGATCATAAGGCCACCCTGCGGGACTGGGGCATCCGAGTCTATCCGTATTCCATTCCAGGGTACCCCTCAGCACTACTAAACCAGCAAACGCCACCTAAAAAAAACGTATCTCCTCGATCTGTGACTCACTCTAGACCATACTCGATTTTAAAAAATGCGTCTGGCCCTGAAATATGTAACAACCAGTCTTCAAATGTGGTCACTAATGTCGATTTACATCAAGGCTGGAGTTGGCTCCCAGCTATCTTATCAACAAAAAGATCAGAATGACCACAAGGTACAGAGTCTACGGGTGATACTATTAAATCTCTGGAAAATATAAGATCTCAAGTATCTGTATTACCAACGAGGCACAACCCACAAGCAGCCTCCACATTCTTAATTTGCTCCTGGAACATCAGCGGACTTCAACAGAAAATTACAAACCCAGATTTTCACTCTTTTATTTGTAAACATGCTGTAATAGCTCTGCAGGAAACTTGGGCTTCACAAGGCTGCCTTGTCATTGGCTACATCGATCTATGGAAACCAGCACTGAGGGACAGCCGGTATGGTCACTCAAAAGGCGGCTTGTCAATATATATATCAATCAACTTAAAAGGTCCAATAACACAACTAAAACTGGAGGAAGATTGGCTGCTGGGTGTCAAAATCAACGCATGGCGGGAACATCGTTCACTCATTTTCTTAAATGTATATATCAATCCAAATACACGAACAAAAAAAGCACACTTGGTACGACTAACAGAAATTATGAGTGACCTAGCCATGGAGTATTCTGACTCAGACTGTATTGTCACTGGGGATTTTAACACTAATCTATTCCAGGGGCCAACAGAATCTGAAGGGCCCTTTTTATTCTCCTTGAATGAGGTAGAGTTACAATCTAAACCGGCAAATCAAGCCTTTTGTGGCCTGGGTGACCTCTGTGTGATGCGCTTTTACAGCGCAGGCTATCTGGTTATAAATGGAAGGTCGGAAGGTGACATCCCTCCTAATTGGACTTGGACAAATGGAAAGAAACGATCTTACCTGGACTACTCCATTTGTAACTCAGCTTTGCTCCAATGCCTGATAAGCTTTCACATTCATCCGAGAACAGAAAGTGATGATCGACCTCAGGTCATAGCTTTCAAAACAAATTCAAGGAAGCATAAATTCGCCCCCTTAACAAGCGGGGGAATATACTCCGAAAACCTGAAGCGCCTCAGATGGAGTGAAGACATCAGCCCAAAGATCCTACTAGCAAGCAAGGAGCTCATAAGAGATGGAATTGATCATGAAACTTCTCCGATAGCGACATGGTCGATGCTCTGCCTCCATCTGATTAACCTTTTTCCAAAAAAACAGCACTCCCTAAGGAGATTCTCTTCGCGCCAGTTTGCACTTTCACAACAATCGAAGCTACTTAAGAACGCCAGAAACAAAGCCTTACGTCTACTGGTAAAAGCCCCAGGGAACAGCGAATGCTTAAATCAGTATCAAGTAGCCCAAAAGGCATTTAGGCAGGAGATTACTAAAGACAAACGAACACACGATAATCAATTCTGGTGTAAATTAGTGTATGAGAGCAAGAGCCGAAATGCACGAACATTCTGGGCCCTAATCAATCAGACTAACTTGAGTACATTGAGCCTTGGATCTGCTAACATCCAATACCGACCATTTTAGATCTCCAGAATTTCTAGGCGATACAGGAACCAGCCTCGCAAGAAAGAACGTAACAGATTTTAATATTAAGCAGAGCATGCTTACAGAGTGTTCAGATATCGATAATGAGGACTTTCAGATGTCCCAAGAAAGGGTTGCTACTCCTGTGTCAAAAGCCAGATCAGATGGAGCTCCAGGCCCAAACGGCCTGCCACAGAACCTGTTCAAATCTGACGTGGCTTTCTGGTCAGGTCCTCTGACAAACCTCTTCAACTTTGCTCTGAGAACTGCAACAATTCCAGACTCATGGCGGGGTGCAATAATTCAACCTATTTACAAATCAGGCTCTCGGGCATCCCCCAATAATTATAGACTTATTACTCTGCTGGACATTGAGGCAAAGCACTATGCGGGTCTCCTGTTGGAGGAGTTGAGGCTATGGGTAAATGACCACAATCTGATCCCAATTAATCAAACAGGCTTTACTGCCAAGTCTGGGACGATGACCAATTTATTAGCACTGTCAACTATTGTCGACAAAGCTCTCTCCACATCTAGATCAGTGTTCTGTTGCTTTGTAGACTTTAAAGCAGCATTTGACAGGGTACCGAGGGCTGCTTTATGGGAAAAGTTGAGGAAATGGGGGATCCCGGACAAACTTTTGGAGGCAATAATACAACTGCACTCCAACACTTGGGTCAGGGTGAAGCTGGGGTCCGGCACGCACCTCTCGCGGAAAATCTCGACATCAAGAGGCGTGAAGCAGGGATGCGTGCTGGCCCCCATGCTTTTTAATCTGTTTATAGCAGACCTGTCAACTTTACTGGACGATACTAACAGCCACCCACCAAAGGTAGTAGGCATGACATTAAGTAATCTTTTAGACGCTGACGACCTGGTCCTTTTTAGTCTTACTAGGGTTGGGCTGCAAAGACTTCTAGATAAATTGCATACTTACACGAAAATTAACCTACTAGAGGTTAACCTAAAGAAAACACAGGTTGTCCCATTTGGTCGGAAACGGCACATTGCTGGTGGATGGGCATATAATAACATAAGCCTTGCTGTAGGACACTCGTACAAGTACCTAGGTGTCCATTTGGACTCTAGGGGTAATCTTATTAAACATAGGAACGAGATTACAGTTAAAGCCATGACCCTTGCGGTGTCATTAGCAAAGATCTCGAAAAATATCTCTGGCCCAACTCTGTAGAGGGTGCGGCAAGACTGCCGAAACTCTGCTACATGTAGTCTGTCTTTGTCCAGCTTTTAATTCTCAACGCAGGTTCAAACTTAAAGCAGACTGGAATAGGTTGGGTGTCCGGACATGCAGGCAAGCCATTATTGAAGCCCTGAACCCCGACAACACTGACTTAAACCTGGGTTTAACAACTTTTATCCAGCAAGCATATTGTAATTTTATGTAAAATAGGCCTTGCTAACGACAATTTATGGGAAATGAAATGAAAAGACTACTATGCTTTGCAATCTAATAGGTCAATACTTGTTTAAATCTGTATGCTGTACTTTCATAGTATTGTAATAAGCAATGTCTGAATAGTTTTTTACATTAATTTTTAAACGCTTGCTACTATGTAACTGTCATGGCCTCAGACGGTTTAGGATCTAGAAAATTTCTATTTTAGTCTGGCTATTGATCTGCTGCCCGTCTTTATTATTTTAAATCAGTTGGTTTTTAATGTGAAATTTTGTAATTTTGTAATTTCTTTTAAAGATATCTGTGTTATATCTAAATAAAGATTATGTATAAGTTATACGACTTTCTTGTCTGTAAGCCAAAATGTAGTCCTCTAGTGCTCTGCCTTGATTGGTCAAAGATAAGTGGATTAGCCTGGCTGTTTGAAGAGGTATTAAATAGCCCCTGGGGTTAGGAAGCCTTTCTGGGAGGAAAGGTTGCTGGGCATAGGAATGTCGGAGCCAGGGCGAGGGGTAGAAAAAAATACTCTTCAAGGGAAGGAGAAGACAAGCTGGATTAACCAGTTTCATTTACACCTCTCCCCCTGCTCCACAGCCAGATGGGGGGATTAAGGAGGAAATCCCAGATGTAAGGGGAGTGGACCTATGCAGATGAAGCCATCGTATAGGCTGGTTTAGCTAGTTCTGCTCCCTCTGATGGAAAATCAACCATGATGAATTTTAGAGAAATGGTGCTCTCAGGGAGAAATAATGCCACACTTTAGAGGATCTGGTCATACCCTGGGGTGTTGCCCTGCACCTCATTGGACAGGAGTGACCTCCTGCTTGACACAGAGTACTTGGAATACGTATCTGAGAGGGACAGAGCCTCTCAGATGATACTGCTTGAAACGTGAGAGAAGAAGGGTCCCTGCACTCTGAAGATTGCCCCTGTTACACAATCTGGAACTACAGCCCTGTGGACTACCTTGCTTCAAAACGACTGAAGAGTGGACTCCCTGCAAGCTATAGGTTAGCAGAGCTCACCTGGGCCATCACCACCAAGTATCCCCAGCCTGCAGAACTACCAGTGAATTTGTAAGGGTTTTGTCCAAGTAGATTGTGGGAACTGAAGTCTCAAACTTTCAAGGACCATCTTGGAGATTACAGAACCTTGGAGTAAGTTTTGGACACTTTGGGAACCTATGGGGAACTTCAGGATAACGTTCCAGAGGTTTGGAGAACTTTGGAACAACTTTGGAAAAAAGCTCCATTAGTGGACCGACTTGACCTGACCAGCCAAGTCGGCGACCCTCAAACGCGATCTGGCCTGCCGTCCAGGTTCCTCCCGCCGAAAAGCTCCAGAGGTCCAATTTCCAGAGTTTGACCAGGCGTAGGCGGAAACTCAAGCCGGCGAAACCTCATTGAATCCAACCTGATGAAGAGCATCGAGGGACGCCGCAAGAAAAAGCTCAGTAAATGTTTTTAATTTCGAACGTAGAAAAGGTGACCAGGACCAACCGTGAGAGCCAAGCAGCCCACCTTCAACTGCAAGCCAGCCTGGATCCCTGGCTCGTCCCTCTGGAAAGCTACAGAAATCAGACTTCCATAAGTTGACGGGAAGCTTGTCGCATGGCAAGCCGCCGAATCCTCACCGAATCTGGACTGCCTGAGAGCTTTGAGGGACCCTGGGAAGAAAAGCTCCAGAGGAGCTTGCATTGTTTGTTAGATGTGACCTGCATGACTGGGCCTAATGCTGCAGATGACCAGTGGTGTTTACAGAACTTACACCTGTCTACTAAGTTTGTACCCTGATATACAATCCACAAGTATTCATACTGACCCCACGTTGTTGACAAGTGAATTCCACCGATTGCATTATTTTAGAGCCATCATCCCTCTGTCATCCTGGACCCAGATTCTTGTCCACTTGGAGCTTTAAAATGTAAAGTGACTCTGCTGAAAATCTAATTTGTAGTCTTCAAAAGCATAGTTTTTTCCTTGAAAGCCCACTTGAGTGTCCCTTATTGAGAAGACCCACAGCTGTCACAGACAAACTCAAAAAGACAGCACAGAGGGCATGTGGTGCTAAAGCACTTGGCACATATTTTATTAAGAAGATGCCCTAACAGACTTGCGATTTCTAAAGGTGGACGGGGCGCCAACTGGGGCAATGGGGTCATAAGAGCTACTCACATTTCGATTGTTGGTGCAATACTGTGAGCAAATCTCTTGCACCTTTTGTCATTCACAAACACAAGAACAGGCCAAAGTGGGAAAATTATGTTTTAAATTGGGAACATTGTCAGGCCATTAATGGTATAGGCTTGATAATGAGGCAACTTGGTTTACACTTGGCGTGCCTGCAAAAAGGGGCCTCATATTTCTATCCGGGTTCAGAGTGGTACTGCCTGAATAAGTGTGGCTTACCTTTAAAGTTACCAGAGGACTCCATAATATCATCAGTGGTCAAGTCATGGTCTTTCCCTTTTCCTGACATTGCTCTCAGGTGTATTAGTCCACTTGGTTAAGCATATGTAATGCAAGACTATCTATCCCAGAATGCATTATTGTATTTAAGGAAGGTTGGGGACAGAAAAATAGCATTTTTCCTGATACGGTTTCATCTGGTACCTTTACTAGGCTTCTTAGTGAAGTAGGAAGGCACATGAGAAAGTGCCCTATGCAGTCTGTGATTCCTAATTTCAAGCCCCAGCTCCCACTTGAGCCAAGTGTCATCTGTGACTGCTGCACTTAACCCCACAGTCAGACTCTGATAATACTTCAGTTCGTGAGACCTTGACATTCAAAACACAATAAGCAGAAAGCAGTGGTCGAAGTGAGGGGGAAAAAGTAGGAGAACTGTGGGTGTAGAATCAGAGGGCGAGAATAACCTGAGATTTGGGTCTGTGGGCGGAGTCAGAGGTGTGGCCAGAAAGGGCAAAACTTCCCTATTTTTAGTATTTCTTTGGCATTTCACTGACCAGTTAATTCAACCAATAGATACACATGTTTATTTAAGGTTTAATATGAGTTTTAACATTGAAAACATATCCTACTTTGTGAATGTATTTTAATCACAGAATGTGCCAAATATGCTTAAAAGTAGAATCACAAGCCATTTGTCTCCGAGCCATGGAGTTTCTGTCATCAGCAGTTCGAATTCTTTTTTCCACAACAGCAGTTCAAACATGAATGGCAAAATATCCTAGTTTACAAATGTTTTCCACTTAATTATGGCTGTATCATATTTGCCACATAATACATCATCCGCTGAACAATCTAACGATTTCACCCCAAAAATTGTTTGTAGCTCAAACAGATCAAAAACTACTATAAAAATGTGACTTATGTTGCTTCGAAGTGAAGGGCCCTCTGTAAAGGTTGACTAGTCACCTTTCTCACTGCTGCATTTGTATGTTACACAGGTACTAATGAGGCAAAAGCTTTGCAGAGGCTGTTAGTTTGTATAAAAATTTCAAAATAAAGTATGATAAAATGTACCGCATTACCCTGTAGTTTTTTTTTACTGCATAATTTAGTCAACATTGCGCCATAATTTTGTCCTCCATTGCTGCATAACTCCAGTGGCCCCAAAGCAGGCAGCACATGTTAATAGTGCTTGTGCATGAAGCAGAGACCATGAAGTTTGCGAAATAAGTTTGGCGTGCTTGGAAATCCTACATTGACAATCCTTGGTAAGTTGCACTACTACTGCTGAAAAAGGCCAATGGAGGTACCAAAGGGTGAGATGGACTGGCCTCAAGGTCTTGTGACCTCAATGACAGTCATTGTCGCTCTAGGGTGTGCTTCTTCGTATGCCTGCCCGCAAGACTGGAGGTGAACTTCAGTATGGATTGTGGTGGACAGGCCTTCAAGGATAAGCCATACTCACTGCAAGGGTGCTAAGACACCAGGGTTTCTAAGGTTTTCAGGGCCTTCTAAGGTGTATCATGGGAATGTGCTCTGTCAAGAGAGTGGGCTGGTGGACTGGTCATGAAGGCTGAACCTGGTTCTCCAGTTCCAAATTCGGCAGCTCTGGCCAGAGTGCCACATCCTCTCCCCCACTGAAAACCATACTGCCCCACTGCGAGAAACTAGCACTGCTTTCAGCTACAACCCAATTGTGCTGTGACTCAATTCAAGTTATGCACCAGACAAGAGTAATATGCTGCCGGAAAAAAAAGTAATAACATCCTGGAAAAAGCAAACACTCATAGGGAATGCAAGGATAAATAAAGCACATGAAATGTAAGCAGGAACAACATGGTTACCTTAACGCGTTTACACTCATTATTCAGACATCAGTGAGTGGTTGTGCCTGAAAAGTTCAGGACATGACTACAATACCCAGAAGGGACCCGTTTCAATGTCCATTGCTTATATTCTTACAAAACTTAAGCAGTTTGCTTTAAAAAGACCACGCCCATGAACACAGAGCAGCGGTACACATTTTATAAATTATAATAATAATTAAAACAGTTGAAAAGGATCACATTAAACATTTCCCACTCCACCCATCAACCAGGTTTTGCAGCCCTTCTAGGAATGGTGCCCTTCCCTGCCCTGGGAAAACAATGATGCTCAAAGCAAGAAGGTAAAAAGAAAGTAATGCTTCACTCGCAAACTCGGCATTAATTGGCGCTAATGTGTGTGGGTGTAAATAACACCAATCTGGACTGTCTGTGACCAGTCTGTATTGCTTTAATTAGTTATTTAATTATTTTTCGTATTTTGATCATTTTTTCCCTTCGTCCCGAGATTGCACTTTGGAATAGAAAAAGGTCAGAAAATGAGGACATTTCCATCCAAAGTGTTTCCTTCTTTTTTGGTACAATTTTACAGGGGAACAAATAAAGGAAAGGAGAGGCAAGAGAGGGTAAGAGCTGTCTCTTGAAAAAAGCAAGTGAGGAGGAGCGAGACAGAAAGAGAGGGAGGAATAAAGAGAGAGAAAGTGGAGGAGGGCAGCTGCCAGAGGCAGAGCAGGAGAAATGGACACTTCTCTGTGCAGGAAGGAAAAGAGACAGGGTTTTTTTCCTTCTCTGCCTGTCCCAGAACGGTGAGCTTTACTGCAGCATAACAAAGTGGAGAGAGCGGGTGGCCTCTGTGACTGGAGGCAGATCACAGGTAAAGTACAGGGCCATTAACGTTTGTGCTTTCACGCGCTAATGGCCATGAGAATCACAGAAGGGAGAGGGCAAATTCTTTTGTCCCCTCGTCTCCCCCACCCTTGTCCCCGTGTCCCCCACTCCAAAATCTGGGGGGATATATCCCCCGCGCCCCCCACACTTCCTACGCCCATGGCAACTCCCCTACCCAATTATTTCAGACTCAGCCCAAGTTGAGGCTGGGGAACCTGATTCAGCAAACACTTTGATCACACACCTCTGAGGTGAACTCAATGATATGAAGGAGACAATCCAGTCACTGATTTCAGGGGAAACCGAGCTTGAAAAAATGCAAATTTAGCTGACAGTCTAACGGCACACCAGCTGGGACAATGCGAGAACCAGTTGTGGTGCCAGCCTCAGTTAACTATTAGCGAGAGTGCAGCACCAGTCAGCCAACTTCTGTCAGGACCTCCAAACTACTGTAGCTCGAGAGCCCCGGAAGGGCCTTGCAGGATCTGTCAACAAGTTCCATTAGGCCGAAGGAGGTGGTATCTAGACCCTAATCCCTATTATGCAATCCAAGATCTCCAACCACCATAGATGTCTGAGTAATAATCCACTCAATCTCCCCCCTCATGAGGCAGCAGGTGGAAGATCAGCCTCAGAAGAATCTACTAAGGCGAAATCCTCTACCCCTTTCGCCGCTTTATTACAACAAAAATGCCACATCATTCTCAACACTGACTCAGGCAGGAATGATCCTGCCCATTTATATGACAAAGTTGCCCAGATTAGCAACTGATCAATGGGAATCAACCGACTCTCTGATCAATAAGGTGACGCGCTGGATTTGCCACAAGCGTAAGTGTCTCTTCAACATTCGCTCAGACATATCCTCTGCGTAACGCCTGACTAATCATCAGGGATACTATGTTAACAGTAAATTGACCCCGAAAGATCAAGCTGTGGTGGACAGCATTTTGGCTTTGGATGCAGGATCATTTCCACCCCATGACTCTAATGTTCAGTTTAAAACTGAACCCGATATATACAATGGTGGTAAAACCAAATCTCTTTATTCACAACAACCCCAGATTTCCAAGGCACCCTCTCCAGCAGCTGTGCAACATTGGATAGGAAACTGTGTCCCCCTAAATCGTGTAGAGGCCGCTAATGTTCAGAGTCTTTTACCATCATCGCACGAGGAAACTGACTGACTGTCACGCACTACCTTTATTTCTCCAGCCATGCTCCGTAATAACTTGCTAGTCCCTTCACTCGGCCTGTGGCACAAGCAGCAAGTGTAAAACTGTCAGCTCACAGGCCCTATACTGCTCATCTTCCTGGACCACTGGCAAGGACTCATTTTTTGTTTAAATATCTTTATTGGTATTTTCTGATTGTATCATAACTGGCATCATATTTTTATACAGTATTTTCAGTTGTCAATTGCGAAGTTATAGAGCCCATGTGTCTTACAATAGTGCATTTGACAACAATATTAAGCTAATGTTGTCACATCGTTCCTGTTTACAGACACATACATTGCTTTGGGTTCATATGAAAAGGTCTCAGTGTGCTATTGCTCGCACATGTTGCCGCATCATGGTTGCTATACTTGATGCAAGGCCATACACAGCATGATCGGGACATATCTTGTCTAGGCCAGTACCACAATAACCGATGTATAGGCTATTCCATCACATAATATTAACCTATTGGTCAGACTTGAACAACATCATAAATACAATAGTGTAAATTGACAATGTCTGATAAGAGGTCACGTGTGAATACCAATAAGACCTATTTTTCCCAATAAACATATATTCAAAACTCAGACTTACAACACTGCAAACTGCCCTCCAAACTATGTAAGTCGAGTCGCTGTTACATGTCTTAGCATGACGATGTATTGTCTACACACCATTGTCTTATGGCTCGTATCTGTGTGCAGCTATGAAACCAGCATGAAGCACATTGGCAAGGACTCATGATGTGTATTTTTGTGTAACTTTGTTGGAATTAAATCTGAACTTGCAGATCCTAACTGGGGCCCCTTTATAGATGCTCACGAAGTATGTGTGTTCCAGGAATGAATCCTGGAGTGTTAAACCAGTATATAGGTGTGGCTACACCACATTTATTTGCCCTGCTACAGCCCAGGGGAGAGGTCGGCCAGCTGGGGGCTTAATAATCTGGGTAAAAAATCTCTCAATTGCAGAATCAAGAGACTCCCTGACATTTCCCCTGATTTGTTTGGCCTTGCTTTAGGTAAAGAAAATAGCTGTGTCTACACATTTAATGTTTACAGTAGCCCTATAGGTGTGAACAAGGAATCTCCTACCTTAGTGTCACTTGAAAACACTCTAGATGCCTTACCCCTTGCTGCTCGCTTGATAGTTGCAGGCTACTTTAATGTGACATTCAAGCCAATTGACAACTCTGAATTAGACCTAAGTGAAGAAGAAGATACCATATGGCAAATACCTAAATTCAGCATCCCACAAATCAAGAGACGCAATCCAGCTATTGGGTATCTCATTGAAGGTAGGCTTGAGAGCGTATGATGGTAAGATCCCTGTCTGCCCAGGAGAGTTCTCACACTTTCAAGCACCCAAATCAAACATCCAGAAAAGACTACATTTTGCTATCTTCATGCCTGGGTACTCATGAAGGATATAGTAGTTTTAAGAAAGGGGGGCAGTGACTGTAATGCTATTAAGCTAGATTTGGTAGGGTTAATAACCATTGGTCTCTAGGCAATAAATCCCAGCCTCTTAGGCAACACTGTTCACTCAAATAACAAAAAAGCCCTGAAATGGATATACTTTCTAGCCCATCATGACATAATGAAACCGGCACATATCAAGGTAGCTGACACATTGAACAAAATGGCCAGCTTACCCTCCCATGGCTCCAGTCTCGATTCTATTGTAGCATCTCACAAGGAATTCTGTAAAAGTATGAGAGATTTGCTCTCAAGAGAACCAAAAACATTTCCTAAAACTAAACCAGCCTCACACCCATTCTATAATGTTCAGTGTAGATCAGCAAAATCCACTCTCCTGAAGCTCATCAAAGCTAAAGACCAGGGTGGGATTTCCACAGCATGAAGAAACTATATGGAAACGGTGGCTCATGCCAGACTTAGCTGGGAGGATGCGTTCTTGTCAGAACTAGTCCACACAGCCAGAGTGAGAGATTCTAGGAGCTTTTGGGGGTTTTGTCGCACATGGTAGTTGCACCTTAATCTCCACAGTGGCCTTCAATGTCCAACCACGTAGGTGGACAGATAATTTTGAGAAGCTGTATACTAGCAAGGGTTTGGACTGTATGGCCCAGTTGCACAGGACCTTATCAATCATCTTAGGTGCCTAGAACCTCTTGAGATTTGTATCTCAGATTTATATACAGCTTTAAAACTATCCGTTCCTAGGAAAGCCCCTGGCCCACATTGCATACTAGATGATATGTACCTAGCTGTGCCCTGACATCTGGGCCCCCTATCTCAACCATCTTACGAGGGCAATCATGAAAAGAGGCCCGATACCAAAATCATGGCTGAGTGCCGAGATCGTCTCGATTTATAAGAAGAGGCGGCAGGATGGTCCTGGAAATTATAGACCTATTAGTTTACTAGATGGGCTCCACAAGAATTTTTGCCTCCAACGTTTTGGAAAACTATCACACTGGACCGTGGCAAACCACATCTTTTCGGACTTCCAGGCTGACTTTAGGCCACAAACTCAGACACTTGACCAGATACTGAGATTTAGTGTGATCTACTGGAAAACAATGGTGCTTGAAAAAGGCCATCTCTACGTGGCTTTCATAGACTTAAAGTCATCATTTGATTTGGTCCCTCGCAATAAGCTGTGGAAGGTCCTAGCCAATATGGGGTTCTGGAGAACATCTTAGATATCCACATAAGACTGTAGAAGGACAATCGCGCAAGCGTAAGGTATGGGGAGAATGGGTAGCAAACCAATTACTTCAGGATCGAGAGGGGAGTCTGCCAGGGATGTGTTTTGGACCCAACAAACTTCTCCTTGTTCTTTAACGACTTGGTAGAGTTCCTTGATTTCCCTAACAGTGACGCCCCAAAAGTAGCCTTCACAAAATCGCTAATCTTTTATTTCTAGACAATACTCTCCTCATGTCTAAAACCCCTGCTGGACTTCATGCCATTATAAATCACTTCCTGCTGTTTTGTGCAGATAGAGCTGATGTTGCCGACCTCATACTCTCGCAAGTACTAGACCTCCTGATCCTAACAGAAACCTGGCTTAATGACTCCTCCTCACCAATTTTGGACATTCTAGTTCCCCCTGAATCTGACATCATCACATTGGATTGACCTTTCAAAGTCGGGGTGGCATTGCAGGCCTCTTTCGCTCAATTCTCACCCTGAGACATACTCAATCTGTTCTGATGCCCACCTGTGAGCACCTGGGCATGGAAATCTGGAACAATGACAACTTATTTCATATACTCCACACGATCTATCACCCCCAGGTGATAATCTTCTCTTCGTAGAAGAAATAATGGAGACCATATCCTCCAACCCTGACCAAGACCCTAACCAAATCTTCCTTGGGGATTTCAACTTACACTGCTACTATGCAAATGATCCCTTACTGTGCACCTTCAAAGCTTTCCTCCCTGACTTAAACTTCACCCAATCCTGCAGTAAACCTACCCACATTAAGGGAACCATCCTCGACTTAATCATTGCTAAAGACAATGTTATACAACTAGATGATATATCACTCTGTGACTGGCAGGATCGTTACCTAATTTAATTTTTCATCTTGGAAAGTGTGCTGATTAGACAAGGACAACCTTGTAAGGCCAAACAATGGTCACAAGACTTGAGGAACATCAATTAAAATAATCTAACCAGCATTAGTTATAACTTACTTCTTCTGCCCCCTAACTTGACAAATCTGGATGACCTTACCAAACACTATATCCACTCTATGACTATATCCTCATCTCAATTTCTCCAAAGCAACTCAAGAGAATATCCAGCAAACCCTCCAAACTCTAGTTCAGTTGCTCACTTAACAAGGAAAGACGCAAGCTAAGACTGGCGGAGAGGTCGTGGAAAAACTCTCCCTCTATAACAAACCTCATGCAGCTGAGGACGACAAGCAGTACGTATAACAAACACATCCGCAGTGCCAAAACCAATCACTCTAGGTCACAGCTCGCCACGCCAAAAACAGACCGGAAAAACTGTTCAAAATCATAAAACAACAAGCTAACCTCTCAACCAACCGACACTTTAGACTCAACGACTTGACCCTCAGCAGTGAGGAGTTTTCTGTACACTTCATTGAAAAGACAAGAATGATCGAACTATAACTAAAAGGCACCTCACCAAATATGCATTGCCTTGCCCAGTCCACTGCCTCTCGGCTACCCTTGATGAGTTCCCCTCTTTCTGTCTCTATGTTTTACTCTCCAAAAAATAAGGCATCATTGAATACCTTTACACTAACAGATGATGTTGAGCTACTCAAAATTATAACTTCATCAAATCCTTCAAATCATTTCAATGATCCTCTGCCCGGCCAGCTCTTGAAAGAACTTATATCCTCCATTCTCCCCATCTGGTCTAAGATTGTCCATGAATCTCTCTTGCAAGGTCTGATTCCTGATTGCCTCAAGATAGGTCAAGTCACCCCATCCCAAAAAATCAAAATGCAGACTTAACTGATCCTATAAACTTCAGACCTATTTCCAGTATCATGACTTTAGCCAAACTAATTGAGAAATGCCTACACACAAAACTGTAATCACATCGAACAGTTTCAACTACTCGACCAATATAATCAGGCTTCAGATTGGGACAGGGTGCTGAAACTGTTCTGATACACATTTTTGATGATGCCCTTAGACTACTTAACCAGAAATAAAGTTGCCTACTTATAGTTCTTGATCATTCCTCAATGTTTGACACGTTCAAACATGACAACTTGATTGATCTTTTCGAAAAAAGGATGGGGTTATCAGGCCCAGTTTTAAAGTGGTTTGCCTCATTCCTACATAATAGCAGAGAATCAAAATCAACCATTCCCTTTCTAACAGTACGCCTGTCTTAATTGGAGTGCCTCAAGGATCTGCACGATCACCAAAGCTCTTCAACTTGTTCATGGAACCTCTCACCGAAATTCTGAACCGCTTGAACATGCACTATCACATGTATGCAGACGATACTCAATTGTACATGAACATTTCTTCACCAGATGATATCAAAACTCTTCACTTGTAAAAACTCAACATTTGTTACTTCAAAATCACCTTATGCTAAATACTCTACAGATGGAATTCCTCTTGATTGCCCCACAATCACTTTACTTCCATTCAAGACTGACTCAAACAACTTAAGTCCCTAAATTGCGCTCCACATGTTGTTGACTCCACCACATCATTAGGCATAACTCGGGACAAACACCTGAACATGCAAGACCACATCAGTGCACCAACTTGAGGAGCCAACCTCCAACTCAACACGTTAAGAAAAATCAAACCATTCAGGCCTCCTGATGACATGCAACTAACAGTCCAATCCCTAGCTATCTCCCGCTTACATTACGGAATTGTGACCTTGGCTAGGCCTCCCAAAGATAGACTGTTCCCTTTAAGGGCTCCTATGATCTCTGCTGCCAGACTCATCACGGGTTCATGAAAACATGATCACATCACTCCAGACCTAATTCAACTCACATGACTCCCTTTCGAAGCAAGGGTTAGGTTCAAGATAGCATGCATGATGGACAGAGTGCTTCATTGTAACACTCCAGTTTACCTGGCAAAACATTTGATGATCCAGCTTGAATCAACCCCTAAGAAGCTCTGATACTCTATTGTTGAAACCACAAAAATTCAAAAAGAAAAGATCATATAACTGAGTCTTACTCTGGTCTTGCTCCAAGAATACGGAACGTTCTTCCTCCTGAAATAAGAACTAACCCCTCGATTGCCACATTAAAAAAAGGGTTGCTCCTGAATTGCTACCTGCAACAATAGATCTGAAGCCACCCAAACTAACTTTTACTTCTTGCTTACAGCACTGATTTTAACTAAACCCATATAGGTCAGGAAGGTCACGAATCTTAGTCCAAAATTCACCCCTTGAACAAGTCCAGGACTTTGTCTATCTCGGGGTGAATTTGACTCATAATTTTAGCTGGAGGGTTCAAACAAATAAGAGTACGCTAAACTTACATCATGAGACAGGAGCGATCTTTAAGATGGCAGGGAAATTGAAATCCAAAAACCTTTCCCCAGCCGTAGAAATTTACAAAGTGAAAGCAAAAAGCTCAGCCCCATATGGAGCTGAACTTTGGGTCCACACAGGTGCTAAGGAACCCACACTGGCTGAAAACAGATTTCGTAGGTTTTTAATCAACCTACCACAAAGCACGTCTCGCCTTTCCTTGTTACAAGATTTGGGACTGTATCCAATCTCCATCACTGTACAGCAAAGACCCTTGCTGTTTTAGTATTGGTTATGGTCCACCGACAAATTGGAACCCTATAAACTCCCTCTTAGGGAACTCTGAAGTACCAAGGGCCATATAAAAATACCATGGTTGGCCTATATAAAAGAAAATGTTGTATATGTTAGGCCTCCATTCACTTTAGGATACCCCTGGACAAAGCCGCTCAAATCCCAAGCCAATTAATTAAGGATAGGTGTAGGGAATCCCTCTGGCTGGAGAGGTCAGGAATTGCAAGACAGGTAGCTTGAGCAACCAGTTCCTTGACCACAAAAATATCCCAGCCTATGAAGCGTCCGTTGATGCTATCCAAAGCTCCCTTCTAAGAAAACTATTCCTAAAATGAAGATATGGGTTGCTCCCAATTCTCAGGTTTACAGATATCTGGGGAAATTACACCGGGTCAAGCACTGGGTCCTGTTTGCAAAATGGTCCCTGAAACCCTGTACCATTTTTACTATTCTGTATCGCTTACGGGTCTCCCTGTAAGAAGTGGATCATACTGTTATGCCACCTTCTAGGTGTCAAACATTACGTACAAGTTATAGGGATTCTGAAGTCTGACACTAGGGAAGTTGTAGTTATTAGTGTGTCCAAATTCTGCAGGCTGCTTGGCTTATCCGCAAATTATACATGGAGGGTTCCCTTTGCATTTCTGATAATGGTATCAGATAGTTATCGAGCGCTGAAAAAGCAAACTATGATTCTACGCTCTCCTGCCAGTATAAGCCATTACCATTAGCAATTGCCATTTGTAGTGAAGCAAGTTTTTATTTCCCATTTCTTTTTCCTCTTATTTTTATGTTGGAATTTGTCTACCCTCTCGATTTTGTTAAGATGTATTTTAATACCTTTTATCTCTCCTAAACTCCCTATACTATTGTTCTAGATGTACTAGGATCTTAGTATCTTAACAATTATAACAAGGTTATTTTTCATCAATTTTGTAGGAATATCATTGTAATTGATATTTTACTTAAGAGGAAATAGCTTCAAAATGTACATTGTGTTGGTTTTATAGTGATACAGATTTTCTAACAGAAAACTCTGCTCCAGCAATAGCTATTGTGAAAAACTATTAAGGAGTTGTGAATTGACTGTTCTGTTTTATCTTGAATGTATTATGGATCTTGAATCTGAAAAAAACAGTATTTTGATAAAGGGTAATAAAGGCAGGGAAATTAAGACCTCCAGAAATCTTAGGAAGATTTCATTTTTGCAAAGACATTTGAGATAGTTTGCCATTCCACACAAAGGTACAAAGGTAGAAAGGGGCTTGTCAATGGAGCTAAAGAATCCTTTAGAGATCCTAATCTGTAATATCCTGAGGAATACATTCATAATGAGGAAGAGCATCATTTTGATGGTATCTAAACAACCCCACCATGAAAGATATAGAGGAGACCAATTCTGCAAAAAGTGATTAAGTTTAGCTGTAAGGATGTCTAAATTTGTCTTTAGACTATCCTTCCGAGTAGTAGCATACCAAACTCCTAAACATTTGATTTTGATGGAATTCCAGGATAATGCTGGCTCAATAAAAGGTTGTTTGATACAATATTTACTGAGCGGCATTATTACTGGTGTGTCTACATTTAATTTGTAACCAGAAACAACGGTATAAAAGTTGAGTTCATGAAAAAAAGCAGCAAGAGAACATTCAAGATGTGACATAAAAAGAAGAATATAATATGCAAAGCCAGTGAACTTTATGTGAACATCCTTGATGTTGAACCAGGAAAATTGTTCTGAGGTACTTAATAGGCGAAGGAAGGGTTTCAGGACTAAAACAAAGAGCAAAGGAGATAAAGAGAAACCCTGTCAAGTTTGTCTGTTAAGATAGAAGTAAGAAATTGTATACCATTCACTATAACTGATTAATGTGGTGAGGAATAGGGCAAAGAGATAAGTTAGAGGAGATAAGGACCAAATCTGTGCTACTGCAAAAAAGATTTCATTAAAAATCACCAATGAACCCTACCAAAAGCTTTCTCCGCATGCAGAGATATTGCTGCCAAAGAGTCTTTTATTTTATGGGCTTTGTTAATGATATTCAGAAAGGTATGAGAGTTGTCAGCAACATTTCTGTGAATAAAACCAGATTGCTCGAGATCGACTAAATCAGGCATCAGGGGAAGTAATCTTAAAGCTAAAGCCTTAGCAAATATCTTACAATCGATAATAATAAAATAGGTCTGTAATTCAATTCAATTCCTTTTATTTAGTTATCGTAAAACCATAAAAGTTTGTACATAATCACAAAGAATAAAATCCATATCATTATAATAAAAGCATTAAAATACATGTGCCATGCTAATATAAAAATATAAAACAATCATTTAATCATAACATTACAATATAATACAACGTGCATTAATAAAAGAAATGTAATCTAGCAGAGAACTTTCTTGATTTGTTAACTTGTACCAAAAAGCTGGCTACGGAGTTGCATATAACACTTGTGTGAAGTTGCTGAAGAAAGTGTAACCCTGCATTATACAAAATGCCAATGTTTAAGTACTATACGTTTTACATTGGGCCGGATCTCTATCTTTCATAGGAATTAGACACAATGTGAAAATTAGCCAGAAGAGGAGTTTAGATTCATGAAATAATTGAGTAGTCTGAAAAGCTTGAGAAAGAGGAGTTTTGAAAACTGAAGGTAATATTCAACAGTGAAACCATCTGGGCCTGGTGCTTGTGAGGATGCTGCACTACAGAATGAAGATCCTCTTTATGTAAAGGTAAAGGGTGTTCTAGAATAGAGAGATCCAGCAACAACGAAGATTTGGGTTTTAGTTCAGAAAAGTAATTATTTAGGGCCTTATTACGACTGCCTTGTGGTGGCAGACTTGCGGTCCACCTGCCATTTCTGATTATGACAGTTGGACCGCCACAGAACCACTGCTACCACTAGAGATCCACAATCCCTAGCGGTCTTGCAGCGGTGTGAGGCTGGTAATATGCTGGCAGTGCTCCTGCGGCACTGGCAAGCATATTACTAGTTTCCTCACCGCCACTGTTTTCATGGTTTTGCAACCGCCATGAACAGTGTGGCGGTGAAGAAAATAAGAGGGCCCTACTGGGATGTGAATTTGAGGAGGCGGAAGCTCTGGGACCTAGGCAGTGAGCTTGCTGAATAGTGAGCGAAGGTGCAATTGGCAAATGCAATATTGTAGAGATTACTGTTGTGTAAAAAAGCAATCATATTAGAACCCTCTGAGCCTTCTTGGATACTAAAGAGTCTAAGGTCGTTACTTCTGTTCCTATTTTCCAAATTCTCCATCAATCGCTTTAGCTGCTCAATGACCTTAACCATTTGAGATATAGCAGAAGTGGAATCCTCTAAATAGCTCACCCGTTGTTCAAGTAGGGTAATCCGCTGGTCGTAAGAAGACATTTTGTCCTCAATTCATTGCAAAAGAGGCACTAGTGTAAATAATAAATGGTTGGAGGGGCCTAGTTTCCGCCATAACATCCTTCAAGGTCAAAGAGGGGGGTGATTGAGAGGGGGATTCGAGGCCTTTCTTTGGCCGTTTAACAGAGGTAGCAAGAGCAGATTTCTTTGAGATGACTCCAGAGGCCTGAGGATGAAGCAAGCACTACCTTCCAACATCCAGGACACCTTCCATGAGTTTTGAGGGTACAGTAGTAGTAGTATGGGAGGCCTGTTGAATATGGATTTTGCTTGCAAATTTAAAAAGCGAAAGTGATTTCCGGACTCTGTGTGGTTTTCAAGATCTCGCATGGAAAGTTGGAAAAAAATAATGATGGAGGGAAGGGAGTACCAGCATGGGTTTGGGAAGTGGGGGGGGACGCGGGGGATATATCCCCCCCAGATTTTGGAGTCGGAGGAACACGGGTACAAGGGTGGGGGGACGAGGGAACAAAAGGATTTCCCCTCTTCCTTCTGTGATTCTCAGGGCCATTAGCGCGTGAAAGCGCTACCGTTAATGGCCCTGCACTTTACCTGTGATCTGACTCCAGTCACAGAGGCCACCCGCCCTCTCCACTTTGTTATGCTGCAGTAAAGCTCGCCGTTCTAGGACGGGCAGAGAAGGAAAAAAACCCTGTCTCTTTTCCTTCCTGCACAGAGAAGTGTCCATTTCTCCTGCTCTGCCTCTGGCAGCTGCCCTCCTCCCCCTTCTCTCTCTTTATTCCTCCCTGACTTTCTGTCTCGCTCCTCCTCACTTGCTTTTTTCAAGAGACAGATCTTACCCTCTCTTGCCTCTCCGTTCCTGTATTTGTTTCCCTGTGAAATAGTTCCAAAAAAGAACGAAACACTTTGAATGGAAATGTTCCCATTTTCTGACCTTTTTCTATTCCAAAGTGCAATATCTGGACGGAGGGAAAAAATTATCAAAATACGAAAAATAATTAAATAACTAATTAAAGCAATACAGACTGGTCACAGGCAGGCCAGATTGGTGTTATTTACACCCACACACATTAGCGCCAATTAACAGAGTTTGCGAGTGAAGCACTACTTTCTTTTTACCTTCTTTCTTTGAGCATCATTGTTTTCCCAGGGCAGGGAAGGGCACCATTCCTAGAGGGACTGCAAAACCTGGTTGATGGGTGGAGTGGGAAATGTTTAATGTGATCCTTTTCAACTGTTTTAATTATTTTAGAGTATAAAATGTGTACCGCTGCTCTGTGTTCATGGACGTGGTCTTTTTAAAGCAAACTGCTTAAGTTTTGTAAGAATATAAGCAATGGACATTGAAACTGGTCCCTTCGGGGTCTTGTAGTCATGTCCTGAACTTTTCAGACACAATCACTCACTGATGTCTGAATATTGAGTGTAAACGCGTTAAGGTAACCATGTTGTTCCTGCTTACATTTCACGTGCTTTACTTATCCTTGCATTCCCTATGAGTGTTTGCTTTTTCCAGGATGTTATTACTTTTTTTTCAGGCAGCATATTACTCTTGTCTAGTGCATAATTTGAATTGAGTCGCAGCACAATTGGGTTGTAGCTGAAAGTAGTGCTAGTTTCTTTCAGTGGGGCAGTATGGTGTTCAGTGGGGAGAGGATGTGGCACTCTGGCCAGAGCTGCCGAATTTGGAACTGGAGAACCAGGTTCAGCCTTCATGACCAGTCCACCAGCCCACTCTCTTGACAGAGCACATTCCCATGATACACCTTAGAAGGCCCTGAAAACCTTTGAAACCCTGGTGTCTTAGCACCAGCAGGTGGACCCTTGCAGTGGCTAGTATGGCTTATCCTTGAAGGCCTGTCCACCACAATACATACTGAAGTTCACCCCCAGTCTTGCGGGCGGGCATACAAAGAAGCACAACCTAGAGCGACAATGACTCTGTCATTGAGGTCACAAGACCTTGAGGCCAGTCCATCTCACCCTTTGGTACCTCCATTGGCCTTTTTCAGCAGTAGTCAAGGATTGTCAATGTAGGATTTGCATGCACACCAAACTAATTGCGCAAACTTCATGGTCTCTGCTTCATGCACAAGCACTATTAACACGTGCTGCCTGCTTTTGGACCACTGGAGTTATGCAGCAATGGAGGACAAAATGATGGCGCAATGTTGACTAAATTATGCAGTAAAAAAAGCCTACAGAGTAATGCGGTAGATTTTATCATACTTTATTTTGACATTTTCATACAAACTAACAGCCTCTGCAAAGCTTTTGCCTCATTAGTACCTGTGTAACATACAAATGCAGCAGTGAGAAAGGTGACTAGTCAACCTTTGCAGAGAGCCCTCCACTTCGCAGCAACATAAGTCACATTTTTATAGTAGTTTTTGATCTGTTTGAGCTACAAACAATTTTTGGGGTGAAATCGTTAGATTGTTCAGCGGATGATGTATTATGTGGCAAATATGGTGCAGTCATAATTAAGTGGAAAACATTTGTAAACTAGGATATTTTGCCATTCATGTTTGAACTGCTGTTGTGGAAAAAAGAATTAGAACTGCTGATGACAGAAACTCCATGGCTCGGAGACAAATGGCTTGTGTTTCCACTTTTAAGCGTATTTGGCACATTCTGTGATTAAAATACATTCACAAAGCAGGATATGTTTTCAATGTCAATAACTCATATTAAACCTTAAATAAACATGTGTATCTATTGGTTGAATTAACTGGTCAGTGAAATGCCAAAGAAATACTAAAAATAGGGAAGTTTTGCCCTTTCTGGCCACACCTCTGACTCTGCCCACAGACCCAAATCTCAGGTTATTCTCGCCCTCTGATCTACGCCCACAGTTCTCCTACTTTTTTCCCCTCACTTCGACCACTGCTTTCTGCTTATTTTATTTTGAATGTCAAGGTCTCAAGAACTGAAGTATTATCAGAGTCTGACTGTGGGGTTAAGCGCAGCAGTCACAGATGACACTTGGCTCAAGTGGGAGCTGGGGCTTAAAATTAGCGTTCACAGACTGCATAGGGCACTTTCTCATGTGCCTTCCTACTTCACTAAGAAGCCTAGTAAAGGTACCAGATGAAACCGTATCAGGAAAAATGCTATTTTTCTGTCCCCGACTCTCCTTAAATACAATAATGCATTCTGGGATAGATAGTATTGCATTACATACGCTTAACCAAGTGGACTAATACACCTGAGAGCAATGTCAGGAAAAGGGAAAGCCCATGACTTGACCACTGATGACATTATGGAGTCCTCTGGTAACATTAAAGGTAAGCCACACTTATTCAGGCAGTACCACTCAGAACCCGGATAGAAATATGAGGCCCCTTTTTGCAGGCACGCCAAGTGTAAACCAACTTGCCTCATTATCAAGCCTACACCATTAATGGCCTGACAATGTTCCCAATTTAAAACATAATTTTCCCACTTTGGCCTGTTCTTGTGTTTGTGAATGACAAAAAGTACAAGAGATTTGCTCACAATATTGCACCAACAATCGAAATGTGAGTAGTTCTTATGACCCCATTGTACCAGTTGGCGCCCCGTCCACCTTTAGAAATCGCAAGCCTGCTAGGGCATCTTCTTGATAAAATATGTGCCAAGTGCTTTAGCACCACATGCCCTCTGTGCTGTCTCTTTGTGTTTGTCTGTGACAGCTGTGGGTCTTCTCAAATAAGGGACACTCAAGTGGGCTTTCAAGGAAAAAACTATGCTTTTAAAGATTACAAATTAGATTTTCAGCAGAGTAACTTTACATTTTAAAGCTCCAAGTGGACAAGAATCTGGGTCCAGGATGACAGAGGGATGATGGCTCTAAAGAATGCAATCTGTGGAATTCACTTTTCAACAACGTGGGGCAGTATGAATACTTCTGGATTGGATATCAGGGTGCAAACTTAGTAGACAGGTGTAAGTTCTGTAAACACCACTGGTGAGGCCTCATCTGCAGTATTAGGCCCAGTCATGCAGGTCACATCTAACAAACAATGCAAGCTTTTCTGGAGCTTTTCTTCCCGGGGTCCCTCGAAGCTCTCAGCCAGTCCGGATTTGGTGAGGGTTCGGCGGCTTGCCTTGCAACAAGCTTCCTGTCAAACTTATGGAAGTTTGATTTCTGGAGCTTTCCAGCGGGACGAGCCAGGGATTCAGGCCGGCTTGCAGTTGAAGGTGGGCTGCTTGGCTCTCACGGTTGGTCCCGGTCACCTTTTCTACCTTCGAAATTAAAAACATTTACTGAGCTTTTTCTTGCGGGGTCCCTCGATGCTATACACCAGGCTGGATTCGATGAGGGTTCGCCGGATTGAGTTTCCGCCTATGCCTGGTCAAACTCTGGAAGTGGGACCTCTGGAGCTTTTCGGCCGCAGGAACCTGGACGACAGGCCAGATCGCGTTTGAGGGTTGCCGACTTGGCTGGTCAGGTCAAGTCGGTCCACTAATGGAGCTTTTTTTCCAAAGTTGCTCCAAACTTCTCCAGACCTCTGGAACATTTTCCTGAAGTTCCCCAAAGGTTCCCAAAGTGTCCCAAACTTACTCCAATGGTCTGTCATCTCTAAGATGGTCCTTGAAAGTTTGAGACTTCAGTTCCCACAATCCACTTGGACATAACCCTTACAAATTCACTGGTAGTTCTGCAGGCTGGGGATTCTTGGTGGTGATGGCCCAGGTGAGCTCTGCTAACCTGTAGCTTGCAGCGAGTCCACTCTTCAGTCCTTTTGAAGCAAGGTAGTCCACAAGGCTGTAGTTCCAGATCGTGCAACAGGGGCAATCTTCAAAGTACAGGGCCTGGTTGGTGCAAATCAAACTCCTTAGCAGGGACCCTTCTTGTCTCAAGTTTCAAGCAGTGTCATCTGAGAGGCTCTGTCCCTCTCAGATACTTATTCCAAGTACTCTGTGTCAAGCAGGAGGTCACTCCTGTCCAATGAGGTGCCGGGCAACACCCCTGGTTATGACCAGATCCTCTAAAGTGTGGCATTATTTCTCCCAGAGAGCATCATTTCTCCAAAATTCATCATGGTTGATTTTCCATCAGAGGGAGCAGAACTAGTTAAACCAGCCTACACGATGACTTCATCTGCATAGGGCCACTCCCCTTACATCTGGGATTTCCTCCTTAATCACCCTATCTGGCTGTGGAGCAGGGGGAGAGGTGTAAATGAAAATGGTTTCTCCAGCTTGTCTCCTCCTTCCCTTGAAGAGTATTGTTTTCTACCCCTCGCCCTGGTTCTGGCATTCTTATGCCCAGCTACCTTTCCTCCCAGAAAGGCTTCCTAACCCCAGGGGCTATTTAATACCTCTTCAAACAGCCAGGCTAATCCACTTATCTTTAACCAATCAAGGCAGAGCACTAGAGGGCTACATTTTGGCTTACAGACAAGAAAGTCTTATAACTTCTTCTGTGTACAATTTAGAATACATTCAACAATACCAATGTGTTGCATTTATCATTACCATTCTACTGAGTCCTTTAATCCTAGTTTTATGGTTTCCCTTTCTCCAGTTATTAATTAATAACCTCTTGCAATGTTAACCTATGGGCTGGGGATCTGCAATGGAAAAATGAACTTTGCAATTTATCCAATACCAGGGCCTATAGAACATGTTTTATAAGGACCTTAATTATCACTACAGGCCTCCCCACACCTAGAACACCTAGAAAAGACTTTAGGGGTTCAGATTATATCAAAATATTGCAGATCCTCACTTCACAGTGCTCCTAGCACAAAAGCCGATTTTGGGAAAGCACTTTACTACAATGTGGGGAATGCAATATTCAATTTCACTAAACCCAGGGCATATAAATCTCATTTTATAAGGGTCCTCTTTATAGATACCTGACACCCCGCCTCAACCACGGGACACCTTGGGAAATCTCTGGGGATACTTAATATGCCCCAACATTGTAGTTTATAAATTTGTAAGTGGCCCAAACACAGAAGTCAATTTAGGCACTATTTACATTTTAAAAGCAGTCCTGCAACACTGGACTGCGTTTAAACTGACCTCACACTTCAGCATGCCACACATGCAAGTGCAGAAAAGCTGCTGGCCTTTAAACTGCCATGCCCTATTATATACTAGGGACTTAGAGGTAGTTTTAATCCCCCTGTTCTATCATGTACTAGAGCCTTATAGGGGAGCTCATGCCAATCATAGTGGTACCCTAACCCATAGTGTATGTGGGTGTTTTCACTGTATTTTTAAGTGAGTCTTTCAGCATAGCACCTGTCCTGGGCCTGGTTAGGCAGAGCCCAGAGTCAGTCAGAGTCAGTTACCGCCAGTAGCAGTCGGCAAACAGTTGAGGGCGACACCCAGGGCAGAGGATGACTTTGCAACACTGGAAAAGCCAAAACTCGCAATTTAAACATAACACCACGGTTGCGGGTTCTCCTTAATAATTAGAATTGATTTATATCCAAATGAACCCATTTTCCAACATTAGGCTAAAGAAAGACAGGGGGAAAATCATAACGGTCTAATCTATACCTTGCAGTTTTCATGCAGCTCTTTGATGAGGGTTAATAGCTCACTGTTCTATGTTAGAATTTTAACTTATAAACTTCAAGTAACAAAAGAATCTCTCAGACAAAAGCAGTAACCCACTGACCTATTTACATTATATGCACTTTGTGATCTGCGTGGTAAACGTTCTTTGCAGCAGGCATATTAACCCACTGTGGCTACCTTACCTTGAGTCAAAACATCCACTAGACAAACCTCCGATCTCTCTCTCAACAAAGAAAATTAATCACCAGAGTTATCTTCACATTTTTATTGTTGCCTGAAAATTGCTGGAGACCAGGAATACAGCAGCATGTACTTTTCAAACCATAATGCACTTGGAAACATGACACCCCCACCCAAAGTCAGCGACCTTTGTTTGCTTTGTGCATGAAGATGCAAGATTCATATACATGTTTTTTTTAACATTTGGTCTAATTACTATGTGAATGTAAATAACAATATAGCATACTTGCAAACTGTGACGAATGCCTGTCTTTCTCAATATTTTACTTCAAACTATGCGATTGTATTTGTTTAACGGGCGCACGGTCTCACACAACAGGCGATTTGTATGGAGTCCCTGGAAAGTCCACAAGGTTGTCCCTGTCCCCCCCCAGAATTTTCCAGAATTTTAGTGTTACCTACGCCCCTGAGTACCAGTAACTTAGCCCTGACCAAGGAGTGACGCCGTTAAGATGAAATAGGAAGTCAAAGTCTATGCATCAGATATTGGTATAAGCAGAACTTGCACCTGTACACAACAAGCAAAAGTGTAGAGGAATGTAATGAGGCAGTCACATATTAAGGGAGCAAGATTAGAAGTGCCTTGTGCATTCAAGAATATGTCTCATAAAAAAACGCCGTGCACTCGGGAACAACAAAAACTTCAAGTCCTCATGTGAAAAAGGCAGTCATAAATCCATGTGTAGAACATTTCAAGAGCAACTCCTGCGAGGAAAAATGGCGTCCTTCAGGATGCTTGTCAACTCTGGAGTGCATGTGCAGGTGTTGGCATAGCCGTTTGAGAGAAAACTAAAAGCTGTCCGAGTGGCGCCTACGCTCCGATGGCGCCAGCAACAGATTTTTCAAGAGAGGAAAGGCATAATCTGTCCACTTCCCCGAGCCGCTTGGAGCTCTGAAGGGCTGCATCCAGCTTTTGCGGGTCCAGCACCGCCCCCCCCCTCCCCCGCCACTCACACACACAAGTGTGTCTTTTAAAAACGTGTTCGCTTCTAACTAATTCCTTGAACAGCGCACCATTACCAAGTTCCACGAGCTGTCTATGGCAGCTGTGAAAACAAATTTAGTAACATTGTTAAGCTAACTCCATTTCACTTTATACTACCAGTTTTATAAATGGTTGATCTATTGAGTAAAATCTTTTGTCATAAAATGTATTTCTGTTTGTTGGACGATAGCACTCACACTTTATTTCTGTATAACAGGATGTGAAGTTGTTTCAATCCACATAAAAGAAGAAGCTGAGACTTATTCCTTGGATTATGAGAGGATAGAAAGCAACAGCAACCACACTGGTGAGTAGCCCATATTCAACGATGTGCTCTGTACTTTGCCTTAAGACACAAAATCGTATGCAGAAACTTGCACACTGTAGTTTTTACAGAAGATTTTTCACTAAACCCCTATAGCAAGCCGGCAGTATTAATGTTTGGAATAATAAAAAAAGAAATCGTCACGTTTAGATTTCTGTTTTGATCCAAAAGCAGTTTTAACTGCTGAAGCTATTGAATAAAATTGATCTGATGCGTTCATGTTGCAATCAATTGATTTTAAAGTAGAACTCATTTCTTCACATTCTTCAAAATCAAATCAAATCAAAAAGGTATTATTTGTTAAGGAACTCCTACGGGAGGTCCACAAAATGCATCAATACAGTAAAAAAGACAATTTTAAATACAATCCAGAGAATATTTCCCTTTTTATCCTAAAATACAACAATAGATTAAAAAGTGTGGCAGAAGGATGAATATGCTTTTTTTACAGTAATGGCAACTAATAGCAAGATTTTAAATAAACCCTAATAAATAGCCAAAAAAGTTTTAAAAAATTGGAATATCCTATAACAGACCATTTAATTTGGTGGGGATAAAACAAATACTCTGGCCTCCTGGGCTGAATGAATATTAATTTTAATAAATGATGGTCTTAAAAACAAATGCCTTGCCCTTTGTAATTCCGGACACACAAATAAAACATGATTAAGATCCTGGATTTTAGTATAACATAATTAGCAAATTCTCTCTTCTTTCGGGATTTTATCCCATATGCCAGTAACATCTCTTAAGGGCAACAGATTAATTCTCAAAATAAGTATCAGTCTTCTAATCCCATGTGGATGATTCCAAATTAAATAAGGTTGTGGCCTTTTCCCCAAGGCACTACCACAAACCAACTCATTTTGGGACTTAGATTTACTTAGAGCAATATCTCTTGCCATGCTAATAGAGCTTGCAGACTTCTTTATGAATAGCTTCAATGCAGACTTTGGCATAGGTGAATTACTATTTAAACTGAGCCCAAATAAGTCATTTGCATAAGCAAATGATCTAAGAAATGCTGAATGATCTTTTCGCTTGTCAAAGATTTCCACTCTCAGGGTAGCCCTGAAGGAACCCTCATCTCCCCAAAGGAGAGCGTTCCCCCACCTCAGGGCCACTGACAAAGCTAAAATAAAAGAGTAGACTAAGCCAAATTCCAAGCGTAAAACATGTGGGGCGGCCAGAGAATTTAGATTACAAATTTGGTGGAAGAACCGGCCTTCAGCCTTGTCAAAGGCGAGCCAGTAATTATTATCCAATACTTCTGCAGCATAAGTTAATGAGGGCGGAATTTTAACCTTAAATACTGACAGGACATGACCAAAATGACATCTCCCACAAATTTTATAAAACCTGTTCAGAGCTCCAGCCTGGGAGGCGGCCTTACCAACACATAATTTAATATGTTCTGAGTCTCGCCCGTATTTTGTAAAAACCTTCCCCAGATACAAATATGATTCGACCAATTCAAGATCTTCATGCCCTAACAACCACTTATACCCTTTCTTTATTCTATGACCTTTCTTGCTGAAGATTAAGATTTTGCTTTTGGAAATATTAATTTTCAAAAAATGACCCTCCGCATATTTAGTTAGGACATCCAGTCGACTTTGCAAGCCGATAGGAGTTAAATCAAAAATTGCAACGTCGTCTGCATAAAGTAGGGAAGCTATAGACAATGAACAAATTCTAGGGGCATCCCCCCTCACTGAATTTAATCTGCCTGGAAGATCATATATATAGAGGGAAAACAGAAGAGGGGCCAACAGGCAGCCCTGCTTCAGCCCATTATCAGTCTCGATCCTGCAAGATAGACCTGGCCTCCCATCATCACTTGACACCACGTGTCTGTATGTAATTCTATCAAGAGGCCCAGAAGATGGTGTGGCATTCCGAGATGATGAAGCTTTCTCCACAGCGTTTAATGATCCACTTTATCAAACGCCGTGGAGAAATCAATGAAAGCCATATAGACCGGCATGCTTCGTGAGAAAGTATGTTTCTCTACATGGTCTGGACAGCCGCAATGTTGTCCAGGGTTCCGTGATTCTTTCTAAAACCCGCCTGTTTTGGTGGTAAGAAGTTCTGATCATTGGCCCATTGCTGCAGGTGACAGAGTATGCTTTTTGCAAATAATGTGCCCGTAGCGTCCAACAACGCAATCTGTCTAAAACTGGTAGGTTGACTCTTTGGGTCCTTTTTATACAAAGGAACTATAATGCTCCCCTTCCAGGAGGAGGGGATATTAGTAGTTCGGAAGCAGAAATCAAACAAAGGTGCTAAAAACGCTCCCCAAGCCGCTGGCTCCTTTTTAATTAACACAATCGGAATTCCATTCGGCCCTTGTGCACCGGAGGATCTACTGTTCTTTGTGTAACCCACTACTTCATCCCCTGATGGAGGACCATATTCCAGAAGAGAAGACTCCTCTATAGAGGGCATCAAAATAGGTACTGTACCATTGTTTTCATATAATAGTGAGATATAGACCCCCCCACTCCCTTTCTGGGATTGGAATAGGCAGAGCCCTCGGTCTTGAATCGCAGTATTCTGCGATCAGATGCCAGTATTTTTTTGAGTTTTTGGCTCTGGCGGCTTCCCTTAACCTGAGCCATTTGGCATCAAACTCCCTTCTCTTTCCTCTAAATTTATAACGATTTCTAACTAGCTTAAGGCTGTTGATTTCTTGTTGTTTGCCAATGGAGAATTGTAAATGTTGTTTTCTGATTAAACGGTTAATTTCTTGATTCAATACTTTCAGCAGTGGCAAACCCTGGTTTACAACACGGGGGCCAGTTGAGTGGGTACCTACATTTTTTATCTCCTTCATTTGTGCCTCGAAAAACTGTAGAATGTTTTGGGGTCCAAAAGGAGCGGCCATTAGCTTTATTAAAAACCACAGAGCCCTGGTCGTGGTTCCCTTGGTTCAATGTGGGTAAATTAAAGGCAATTGTCAAACCCAATACACTGTGGTCACTCCATATTGACGGAGATACCACTAAATTTTTACAGGCCCCAACATTTGGTAGGAGACAACCACGTAGTCCAAAAAGCTTTCTGTATGATGGAAGTTGAAAGTAAAATCTGCTATTTTATCAAGCGGGACCCTACCATTTAAAATGACCAAGTCCATGCTTCTGACACTATCAAGCAAAAGTAGACCCCGTTTGTCCGTTTTTATTTTATGAGGTAGGAGAGAATCTGGAATATGCCAAATCTCCTTTTTATCTGGATTGGCATAAATCTCCAGCGCAGAATTCAACATTTTCGCATTCAGATCTCCCACTAAAACAACCAAGTGGCATTCTTCCACGGTAGCTATCTCATGAATATATGAGAAAAGTGTACTTAAAAAATGGTCAAAGTTTCTCCCTGGAGGGATATATAGATTTGCCACCAGAAAGAAAATAAGGTTGCCGGATTCTTCCAAACATGATAGCTTGAGGCAGATACACAGATTTGTTGGATGGCGGAAGACTTTCTGATTCCAGTTTATCGTATTGTTAAGCAAGATGGATACCCCCCGCTAGCGGGACCCCTTTCGGAGTGCTTGGCATGACAAGAAAAAAGCCATCGCACTCGAAATCTTTACACGCCCAGGTTTCCTGTAAGCATATAATTGAGGGATTCAAGGATTTTAGAAAATTAAATTTCTCATCTTTATGATCTAAACCGGCCATATTCCAGGACAGACGTACCCCCCACCTAGCTACCTCAATGAACCACTTCTTCCTACCACCGGGTAGTTGATTTTCAAGGATTTTACGAGCCCACTCCACTAAGCCATATCGTCATCTATGTCTGTGTCCTGATAGGTGCCAACATCATCTGACACCAAGTTTATTGAACGACCCCTTTTATCTAATGACACCTTAATATTTAGACTGTTACCCAATGGGAACTCTGAGTCGGGGCCCAAAGCGTCTAACACCACAGGATTACCGGGCCTCTGTACTTTCGGGTACTGAAGTGTAGGGAAAAAAGTATGATATTCCTTAGAATCTAATACAGGCATTAAATCCAGCCCTCGTTTTAAAAAATGTTCACAGTTTTGCAGGACCAAATTTGCCACAATCAGAGAGCTAAAAACGACCCTGGAATAAAAGAGACTCTCATGCAAGTTAATCTTCACGAATGAGATATCCCTACTTTCCACCAGCTTTAGTGCCTCTATCTCAGAAAATAGCTTGAGAGTTAATCCTCTATTTACCGGGCAGGATTCACTGTTGAATAGCCAGATAAAATCCACAATGGAAGAGGAGACCTTCTGCACCCCATTATCTTTCTTTACAACGCCCTTTGGAGGGATCCATAGAGGCACTCTATCGCCGAAACTGACAGCTTGTGCCTCCTCATTAAACTGAGTAGTTAGATGCGATACTGTAGTGGTGATTGGGATATATGACTTTCTGTTATGCGATGTTGTTGTCCCTGAGAAAGTTCTATTAGATCCCATCTGTGAGTTACCCAGTACATGAGACCCCACCATTAAGCTTGCATCCACTCTGGCCCCCAATGCTCTAGGTCGTGTCTGAGGTATAACTGCCCCACCTCCCTTTACAAACCCCCCAGTCGAGGAAGCTGGCAACTCACTGGTCTGGAATGGATAGGGTACTTGTGGAGACTGCAACACTGGGCTTGATGGAATATTTGCCATTCCTGTCGCCCCCATACCCCCCTCTAATGTAAAGTGTACAATAGTCGGGTCTCTGGGAGCACCCTCCTCAACTGGCAATTTAGGTCCTCCCTCCACCATTGTAATTTGGGGTTCACTCTGACAATCGGGAATCTGTGGAAAATGTAATTTTGCCATTTTACATTTAGGGAATCGTCTTATCTTTTTATGTTTCTTTTTCATATTATCCCCTTTAGGAGTTATTGTGAGACCTCCCTTCTTCCTAGCGTTTAACCTCCCTTTACCTGATAAAGTAGGGGGTTACCCTGAGAGGTGGATGGGGGTGGGGCCTCCCCTCCATCTCTCCACTACCTTTTTGCCCCACATAGCTCCTGATTTTCTCATCTTTCTTGTTATCCATACTGCCCCCCTTTTTTCCCTTGATAAACAAGGGGTAAGGTTTTAGTGTGACATTTCCCAGAGGAGGGCCCACTAAGGACTCCCCGAAGAGGGAGTTTAAACAAAGCTCTTGCTTGTCAAGATTACACAAAGGTTCAATGGGGGGTAATAGAAAAAGGGGTATTCCTGCTTGAACAGACGCATCACTCAGCTCTCTCCGGGGAGCAGGAGTAAGAGGCCTAGCATCTGTCTGCTCCCCCGTTTGCGTACATATCTTAGGCGAATGGTTAATGATGTCAGTTTTTGTTACCTTTTGCACTTCGAACAACATTACAGAGATCATTTCAAGCATATGGTCTGAGCTCAATACAGATTTTTCCAGTAAATATAGAATGGAACCTAGTATTCTTTCAATGTAGACCAAATATTCAGAGGGCACATCATGCTTCTCATTTTCATTTCCCAGCTTCACAATGAGAGCCGTCTGGGGGAAGAGCTTACTATTGGGGTATTCTTCTCCCTGAATCTACTCTTAGAATAGCCATCTTTGTCAACTTGCTCATAAGGGACTTCCCAACCCCTTGATTGTACTTCTATATCAATATCTGGGAGTGTAAAGTCTTCCCTTTGATCAAGTTTTCTGCAAGCAGTTGCCTTCTCTTCCGTAACCAGAACAACCCCACCTGAGACCTCCTGGGGGCCTCTGATATGCCCAAGTGCGCAGTCAACGCTTGATCCCTTGTCAGCGTCACCCTGATCCGAAGAAACAACAGATGCAGCCACAATCATACTATTAGGTTTTTCCCTATTCACAGTAATGTTTTGATTACTCTGCTGGGTAAAGAGATGTTCGGGTCCAGTTTTGCATAAAAGTCAGCGACAGATGCAGTGAATGAACCAGCCGTAAGATGCTCAAAGTTTGATTGGTTTAAAGAGATGTGCTGTTTACTCTGCTGGCTCTGTTGAGTTGAGTGGCGGACGCGTGAACCGGGCCCATATTTGTACTTGGAGGTGGATCCGATAGCTGCCCACTTGAGTCGTCCTCCAGTCCTAAATTTGTCTGAGTCGTCTGGGTCGTGGCCCCTTCGCAGTGCCTTGTTTGACCCCCCCTGAGGCCACAAGGAATCCTCTGTGCTTCCCCCGAGGGTAAATGAGGTGATATTATTAGGATGGGCTTAAGGAGCGAGCCTTCTTGACCCAGTATTGCCTCCACAGGAGCAGACCGGGGAGTTTTGCAGAAGTAGCAAGTAATGGCTGGTTGAGTTTTATAACAGAAATGCTGTAAATGTCTGAACCCACCATACGATCTCCTTAATCTACTTGTATGCCTTGGAGACGAGGAAAGAACACGGCCTGAGCGTAATTTTTTTGCAGACATCTCACACCGGCGTACTTAAATGACAAAAGGGAGCAGACTCTCGCTTCCACTCAGATTGCTTGCTGGAAAATAAACCCCAGCAGTGACTTCCTCTCTCCAATCAGCCTGCCAAGGATGGAGGCAGCAGCTGGACGGGGGTGAAACAGAACAAACAGAACAAAAAGAGGGAGCCCAGAAACTTCAGGTGTAACAGGATTGTGGGGCTTACAGTCAAAGCTTCTTACCGTACGAGTGGCGGTAAGGACCCAAAGATGAGAGCACCAGACAGGCACAGCGAGGAGGCGAGTTCCAGATGCTGCTGACCGATTCCGGAGCCTCCAGCCTCCAGGCCGCTTCTGTAGGGTGGCGGGCTCAAGCACGCAGGTTAAACAGACTAAGAGCAGCTGCTCCAAATTCCCTGCAGCCCCAGCTCCCTACTGTTGGCACACACAGGTATGCGAGGCAAATAGAATAGGCGCTGCCTTCATTGCCTTCAATCTGACCAGGGCGACCCCACGCGCTCCGTTGATCTGGGGCAGGTAGAGGCCGGTAACAGGGGCAGGAAGGAACCGATCCTGTGAGTCCCGTAAGTTTGCGCTGCCCTGCAACGCTTCGTTGATCCAGGAAGAACAGTCCCGCAGGTCAGAGGTCCGCAACCCGTGCCTGCGCCGCGCTCCGAAGCGGCTCTTGCTTCAAGAGCGTGCAGGAAATACCGGTCCGGATCCTCTGGTCTCTCTCACACAGACGGACTGTACACGAATCAGAACTAATCCAAGCCGATGTACACCAGTACACCGGTAATCGATAATCAGGAAACGGGAGTCAGGGCTAACTGTCAGGTGGTTGGGCGCTTGGGGAGATCAATATTGGTGCAGTGCAGTTAGGGGGGAGAGGAACGGCACCCCCTCACCTTGTGCGTACGGCTCCCAGCTCCTCTCCTCTTCAGCTCCTCAGCACCTGGCACCTGGGACCAGGCTCAATCCCGCGCGCAGCACAGGCTGCTCCAAGTCCCCAGCTGCTTCCGGCAGATTCCACTCAAAGCAGGAAGATGCCCGTGAGTCGCTGCGAGGTCGCGGGAGCCAAGGTGAGCGGAAAGCCTCCGCCTCCCGTGGCAGAATTAGGCTGAGCACCACAAGTACCTTGAGGGGTTCGGCGGTGGTAGTAGCAGGGTAAAGGCAGGGGGAGCAGCGCGGCGTTCTCCAACGCCTTGCTCGCCGCTCGCAATCTCACATGCAGCGTCTAGCGAAAAATAGGCAAATCGCAAGTCTCGGACATATTCTTAATTCCTAACAATTGGGCCTTCTTTGTTTTCATACAGTTATCACCTGATTAACCCACCAAGACCAAACAGCGGACCTAATAGTACATTTATCTTATGCGATCATCGCATAAGAACTAGGAAGGACACATACAGCATCAAACTGTATATGAAAACTAAAACATCACCATGCAACTCGCCTAAATGTTGTCTTGTTCTTGCTGCCTACCCACCAAAAACCACTCCTTTGTGCGTGCAACAGCCTTAATTCAACACTCTGTTTATGTTAGCTGGGTTAGCTATGCGTCGCTTAATTACATTTATGGTAGAAATCTCCCTCTAATCGTGTAAATATATATTTGCGACTCTCAAATTAGGATGTACAATAGTGTCTCAGACACTGTTTGCGATTTCTAATAGGGTTGCAGATTGCATGCCTCATTAATATTAAAGAGGCAGACGCAATTTGCTACCTCATTAGGAATTGCTAGCACTCACAGGGATGGTGGCCTGCTGGGGTCAGCAGACCACCATGTCTGTGACTGCTTTTAAATAAAGCCGTTTAAAAAAAAAAAAATGCAACCTGTTTTCCTTAAAGGAAAACAAGATGTTTTTAAAAAAAAAATTAAAGAGCAGGTGGTGGTCCCTGGGATCACTGCCTGCCCTTAAAAATATTTTTTGACTCATTCACAAAGGGGAGGGGGCCCCCTGGGGACCCCTTCCGGTTTGTGAATGGTTTACCACCTACTTGAAGTAGGTGGTAAATTACAAGTGTTTTGCGACCGCAATTGCGGTCGCAGACCATTCATACATACAAATTTGAGTAGTTATTAGGAAGGGACACCCTTGGCACGCCCCTTCCTAATAGCGAGTCGCAAACCTCATTTTGCGAATCGGTAAAACTTACTGAGTCACAAAATGATGTTTGTACGTGGCCATGCCCTAAATTACGGATTCAAACGGACCGAATGCCCGTTTGCGACTGCAATTTAGGGTCGTACAACTGGCCCTAAGCGTATTAGGATGCCTGGAGGCCCACATTCCTCCACACAGATCAGGTTTTGATTTATTATTCCAATAGACTATTTTGTCTGGGGTGTAGTACCAATATGTGAGAATCTTATATTGTGTTTCCCTCAAATTGACATTTTGAAACAACAAACCGGCCTTGTCATAGAGATGTTCCCATTCTTTACTGGACACTTTCATACCCAATTCTCTATCTCATCTTTTCTCTTCAGGCATTTTGCCCACCGAAAGTGACCAAAATAAAAAAATTGCAGAGGGTCGATACGAATTAACGTTTGTGTGGGCCTTGAGGCATTTCTCTAAGGGTGTTAGGACTCTTGCGGCCCCTGGTTTAATAGCTGTGTGCAGGACCTAGTATTGCACTTGGAGATATGCAAATCTTTCAGTTTCTGGGAAAGTGCACTGCTTCTTAGGTCACGCCTAGTGCAGCGCGCATGCGCTACTCCAGGAGAAGGCCACTTGGAATCACTTCAGACTTTCTGCAAACTCGTGCGTGTGGTGTTCAATTTTCCACACATGCTATTGGCCTTTGCGTGTGGCTTTCAAAAATGAAAGCACGTAATTGGCCAAAGGCGGGTGGGTGTATGTCCCACCTTTTCTGAAAATGTTTACTCCCACAGCGTTTAGCTGTCGGGAGCGAGCAGCGGCATGCAGTGTGCCATCTGTTGTGGATCATCTTTCATTTCAAGACCTTGCTGCTTTCCTTACAAGGCGTGTCCCCTTCACCCTGGCCAAGGGACATACCCCACCGCCACAAGAGTGCGCGCGTTTTTCCAGCACTCGCATTCATGACAAAAAGATACTAACAAGGCGCGTCCCCTCCACCCCGGCCAAGGGACAGACCCCACCGCCACAAGAGTGCGCGCTTCTTTTTCCAGCACTCACATTTCATCTATGTCAGCACTCTCTTCCTGCACCGTTATATTTGTATTAGTATGTTATTGTCAAGACATTTGCTGTACTCTGTAGTTGGCCTCTGTAGTCGCCTCTTTTTCGGTACCATCTTGAAAATTGATCGCACCTTTTAACATTAGCGTTTTTTCATCATCGTGGTGCGTGCTTCCTTTTACACCTTTGCGCAGCTGTGGTGCTTGCTACCTTTGACATCTCTTCATAGTGCACTGCTGTGGTGCGTGTTTCCTTTTTCCACATTGCTTTTGGTGCTCGCTCGATCCAGGGGCGTAACGCAGGCCTTTGCTGGGGGCTTAATTTGAGCCAGTGCCTGCCGGTGCGCACATGGGCACTTGCTTTTTTTGCGTGCTTGCTGGCACCGGCTGCTAAATAATGCCTCTGCGCAGCTGTGGTGCATGCTACCTATCACATCTCTGCACAGTGCACAGCTGTGATGCGTGCTTCCTTTCCCCCCATTGCACAGAACACACCTTCAAAATGGAGCGCATTTTTTGACATTCACGTTTTTTCACCACTGTGGTGTGTGCTTCCTTTCACATCTCTGCGCAGCTGTGGTGCGTGCTACCTTTGACATCTCTGCACAATGCACAGCTGTGGTGCATGCTTCCTTTCCTTCATTGCACAGTACACAGCTGTGGCGAGTGCTTTCTTTTACCCCACTGCACAGTAGTGGCGCGTGCTTCCTTTCACAACACTGCACAGTGCAGATATGTGGTGTGTGCCTCCTTTCACCCCAGTGCACAGCTGTGGTGCGTGCTTCGTTTTGTAAGTCAAAAGGATATGCAGTTCCAGAGGGGAGTGAACAGGTCTCTTATAGATTGCCCTCACACACCCCGAAGGATGTCATGCTTCATCATTGGGCTGTGCTCCTTGTCGGGCCGACGCTGCAATGCCCAACGGGCTCTCGCGAAGGGGGTATTTGCCGGAGATCTGTTAAGAGACAGCCGTTTGGTGCGTGAGGGTGAGTGGTCAAGGTAGTGGAGTGAATGTGCGTTGTGAATTAAAATAGGTTTAGTACTGCCCTATATGGAACACATTTTATTCTTGGGGTGTACTACCCTAACTAAAAATGCGTGAGCCCTGTTTGGAGTTGATGATCCTACAGGGTCTAGTTAGTGTATGTGGTCGACATGTTTCTTGCCTTCTGCCCCTAGCGGGTCAATCGGCAATTCTTCTGGACCGGTATCTAAGGGAGTCAAGTTCCCCTAAACTCTAACACTACCGCAAGGCCGGTGCTGAGTACAGTATTTGTCACCAGCATTGCTTGCGATGTTCCAGGATTGAAGACCTGGATAGGTGAGACCTGAAAGAGATACAAACTAATAAAATTCCAGAACTAGATCTGGAGAGCAGTAATATCCATCAATGGTGCAGTATTTTACATGCAGAGGCTTGTTGTTGCCTAGAGGGTAATATTGGTGGATACACTATTGGTGGGTAAAGGTTAAAACAATTGTGACTCGGTGCACATCACGTCATATTTAATAGCAACCTACCATCAGGATGAGTGAAATCATGTAGCAATGCAGACATGGTAGATGGAGTGAAACTATCAAGAGGACATAATTTGTGCTGTTAAAAAATGTTACCGTTAACCAATTTCAAAGCGCTCACGGTATCTGTGGTCATTTGCTCTGAGCATGCAGTAGGATTCTTGAGCGTGGCTTGTTTTTCCCCCCTGTATTTTTTGGCGTTGTAGGCTTGTACCAATGGAGTGTTGATAGCTAAATCGTGGTCTACATAGCATGCCATTGGTGCATATTTCAGGCACAACAACTCACCCCTGGTAATGAGGTCACAACCTGACGGGATAGCCGAGAGAGCACCTCGTTGCTCAGCTCTGCAAAACAAATGACAAAGACCAGCTCGCAGCCGCATGCGTCTACGCGTAAGCACAGGTTAAAGTCTTACCGGCATCTAGTTTCAACACTCTCGATTGCCCGTGTGGCCACTGAACGATACTCACATATGGGTGGCGCGCAACTAGCGTAGATCCTACCCTTGCTCTGGCTCCTGTAGCTCTGCCCTCCAGTGCTAAGGTTTAAGTATATTTTGTCATCGAGCACTGGTCAGATAAACCAGACCGTAGCAGCAGGCGGCCCTCTTGGTGGTTGTATCTAGTAGTGCTTGAATTGTAGTGCAGTTTTATTGAAAAACTTTATTATAACACTTGCGTGTGCTCTGCCTTCTATGCGCTAAGATTTTTGCTGTGTTTTGTCATTGCGTACTGCCCAGAAGGGCTCGACCGTAGCAGACGGCGGCCATTCTTCAGGGTTATATCTAGTAGTTCTTCATTTTTAATTCAGCTTTATTAGAAAACTCGCGTTTGCGGTGTCTTATGTGAGAATCTGAATGTGTGTTAGTCGCCTACTACTATAGGGCAGAAGGTGAAATATACTGTAACACATGGCCATTATGGGTTAACGTTTTTCAAGTTTGCATGTATGGCACCAAAAATAGTGTGAGTAACCTCTTATATAGAGGAGAGATGTAAAGTTCCTCGTGACTGAGGAGAGTAGTCTAGTGGGGTGCTAAGACAGACAGAAGTTCTGTTTGTAAAATACTGCGTGGTACGTTGCCTTTCTTAGTGGGTGCTTAGTGTATAAAAGTAGGGGTGATGGTCCTCATGCGGAGAGTGAAGGCAACAGCTCAAGGGAGTATATTGGTAATACTGATACGTGGGGTAAATTCTCCTCCACAGGTAAGGTGTAGGGGGAGCCAGAAGGGTTAGGAGTTGTTCAATACCATTTTTGCTGTGATCTAAAGAGGGCTTCCTTACTGATCAAAGGATGTGATTCCAAGACGGTCCAACACATGTCGTTGGCAGTGTGGTTGGCTTCTGTATAGTGGGTGCACATCTTGGTATTGTTTCTCTTACACCTTATGTTGCTGTGGTGTTCTGAGATTCTGATTTTCATGGGGCGAGTTGTCATGCCGACGTACATAAGATTGCAGGGACATGTGATTAAATATACAAAATTGTGGGTGTTACAATTCGTGTGTTCCTTTTGATACCAGGTGAAGGTGTCTGTAAAGGTAACCATTTTACTTGTCTTGGTCAATGGGCAGACTATACACTGACCACATGGATAGTGGCCAGTGACCGGTGGTAAGTCCCAGAGTTGGTTTCTCATAGGCGGCTCTTTTTTAGGTCTTGTTCTAATTAGTTGGTTTTTTAGATTATTGGTTCTCCTGTTTTGCCTCAAAGTCCGACATATAGCACATGCCAGACTAGGGGCGAACGTGCTCCCCGTGGAAGTCCCTTGGGTTTGATGGTAAATGTTCCTCAAATTTAATAGTTTTCAATTAGTGCAACATGTGCACATTCCATAATGAATGAGATTGGTGTGGGGGCAACCCATTCAGTAGAGCGTAATATTTCCTCTGTTACCTCTAATGTAGCCGGTTGTGGAAAGTTGGTGTAGAGGGCCTCCATATCCAGGGTTATTAAAGCATCCAGATGGGGGCCCTCTTTGTTTTGTAGTTCTATGATGTTGAGGATGTCTCTAGTGTCTTGTAGAAATGTTGGGGTATTTTTTACTAGATGCCTGAGGAAATGGTTGCAAAACCTTGACAGGGGTTCCAACACTGACCCGATCCCTGACACAATGGGCCTCCCTGGTGGTGATAGGGTAACCTTGTGAATTTTTGGCAGGGTGTAGAAGTAAGGGATACAGGGGTTGTCGTTCATGAGGAATTCCAATTCATTTTTGGTAATCCATCCCTTTGTGAGGGCTTCCATCACTAAGGACCTGACTTTGATGGGAAGTCATGTGGTCGGATCTTCTCTTAGGGGGGTATAGTATGTCCTGTGATTTAACTGCCGGAGGCACTCAGTTCTATAGTCTGTGGTGGACATGATGACGATTGCTCCCCCTTTGTCTGCCTCCTTTATAGTGATAGATTTGTCATTGGTCAGATTTTTAATGGCCTCATTTTCCAGTCGTGAGGTATAGTGGAAAGTTCCCTTTGTCTTCAACATCTTGATGTCCTTAAGGACTGCCTTCTCATAGGCTAAAACCTCAGGTTGCATCATCGCAGCAGTCGGTGTAAAAGTCGAGGGTTTTCATAGTCCCGTATCCCCAGGTACAGAGTTGGCTTGGTCTGTGAAGAAACTCCTCAGACGGGCCTTTCTAGAAAAGTCATTGGTCTCACAGTTGATTCTAAAGTTGTCTATGGCTGGTGTGGGTACAAACCCGAGTCCCTTATGTAGGACCTTTTCTTCCGTCGCATTTAGTATCCGGTCAGAGAGATTCACAACTAGTTTTTCTTGCCTGTTTGGCTCCTGAGTTCCATCTGCAGTTGGTGCGGTTGGTCTTGCCATTGCACCTGCTTGCGTGGGGTGTGTGAGGGCATCCATAAGAGACCTGTTCACTCCCCTCAGGAACTACATATCCTTTTGACTTACGTACCTACTAGGAGCATTGTGCAGGTTCCTCCACTTTGATAGACTTGTGTGCTTCCTTTCACCTTATTGCACATTGCACAGCTGTGGTGCGTGTTTCCTTCACCCCACTGCACGTGCCCCCTCCATCCCACCCACGTGGTTCCCTCGTTTTCCGAGGGACAAACTCCTCCGCCACAAGCTGCTGTGACAGTATGATAATATTATTCATTTTTATTATTTCTTGCAATTTTGACATTGACATTATTGCCCTTTATTACACTATTTGTTAGTTTTTAAATCATCATCAGCAACATTTGTGCCCCTGTGCTACCCAGACAAGAAGCACACCAGTACCGCCACTGTAACAGGAGGCAGACCGACCACCGGTCCCACACTTCCAACAGACGGCTCTACAGTAAACAGTCTGTGTATTGTTTCTTATCGCTGCAATTTATCTCCCTTCACTGGCTCCTCACCCGCCCCCATATAACAATATTAGCATCAACACAGTAACACCTCCTCATCAGTACACCACCACCACCAGTGCAGCAACAAGACACCATCAGCACAGAGCTACTTCAGATGCACTGCAGCAACACCTCATTATCAACACAGCACCATCTCAGCATTAGCACAGCACCACCTCTACATCATTGCACCACCACCAGTGCAACACCAGCTCAGCACCTGCACAGCCCGACACCAGCAGCAGTTCAGAACCAATGCAGCACCACTTCAGCATCAATACACCAACACCTCAACACAGAACAAAAACAACATACTTGGCACCAGTTCAGCTACACAACATCGGCATAACTCATCACCATAAATTCACTCAGCGCCACCTCAGCATCACTCAGTACCACCTATGTATCATTCAGCATCACATAAGCATCACCTCGGAACCAGCGCACCACCACTTCAGCATCACCTCAATATCATTCCGGATCACCTGAGCATCACCTCCGCCACTAGTCACAACCACCTCAGCATCACTCCACACCATTTCAGTTTGGCATAAAACTTTGACATCTATTAATTCTCCACAAATAACTCTCTATTACTCCTATCTAATTAAAATACTATTTCACAACATCCACCCTCCTGTTGTTTATATCCCACACCTAACAATAAAAACTATAACAAAAATTAATTACAACAAGCAAGGAAAAATTGACAGCATTGCATAAACAAATAAACTAGAAGACATCTTTTATATTAATTTTGGTTTTTAGTACAACACTTCAGTTGTATATAATGTTTTTTCGGTTAGATATAAGGTGACAGAAATAGTAATAACACTTTGTTTATTATAACTTATTCATTTTCAACATGCTGCACAACATGCACAATGCTCTACAACACATATTAAAAACGTTAACAAAGCCAATAGCTCTGGCTAAACACTTATAACGCCCCAAAGGCGAGACCTATTGGCTATGCCAATACTTGTTAAGTTTTTCAAAGGATTTTGTAAGGTCATTACTAAACAGGAACCCACCATGATGCATTTTTTAGCCCTCTACTTACCAAATGTCTGCTTTCCTTTCACTGGAGAGAAGTTAGAGGCGTGAAAGGTGATGTGAAAGGTGGCAGGAAGGTGATGAGGCCCAACCAAGATCCAATATGATCCCTCGCAGACAACATAACTCTTATCACTGGGGAAAAATACATTCCCCAGGTCATTTGGAAGTGATGTAGCCAGGCTACCTGCCATAGGAAAGGGGGGGGGGGGCTTCAAATGATCAATGTAACACCACTTCTAGGATGTCTCCACCTGCTGCTATTTCATAAGACAGGGGAGTTGTACAGCTCGACAGTATGGTAGAGTGTGTAGAATGGCGAGGCCTCCTTGCACTCCCATTGGGTAGAGCAATTTAATAACTAACCTCAGGGTTTTCCCCTGCTAGATGATGATGTTAATGGGGGTTTGTAGACTTGAGTATTTAACCTGGCAGAAACAAGTAGAGAATCTTAGGTAAAATAATAATTTTTATAATTGCCACCCTCCTTATCCAGGACAACTGGTTTAACTGTCACTTTTGAAGGTCCGAACAAAGCAAGACTGATTTGCATATGGCTGGGTCCAAACCGGAATGGCATGGTGAGCAAAAAAACGATGGATTTAGGCCCAGATCCCTGTACTGGAGTGAATGTATGACATTGTTCTGCATTCTGTCAATCACTTGTTCTTTTTGCATTTGTCACAACGAGTGCGACGGGTATGCCCAGACGTGGGTCCCTTGCTCTCCATGCCACTGGAGTCAAGCTATCCTGGCTGATGAGGGCTGAAAGCCCGAAACCGGTCCTAGGATGCTTGCTTCCAGTCCAGGGAGGACCTGGCCTGGCAGTTCTGGTTGAACTGTTCCCATTGGGCGCAGGGTCAAGACTGATTTGCATATGGCTGGGTCCAAACTGGAATGGCATGGTGAGCAAAAAAACAATGAATTTAGGCCCAGATCTCTGTACTGGGGTGAATGATTGAAATTGTTCTGCATTCTGTCCATCAATTGTTCTTTTTACTTGTGAAGGTCCTACTTGACCTCCCTCAGTGGGTAACTGAGTGTCACGCTTTAGGATTTTGTTTTTAAAAAAAGAACGAAAACTGGTTGGTGCAAGGCTCTGTCATGTTGATGGACCTGTGAACACACTATAAAGAGCATTGACTGGAACCGCTGTGATGGCAGTTCCTGCCAGTGCTTTAGAAATGCCTGCCAGCTGCACAGTCATTTCTAAATTTGGAGTGGGGCACTTCTGTCACAGAGATGGAACAACTTACTCCGTCTCCCTGACAGACAAGGGAGTCATTGGTTTCGAGGGATTTTGGCGATTACTTCATGAGATTGCCACCCTTCCCCCAGCAGGGGCCGTTGTGTATTTGTCTATCTTGACTTGGGGCCAGCATCCTTGTCTTTCCCCATCCGGACTCGGAGGGTCTACTGGTTGACTGCACCCTCAGGAGCTGGGTAGTACATCATTTGTCGGGATGTCACAGTGACAGGCCTCTCCAGACAGATGGTGGTTGCTCCAACCTCCACCCAGGTGGTGAGTCCAGCTGGTGTTACTCCCTCGCTGGCAGTCTTTCGCCCAGTCTGGCCTCTCCCCCGCCACCCCAAAAGATATTATGGGCAGCATGAGTAGTTGGCCAACTGTGTGGTATTGGGGGTGCTCATGGTGATGGTGTCTGCAAGGCCTAGGCTTGTCTACCTCAGTGAACAGTGTAGGTGCTTTCTCTTAGAGCACTGCTGGCCACTCAGAGCCCGCTTGCATCCCTGTAGGGGAAGGCAGCATGAGCAGCTGAGATGGGGTGTGGTGCTTGATGTTACCTTGGTACACTGTGGGGGCCAAGTGGTGTGGCTCGAGGGAGCAATCTCCAATGTTAGTCTGGGCCATTGTAAGCAGAGGCCCCAGGGTTCCTGGTCTGGCCAGCAACAGTCCAGGCAGGGAGCAGGCCATGGGCTCCATCCACCCAGTCATAAGGGCCCTGGCCGTGGAGCAAGGGGAACAAGAAAAGAATAACCCCAGCATCCGCCCGAAGGACCGTCAAGAACACCAGGCTTCATGTGAGGAGGAGCGGGCCCTCCACTCGAGATGGTGGCAGGTTGAGGCCCCGCCTTCCAACAATTCTAGGGTCCAAGCAGCACAGAGGCATGGGGTTATCTTAGCCGGAGCAATAGGCATCACACACTTCCCTCTCAGCCACACAGGTTGCTCTGGGACACTCACCATCACTCAATATTGCATGCTGGGATCGGGACTCGGCTCCTCAAGCTAATGCCCCTTTCAAGTCCAAGGTCCTGCACTAGGGTCGCCATAGCCACAGAGCTCAGAGGCCCAGTCCCTGCACACATCCGGTGCCTCCATCCAACCAGGTTGCGGCTACTGGGTCCCGGCATCTGGGCAAATTGCCATCCTAGCAAAGCCGGCTGTGGGTCTGGAGAAGAGCAATCTCCAACTGTCAAATGGTCTTGTTGGCAGTGGCAGTGTCAGTGACATCCCCGTGGGTTTGTGAATAAGAGGCAGAGGTGAAATAGCATTGTAGATGGTGGAAGAGGTCCAGGAAAGTGCTAGTGGTGTCTGCCATCTTGGCCAGCCAGGCCGTGCCCATGGACAGGTATTTTTAACTTGGATTCTCACACATACGGAAAGGTAAGATGAGAGGGGCCCTGCAACCAAAGGGACATGGCTCCATATACGACTAGAAACTCAACAAAGATTCCCTTTTGAACTATACTCAGCCACTGCTGTGTTTTCCACAAACCGTTCACTCAAGTATTCACCTTAATCTTCTCATACATGATTCAGTAATGACCCCAAAACTAAACCAATCAAGTATACTAGAGTTTAGGAGTCTTCTAGTCTTTAATATTAAAATGTCTTTGTGTTACATCTCAAACACCATGTAAAACATCCACATGGAATATCATGACTCTCAAACTCAGGAAACTTCACTGGCTCCCCATGCAGAAGAGATGGCAATTCAAGCTGCTCACCCACACACAAGGCCGTACACAACTAAGGACCCGCTTACATTAACCACCGCCGAAACTTCCACCAACCGTCAAGAATCCTACGCTCCGCCTCCCTTTAACTTGACCATACTCCCTGAATCTACTGAAGCAAAAGTGGAGGACCCTCCTTCTCCCACATCACAGCAAAGACCTGGAAACGACTCTCCACATACCTCCAGAACATCACCTCACTTCTGGAATTCCAAATGGCCCTCAAGACATAGCTGTTCGAATAAGGTTCCGGGGCCTGCAAGCACCTGATACCCTATCGGGTGATTAGCGGCGCTTTATAAACCCTGATCGATTGAGTGAAGATTAATCATCATCATCATCATCACAAGCTTTATTTCGACATAACAAGTCATAAAAGCAACATAGAGCAAAGATAACATAGCCAATAAAATAAGTATAGATAAAAGTAGATCCAATAATAAATATACACTTGATCGTCCGATAATCTGGTTAAAAAACAGACAGTATTTCATCATGTTGTTTAAACACAGTGCAATACTTAGGGAGACATTTCATTTCATTTACTCGCGCTAGTTATCAGGAATTAAAAAGAAATAAAGTGCTTGTGCATGGTGATATTAACAGGAATGCTGTTGAGGCTTAGAGGTCTTAGCTATTATCTGTGCAGTGGAAGCTATATCTTTCTCGCAAGTGCCTTCCACTGTATCAGCTAAGCTTTCCCCAGATACTTTGCTACACAACAGGATAAAAAGGGTCTAGAATCAGACTTGAGAATACCGAGTGCAACATGGTGCTACCACGTACCAAGTTGTCTGCAAATCGGGCTCAGCCATTTTTTCCGTAATGTTTTGTACGCCGGGCAGACGAACAGTAAGTGGGCAATACTTTCCACAGGCGCTTTGCAACTAGGGCAGTGTTTTCTGTCACTTGCAGACCACTTTGCTATCACTTCACCCACTGGAAGAGAGCCATACCTAAAATGCATGTAGAGCATTCTGTCTCTAGGTACTTTAATTAGGTCGAGGTAAGACTCGTAATATCTGCTTAATTCATGGGAATAGAACTTGGTTGTCAACTTGCCCACATTGGGTCTACTGATCTCTCGCTGGTCCACCCATTCCCAGTACAGGCGTTTAAGAACTTCTCTCCTTGGGGGCTCTTGACTAGCCCAACAGCCACAAAGCCCGATTCTAGTTAACATTTTCTTGATGTCATGTATACAGCTTATTTTCCCCCCAGTGTCGAGGCTAATAACTTCAGTGAGGGCCTCTGCGTAAGGGAAAAGCTCGGGGGTCCTCCTAATACGGTCCCAAAAGAACAGAGGATGCAATCTGGCTACATCACTTATTGATCGCCTGCCCATGTCCATTAGTAGTGGCGTAAGGGGGGTGTATTTTGGTGCTGTTATTAGATCTCTTAGGAATTTATATTCTGATCTCTGGAGCTCGTCAAGATTCTCGAATCCCGACTTCTGCTCCATAGAGGGAGGCGCTAACTGCCTTGGTGTCATAGATATGGAGGGCTGGAGCTACGTGCCTGGTATGGGAAAGGCGATGTTCTTTTGCTAATACACCTGCCGTACGCTTATGGGCCATCAACATCTTACCAAGGTGGGGCTTCCTTGACATTTTTTCAGAGAATCTTACACCCAGGTAGTCAAAAGTGGCAACCTTTTCAAGGGGAGTTTCACCAAGGTAAGGGCCATTCCTGCATTTCCTATGGGGATTGAAGGCCATTAATTTGGTTTTGCTGACATTTATAATCAAACCCGGTTCTGACAGAAAAGATGGAATCTGTCAGTAAGACGCTGTAGCCCAGATGGGGCCTTGAATATCAACAGCGTGTCGTCCGCAAAAAACAAGGTTGGTATTTCCCCCCCACCCCCCCCCCCTCCCCCAGAACAGGTGAGTCAGCCGGCTCTTCCAGAAGGAAGTCCACTACTCCATTCACATATAGGGAAAAGAGGGTTGGAGCCAGAACGCATCCCTGCCTTACTCCTCTCTTGACAGGGATGCGCTCTGTACGTTGACCCTGCTCACCCCACCTGACCTGGGCAAAGTTCCCCTCATGCAGCCGGACTAGTAAATTAAGAACAAAATGGGGTACGCCCATCTCACCAAGCATATTCCATAACCTGGACCTGGGAACTAGGTCAAAGGCAGTCTTCAGATCAATGAATGCTAAAATAAAGGTCAGGGGAGACGGGGGAGAGTTTGCCCAAAGTCCGGCTGGGTAGGTGATGGTCAAGGAGGGAATCCAAAGAACATCTCCCCTTTAGCTCGCGAGGTACCTCCACCGGGCATCAGTCAAATTGGATTGGTCTCAGCTGACCTACTACCCCGGGTGACCAATTTCCAAAAGAGGTTATCATCTTTGGATGAGCATGCATCTTTCAATTGCTCCCATCTTGATTCGTCCCAGGATGCCTTAGACTCACGTTGGGCCACTTTGTAGGAGTTTCTTGCAGTTTTTATTTGCATTTTATCTTTCCCCTTGATTGTCTTGATTAAAGCTGACCTGTTTTCCCTGCAATCTTTATTGAACCAGGAATATGGATCCTTGATAGAATCACAAGGTTTTTCTTTTTGAGGTGAAGTCAAAAGTATGCAGTGATTTGAGTAAATGTGCACTCGTGGGTCCTAGATACATCCAATGATCTTGTTGCACTATGTACCGCAGCTTGGAGCTCGGCCGTGCCAGATGCTAGCTCTTGTCTAATGCCATCAATCTTCACCTCGTTTAGCGCTACCTTCTTCCACTTCAAGGTCCTTTTACAATTTGATTGCACAACCTCCCTAGTAACTACCTGAGGTTGAGTGTTCAGCTGATGACATGTTACTTCCCAGAATGGTTTCAGAGTTAGGCACAAAGGATTATGGCACTTTCTGTGGTTGGGCCCACTAGCATATCAACCAAGTGCCCCCATAATCTAATATCGAGGAGGATATAATCGATCCGGGATGGGCAGCTCGCTCTGTTGTAGGTATTTGCCGCTTGCTTGTCAGAAGGTGACCTGCCATTATTTGCTCTTAGGCCATATTCCATAGTAATAGAATTCAATTGGAGAACCTGCTGAGTCCATCTTTTAATCGGGGGAAGATCAAGTTGAGGTACTGCCCACCTAACATCTTGGGGTTCAATTTCCGTCAATTCCTCTATAGCCAGGGGGTTCATAGGTGCAATTAAAGTCACCTGCGACTATTGTTCTTGCATATTGTGGGCATTTATCTAGGCAATCCTCTAGTGTAGAAATTATATTCGAGGGCCTGCTGCATTTTGTCCCCCTAGCATAAACATTGAAGAGCGCAATTTGACTACCCCCCCTAGGGCCCCTAATACTCAGCCACAAAATATCTGGGCTAGTACTTGGCTGGGAGATAATTCGGCAGTCGAGAGCAATACTCGTCCAAACAGTCAAGCCCCCTGAGGGGCGACCTCTCCCGACAGATATTGCAGGGATATAATGACAAGTGTAACAAGGTTTATATAGGGGGACCAAGCTCCATGTCTCCTGGAAAATGCAAATGTCAAAATTCCCTACAAAGTCGTTCCAATGAGGAAAAGGAAGAGGAAGTTTGCTATTCAGTCCCGCCACATTCCAAGATACGATCTTCAACTGCTGTTTTAATAAGGGGGCTAAGCATTGCGGAGGGATAAGGATGTTTTCTCGACAAGGGGCTGAAACTGATGAATCTATAGATAAATGTAAATCTGTGGCTAACTCATCATCTGGATAGATTTTAGCCCTGCTTGTGCTCACTGAGCTTTGGGGACTTTGCATCGAGTAGTTTAAACAGTTAGGGCGAGGTAGAAGCGGTGAATCTTGCAGTCAATCGTTGGAATCCAGAGAGGAAGTGCCTGCTAGATGTATTATTGCCTGCGTGTGTTGTGATCTGCCCTGCTTGTACGAAGGCTGGTGTCTGAACTGGATAGAAAATCCATCTGGAGGGCAGGTACGAAACTCCAGGGCCAGGAGATTCCCCGCAGACTCAAATTCCTTTAAGGTGATCTCAATGTCATCGAGGTGGGTTAAAGGTGCGGGACATCGCCGTGCTCTGAGTATATCATCTCTGATCACCGATTTACAACCCCTAGTGTGGCGAATCCAATGGATTACTTTATTGATTAAGGATTCTTCACTCTCATAGATGTTGTTAGTGGTAGTTTTTAATCTTGGTACATTAGTCATATAGATTTTACTGGATTGTGGCCCCTTACTGTCAGTTGTAGCAGTTGAAGCAGTTGAAAGGATATGCAGGTGCCAAGTATCTTGGGTAGAATGTTGAGTAGATAATTGGGCCTGTCGTTTCTGAGTAGTATGTTTTGTTATGGAGGCTGTGCGATCTGTGGAACTGCCAACCTTTTAAGCCTATCTTGTATAGAATTATTAGGCCTATTCATGCCCTGGTTCTGAAGTTCATTAGAAGCGTGTTTACGGGTCAGAGGGATAGAGGTGGCTAGTTGATGGGTGTTGGGATCGTGGGTGGAGCTTTTTATTGTTTAGGGCCACTATTGGTGAGCTGTGGGCAGTGGTATTGTGCAGTGATGACATTTTCTTTGTGAGGCTCAACCTTCCTTGCTGTAGATATAACTATGGTTGTAAGATCCTCTAGCATACTTTTCAGTGTGCAAATCTCTGCTCTTAGTGTATTAATGTCAAGAGCTATGTCCGTAGGCTCGGGTTGGTTTGCAATGCTGCACACCCTGATAGCGTCAGCTGTGCCATACGGGAGCTGCTGGCAGGAGTTGTCGCGATGTTCATCCCCAGTTGCCTGAAGAGGTAAAAATCTATTTGAGCAAGGAATGGTAGGTTCTTGTACAAAGGCTTCTTTTTTTTTTTTTTGCAAAAAATTTTTATTGACATTTTCAGATTTTATATACTGTACATTATATAGATCTTTCGAGCAGTTATGGCATATAGTACAGTATGCGATATCACACATCATCCGCAAAAACTGATGGATAGGCAGCGAGGAAAAGAAACAATCAAATACAAGACGATGTGTGTACCCTATAGACTCCGATAAATAATATGTCATTTGAACTGGGGTGTAACACAGGTATGAACTAGGGAAGGGGCATGGAAGTTCACATCCGGACCTCACAAACGAGTGCTTGAACTGTCGTGTGAGTGTGGCGCCTCAGTGAATCGTGATTGGACCTCCTCTTAGGTTCGACCGGCAGCTGCGATAGTATGCACTATAATGCTGCTTTGTATATGATCATGTCCTCAGCATGTTAAGGGGTTGGACGGTTAGGGTTTAAGACTGCGCTTGTAGGGCTGGCAGTGTGGGTGTGTCGTCTTTGGGGTCTTCGCCAGGGGCTAGCTGCTTGAAGTGATATAATAACATGGCCCATTCCATGGATATAGGGTTCTTGCGGACCCCTCTCACCTCCTCCTCCTGCAATGTCTCCTCCTCTGCCGCCGCCCATTTGTGTGTGGCTCCCACCCAAGCTGCCAGTGGGGGGCTGGTTGGGGAACGCCAGTGCATGGCGATGCTGCGTTTGGCCAATAGCACCGCGAGGGAGAGAAAGCGAGTCCGCACCTTGTGTTGCTTGCGTGTGCGGAAGATCCCCAGGGCGCTGGCTTCCCATGTGTCCATGCAGGTGATCCCTGTAAGGTCACCCAGAGCAGTGTGAATGTGCTGCCAAAAACCTCGGATGACGGGGCAACTCCAAAACATGTGTTGGAAATCTGCGTCCTGAGCATGACATCTGGGGCAAAGGAACTGCGTGTCGGGGTAGAATCGTTGGAGGCGTTCTGGTGTTAAATAAGCTCTATGAAGTATGTAATATTGAATGTTTCTAGATACTTTCCGTGCGTTTCTAGATACTTTCTTGGGGTATTCCAAGGCCCTCTCCCACTCCTTCTCGTGAAGCACACGCCCAATTTCAGCTTCCCATGTGGCCCGCAGGGTCTCTAGTGGTTTATTGGTCAGTTCTCGTATGTCCTTATAAAGCCATGTAGTGAGATGGCGACCCGTACCCAAGTGTAAAATCGCGTGGAGCACTGGATGTGTGTGCGGTTCCCCCCTTGCGAGGTCTTGGTATGGCCGGTAACTATCTAGTAGTTGGCGGTGGAGCAGGAACTGCCCCGGGGGGAGGTCGTAGTCGTCCACAAGATTGCGGAATGGTCTAAGCTGCCCGTCCTCAAAAAGGGATTCCATCTCTGTGATGCCACAAGATGTCCACGTGAGAAGCACGCTGTTTGTGTAATAGTGTTCCCGTTTGGGCCATCCCACCAAGGGGAGCAAAGGGGAATACAATGGTGTCCCCGAGGACATGCGGTGAATTCGTTGCATGCACCTCCGTGCCACTGCCACCTGAAGTGGGTATGTACGCTTCGGTTTAGTGCCGGGGAGCAGCAGGCGACGGATTTCTGGAACAGATATCCGCCCCGTTATGGTATGTGTTTCCACAGTGTACCTGTCCGCCGTCCAGTGAGAAAGCCACTGTAGTTGCGCCGCTAAAAAGTAGGCCTCGAATGAGGGAGCGCCCAGGCCGCCCTGTGTGGCGGGCAACTGCAGTTTTTCCAGTGCTATTCTGTGCCTAGTGGATCCCCAAATTAACGCGCTGAGGAGGGAGTCCAAGTCCCGAAAAAAGGTTCTAGGAGGAATCAGTGGCAGATTGGTAAAAAAGTATAACAGTCGCAGGACCATAATCATTTTGGCTAATGCCACTCGTCCAATTGGGGCCAGCGGAAGGCTCTTCCAAAAACCGACTGCAGCTCTAATGCCCGCCAATGCCCTGCCATGGTTACCCTCGAAAATATCTGTTGGGGAATGATAGAGACGGATCCCAAGGTACCGAGGAGCATCCGCACTCCAGGGCACTCGTTGAGTACCCAGTCTAACCTCCTGAGGGGGTAGGCCCGGGTGCAACGGGTATATCGTGGACTTGTCCCAATTCACCCGTAGTCCAGAGGCCGCTGTGAATTCCATCAGAGTCTCCCAAAGGGGAGTCAAGTCGTCCGTGATGTCTCGTATATATATTAACAGGTCGTCAGCATACAGAGAGACACTGTGCATTGTGCCTGCTATAGGGATGCCCCAGTGAGCTCCCTCCTGCCGAAGTCGTATGGCTAGGGGCTCGACTGCCAGGGCAAAAAGTAAGGGAGACAGTGGACATCCCTGCCTCGTGCCCCTCTGGACCGCAAACTCCGCTGAGATGTAGCGGCCCAGGCGCACCCGCGATGTCAGTTTAGTGTATAGAAGTTGCGTATATGCGAGAAGGGTGGGACCAATGTCCGCACGCTGCAGGACCGCAAACAGATACTGCCATGTGAGGGAATCAAAAGCCTTCTCAAGATCTAGGATGAGACAGGCTGCGCGGGGGTAAATCCCCTTCACCTGATCTTGGAAGTGGAACACCCGGAGTATGTTCTGGGATGTGCATCTGCCGGGGATAAATCCGCACTGATCCGGGTGGACCAGGGGACGGATTATTTGTAAGTATCTATCTGCAAGAATCTTCCCGAGGAGTTTGCAGTCAGCGGATAACAGTGATATGGGGCGATCGGAAGCCATTTGCTGCGGATCCCGATGCGGTTTTAAAAAGGTCACGAGTACTGACTCTCTCATAGATTTCGGTAACTCTCCCTTCTCAAGCGCAGTCACAAGCATCGCCACCAAGCGAGGGACCAGGTGCACTGAAAATGTCGCATAGTATTCTAGCGGGAACCCATCCAATCCCGGTGCTTTATTGCAGCCAGGGCATGTAAGGCACGGTTCACATCTGCCGCTGTTATCGTCATTTCCAGAGCCTCCTTATCTGTCCTTGAGATTTTTGGTATAGTCAAGGGATCGAGGAATTGATCCACTATGGCTTGTGGGGTAGAGGCGGGGTCATTATATATCTCCGCATAGTAGTCATAAAAAGCCTCAAGAATCTCAGCCTGGGAGCGCACCAATATCCCCCGGGAGTCTAGTATCTCGGTGATGGGCTTGACATCCGTGTCCTGCCTGGCCAGCCACACCAAGAAAGTGCCAGTTTTGTCCCTCTCTTTGTGCATCCGTGTAGCGTACGATCTAAAATTGTACCGACGGAGATCCGCGGAGGCGGCCTGATAAGCTGTTTTTGCTTCGGCTATGTGTTGCGTCTCTCCCTCGGATGCGGTATCCCGTTTAATGATGGCGGCGAGGTGCTGCTCCGCCTTGGTGAGCGCCTGTTCTAGCAAGCGCTTAACTCCAGCTATTTGTTTCATACACTCTCCTCGGGCCACTACTTTAAATGTGTCCCATTCTACTAAAGTGGAGGACGCTGTCCCAGCGTTGTGTGTGAAATAGTCTTGGATACTACGTTCCTGCTCGTGTCTGAAGACTTGGTCTGATAGACAGTCCCGTGGCAAGCGCCAAGCAGGGACTGGGGGGCGCGGGGGCCGCCAGTTGAGTCGGAGAACGTGGGCATCGTGATCAGAAATGACCCTGCCCATGTAGTCTGTGTGGGCAATTTTGGGCAGTATAGCGGCTGAGCATAAGAATCGGTCAAGACGGACGCGCAAGTTATGCGGGATGGAATGGAAGGAGTACAATCGGGTCTGGGGGTGGCGCAGTCGCCACGCGTCGGTGAGTGACCAGTGTATAACCCAAGCCCGAAATCTGGCAGTCTGCCTGTGAGCCGGTGAGTGCGCCGTAGGGGGGTGCGAACGGTCTAGGTTTAGGTCGAGCGTGCAATTATAGTCTCCTCCCAAGATCCAGGGTATTGAAGCAAATGGGGCGAGGACCCCGGTGAGATGATCCCAAAATTTGTCTTGTTCTACACTGGGGGCGTAAATGCTACCAAGAACTACTGCCTGCCCGTCTAAGAGGCCCTCCAGTAGTGCATATCTGCCTTCTTTATCTACCACCCTCCGAAGTTCCTGGAAAGGCGTTCCCGGTCGTACCCAGATCAGTGCCCCGTGCATACGCAGAATAAGCTGTGGCGCATATGGTACCCCGACATTTTGACTGTAGTTTCCCCACCTCCTTTGCAATGAGATGCGTCTCCTGTAGGAAAGCAATCGGGGTATTGTGACGTTTCGCATACGAGTATACAGCATATCGCTTGCGCGGAGTGTGAAGCCCCCTAACATTTAGGGTGAGGATGGTAACATCAGTGTGTGATGTATTCGGTGCCATGTCTCAGTATCTGCGCGCAATGAGCAGGGACTGTGCCTGTTGGGGTGCATTAAGCTCGGTCGGTCTAGTTGAATGAGGGTGCCTGTACCCCACAACGCTGTTTGGCCATATGTGGTGAGCGTCTGGATCTGTGTCTTTCCAAGCGGGGGGTCGGGATATTGCTGAACTGGGGAAACCAACTGTACAATTGGGGTCGGGAAACATTCCCAATATCAAGGACCCATCGCCAGAAGCGAAGCGTCCAAACCTGCGTACTCTATTAAGGGGGGTGCAACAATATATATTGGGGGCGGCGGAGTGTGCATGCAGGGCCAAATGCGAATCGGGCCAATAGTAGGATCAATGGACGTTGCTCGTACTGTGTCCAATGTTGGCAAGAATGACTATAGTCGGTGTGTGGAATTGGGGTGTACTTATCTCTATGCCAGTCTCGGTAGTCCCACCTCACTTCACATGAGATCTTGATTGTTCATCAAGGATGAGGTCCGCTGTCTGAGGAGTGACCAGGGGGGGCGTCACAGAGTCTTCCCCTGACACCGTCCCATCGCTTTCATTCTCCCCCTCGGAGGTAAAGATATGCGGAGGTCGGTCTATGTCGTCCTTCTGGGGGGACGCTCGCAGATCGATCACTACTTGCAGGGCCTCCCTCCGTTCTTTCACAATCTGCTCCAAATCAGGAGAGTCCTGGGTGCGTGATCTGGATCCGCCATTCGCACCACTACGTGGGCGCCTCTGGGAACGCCTCCTGGGTTGTGACAGCTTAGAGTGGGGGTCTCTTGTGGTTTCTGCCCTGGACTGTCGTGTGCAGTGCCGGTCCGCCCAATCCTGTGCTTCCGTGGCAGTGGCGAAAAATACAGTGGAACTGACATAGATTACCCTGAGGCGAGCCGGGAAGAGCAAAGAGTATTGGATATTGTTCTCACGGAGTCGACGTTTCACGTTCAGGAATGAGGACCATGATCTGCTGATTGTCGACCTGCAGGGTGCCCGCCACCCGTGCTGCGCGCAGCACCGCGTCCCTGTCCTGAAAGTGCAGGAACTTTGCCAACATCGGCCTTGGGGGCGCCCCTGGAGGTGGTCTGCGGGCCGGGACCCTGTGGGCCTGCTCCATGGAAAAGAATGCTGAGCGGTCCTTTTCTGGAGTGAAGGATTTCACCCATGTTTCCAGGTATTGCAGGGGGTTCGTACCTTCAATTCCTTCGGGTAAACCCAGTACGCGGATGTTGCAGCATCTTGAGTGTCCTTCTAAGCCGTCCGTACGTTCCTCCAGGATGGTGAGGCGGTGTAGAACCTCCTGCAGTGTCTTCTGGTGCGTTCCGACCGTTGGTTGTATGTCCGCTATCGTCTTCTCTCCGTCTTTCACTCTATCCGCCAGTTTCCGGTGATCGTCGCGGAAAAGGCTAATGTCTGTCGCTAGTGTCCCGAGCCGCTCCTCCATAGAGACTCTGGAAAGCTCGATAGCGCCGAGTTCCTGTTCCAGCTTGGTGGAGATTGAGGGCTCGGCTTGTGATTCTGCTGCGTTCACCCACGTCCGGGTCTTAGGCATCTTCTCCGGAGCCGTCTCGGGAACCGCCGTTTGTTGGGTCCCTCTAGGTTTCCCCATTGCTGCAGCCGGGGTAATGCAGTGAGCCAGGCCCTTCCGCCGATTACGCGGGACAACTCACCCCCCAAGAGATGGGGGGGCCACTCCGTCGACGGTCTTGTCACCACCAGAGACCGGCACCCCTCCAGGTGCTTCTGCGCACTTCTGCAGAGTGCCCCAGAGCCAATGGACACTCTGCTGCGCACCTCTCCCCCTCGAACCACGGGGAAGCTGTCGTCCACAGCTGCAGGGGTCATACCACCAGACTAGATGCAGACCGCTGCCCAATCCTGTGCTACTCCGCTGAATGGGACCTCACAGGTCCGGGGAGAGGGGAGCACAGCTCATTCCACACTTGTTAGCACAATCCTCCCCCAGTCTCTTGCTCTGAGTTCCGTCAACTCGCCCATCTTGAAGTCAGGCGCCCCGACCATACACCGGGACACACCAGGGCTCACTGCCAGCCGTGCACTCACCGCCGTCACCGTGGTTGTAAGGCACCACACTGGAGAGGTGTCATCCCCAGCCAGCACTGCCGCACTACTTCAATTCCGGAGCTTGTCCCTGCGCAGGGTCCGCGCCGCTCCCAAGATGGCTGCCTGCTGTCTTCGTGCCGATCCCAGTCCGGCGATGGACGCGCGCTCAGGGATCATATGAGACTCTGCCACCACAAATTTCTGTGCGGACGCTGCTGGTGCTTCACGTGTGCTCCGTCGGGAAGGTCGCTGACGAAGCCAGTACCAGGGTCTTCGTCCGCACACTCTAGCGCGGACCTCCGAGACCGCCCGCCGCCATCTTGCGGCTACGAGCCCCAGCCCGTCACTTTCGTTGCCGCCGCTGCTCAACTCCCCTGCTAGGCGCCGGAGCACCGCATCGGCGAATTCCAGACCCGTTCCGGCGTCCGGAGCTGTATTTGCGGGCAGGAGCAACGTCTGGTACCGGTCGATCTGCTGGCCCGATCGCGGAGCCCTAGCAAGCTGCAACCACCATGGTAGCCTGCTTGTCCACGCCCCCGTACAAAGGCTTCTTGAGATACATTAGTGCTAATACCTGCAGGGGAAGCAGTGGAAGATCGAACTGTACCTTGAGCAGGAAGGACTAACTTATTTGGTTTAGTTGATTACTTTTTAGAAGGTAGTCTTTGGAACATCATAGGGATAGCCCGGGGGGCAGGCTGTTTTTGAACTTGAACTTGGGCTTGGGGGTGATCTCTCATCCAGGCCTACATGGATTGGTTACACCCCAAGATTTCCTCACACTCGTTTATTAGGGTGTCTATCCTATCGAGTACGCAATTACTACCTGGATGTTTGAGGGACTTTCTGGCCCTTTTCCCTTTAGTTGACCTGCCTACCCCGCTTCCCCCAGTTCCTTCCATGGTTTTTCGCTTCCCCATCTTGAGTGACCAGATAACACTGATGATGATGCTAGTGGATGCCCACCAATCTATCAAGTCAAACAATAAATTATTATGTGAGGCCCAAAGTGTAATAAAAGAAACAGAAATACAGAGCAATAAAGCAGAAAACAAAAATGAAAACTGAGTTTCTCCCTAACCCCCTATAGCATAAGGGGGTCAGACACTATCAAAGTCAATGTCCAAATCTTACTGAATGGTCAAATATTAACACTTAACCTCATGTGGGGGAGGCCAGGATATACAGTACCTTAGCTAACACTGACCACAGCAAATTCAAGGGGGGTGGCCCAGCCCAGCCTCTTCCTGCCAATGACGGGCAAGGACGTGCCTGCCCTTGGCCCGGGCTTCGCCCGGGTTCTGCCCGCGCGTCCCGCGCCGCAGGAATCGCGGGAGGATTTTGTAGGCGCCTCTTTGCGCTACAGTGACGTTGGCAGCAAAGGAGTCTGGGGAGTGTAGTCCGGCACTCTCCCGCTCCCGCAAACAATCTCCGGTGTTCGGTGGACTTGACCACCACCAGAGGGCAAACAAACAACAAGCAGCTTCCCGCGCTGCGGGAATCGCAGGAGGATTTTGTAGGCGCCTCCTTGCGCTGCAGTGACGTTGGCGGCAAGGGAGTCTGGGGAGTGTAGTCCGGCACTCTCCCGCAAACAATCTCCGGTGTTCGGTGGACTTCACCCCCACCAGAGGGCAAACAAACAACAAGCAGCTTCATGCGCTGCGGGAATCGCGGGAGGATTTTGTAGGCGCCTCCTTGCGCTGCAGTGACGTTGGCAGCAAGGGAGTCTGCGGAGTGTAGTCCGGCACTCTCCCGCTCCCGCAAACAATCTCAAGTGTTCGGTGGACTTCACCCCCACCAGAGGGCAAACAAACAACAAGCAGCTTCCAATCAAGTCAGTAGAAGAAAACAGTTAAAAAGCATATATAGTACATACAATACATAAAAATATCACCAGGCAGGTCGCTCCCCCATCCGCCACGCAGCCCCCTGTGGGTTGAACCTCCGTTGCCGCTTTTGCCGCCTGACTGCTCGCTCCCTTTTTTATTCTGTACCCCTGCGCTTGGCTTTCTGTGCCACTTTGTTTTTTTCATTCTGTGGCCCTGTGTTTTGCTTTTTGTACCCCTGCGCTCTGTTGTCCCCCTCCCGCCGTCTTTTCCCGCCGTTTTTTCCCCGGTTTTTCCCCAGGTGTTCCCCCGCCGCTGAGCCCCTGCGGCCCCGCCCCTTCACTCCCATTTGCCGCCCCGCTTCCACCTCCCAGCTGCTCCTCCCTCCCTCTGCCCTCATATGGAGGCCGCGAAGCGGCCGCGCAGCGGCCGCGCAGCGGGTGCGCCGCTGGCGTGCCGAAGGCGCGCCTAAGGCAAGCCCGTATGCGCCCGTCCGCGACTGGACCACACCCAGCGCCAGAACCCCTGGACCCCGCACCCCCCGCAACACCAGACTACACTACGACGCAAGCACCCTCCACGCACTCAACACCAGACGAGACCACCCCTGCTTCCGGGCCACCCCGAAACGCACCCAGGGGCCTTTTACCTGCCGGAACTGCAGATTCACCAGCATCCAACCCTCCACACCACCAGCCAGAGAACCCAACCACCTCCGCTGCATCCTCCTCAACACCCGCTCCGCTCGCAAGCACGCCATCGGACTCTGAGACCTCCTAGACTCCACCGCCGCCAACGTCGCCTTCCTGACCGAGACCTGGCTGAACGCCACCTCAGCACCAGACATCGCCATAGCCATCCCACAGGGCTACAAGATCTCCCGCAGAGACCGCACCAACGGAGTGGGAGGAGGAATCGCCATCATCCACTCCATCAAAATCTCACCGAACCCCGATGACACCCTCACCACTGCCGAGCACATGCACTTCCAGATCCACACCGACCCCAACACCACCTTCAGAGGAACTCTCATCTACAAACCTCCCGGACTCCGCCCACAGTTCAGTGACACCATCGCCGACCTCATCAGCACCCACGCCCTCGCTTCCACGGACTACATCCTCCTCGGGGACCTGAACTTCCACCTCGAGAACAACAACGACGCCAACTCCACCGCCCTGATCGCCAACCTCGGACTCAAACAGCTCGTAACGACACCTACTCACGCCGCTGGACACACGCTCGACCCCATCTTATCTGCAAGCCCCCACGTCTCCTTCAACCACACCACCGAACCACACTGGACCGACCACAGATGCGTCCACTTCACCTTCAGAAAACCCACCACACACCACCGCACCCAACAGCTACCACACCGCTGCTGGGGCAAGGTCACCGAGAACCAACTGACTACCGCCCTCGCCCTGAGACCACCCACCGACCCCACCGACCCAGACACCGCCGCGTACAACCTCACACAGTGGATCAACGACTGCGCCAACACCCTCGCCCCTCTCAAGACCTCTACAACCAACCACACCAACAAGAAAGCCGCCTGGTTCACCGAGGACCGCCGGATCTCCAAGCACAGCTGTCGGAAGCTGGAGAAGAAATGGCTCCACGAACGAACACCAGACAACCACACAGCCCTCAAGAGCGCCACCCGCAGACACCGCCAACTCATCAGGACCGCCAAGAAGACCGCCTTCAAGGACCGCCTAGACAACAACGCACACAACACCAAAGAGCTCTTCAGCATCGTGAAAGAACTCTCCAACCCCAGCTCCAACACCAACGACATCCCGCCATCTCAAGACCTGTGCGACTCCCTGGCCACCTTCTTCCACCGCAAGATCACCGACATCCACGACAGCTTCAACTCCGACCCCCCCGCACCCACCACCGAGTCCACCACCCCTGCGACTACCACTCGCACCAGTCGCCTGACCGTCTGGTCTAGCGTCAGCGACGAAGACACCATCAAAACCATGAACTCCATCCACTCCGGATCCCCATCGGACCACCGCCCTCACCACGTCTTCAACAAAGCCAGCGCAACCATCGCGCCCCACCTCCAGAAAACAATCAACTGTTCCTTCGAGACAGCAACGCCCTTCTGAAGAAGCCCAAGGCGGACCCCAAGGACCTCAAGAACTTCCGGCCCATCTCCCTGCTCCCTTTCCCGGCAAAAGTGACCGAGAAGATTGTCAACAAACAGCTGACCCGCTACCTCGAAGTTAACAACATCCTGGACCCTTCCCAATCGGGTTTTCGCAGCAACCACAGCACCGAGACCGCCCTCATCGCCGCCACTGACGACATCCGGACCCTGATGGACAAAGGAGAAACAGCCGCCCTCATCCTCCTGGACCTATCAGCAGCCTTTGACACGGTCTGCCACCGCACCCTATCAGCACGCCTCCACGACGCCGGTATCCAAGAGAAGGCCCTGGCCTGGACCACATCCTTCCTCTACGGCAGAACCCAGAGCGTCCGCCTCCCACCCTTCCGCTCCAAAACCACCGAGATCATCTGCGGCATCCCACAGGATCCTCCCTCAGCCTGACGCTGTTCAATATCTACATGGCCCCCCTCGCCGCACGACAACACAACCTCAACATCATCTCCTACGCCGACGACACCGAGCTGATCATATCCCTCACCGAAGATCCCCACAACGCCAAAGCTAACCTCCACAGAGGAATGAAGGCCGTAGCCGACTGGATGAAGGACAGCAGACTGAAGCTGAACTCAGACAAGACGGAGGTCCTCATTCTCGGACCCACCCCATCAGCCTGGTACGACTCTTGGTGGCCCACGTCACTGGGCACAGCCCCGGAACCCACGGACCACGCACGCAACCTGGGGGTCATCCTCGACTCCACATTCTCCATGACCAGGCAAGTCAACGCCGTCTCCGCGTCCTGCTTCAACACCCTCCGTATGCTCCGTAGGATCTTCAAATGGATCCCCCTTGACACGAGAAAAACCGTTACCCAGCCCCTCATCACCAACAGACTCGACTACGGGAACGCCCTCTACTCAGGAACTACAAACAAGCTCCTGAGACGACTCCAACGCATCCAGAACGCCTCCGCCCGACTCATCCTCGACGTCCCCCACTGCAGCCACATCACACTCCACCTGAGAGGCCTGCACTGGCTCCCCGTCAACAATAGGATCACCTTCAAGCTCCTGATCCACGCACACAAAGCACTGCATAACACCGGACCCACCTACCTCAACAACCGACTCAGCTTCCACACCCACACCCGAAGCCTCCGCTCAGCCAACCTCGCCCTCGCCACAGTCCCCCGCATCCGAAAAACCACCGGCGGCGGCAGATCCTTCTCCTACCTGGCCGCCAAGACCTGGAACACTCTCCCCACCATCCTACGACAGACCCAGGACCTGCTGGCCTTAAGAAGACTCCTTAAGACCTGGCTCTTCGACCAGTAGCACCCCCCCCCCCAGCGCCTTGAGACCCTCTCGGGTATGTAGCGTGCTTTACAAATGCAGTGATTGATTGATACACACAAAAATGAATGTTTTTTTAAAACAAGGGAAAGTAAGCAATACTGTTACATCTGTATTTGTTGTTTGCTAATCTGTGTGAATCAACAAATGGGACACATGATTATTCAGAGCATTAACATCTATTGTATCCTTGTGTTCCTCAGATTTTGCATAACATAAGCATTGACGCGTTTTGGTGGTGAACTTACATTTCAACCACTTTTTCCACGATAATAGGATCACTCCCATATATAAGTGCCTAGTCTTAAAACATACTTGCATGGAGACATAGAAATCCTACAGTTACCTTTCACATTACAATAAAAGTAGTCTTTTAGCCTAACAGTTCTCTCTTTTTCTTAAGAAACCATTCTAAATCATTGCAAAAACTCTGAAGCTTGAAAAGAGAAGTCTTGGGGTCACTCATTCACTACCATCTAACTCATGTTTCACTCCCTGCGATTTTCCATACGGCAACCAACTTCATTCAGAATATCATGCCAGAAACCTTTTGCTGAAATCAGCTTGCGCTTAGCATAATCATGTTAAAATATATTTGAACCACCAAGCGAAAACAATAATCTTTCATATATGGTTAGTTTTTTTGCTTCAAAATCCAATCTATTTAGTTGAGCCCAAGTCATAATATAAAGGGTCCTTAATTTCATATAATGGACCTCATCACTACAAATGACCTAAAAATAGATTATATTTGTGCCTCGAAGGCTCACTCCATATTAAAAAATGTGTTAACAACTTTGGTTATCCTACCTTAAGGCTTGTTTGCTTCGCCCACTTATTCAGGCTGTGGGGCTACAATGGTATATTGTTTTCACCATGAAACCATAATCCTTCGTTATGCCCAGCCAGGCCTTTTTCTTAAGGCACCAACTACTTGGTTCCTGATACCTATGATATGATGCCTCCTGGTCAGAGACCTGCTCTTTCCCCCCCTGCAGCTTCGAGGTTGTGCCGCTGCCCTGTGCAGATAGGTGTTCAAGGCCCTTTTTCACCCTCAGGCTCGTGCCTGCACCTCATCCCTCGTGGTCCAGTCGTAGAGCCTTGCTCTTCTGCCGGTCCGCTGTTGTCTGTCTTGTGTTTGTGCCTGTTTTTTTTAGTCTTTTGTCTGTCATTTTCCTGTAATTATGTGCCTCTGTTTATTTTGCCTGTTTTTATTTTGCCTGTTGTTGTGCCCTTGTCTGTGTCCTCCGTGCCCGTTTTCACCGTCCTTTTCCCCGTCGCTGCTGCCCCCACGGCCTTTCCCCCCCTGCCAGTTCCCACTCCCGCCTCCCAGCTGCACTTCCCTCCCCCTTTCTTATTTATTGGCAGCTGCTGGCTCCCCAAAGGTGCGCCAAAGGCTAGCCTGCCTTCTCCCGTCCACAAGCAGTGCCAGGGACCCTGGTTCTCCCACCGCCCATCGCTACGACTCTGCTGCCCTCCTCGCACTCAACCCCAGAAGGAACAACAACTGACAGCTGTCTATGCCGGCCACCACCCATGGGCAGTTCTCCTGCTGATATTGCCTACAAACCTTTACCACCCTCTGCACCTCCACAATCGACGTCCCCACGACCAGACGCCAGCAGTCTCGAAGCCCTGAGATGCATCCTCCTCAATGTGCGCTCCCTGCACAGACACGCAGTAGAGATCTGGGACCTCCTTGAGACCCTCTCGCCATACATCACCTTCTTCATGGAAACATGGACCAATCCCACCCCTGACATCGCCACCGCCATCCCCGACGGATACAAGATCCAGAGGAAGGACCGCCCCAACCGCCCAGAAGGAGGACTCGCCATCGCACACAAGAGCTTCCTCCGACTCACCACCTCCAGCGCGTGTAACTCCCTGACCACCACCAAACACCTCCATTTCCAGATCCGCACCAGCCCCAGAATTACCTTACGAGGCACCCTCACCTACAGACCTCCTGGACCTCAAAGCGCGTTCACCACTACCATCGCCAACCTCATTGCGCCCCGCGCCATCACCTCCATGGACTACATACTCATCAGAGACCTCAACTTTCATCTCGACAACCTCAACGACCCCAGCTTTGCCACCCTCCTGGATAACCTTGCCAACCACGGATTGCAACAACTCATCACCACCCCTACCCACAAGGCAGGACACACCCTCAACCCTGTCTTTGCATGAGGCAACAACATCCACTTCAGCCACACCACGCAACCGATCTGGACAGACAACTACTGCGCTCACTTCCACGTAAAAAGCCCTCAGCACCCAAACCGACACCCCACCCACCACAATGAAACTGGAGCAAGATCACCGAGGAGCACCTCAACCCACCACGACCAGCGCCAATTCCTCAGTCAAAGAACATCACAGATGGATCTCCAACTGCACAGACAAGCTCGCCCCCCTCCGCAACCCTGACAGACAGTGACCCAGGAAGGCCTACTGGTTGACCATCGACCTCCAAGAAGCCAGACCCACCTGCAGACGTCTCTAGAAGAACTGGAGAAACAGCAAAACTTTGGAAGACCACTCCACTTACAAGAAGGCTATGACAGAATACCACCAACTCATCAGATCAACAAAGAGGACATTCATACGTAACAAAATCCACGCCAACACCAGCAACTCCAAGAAACTCTTCAACATCATCCAGGAATTCACAAAGCTGCCCAGCGAAGTCACTGACATCACACCCTCCCAGAACCTCTGCAACAAACTTGGCTGTTACTTCCACCTGAAAATAAGATCCTCCTACGGCAGCTGACAAACAGACACAGGACACCAAACCCAGTTTCCCCCCCCAGGAATGAAAGTCAGCCTACCATCTCCTCCTGGACCACAGTCACCACCTAAGGCACCGCATCAACCATGAATGGCATTCACTCAGGAGCTCCCACGGACCCCTGCCCTCTGCATATCTTCCACAGAGCTGCCGCTACCATCGCACGTGAGCTGTGACGCACCATCAACGCCTCCCTCGAAGCCGGAACATTCTCAGACGACTGGAAACATGTAGAAGTCAAGCCCCTCCTCAAGAAGCCCTCAGCAGTTCCAACGGACCTCAAGAACTACCGACCCATCTCTCTCCTCCCCTTCGTGGCCAAAGTCACAGAAAAGATTGTCAACGTCCAACTAACAAAATTTATAGAAGAGAACTCCATCCTTGACCCCTCCCAATCCGGATTCCACAGCAACCACAGCACCAAGACCGCCCTACTCGCTGCCACAGACGACATCCGCAAGCTCCTCGACCAAGGACACACCTCAACCCTGATCCTGCTCGACCTCTCTGCAGGCTTCAACACTGTCTCCCACCGCACTCTCACCACCAGACTCCACGACGCCAGCATACAGGGGACCACCCTCGACTGGCTCCGCTCCTTCCTCACGAGCAGAACCCAAAGAATCCGACTTCCTCCCTTTCTCTCTGAACCCACAGAGATCAGCTGTAGAGTACCCCAAGGATCATCGCTCAGCTCCACGCTCTTCAACATCTACATTGCCCCCCTCGCCGCCATCGTCAGACAGCATGGACTCAGCATAGTATCCTATGCCGACGAAACCCATCTCACCCTCTCCCTCACCAAGGACCCCTCACCTCCAGACTCAGCTTCCAGGAAGGAATGAAGGACGTTGCAACATGGATGAGCAGCAGCTGCCTGAAGCTCAACTCGGAGAAGACAGAAGTCCTGGGCCTCGGACCCTCCCCTTCTGCATGGGACAAAACCTGGTGGCCCACTGCCCCCGGCAGCCCTCCCACACCCACGGGCCATGCCCGGAACCTCAGCATCATACTCCACTCCTCCCTCTCCATGACCCAACAGATCAATGCAGTCGCCTCCACCTGCTTCAACACCCTCCGCATTCTTCACAAGATCTTCAAATGGATCCCCCGTCCCCCAGAATCAAGAAAGGTCGTCACCCACGCACTCATAACCAGCAAATTAGACTACGGAAACTCCCTCCACGCCGGGATCAACAAATCCCTGCTCCGCAAGCTCCAGACTATACAGAACACCGCAGCCAGACTCGTCCTCCATGTCCCTGGCACGAACACATCACACCACATCTACGAGACCTCCACTGTTATAGTTAGGAAATAGAATTTAAAAACACCTTAGAAGTTTACTGAAAAAAACAAAGGTTATAGGGACGTTATAGTAAGGCTCAGATTTCACTCATACACGCCCAGTGAAATTCAGCAGCTATAGTTACCTGAGCTAACTATAACTTATACCCCCACAACACACTGCTTATGACTTGCATATTACATCACTTATGACATGGTTAGTGACATCACTGATGACATCTCAAATGACATCACTGATGACATCATCAAGTGATTGCGAGTGTTTTCTAAACGATTCTGAGATTTAAACAAATGTATTAAGGTACTACAAAAGTTAAATTACTATACTTTGTGTACCACTAATGAGTGATACTATTTCTAACATATATTATGTGAGTGGCTGTGTGACTGAGTGTATTTGTTTATGAATGTATGTCGGAGTGGCTGTATAGGGGTGTGAGTGGGTGGGTGAGTGGCTATATGGGTGAATAGGTGGGTGTGTGAGTACTTGTATGGGAGAAGTGGGTGTGTGAGTAACTGTATGGGTATTGGAGTGGCTATGTGACTGTATTGGTGGGTGTGTGAGTGGCTTTATAGATGCATGAGTGGGTGTGTGAGTGTCTATTGGTGAGTGAGTGGGTGAATCAGTAGATGTATGGGTGAGTGAGTGGCTGACTGAGTCTGTGAGTAGATATCGGAGTGGCTGTATCAGTGACTAAGTGACTGTGTGAGTGGACGTATAGGTGAGTGATTATGTGTGAGTAGCTGTATGGGTGACTGGCTGTGTAAGCGGGTGTTTTATTGACTGATTGTATGAGTAGATATATTGGAGAGCGAGTGTCTGTGAGCACTCTATGAGTGAGTGAGTGAGTGGGTGTGTCAGTGACTATGAATCAGTGAGTAGGTGTGTTAGTGGTTGTATGAGTGTGTGAGTGAGTGTATGAGTGGGTGTGTGAGTGGATACGTGAGTGGTTCTGTGGATGATATCATCAGTGATGTCATTTGAGATGTCATCAGCGATGTCATGAGTGATGTCACTGACCATGTCATGGTGATGTAATATGTGAGGTCATATGCAGTGCATTGCAGGGGCATGCATTATAGTTAGCTCAGGTAACTGTAAATGCTGAATTTCACTGGTTTTGTGTGGGAGACATCTGTGCCTCACTATAACGTCCCTGTAACCTTTGCTTTTTTTAAGTAAATTTCTAAGGGTATTTTAATTCTATTTCATATATATATATATATATATATATATATATATATATTTATTCACTGAAAAAACCATAGGTTTCAGGGACGTTATAGTTAGTTGGACATTTCACTCATACAAAACCAACTATAACTCGCGCACCCGCAATGCACTGCTGATGACGTCACATATTACATCATTCATGACATGGTCAGTGACATCACTGATGACATCTCAAATGACATCACTGATGACATCACTGATGACATCATCCACGTGAAAATCTGATGCACCTCATCACACCCTAATATAACCCTTGATACGCCCACTCTAAAATACAGAGTATCATTTTCAAAACCATCAACACACCAATATCAGTTAGTACATATCCACTCACTAATTCCTAGCTCTACACACACATCCACTCATTCACCAATACAGTCACTCATACATACAGTCAGCCATCAATACAGCATTATCATATGCACTCACATATCTATACAGACACTCACACACCGCCTCTCATTCATAGAGTTACTCACACACCTAGTCAGTCATGGAAATAATCAATCACACTTTCATTTACTCACCTGTACAGTTATACACACACCACCTTACTTTTTTAAACATATACTAACACATACTTACACTCTAATACAATAACTAATACAAGCACACACTGATCCATACAACCACTCTCACCATCACTCACTCTCACATATAGTCATTTATATACTCCAACACTCATATATACTGCCTTTCTCATATGCAGTTACTCACACATGTACCACTGAGGCATCCATTCACTCACCAACACACCCATACACACACTCACCCATCCATACAGCTCTTCACAGATGCACTCTTGAACCTATACACCCAGTGAATCATCCACTCACACATTTATGGACAGTTACACCCAACCCCACCTACCCACACAGACACTCAGGCACCCATAGAGATACTCAAACAACTAATCAATAACCCATATAGATCCTCATTTAGGTACTCACCTAACCATGGAACCGCTTACACACCAACTGACAAATTAAACTGTGTGAATACCTGTATTAGTCACTAACACATGCATTCCGTTAAGACAAAAAAGAAACACATAGTCACTGGATGATGTCATCAGTTATGTCATCAGTGATGTCATGTGAGGTGTCATCAGTGATGTCACTGATCATGTCATGAATGATGTAATATGCGACGTCATCAGCAGTGCATTGTGGAGGGCGCGAGTTATAGTTAGCTCAACTAACTATAACGGGGGGATTTCTATGGTTTTGTATGAGTGAAATGTCCCTGAAACCTATGGTTTTTTCATTGAAAAAATATATATATATAACTTATATATATGCTACAGCACCCAGAGCCCATCACTTTACAGCAATCAGCTCGGTTTGATCCCCGAGTCTTCACACCGGTAGGCGTGAGTACTTCGCTTCCCACTTCCGGTATAGTATAAACGCACGGTAGAGGTCAGTAGTTCGCTTCCCACTCCCTGTATGGTATAAACGCCTACTAACACTACTTGCACAGGTATGCTACAAAGACCAGAGCACATCACTTTACAGCAATGAGCTCACGGTTTAGGCTCTCGGTTTCATACCCGAGCAGCATCTCATCTCAGCACCATGTCACTCTGAGCAACACCGCACTTGCAGACCGGTAGGAGTGAGTACTTCGCTTCGCACTCCCCCACAGAGGTTACAGTGCTCCTATCCTCCTGTTTCCTACTCTTTTTGCCCTTTTTTCCCCTTACTTGTTTCAACTGAATCACAAAATGGCTGCCAACACTTCCTAGTTGCAACAGCTCGCAGCCAATAAGCAGCAAGCACGTGCTCGTAACGCCTCAGCCAATCAGATGGCAGAATTCCCAAATATCGATATCTGCAAAATTCGATATTTCTCCAAAACTACTGTACGGATTTACACCAAATAAGCAAAAGCGTGCTTTCTAGACCAGGACCCTTCTCCCTGCCAAATTTGGGGTAATACCGTTTACCTGTTCGACCTGTAGCCTTGTCTAAAGTTTCCTAAAGTTTCCTATGGAAATTGCATGGAGAAAACACGTTTTAGGACCCCCCTTTTTTCTCGTCCCCCCCCTTGATGAATCACCCCCAAACTTTCAACATAGGAGCTGATATGAACAAAGAATTAGTTTGGAAAATTTCATGAAGATTCATCAAACGACTCCTAAGTTACGACGCCAAAGTTATAAGCAAAACAAAAAATGCTCTTCCTATGGAAACTTGGTCCTAACTATAACTATCTACTGGCGACCACCAGTAGGTAATATATATATATAGGTCCAGTCAGAACCAGCATTCAAGCAGTAATAGGAGCAGTACTCCACAATAAAACAATTCCCTGGCTTAATATATTTGCCTATCTAGTTACTGGTCAAAAACGAATATCATAAAGTGAGATTCTTTATTGCGCATTTGCATAGCCTCAGTGTTGATATCTCTAACTGATGCATTTATGCAGGAATATGTTTTAACATTTAATAATTAATATTTAATATTATGTGTTTAATTATTTTACAGATGTATTTTCAGTGTTTTAAAAAAAAACATTTATTATATTCAAAATTATTAATATATTTCAGTATGTTTTTTAATTGATGCATGTTTGTATCCTTCATATTATGAGACATCACTCTATAATGTGCAATTAATATTAGCTCACCAGTTTGGTTGACGAAACAGTATTTAGCGCGCTTACAATGGACTTAATAGAGAAATTAGCGTACCAGAAGTAAGACTAGAAGAAAGGTTTCAACATAGTATGCTGTCTCTGTTTATTTGTTCAACACGTGACATGGGTGTATGACACAATGCATTATAAAAACTAAAGGCGGACTGCGTTTCCGCATGTGATCAAGGGCATCTCACTGACCGAAACGCGTCATACAGCTATTCTAAAATAAAGAAAGGTTTATGCCACGAATCTTGGGACCGTGACTCTCTTTCCAACCAACAGGAAGCAGGAGGGAGGCTATACTCTGATCGGATATATCAGGGGTACTCACAAACTTTCTGTCGGTGGCCAAAATTACAGTGTGGTTAGTGGCCGAGGGCCGCACTGGTAGGGGTGGAGTCAGTGGGGGCGAGATCAGTGGGGGGCGGAGCTAGAGTAAAAAAAAAACCTTTCAAAACATCTGTCTCCCTCTCTCTCTGTCTCCCTCCCTCTGTGTCCCCCTCCCCCTCTCTCCCTCTCCCTCCCTCTCTCCCTCTCCTTCCCTCTCCGTCTCTCTCCATCTCCCTCCGTCCTCCGTCTCCTTCCCTCTCCCTCTGTCCTCCGTCTCCCTCTCTCTCCCTCTGTCCTCTGTCTCCCTCCCTCCTCCGTCTCCCTCCCTCCTCCGTCTCCCTCCCTCCCTCCTCCGTCTCCCTCCCTCCCTCTCTCTCTCCCTCCCTCTCTCCCTCTCCTTCCCTCTCCGTCTCTCTCCGTCTCCCTCCGTCTCCCTCCATCTCCCTCCCTCTCCCTCTGTCCTCCGTCTCCCTCCCTCCTCCGTCTCCCTCTCTCCTCCGTCTCCCTCCCTCCCTCTCTCTCCCTCCCTCTCTGAAAAAAATCGGGAGAATGGGGCCTTGAATCGGGTTACTGTCATGGGCGTTGGAGGTGTGCTGCTGCAGAATCCGACATTTGAAACGCATAATGCACGTTTTTTTCCTTACCTTTCAGAAGCATTGAGCGCAGTGGCAGGCAGAGAGAGGGTGATGCAAGTGTTGTGCACTGGCCTGGCAGGTTGCTGGCAGTGCATACAACCCCCCCCCAACCTGTGGCAGCCCAGCGGGCTGAAACAGCTTCCAGGTACACACACAGCCGCCCCCGAGTACTTCACAGGTCTCTAAAAGACCATTCGCTTGTTAATGGGGCTTTGTTGGTTTTTCACCCCTTCTAGAGCCCCTGCATCGCCACTCTGATAATTACTGGAAGAATTAGCACGTTACACAATGCAAGCCCTGTCAGCTGAGACCCCCGAGGAATCGGGTTTTTGTAAATGTGGAAGGGGCACTCCAGCAGGCAGATTTCTGTTTTGCCAGCAGTGCTGAAAGTACTTGCACCACTCATCCCACGCCCCAAAGCCTTCCTGCAGAAGGGAAGGGCCTGGTCTTTCACAGGCCTCCAACCCCTGAGAAAAGAATCAGATTTCCAAAATAAGTGAGTGGCCGTGCCCCGGGTCTATTAGCTTTTCCGAGGCTCCAGCCTGTGGCGAATTCTCCCTGGAGGTAAATCAATCCTTGCCTGTCTTGTCAGTAATTTTAGAGCGGCTTGTCTCAGTGAGGCCTTCTGGCAAGCTGAAGGGCGCGATAAAAACAGGAAGGAAATGAATTGCTGTGAACGTCGGGTTAGTGCACCTGAAATCGGTAGTCTCCCGCCTGAATGGGGAGGGTTGGCATGTCTGGGTACGATGTCTGCAAGGTCCGTGGGCCGCCAAGAAAGGCTTGCCGGGCCGCTGGCGACCCACGGGCCGTACTATGAGTATCCCTGGGATATATAAATGTCTATCTATCTATCTATCTATCTATCTATCTATCTATCTATCTATCTATCTATCTATCTATCTATCTATCTATCTATCTATCTATCTATCTATCTATCTATCTATCTATCTATCTATCTATCTATCTATCTATCTATCTATCTATCTATCTATCTATCTATCTATCTATCCAGCAAGAACGAAGTTCCAATCGCGTTCTCAGATCTTTGCAAAAACCACCAATAATCCAAGTTTCAATCAAGGGGGTTTATTAACTTCATAAACCCACCGTGACGCGTTTCACCCTCAAGGGGCTTGTTCACACAATGGTATCACAATCGGTAAATGCTTTACATACACTTCCTGTTTGATCCTGTACATAGAAAGCGGACTGCTGTGCATCAAATTGGAATTTGAAGGCACCATTTTGGAAAATGCCATTGACGTTGACATTGACATGTTATCACATTCATGACTTTTGGTCCCTGCGCTGGTACCCGTGGGATTATTGTATTGTGAAATGTGTCGGAATTAGCGTGTTCCTCTGTTTGATGTTTAGGCTAAATGCGCGATGTTCGTAAGGGACGTGTCCTGCTTATCTTTGGATAATAAAGCATCATTGATGTCAATCCCACCCGTGTGTCATTCGTGGTGCATTCTGGTACTTGTAGTACGGAGGCTCCCTCTGCCTAGTATCATTTGGCAGAGAGGATGGGACTGGCCTAGTGTGTTGAATGCCCTTTAGGTACGCCAATCGTCATGATCCCCTGTGGTGGGATGACAGTGAATATTCGGTTGCCCTTCTCACGTGTATGCTCTTGGCAGAGAGTTTGAGACTGGCTAGTGTTTCATCACGCCTAGTGCATGATTGTCTTTTGGGTACGTCAACCGTCAAGGTCCCATGTAGTGGGAGGACAATGAATTGGGGAGATATCCTGTGGCACCATGGTAATATTAGTGAGTGTGTGCTGGAGGAAGACTAAGCGTTTTTGCCCAGCCCCTGGGTTCCAGGACCAGCACAGCGCACTTTAGACTCGGTCCCTTGCGGAGCCCTTATCACCGGCGAGGAGGTCCCGCAGCGCGGGAGACCCCTGGCTCATTGGAGGAAGACTAAGCGTTTTTGCACAGCCCCTGGGTTCCAGGACCAGCACAGCGCACTTTAGACTCGGTCCCTTGCGGAGCCCTTATCACCGGCGAGGAGGTCCCGCAGCGCGGGAGACCCCTGGCTCATTGGAGGCAGACTAAGCGTTTTTGCACAGCCCCTGGGTTCCAGGACCAGCACAGCGCACTTTAGACTCGGTCCCTTGCGGAGCCCTTATCACCGGCGAGGAGGTCCCGCAGCGCGGGAGACCCCTGGCTCATTTGAGGAAGACTACGCGTTTTTTCACAGCCCCTGGGTTCCAGGACCAGCACAGCGCACTTTAGACTCGGTCCCTTGTGGAGCCCTTATCACCGGCGAGGAGGTCCCGCAGCGCGGGAGACCCCTGGCTCATTGGAGGGAGACTAAGCGTTTTTGCACAGCCCCTGGGTTCCAGGACCAGCACAGCGCACTTTAGACTCGGTCCCTTGCGGAGCCCTTATCACCGGCGAGGCGGTCCCGCACGGCAGGAGACCCCTGGCTCATTGGAGGAAGACTAGGCGTTTTTGCACAGCCCCTGGGTTCCAGGACCAGCACAGCGCACTTTAGACTTGGTCCCTTGCGGAGCCCTCATCACTGGCGAGGAGGTCCCGCTGCGCGGGAGACCCCTGGCTCATTGGAGGAAGACTAAGCGTTTTTGCACAGCCCCTGGGTTCCAGGACCAGCACAGCGCACTTTAGACTCGGTCCCTTGCTTAGCCCTTCTCACCGGCGAGGAGGTCCCGCAGCGAGGGACGCGCGCGGGCTCGGCCCGGGCGAAAACGGGCCCGTCTTAGCCCGTCATAGCCAGGAGTAGACTGGGCTGGGCCACAGATTTTGATTTCTTTGTCCCCATTCTTTCATTTTTATGCCAGATAAGTGCCCGTCATCCACTAAGCTAATAATTTTGTCACTGTTTGTCTCTTTGTTCTTGTATTCTGGTATTTTGTTGCATGCCCAATTGTTTATCGTTAGTTACTTTATTACTTTGTAGTTCAATCAAACACATTTTGGTTGGTATCTTTACAATTTTGACTCCCCCTATTGGCATTCTCCTCCTCTTGTATTGTTTGATTAGCTGCCCCTAGGCTTTTTTCTGTGTATATTTCAGCTAAAATGGTGAAACGAAAAGCCTCAAGTTCTCAGCCCAAGAAGCAATCGAAATCAGGGGAGGGACCATGCGTCTCCATTTTAAATTATTTAACGGGTGCAATGGGAGCTCTGGAGGAGCAAATTGTGTCAGTTGAAGAAGCCATTTCCCGTGACAACACGGTCTGCACAGTCTGCTCTGGGGATCTACTTTTGAATAAAAATAAGCAACCAACAGATGACCTTAATGCTGTAAGCAATGGGAGTGCTCTAAATATCTCAGATCATGTCTCCTTTACTGACCAGGATGCTGAGCACCAGCCACCTACTAGACGACCAAAAAACCCGATTTTAACTTTAGACACAGCAGTAGAATCAACATCCAGGACTAAGGTGAGCTTACAGAAAGCTGGTAATAAGGGAATTAATAAGTCCCCCCCCAAACTTAAAAAAGTAACCCGCGGTATGGAGTCCACTCCCACATACGCATTAACCCAGAATAGTGTACTGGCAATAAAAACTAAGATTGAGGCAATGGATACTTTTTTTAGAGACTCCTTAAGTAATATTTTAACAAGGCTTGGTGCAATTGAAGAGTTACTACTTAAACATTCTAAACCTTTGACAATTACTGAAGCGCCATTACCAAATCCTAGTGTTTTTAAACCTAGGACAAGTAATGATTTGGTTAAGCCCATTTTAAACCCAAGGAGTTCCCAGTCGAACCCCGGACATTTTGATGTTCATGTACCTTCATCCCAGGACACCTCCATAAACCAATTACACTGTAGGCAAACTTTGGCGGATACTTATACCGTTTACGCTAACCGACACACTGTGGTTTCAGCTGTAAACCCAGAGCATGCACCAACTGCTCCTTTATTGGATTTACCACCTGCTGCTACGCCATATACAGTGATTTTAACTAATGTTCCCAAACTGAGAAATGATCTGTATGCACCTTGGCAGTTGTTAAGAAACAAGTCTTTAGCCTGGCTGGGATCTAGGGTAGGTGAAACAGACAGATTATTTGCGGAGTTTAAAATGGTAATAAGGATAAGCTGGGTAGGAAGAGACACAAAAGTTTTGCCGGGTGATTGCGTGGTTTTGAATTTCAAGACACCGCAATTTGTTCACTGGATATTGAGCAGAATGGAATATTACTTACTGGCCCCAGGCAATATTAGTGTGGTTCCTCTGGGCTTTTTTTACAAGCCTGGTGCCTCGGTAAAAAGGGTCCCTATTAAAGATTCTGGCTACAAATACTCTGTACAAACATACAACCGCTATGAATCCCTACCTTCCCTAGAAGAAGTAGATTGACGCAGTAATTTGGATAAATCAGGGGGTAACTTGGTCCAAGACCTTGGGGAGGTGCCATATGGTAAGAATAATGTAACTCACCCGGTGGAACCTGTAAATAATTTTACGCGAAATGGCACTCACAATGAGACCTGGGTAAAAAGAAGCTGTAAGGTTTGTACTATGCCTTCTCTCCCCACTATAATTGGCAGTTCTAGTCCTGATCCCACGACCCCCAAAATCCCGTTTGAGATTGCTACGGATAACAATATTCTTTGCGAGGTACAGAAGCCTTCATCTGACAGCATCAACATGATGCCGACCTCTAGTATGGGGTCTACGTTTGTTCCACAAAATCATTCGTCTTTACTGATACCCTTAACAACTCTGGGAAGTGGTTGTGGGGGGAACAACTCAAGAACTAGTTCTGAGGGAGTCCGAATTGCTTACTGGAATATCGCAGGTTTAAAGTAGAAGTTATTAAATGACATATGGTTAGATTTTACCCGGAATTTTGACATTCTTTGTTTACAGGAAATCTGGCTAGTAGAGACCGTTCATTTGGCAGGATACAGAACCTTTTTCACTCCAGCAGTCCCGTCTCCCTGTGGTAGAGCGAAGGGAGGCCTTTGTATTTACATTTCAAACTTGATGAATTATGATAAATGTAATTTTTTTGACGGCCCTCATTACCAAATTATTGGTTTAACCTGCGACTCCTTTATGAAGCTGATTATAGTCAATTTTTATAATAACGTCCCGCAGTTACTGTTCGCAAGTATCCTGAAGTCTCTAACTGACAGACTAGTGTGCCTTCAGGATTCAACGGACAAGGATGTAGTTATATTGTGGGGGGGAGATTTTAATTGCTCACTATGTGCACATATAGGTAAAGGGATATGTGGCTTAACGCATGACAATAATGATGAAGATTGCCTTCCGCACTTTGTACATACCTTCCAAGGGGATCTTTTTAATGATATACTACTAACACATGATATGGGCTTTGGCAATATGTTAACAACTCCTATGATAGCCTTTTCTCCAACTTTTAATGGTCGTGGGGCCTCCTTTATAATAGATTTTATTTTGCTGCATAACAGACATTCTTCTAGGGTAATGAATTTTTTACACACACGGCCTAGCTTTAAGCAATCATTTTCCATTAAGCATAAGCCTGATGATGCAATGTCAAGCCAGTAGAAAGCGGGGCAGAAATATGAACGATGTTGACAACATTAAACTCAGTAGGCAGAATGGATACGCACTAAGCTGGGACCGTGTGAACCACGAAGAACTTTTGAGTAAAATAGTCAGACATTGCTTTAGCAATATTGTTCACTGTTTAAACGAACAGGGGAATCATAGAGACATCGTGGAGAATTTTGCAATAATTGCAGCAACCATCAAGAAGGCCCTTTTCGTTGAAACCAACAGAAGCAAACCTTTGAAGTCAGGATGGTTTGACCACTCGTGCACCCAAACTTATTCAAAGCTGAAGCACGCGCTCCATGCCGAAATTAAAAATCAATTTGACATTAGTAAAACTAGGAGGGAGTATAAATTAGCGTTGAAAAATAGGAAAAACGAGTTAAAAAGGATAATGTGGCTAGCACTGCATGATGCATCTATGTTGCATGACTCGTCAGCTTTCTGGAAGGCCGTTAATGCTCCTTTTTTAATTAACACGGACAGGGCTAATATAGAGATAGCAATCCCTGAACATGATTGGATTAGTCATTATACAAATCTCTGTAACTGTCCAACTGTTGCCACGGATGTTTTAGACCCACCAGTAACTGAGCCGTTACCCCAGGGACCAGAACCTCAAAAGTACTTGGTCTTTGACCTTCAGGAAGTAAACGACGCTATATTAGCTAGTCAAGGGGGTAAGGCCTCTGCAGTCAACTGAGAGACCTCCTGTATACTTGCTCCACCCTGAATCTTCATCAACTGGTGTCCAGCCCCACCCATCAGAAGGGACGTATTCTAGATATGGTCTTCGCCAATCCAGCTACAACAAAAGTATCTAATATAATGCCCTTGAACTGGACTGATCACTTTTTTATCCATCTGAGTATGGCGATGCCCTGCCAGAAGAATCTGCCTAGCCAGCAGTACTTTCACAGGATGGACAGAGAATGGGCCAAACTGGCAAAGGTTGATTCTTTAACCATATCTTTCGATGCCAGTCTTTTCTCTCCCAATAAGTCCGTGGAGGATAACTACAGGTCATTCACGGAACATATAACTAAGCTATTAGACCATTTTATCCCTATAAAGCCTTTAAAGAAGGCAAGGAAAAGATCAGCGCCCTGGTATAATGAGAAGCTGCATCATCTCAGACTCTCTCGCAGACAAGCAGAGAGGAAATGGAGAAGAAACTACTCTGAGGAAGATAAAGATCTAAGACAAGTACAACTGCAATATAAAACCCTCATTCTGAGATCTAAGGCAGATTTTTATGCTAGCTCTATTACACAGGCTTCCAATGGGTCCAAAGCTCTCTTCAAGATCGTTCGAGACCTTTCCAACCCGGACTGTATGAACAACAGAGTTGCCCCCTCGCAAACTTTGTGTAGTGAAATCGCCTCCTTTTTTCAGGAGAAGATCTCTAACATCGTAAATAATTTGTAGGACAACATCCAGGATAGCCCTGAGGAAACAATTAGCCTGGCTGACGGAGATTTGAAACTGACTGCTGTCTTGGACAGCTTTCAACCTTTTTCCCATGATGTTTTTGATAACCTGACAGAAAGTGTGTCTTCTGGCTCTCCCCTAGATCCTCTTCCCCATAAGATATGGAAGCTTTACAGACGTAACACTTTCCCTTGGTTAAGGATGATCTGTAATCAATCCCTGATGGCTGGATCTGTTCCAGGTTGCTGGAAATTAGCAGTGGTAACCCCACTGATAAAAAAGCCGAACCTGGACCCTTTGGTGCCAGCTAACTTCAGGCCCATTTCTCTTTTGCCATACCCGGTGAAAATACTGGAAAAGTCTGTAAGTAAGACTCTGTCTCAGTTTCTGGAGGAGAACCTTCTGCTAGATAGGGATCAGTTCGGTTTCCGTCCTGGCCACGGAACCGAAACAGCGCTAACCACTATGCTGGACCACCTTCGAATGCGTGCCGACAACGGGAATGCTATGATCTTAGTGCTCCTTGATATTTCGGCAGCATTTGATACGGTGAGCCACCCAGTCCTGTTAGAGAGGCTGAGGCAGATAGGTGTAAAGGGTAGAGCGCTGCAATGGTTTCAATCCTACCTAGAAGACAGACAGCAGGTAGTTACCTTGGCACCGTTCTCCTCTAGCAGGTCTCCAGTTGCGTACAGGGTGCCGCAGGGGTCCGCAATTAGTCCCATCCTTTTTAACATCTACCTGCGGCCCCTGTTCCCGTTAATAAAATCTTTCGGAGTCAGCTTGGTGAACTACGCTGACGACACGCAGTTGGCCTTCTCTTTAGAAGGGGATGATGCACTATCCATGGACCTTTTCCATCAATGCATGTACCAGACTACGGATTGGCTCAGAAGGAACTCTCTCCAGTTTAATAGTGGTAAAACTGAGGTGGTCTTCTGTTCGCCATTCAGGATCCCAAAACACCTCCCTTCTGATTTCTGTCTCACACCGGAGGAAGGACCCCTCATACCAGTCAGGAAGGTTCGTAATCTCGGGGTGATCGACGACGACCTCCAGATGGTATCCCAGGCAAGCAAGACTGCCAATGTCTGCTTTGCCCTGCTGCGGCTGCTTCGGAGTATTCTACCTCTGCTCCCTAGGGAGTCGCGAGCTACAGTGGTACGCAGCACGGTATTAAGCAGACTTGATTACTGCAACTCCCTTTATCTGGGGGCTCCGCAGTATATCCTCCAAGGATTGCAGAGGATTCAGTCAGCCGCAGCCAAACTAGTGCTTGATAGGCGATGCTGCTCTTCGTCCACCAGAGCACTAAGGGACTTACATTGGCTCCCTGTGAGGGAAAGGGTCATTTTTAAGTCCTTGTGCCTAACTTTTAGGGCAGTACATGGACTAGGCCCAGCCCCCCTACAGGATAAGTTCACTCGCTACCTACCAAGTAGGCAACTTCGCTCTTCCATAGCTGGTCTACTGGTGGTTCCGAGATTTAAGCGCACTAGGGTGGGCGGAAGAGCCTTCAGCACAGTGGCCTCCGGCATGTGGAACAAGCTCCCCGCGAACTTGCGACAGTGTAATTCCTTACTTGAATTTCGCAAGGGACTTAAGACCTGGTTATATCCTAAAGCTTAATCTAGGCAGGTTTCCCCGACCCTCCTTCTGTCTCCTTCTGATGCTGTCCCTCAGTCAAAAAGCGCCAGGATGCCCGTAGGGCGATAGCTGCGCTATATAAGTTTCACATCAATCAATCAAGGCACCAGGGCCGGATGGCATTCCATTAGATCTTTTTAAATGTAATTTTGAGCTATGGGGACCACTTTTAACTTTATTTTTTAATGCATGTAGCGAGTTCGGTCTTCCTCCAACCTGGTTAGTTTCTGTTTTAGTTCCCATTTTTAAGAAAGGAGATAGAGCTAACCCGGCATGTTACCGCCCTATTTCCATGTTAGACTCTTCTATGAAAATCATTGGTAGAGTCGTACTAAATAGGTTACAAGAATGGGCAGAGGACTTGGGAATAATATCTGATATTCAATATGGATTTCGCAAGGGTATGGGGACAGTGGATCAGAGTCTTAATTTAAATCTTTTAATCAATAAATACACGGTGGCAAAAAGGGGTAATTTATATTTAACTTTCGTTGATTTATCATCAGCTTTCGATTGCGTTGTCCACGCTAAGTTATGGAAAATTTTAGAAGAGCTAGGTGTGGACACTGTATTAGTTTCCTTTCTTAGACAGCTCTATGCAGGGGCCAGGGCTAGGGTACGGTATGGGGTAGAGGGCCAATGCACTACTGATTTTAAGATAGGGAAAGGTGTGAGACAGGGCTGTGTTCTCACTCCTTTCCTTTTTAATCTATATATTAATGGTCTAGAAAAACATTTAGTGCAAAATTGTAGCGATCTACCACAGATAGAAACGAGAACTATTCCGGCACTCTTATACGCCGACGAGGGGAACAACCTTTACAACGCAACTTTTACAACGCACTACCATTACAACGCATTTTTTACAACGCATAATCCATTACAACGCATGATATTACAACGCAGGACACTACAACGCATTTTTAAAAACTACCTTTACAACGCATTCCATTACAACGCATACTACCATTACAACGCATACCATTACAACGCATAATATTACACTATACTATCCAACACTTACCCTACTGATGCACCCCCTGGAGTTAGAATAGTAATTTTTACCCCTATACTATCCAACACTTACACTACTGATGCACCCCCTGGAGTTAGAATAGTAATTTTTACCCCTATACTATCCAACACTTACACTACTGATGCACCCCCTGGAGTTAGAATAGTCATTTTTACCCCTATACTATCCAACACTTACCCTACTGATGCACCCCCTGGAGTTAAATAGTAATTTTTACCCCTATACTATCCAACACTTACCCTACTGATGCACCCCCTGGAGTTAGAATAGTAATTTTTACCCCTATACTATCCAACACTTACCCTACTGATGCACCCCCTGGAGTTAGAATAGTAATTTTTACCCCTATACTATCCAACACTTACCCTACTGATGCACCCCCTGGAGTTAGAATAGTCATTTTTACCCCTATACTATCCAACACTTACCCTACTGATGCACCCCCTGGAGTTAGAATAGTAATTTTTACCCCTATACTATCCAACACTTACCCTACTGATGCACCCCCTGGAGTTAGAATAGTAATTTTTACCCCTATACTATCCAACACTTACCCTACTGATGCACCCCCTGGAGTTAGAATAGTAATTTTTACCCCTATACTATCCAACACTTTCCCTACTGTTGCACCCCCTGGAGTTAGAATAGTAATTTTTACCCCTACACTATCCAACACTTACCCTACTGTTGCACCCCCTGGAGTTAGAATAGTAATTTTTACCCCTACACTATCCAACACTTACCCTACTGTTGCACCCCCTGGAGTTAGAATAGTAATTTTTACCCCTACACTATCCAACACTTACCCTACTGTTGCACCCCCTGGAGTTAGAATAGTAATTTTTACCCCTATACTATCTAATACTTACCTTAAATGTAATTTAATATTATGCGTTGTAATGGTATGCGTTGTAAAGGTAGTATGCGTTGTAATGGTAGTGCGTTGTAAAGGTATTTTTAAAAAATGCGTTGTAGTGTCATGCGTTGTAATGTCATGCGTTGTAATGGATTATGCGTTGTAAAAAATGCGTTGTAAGTACATGCGTTGTAATAGTGTGCGTTGTAACGTCATACATCCGCCGACGACGCTGTGTTAATGGCTCGTACCCCTTTGGCCCTACAAAGAGTAATTTCCTCCTTTGAGAATTTTATGTCAAACTTGGGGCTCTCTATAAATGTCTCTAAAACTTTTGCCATGATTAGTGGTAGTAGCAAGAACAAGAGCACAAAGACCATGTTCGTATATGATAAGCCTATTGAATATACCAAAACGTTTGCTTATTTGGGTATCCTATTTGACAATAAATCAAGCTGGCAACAAGCCGTGAATGCCAGGAGGATCCTGTTTGCTAGGACGGTGACTGCCCTTCATAACTTTAGTAAGAAATTGGGTAGGAGGCCCCCGTCCGAGCTGTTAAAAATTTATAATGCAAAATGTGTCTCTGTCGCTACTTATGGAGCTGGCGTTTGGGGGATTGTTGATGTTACTTCTTTGCAGACAGTAGAAAATAAATTTTTAAGGTTTTTACTGGCTGTCCCAGATTCCACCTCAACTTACATATGCCATGTAGAACTGGGAATTGGTTATCTGGAAGATACCATTAAAATACAACCGATACTTGAATGGCATAGGATTTGGACCTTGGAAAATTTGCCCTTGAATCGTTCTATTATTTCTGACCTTTTGAAGTTGGAAGGGGTGTAGAGGATCAGATGGCTAGTATACATTATCAGCCTCATGCATCAAGCCAAAATCCAGTCGGTAAAATACCGATTCGCTAATAGCTCCAGGTATTGAGTTAAAAAAAACCAATCCCAATGCATCAACCCAAAAGCAAAAATCGCTATTTAAGGAATCCTTAAATAGCGATTCCTTAAATAGCGATAGCATTTAAGGAATCCTACATTGAGATTCCTTAATTTAAGGAATCTCAATTTGGGATTCCTTAAATGCAATGCATGAAAGTTAAAAAATTAGCGAATTCGCTAATAGGGGGAGCAAATTACCATGAAGATGAACTGCATGGTAATTTGCTAAAAGTTTGAAAAATGCACTTTTGTGCATTTTTCAAAGTTTCATGTTGCGCACACACATGCCCTTAGAGCATGTGTGTGTGCAACATATGTGCACATATCAATTTCAGGGGTGCAATAGGGTGTCATTTTGACACCCTTGCACCCTTGAAATTGCATGAGCAATTTGCGAGAACCTACTGGTACTCGCTATTTGCTCATGCAATCTCCAATTCATTCCTATGGGCCTGGAGGCCCATAGGAATGATTGGGATGGCATTCCTTAATTGCTACTCGCAATTTGCTAGTAGCAATTAAGGAAAGTTAAGGAATCGCTATTTGAATAGCGATTCCTACATGCATAGCCTTTTGCTATTCCTTATTAGCGATTCCTTATTTTTCGCTAATAAGGAATCGCAAATGGCATTGTTGATGCATGTGCCCCTAAATCCTTTCTTTGTAATTTGGACCATCGTGGGTTTTTTGATGACCCTACCACTTTATGTTTGATTGCGAGAAAGGACCTGAAAAAATTGTGCTTGGACTATTTAAACGACCGTAGACTGGCAACAGAACTGAAGAAAACTTCCGTACAGGCGCACCAGTTGATTTCTATCCATTTATCAATTCAACCTTATATTACAACTGTCATTGGTGATTTTGATAGGTTTTTGATAGTTCGTTTCCTCCTGGGAATCATTCATAGGTTATTAAGTTTCCCTGAACGGAACGATTGGTCTAAATCTCTATGTAATTGTCCGTGTGATGATGTATCGATTCAATCCACACTACATGTCATATTTCTATGCAAATTTTATTCTACTCCTAGGGAAAGGTGGATTCTCCCAGTATTGAAATCTTTTGGACTTAGGCACTGTCGACCTGCACTTATAGCCCTGCAAACGTTAGACTCCGTCCATGTCATAGCCTCTGTTAACGCATTCTTAAAATCTATTTTTAAATCAAGGAATCAACTTTTAATGTAACTTTGTGCATCGCTTTTCTATGTACTATGTATTTTTTGCTTTTATGATTAATTATTTTAATCAAATAAAGCTGAATTGAATTGAATTGAGTATGTGCATCTACCCTTGTGATTCACCCCCTTACACCCAAAGAATAACAAACATGTGAAAATACAATCAATGAAATATAAAAGTATTGAGTGAGATCTATCTGACAACTGGGATGTAGCTGAAGAAAAGGGTAGGGATCCTTTTGTCATGGGTCTGAGACATAGTCCCTTCCTTTCCTCCTGTGGAAAATACAAGAATAAAAGAGCAGTCTTAGATGTGTCTACAGTTGGAACAGAGGCACAAACAATTGCGAGGTCAACACATTGTTCTCTATGTCATAGAGTCTTCAGTAAGGCGTAACCATGGTAAGCGTGTTCGCTGCGAACTATCCCTCCTGTAGGTGTATGGCCATTTCCTCATCTAAATTGTGTCCGTTCGGCTATCGGGTCCCCATCCCTATGATATGTCTCGATTCCCTTTGTCTCAGTTTTAAGGTACGGTTGCCCCCTCTTCTGCTCAGCGTCACTTGTTCTATTGCGTAGTAGGAAAGTTTAGTACAGTCAGAAAAATGGTTAGTCTCAAAATGTCGTGCAATCGGGTACTGTCGATCCCTGTTAGTTATGGCCCTCATGTGTTCAAGGACTCTTTTTTTGGCCATGTGTGTTGTGCTTCCTTCGTATCTTAATTTACACAGGCATTCTAGGACATAGACCTCAAAAGTACTGCTGCATGTGAGGAATTGTCTTATGCTGACCATTTTGTTGGTACTCATGTTCCAAAACTCCTTCCTCATACCGTTGTTCCCGCAGGCCTAGCAGTGGCCACACAGGAAAAAGCCTTGCAGGTCTATTCCCCTTTCCTCCGTGTTGTCTGGAAGGCCGCTGCGAACTAAAAGGTCTTTGAGGTTACGCCCCCTTCTATAGGTGATCATGGCACGTGGTGTTAACGTGTTTCCTATGACTGGATCGCCTTTGAGTATGTTCCAGTTGCGTGTGATGCTCTTACGGATTTGGTCTGAATGGCCATTATATGTCAGAATCATGCGTGTTTCTATGTCAGTGTCATCAATGACTACGTTGGGAGGATTCTACAGAATGGTTTCCCTGTTGACTGCTTTGGTTCTCTCTACTGCTTTTTCTAGAACCCATGTGTGGTACCCCCTGTCCTCGAACCTCTGAATCATGGTGGTTTGCTCCTTTAAGAAACCTATCTCTGTGCTACAATTCCTTTTAGCAGTATAAAAATGAGGTTTAGTCTAAATCAAAGGAAAGGTAAAATGAGGGAGAATTTAGTAGGGTTGTTTGGGAGATCATAGTATTAAACTGATGTTTTCTACTGATTCTCTTCCTCCCAATCCTTTTTTACAGGCTCTTCCCTCCTCCATATCTCCTTTTACTCACCCCAGACCTCAACTTACTACTATGATCTACCAATTATTACTTCTGGTTTTCTTCCCTCTTCTATCCTTCCATTACTCTATGCAATCCAACTAAAAGACTCACATGTCCTCCGCTCAAATTAACTTGTATCTCCCAATACTAATACTATACTCATATTTCACTATATTAATCCATCACTAATCCTTTTTGGTTCCAGAGTAGCATGCTACTCGCTGAAAAGCGCTTCAACGCCTTGTATGTGGTAGTAAGCGCTATATAAATACAATTACATGATGATGTAGATAAATTTGTAAGAGTTTGGCTCCCTTTTGTGATGTATGACAAGAGATAGAAGATATAGGACAACCCAAATGGCCGACCTAATGTTCTCCACCAATCAAGTATCGTTGGAATGTCCTCAGCCTTAGTGTCATCTTGGATAAGAAAGTCATGTTCTCATGCTCAGGGATGTTGATCTGTCTTATATTTTGAAGGCAGCGTTATTTATTAAGACAAATATAAGTCTCAGGGTGAAAAAACATTTCTGTATCGTTGTGTAACATATATGATTATGTAAATATTTGATTGTCTACTGTGGAACATGAAATGTTTTAAAAAAAAAGAAAAGTGTTGTAAAATTGAGATATATCTATTCTGTATCACATAGGCAGTAGAGACACTGCAAGACTGATTTACCTTAAGATTTGCTCTTGTGTAAAATGTTGCATTTTTTATTTACAATTTTGGAGGATCTAGAATTTAGCAATCTGGACCACAGATTATGCCTTCTTGACCACAGATAGTGATGGTCCGCACTTCTGATGTTGCTGGACCTCTCAGCTGCCTTACACACAGTCGACTATCTCACCCTCATGCACACCTTAAGTCGCTAATGGGTTTAATTGGCAATGTTCTTCACTAATTTTCCTACGACCTTATCAATCAACACCAGTTTGTTCACATGGGGACCTCCAGGTCCCAAAAAAATCCCTATTGCATGTGGAGTCCCCCAGAGTTCCATACTGTCCCCGGCTATCTTCAACCTTTACATAGAAGTGCTTGGTGTTCTACTCAAAGATCAAATCTTCAAGATTCCCCAATATGTTTATGATACACAACCATACTTGAAAATCTTCTCTGCTTCAGACATCCAAATTATCAAAACTGCTACCACATTATCTATATATGGATATCTAGGGCTTACAGGAAGCTCAACACAACCAAGAAAGAAATTCTGTTATTTGCCAAGAACAACAAACAAGATACAGTACAAACCTGGTTCAATGAACCTTGACAGCTCTATATCCCAACGCTTGACGAATGCCAAGTCACTTGGATTCACCCTGGACATAACTCTCACCCTTGAGGAGCACATTGCCAAAAACACAAAGAGAACATGTACCAGTTCCCTCTTTTAAAGAAATTAAAACAGTTTCTTCAGCAATTTTTTTTTTTTTTTTTTTTTTTTTTTTTTTTTTGAAAAAGTTTTTATTGAACAATAATACTGTTACAAGTATGGGCCTACAACCACCCGGGCCGGCCGCTAGGTACATAAGGAAATATACACATATCAAGGCTACAATCAGTTCCCAGGGCACTGCCCCGCAGTGGCTCAAGATAGTTCTCGAAGAACAGCAAGCGTCAGTCCAACAATAACAGAAACAAAAGTAAAAACAATAAAAACAAAAGGCGAGTTATGAGGGATACCAGTGCGGATCAGGCTCCCCCCGGGAAACTCCAGTCAGAACATTTGAGCAATCCGCTAAAGAGAGGAGTACCGGGAGGCCGGGGACGGAGGGGGGGGGGGAAGGGGGTCAAGGGAGATGAACGTCCATATGTAGTTGTTACAGAAAGCGCCAGGAGCCATCAAGGGTCAGGGGGACATGGCGATATCAGTGTCTACCAGGGGGGGCGTACAGATGCCTCCGCGATACGCATTCCATTGACCCCAAATTCTACCCCACGCCCCCGGCTTGCCACGGGCCACATACACTGTCTTCTCCCGAAACATACACCAGTCCATATTCTCCTTCCATACTGACACGGTGGGCGGCCGTTGAGCGCCCCAAAGTTGCGCTATATCCCTCTTGGCAATCATGTTCCCTAGGGCCGCCCACCGAGTCTGAGCCGCGCTGTAGTCATTGGGCTCCCACACATTCAGGACACAGCGACGCACCTCCGGCAGCAGCACAACCCCGGTGACCCGTCCCATAACCGTGTGGACCCGGCGCCAGTAGTCCGCAACCTCGCGGCACTCCCAAAGGATATGAAGAAAGGTGGCGCTGAGCCCACAGCCTCGCTTACAGAGCCCGTCGTCGGAAAATCCCATCGAGACCAAGCGCGGACCCGTCACATACACCCGGTGGAGAATCTTGAGCTGTACCAACCGGAGACGAGCCGGAATGGCAACCTCCTTGGGGGACGACAGTGCAGACTGCCAATCTTCGTCGTCCAATTCGACCCCATCCCCAGTCCAAGCCTCCCGAAGGCGCACCAGGAGATCCGCCCGGTGATTAATCAATTTTTTATAAATTAAAGAAATAGTACTATCAGGGACATGTCCGTCAAGTATGCGGTCCTCGAGGGGCGAGGAAACAGGGATCTTGGTCCCCTCCCCGAAGACCGAGAGCAGGGCGTGTCGAACCTGGGCGTAGCGGAAGAACTCCCTGTCGGTCAGCTCGTATTCGGCCTGGAGCACCGCGAAAGTCTTGACCGCGCCCTTGTGCCACAGGTCTCCCACTTTGCTGATACCAATCGTGTCCCACTGGTCAAACCCCTTGGTGGTCCACAAGCTGCCCAGGCGGTCGGAGGCAAACAAGGGAGTAGCACATGTCATTCGCTCACTCCAGCCCATGGCCGCAGTGGCAGCCCTCCAGGTCCGCACAGCAATCTTAGTAGGACCCGTAAGGGTCCGGCCAGCCAGGCGGGAATAAAGTGCCCTGTTGTAGTTCCCGCCGGGAAGCAGGAACTTGTCCATCTCATACGCCGGATTCAAGCCGGGCGCATACGTGGCGTGGTTAATGGCAGCTAGCTGCGAGGCCCAATAGTACCTGCGGATGTCAGGAAGCGCGATGCCCCCGTCATACCAGGGGAGAGTGAGCTTGGCAAGAGCAATACGCGCCCGCCCGTTCCACACCAGTCTCCCCTGCAGGCTCTCCACCTCCCGAAAGTAGGCCACCGGGATAACGTCGAAGGAGTTCTGGAGTGCATAGAGGAACCTGGGAAGGGACATCATTTTAAACAGCGCGGCCCGACCCAGCGGGGACAGGGGCAGCCTGCACCATCGGGCCGTGTCCTCACGCAGTCGCCGAAGTGGACGCAGGAGATTCTGCTCATAGCGAGCCACCGGGTCCAACGAAACGTATATCCCCAGGTACTTGAAGCCGCTCAGAGATATTTGAATCGGGAGCCGAGGCGGCAGGAGAGGAGGACCACCAGAGATGGGATAAACGCAGGATTTAGACCAATTGATCGTGAGACCCGAATTGTTCCCAAAGGAGGTCAGAACGTCAAAGAGGACGTTGAGTGACTGCCGCGGTGAGGTGAGATACAGGAGAATGTCGTCCGCATACAGCGAGACCCGATCTTCGAAGCCCGGGCCCCACCGGATCCCTCTAAGCGAGGGCTCCCAACGGAGCCAGGCAGCGAGTGGCTCCAGGCGAGAGCAAAAAGCAACGGGGACAACGGGCACCCCTGCCTCGTGCCCCTGCCGAGGGCAAAGGGCCGAGAGACCCGCCCATTCACCACCACTTGAGCCATGGGTCCCGCGTAAAGGAGCCTCACCCAGCCAATAAATCCCTCTCCAAAGCCGAATTTATCCAAGACGGCCCAGAGGAATGGCCACTCGATAGTGTCAAATGCCATCGTGGCATCCAAAGAAACCAGCACGGCCGGTTCGGAGAGGAACTTCGCCCTGGCGAGGACACCGTGCAGACGCCGCAAGTTAAGAGCGGTGTTGCGGTGCGGGATAAAGCCGCATTGGTCCGGATGAATAAGGTCGCACACGACACTCAACAATCGATTGGCCAGGACTTTCGCCAGGATTTTAGGCTCCGCATTGAGCAGTGAAATAGGCCGGTAAGAAGTACAGCGGTCACGCGGCTTGCCCTCCTTGGGGATAACGACTATAGTGGCCAAGCGCTGGTCGGCCGGAAGGGAACCCGCCGCAAGAGAGGCGCGGAACATGCGGCCGAGGAAGGGCGCAAGCTTATCAGGACGCAATTTGTATAGTTCAATGGGCAGACCGTTAGGACCCATAGCCTTGCCCGAGCGAAGGGAACGAATCGCGGTCGCTATTTCATCCGACGATAAGGGGGCGTCCAGCTGCTCCCGGTCCTCAACGGACAGGCCGGGCAGAGCAATATCTCTCAGTAGGAGGCGAGAGTCATCCTCATCCCTGTCAGTCACCGGGGAGTACACCGCCCGGAGGTGGTCAGCGAAGCATTCCACAATCTCATCCGGCTCAGTCACACACACACCATCCGCAGCACGCAACTCGGGGACCACACGATTCACTCTCTCCTTTTTGTCCAGCCACGCAATCAGCTTTCCCGCCTTGTCCCCCGCGTCATACAATCGGCCCTGCTGCTCCCTATACATAGTTTTGGCCGCGTCAGTGACCAGGGACCTATATTCGAACTGTTTCAGGCTAAGGGCATGTAGCCCGTCCGGAGTAACATTCGCCTCCAAGGCCGACTCCAGCCCCGAGATGTCAGTCTCCAGCTTCACCACCGCCTCGCTCCTAACCTTCTTGGCCACCACTATCTGGGCGAGGGCGTGTCCGCGTATAACAATTTTAAAGGCTTCCCAAAGGGACAACGCAGACGACACCGACCCCTCGTTTTCACTGAAGTATAGGTCCATGGCCTTAACCAGGCTGTCACGAGTCACAGGGTCCCGCAGGTACCAGGGGTTAATGGGAGCTATCCGCCCTGCGGACCGCGACCCGGTGTCAAAGAGAAGCCACAGCGGAGAATGGTCGGAGATACCACGCGCCAGGTGTCTGACCTCTCGAATCCGACCAGTCTGCGCCGCGGGCATAAGGAAGTAGTCTAACCTGGAGAGACTCCCATGCGCCCCCGAATGAAAGGTGAACTGGCACTGGGTCGGATGCATTAGTCTCCAACTATCCACCAAGCCGAAGGTCTCCAACATCCCACCCAGCCATGACTGGGCAGCGGGGAGGGTCCTCGGTGGGTGACGATCCAGTTCACCCGAAACCACAGAATTAAAGTCCCCGCCCATGAGCAGGAGGCCGTCCGGAAGGTCAAGCAGCATTCGACCCAAGTCAGTAAAGGTGGAGTTCTGGAGGCCCGGGGGGACGTAGACTGAAACCAGGGTAAGGGGCTGCCCCTCCCACCTCCCAATCAAACACACATAACGCCCTCTGTCATCCGAGACTATCCTCGTGATCTCCACCGGAAGGGAGGTTCGCAGGAGAATGCCCACCCCCCTGGAGCCAGTTGTGAAACCAGAATGGGCTACGAGGCGGTATCCCCCCCTGTTCATCGCATGGCAGACATTGCCGACCAAATGCGTCTCCTGGAGAAACACCACATCAGGAGTCAAACGACGCAAATATTGCAGTACAACACCCCGCTTAATACGGTCCCCCAACCCATTGACGTTCCACGACATAAGCCTCAACCCGTCTCCCCCCATCCCCTCCAATAGATCAAGAGGCCCCCAGCCCGCAGCACTGCTCCCAAATATGGATAAAAATCAATACCTCGCCCTGTAAACAAAAAACACACAACTAAACAACCCCTCTTCCCCCCCAACCCCACCCCAAGTCCAACGCCCCCCTCCCTGCACCCCTGCGGGCCAAAGACCCCCCCCAACTTGCAGTGTGCCTGTCGCCCCACTAACCCCATTCTACAAAAAGACCCCGGAGGAGGAAAGGGACCCGAACCCGCCCGCACCCCTCACGGGTCCTGGTAAGACACAGTATGCAAAAGAAGTAAGACCCAACTGTACAGTGCAAAACCGCAAAAGCAAGGACCAAAGGTCAGTCTAAGGGGACCCGTCACCTGCGGTGCCCCCCGAGGGCCCGGGCCGGCCACCCCCGTCCGGCAGCGAGTCCAGCCAGTCACTTGCGGCCACAGGAGAGTCAAAAAAGACTGTCCGCTCTCCATGCTCCACTCGAAGTTTCGCCGGGTAGATCATCGAATACTTCAGGCCTAGCTCGCTGAGACGGCGCTTCACCCCTTGGAATCCCATCCGCTGTTTCTGGACCAGTTGCGTGAAGTCCGGATAGAAGTTGATGGTCGAGTTCTCGTAGCGGACCGGGCCACGGGTCCGTGAAGCCTGCAGAATAGCATCGCGGTCCCTGTAGTGGAACAGTTTAGCCACGATAGGCCTCGGGGGGGCCCCCGGCCGCGGCCGGCCGCCCGGAACTCGATGGGCCCGCTCCACAGCGAAGAATTTGCTTAGGCCAACCGGGGACAGCTGTTGCAGGATGAGTTCCTCGACCACGAGGTCCACCGGGCGGCTGTCGGAGGACTCCGGTACCCCAATGATGCGGATATTGTTGCGTCGGGCCCGTCCCTCGAAGTCCTCAAGCCGCCGGGCCATATGGTCGTTGACCACTCTAATGTCCCCAAGCGCGGCCCGCAGATCCGACACCTCCGCACCCAGGGTGGAGGTCCGTGTATCAAGGGCCTGGACCTTCTCGTTGGTTTTAGAGAGGTCGGCCCGAATCAGGGTGACGTCGATCGCGACAGTGTCGATCTTACGGGCCAGGGCCTCATATTGCGTCGCGATAGTTTCCCTGATGCCCTCGATGGCGCCCATAATGTCCTGTAGGGAAGGTTCCGCAGAGACGGTCGTGCCTCCCCCTGCAGCATCCGGGGAGAGGCCAGCAGCGCCAGGGGACCCCCTGCCCTGGGTATAGCGGTCCATGTTGTTGCTCTGGACCGCTCCCCCGCGCAGTGAAGCCTTGGTCTTGCGCCCCTCCGGACCCCCTTTGCCCGCCATGTGAGCGCAGTCTCTCAATGGGACCTCCGATCAAGGGGTGTGCGGGCGCCAGCGAAAGGACCACAAACTGTCGGTGTAGGGGTCGGAGGCGTTAGGCCCACCAGTAGCAAATGGAGGCAAGCCTCGGGCAGAGGCCCAGGAGGCACCTCGCCACCTTGAGCACGCACGCCAGCTGATCTCCTGAAGGCCAAAACCGAAACCGAAAGTGCTGAATCGGTAACTGGCACCGCGCTGAGGCCGCTGTTGTTCAATTGCAGCCCGGCCCCACGGGTCACCTTCACCCCGGCCACCTCCGTCGGGTGGGTCCCAAAAGTTCCGACGACGACAACTCAGGATTCCCAGGTCCGATTAGAGTTTTGAAAAGAGATATATGTTCAGCTGGTCTTCATCTCCCAGATTCCATACACCAAATCAGGATAGTCTCAGGATATATTCCGAGGAGCAGAAAGGGTCCGGGGAGCCCTGTGCTCACGCGACCATCTTGGATGCGCGCTAGGCTCCTCCTCTCTTCAGCAATTTTGTTAAAGCTCTTGTACTATCACATCTGGATAGTGGTAATGCCCTTCTCCATGACCTCCCATACTCCACACTGGCATCCCTTAGGTCCACCGTAACCAGCACTGCATGTGTCATCCAGAGCCTGAAACAATATGATCACATCATCCCCATCCTTATGGAACTCAATTGGCTCCCCTTTCTGACCCACACCTTCTTGAAAACCAGCAGCATAATTTACAAAGCCATCACGACCACAGTGCACCCACTTATCTTGCAAACAAGCTCATCATCTATGGTGGTTCGTGGACCACCCAGAGCTAGCACACCCACAGACTACAGACTAAGAAGCGTAAAAAAATTAAAAACAAGACAACATGCATTTTTCAGGACCTGGGACAACATCTATCCCCTGTATTAAACTGGTCTGCCTAAACATTGCTCCGATTCAGGCAAGAGTTAAAGACTCACCACTTCAAAGAACACGACATCACAATGAATTAAACATCCACAATCCTGCTTCCTTTCCATATTGCTCATTTACTTTAAGTTTGCCTTTTACCATGTACAGTCCTCAACTGCTTTTTGGCCAGGTTTGCACTATAACCATACCATTTACATACATGCAAACATACATACCAAAATCAGCAGTAACAATTACAGTCACATGAGCAAACCCTGGCTGACCAGTTAAGAAAGAGTGTGCAGATCTCTTCATCCACACAAAGTTCTCCAATGTGGGTATCGTCCAGTCTGTATAAAGTACCATACTTTGGAAGAGCAGAGGGAATTGGGCCAGAGACTAACTGGAGAAATATACAGAAATCTCTCCAATTTCATAGATTCATTGGTAAATTCCTTCTCCGAGCTAAATCCTATCCATACTCTGGCACTTTCAGTCCTATACATCCCTTGATAAATTCAAGACTACACGTACCAGAACATAAAGCAATCCCCAGCCGGTATGAACTAGCCATGGAAGGACTTGAGAGCTCGGTGTATAGTAGGCACTAGGCCTGAGAGAGTACTGCTCTTGTGGTTCCAGGCTTTGGGGCGCTGGTCTTCTTTTATGCCAGGCCCAGACAGCAGCAGTCCTTTCTTGATGTCAGGCCCTGAGGGCATCCTCCCTTCCCTGGTACCATGCATAGAGGGTAGCAGTCCTCTCTGGGTGCCAGGCTGAGGGAACAGCATCCTATCTTGGTGACATCAGTTTCTCTCCAAAACGTTTTTAATCTGGTGACAGTTCTCCAGAGCCTATTGTCCCATAGGCAGATTTCTGTATTTTTATGGCACAAATAACAATTTAGTTAAACAGCATTTCTAACATATCAAGATAGGGTTCTGCTATGTATTACTGTATGTCTTGTCAGTAATGGGTTTTATGTCCAGATCTGGCTATACAACTCAGTCCTGGCCTATTGCTTCCCTGCTTTCACAGTATCAGGAACACACCTCTCTACCAATCAACCCCAATCATAACCTTCAGATTCTGTAAACACATTTTGTGAAAGCAGTACCTAACACAAACAGCCTACACTGATTTCACAACATATGCGTATTATAGCTCAGGTTTCTCCTATAAATAAACTAGTCAGACCAGAAATGAGAAATTAATATTTATCTAACCTTGTTTAATTTTTGGAAGGTATTTTTTTGACTATTCTCTTCATTTTGCAGGTTATGGAACAGTCAGCGGACAGGATGAAGAAGATTATATCATTGATACTCAATATGAAGTTGCAGATACAGCTTTATCAGACAGTGCCACAGTGATGATGGCACGCAGTTATGAAAATGGGACACACACCGGGAGCCAGCTGTGGTTAGAAAATCAAAAAATGAGAGGAGAAGAAACTACTAAACGTGAAAATGGTTTCATGGATCTAGCACACCTGAATTTTAACCAGGAACCTCCTTTACTACAACCCTTTGAAGCACATAATTATGTTAGTAATGTGTGTCATTCAGGCTCTTTTACATGTAACCCAAACATAGAAAAAAACTCAAGGGTATACTCACATGCCAAATGTGAGAAACCATTCATTAAGAAGCAACACATTATTAAGCAAAAAAGAGTAAACATAGAAGTTAGACAATTCCAATGCACTGAATGTGGGAAAAGCTTCAGAAAGAAGGACAATCTCTTTGTACACAAGAGAATACACACAGGAGAAAGACCTTATCATTGTACTATCTGTGATAAGAACTTTAGTCAGAAGGGAATCCTTGATAGACACTTGATAACTCATGTGGGAGAAAGGCCATACCAATGCAATCAATGTGAGAAAACATTCAAGCAATATAGAACTCTTATTGTGCACCAGAAAATCCACACCCATCCAAAATACATATCATCTTCCCAGACGTAAATTGGAAATAAGACTGTTATTTTATGGATCCCAGCTCATCAATACATTTGACTCTGGTTTGAATCCCACACCCTGGATTGTCAAAGACACTTTTTCATTTATGGCTGTGAAAATCTCTTCTAATCACCTCAGTGTGGACTACACTAGTATACTCTGAAGTCATATCACAAGAAAATGAGAACAAATAACTATATCAAAAGTGGGTATGCAAAAGCCTATACACAGATTAAGATGTCTATGTCAAACAATGTACTATGGAAAGAAAGATCAGCAAGAAATACTGCTGGCATTTTATTATAGCGTTATTGTCAAAATAGAAATTCAAACTGTTGAAAGATTTCCTTTACTCCTTACTGTTAATATGTTTCACCATTTTGCGTGGCTGCTAATATTTTAGCCATTCTAGTTTTATTATTAATAATCTTTCCCCTCATGTTGCAATATTTCTTTGTAAATTCGACAGGCATAAAGAAATTCTATACTCCGTTGCTAAATGAAAAAAAGAGCTGCTACTATAGCAACCAGGAAAAACCTTTGTTTCTTCGTTGGCAGTTGGACTTATTGGGCCTGAGCAAAGAAGATGTGTCTTTGAATATATGTGATTTACTAATGAATATCCATGAATAATTGTAAGGAACTTCGGGTAAACTACAGTCTTCTCTTTTGTTTCGGGTGTCTAGGAAAAACAGTAGGTCAAAAACATCTTGGTCTGCTGTGATAATGTTTTTGTGAGGTCAGTGCGAAAATCCTGTTGACCATCACCGCATAGTAATGGAGCGCCAAATTAGTAAAAGCACACATATATACACAATGAAAAGTGGTGGTGGTGTTGTTTGCTTGGCATTTGTAGTTTAGATCTTGGTGCTTATGGCTGACAAACATTTGAATTTATCTTTTTTTTGTGAAATAAAAATGTATGGTGGTGCCAACTGGACAAGGACAGCCTGCTTAATTGTCACAAATACAAATTAGGACATTCTGTTGATGTCAGGGTTCCTAAGATGTTGGTTAATAGTGGCACTAAAAAGCTGGTGTAAGTCCTTGAATCTGTTTCATAGGAGTTTGTTATTCGTGTGTTCCAGTGGTTAAGCATTGATATTCTGAGACAGCCAAATTTGTGCCTGTTACTTCATTGAAACTCTTGAGCATGAGTAAATCCCACCGTGTGGCCCTATCAATGATTCACTTTGGTAAGGGAGAGACTTGCTTAATGGACAGATGGTTTGGACAAATGTTTTTTGCAAAGCTGAGCATCCACACCACTTGAAACCTATGTATTACATACAAACATGTTACCAGAAAGTATGTTTCCCTTCCTGAAAGGCTCTAACAGAATTAGAGAACTCTAAACACGAGGGAATACCAGAGACCTACAACTGTGTCGGCCTGCATTTCCACACAAGAGCTACTTATAACAAATACATAGGTATTTATATGTATTCATTATGAGCATGCAGGTGTAGAAATGAATACACCAGCTTTTGGCCATGCTGTCCACCCACAACTCCTGCTGTCATTTACAGCAACAGCCCAGTAGGTTTTGTGTTTAGAGCGTGACATTTCAGTTGCCCTTGGCTCAGTACTGCCGCTTCAATGCAGGCACACTGGGGGCAGATTTATGAGCCCCTTGCGGCACTTTTGCGTCACTTTTCCCATGTTAAAAGTGACGCAAAAGTGGCGCAAGGGGCTCATAAATCTGCCCCACTGTGCACTGGTCTTGGCCTTAACAAGCAATACATCATAGCCTTTGACCTTCTCCAACAGGCTCTGGATTTATGGCTGGACCAGCCTTCAAAGACCTAAGGGAATGGCTGTTGGTCATGCCCATCGCCTCTTCGGTGTATGTGCGGACTTTGGTCATGCACTGCACATACCCACAGAGAATACTGGGCATAGCCTTCAGTAATGCCTATTATTCTCTGACTGCATGCCAGGCCCTGCAGTGACAGCGTGGTGTGCACACATCATTTATTTATGCCCATCAGGATCAGGGCATCAGTAATGGCATTGAACCATGCTCCAAGCCCAGTTTCACAAGAACTTACTGACCATGGCCATCTCCAATTCCAAAACTTTTGCTGATTAAAAAAAACACCGTCAGCAAAATTATATATTGAGGATGGCCACGGTGTTTACTCATGCTGATCTTTGGTCTTGTGGGCTAACTTTCTCTATCTGTTTCCACTATGCATTGCAGGCTTTTCCTTTTTTACATACGTAACATATAAACACACTGAGGGTTTGGTACAGCACTCATTGAGGTCTCTGGGCTCTCAATGTTCTTGATTGTATGGAACAACTTCATACATGATTGTAACATCTCTATCGTTCTGGAACATGATTTTCATAACTTTGCCTTTATGCACTGTTGCAGCCTTGAAAAATTAATTGTCTGGCAAAACACATGTCGGCTGCCTATGATTCGTAGTCAATTTTCAATCAGGCTATCTGAAAATTGGTGAATGAAGGGAAGAAATAAAGACACTTGGAGACTCAGGCACTCCACGGGCTATTGGACTTTTTGTACTTTGGACAATACATGAGAGTGTGTTGGTATTACTATTGAATTTAGGAATGGACGTTCTTTGGTCTTTGTACATCCCAGGGTAGTGGGATGTGCATACCATGTGAGCACCAATATATTTCAACTAATTAGTAGTTAATACTTGACCCCCGTATTGATATTTTTGGATATGCGGTTAATAAACCACAGCTGACGTACAAAAATCATGGGTATCAAGCTACTGTTGCCTTTAAGCCATTATAAATGTCAGGACAAATGTGCATTTTCAGTCTTTTATAACAAATGATTGAAGGTAGCATGGCCGTCTTCCAGAGCTCCCTCATGGCACACGCAAGTCTCAGATCTTGGTTCCCTTGTGGGCTCAGTCTTTACAACCCTGCTGAAGGTGATCGGGGAGAAGCCGACTGTGTATCCATTGACTGAGTCCATAGATTAATTTAGCCAGGCAAGGAATTTGGCATAGAGGTAGTCTCCCTCCTAAATGTGAAAGACCAGGAAGGCACCCGCCAAGTGCTGAGTGTGGGGATATGTATTAACCTTGTGAGAGGCAACTAGTCCAAGACAACAGCATAGGTGGAGATCGGCCATGGCCTGCATCAGAGCTGGGCAGCTGAACTAGAAGGGGCAGGCAGCTACAATCTGGACTTCGACCAAATTCCTACAGAGGGATTATTTATTTCCTCTCTAGTGAGTGACAGATCACCTGCCACATACTGAACAAGGTCTAGTGTTTAGTCTTTATGCACATGGGGCAGTGGTACAGGATGAGATGGTGCTGATTATTATTTAGTAACTGTGCAGTTATGGAGTCTTGAGGTATAATGGGGAATTTCATTTGGGCTATCCCATGGGGGCCCTGGGGTACTTCGACAAAGCCTTTTTAAGGGGACCTGCTCTCCCTAGAATTATTATTTAAAAAGATGGCGTCATTGCATGCTAGTTCTTTTGGAGGAGGTGGGAGGAGCTCTGAGGGCTTGAAGCGAGGTGGGCCATCCCTCTTTGCCTCAATGGAGAAAATAAAGACACTTGGAGACTCAGGCACTCCACGGGCTATTGGACTTTTTGTACTTTGGACAATACATGAGAGTGTGTTGGTATTACTATTGAATTTAGGAATGGACGTTCTTTGGTCTTTGTACATCCCAGGGTAGTGGAATGTGCATACCATGTGAGCACCAATATATTTCAACTAATTAGTAGTTAATACTTGACCCCCGTATTGATATTTTTGGATATGCGGTTAATAAACCACAGCTGACGTACAAAAATCATGGGTATCAAGCTACTGTTGCCTTTAAGCCATTATAAATGTCAGGACAAATGTGCATTTTCAGTCTTTTATAACAAATGATTGAAGGTAGCATGGCCGTCTTCCAGAGCTCCCTCATGGCACACGCATGTCTCAGATCTTGGTTCCCTTGTGGGCTCAGTCTTTACAACCCTGCTGAAGGTGATCGGGGAGAAGCCGACTGTGTATCCATTGACTGAGTCCATAGATTAATTTAGCCAGGCAAGGAATTTGGCATAGAGGTAGTCTCCCTCCTAAATGTGAAAGACCAGGAAGGCACCCACCAAGTGCTGAGTGTGGGGATATGTATTAACCTTGTGAGAGGCAACTAGTCCAAGACAACAGCATAGGTGGAGATCGGCCATGGCCTGCATCAGAGCTGGGCAGCTGAACTAGAAGGGGCAGGCAGCTACAATCTGGACTTCGACCAAATTCCTACAGAGGGATTATTTATTTCCTCTCTAGTGAGTGACAGATCACCTGCCACATACTGAACAAGGTCTAGTGTTTAGTCTTTATGCACATGGGGCAGTGGTACAGGATGAGATGGTGCTGATTATTATTTAGTAACTGTGCAGTTATGGAGTCTTGAGGTATAATGGGGAATTTCATTTGGGCTATCCCATGGGGGCCCTGGGGTACTTCGACAAAGCCTTTTTAAGGGGACCTGCTCTCCCTAGAATTATTATTTAAAAAGATGGCGTCATTGCATGCTAGTTCTTTTGGAGGAGGTGGGAGGAGCTCTGAGGGCTTGAAGAGAGGTGGGCCATCCCTCTTTGCCTCAATGGAGAAAATGTGCAATAAGTTTGTTACATTTGATAAGAGGTTGGATGATTTTGAAGGCACAGTGAGACAGGGGTAAAACAGGTTGAATGAAGTAGAGCAGAGGGGGATCCCTTTGAGGTAGAAGCAGCGAAAATGGAGGCTGCTTTATGATACATGCAGAAAGGAAGCCTCTCAGGCAATGGAATTGTAGTGCTTTGTCCTGCCCTCAGTGTGCCTGCAACAGAGTGTAGAATGCCTGGACAGTGCCAGGAGTTAACACAAAATTGAGCTGCAAGGAGATGTAAGAAGAGAACTTCAACAGAAACATCAAGGGGATAGGTAGTATGTAGGAATGTTGCATGAACACATAGGCCTTCATAATCTTCAACTTATACGCAGGAAGGGCATACATTAACTGCCCTCGAAAAAGGATAATAAGGTAGAGATATAGTGGCAAGTAAAAAAAATAAACGCTACCACTGCCTTTACCATTAGCTTGAAAAAGGTGGAGTAGAGGTTAATCTCAAACCACTCCCGATGCAGGTATACTCTATATCACTGGGTGACAATGCACTTAAGTGCTCTTTGCTCTTACCCTAGCTATACTATATAGCATATAGCACTCGCAGTAAGAGAACAGAGTGCAACATCTTAAAGTTAACTAAAGACACTTGGTAATTGCTAAGTAGCATAAAGCAGTGAGAGAACAGAGGGGCATATTCTCAAGAAAGTGTGATAACCATCGCAAATTTAGCTTAATGCAACTTTGCATATCGCAGTCCATCACGATAAAATAACACCATCTTAGCGTCCAATTTCCAACCCGGCGGCACCATGCGAAAGCAGCAGGATAACACGCCAAATGACCATGTAAAAAACAACTTGACAAACAAAAAATGCGAAACATGAACGCCCAAAAAGTTGCGATTCCACAAAGCGCAATACCAAAATCAGCGAAAACCAGTGACAGACCTGCAATTCCCACACGTCATGCGGGTAAATGCACTATAAAAGCAAAAAACAACACCGAAACCTATTCCAACTGCGTAGCACCATGGATGCATCCGGACCGAGTGCAGAGGACAAGCCGAACTCCACAAGCCCCACGGAGGACCAGCTGGGAACCCCGTGTTAGGGGAAGGGCAAGGAGAAGAGGAAGACAGGGTCCAGTGCCCAGGAAGACCAGATCATCGTCACGGAGGTGATAGAACACCATCAACAACTGTTTGTCACCTCCACTGCGGCACTGACAACCCAAATGGAAATATGGCAGTCCATTGTCACCAAAGTCAATGCAGTCAGAGTGTCGAGGAGGTCAATGGAGGAGGTCAAGAGGCGCTGGCATGAAGTGCACAGACAAACCAAGGAAAAGCTTGCCGCCAACAGGAAGGCAGCAAGGGCAACTGGAGGTGGGCCTCCTGCGCCACAGGAGGAGCTGGATGTGCTGGAGCAAATGGTGGCCACAGTCATCAGTGTGGAGACGGTGGCAGGAGTTGGGGGCGTGGACACAGCTCGAAATGACCTGACCCAACAGCAACAGGGTGAGTAACCACCAGGGACTGGGGGACAGGGGGAGATGGGCACATTGGCACGCATGCACAATTATGTGTAGCATACTGCACACCCACAATGATTGTGGAACATGTCCCTGACACCCTTGGCACACTGCAGCACACATAGGAACACCAAGTTGGCCCACCTTCACTATGTGCACATATGGGCCCCGTCCAAATCACCAACGACACAACCAAGCCATGCACATGTGGTGAATATAGAAAAGCAGTGGCTGTGTGAGCCATACTGACTATGCAAGTGACACTGCATGCCTGATAGCATGGCATCAGCCAAAATACAATAACATGGTGCACAAATTGACATGGAGGTGGCCCAGTGCGGCTCACATCTGTAAAGGAGCAGGTCCACATGCACCCACAATCCATGCAGTCCAATACACGCAGCAAACGAACAATGCACAAGGCCACAAAATTTGTCCAAGAGCACATATGACCCAAGTTGCAAACATTTCAGCCCCCAAAAAGCACACAATTCAAAGGCACACTGCCTCAAAGGGATAAGAGTACACAAAATCAGAGCTGCAGGGGCAACTCCCCCACAATGCAGCACACACACATTGCAATCACAGAACATCAGTAATGACGGCAATGTGGTACAAAGTGCAACACCTACACCAGAGGAAAGAGGACACAACAGGTTCCGTTTGTGCATAGTAACTGGCCACTCACATCTGGCATTGACTGACACTGTGTGATGATAATGTACGGGTACTACCACACATCCTTCATGTAGTCGAAAATCCCACTGTGTGCCATCAAATAGCCAGCTCAACCAAAAGAGTCACAATGTGCATTGTCATGCAGTCTGTATGTAAACATCTGCAAAGCGTCAACACACAGGGGAAACTCTTGTTAACTTGCATCTCCCCTTAACATTGCAGAGGGACAATCAACACTTACTGCAGAGCAGACCACAAACCCCATCAGTGATGATGAAGAGGACAACCTGGAAGTAGGGCTGCCACGGCTGAACACCAGCGAGATGTAGCTGGGATCTTCCATGTCCTGCAGTTTATCATCTTGCCATTGCTGCCACTGAGCCAGTCCCAGATAACTGCAGCGGGAACTTTAACACACACATTTCCGACCCCTGATGTGTCAGTGGCACACAGTGATGCAGCTCCATCACCTACGCACCCTGATGTGTCAATGGCACCCAGTGATGCAGCCATTACACCACCACACACACCGGACACACCAGACACAGAAGAAGTATCAGAGGAGTAAGATGTGGATGGTAATTACTGTGTGAGGAAGGAGGTAGTAGCATCCATCCCCGCCAGATGGCCTGTTCCTGCCTGGTTCAGCCCTATGCATCATGCCCTGGGACAACGCCACCCACTGTTCCCCGGAATACTCTGCGACATCCACCGGGACCCCAACATGGACTGCCACATCTTCACTGCTTGACAATTACACAGCAATCCTACTGCGGACTGCACTCTCCCTCTTCCCAATTACTTTTCAATCCCCAAAGGACTCTGGTTGACCTTCCACTGGGCTTCCATGTTATGTGGACTTGGATGGCTATGTACAGCTCCAGCTCCGTCATTCACCAGAATGTGAATAAAACATTTGAAATCACACAGATGTGTCACGAATATGTTCACTCATGTATGGAAGTATGGCTGGATATAGGGACAATGATTGCACAAGAAGGTACACCCTGGTGAATTGCATCAATGCTTATGTCTATTTGTGAGACACATGGCCAATTGGATGACTGTGAAGGTGAGTACTAGCTGTGTCCCCACTGCACATTAACAGCAATCTCACAACCCCCCAACGTAGGCACACGTCCATGTATTGAATAGGGCTGTGTGTAGGAATGGCCAAATCAGTAGCAGGCCAGGAGTGGTGTCCTACATCATATGTGACAACAGAACTTCAAGTCGCATACCTACTCACACACATCTGTGTGAACACATTCTTTTCTGATTTATGACATTGCTCCACATGGTCAGAGGTTGGACACGATACTCACATTGCTGAAGACACGTAAGTGCACTGGTCTGCCAGCAACTATCCCAAAACAATGTCTGGCTCACAGAGGTGGAGCTGTCAAAAGGGACCCACCCCGATTGTACATGCGTCAGTCAGACCCTCCCTGTGTAGGGACGATGCTCATTGTGGCACATGAGTGGCCAATCTAATCAACACTCATCACAGACACCAGTGAAGTTGCGTTGACTTTATTGGCATGTGCGTGTCAGTACGGACAAGGCATGGGCCACGATAGACAGGGATATGCTTAAAACATTTGCATGCGGCATGGGAACCTTTCGAGGTGCAGGAAATGGGGAGGCAGAGATGAACACCAATCATCATGGATGGCAACGGTCTCAGCCCACCTTGCCTTGCTGGATGAGTCATGTGTTGTTTGGCATCTGCCCATTGCCCCGTGTGAGGGTGCACGACTTACAGCCCATGGGGTCTGCATAGTGCTCTGCCACCGGAATGCGCCGACTGTCTGCTCAGCTGACAGTGATCAGGTGAAAGGGTCCGACTAGGTCACATGTGTGTGCTCTCCCCCCAGCAGTGTGTCCGAATTGATAACGTTGCCAAACAATGCTGTGCTGCTCCGACCATGGAACAGCATCACCTTGCACAGGTGTGTGTACACATGCATAGTTCCACGCACATGCATTCAGAGTCCAGGCAAAGGCAGACATGTCCTCTGCTTGGATATGTGAGCATTCCTCAAAATGCAACAAGTTGTTGGGACCTGTGCTGTGGGTGACAATCCGATGTGGCTGCAGGAACGCAGTTACTCGTCCATGAATGCCAGCGCAGCCTCATGTGCAATGTGTTCCAATAGTACGTTGTTGTCTGGTTCAAGGTATACCAGTGTGGCCAATCCATTAACTGGTCCGGGCAGGTGAGCTCAGTCCACGCCGTTTCCCCAATCCGCAACACTGCCCAATAGGGGAGCGCCTCAATGTGGTCACTGCACACAAGGAGTTGTGCAATCTCCCATGCGCAACTGCCAGCACATACGCCAAAGATTAGTGCATCCCATGCACAGCTATCTCGGTGACACTCCTGTTCGTGGGCCAACGGGGCGCACTGTCAGGTCATAATCTAATTCAGCTACTGTTGCGTTGGATAGACAGACCTCCATGGGCAACTCGAATGTGCATGATCGACAGTGGAACCAGGGCTGGACGCAGGTGATGTAGGCAAGACGGAAACTCAGGCGGCAACTGATTCGCAACACTGCAATTGGCAGGTATCCCAACAGATGCAGCATTCGTGCACGGTACAGTTCCACATGACAGGGCTTGTGCATGTGCCCAAGAATGCCTGCCATTGCGTATTTTGGGTTCGTGGCACCGGCACTCCTCAGACAGGCGGAAGTTCGGTGGACGATATGCCACAGCTCTGGGCAATGAGTTGTATGTGTGTGGGACGTTTGGACGTATAAGTAGTTTTTGACTTATGTGTCAAGGGCATCCCTTGCAGGTGTAGGTCATGCAGGGACAAGTGTGTGTGGGGTGTGGGTACATTGGTGATTCATTAGCACGGTTCGTGGTGTGGGTGTTGTCGGAGGCTGGTATGGTATCTCACGCAGGGTGTGCCAGCCGCATTCAGGACCAAGGTCGGGGGTTGGGTTGGCCTTCAGCCTTGTGTGTTGAGACAAAGGGGCTTTCATTCCTGATATCAGTATGACTACTGATTGTATTTCTTGAATGTGATGTGGACTTTGCGCTGACTTTGATGCCAGGCCTGTGATTTGGGATGCACAGATTTCGAGACACACGCAGCTGTTGGCATGTTTGCATGAGCCAAGGGCCCGTTTGGCCTTGCGCTCCTTGTTCAGTCTCTCTCTTTCTCGCTCTTTCTTTCTCTCTCTTTCTCTCTCTCCCTGTCCTTTGATGAGTGCCCGACACACCTTCTTATCTTGGATATTGTCTTGCAGGCTGTGAGTTACAGATTGTCCAGGGATGCCCTGCCATGACTCTTCAGAATAGTTGTTTGGTGACAAATTAGGATGTAACATTTTGTTTGGTCTTTCAATGGTGAATGTATGAATCTGGATTTCAGTACTCACATGTATGTTGATTGTTGCAATTGTGCGACATCAGGTGGGTGCTTTTGTTCATGTTTTCGTGCCGTTGATGTGCAGTGTCTTGGTGCGGGGGAGGTGGGGGTGCCAGGGGTGGGGCCTGGGGGGGTGGTCCTGGGGGTGATGGCGGTGGGTGTTATGGACCTCTTGGGTGTCCGGCACGCATGTTCAGTGGCTCCATGGCATCTGTTGTTCTTCAGGTGTGGCTCTGGGCTGGGCTCCCTTTTGTGGTGCAGGTTGTAGTCCGACTTGGCACCAGGTCAGAGCAAGTGTTAGTTTCCTGGTGCTAATACACCTTATCGCATGTTTTGTGATCTTATCGCTGATGTGGCTGGTCGTTGAGAATGTTGTGGAGTTGTGTTGTCGCTGCTTTTCGCTTGGGAACGCCTACACTGCATCTCATTAGCGATAGTTGTCGGGGCCATCTGTGGCGATGTTTTTTGCGGATGCTTTTGCAGTAAAACTGGTGGTATCAGCTGTTAACACCAGCTTGTGAATGGGGAGATACATTCATCGTAACTTTGGCTGAGATAAAGTGCTGTTAACTCGGCGATAGCTCCTTAAGAATATGGCCCGGAGGTTTGTAAAGCAAATACTAATATGCATGCATTAGCAACTTATTCAAGTTAGCCACAAACACTCTATAGAATAGTTGCAATGGTAAGCTTCTGTACTGCTACCCACTATGCAATATGTATTGCAAGTCATCGGCCAAAGACCTGTGGACACAGTTTCAGAACATATTTGTGTGTTTGTGCACACACCCATAGGTACACGTGCATGTATTTTTGCGTGCAGGCACATATGCACTTTTACAAATTTCTCTCACTTGCAACTCACACAACATCAGGATACTAATAGTAGTGGTTTCCCCTCATAACAAAACAAGCCATCACTAATAAGGTGACATTTGCAGAATTCAGCAGCCAGGGATGGGGCGCTATACATAAATCAGGAAAAAATCTCAACAATTTCATCAAATAAATTATTCTTTACCAGTTACACATTATATTATTCCTAACTCAGTTGTTCTTGGGCAATCAGGTAAAATCACATGGGGCTGCAACATATAATAAGGAATCTACTGGAGTTGTTTTTCAGGCTGTTTCTTACAAAGCAGTCTCACTGCCTGACAGTATCTTTACTCCTACTCCAAAAGCACTTTTTCACATTTATGTTTTTAGTTCCCCAATAAAACAAATTGCTCGTTTTTTACTAAACTTACTCATCTATGCATTTACACAGGAGGTCATGTAATAACTCTCTTCCACTACCCATGAGTTGAACTGCAGCAACATATCAATCAGTTAATGACACTTAATACTAACTTTACTATACCCCTAATTATACATAAAGGGAATATAGCATTTTTTAGTGCTAGAAAAGCACACAGAGGGAAAAGCCATACACTGTAGCACTAAATATACACAGTCAATTTCTAGTGAAGAGATTGATCTCATTCACATAAAAGGCCTCGCAAACCTCTACTGATGGATCACAAAGGGCAGCACATCGCTTTCTATCAAAGTAACCTACCCTCACCACACAAATTGGGGATGACGGCTCCGACCACACAATATAATCTCAAAACAAGATGTCTCCCAAGAACAGGGGGCGAGTCCTCGGCAATGGAGCTGGATCTGGACCACATAGTTGGGCGTGGCACCCCCAACCATTGCGATTTTTCATTCTTAAATAAAATATATATATGGCGTGTCAGCTTCTACGATGGAGACTAATCTCGATCAGATAATGGAATGTGGCAACTGCTATCACTGCGATTGATCACGGCCCAAAAATGCACAAGTCAGCTACTGCCTGGGAGACTGACCCTAACGTAATGATGGGGCATTGGGGCTCTTGCACAGGTGTTTGATTGTGACTTTAAAATGTGACACATCAAAGGGGATGACACCTGCCCCCTTACACACACACTGTGAATGATCACCACCCCAATGCATGCGTAAGCAGATAATGTAGCATGACAGATCGTGCTATGGCTACACTGAGTGAGCCTTTACAATTTCAAAAAGGTCATTCAAATGAACATAGTCTATTTTCAGCAATGCAAACACACTTCATTACAATGCATCCCCTGCAGACTACCTTGCTGTATAATAAATATATACACTACCAAGACCGAGCATGCTCACTGGAACTTAGTGTTTCACCCGTGTCCATTATCAGTGTGGTAATCAATGTGTGTAATGACATACATTGACATACCTAAAATGGTTCCTACCGCAAATAGTTGGATCCAAAGCCTACTGTGCACAGTAAGAGTTAAGGGCAAATGTGATCTGAATGGCAGTTGATATATTATATCTTGACCATCACTTCACTACAGAGGCGAACCAATCTAATAAATATGAATAGATTCCAGATTTTTAGCTTGTAAAAAGGGGGAAACCACTGGGTATATATAGTTAGGACCACATTGCCATAGGAAATTGATTTTTTGGTTTGCTAATAACTTTAATGCAGTTTGACAAATTTTCACTAAACTTTGCAAAAAAAAAGTCTTATCCTCTGGACCTCCTTTCTGGAAAGTTTAAGGGTGACCCATCAAGCAGGGGTCAAGAAAAAGAGAGCAGCTCCCAAAACGTATCTTCCCCATGCAATTTTCCATCTGAAAATTTAATAACTGAATGAAATTACTCAAAATTTAGCAGAAAAATCAATCTTGGTCCAGAAGGCATGTGAACCCCTTCAGTATTTGAAAAATGAAGGTTCAAAATATTTGTATATCTCACACTGCAGAGGATCCGCTGTGCTGAATGACCTAGAGATAAGATCAACAAAGATGTGGTAGAAGCTAATTTAGGACTCAGGAACTCAATCTCCTGTCCTAAAAATAAGTAAGAAACATATGGAGTGGCAGGATGGGACATATAAGTACATATATGTGCATGGGTGCCTTTATTACAGAATATTGCAATATATATACATATGTGGGTTGAAATTTATGTATATGTGTGTCATATAGGCATCTTTGGTAAGTCTTTTCATATGTAGGAACTCAATCTCCTGTCCTAAAAATAAGTAAGAAACATATGGAGTGGCAGGATGGGACATATAAGTACATATATGTGCATGGGTGCCTTTATTACAGAATATTGCAATATATATACATATGTGGGTTGAAATTTATGTATATGTGTGTCATATAGGCATCTTTGGTAAGTCTTTTCATATGTGTGTGTGTGTTTATATATATATTCACTGAAAAAACCATAGGTTTCACACATGTTATAGTTAGCGGAAATTTTACTGATAAAAAACCAATGAAATTCCCCCGTTATAGTTAGTGCAGGCAACTATAACTCACGCGACCGCAATCCTCTGCTGATGCTAATACTGTATTTAGACACTTATTTGCCCATGTCTTCTTCCATACATTTTTAGCTATATATATATTACAAATATTTTTTTTTCATAAAGACACATATGTCATCAGCAGAAGATTGCGGTCGCGTGAGTTATAGTTGCCTGCACTAACTATAACGGGGGAATTTCATTGGTTTTTTATCAGTAAAATTTCCGCTAACTATAACATGTGTGAAACCTATGGTTTTTTCAGTGAATTTGCAAGGTTTTTTAAATGCTAATTCCTAACTATAACGTGTGTGAAACCTATGTTTTTTTCTGTGAATTTGTACGGTTTTTTAAATGCTAAGTTACTTTACGCCATTCGTGGCGTGCGCGCCCACTTAACGCAGTTCGTTCCGTGCGCGCACGGTGCGCTTCGCGCACCGTGCGCGCACAGTGAGCACGCGGTGCGCTTTGCGCACCGCGCGCCCACTTTACGCAGTTAGTGCCGTGCACGCACGGTGGGCACGCGGTGCGATGACAAAGCAAGAAAGCACGTCAACAAATCTGTTTCTGCTTTCCTCCGTGACTATGGTATGGGTGCCATTAACCACAACAACTTGCGTTATGACATGCAAGACATTTATAGAGGAGATGGTGTGCACTTCAATGATGAAGGGAACAGAAAAAAATCATTTCATAAACACAACGGCTCTTTTTAGAGCCCCCTAATATCTAAACACTTAAATCTGATTTTCCTTTTTTTTTTTTTTTTTTTTCTACCGTACGCTTACCGTAAGCTTACCGTACGCGTACCCCGTGTTTTTTTTAAAAATCAATAAATGTTTTCTTTGTACTTTACAGTCCTTCTTTGACCCCCTCACAAATGTAAGGGGGTCTGTAACTCTCCTCATTGCCCCCTTTTCTTGTTTTCACTCTTTTTTTTCTGAGTGAAATACACAAAATGGCGGCCGCCGCTTCCTGGTTTCGGCCGATTCGAATGTTTACTAAGATCTAAGAGCCAATCAGAATCGCGCTCGCGCACGCCACCGTACGCTTACGGTAAGCGTACGGTAAGCGTACCGTAAGCGGGCTCAGATATATATATTGATTTAAAGGCTATTTTCTCAGAATCTACTGAACAGATTTACACCAAACCTACAAAAGGCACTTCCTTGACCTAGGGACTACCTCTCTGCCAAATTTCGAGTAATTCTGTTCAGCCGTTCGGGCTGTAGCTCGTTCTAAAGGTCCTATGGAAAAATTCATGGGGAAAACGCGTTTTGGGACCCCTCTTTTATCTCAGCCCCCGCTTGACGGATCCCCCCGAGACTTTCAGGGTAGGAGCGGAGCGTAGCGCCCCACCTATTTTGAGAAATTCGCGAGGATTCATCGACCGGCGCCAAAGTTATTCAAAATAGAATGTTGAGGTTTTCCTATGGAAAAGGGGTCCTAACTATAACTACCTAATGGCGACCGCCTACTGGCGGTCGCCAGTAGGTAGTTATAGTTAGGACCTATTTTCCATAGGAAATCCGCAACATTCTATTTGGAATTACTTTCGTGCCCGTTGACAAATCTTTGCGAAATTTTCAAAACTTTTGGCCAGCTCCGGTCCGCTCCTATCCTGAAAGTCTCGGGATGATTCGTGTAGCGGGGGCTGAGAAAAAAGGGGGGTCCCAAAACGTGTTTTCCCCATGCAATTTCCCATAGGACATTTAGCCGCAGCTACAGCCCGAACTGCTGAACGGAATTACACCAAATTTGGCAGAAAGGTAGACCTTGGTTCAGAGTCGTGCCTTTTGCTTATATAGTGTAAATCCGTTCAGTAGTTCCTGAGAAAATCAAAAGTAAAATCACATATATATCTGGGCGGAGCCTAACCACACATCTCATCATGAGATCTGATTGGCTGTCAGCACTTCATCCAAGAAGTGTTGGCAGCCATCTTGGGACCAATATACATGATAGCACCTCATTAAAAAGCATTGCAGTTAATAGAAGGTTTTAAGACTTTAGTTACATTATAAATCATTTGTTGATGGTACCATACTCATTTTAGGAATTGTGGTATGTTCTAAGGTGATTTTACCATGTGAAAAAGCCTTCTGCTGAGATATCATAAATCATGGTTGAGAGAAAACTATTTTCTCATGCTTTTCCCACAGAGGTTTGGAAGGTGATCTATAAGATAAACTGAGAGCATTGTTTCTGTAAATTCACATTATCTTTCTCAGTCATGTGAGAATGAAGTCTGACATTCTTAGTAAAACATGTACATCCAACAAGGGCAGAGACTGTCAGTTGATTCCTTTGTGTTCTACTGCAGCTTCCCAGAGTGTTCCAAAGAACAACTAGAGCGCTAACAGTCCTACTTATGATAAACGTATGGCACACCTGAAGCCATCTTGATTGGAATAAAGTGGTAACTCTTAAAACATTTAATTTAAAAAGGAACACAATGAGGGGGTTCATTTTCCCATAGAAATTATGATTAATGCGGAAGAAAGAAAAATGTGGGCACATTTTGAGTGACTTCCCAAATCCTCTTCTATTTCATTAAAAAATTCTGGCATGCAGACTGAAACATGCACTTTCAATACCAGCAGCAGACTTCCCTGGTGAGCAGTAGCTTTACTACTGTGATCTAATAAGCAACTAGAGTGCTAACATTCCGAATTTATGGCAAATGTGTGACACATCTGAATGCCTTCTTGATGGAATCAAAGTAAAAAACCTGAAAGTATTTCCTACTGAGGAGACTGTAGTAAATGAGGAAATTAGGAAACTTCATAACAAATAAGTCTCCCAAGATGGCCGGGGCGTGGTCTGCAGCCCAAGATGGCGGTCGCATAAGCGACGAGCTCCGGGCCGGGGCATGCAATCCGAGAAGATATCCGTATATCTCTACCTGTTCCAGCAGCAGGCGGAATACGACAGGCGTGCTGTACTGGTGGGGAAGTTTCGACTGAGTTTTCCGGCAGTTTTGATCCCCGGGGAACACCGCCTGTGTCGGAGCTGATCCGGGGCCTGCCCTGGGCCTGGGCGGAAGACGGGGCGCCGGACTTTCCTGGAGCCCGGCAAGGCTGTGGTGGCTGAATTCACCGAGAAGCGTCCACGCGAGACCCCCGGCGCTGGGCCTGGCCGTGGAAACACTCCCGGACTCCTCCTGTGTGGTGCGCTGCCCGGGTGAGTCGGCGAGGTGAGGGCTCTGGCTGGCTGGGGGCTTTGTCCGCTAGCCCGACAGGTGCTCCGGTGGGGCTATATCGGCTGCTACGTCCGCATGGTGAATGCGTGGTCCCAAGGATCGGGGCCTGGTCGCTGCCGCTGGAGTGGAGCGTTGATATCCCTGGGGGACCGGGAGTGAGGAGGATTCCGGCTGTATCTTGCCCAAGGGGGCACAGAAGGTAGGACTTTGCGCGGAGGAGATTGAGGCGAGGAGGAGTGCTTCGGGTGGCCCACCCTGCACGAGGGACTTGGCTGCACGGCTAAACGGCGGGAGATCCAGGGGGTGCTTCTAGATTGTGCCGGTCCGGGGGAGCGCGGTGGAGGGCGGCACTGGTGAGTCCCCCCCGGCCCCCCCCCCCAACGTGGAGCGAAGCCTGATCGGTGGACAGAGATCATCAGTTCTGGACAGGTGGTAGGCCGCGGCCTGTCGGAGTGCCGCGGGTCCCCTTTCGGCTGCGGGGGAGCCTGGCCGGACCCTGTGGAGTCTGCAGGGAAGAGGTTCTGTGAGCTGCATAACGGCTGGAGTGTACTGGTGACTGCGGCATAAGGCCTTAATCGCTAGCTGGGTGAAGGCTGTCTTGCTCTGCGCAGCCTGCATGCTGTGGGGGAGCCCTGAGATTTCCGTGGAGGCCTTTGACGCTGTGTTAGGGCCGGGAGGTTAACGACGACTCACTGAACGGCGAATACACGGCTGACATAGTCAGAGCACTGGGGTGGGCCCTGGGTTTGATCCGGGGGTCTCCGTGTAGCCGCCTTGGATAGGGGCACTGAAGGGGCGGCATACACGCTTGGAGCATTGGGCCCCAATACATAGCCGACCATGGGGAAGGGAAGACCCAGGATACCTCCGCAGACAGGGGGGGCGGGAACCCCTTCTCCAGCATCAGGGCGCTCCTCGGCCCAGCCTCACCAGACGGAAGGGGCGGCGGAGACCGACACGCCAGGGGATAAGTTGGACATGATACTGCGGGAGATCTGTGATTCCCGTGCAGTGTTAGAGGCGCAGCTGGGCATCGTCTCAGTGGAGCTTAACCTGCTAAAAGACGATCACAAGAAACTGGCGGAGAGAGCCCGTACGACAGACCAGAAGGTGAATAACATGGTACCTCAGGTGCAGGCCCACGATGAGCAGATCAAACAAATGCGCCACCAGATAGACTCACTCCAGGCACGGGCTGACGATGCAGAAGGCCGGGCGTGCCGGAATAACCTCCGCATAGTGGGGATGCCGGAGGGGACGGAAGGATATGCGCCCACGGAGTACATAGAGGAGTGGTTAAAGTCGACTGTGGCCCCTATAGGTCTGTCTCCACACTTCACAGTTGAGAGGGCGCATCGAGTCCCTGCGAGACGCCCAGTGCCGGGAGCAAACCCCCGCCCTATCCTGGCTAGGATTTTAAATTATAGGGACCGGGACCATTTGCTGCAGGCAGCACGGAATCAGGGCCCTCTGCTAATTGCTAATACCAGGGTGTCAATATTCCCGGACTACACCTTGGCAGTGCAACGCAGAAGGTTCTCCTTCATGGATGTGAAAACATGGGCTCGAGCGGCGGGCCTCTCATTTGCTTTGTTGTTTCCTGCAAAACTGAAAATCCTTTATGAACAGTGGTCCCTGTTTTTTGATACCCCTGACAGTGCTTGGGAGTGGCTACACAAAAAATTCCCCGAAGTACACCCCATGAGACGCATGGACTCCTCATTGCCCAAATTGCAGGGTCCCCCTCGTAGGCGGAAGAAAGGCCTTCTTACACAGAGTTCGATATCGACCACACTGGACCGCCAACAGGTGATGGAGGGCAGGCGAGGGGCCCTCCGTGCTGCCTCCACTTTGCGGGCCCCCCGCCAAGACATCAGCACTAGCCAATCTGAAGGTGTACCTACGGACACTGACTCTGAGGGTAGCATTGCATTGTTTCCATCGGCTGCTTCGCGGCTTAGTAATGATCCGCTAGCCTCAGCAGACTAATAGTTGCAAGTCCATGAGCTCATGAAATATGCATTGCCTGTTGTCATTGTCCTGCCTAGACTAGCGTATCACACCGCGATACATGCGCCTATCCGGTTAAATAAAGCCTTATAGACCGTATGCACCATTAGAACAGGAGGGAATAGATGACTAAGTCCCTGGCCCGGGCCCCGTATTGGGCTCCCACGTGGGTGACACGACTGTTACTGCAGTTAGGTCGAACGAGGTTTGTACGTTGGACCCAGTATTGGGAGTTAGTTAAATTTGTTCTCTTTATGCCGCATAACCTGATGTTACCGGGGATGGGGGTGGGGTTGGGTGGATTGGGGTGGGATCCGGGAGGGACTTCCTCATTTGTTTATACTTGATGATGTCCATGACCATGGTTTCGTGGAATGTGCGGGGCATGGGTTCTATCGCTAAGCGACACAGAATAGCAGCGCAACTGCATCGTTGTAAGGCCCAAATCATCTGCTTTCAAGAGACGCATTTGCTTCCCACTGAAACAGCGAAACTACAAAGGAGATGGCGTGGTCAATTGTACGAAGACGGCATACTCCGCCTATTCCCGAGGGGCAGCCATTTGGATCAGGGCGGGTATCCCCTTTTCTCTCACTGAATGTAGAACTGACGACCAGGGCCGATTTGTCCTCCTATTGGGTACACTAGACGGGAGACAGGTAGTGCTGGGCTCCCTATACGCCCCAAATACAGATCAAGAACTGTTCTTAGTACGGGTGTCCCGGGCACTTGCGGGATGGTCCCATGTCCCGTGGCTGCTGGGCGGGGACTTCAATGCAGTATTTGACATTAGCTTGGATCGCTCCCATCCTCCATTGCTCAACATGGCGGTGAGGGCGCAGGCGGCAGCCTTAACCCGATGGGCACAGGATTGGGGACTAATAGATATTTGGAGGGCACTACATGTGAATATGAGGGAATATTCCTTTTATTCCTACCCCCATAAGCTGCACACACGGTTAGATCATTTTCTCTGTTCTCCTGAGCTTTCCACTGCGGTACTGCATTGTGAATTTCGGGGTAAGACAATATCTGATCATAATCCTATAGAAGTGCGATTATCCTGGGGCCCTCCCCTGACTCCCATCCCTGTATGGAGGATGCAGCCGCTACAGCTCGAAGATCAGGTATATCGGGCAGCACTGTCTACAGCTGTGGACACATTTTTTGTCGAAAATGAAGGCTCAGCCTTGTCTAGAGCTCTTGAATGGGAGGCCTTCAAGGTGACGATCCAGGGGGTTGCCATGGGGACCTTGGCGGGATCACGGAGGGAGGCGATTAGGGACCTTACTGATATGGAGGGGAAGCTGCAGGCCCTGGAAGTTGAGGCCCAGAGAGGTGCGGCCGGTGCGGATTAATTGCAGTCTGCTAGGATTCAATACGCAGAGTTGTTAGAGCGCTTACGTCTGTTGGACTTTGCTGCCTATACACAACGTACACACTCTAAGGCAGGCACCCTCTTGGCGCGGATAATCCAAGCGACATTGAGTCCTACTCCGGTTCTGGCAGTGAACACGGTTAACAATATATTGGTTACATCTCAGAGGGACATTAATATGGCATTTCAGGAATATTATGCCCGTTTATATACGGCCCCTTGCGTAGATGATCTAGCGCCCATGCACGCTTTCCTGGCGGAGGTTCAGCTTCCTAAGATCTCTGATGCAGTGGCCGAAGAGATGGCTGCTCCGGTCACGGCTGCGGAAATTAGGATGGCAATAAAAGCATTGGCCCGTAACAAGACGCCGGGTTCGGATGGCCTCCCAGTGGAGTTTTACTCCACTTTTGCGGATAAACTGGTCCCGAGATTGTTACAACTTTACATTACTTCACTGGAAAATGGCCTTCTGCCATCTACTACTAGGGAGGCGATCGTCACGTCCCTACTGAAACCGGACAAGGTAGCGACCGATCTTCTGTCTTCCAGACCCCTCTCTATTCTGAATACCGACTATAAGATACTCAGTAAGGTGTTGGCAGCGCGTCTACTGCCCTGTCTGCCCCACTTAATTCACACTTACCAATGTGGATTCATACCCCACCGCAGCACTTCATTGAATATTCGCCGGCTGCATGCTCTGATGCGCGCGGTGTCGACCTCTTTCCCGCTTGCTGGCTGTTTGTCTTTAGATGTGCGCCAAGCTTTCGATACCCTGAGCTGGGAGTATATGCTGGCAGTATTATCTAAATTCGGCCTGCCCCAGTCCTATTGTGCATGGATTAAACTGCTGTACACTGGGCCCAAGGCGCGTGCCAAGACGGGTAGGGCCATCTCTCCCTTGTACTTGATATCCCAGGGTACTCGTCAGGGTTGCCCCTTATCCCCAATGTTATTTGTTCTGGCCCTTGAGCCTTTAGCACAACATCTGCGGCGGATTATGGTCCCGCTTGGCATTCCGCTCCGTGGGGAGATACATTCGATATCGCTTTATGCGGATGACATGTCGTTGTATTTCCGCGACCTGGGGGCCGATAAACGCCCAGTAGCTGCGGCCTTTGCCAGGTTTGGGGAAATATCGGGCCTGGGTCTTAATGCCACAAAATCAGTGGCCTTTGCCTTTTATAATACTCCAGTGGCCCCTACCCTACAATTTGGGGACCTGCATTTTAAAGTTGAGCCTGTTACTTTTAAATACCTAGGAATCCATATCTACAGATCGGATGCAGATACAATAGATGGGAATGTAGTTCGCACCATTAACTCGTTACGCTCCCAGATCGCCTTCTGGACTTCATTGCCATTGACGATAGCGGGCCGCGTGGCAGTATCAAAAATGGACATGCTACCCCGCCTCCTCTGTTACTTTGTGAATATACCAGCTGTACTGCCGGCTTGGATTTTTAAATTGCTTGATACATTATTAATATCATTAGTGTGGGGTGCGGGCAGACGGCGAATGGTGCTGGCTAAGCTACAGCTGCCTACCACGGTAGGTGGCATGGGGGCGCCAGATTTTAGGTCCTATTGTATAGCGGGGCAGCTGCAGTGGCTGGCGTATTGGCTGGCGGGTAAGAACTTATTCGAAATCGGATATACCCCGGAATCAATACAAAATGGGTTACTCCAGTCGCAATTATGCCCAGGGGCACAGAAATTGCGCGATCCTCCTTACCTGTGGAAGGTAGCAATGCAGTATTGGACGCAGGCAAAGAAGATGGCGAGGTTACCGTTTCCGTACGCCCCAAATGTCCCCCTCTGCGGGCTACCGACTAGGAGAGGGGTGCTGACTCGGAATCAACTGCAGGGATGGACTCGGGAGGGAGTGGAGTCAGTTGGGGATTTCTTCCTTGATGGCCAGCTGATGCAACATGAGGAGTTTATGCATGCTAACTCGGTGCCTGGCACCTTATTCCTCACGCATGCGACCATAGTGCATTACATTCGCACTTACCGGTTTACAGATCGCGTGGAACCCCCAACTTTCCAACTACTGAGGTCCTTACACATTATGGGCCATGGGCGGTACCTAGTGCGCTGGCTCTATCGCGGCCTGTGAGAGAATTTGTCTGTTCCATTGTTGCATCTTAGGCAGAAATGGGACTTGGTCTTGGGACGGAATCTAGACGATAGGGAATGGACTCATATGCTAGAACATCCCCGAAGAGTCTCTCGGAATTGCCGCTTAAAAACAATCCAGTTTATTCTTCATACAGCATACCTTGCTCCAGCAACGATACGAAAGATGTACCCCACGGCATCTGTGGCATGTCCGAGATGTCAAGCGCCTGACGCTGACTTCATGCTTATGATGTGGAATTGTTCAAAGCTACGGGGGTTTTGGTCAGAGGTAACGCGGGGGCTTGCAATGGCGACGGGACACACTCCTTGGGTCACCATTGAGGCCTGCCTCTTAGGGCTATTTCCCCTCCCTAAAAAAGCAAAGTTACAGCGCAGATTTGCAGGGCAGATTTGCAGGGCTGGCTCTGATATTAGCAAATCGCATGATAACGAAGCGCTGGAAGGCCACTCGGGCACCGAGAATTTAAGCCTGGCGGGAGGAGGTGGGCAGATGGGCAGTGGCGGAACGGGAGGCTTTATACCAGGAGTATAGGGGCCTGAGGAAACGACCGATGTCGCTGGATTGGGCCCAACTGGAGGAACAATTCAAGGCGATAGCAGCCTTAGATCCTGACATATCACAGACTAGTATGCGAGTGAGTGGGGTGGATGCATAAAAGCAGGTGGACGCATGGCAGTCGACGCCCTGAGTAGGTACCATTATTGAACTCCCCTCTCTCAGACACGAGATCTCTTCTATCTCCTGTACACACGGTCACCCCCCTGTGTTCCTTTCATTCACCGGTTCCCCCCCGCATTATTATTATTTTCCTCCTTTTTTCCCCCCCTCTGCCTCCCCCCCATATGCCCTTTTCTCCCTCCCTGCCCCCCCCTTCCATCCACCCCCCTCGGTATAGACCCTAGTTGGGGGTTTTGGAGCTTGGTGAGCACCCGACGCAGGTACATCGGCGGGGTGGGTCGACCAAGCAGCGGCACCTAGGTTCTTTGTTTGGTTGGGTGGGGTGGGGGGAGGGTAGTTGTGGGAGGGGGTTGAAATGAGTGTTATATGGATCTGCATTTAGCAGAACTGATACATACTGCAGGGGGTAATGGTTTGGTTACCTCTCTCGCTTGTAACTATTGCACTTGCTGGAATTGTTGAACTTATTAGATGTGGAGACTGGAATTCGTGAACTCAGTATCGGATCACTGAATTTATAGAAATGTCCACAATATGATAAATCAATGCGATATGTAACTGTACTATTAATGTGATGCACAATAAAAATATTTTCAAAAAAAAAAAAAAGTCTCCCAAGATGGCCACCAGAGACAAAAGAGCCCAAATGTAGCACAAATATCACCCAGATGTACCCCAAGGATAGCCCAATGACAGGATGTCCCAGAGTGTTCTAAAGAACAACTAGAGCGCTAACAGTCTTATGACAAATGTATGGCACACCTGAGGCCATCTTGATTGGAATAAAGTGGTAACACTTAAAACATTTAATTTGGAAAGGAACAAAATGAGGGGGTTCATTTTGCCATAGAAATTATGATTAGTGCTGCAGAAAGAAAAATTAGGGCACATTTTGGCTTCTTCTTCTATTTCATTAAAACATTCTGACATGCAGACTGAAACATGCACTTTGAATAGCAACAGCAGACTTCCCTGGTGAGCAGTAGCTTTACTACAGTGATCTAATGAGCAACTAGAGTGCTACCATTCAGAATTTATGGCAAATGTGTGACACATCTGAATTCCTTCTTGATGGAACCAAAGTAAACAAGCATTGAAAATGCAATAGGTCTCGCCCTCGTTTAAGTTAAAGCAATTCTGTTTGTAATTAGGTGGCTTTTTAGCTTTGCTTGTATTAGTGTTTTTCAAACTTCCATGTACATAACATGCATATGTATGCATATATGTATATGTATGCATGTATTTATATTTATATAGATGTGCAGATTATATATATATGTTTATATTTGTATGTATATATATATATAAACACATACATATATAAATGCATATGCATATATATGCACATATATGTGCATATGTGTGCGGGTAGAGAGAGGTAGAGAGAGTTAGAGAGGTAGAGGTGTAGAGGTAGAGGTGTAGAGGTAGAGAGTGAGTAGTAGAGAGTAGTAGAGAGAGTAGCAGAAAGTGAGTAGTAGAGAGTAGTAGAGAGTGAGTAGTAGAGAATGAGTAGTAGAGAGTGAGTATTAGAGAGTGAGTAGTAGAGAGTAGCAGAGAGTGAGTAGTAGAGAGTGAGTAGTAGAGAGTAGTAGAGAGTGAGTAGCAGAGAGTATTAGAGAGTAGTAGAGAGTGAGTAGTAGAGAGTAGTAGAGAGTGAGTAGTAGAGTAGTAGATAGTGAGTAGTAGAGAGTAGTAGAGAGAGAGTAGTAGAGAGTGAGTAGTAGAGAGAGAGTAGTAGAGAGTGGTAGAGAAGTAGAGAGTGAGTAGTAGAGAGTGACTAGTAGAGAGTAGTAGAGAGTGAGTAGTAGAGAGTAGTAGAGAGTGAGTAGTAGAGTGAGTGGTAGAGAGTAGTAGAGAGTGAGTAGTAGAGTGAGTACTAGAGAGTAGAGAGTGAGTAGTTGAGATCAAGTAGTAGAGAGTGAGTAGTGGAGAGTGAGCAGTAGAGAGTAGTAGAGAGTGAGTAGTACAGAGTGAGTAGTAGAGAGTAGTAAAGTGAGTAGTAGAGAGAGAGTAGTAGAGAGTGAGTAGTAGAGAGTGAGTGGTAGAGAGTAGGAGAGAGTAGTAGAGTGAGTAGTAGAGAATAGTAGAGAGTGAGTAGTAGAGAGAGAAGTAGAGAGTGAGTAGTAGCGAGTAGTAGAGAGCGAGTAGTAGAGTGAGTAGTGGAGAGTGAGTAGTAGAGAGTGAATAGTAGAAAGTGAGTAGTAGAGAGTGAGTAGAAGAGAGTAGTAGAGAGAGTAGTAGAGAGTAGTAGACAGTGAGTAGTAGAGAGTGAGTGGTAGAGAGTAGTAGAGTGAGTAGTAGAGTAGTAGAGAGTGAATAGTAGAGAGGAGTAGTAGAGAGAGAGTAGTAGAGAGTGAATAGTAGAGAGTAGTAGAGAGTGAGTAGTAGAGAGTAGTAGAGAGTGAGTAGTAGAGTAGTAGAGAGTGAGTAGTAGAGAGTAGTCAGTCAGTGTCAGTCAGTGTCAGTCAGTCAGTGTCAGTCAGTGTCAGTCAATCAGTGTCAGTCAGTCAGTGTCAGGTAGTGTCAGTCTGTCAGTTTCAGTCAATCAGTGTTAGTCAGTGTCAGTCAATCAGTGTCAGTCAGTGTCAATCAGTCAGTGTCAGTCAGTCAGTGTCAGTCACTCAGTGTCAGTCACTCAGTGTCAGCTAGAGCAGCTCTGCTGACCTGGTTCTCTGGCTCTAAAGCAGCTCTGCTGACCCGGTTCTCTCTCTCTAAAGCTGCTCTGCTGACCTGGTTTCTCTGGCTCTACAGCAGGTCTGTCTGCTGACCTGGTTCTCTGGCTCTAGAGAAACTCTGCTGACCTAGTTCTTAGGCTACAGAGCAGCTCTGCTGATCTGGTTCTCTGGCTCTACAACAGCTCTGCTGACCTGGTTCTCTGGCTCTAAAGCAGCTCTGCTGACCCGGTTCTATGGCTCTAAAGCAGTTCTGCTGACCTGGTTCTCCCGCTCTAGAGCAGCTCTGCTGACCTGGTTCTCTCCCTCTAGAGCAGCTCTGCTGACCTGGTTCTCTCCCTCTAAAGCAGCTCTACTGACCTGGTTTCTCTGTCTCTACAGCAGCTCTGCTGACCTGGTTCTCTGGCTCTAGAGCAGCTCTGCTGACCTGATTCTCTCTCTCTAAAGCAGCTCTGATGACCTGGTTTCTATGGCTCTACAGCAGGCCTGCTGACCTGGTTCTCTGGCTCTAGAGCAGCTCTGCTGACCTAGTTCTTAGGCTACAGAGCAGCTCTGCTGATCTGGTTCTCTGGCTCTACAACAGCTCTGCTGACCTGGTTCTCTGGCTCTAAAGCAGCTCTGCTGACCCGGTTCTATGGCTCTAAAGCAGTTCTGCTGACATGGTTCTCTGGCTCTAGAGCAGCTCTGCTGACCTGGTTCTCTCCCTCTAAAGCAGCTCTACTGACCTGGTTTCTCTGGCTCTACAGCAGCTCTGCTGACCTGGTTCTCTGGCTCTAGACCAGCTCTGCTGACCTGGTTCTCTGGCTATAAAGCAGCTCTGCTGACCTGGTTCTATGGCTCTAAAGCAGCTCTGCTGACTTGGTTCTCTGGCTCTAGAGCAGCTCTGCTGACCTGGTTCTCTGGCTCTAAAGCAGCTCTGCTGACCTGCTTCTCTTGCTCTAAAGCAGCTCTGCTGACCTGGTTCTCTCCCTCTGAAGCAGCTCTGCTTACCTGGTTTCTCTGGCTCTGCAGCAGCTCTGCTGACCTGGTTCTCTGGCTCTAGAGCAGCTCTGCTGACCTAGTTCTTAGGCTCTAGAGCAGCTCTGCTGACCTGGTTCTCTGGCTCTACAGCAGCTCTGCTGACCTGGTATCTGCACTCACGATGCACGCACCCGACTTCGCAAAAATATATTTAAAAATAATATAAGTTCATTATAAGTACAAATATATTATTTTTATGAATATCTTACATAATCTCTTGCCCTAATATGTATATTAAAGACACATACATATCATTTTGGAACATAATTTTTTTTTGCGCGCCCCAGCATGTATATGACATCACGCGGGACCCGCAACCGCGCAAACATCTCGTACCGTAATGCGCATGTGTCGCGAATGCGCGGGAGCAGGAGTCGCGGCCTGGTTGCATACCAATCACGCACATCACGTGATATTAAATGTATATGATGTAACTGAAAAACACGCAGCTGTCGCACTCCATACGCGGGTCCATCATGACTTTTCTAAAATGGCTGCTAGAATGCGCGCACCCACCATGATGTGTACGCTTTGAGTGCGCGACTTTAAAGAAAAGAATATAAATATATTAAAATGAAAACAAGAAAATGAATCAATATTTCAGTTTTAATTAAAAAAGATTTTTTTTGCAATTTTCAGAAAAATATATAATGGTATTTAATGAATAAAATATTCATAAATAGTTAAAAAAAACTGTAGAAAATCAGTACAGAAAAATAGGTATAACTACTATCACACTTAAAAATTAGCATTTAAAAAACCTTTGAAATTCACTGAAAAAAACCATAGGTTTCAGAGACATTATAGTTAGAAATTAGCATTTAAAAAACCTTAGAAATTCACAGAAAAAAACATAGGTTTCAGGGGTGTCATAGTTAGCTGGCCGTTTCGCTCGTACAAAACCATAGAAATTCCTCCGTTATAGTTAGTTCTGCTAACTATAACTCGCACGCACCCAATGCACTGCTGATGATGTCACATATTGCATCATTCATGACATGGTCAGTTACATCACTGATGACATCACTGATGACATCTCAAATGACATCACTGATGACATCATCCACGTGACAATCTGATACACCTCATCATACACTAGTATAACCTTTCATCATTCACTGTAAAATACAGAGTACCATATTTGAAACCATTGACACACCAATACCAGTTACTGCATACCCACTCACTGATTCCTAAGTCTACACACACAACTGCCCATTCAACAACTGAATCATTTATACATGCAGTCACTAATTAATAGAACACTATCAAATGCACTTATACACATATATAGACATTGACACATCAGCAGTCATCTTAGTCGGTTATGCAGTCATCCTACTCACTCATGAAAAAAATTAATCACACTTACATTTACTCACTTATACAATTATCCAACAACACCTCATTTATTCAAACACATAGTTACTCATAGTTAATATGTTAAAAAAACACCATTACAATTATACACTCATTCATATAGTTACTCTCACAGTCACTGACTCTTACACATACTTATTTATATACACCAACTCTCACATACAATGCCTTTTATTTATTTACTTTGTTGAAGATGTACAATTAAAACATATATTCGCTCACCTACACACAAATAAATACACTCTGTCACCCAAACAACTGTTTCCACATGCACTCTTAAACCTATACACCTAGTCAATCAACCATTCACACATCAATGCATAGAGTTACACACACCCCATCCAACCACACACAAATTCAGTGTCCCATACAAATACTCACCCAACTAATCAATAACTAATATGCACACTCATGTAGTTAGTGACCAACTGATGCTGCATGTTATACAACAACGGAGAGAGTGCTGCATACATTCACATAGTTTAGTTACTAATCCATGTATTAAGTGAGACACTTTTAATTACTCACTTAAACAGACAGTCAGACAGCTACTAAATCTTCCATCCAGAGAGTTATATATCCACTCAATCTTCAATACAGATTGGTATATATATAATACATATTTAAATTTCAAACTAAACCACATTCACTGGATGATGTCATCAGTGATGTCATTTGAGATGTCATCAGTGATGTCACTGACCATGTCATGAATGATGCAATATGTGACATCATCAGCAGTGCATTGCGGGCGCGCGAGTTATAGTTAGTAGAACTATAACGGAGGAATTTCTATGGTTTTGTACGAGTGAAATGGCCAGCTAACTATAACACCCCTGAAACCTATGTTTTTTTCTGTGAATATATATATATATATGTATTACCTACTGGCGGTCGCGGACCCATGGGGGACGCGTGCAGTGTGAGAACACAGCCGCAAATCGCCGTTAACTTCTATGTGGAAAGTCGCGGTTGGAAATTAAGAGTTTAGTTAGGACCTATTTTCCATAGGAAATCCGCAACATTCTATTTGGAATAACGTTGGCGGCGATTGACGAATCTTCACGAAATTTTCCAAACTTTTGGCCAGCTCTGGTCTGCTCCTATCCTGAAAATTTGACGGTGATTCGTCAAGCGGGGGCCAAGAAAAAAGGGGGGTCCCACAACGCGTTTTCCCCATGCAATTTCCCATAGGACCTTTTGACGCAGCTACAGACCGAACTGCTGAACGGAATTACACCAAATTTGGCAAAGTGGTAGTCCTCAGTTCAGACTCGTGCCTTTTGCTTAAATGGTGTAAATCCATTCAGTAGTTCCTGAGAAAATTAGAGTTAAAAGTACATATATATCTATGGCCTCGGAGGATCCGCACACCCTATGCGCACCCAGCGCGCACCCTGCCGTGCATGAGCTGTATTCTAATTGGCTGTCAACACTCCAGATCAGGAAGTGTTGGCAGCCATCTTGTGCCTCGGTAGAACCGAGGCACAAGAAACCTAAAAAACAAACGCGAAAACCGCAAAAAGGGGGGAGGGTAGAAACACCCTGACCCCCTAGGCCTGCTCAGGGACCCCCAGGGCCAAAAAAAATTTGTTTATTTTAAAAAATCGGTGAGATTCGCGCACCCAGTGCGACGTTTGGCCGAAAATTTTTAAAAAAATCAGCGCGGTCTACCGCGCTGAATATGCTAATTTGCCCCCGGGGGCCAAATCCCGGGGGCATAATTAAAAAGTGTGTGTGGGGGGGGTCCCAATACCCCCACACTGCCCCGGGGACCGCCACCCCCCGGGGCTCGAAGATAGTATATGCGGGGGGCTTACAGACCCCCGCAACCCCAGGGACCCCCACCCCCTGGGGCTTCTTCAACATGGGTAGGGGGGCTCTCAGCCCCCCAGCCCCAGGGACCGCCACCCCCGGGGCTTAAAATAATTTGGGGTGGGGGGACCTCAGGCCCCCCCAGCCCCTGGGACCGCCACCCCGGGCATCTTGTCAATGTGGGAGGCCCCCCTCCTGGAGCCTTGTATATGCCCAGGGCCGGCTCCTGCAGTGTCCCGGGGTGCCCACCCCCGGGACACTGTAGTTTGCAATAACAGAGCGGGAACCTCGCGGCTCCCGCCCTGTCATTGCAAACTGCTTTGCTTCATTGAAGCGAGAGCAGGTAAACCTGCTCTCGCTTCAATGAAGCAAAGCTGATTGCTTTTCCTCATGGGGAGCAGCATGTTAGCTGCTCCCCATGTGGAAAAGCAATGCCGGCTCCTGCAGGACGCGGGGAGCCGGCTGGGACCGGCCCCGGGGGATGGGGTCCCCGGGGCCATAAGTGGCCACGAGGCCCCCCTCCACCATTAAAAAAAACAAAAACAAACTATGGTCGGCCCCGGGGGGTGGGGTCCCCAGGGCCTTAAAGTGGCCAGAGGAGGAGGGCTACGCAGCCCCACTCCATAACATTTTTTTTTTTTTTTTTTAAAAAGGCCCATGCTCCGGGGAATGGGGTCCCCGGGGCAAATTATGGCCTCGGGAGGGGGGCCACGCGGCCCCCTTCCCCATTTTTTTTTTTTTATAAATAAAAATTGGGGGCAGGCCCTGGGGGATGGGGTCCCCAGGGCCAAAAAAACTAGCAAAAGAAGGGGGGCTACTCAGCCCCCCTTCTAAAAAAAAGAAGAAAAAAAAACGGGATCGGGCCGGAGACCACGTCCCCTCCTTACACCACTCTGCAAACGCGACCCCTGGCGCGTTTGCAGAGGGGGAACTAATTCCCCTTGAATACTGGGGGTCCCTGGGGGCCAACTAGCCCACCAGGAACCTCCAGTATGCGCCAGGGGGCTGAGTTGCAGAGAGGTGTAATGAGGCCATGCCCCTTTTTACACTTCTCTGCAGCTCCGTGGCGCTTACTGGAGGTACCTGGTGGGCTAGTTGGCCGCCAGGGGACCTCAGGATTCAAGGGGACTTAATCCCCCAACTTAAAACGCGCCACGGGGTGCGTTTGCACAGTGGTGAAGGTAGGGGGCGGGGCCTGAGGTGATACTGTGCAAACATGCCCTGTGGCGCGTTTTAAGTTGGGGAATTCATCCCTCTTCAATCCAGACGTCCCCTAGGGGCCAACTAGCCCACCAGGTACCTCCAGTAAGCGCCACGGAGCTGCGTTGCAGAGTGTTGTAAAAAGGGGCATGGCCTCTGAACACCTGTCTGCAACACAGCTCCCTGGCGCATACTGGAGGTACCTGGTGCTAGTTGGCCGCCAGGGGACCTCAGGATTCAAGGGGACTCAATCCCCCAACTTAAAACACGCCACGGGGCGTGTTTGCACAGTGGTGAAGGTAGGGGGCGGGGCCTGAGGTGATATGTGTGCAAATACGCCCTGTGGCGCATTTTAAGTTGGGAATTAATTCCTGTGGGCTAGTTGGCCCCCAGGAGACCGCAGGATTGAAGAGAAATTAATTCCCCAACTTAAAACGCGCCACAGGGCGTGTTTGCACACGTCACCTCAGGTCCCGCCCCCTTCCATCACCATTGTCAAAATATTCCTCTAAAATCAGCCGAACTACGAATACCAATTAACTCACCTGTTATCAGGAGAGAACCCAGTGCTGCATCTTTTAGCCCAGCACTGACTCTGAAAAGTAATTCTAAGCATACTTACCAGTAACTTGTATTTCCTTCCATAGGAATCCATTGTGTGGTTTACACCAGAAGAGTTTCTAAGTGTCCAATTTTGAAACGTACAAATATTCCTCTAAAATCAGCCGAACTACGAATTCCGATTTACTCACCTGTTATCAGGAGAGAACACAGTGCTGCATCTTTTAGCCCAGCACTGACTCTGAAAAGTAATTCTAAGCGTACTTACCAGTAACTTGTATTTCCTTCCATAGGAATCCATTGTGTGGTTTTCACCAGAAAAGTTTCTGTGTCCAATTTCGAAACGTACAAATATTCCTCTAAAATCAGCCGAACTACTAATTCTGATTTACTCACCTGTTATCAGGAGAGAACCCAGTGCTGCATCTTTTAGACCAGCACTGACCCTGAAAAGTAATTCTAAGCGTACTTACCAGTAAGTTGTATTTCCTTCCATAGGAATCCATTGTGTGGTTTTCACCAGAAAAGTTTCTAAGTGTCCAATTTTGAAACGTACAAATATTCCTCTAAAATCAGCCGAACTACGAATTCCGATTTACTCACCTGTTATCAGGAGAGAACCCAGGGCTGCATCTTTTAGCCCAGCACTGACCCTGAAAAGTAATTCTAATCGTACTTACCAGTAACTTGTATTTCTTTCCATAGGAATCCATTGTGTGGTTTTGAGCAGAAAAGTTTCTGTGTCTATTTACACAAACTAAAAATATTCCTAAAAAATCGTCTGTATGACTTAAACACATTCTTTCAACTGTTTACAGGAGATTGGCCAGTGCTGGATCCAGAATCCACCACTGAGTAAGAACAAGTAACGATAACACTACTTACCTGCTAAGTGAATTTTCTGCCATAGGATAACATTGGTTATTCTATGTGAAATTTTTTTGAAGTGTCAACTTTTAAAATACAATAATAATCCTTAAAAATCACTACTGTAACCAAAACGCTTTTACTCAACTGTTTACAGGAGATGTCCAAGGACTGAATCTAGGATCCAGTCCTGTGGTTAGAAAAGTAATCCATAAAGTAACTAATTGCATTTCACTAGAAATTCTCATTGAGCTCAATGTTGCATTGTGTTTGAAATTGTGTTGCCCATTGCAACAACTGTAACTACTGTACTTTAAAAGTCTATTGCCTATTTGCAAAGTATTTAAACTAAAGTAATTCATTCTGAGAAAGTATATTTTGTAATGTAATGTATAATGTAATTTAAAAAATAAAATATCTAAAAATAAATAGTTTAAAAAATGTAGGAAATCAGTATCAAAAAAATCAATATAACAATTAAGGGGCATATGCATCAACCAAACTAATACCGATTCCTTAATAGCGAAAAATAAGGAATCGCCATTAAGGAATCGGTAATTGGCATGCATCAACAGATTCGGTTAAATTTAGCGATTCCTTAAAAATCGCTAAATTTACCGATTCCTTAATAGCGGGGCACGCAAACGGCCCCACTAGCAAATAGCGAGTTCGGTAATACCGATTTGGCTAATAGCGAGTTCGGTAATACCGAATTAGCAATTACCGAATCGGTAATAGCGAAATCGCAAATTGCCGCGTCGCTCCGGGAACAGGCTGATGACATCACCAACCAGGAAATACTGCTGCCCCACGCACATAGCCTCGACAGAGGAGCAGACAGGAGCTGGAAAGAAGGACAGGCTGTGCAGAGTGAGGCCACACAGATTCTGCCAGTCACAGCACACATCCATCATGTCGCAGGAAGTGCCATCCAGCGCTGAATCTGCACGCAAGCGCAAGAAGAAGTTTTCAGACAGGGAGCTGGAGTACCTCATCGAGGGAGTGTCCAGCAAACACGACCGCCTCTTTGGCAAGCTGTCCCTCAAGGTGCCTGAGACCGAGAAGCGGCGCATCTGGCAGCGCATCCGTGAGAGGGTCAATGCGGTTGGCGTCACTAGCCGCAGCATCGACGACCTGAAAAAACGGTGGTATGACCTCCGGAAGCGCGCAAAAGAGAGGATTGCTGAGAGGCTCCGGGAGGCAAGAAGGACTGGAGGCGGAACAAGCACTGCACCATCCAACACAGCCCTGGAGGACCTCGTGGAAGGGACGATAGAGCGGGAAGCCGTCGTGGGGGTGATCCAGATGGATACGTCCGGCGCAGCCACAAGTGCCCAAGGTAAGATGCATGCCTGTGCCACACCCAGCATAGCGTAAATCCATACCCATGCCCCCAGCCCAATCTCACTGTGTCTGCAGCTCTGGCACAGACAGTTCCACACATGACACTACTGCATCTTGGGAGTTGTAGTCTAGTCAGCCCAGAGTGCAGGTACAGGCGTAAATCCTCACACAACACTTATTTTGTACATGGCTGTAGACTGTTCATTTGTTGGACCACAGAGGGACATTGATGGGTACAACACTATGTAGGTGTAATCATCCCACTAATCATGCACTGTTTCACACACAGATGCATCACCTGGGGACTCTGACGACAGCGACCAGCTGATCATATCTGAGACACCCGTGGAGTCAGACCAGGAGACTGTGCAGGATGCGCACGCACCGCCAACACCTGCCACCCCACCAGCACCACCTCCACCAGCGCCACAATCATCGGCACCAGCACCAGTGCCACAAGCCAAGGCACCTGCGCCACAAGCCAAGGCACCACCACCTGCGCAACAAGCAACGGCACCAGCAAGCCAGCCTGCAGCCAGTACAGCCACAATACCGCAGAGGCACAGGCACCAAGTTGCGCCCTTGCAGGAGATGGCAACCCCCCCCCGCAATTGGCACCCACGCAGCGCACATCCACACCACCTGCTGCACCACATGGAGGCTCAAGACACGCACGGCGTCACAGGGCCCGTCGCAGTTCCGTCTCCTCAGCTGACCAGGATGTCCCAACAACCTCTGCAATTGAGGAGAGGATGCTGCGCACACAGAACCTGCAGGGAAGACATGTGGCTAGCATCAGCTGCAACATCGTGCGCCTAGCGAGGGAGATGCGCGCCATGACTGCAGCAGTCACCGACATGGGCTCCGCGGTCAGGGACATGGGCACGGCGGTCAGGGACCAGACCACTGCGGTTGCTGATGGCAATGCTCAGCTGAGGGAGGAGGTACGTGAGCTCACCCGTGCCATCAGGGAGGGCCATGAGTCCCAGAGGAGGAGTAACCGGCAGCTAATGTTGCGTTCTGCCGCCGCTACCAAGGCCATACAACGGCACAGCAACTGCACCGCTGTGTTGGCACGCCGCACAGTCTCCCTGCAGGTGGACCTTGGGCACTTCTGCGGTGATGTTGCAAAGTCACTGGGACACATCACCACTGCTGTGGAACAACTTCAGAGCAGCACATGCAGTGCTGCAGCATTGGGAGGGGATGACACCAGTGAGGCTGCCTCCAGTGTCAGCAGCGTGTCACTGGCAGAGGCCAGCACCAGGCGCCGAAGTTCGCGTGCCTCCACGGGGACAGGCCGTGGTGAGGGTTTGGATGCACCTGAGCGGAGGCTTGGTGTACGTGGCAAGCGCCACTAGAAATTTGGACATGCTGCAGGTCCATGGTGGAGCAACCATGGCCATCCAATTATTCTGTTTGCACAGGCCTGACTTTAAGGAACCTTTTATTTACATTTATGCAGTCGGAGCATGATTCACAATGCTAGTTCTGTTGCACAATCCTCAGTGCTACTGTGCATTAAACAGTTGCACCCAACACCAACTTGTAATGTCTCATTTTACCCAGGGTCAAAAATGATTTTGCGTTATGTCTGTCCGCCTCCTATGGCCCTCTGCTGTGTTTGGGATGTGTGCCGGTCGTCGTTGGGCGGGTGGTTGGTCAGCCTGGGGGTCGTCATCCCTGTCCACCTCCATGGGTATCCCCCTTCTGGTGGCAATGTTGTGCAGCATTGCACATACAGCAATTATTCGACAGCATGTGTCTGGTTGGTATAGCATTGCGCCGCCAGTCTTGTGGAGGATACGGAAGCGGCTCTTGAGAATCCCAAAAGTCCGCTCTATCACATTCCTCGTGCTGATGTGTGCAGCGTTGTAGCGATGTTCCTGCGGGGTTGCTGGATTTAGGTATGGGGTTAGTATGTATTCCCGCAGGGCGTAAGCGCTGTCACCTAGGAGATAGAAGCATAGACTTAGCATTGGTGATGTACATACATGTGTGGTGTTGGTGTGGGGAAGCGTAGTTCTACTTACCTAACAGGAGTCCCTCTCCAAATTCGCCATTGAGTAGTCGCCTGTGCATTCCACTGTTGCGGAAGATGTATGAGTCGTGTGTGCTCCCTGGGAATTGTGCCACTAGGTCCGTTATGATGTTGTTGGCATTGCACACAACCTGCACGTTGATCGAGTGGTATGACTTGCGGTTCCTGAAAAGGTACTCATTTGCTGACGGAGGGCATATGGGGATATGCGTGCAGTCGATGCATCCAATCACATGTGGAAATTGTGCCACCTGGTAGAATGCCTGTTTGGTGCGGTCCAACTGCTGTGGGGTTGTGGGGAAGCTGATGTGTCTGTGGAGCATTGTCAGCATGGCATCTAGGAATTTTTGGAAGAAGCGTGACAGTGCGCTTTGCGAAACACCTCCGGCAACCGCAATTACCCCCTGGAAACTCCCTGAGGCCAGTAGGTGCAGGCTGCATAGTACCTGAACGTGCGCAGGGATTGCATTTGTCCGGTGGGTCTGGTGCTGCAGTAATGGTTCCAGGTCTGCAATCAGGCGCATGATCATAGCGCGATTGAGGCGATATTTCTGGTACACCTCGTCTTCATTCTGGCCGAGCAGGGTTATGCGCAGTCTGAACACTCGCTCCTGGACCCTTCTCCTGCGCTGTCCTGCTGCATTGATCCGCATCCTCCTTGCAAGCACGTAGAGGGCAGCCATTTTGTGGGAGCCAACAGGGTCTCCTGGGCCAAATTTAAGGGTTTAGTGATTGCCTCAATCATTTGCACATGTAGGGAATTTTTTTTAATTTTTTTTTTTTTTTTTTTGTGACTTTACCTCCAGGTTTTGATTCCCCTTATTTAGCTCTGGCAAAATAGCGATTTTTGGGATTTTCGTTATTAGCGAGTTTTCTTGCATTGGGGTGCGAATCGTTATTTGCTATTGGCAATTTCCGGGAGCTAATAGTGATTTCGGTAACTGCGAATTCGGTATTTAGCGATTCGGTAAATTAGCATTGTGGGTATTAGCGATTCGGTATGTTCGAGGTTTTTATTTAGCGATTCGTTATTTGCTCGGGTTTTGGGTTGATGCATTGGGATTGGGTATTTTTCACACAATACCGGGAGCTATTACCGAATCGGTATTTTACCGACTGGATTTTGGCTTGATGCATAAGGGTGTAAGACATTTAAAAATTGTCATTTACAAAACCTTTGAAATTCACTGAAAAAACCTAAGGTTTCAGGCCTGATATAGTTAGGAATTAGCATTTAAAAAACCTTTGAAATTCACTGAAAAAACCATAGGTTTAAGGCCTGATATAGTTAGAAATTAGCATTTAAAAAACCTTTGAAATTCACTGAAAAAACCATAGGTTTCAGGCCTGATATAGTTAGGAATTAGCATTTAAAAAACCATTGAAATTCACTGAAAAAACCATAGGTTTCAGACCTGATATAGTTAGGAATTAGCATTTAAAAAACCTTTGAAATTCACTGAAAAAACAAACCATAGGTTTCAGGCCTGATATAGTTAGGAATTATCATTTAACAAACCTTAGAAATTCACTGAAAAAACAAACCATAGGTTTCAGGCCTGATATAGTTAGGAATTAGCATTTAAAAAACCTTAGAAATTCACTGAAAAAACAATAGGTTTTAGGGGTGTTATAGTTAGCTGGACATTTCACTCGAACAAAACCATTGAAATTCCTCCGATATAGTTAGTTGTACTAACTACATCTCGCGCGCCCGCAATCCACTGCTGATGATGTCACATATTACATCATTCATGACATGGTCAGTGACATCACTGATGACATCTCAAATGACCATCTTCTATGGTTTTGTATGAGTGAAATTGCCAGCTAACTTTAACACCCCTGAAACCTATGGTTTTGTCTGTGAATTTCTAAGGTTTTTTAAATGCTCATTTCTAACTAGAACGTCTCTGAAACCTATGATTTTTTTCAGTGAATTTCAAAGCTTTTTTAAATGCTAATTTCTAACTATAACGTCTCTGAAACCTATATTTTTTTTCAGTGAATTTCAAAGCTTTTTTAAATGCTAATTTTTAAGTGTGATAGTAGTTATACCTATTTTTTTGTACTGATTAACTATTTATTTATAAATATTTTATTCATTAAATAACATATTTTTCTGAAAATTGCAAAAAATAATTTTTTAAAACATTCAAACTGAAATATTCATTATTTTTTTGTTTTGATTTTTCATTTTAATATATTTCTATTATTTTCTTTAAAAAAAAATGTCCAATTTTTTTTCGGAGTCGCGCACTCAAAGCGTACACATCACGATGGGTGCGTGGATTCTAGCCGCCATTTTAGAACAGTTGTGAAGGATCCGCGTACGGTGTGCGACGGCTGCGTGTTTTTCAGTTACATCATATACATTTAATATTGCGTGATGTGCGCGATATGGTATGCGACCAGTCCGCGACTCCTGCTCCCATGCATTCGCAACACATGCACATTACGGTACGAGATGCTTGCGCGGTGGTGGGTCCCGCGCGACGTCCTATATATGCTGGGGCGCGCTGGGTGCGCGACTCCGGCAAAAAATATTTATGTTCCAAAATTATATGTATGTGTCTTTAATATACATATTAGGGCAAGAGATTATCTAAAATATTCATAGAAATAATATATTTGTACTTATAATAAACTTATATTATTTTTGCGAAGTCGGGTGCGTGCATCGTGAGTGCAGAGAACCAGGTCAGCAGAGCTGCTGTAGAGCCAGAGAAACCAGGTCAGCAGAGCCATTGTAGAGCCAGAGAACCAGGTCAGCAGAGCTGCTTTAGAGCATAAGAAGCAGGGCAGCAGAGCTGCTCTAGAACCTGAGACCCAGATCAGCAGAGCTGCTCTAGAGCCATAGACCCAGGTCAGCAGAGCTGCTCTAGAGGCCGAGAACCAGGTCAGCAGAGCTGCTGTAGAGCCAGAGAAACCAGGTCAGCAGAGCTACTTTAGAGGGAGAGAACCAGGTCAGCAGACCTGATTCAGAGCCAGAGAACCAGGTCAGCAGAGCTTCTCTAGAGCCAGAGAACCAGGTCAGCAGAGCTGCTTTAGAGCCATAGAACCAGGTCAGCGGAGCTGCTCTAGAGGCAGAGAACCAGGTCAGCAGAACTGCTTTAGAGCCATAGAACCAGGTCAGCAGAGTTCTTTAGAGGGAGAGAACCAGGTCATCAGAGCTGCTTTAGAGCCTGAGAACCAGGTCAGCAGAGCTGCTCTAGAGCCAGAGAACCAGGTCAGCAGAGCTGCTTCAGAGCCATAGAACCAGGTCAGCAGAGCTGCTTTAGAGCCAGAGAACAATGTCAGCAGAGCTGCTCTAGAAGCAGAGAACCAGGTCAGCAGAGCTCCTTTAGAGAGAGAGAACCAGGTCAGCAGAGCTACTCTAGAGCCAGAGAACCAGGTCAGCAGAGCTGCTTTAGAGCCATAGAACCAAGTCAGCAGAGCTGCTCTAGAGGCTGAGAACCAGGTCAGCAGAGCTGATTTAGAGGGAGAAAACCAGGTCGGCAGAGCTGCTTTAGAGCCAAAGAACCAGGTCAGCAGAGCTGCTCTAGAGCCAGAGAACCAGGTCAGCAGAGCTGCTGTAGAGTCAGAGAAACCAGGTCAGTAGAGCTGCTTTAGAGTGAGAGAACCAGGTCAGCAGAGCTGCTTTAGAGGGAGAGATCCAGTTCAGCAGAGCTGCTTTAGAGCCAAGGGACCAGGTCAGCAGAGCTGCTCTAGAGCCAGAGAACCAGGTCAGCAGAACTGCTTTAGAGCCATAGATCCGGGTCAGCAGAGCTGCTTTAGAGCCAGAGAACCAGGTCAGCAGAGCTGTTGTAGAGCCAGAAAACCAGGTCAGCAGAGCTGCTCTAGAGCCTAAGAACTAGGCCAGCAGAGCTGCTCTAGAGCCAGAGAACCAGGTCAGTAGAGCTGCTGTAGAGCCAGAGAAACCAGGTCAGTCCAGCTGCTTTAGAGGGAGTGAACCAGGTCAGCAGAGCTGCTCTAGAGGGAGAGAACCAGGTCAGCAGAGCTTCTCTAGAGCCAGAGAACCATGTCAGCAGAACTGCTTTAGAGCCATAGAACCGGATCAGCAGAGCTGCTTTAGAGCCAGAGAACCAGGTCAGCAGAGCTGTTGTAGAGCCAGAGAACCAGATCAACAGAGCTGCTCTGTAGCCTAAGAACTAGGTCAGCAAAGCAGCTCTAGAGCCAGAGAACCAGGTCATCAGACCTGCTGTAGAGCCAGAGAAACCAGGTCAGCAGAGCTGCTTTAGAGGGAGAGAACCAGGTCAGTAGAGCTGCTTTAGAACCAGAGAACCAGGTCAGCAGAGCTGCTCTAGCTGACACTGACTGACTGACACTGACTGACTGACACTGATTGACTGACACTGACTGACACTGACACTGACTGACACTGACTGACACTGATTGATTGACACTGACTGACACTGATTGACTGACACTGACTGACACTGATTGACTGACACTGACTGACAATGATTGACTGACACTGACTGACACTGATTGATTGACACTGACTGACTGACACTGACTGACTGACACTGACTGACACTGACTGTCTGACACTGACTGACAGACTGACACTGACTGACTACTCTACTACTCACTCTCTACAACTCTCTACTACTCTCTCTCTACTACTCACTCTCTACTACTCACTCTCTACTACTCTCTACTAGTCACTCTCTACTACTCTACTACTCTCTACTACTCACTCGCTATCACTCACTCTACTACTCTCTACTACTCACTCTACTACTCTACTATTCACGCTCTATTACTCACTCTCTACTACTCACTATTACTACTGACTCGCTACTACTCTCTACTACTCACTCTCTACTACTCACTCTCTACTACTCACTCTCTACTACTCACTCTCTACTACTCTCTACTACTCACTCTACTACTCTCTACCACTCACTCTCTACTGCTCTCTCTCTCTACTACTCACTCTCTACTATTCACTCTACTACTCTCTACTACTCACTCTCTACTACTCACTCTACTACTCTCTACTACTCGCTCTCTACTACTCTCTCTCTACTACTCACTCTTACTATTCACTCTCTACTCCTCTATACTACTCACTCTCTATTACTCGCTCTCTACTACTCTCTACTACTCACACTCCACTACTCACTTTCTACTACTCGCTCTCTACTACTCTCTACTACTCACTCTCTACTACTCACTCTCTATTACTCTACTACTCTCTACTACTTTCTCTGCTACTGACTCTCTACTACTCACTCTCTACTACCCTACTACTCTCTTTTACTCTCTCTACTACTCAATCTCTACTACTCTCTACTTCTCTCTACCACTCACTCTCTACTACTCTACTACTCACTCTCTGCTACTCTCTCTCTACTACTCTCTCTCTACTACTCACTCTACTACTCTACTACTCACTCTCTACTACTCTCTTTCTACTACTCTCTTTCTACTACTCACTCTCTACTACTCGCTCTCTACTACTCTCTACTACTCACTCTCTACTACTCACTCTCTACTACTCGCAATCAACTACTCTCTACTACTCACTCTACTACTCACTCTCTACTACTCGCTACTACTCTCTCTACTTCTCACTCTCTACTGTTTTCTCTACTACTCACTCTCTACTGCTCTCTACTACTCACTCTCTACTACACACTCTCTACTACTTGCTCTCTACTACTCGCTCTCTGCTACTCTACTACTCAGTCTACTATGCACTCTCTGCTACTCTCTACTACTCACTCTACTACTCACTCTCTACTACTCACTCTCTACTACTCCACTACTCTCTGCTACTCAATCTCTACTACTCTCTTCTACTCTCTCTCTACTACTCACTCTCTACTACTCACTCTCTACTACTCTCTACTACTCACTCTTTACTACTCTCTCTACTACTCACTCTCTACTACTCATTCTCTACTACTCTCTCTCTGCTACTCGCTCTACTACTCTCTACTACTCTCTACTATTCACTCTCTACCTCTCTCTACCTCTCGCTCTACTACTCTCTACCTCTCTACACCTCTACCTCTCTACACCTCTACCTCTCTACCTCTACACCTCTACCTCTCTCTACACGTACACATATGCACATATATATATGCATATATATGCATATGCATTTATATATAATATGTATGTGTGTATATATATACATACATATATAAACATATATATAATCTGTATATCTATATGCAGACTGAAACATGCACTTTGAATACCAGTAGCAGACTTCCCTGGTGAGCAGTAGCTTTACTACAGTGATCTAATGAGCAACTAGAGTGCTACCATTCAGAATTTATGGCAAATTTGTGATACATCTGAATGCCTTCTTGATGGAACCAAGTAAACAGCAATAGGTCTCGCCCTCGTTTAAGTTAAAGCAATTCTGTTTGTAATTAGGTGGCTTTTTAGCTTTGCTTGTATTAGTGTTTTTCAAACTTTCATGTACATAACATGCATATGTATGCATATATGTATATGTATATGTATGCATGCATTTATATTTGTATCTATATAGATACACAGATTATATATATATGTATATATATATTACCTACTGGCGGTCGCCAGTAGGTAGTTATAGTTAGGACCACGTTTCCATAGGAAATCCGCAACATTCTATTTTGAATAACTTTGGCGCCGGTCGTCGAATCCTCGCGAATTTTTCAAAATAGGTGGGGCGCTACGCTCCGCTCCTACCCTGAAAGTCTCGGGGGGATTCGTCAAGCGGGGGCTGAGATAAAAGGGGGGTCCCAAAACGCGTTTTTCCCATGCATTTTTCCATAGGACCTTTAGACAGAGCTACAGCCCGAACGGCTGAACAGAATTTAATGAAATTTGGCAGAGAGGTAGTCCCCAGGTCAAGGAAGTGCCTTTTGTAGGTTTGGTGTAAATCTGTTCAGTAGATTCTGAGAAAATAGCATTTAAATCAATATATATATCTGTGGCAGCTTACGGTGCGCTTACCGTGCGCGTACGGTGGCGTGCGCGAGCTCACATCTGATTGGCTGATAGATCTTAGTAAACATTCGAATCGGAAGAAAGGAGGAAGTGTCGGCCGCCATTCTGTCACTCGCACTGTCAGGGGGTTGAATAAAAAAGGTGGATAATGTGAAAAGGGGGCAGGCTCGACAGTTCCTGACCCCCTAGCCTTGGTCAGGGGGTCCTAGAAGGACCCTCAAGGGCAAAAATGAAATTTATTTTTTTTTCGAAAAATCGCCGAATGCGCGTAGCGTACGCGCACGGTGTAAACTGCGAAATACCGCGAAATTCGCGGAATTACGCGTACCGTGCGCGCACGGCAAAAAAAAATTTGCAAAAAGGAAAGCTTAAAAAAAAATAAAAAAAATTGTGAGGTAAGGTTGGCTCTTATAAGAGCCGTTGGGTTAATACAGGGATAGAGGAAAGAAAGAATGGGAATATTATAAGCGTCTACAAACATGCTGGTCTATCTTATTGTTAATAAGGGGAAGACTGATCTCCCCATAAACAATAAGACCACCACATCTTGTACACCTCATTTCAACCCTCCCAAATCGAGGGTTAATGTCCACAGGAAAAGAAGAAGGTGATGCTCCCACCTCAGAGGAAGGGCTCAGCTGAGCTGCCGATGATGTACTCGGCTGAGCATCTGAGGTTGGGCTCTGGGGACTTACTGAAGAGTTTTCTCCAGTATGTCGAGCAAAGGTCCTGGGATGTCTATCCTGCAGGTGTCTTTTCATAGAGTGATTTCCAAAGGAATATTTCTTCCTTGGATTTCCTCTAGATAAAACACGGCCACAAAGTGTGCAAGTGACCAATTGAGCATTCACCTTTTTCTCCCCCTCTGGAAAAGTAAAATACTCCCATACAAAAGAAGTCTTTTGTTTCCTCCTTCTCTGGATCATGGTGGTGCTGCTGGCCTCACTCTCAGAAGAGCTCTGCTGTTCTGCCATTGTATCCCAATGTCAATCCAGCTCCTTCTCCTAAGGGATCTCAAGCAGTAATGAGGGGAATGGGTGTGGTGTTTGAAGTTTCTGGAACTGAAAGTAGTTTAAACCAATGAAAAGTGTTCTTTCAAGCAGTAATGAGGGGAATGGGTGTGGTGTGGGAAGTTTCTGGAACTGAAAGTAATTTCAACCAATGAAAAGTGTTCTTTGTGGATCACATGACCTACCGTGCGCGCTCTGTAAGCTCACGGTACGCGCTCGTAAACAAGTACGCATGCGCAAACGTGACGCTTACGGAGCGCTTACGGAGCGCGTACGTAAGATGCACTCGCGCATGCACATTACACGCCCCTGCGTAACCGCGATGTTGCTTCCGCGTGTACACGTACGTCACGCACGTATCACGTAGGCGCGCTGTACTTATGACGTGCTGAGCACGTAGCGTCAGCTTACGGTACGCGTATCCTATTACGTACGCGCACCGTACTTATGACGTACGGAGCGCGTACCGTCAGCTTACCGTACGCGCACGGAACAAAATGCATAAAAAAAAAAAAACCTTTCCATAATGCAGGATATAGTACATATATTATTTTATACATAGGTTTACAAAAAATGTCAAAAAAAAATTTGCATTTAAAAAACCGTACAAATTCACTGAAAAAACCATGGGTTTCACACACGTTATAGTTAGGAATTAGCATTTAAAAAACCTTGCAAATTCACTGAAAAAACCATAGGTTTCACACATGTTATAGTTAGCTGGAAATTTTACTGATAAAAAACCAATGAAATTCCCCCGTTATAGTTACTGCAGGCAACTATAACTCACGCGACCGCAATCCTCTGCTGATGACATATGTGTCTTTATGAAAAAAAAATATTTGTAATATATGTATAGCTAAAATTTAATGGAAGAACACATGGGCAAATAATTGTCTAAATACAGTATTACCATCAGCAGAGGATTGCGGTCGCGTGAGTTATAGTTGCCTGCAGTAACTATAACGGGGGAATTTCATTGGTTTTTTATCAGTAAAATTTCCAGCTAACTATAACATGTGTGAAACCTATGGTTTTTTCAGTGAATATATATATATATACACATACATACATATATATACATGCATATGCATATATATGCATATACATATGTGCGTGTAGAGAGAGGTAGAGAGAGGCAGAGGTGTAGAGGTAGAGGTGTAGAGGCAGAGATGTAGAGGTAGAGAGGTAGAGGTAGAGAGGTAGAGCGGTAGGGAGTAGTAGAGAGAGAGGTAAAGTGAGGTAGAGAGTGGAGAGTGAGTAATAGAGAGTAGAGAGTGAGTAGTAGAGAGTAGTAGAGAGTTATAGAGAGAGTAGCAGAGAGTGAGTAGTAGAGAGTAGTAGTGAGTAGTAGAGAGTGAGTAGTAGAGAGTGAGTAGTAGAGAGTAGGAGAGAGTGAGTAGTAGAGAGTGAGTAGCAGAGAGAGAGTAGTAGAGAGTGAGTAGTAGAGAGTGAGTAGCAGAGAGAGAGTAGTAGAGAGTGAGTAGTAGAGCGAGTAGTAGAGAGTAGGAGAGAGAGAGTAGTAGAGAGTGAGTAGTAGAGAGTAGTAGAGAGGGAGTAGTAGAGTAAGTAGTAGAGAGGGATTAGTAGAGAGTAGTAGTAGAGAGAGTAGAAGAGAGTGAGTAGTAGAGAGTAGAAGAGATTGAGTAGTAGAGAGAGAGTAGTAGAGAGTGAGTAGTAGAGAGTAGTAGAGAGTGAATAGTAGAGAGTGAGTAGTAGAGAGAGAGAGTAGTAGAGAGTGAGTAGTAGAGAGTGAGTAGTAGAGAGTGAGTAGTAGAGAGTAGTGGAGTAGTAGAATGTGAGTAGTAGAGAGTAGTAGAGAGTGAGTAGTAGAGTGAGTATTAGAGAGTAGTAGAGTGAAAAGTAGAGAGTAGTAGAGAACAAGTAGTAGAGTGTGTAGTAGATAGTGAGTAGTAGAGAGTGAGTAGTAGAGAGAGTAGTAGAGAGTGAGAAGTAGAGAGTAGTAGAGAGTAATAGAGTAGTAGAGAGTGAGTAATAGAGTGAGTAGTAGAGAGTAGTTGAGAGCGAGTAATAAAGAGTGAGTAGTGGAGAGTGAGAAGTAGAGAGTAGTAGAGAGTGAGTAGTAGAGAGTGAGTAGAGAGAGTGACTAGTAGAGAGTAGTAGAGAGTGAGTAGTAGAGAGAGAGTAGTAGAGAGTGAGTAGTAGAGAGTAGTAGAGTGAGTAGTAGAGAGAGAGTAGTAGAGTAGTAGAGAGTGAGTGGTAAAGAGTACTAGAGAGTAGTAGAGTGAGTAGTAGAGAGTACTAGAGAGTGAGTAGTAGAGAGAGTAGTATAGAGTGAGTAGTAGAGACTAGTAGAGAGTGAGTAGTAGAGAGTAGTAGAGAGCGAGTAGTAGAGAGTGAGTAGTAGAGAGTAGTAGAGAGCGAGTAGTAGAGAGTGAATTGTAGAGAGTGAGTAGTAGAGAGTGAGTAGTAGAGAGTAGTAGAGTGTGAGTAGTAGAGAGAGAGTAGTAGAGAGCGAGTAGTAGAGAGTGAGTAGTAGGGAGTGAGTAGTAGAGAGTGAATAGTAGAGTAGTAGAGTGAGTAGTAGAAAGTGAGTAGTAGAGAGAGAGTAGTAGAGTAGTAGAGAGTGAGTGGTAAAGAGTAGTAGTGAGTAGTAGAGAGTATTAAAGAGTGAGTAGTAGGGAGTAATAGTAGAGGGTAGTAGTGAGTAGTAGAGAGTAGTAGAGAGTGAGTAGTAGAGAGTGAGTAGTAGAGAGTAGTAGTGAGTAAGTAGTAGAAAGTGAGTAGTAGAGAGAGAAGTAGAGTAGTAGAGAGTGAGTAGTAGAGAGTAGTAGAGTGAGTAGTAGAGTGTGAGTAGTAGAGAGTGAGTAGTAGAGAGAGAGTAGTAGAGAGTGAGTAGTAGAGTAGTAGAGAGTAGTCAGTCAGTGTCAGTCAGTGTCAGTGTCAGTCAGTCAGTGTCAGTCAATCAGTCAGTGTCAGTCAATCAGTGTCGGTCAGTGTCTCTGGCTCTAGAGCAGCTCTGCTGACCTAGTTCTTAGGCTACAGAGCAGCTCTGCTGATCTGGTTCTCTGGCTCTACAACAGCTCTGCTGATCTGGTTCTCTGGCTCTAAAGCAGCTCTGCTGACCCGGTTCTATGGCTCTAAAGCAGTTCTGCTGACATGGTTCTCTGGCTCTAGAGCAGCTCTGTTGACCTGGTTCTCTCCCTCTGGAGCAGCTCTGCTGACCTGGTTCTCTCCCTCTAAAGCAGCTCTGCTGACCTGGTTTCTCTCGCTCTACAGCAGCTCTGCTGACCTGGTTCTCTGGCTCTAGAGCAGCTCTGCTGACCTGGTTCTTAGGCTCTAGAGCAGCTCTGCTGACCTGGTTCTCTGGCTCTAAAGCAGCTCTGCTGACCTGATTCTATGGCTCTAAAGCAGCTCTGCTGACCTGGTTCTCTGGCTCTAAAGCAGCTCTGCTAGCCTAGTTCTCTGGCTCTAAAGCAGCTCTGCTGACCTGGTTCTCTCCCTCCAAAGCAGCTCTGCTGACCTGGTTTCTCTGGCTCTACAGCAGCTTTGCTGACCTGGTTCTCTGGCTCTAGAGCAGCTCTGCTGACCTGGTTGTCTAGCTCTACAACAGCTCTGCTGACCTGGTTCTCTGGCTCTAAAGCAGCTCTGCTGACCCGGTTCTATGGCTCTAAAGCAGTTCTGCTGACCTGGTTCTCTGGCTCTAGAGCAGCTCTGCTGACCTGGTCCCTTGGCTCTAAAGCAGACCTGCTGACCTGGTTCTCTCCCTCTAAAGCAGCTCTGCTGACCTTGTTCTCTTGCTCTAAAGCAGCTCTACTGACCTTGTTTCTCTGGCTCTACAGCAGCTCTGCTGACCTGGTTCTCGGCCTCTAGAGCAGCTCTGCTGACCTAGGTCTCTGGCTCTAAAGCAGCTCTGCTGACCTGGTTCTCTGGCTCTAGAGCAGCTCTGCTGACCTGGTTCTCTGGCTCTAAAGCAGCTCTGCTGACCTGGTTCTCTCCCTCTAAATCAGCTCTGCTGACCTGGTTCTCTGGCTCTAGAGCAGCTCTGCTGACCTGGTTCTCTGCGTCTAGAGCAGCTCTGCTGACCTGGTTCTCTGGCTCTAAAGCAGCTCTGCTGACCTGGTTCTAAGGCTCTAGAGCCGCTCTGCTTCCTGGTTCTCTGTCTCTAGAGCAGCTCTGCTGACCTGGTTCTTAGGCTCTAAAGCAGCTCTGCTGACCTGGTTCTCTTCCTCTAAATCAGCTCTGCTGACCTGGTTCTCTGGCTCTAGAGCAGCTCTGCTGACCTGGTTCTCTGCGTCTAGAGCAGCTCTGCTGACCTGGTTCTCTGGCTCTAAATCAGCTCTGCTGACCTGGTTCTATGGCTCTAGAGCCGCTCTGCTTCCTGGTTCTCTGTCTCTAGAGCAGCTCTGCTGACCTGGTTCTCTGGCTCTAAAGCAGTTCTGCTGACCTGGTTCTCTGCCTCTAGAGCAGCTCTGCTGGCCTGGTTCTATGGCTGTAAAGCAGCTCTGCTGACCTCGTTCTCTGGCTCTAGAGCAGCTCTGCTGACCTGGTTCTCTGGCTCTAAAGCAGTTCTGCTGACCTGGTTCTCTGGCTCTAGAGCAGCTTTGGTGACCTGGGTCTCTGGTTCTAAAGCAGCTCTGCTGACCTGCTTCTTAGGCTCTAGAGCAGCTCTGCTGACCTGGTTCTCTGGCTCTACAACGGCTCTGCTGACCTGGTTTCTCTGGCTCTGCAGCACTTCTGCTGACCTGGTTCTCTGCACTCACGATGCACGCACCTGACTTCGCAAAAATATATTTAAAAATAATGTAAGTTTATTATAAGTACAAATATGTTGTTTTATGACTATCTTAGATAATCTCTTGCCCTAAAAAATGTATATTAAAGACACATACATATCATTTTGGAACATAACATTTTTTGCGGGAGTTGCGCACCCAGCGCGCCCCAGCACGTATATGACATCACGTGGGACCCGCCACCACGCAAGCATCTCGTACCGTAATGCGCATGTGTCGCGAATGCGCGGTATCAGGAGTCGCGAACTGGTAGCATACCAATCGTGCACATCACGTAATATTAAATGTATATGATGTAACTGAAAAACACGCAGCCGTCGCACACCGTACGCAGATCCTTCTCGACTTTTCTAAAATAGCGGCTAGAATCCGCGCACCCACCGTGATGTGTACGCTTTGAGTGCGCCACTCCGAAAAAAAATTGGAATTTTTTTTTTTTAAAGAAAATAATATAAATATATTAAAATAAAAAATGAAAACAAAAAATAATCAATATTTCAGTTTGAATTTTTTTAAATGTTTTTTTTGCAGTTTTCAGAAAAATATATGTTATTTAATGAATAAAATATTTATAAATGAGCAGTTAAAAAACTGTAGAAATTCAGTACAAAAAAATAGGTATAACTACTATCACACTTAAAAATTAGCATTTATAAAACCTTTGAAATTCACTGAAAAAAAACATAGGTTTCAGAGACGGTATAGATAGAAATTAGCATTTAAAAAAGTTTTGAAATTCACTGAAAAAACCATAGGTTTCAGAGACGTTATAGTTAGAAATTAGCATTTAAAAAACCTTACAAATTCACAGAAAAAACCATAGGTTTCCGGGGTGTTATAGTTAGCTGGCCATTTCACTCATACAAAACCATAGAAATTCCTCTGTTATAGTTAGTTCTGCTAACTATAACTCGCGCGCCCGCAATGCACTGCTGATGATGTCACATATTGCATCATTCATGACATGGTCAGTGACATCACTGATGACATCTCTGATGACATCTCAAATGACGTAATCAGTGATGTCATCAGTGATATCATCCACGTGACAATCTGATACACCTCATCATACACTAGTATAACCTTTCATCACTCACTGTAAAATACAGAGTACCATATTTGAAACCATTGACATACCAATACCAGTTACTACATACCCACTCACTGATTCCTAAGTCTACACACACAACTATCCATTCAACAACAGAATCATTTATACATGCAGTCACTAATTAATAGAACACTATCAAATGCACTTATACACATATATAGACATTGACACATCAGCAGTTATCTTAGTCGGTTATGCAGTCATCCTACTCACTCATGAAAAAAATTAATCACGCTTACATTTACTCACTTACACAATTATCCAACCACACCTCATTTATTCAAACACATAGTAACTCATAGATAATATGTTAAAAAATCACCATTACAATTATACACTCATTCATATAGTTACTCTCACAATCACTGACTCTTACACATACTTATTTATATACACCAACTCTCACATACAATGCCTTTTATTTTTTTACTTTGTTGAAGATGTACAACTAAAACATATATTCGCTCACCAACACACAAATAAATACACTCAGTCACCCAAACAACTGTTTCCACATGCACTCTTAAACCTATACACTTAGTCAATCAACCATTCACACATCTATGCATAGAGTTACACACACCCCATCCAACCACACACAAACTCAGTGTCCCATACAAATACTCACCCAACTAATCAATAACTAATATACACACTCATGTAGTTAGTGACCAACTGATGCAGCATGTTATACAACAACAGAGACAGTGATGCACACATTCACATAGTTTAGTTACCAATCCATGTATTAAGTGAGACACTTTTAATTACTGCTTAAACAGACAGTCAGACAGCTACTAAATCCTCCATCCAGACAGTTATATATCCACTCAATCTTCAGTACAGATTGGTATATATATATATATATAATACATATTTAAATTTCTAACTAAACTACATTCACTGGATGATATCATCAGTGTTGTTATTTGAGATGTCATCAGTGATGTCACTGACCATGGCATGAATGATGCAATATGTGACATCATCAGCAGTGCATTGCGGGCGCGCGAGTTATAGTTAGCAGAACTAACTATAACGGAGGAATGTCTATGGTTTTGTATGAGTGAAATGGCCAGCTAACTATAACAGCCCTGAAACCTATGGTTTTTTCTGTGAATATATATATATATGCTCCAAATTCGCCCAGCTGGCGGGACGCACTCTGGAACCAGCAATGCCCCACAGACTCTGCAGCCCACGGAATGCAGCCTGACGCGTTTCAATAAATCTTCCTCATAGGCCGTTCTCATGTGTTTAATGGCATCAGGCGCTACACCTTCATTTGAATATGCTGCCTCCTGATAGGCTCCCCCTCAAATTAGCATATTACAGCAGTCTCCCACAGTATAGTGGTATTTGTAGTGTGGCTCTAATTTTCCCTGATAGGTGCCATGTGCACACAATCACTAATTCATACCCAGAATGGGCTCCATGCGCTTTGGAGTCTCTCATTCCGTCGCTGCTTCCCTCTTGTAAACTGGGCATGATTCCCAGCTCACTGACCCGCTTCCATACTCGCGGTGGTGCGTCCCGCGACAAGGCCTGCCGCGTGTAAATAAAAACTCCAAGTTCGCCCAGCTGGCGGGGACGCACTCTGGAACCAGCAATGCCCCACAGACTCCGCAGCTCACGCAAGGCAGCCTGACGCGTTTCAATAAATCTTCCTCATAGGCCGTTTTCATGTGTTTGATGGCATCAGGCGCCACACCTTTATTTGAATATGCTGTCTCCTGAGAGGCTCCCGCTCAAATGAGCAAATTACAGCAGTCTCCCACAGTATTGTGGTATTTGTAGTGTGGCGCTAATTTTCCCTGATAATTGCCATGTGCACACGATCACAAATTCATACCAGGTTCAACTTCCTGGTTAATGTGTTGGCAACCAATCAGATCTCAGCATAATCCCCCTGTGCAGGGATTCTGCAGAGTCACATAATTGTGCTTGGGACCATAGAACCTTCGTAGGCAGGGACTGAGTCATCCTACCACCTTAGTACCTTTGAGCCTGGGACCGACTAGCTATAGTGTCTCACTTGCCCTCCTACTCCCTCACAGAGGAACAAGTGGTTAAATACCCCAGAACACAACATTCCCAACAGTCTCAGAAATTGCAGTGACGGGACAAACCCTTTCGCTCTCACACTCGTACTTGTCCACAATAAGATCTGACAGAGACATGAGAAAAGTTGAAAATATTTTTTTTTAACTATCATGCTCTATTATGCAGTATACATGCCACAATAAGTAACAAAATGCCTAACACAAATACAGTCAGCATAACAAGCAATCCATAAATCATAAAAGGAGCTGTAATGATATAAGACAGGGTAGACTAACCCCCATCCCCTTCTACAGAAGTAAAGTGATTATATATCAAAAGATCTCTGGGTGTTTGCAGCAGACCCCATACCTTAGCATGCACACATAAAAGCTCTACATCTTAGGTGTAGTCACATTCTCTTCTCCATAAAATCTCTCCCCAAGTGTGTATTTGCATTTCTGTGCATACCAATATGACAAAGAGTACGTGTTCCCAAACAACAGCTGCATTTGTGTCTTTTGTCTTGGTGCTAGAGCCTGACCAAATCAGAATAACAAGGGGTATTGTTGCTTGGCCTTGTCTACGGTCTTCAAACTAAATCCCAGGAAAGGACAAAACACAAAAACAGCGGCGGGTCTGTTTGAAAGTACAGCGTGGCACAAAGCAAAGTACGTTTGCATAGTAACGTGCACAAAGCAGAATGCAGCCAGCTAACATAGGGAAAGCAACACTAGGCTTGCACTGGACACATGACGTGTTCCCCTTGGTCAGGATGGTAGCACCAAAGTGATGTCAGAATTCAGCAGATAAGCAAAAACAAAGCATTTGAATTATATTTGTCTCATAGACAAAGGCCATATCAGAAGAATTTTCCCCCCTATCATTGTAATCAATTAAAGCATGTTGCCAGGGCCCACAATGTGGGATGCCAAGTGAAAAGCCAATGATTCCAAGAAATCCGAACCTTCCAAGGTAAAAATACCAGCTATCCAATTGAAAAGGTCTAAACAACAAACATGCTCTTGGGTGCCAGTAGTTGACAAGAACATCATAGGACAACCTGTGTTGATTTCGGTGAAAACGAAACCCAGAAGATGCTGTGTTGTTGCACAGGGATCATCTCCCGCCATTGGTCAAAGCACTGGGTTATGAACGAGTTGCATGCCCAAGGAACAGTCCTGGTAATGAGCCACTAAGGGACTCATCATCAGTTCAAAACCCAGGGCAGCTTGTGGTGGCGTGGCCAGACAGATATCCAGGGCGCAGTGGAAGGGGCACCGGATGCAATGAAACACAGGTTACACACAGGTGAAGGAGGCATAGCGGAAGGTTAAACAAAGCTCGGCATCCAGAGCTTCCAGGGGCACCACTCCGAAGAGCTGTAGCATGCGCTCACGGTACAGATGCAGGAAAATCCGGCCCTGGAACTCACGAAGGGAGCATCCATTGCAGAATAGCAGGAACAGCACTAGAAAGTCACAAATCAAGATGACCAGCAGCGGGAACCCACCGAACACACTAGAAAAAAATAGAATGTATATAAGCTGGGATTATTCCAAAATAGTTTGAAAAGATGTCTACAAGTTTAAAAAAGTGTGCCAGGCCCATTCTATCAGAAGCATTAAATATTTGAGGTATCAGTTCACCGAAATCTAGGAGGAGATTTGTGTTTAACAATGACTGTATTTCACTAGAATTTTTTGCAACCCACGGTTTCGAAGGTCTCACGAGCTAAAGTGAGAGCCACTTCTTGTTGACACAATAACGCTTTGAGTCTGCTTATATTAATGAAATCTGTTTTCAAAGATGGAATCGAAGGCCTTAATAAACTATCTGCACTCCTGTTCGGAGGAAGAAATAGGAGGTTGTTGCAGCAAGTGACTAACTGGGAAACATACACCACCTACAGGATTCCCGCCCACTGACTGCAACACTCCTGATTATTAAGGACAAGATAGCTTCCATTTGAAAGCAGTGTGATTGTGGGAATAATAGAGGGAACAGGAGTTCCTTTTCAATAACAAGCCAAATTAGGGGCAGGCACATTACAGGCGCCATGAATCTTTACATGCTGACAAACAAGGGAATGAACGGCAGTAGAGTCGCATTCCTCCCCTATAAGAAAAACTTCTCTCTCAGCCCGTTGACAACGATACGTAAATGGCAGGGACCACAACTCATGCATGTAGCTGCTCCCAAGAGGTTTGTATCTACCTACTGAGAAGTGTTTCATGCAGGCAGTGAACTGAAAGGTTGAGATGGGCAACAAGATAATCCTGTGTATTAACCAGACTGCTGAAGGTATTTCTACTATAGTGAAGTGTAGTTGTTCAAGTTTTTCTATGTGTAGCATGGTATAACTAGCATCTTTCAAAGCCATTGATTGCTGTTTATTTATTAAATTAAAGGGTAAGAACAAAGCTGTAGAACTGAGGTAATGCCAAGTAACGCACCCCTTCTTACGTGTTTGGAGACTCCAACTAAATTGCATAATTGATCTAAGTTGAGTCTGACCATGGTACAGTGTAGACACATCACTTTGCACAATATCAATGACAGACAGTACAATATTATCTAAACTGTAAATACGAGATAACAAAGTATTAATACTGTTGTCTACTACAGCAAGCACTTTATCCAAATTATCTTGATCAATTTGGCGTAAACGTACTGCAGCTTCCATTTGCCACAATTTTCAAATTTAATTATAAGCAGCATGAACAAATCATTTAGAAGGAGTGGATTTTGGAACCAAAAGGAAGTCGGACAGATTCATGTCTTCAGATAGGAGTGAAAGATGCTGTTTCACTGCAGACAATCTTGAATGTTCTAAACATTGTTGGCATAATTTACCCACAGTGTAAGTAGTAACAGTGTTATGGTGCGTGGATTATGAATATTTGGGATCAGGTCTATTTGATTTTAACCCAGACGTGGAGTTTAAAAAACGAGCATGACAAACATTAGTGTTTACCGGCCATACTAACTACCCACTCGAAGCCATAACTGAGGAATTAAATGTACCGTTTTGTATCATACTATTTAGTTGGTCTTCAGTATAATTTGTATAAAATTGCCAATCATCAAAAGGGGCTAGGGATGGAATAATTGGAGTATTCAAATCCTTAATTGTTGGATTGTGTTATTTGGAAAAATTATTTTTGTAGGTATGATGCATGCACAGAATAGAGATTCTGTACCTCGGACATGCCAGAACTTAGTGCCTCAAATTGATTTCAAGTCAATATTGTCCTTCCAATAATAATAGCCTTTCATGGCTAGTTCCTCAATGAAGAACACTGTACAGATTAGCTTGGTTTGAGTAAGCATATGTGTTGTTGAGGTAGTGGGAACCAATTAAAAATAGTATGATTTCAGGTCTGAAGCCTTATAACCCATGAAATATGTGTACTTCATCTTTTGTATTTAAGAGCGACCCTAAGGTGGACTTTGACAATGCTCCCATTGAGTATAATTATATTGGGGACGCTGTCCATTTGTTCTATGCAAGAAATGTTGTCCATAAGGTTGATAACAGAACAATTCGACATAGTTAACAGAATTTAAATTTAAATCCTCAGACTCAAAGACAGTGTAATATTGCAGTTCAGAAAACATTGAATTCAAAGTATCAGCATCCCAATCATCTGAATGCAACCCCAGCACTATGACAACATTAAATGGAAACTCAGAACACATATGGTATCTACAGGGTGTCCATAAGACCAAATATATCGAATGGTGCTTTATCCCATACAATTCAATCAGTAACTGGCACTGCTGAAATGTTAACAAGAGACTGGTCTCTTTTCTTTTTATGCGAGGAAGAGTGTGGGACCAACACTCCGTCAAACAATTTAACAGCAGAACCTTCTGGGAGGTAATGGCTGTTGATCAAAAGGAAAAAAACAGTCCCAAAACCAATCCACATGAACAAAAATACCATTGAAAACACGATTCAGATATGTATCCACGGTGGAGCTAGATAAGTGCGTTTTAACCAAGAAATGAGGACACAAAACCCCGCTGGTGGTATACGCAAAACAGAAGACAGCAAAGAACTGTTCAAAGAAAAGTTATCTTGATCAATATAGTACCCAGAACAAATCAGCTGGAATAAAGGAGGCTGTGATTCTGGATGGAAACTTGAAACTTGCGCTGCAGAAGTGGCCTTGATTGGATTGTCAGAATAAACAATTTCCATCGTGGAGTGTGAAGAAGGTGTAACAGGTACCAGGTCAACTGAAAACTCGATATCCCCCTCTCGCAGCTGGGGAGAATTAGCTAAGATGGAGCTCACTGGTTGTAAAGAAACATTTTATGTTTGGACACCTCTAGGCATACTATTTAGGATTGGCCATATGGTGTAACTTGACATGTTTAATGGAAACAAAGCAATTTGCTTTGTATCCGAGAAGTGGAGGTAAAATCACAGTTCGGGTACCCTGAAGACCAAGCACTGGAAAAGGAGCACAGTAGTAGGGACTGAATTCTTTCTTGATCGCGAACATTTCACAAACCAGATCATCATCTTGAGGAAGCCAGCCCGAAACAGGAATCTGAACATCTGCATCCGATGGGAGAGTCGAAGGCAAATGACTGTTAGCCAGAGCATCACAACAGTTTTGTAGATCCTGCAAGACAGCACAGTGGTTATCTACGTCAAAGGTTGTGGCCACTGCCACGTCTAGACCATCAAGGTCTGGAACATACAGCTTGATGCCAAAGAGCATTTAATTCTGGGTCCGCCCACTCAGAGATCTTTTAGGGAGGTTATTAAGTGCTTGTTGAACCCCATACAGATGAGTAAACCAGCAACGACTCATACCTAATACCCTTGCTGTTAAAGACTGCTTTAAGACACGGTTCCTCTGCTCCACGACAGAATTGTCCTCTGGCCTATATAAAAACAGGAAATGCACCTGCACCCCATGGACGTCATTGAATCACAGTATGCCTTAGAAGTGAAAGCCAGGCCCTGGTCTGAATGGAAAGCGCCACAGGCATAAGTCCCGAAAAGACCTGTAAATCCTTTGAGCTTCAGCCAAGCGCCATTGCCAGACCCAGAGGAACCCGGAGCAAGAATTTACTGCAACCAAAATGTATGTGAACGCATTATTTGAAACAAGGGGACTGTAATGATCAATATAAATACAGCCAAACGGCTGATTTGATATATATAGGTATGTCTGAGTTAGCAAGGACACAGATGAATGCTTAATTTGCTGACAAACGTTACAACATAGGATATACTGGCGAGTCTGCTGGTACAACCCCGCCACCAATAACATTGCTGTAAGAGTAAACCAGTGGCAACTACTCCTGCATGTGCAGAATCAATACCTTCATGAGCGGCCACTATTAAAGAGTATCTGTGGTCCAGATTGGGTATCAGACGATCACCAACCCCAGGAATTGTTACACAGGGAACTTTGTCAGCAGTTAACTGATAAGAATACTTAGTAGGAAACCTTGAGGAAAACCAGTACCATCCCGGGATGTGGCGATCGCAGCTAGAATGTCATCATCAATTCTAGTCATAGAACACATAACTATGGCTACTCTAGTTGTGGTTAATGCAGATTTGGCTGCTTCATCAACCATTGCATTCCCAACAGCGTGCCTCCTGCACGTTGATGGTGCAATGTATGCACAACATTTGTACTTGGTAGGCAATTTTTAAGACCAGCCCCGTTAACCGAAAGCTTTTTATGCTTTATTGTGCTTCCTTTAGAATCTTGTGTGATCTGTTCCTCGCCTATCTGGTTTGGAGCAACTGATGTCATGCGTTCACAAGCAAGGTGCGGCGAGAGCGAGGTTGCCGAGGAACGCCAAGGTACTGAGGTGCTGCTGTACCACTATCTGCCTGCCCAACCCGACCCGCCTCCAACCTGCATGGATCACAGACTGCATCGTGTGGGATAACACGAGGCCGAAGGTGGGTGCTCGGGGGGGGAGACGGAAGTCAGCAAGGCCCAGGAACTTCCCTACCACACGAGGACCAGCAACAGCGGCACTTGCGGCACAGCAGCAGCAGTGTGAGTGTGGCAGCAGTAGTCAGCTGTGAAAGTGGTTTGTTGCACACACCTTTGTTTTCAAGTCTGATTAAGTTGTAATCATGTGTTTCTGATTGCTCATGTGTATATAGCGTGCTGGTCAGGAATGAGGTAGCCTGCCTCATGTAACTCATTGATTCATTTGCAAGTGTGATACTACACTTGACCCTTTCTGCACTGCTGTGAATGAAAGATTCTTATGTATGCTTACAAAATTATACCTCTGTTTCAATGTAACTGTTTTACATATACTAATCATAAATCAATACTATATTCATCATATTTTTATTTTTGTTGATATTTTTTGCGGAATCCTCTCCGCTCATGCATCAATATTTGTATCTTACAGAAATCAATTTCAATGAACAATTTGCACAATATTGATGATGTATTCCCCATGCACTAACTATATATAGTAATGCTCTCCCACAGAATGTTCCCAATGCATTTTGGGATAATAAGTATCCCTTCTCCAGGGGTGCTGTAAATATAAGCAATAATTCCGATTATTGATTTGTACAGGAAGGAGCTGTTGTACTACATGCTTCTTGCATGCGAATTAAGAAAAAATTACAATATTGTACCATATTCCGATAGTCCCAAGTACCAATATTAGTGTGAATATCATGCGTGTCATGAGTATCAAGAAACCAATTTGAAGGGAAATCAATACCAAAGAATGTTAGAGATTGCCAGTGAGCCGACTCCATCATCCATTCCAAACGAAACCATCAATATTGCACATCAACCACTTGAATAACTGGTGATTGTTAAAATAGTGCTTTCAAAAGTTCAAAAATGTTAACTGCATTTCCGGCAATAACATCGTTTGAACACTTACTGAGAGAAACGGTCAGTTCTCTCGGTAGTTTGAGCTGTAGACAGCTGCCACAGAGAGTTAGCCCCCCAGCGGCTCTGGAAGTGGTCCGGATCGTACCGGGAGCCGCCTTCAGCACGACCAGAGAGCCCCACTCATCACTGTCATTGCCCCATCCTCAGCTACCACAGCCAAAGAACACCTCTCGTCATTCCTGCCCAAAGCCCCCAGCCAAAGAACAATTATCTGGGGCCCACAAAACTGCAGAGGCAAGCAAAGGATCCAGCCCCGCCTCTGAAGACGTACCAGCCAGCCCCCTGGACACCCAAACACCTCTGTGGGGCAGGCTTCTGTGAGGACGGCACTGTGATGGGCAGGTCAATTGGCCAGCCCCTCCAACCCATCCAGCCACTACTACTTTTCGACAAACTCTCATCCACCTGCACCCAATTACTGCAGGACACAAGCAGGTAGCGACAGAGTCGCAAAGATGCTGTATGAGGGAAAAGGCAGGAAAAAGGAAGGAGCGAGCAGCCAGGATTACTGCAAGTGCAAGTGCAGCAGAGCTATCGATCTCTCCTAGGTACAATCCTTCGGGCTGCACCTATCCAGGAGATCCATTTAACCACCCAAAACCACTCATCCAAGGGAATCTACAGAGTCCCTTCTGAGATTAATAGAACACCTAGGAAGGTCAGTAATCACTGCAGAGTGGGAAAGGTAAACCCCCTCTCATATGCACTAAACTATTGGGGCCAAGAAACAACAGGAAGCAGTGGGGTATCAGCATTGGCCTAGGGCACATGGAAGCGTTGCTGACCAGGACACTAACCAGTGGGCACGGAGCATAGAGCACAGCGCAGCAATGCCACTGGATATATTTACAACGAGGCGATAAAAAATTATCGCCGCTTTGGCGGCCGTTTTCGGCCGAAAAGTGGCGATAATTTTATCGCTATATTAGCAAGGTCACGCTAACGCGTGAAACCTTGCTTTAGCGTGGGGATTTCTAACGCCCAGCTTTGCATCTCTAATGAGCTGCAGAGTGGGCGTTCCTGACCTGACATGATAGGAGAAATGTCGCTAAGCGACATTTCTCCTATCATCAAGCCCCACGCTATGAAGCATAGCGTCAGGAAAAGTAGCGATAACACCTGTTATCGCTACTTTCCTAACACCTGCTTCAGGACTGGCTTAGCCATGATATCCTATGGAAGGAGGATATCATGGCTAAGTTTGTGAGTCCCTATCAACAAGCTAACGTGAGATTATCGCTGGGTTTCCAGCGATAATCTCACGTTAGCCAGTTGGCGTGAGGATTGTTATCGCTATTGAGATAAGCGTTGCTAATAGCACGCTATCTCAGCGATAAAAATCCACGCTAGCCGGCGATAATTATCCTAGCGCTAAGTGCGCTTTGCGATAATTATCGCAGGTTGTTGTTGATATGCCCCTTAATGAGATCATGGAGAACCAGGGTGGCCATTCCCCCTAGGCCGGCATGGAAAAAAGGGAAGAAACTAAAGCCATGTCCCACCATACAAATCAGCACTCAAGCTCCATTAATCGCAAATGAGCAAGAATCAAACACAGTGACACCAAGCAGTCAGGGAGCAGGTTCGAAACAACTAACATATCTAACCCAACTAAAAAATCTACATCAAATTTTGCTTTCTAAAAGACGCAGGCTCCACTCTTTTCTCAAGCAACGCCACCCTCAAAAGCCTGCAGACCCCCCAGCAACCTCCACAGTTGCAGCTGTCCTTACATCTTACACAGCCCCAAGAGGACGTTCAACCCAAGAGTACATTCAACCCAAGGACCTGCCCACTCTCGCACTACCAATCAACAGCAACAACAACCTTTTCAACATCGATCACTATGGGTCAACCCATCCTCCTCTTCTTCTCAAACAACTCTTGACAACACACTCCATACCTATTATAATGGATCAATATCCGTCTCCAATCAGACAATCAGGATCCTCGAAACTAGACGCACATCAAGTAGCACAAGAACAAAAAGAGGTTCAACCCTCAGTAACCCAGCACTCGCATCATCATCCCCCTCAGCCTCAGATGAGTGGCCTGTGCAGCTGCAAACCAAGTTAAAGACAGGAGGTCTCTGGAGGCGCACATAAGGGGCAACTCACAACAACCAAACCCTCGCTAGATCCTCAAACAGTGAGAGTAGCAAGCAGAATCATCAGCCAGAACCTCGACTGGAAGTTACTTCAATTCCACCACCAAATGACAGCAATGCCACCTCGGACACGGTGTCCGGTCTTTAAAAGCCAACGCCTCAACTCCAGTGGCGGCCTGGCCACCCACCTTCACTGATCCACTTCCCACAGGGTCAGGTGGGCCAGGCGACCCAACACACCAAGAGGAGGGGCGGGTGGCCCTCTCTTACCTGAACACACAAAAATTGAAGGAAATGCTTGCCTCCTACTCGCTAGATCTCCAAAATGGGGCACCCCTGTCAGGGGGCCCCAGGACAACACAGCTGGACACTGCCATGACCCCAAGGAGGGGACCAGGGGGGTAAGCGAGCACCGAAGCACAACCTGGCACAGCATGGGGCTCCCTCCTGAATACCATGAAGCTGTCTGTGGAAGCTCTCCAACACCAGTCCAACAAGATGGACTTTTACCTCTCCCCACGGAACACCCCGGCGCTATTTGTTGCGGATATCAATGAGAAATTGGGGGACCTCAACTGTTTTATAAAGAGAGCCCAATCTCAGGTGGGATTAAGTTGTGGCTGAGGCCATATCATGGACAAACTATCCACTCTCCCCTCAATGCAAAACACTGTGTTAAAGGACCTGAGGAACTCATCAACAGCTTCCATATGCATGCCCTCCACAGTCAAGAACACCAATTCAGACCCAGAGGAGGGAAGGCTCGGCAACCCAAATAAAATAGGACTGCTCCAAAATTACCAGCTGGAGGGTACAGCCACCCCAAACAGCAATGGACCCATAGGAACCCCTAAGGAACCATCTGTGGTGAATCACGCAGAAACACACAATCCAAACGCCAAGGAACAACATCAGCAAAGACGGAAAGGCGAGCAACCAGAAATCTTTCCCAATTCAAACAGCCTTTTACCCCATCTTCAGCCAACAACAGGCCCAAATAGTGACCATGCCCCGCGGTTTAAACAATCAGAACAGGGATTCACAATCATCTGATAACCAATCCAGTCCAGGAGGCTTGTCTCCTCTCCAAAACATCAGGTGCACAATCGCCCATGCATCATGGCCATGACATTACTCAAGACCTCTACTCACAGAAACAGACGTTTCTCAGATAAAGATCCAGAATACACCACTCGGTCCCTGAACACACCTACCTCTCCAGCCTGGACTTGTCCAACCATAGCAAGGGAGGAATACCAAACAGGATCAGTGCCAGAAGTCACTAGGGGCCCCAAGGCAGCAGAGGATACAAGTAACAGGCCTGGAAATGAACAGGCGGTCAGCAAAGGCCGGCTGAACAAAAGTGCGGGACACTCCTCCCAAAACTCAGCCGCATCCAATATTGCAGGGCACAGCTGGCAGCACTCAGCAAGATCAACCGGACGACTCAGACTCTCCCAATCAACCATCAACAGGACCAACCAAAAGCTAATCAAAGGCCGAGAACATATGACACTGAAACCCAAGAAAGCTGGAACAATTTCAACTCGATCAGTAAACCCAATTCAACTGCCAACGTGTAACCGCACAGCACGACGGAGAGCTACTTCAGTCAACACAGAGCCCCAGCACAACGCAGCCTGCCACAAACACCATACTACTTAAGACTGAGAACACCTTAAAAGGGAAGCATGATATTCTGAATATGGGGAACATCCTGAGGCTAATATGTGTCACTGCAAATCTTGCAGATTTAAACTCAACTGATTTATTCTCACTAGAGTTCACCCACCCTGCAGCCCTCTCGATGCCTGAGGTCACCAGCGCTACATGGAGAACGACTACAATCGCCCAGAAAGTAGTAGCCAATCACCACATCTTCAAAGCCTGGGGAATCAACATAGCTCCTCACCAAAACCCACGATATCCATTGCCGCTGCGAGCCCCTAGCCCGTGGTCTGTAGCAATCAACCCTCCCAGGTGCACCAACTTAGTGCTCAGAGGGGCCTTGGGGCAATCACCACAACGAAGGCCAACCTCAAGGGAAGACCAACAAGTCAGCCCTCGGGCAGCACCAGCCCCCCGAAGTAGGTATCCAGCCCTTGGGACGATTACAAGAACTATAACCCCCCTGCCGGGCATTCAATGGCAATACACACAGAAAGAAGTAGGGCACCAGGGCCAACAAAACCCTAATTCGCCTCTGTTCATGGAACGGCAGTGGACTGGCAACCAAAATTTCGGATCCGAAATTCCTGCAATAACTCAAAATTGTTAGCAATAATTCTGTTGCAGGAAACTTAGCTCACAGACCCGATCCACTTGCAAGGTTTATGTGCTTCGCAACACCAGCCGTAAAGGGCAGAAGACTTGGACACTTATCAGGAGGACTTGCAACTTATGCATTCACGACCTACACAACATCAGCAGAGACAGTTGGTCCTGCCTCACCAGCCACTACAGCAGTCAAGATCACTCACTCCCTTTTGGGAGCACAAGGCAAGGCAGTGATAGTCAACACTTACATCCACCCAAAACGCAAAGTGAAAGACTTGGAACACCTAATTGAGCTACATAAGCAAGTCAAAAACATCAAACTTTATTCACTCGCGGAACCTGAACCAGCACCTCCTAGGCACGCCGAAAGGGAACGAAGTGTGTATCCAATCCCTACTTTGGAACATACCGACTCAAAGCGGGACCTCCCAAGGAAAGACTAACAGCAAAAGCAGACGCCTCCGAGATGATCTAGAACTTCTTAACTTCAGGATACTAAATGGAATATTTCCTGAAGACACTCCACCAGTGGACACCCACTATTCTCCCTTAACATGCTCAATACTATATTACATGTTTGTCAGTCTCTTATTGTTCCACTGCATACTTGGCTTTCAATTGGAGGACCAAGGTGAACAGTGACCATCAACCACAAGAAACTTTCTTTCAGCAACTATGCCCGCCTTGCATCCACCCGGAGGATGCCCCGGGTTCTATTTACACAAAAAACTGCAAGCGAATCAAATTGTTGGTGGCAAACATAGGGTCCCTGTCAGCACAGCAATTGACCTCCTACACTCTCAAACAATAGGGCCAAAGAGTCATATAACTGGGAATGCTTCACTGCTAAATTAGTAGAACTTCACCCCTCGTCACCCAAAAGGAAACTCAGCCAGGACCACAGGCTGGGAAGCAGGATTACGAAAGCTTAAAGGGATCAAATAAATTACTTCAAAAGATCCATAAATAGCACCTTAAGATCTCTGCGATACCATCCGGGGAATCCAACTCTCTGCATAATACAGCCACAACAAAGAACCTTGCTCAAAAAGCTGAAGTGGGTAGCTAATAGAAAATGGGAAGACGAGACCTGGGGAAAGTTTCTTTATGACATAAACCAAAATGACAGTGCTCGCTTCTGGAGAATAGTTAACTATAATGCGCTCACAGCATGGGAGAATTTCTTCTCATATCCCAGAGGAAAGCTGGGCAACCTTTCTAAGCGAGCACTTTAACAATCAAACTGTAGGGGAATGGAGAACTCAGACAACCAAGGAGACACCAGGGGAACGCTTTACAAGAGAGCTACAAAAGGAGGCGAACACAACAAAAATGCTGGATATAGCTGATGCACCGAGTACGAGCCCAGCACCTCAAGCACACACTTAATGAAGCAACAGATCGCAAAAGGGGGAAAGTAAAGGAGCCCCTGGCCCAATCGGCATACCACTGATACTGTTCAGACAGAGGGCGGCGGAATGGGCAAGTGCCCTGCATCCCTTATTCTCAGAAGTCAGATTACTTGGCAGGATTCCAGATTCATGGAAAGGCTCTACGATTGCTCCGATCCACAGAAGCGGAGATAAGGCCTCACTGGACAATTACTGCCTGGTGGCATTGATTGACAATGAGGCTAAATACTTTGCGGGCACCGTGCTTGCGGAACTCACAACTTTGGCAGATGAAAATGTGAAAATACCACTAAATCAGAAGGTATTTTGCAAAATGTCAGGCAGTACAACAAACATCCTGGCAATTTCTCTACTCATAGACGAGGCAAAGGCCTCAAACCTTCCTTTACTCCTATGTTTATTGATTTCAGCACTGCTTTTGACAATGTTGACAGGGTAAGGCTGTGGGGGAAGCTGGCTCGATGGGGCATTCCACAAGGTCTTTTAAGTATGCTGATACTTCTCCACACAAACACTTGAGTGCAGGTGAAATTGGGAGCAGGGACTCACCTCTCCAGATGAGTATTAACAACCAAAGGCCTGAAGCAGAGCTGGTTGCTCACTCCCACTTCATTCAATCTATTCATGGCAGACTTGCCGCAAGAACTTAACACCTGCAATTCCCATGTGCCCAGGCTGGGAGGCAAAACACTAACTAACCATCAGTACACTGACGATGTAGTCCTGCATAACCAAACCCAGGTTGGCCTGCAACTTCTCCTTAACAAAATGCAGAACTATGCCACAGAGAACAACCTAAAAGTCAACTATAGGAAAACAAGATCAATGACATCAACAACAAGAGGAAATGGCGGAGGTTCTGGCACTTGGGTGACACACAAATAGAACAAGCAGCAGACTACAAGTATCTGGGCATCAGCATAGATAAAGTATACTCCTTCACTCGACAGAAAGAAGACATTAGGAAAGGGATAGCATTAGCAATAACATTAAAAAACCTCATATCAAAACTGACTGGGCCCACACTAAGCCCTCTCCTAAATGCAGTATGTCCATCATTTGTTTGTATAGCACTTTATGCCCTATGTGGGATGGGTATGCCCAGATGTGGGTCCCTTGCTCACTGTGCCACTGGATTCAAGCTAGCCTGGCTGATGAAGAGTGACATACCCTGAAACCAATCCCAGGATGCTTGTTTACGGTCCAGGGAGGACCTGGCTTGGCAGTTCGGTCTGGACTGTTCCCATGAGGCACAGGGTCAAGACTGATTTGCATATGGCTGGGTCTAAACTGGGGTGGCATGGTGAGCAAAAGAACAATTGATTTAACCCAGACCTCATGACTGGGGGTGAATGTATGCTTTATTCAGCATTCTGTCCATCATTTGTTTGCGTAGCACACAAATAGAACTAGCAGCAGACTACAAGTATCTGGGCATCGCATAGACAAAATGTGCTCCTTCACTCGACAAGAAGAAATTAGAAGGAAAGAGCTGGCATTAGCAATAACATTAAAAAACCTCTTATCAAAAATGACTAGACCCACACTAAGCCCTCTCCTAAATCAAATCACATCAAATCAAATCAAATTTATAAAGCACATGGCTGCACTAGCTAGTGCGTCCCCGTGCTGCGACAAGGACCTGTTTCAGAAAAAGGCCAGCACAGAGAGAAGTCAGACAGTGGAGTAACCAGATGGAAAAAGCCACGTCTTGAGCTTTTTCCAAAAAACAGTCTCCGATGATTCCAGCCGAAGCTCTATCGGAAGCTTATTCCAATGAGAGGCTGCTAAAAAGCTAAAAGAGCGTCCGCCCATCCTGGCTCTTCTGATAATCGGAATGCTGACCTGACCCGTCCCACGAGATCTTAAGCCCCACGTAGGAACATACGGGGTAAGGAGGCCATGCAGATAGGAGGGGCCCTTCTTCTGTATAATACGATGACTGACACACATGGCTTTAAACAAAACACGTTCCCTCACCGGAAGCCAATGCAGGGAAGCCAGGGTCTTACTAGATGAGGCTCTCCTCGGAAGCATTAAAACGAGACGTGCAGCTACATTCTGGATACGCTGGAGTCTCTGAACACATTTAATGTTGGCTCCTAAATACAGAGCATTTCCGTAGTCCAAACGAGATGTCACAAGGGCGTGGACCATCGTCTTTCTTGCTGACACTGGGAGTACATTTAAGGTCTTCTGGAGAGTGCGCAGGACCCCAACACAATTTCCTGTCACTCGCCTGGTATGAATCTCAAAAGACAGTTTGGTGACCAACCACATCCCTAGGTTCTTTACCTGGTCCTCAGGAGATGGAGTCGGGCCCAAGGTTTGAGGCCACCAAATAGAGGACCAGATCGAGGGGGCCTTACCTATCACTAAAACCTCTGTTTTATTGCCAATCAGTTTAAGGCAATTTAAGGCCATCCAGGATGCCAACTCTTGAAGACACATTGAGAAGTTTAATGCTGCCTCCTCAGAGTCTTGAGTAAGAGTCACCACAAGCTGAGTGTCGTCAGCATATGACACCACACTGACTCCAAACTTCCCTACAATCTCAGCCAGTGGGTAATGTAGAGATTAAAGAGAGTTGGGCTAAGTATGGAGCCTTGTGGGACCCCTTGGTCCAACTTGACGTTTTAGAGAGGAAACGTTTCTGTGACACCTGAAAACTGCGGTCACGTAAGAAGTAACAACCACGCAATCGCCCTACCCCCCACGCCTCCTTCTCTAAGGCACTGAAGCAGCGTGTGATGGGCAAACTTGGCGAAAGTGATAACCATCTGTCCTGCATCTACCTGCCTACGGATCGTTTCCGTAGATAAGAGCAGAGCCGATTTAGTAGAATAAGTGGCACGGAAGCCAGATTGTGTAGGGTGGAGAAGGTTATGGTGATTAATATGCGCAGTCAGTTGGATGTTTACCACCTTCTCTGCTACTTTCGCAAAATAGGACAGGAGGGAAATGGGGCGAAGATTATCCAGCTGATGACAATAGACTCTTTCCATCTTTTAGGGACAACTCCTGATGAAAATGAAAGCTCAAGAAGATGTTTGATATAGGGCTCTATTACAGCTAAACTCCCACTAAGGATCTTAGGGGCGGACGGATCTCTAGGTGAGCCGGACTTAATACCAAGGGCTACTTTGTTGAGTATGTCCCCACTAGGAACTCCAAAGTCACAGAGGCATTCCGCCTTTGGAAACCTGGGTACTCCTTTGCTGCTAATGCATCCATGTTGAGCAGAGTCAGGGAGGTGGCGTAGATCTTTCCCACCTTCTCCGCGAAGAAATCCGCTATCCTATTACAAGAATCAGCTGAACTGACATCAGGAGCTGTTACTCTTGCTAATGATGTAATCTCTTTAAAAATAGTAGAAAGTTCTTTTGAAGAGTTCTCGGCTGTCTCGATCCTATTGCTGTAATAGGTGGCCCGCGCTTTCCTAATCATGGCATGATATTTTTTTAAACTAGATTTATATTCAGTTTTAGTAGGTACATCATAATTCCTCCTCCAAGCTCTCTCGAGGCGCTTACAGGCTGATTTAGCAATTCTGAGTTCATTGCTAAACCAAGGAGCGGTTTTAAGCTGCCTACCTGGTGCTCTCAAGGACCAAGGAGCCGTGCTAGCCAGTGCCTCCAGGATGCATCTATCGAGTGCATCACATGCAGACACAATATCAGTGCCCCCCGGCGGCCCACCCTTTTGTAGGGCCATATTAAAGCTAGGTGTAGAGAACTTCGCCCAATTCCTCAGCGGTTTTGAGGTACCCTTTTTATATGACACATCAGACTGGGGCAACATGATCCCAAAAGGAACCACAAAATGGTCAGACCATGGAACTGGGATCGGGGGTTCAATTTGTAAGGCATCCCAGTTAGCAAAGATCGGGTCTAATAAATGGCCAAGTTGGTGAGTAGGAAGATCTGATTTGAGCATCAGGTGAAGGTCTGCCAATGCCTGGCAGACCTCCTGCGCAGCATTATTAGATGGATCATCAAAATGCAAATTCAGATCCCCCACCAACAGCAACTTGGCATAACGTAAAGCGGGTTGCATTATTTGCTCAATCAGGCTGGGCACAAAATGTGTATGGGGCTCCGGAGGACGATAGATCAGGAACCCCTTTATACAACAATTTAAAGGCGCCATGATGGAAAAAAAACCAGCTTCGCACTCCTCGATCTCTGTAAGTTCCAAGGTGCACTGGATGGCTAGCCTATATACAATGGCGATTCCTCCGCCTCTATTGGACATGCGGTCAATTCTAGTAATACCATAATCCTGAGGAAGGGCTTCCAGAATATCAGGAGCCGAGTCCTCATTTAGCCAGGTCTCCGTGAGGAATAGCACATCCGGCTGGGCATCCCTCAGATAGTCATGAATTTCAAGTTTATGTTTCCGTAGAGACCTGCAGTTGATCAGAGAGCAGTTCAAGACTTGGCCGCTATCTCTGGTTTTCAGGCCTGTCACAGACATAAAAGGGCAGTGGCCGCACTTATGTCACTGGTTCCCTGCCGGAATACTATGTTTACACTGCTCCGAAACAGGAGTCCATAAAGCCGTAAGTTGCTCAAAAGTATACCTGCAAGCTGCCCTCATCCGGGCAGGGGTTCTGGCCCCGGGTCCCGGGTCCCGGCCAGTCGCGGACGGGCGCAGACGGGCTTGCCTTTGGCGCGCCAGCGGCGCGCACGTTGCGCGCGTCCGCTCAGGCATGCTTAATTTAGATCCCTCCACCCCCGACTAGACCGCTGACCAAGCCCCCAAGGAAGCGGAAGTGCAGCTCAAACCTACCCCGCCCTAAATGCAGTACAAGCCAAAATTCTTACAACAATAACCTACGGCAGCAAATCAATGCATGGCAGAGAAGCCAAATTATTGGACAGTCTCTTAGTTAAAGCATACAGAATCATGTTCAGCCTCCCAAACTACACCTCACCAGCCCATGTAAGGCTGGGATTCGGCTCTTTGAAACAATCCTTGGCCAGGCACGGTGCTTACATCATCTGCAGGAATAAGATCAGGATCGCCACTCCAAATACCTTAAACCAACTACTATGCCAAGAACTCCAGCGGAGAGATACATCTCTCGCAAGAAGCTCTCTTCAGGAATGCCTGGCAGCCACCGGGCTCTCCGATCTCTGGAATACACAGATTCACCACTCAACCTCCAAGAAACTGGTATGGAAATCATTAAAACAACTCTCACTGGTTGAGGATAAAGCCTCCTTTTCAGCTAGAGCTCATGCCTTGATGACCCTAAATAATTACAAATCGCTTACACCTCAAAAAGACTTTAACCAGGGTTACCCCAAGTCAATAAAAACAAAATTCTTGAGGCACCGTGTGGGTCTATTCTTGTGTGCCCTGAACCTCCCACCCTGGCTGAGGGTGCCGACTCAAACGTCTTGTCGCCTGTGCGACAATGGAACAGAAGATATTTTGCATCTACTTTGTACTTGCAAGGAGCTGCTAAAGAAATGGAGACAGCTGTAAAGGCTTCCTTTAACCAGAGGAGAATTTGCTCACTGAGGCAAGCGGTGATGGCCTGCTTCAGTCCGGGGGACCCACAGCTGAACTGGTAAGATATCTTATGCTAGCTGAACAAAAAATGCAACTCGCCTCCGACTGTAAAACAAGCCTGGTCACAAGCTAAAGACACATTAGGTCAGCTATTGCGGGGACATTGTAAACAGCACCTACTCAAGCACTGAACCAAGGCCCAATAGTAGCACACATATACTTGTGAACTCAGCATCCATCACCCAACAAGCAAGAAGACGCCCCAACTGTTATTTTAAACATGTACATTTCAAACGTATGCATCCTTATGGTTTTTAATTTGCTTGTTCTTAATGCACTGATTTATATTAATCATGCAACTAACTTACTTTACTTCATTTACTTACTAGGAAGCTTCCACTTTAGTGGGTGGCAGCCCCAAACATCACACCCAGCCCCGATCGACCTCACTTGGCTGAGCGAGCCATGCTGGGAAGGATACCTGAGATTTAGCACTTTAAAAACACTTGAAGCACTTTTTACACAGTAAGCAACTTGTAAGCGACTTGGCACTAGGCCCAACGTGAAGAGTCTGGCTCTTAATTGATAATGCCGCTCTTTTTAATTATAGCTAGGCAACTACAAAATGTTTTACGATGATTTATTTTTTAGTTGCTTCACATCTACAAGGTGCTTCTATCAGTCAGTTACGCATGTGTAGTACTGTATTTTACTGTGTGTATTTATGGTTTTATTGGTTGCTTTACTGTATAGCAATGGTTTTAAGTAACTATGCAAATAAAAAAATGTAAATATAAAAAAAAAAATTTGAATCCCTAAAGTCATTTTGTTTTCAAAAATGCAAATTGTCATTAAAGGATTGTACACAATAAAAAGAATTACACACAACAAGGGTGGGTGACTCAGGATCAGAATGCTCAAGAGCCAAAAGCAAAGCTCTCAACTGGGCCAACCGTGCCGTACAGTCACCAAGGGACTGAGTATAAATCAAAGTGGACTGGAAAACCCCATCGATCATAGTGCCTACAACAATAGCGCAAGCTGCAGAATAAGTCTGCTTAGAACCACTGGCCAATTGTGCCAAACCATCAGTGTAAATGACACATTTATACTGATCAATAGGAAGAATCGAGGAAGGCAGAGTAGAAACATGTTCATATTGAAAAGGAAGGGTCAAAACCAAAGGTAAAATCAACAGATATTAAAGACGTAGCCCATTGAATCCGATGGGGGTGAAGGGCTTTAGAATTAGGAATGCTAGCCTTTGTGACTGCCTCTAAGGCCGGCACAGGTGAAATGACAAAGACCAGTTTACCTTGAGCAAGTGGTTGTTCTTTAGGTTGGTCATTGGTACTGCAGTTAAACTTTTCTCTGTAGAAGAAAAACACATTTCAGCAGGAGTGTACAGATACGATTTATAAGCAATGATGACAGTGTCACCTTGATTTATTTATTTTTTTAAAACATTTTTATTGAAAAGGAAGAAGCAAAAGAGAAACATAAAGCAGCAATGACATAATAATGAAGTCCGCAGCACATAAGTAAATTGTTCAACACAGTTGAAATCTGGGAAGCATCGTTCAAACCCCTCCATTTAGCCATATCCTTGTTAGCAGGTATACCTATCAAATAATGCACACATAGCGGGGTAAATTTGAGAAACAATATCTGCGCCATTCATGCTTTTTGCGGAAGTGATCCCCTAGTCAATGCCAGGTAAAGGGCACATCATCAATGCCAGAGATATCCAGCAGTCTCTGTCGCTCACGTCATACTTCCACAGTAGGGGACAGGCAGATGCTACCCCTGTATCTATTCCAGTTGCCCCATTTATGATCCCATTTCTTAGGGCAACCCCTATTTTTAAAGACATCTTTCTCAGCGATCATTGCTCTGCTGTCCATGTCAGCTGCCCAGTCGCGCAGAGCTGGGACCACCCCCACCCCCCATTTCTGAGCGATATTGCGTTTTGCAATGACCCACTCCAGTGAGGCCCATGTTTGCTCAGTTTGTGTTAGATCAGTAGCCTCCCAAATATGTAGGAGACATAGCTGGGGGGAAGCCTTCAGCACCTTGCCACCTGCTCTCGCCATCTGTTTTGTGACCTTGCGCCAATAGGACTGTACTGATGGGCAATCCCAAAGGATATGGAAAAAGCTTCCCGGCTGTTGGCATTGCTGGAGGGAAAGTGGGTCATCCCTTCTACCTATCTTAACTAAGGTCCCCGTGTCTAACTATATCCGATGAAGGATCTTCAGTTGGACCAGGCGCAATCTCATTGGGATAGCTACTTCACTGGGAGAAGCCAGGGCATCACGCCAGTCATCATCCTCTAAGTCCCTCAGATCTGCCTCCCAACTTTGTCCTAGGCGCAGTAAGGTGTCCGCACAATTATTTATTAGTTTTTTATATGTGAGGAATATGGCCTTTTTGGGCATGGAGTCAAGAATCAATCGATCCTCCAATGGAGAAGCCTCAGGTAGTGGGGCATCCTGAGGTAAGGATGCTTTAATCGCGTGACTGATTTGTAGATATCGGAACACCTCGTTCTAGGCTAATTGGTATTTAGACTGTAGGTCTGTAAATGTGGCTAAGTGTTTCCCCACCCACTTGTCGCCCACTGTCGAGATACCGATCATATCCCACCTGTCAAATCTAGGACAGTTGCTGGGCTGTCCCAGCAGGTCTGGTTCCCAGAGTGGTGTGGCTTTTGTTAGCTTGTTATGCCAGCCCCATTTCCTAGTCACCCTATGCCAGACCTCCACTGTGTGAGCTGTGGGTTCCGTGAAATTAAGCTTGTGAGGGTGGGTGTAAAGTGCCCTACTGTAGCCCCCCCTACCCAGAAGCCACCGGTCTGTCCGGAAGTTTGGATCATCATACTCCCCATGCACCCACCTGTTGACAGCTACCAACTGGGACGCCTGATAATAAAGCCTGATGTCGGGTAATGCAATACCCCCATCATACCACCCCATCGTCAACGTTTTCATAGCAATGCGTGGGGCCCAACCGTCCCACAGCAGCCCCCGCACTACGCTGTCAATACTGGCAAAGTAGGTGTCAGGGATACCATTAGGGGTGTTTTGCAATACATAGAGAAAGCGTGGTAGTGCCAACATCTTTAAGAGGGCTGCACGTCCTAAGAGAGTAAGGGGTAGGGACCGCCAATATTTGACGTCGGATCGAAGACGTGTGAGAGGGGCAAGCAGGTTCAATTCATAGAACAAGGTCGGGTCTGGCGTTATATAGACGCCGAGATACTTGAAGCCCTCTGTTGCTACCAGTATGTCATACCCTCTAGGATTGTATGGCGGTGCACCCCACAACACGTAAAGTTGGGACTTAGTCCAGCTGATAGTATACCCGAGTGGGCGCCGAAGATGTGGAATATATGGAGAACATGGCAGAGTGGGAAGGCGAGGCCATGTACAGGAGGATATCATCCGCATATAGGGAAATACTGTCTTCATGGTCCTCGGTCCACTTCAAACCCCTAATCCACGGGTCTCCCCTGACCCAAACTGCCAGCAGCTCTAGTACTGAGGCAAACAGTAAGGGAGACAGAGGACAACCCTGTCTAGTGCCTCTCCCTAGCGTGAATTGTCTAGAGACATGGTTGTTGACCGTCACATGTGCGGATGGGCGGTCATACAGCAATCGGATCCACTTTGTGAAGTTCGGACCAAATCCCATCCTATCCAGCACTGCAAATAGATAATTCCACTCTATGGTGTTGAATGCCAGTGATGCATCCAACAACAGTAATGCGGCATCTTCTCTGATGGTATCACGCATGCCCAGAACCACATTCAACAGTCGTAGGTTGAGGGCTGTATTCCTCCCTGGCATGAACCCGGTTTGATCAGGGTGTACTAGTTCAGTGATACAGGGGATAAGCCTATTGGCCAACAATTTCACCAACATTTTCGCCTCAACCGTGAGGAGCGAAATTGGACGATATGACCTACAACCGTCAGTGGCTTGTCTTATTTGTGGATGACCACGATGGATGCCGTCCTAACCTCTGCTGGTAGTTCCCCTTTATCAAGGCTCTCAGTATACATTTGTAGCAAGTGGGGAGAGAGCTTAGAAGCCATTGGCTCCAAGAATTCGATCGGGATCCCATTGGGTCCCATGGCTTTCCCCGAGCGGATGTCTTGGATAGCTTTCTGAATTTCAGCCTCTGTGATCGCCCCTCTAGGGAATCTCGGTCATGGGCGGACGGACATGCAACCTTAATGGCCGAAAGAAGGTCCACAGCCGCAGATGGCTGGACCGCCGTAGAGGAAGTATACACCGAAAAAAAATGAGAGGAAAACGTGTTGGCGATCTGCTAGGGATCAGTGATTACAGTATCATTGGCCCCGCTCACTGAGAGCACCCATCTGGACAGTTGTTCTTTTTTCTCCAACCAGGCCAGGAGTTTACCCGTCCGTTCACCATGCTCATATATCCTAAGGTGGGTGGAGGCGTACCGTGCCCTGGCCGCCTCCGTCAGAAGCTGCTGATAATCGAGACGGACCATCGTAAGAGAGTGTTGCATCTCCGGGTCAGGGGTAAGTGCCAAGTCTTTTTCCCTAACTAAAATTTCGTCCTCAAGTTCTGTGATGCGTTTAGTGAGTTTCCTCTTGTGACTGACCATCAACGATAAGGCTCTGCCTTTCATAACGGTGCTGAATGCACCCCATAAGGTACAAGAGCTGAGGCAATGGATCCCATGTTTTCTTTGAAATAAAGGTCAGCTTCCTTAAGCAACGCTTCTTTATGTGGGGTACCTTAAGCGCCCAAGGATTTATAGTGAGGGTAGTGCGCCATTTGGGTAAGTCGAGCGCAAGGGTCGTGAGGACGGGGGAGTGGTCGGAGATCCCACGAGCGAGGCACCTGGATTTAGTAAAGAATTGTATATCCTGAGCGTGAGTTAGCACGTGGTTGATGGGTGATTGGCTATTGTGGGCTCCAGAATAAAATGTGAATTGCACGGTAGTTGGGGTAATACGTCTCCAAATGTCAACTAGGCCCATAGAGTGTGGAAATGTACCCAAAAGTGAGCACACAGGTGCAGGGTCACCCTCTCGTCCACGGGTCCAAAGACCAACAAAATAGAGATCGGCACTGGAGTTGAAGTAAAATAAATCAAGTTTATTAATCACTCATGAGTGGGACCACGTCCACACAGCACTCTCAAGTACTGCAGGAGGTAGTACACTAAACTCACAAACCATCGCTCTTATATACTGGTTTTCTGCAATGTAAGCATGTGGACAGAAATGGAAAGAACACATTTAGAAATAGCTATCAGCAAACAAGGGCAGATGGGTAACCACTTGGTCAACAAATAGGGAGGGGGAGCAGGAATGCTTATGGCAGCAGTAAACAGTCAACAGATAACATCTAAGACCAGGTGCCCTGGCAGCTACAAGCCCCCAGCACGTACATTGCTTAGCCATGTCAAAAGAGGTCAACTAAAATAGATGACACAAGCAGAGTGAAAAGGCAAACAGCAGAGTACGAAAAAATTACGAAGGGAACGAAATGGACACCACAGTCAAAATGGCTGTTGCTTATGCTAAGTAAAATATTACACGTTTCCACAGCCGACCCTTTTAGCATAAGCTAAGACATTTTCTTATCCCTTCAAAGGGGTATGATATACATCATGAATATCAATTGACATTATTTCACAAATTTCTCGTTCCATTGCTAAGCGGGAATTTGCATTCTGGACATTCATTTTAGATGGTACACAAGTAGTACAAGTGGAAATACAGAGGGAACAGAGCATTGGCCCACATTGAATACATAAACACAATACCGACAATACTTTCAGACCCCATTCAGAAAATATGCTCCAGAACCATCCAGTCCAAGTCCATGTTCCAGAGTGTTGATGTATCTCAGTGGCTATTTTATGCATTTAGGAAATGACATCATAAACAGAAGGGGCGTGGTCAGGGATAAACATGCATCAACTACTCCCGATAATGCGACATTCTCCGCCAGGATCAGCTAAGATCACATCTAATACCATTCTATTTTGCAAAGTCACAATTCTCATAATTTGGAGTTCTTCTGTAATATTTCCAAGAGCTATTGCTGTTTGATTAGTCACTGCCTCTACCACTCGGGTCAAGCGTCGTATTTTCCTGCTATTTAAAGCCTCACCAACAAAGAAAAAGAGTCCCAAATTAAAGTCAACATATTGCTGTAATGCAGTGTCAGTTTGATCCACTTCATCAATATTTATAGTTCTTTTGAATCGGTTCAAGGAAATGTCATTATACAATTTTTGATCTTTATAATAAGATGCAGGTGCTAAGAACACAGGTAGAAGCAGGAAGGACACATAGCATATTCCAGACCATCCAATTGATAGATGATAGTAACCTTTACTTCCACAAATTAAATAAGTGTTATGTGAAGACAGAAAACTGCTATTGTTCATTCTAGGGATATTCAATACTGTAGTACAATCACTTTTTCCCACAGGGATACTGCCAAAACTGCTCACACAAAGATTTGCTCGGGCTCTACTGACAGCCATAACCGGAGGTCCATTACCCTTTGCTGGTCAGCTGCAGTGGATGGCCTACTGGTTGGCCGGGAAGAACCTGTTTGAAATAGGCTACACCCCGACCCAACTAGCGCGTGGTACCTTACAGTCGTTGTTGTGCCCCGGTGCCCCTAAGCCATCGGACTCCCCGGCCCTACTGAAGATAGCGCCTCACTATTGGACAAGGGCGTGTAAGTATGCTAAAATCCTCCATCCATATTCTCCCAATATTCCACTGTGTGGCCTCCCCACAAGGCAGGGAATTCTGAATGCCGGTCGATTACGGAATTGGGCGCAACAGGGGGTGGAGACAATAGGAGCCCTTTTTCAGGAAGGGAGTCTGATGCCCCACGTGAACTTTGTGCGGGTGAACGCGGTACCCGATACCCAGTTTCTGCTCCATGCGGCGATCTCCCGGTACATTCGGGCACAGTGGCAGATGAAACCTGTAGAACCCTCAACATTCCACCTCCTGTGCTCCCTCCACATAATGGGCCATGGACGTTTCCTGGTTCGTTGGCTTTACTGTGGCCTCCGAGAACACACACAGATTTCCTTGGCTCCTCTCAAGTTGCGGTGGGAAGCAGATTTGTCTCGGGCATTTAGTGATAAAGAGTGGACCTATATACTGGAATACCCTAAGAAAGTGTCCCGCAATTGTAGGTTGAAGACTATTCAATTGTTTGTCCTCCACAGGGCTTATCTTACACCCCATACACTAAGTAAGATGTACAACACAGCGGTATCGGCCTGTCCTCGGTGCTCGGCACCAGATGCCGACCTGATGCATATGCTGTGGCTCTGTCCGGCGCTGCGGGGATACTGGGGCAGGATAACGCAAGTTTTATTTACAATCACCGAGCGCCCCTCCTGGGACACAGCAGAGGCTTGTTTATTAGGCCTGTTACCGCTCCCCCTTAAAGCGAAACTGTTGCGTCGTTTCGCCAATCTGACTTTAATGCTAGCAAAGCGCTTGATAACACAGCGTTGGAAGTCTGGTGCCCCACCGCGTGTAGAGGCCTGGGAAGAGGAGGTATTGCGCTGGTCGGTGGCGGAGCGAGAGGCCCTGCACCGTGAGGAGAGTCGGGGGCTACGCAAGCGTCCTATCTCTCTTGAATGGGCACACTTGACTGAGCTGTTTAAAAGTGAAATGGGGGAGGAGGCTGCAGAGACCCATCCCCAGAGTTCCCCTGAACGTGCCGTGGTACCTATCAGCGGATAAGATTGTGTGTCTGTTGGAACCTATCCCCTGGCAATGTGTGGTGAAGTATCCCAAATGATTGCAGCCACTGCCCGATGGGTGGTGGTTTACTCCTCCCCTCCTTATTCCACTTATTCTCATTCATCTAGTTCTCCCCTCTTGATGCACTGTTCTGCCTCCTCCCTTCCCCTACCACACGCTTAGGGTGTGGTCTCCTTCTCCTCCCCTTTCCCTTCCCCCAGGGAACGCCCTGCCGCCCTCAGACCGAATTTATGTGGCATGGGTTGGTTTTGGTGGGTGGTTTCTGGGTAAGAGGGGGAGTTGGGGAGATATTGAGTGGGCACCGCTCCCCGTGGGTACAGTGTCTTGTAGGAGGGTTACTAAATGCATAGTAATGGGAGTGTTTGGTGGCCTTTCAGGCTGACCTCTTACAAGTTAAAAATGTATGGACAACTGTGCTGCTCTACTTCCAGGTTGGCCCAAGACGTTAGAGATAGATCCGCTGCCATATATGTACTTAATGTGATTAATGCAATATGTAATTCATTGCTCCTTCTACTGGGAAAACTCAATAAAGCTTCTTAAAAAAAAAAAAATGGAAAGCAGCCTCCCCCAGCTCCTGAGTCTCGGAGCCTGCTGCCTATAGATTAATTGCACTCTGACGAAGCGTCGCTCCGGCTTTGGGGGTTTTAATTGAACAGGAGCCTTCTTAAAGAAAGTTCGGCGCAGTGCGCCTCCGGTCGAGTAGCTCAAAGTACTTATCTGTTCCGAGGGGGACAATATCTCGCTGCGCAGGTTGCAACCTCGGCGGCGTCTCCGATACTTTAAGACCGGCAGCTCGCAGCTGCGGGGAAAGCCGGCCACTCCTCCAGGCAATGGAAGGCCCGCGGCTTCACGGGACGGCTCCACGATCCTGCTGGAAGCCGTTCGGGTGCTACTTCTTGTCAGTGGCGTCTGAGGCCTGAACGAAATACAGGATACGTCTCCATGGAAGGAACCGAAAACAAACGACGGACTCATTCATTGGAATTACGCACAGTTTCCTGTGCGCGTTGCTTCTCTTTTATGGACGCGGCTCTGCCTCTTGCCCCAATGCCTTATGGGGGTTGTATGCTAGGCAGGCGCGCGGACCGTGATTCCTGACAGTAGGTCCCCCCGCCAAGCACCTCTAGAACCAGGCTTGTTGGGGTGCTTGCGGTAGAAGGCACGAACCGCTGTCGGGGCATTTACATTGCCACAAGGTTCCCAGGAATCCTCTTCCGAGGTGTAGCCTGTCCATGATACCAGGTACCAGAGGTTCCCTCCCCTGAACTTGGAATCCAATATGCGTCGTACCTCGTACTCTTGCCCCTCTTCCGTGACAGTCACGGGGGGGGGGTTCCGGGCCCCCTTTGCTGGTTTTAGAAGACTGCAGTGAAAGATCAGGTGAATCCGCAGTGAGCCAGGCAGCTTCAGCTTATACGCCACTGGATTGATCTTCCTTACCACCTGGTAGGGACCTATGTATCGAGGGTGGAACACGCTACGTAACTTGAATCTGATGTTCTTGGTGGACAGCCACACCCTATCCCCTGCCTCATACTGCGGGCCTTCTATTCGATGGCGGTCTTACCATCTCTTGTAAGTCAATTTGGCCTTCCTCAGCTCTTCCCTCACCTTCACATGCCCCTCTCGTAGCCGCTGCATGTGGGCTTGTACCGATGGTTGGGTATCCGTCCCTCTCGGCAAGGCGATGGGCAGGATGCTGGCACAGAAGCCATAGTTGGCTGAGAAAGGAGAGACACCGGTGGAGCTATGCGTAGAGTTATTGTAGGCCAGTTCGGCCATCCATAGCAGGGACACCCAGGAGTCCTTGGCTTCCTCCGCGTAACATCTCAGGTATTTCTTTAAGGTTTGGTTCAGCCTCTCGGTTTGCCCATCCGTCTGGGGATGGAAACTAGTGGACACTGCTGATTCGATGTGTAAGGAACAACACCACATCCTCCAAAAACTCGCCACAAACTGGGGGCCTTTGTCTGACAGGATGACCTTAGGGATGCCCTATAACCTAACGATGTTCTGTAGTACCATTTGAGCCGTTTGACCCGCCGTGGGCAGATTTTTGCACGGAACGAAGTGTCCCATTTTGGTTAGGCTGTCCACCACCACAAGAATGACGGAATAACCCTGATCCACTGGAAGCCCTGTGATAAAGTCAAGGCTGATGTTGTAGTTCCGTTCCGCTGGAAGCAGTTTTTTAGAGAGATAGGCCACCGGATGTAGCTGTCCTGTGTGTTTATCCCGTTGTGACAGGATAGCTCCAATGGCCTCGTTGGAGGCGTCTGCCTCCACTATGAAAGGAGTGTCTAGCTAGGGGTGTCGCAATACCGGTGCCGAGGTAAACGCCTTTTTTAGATCCGTAAAAGCTGTTTCTGCTTCTTGGTTCCATCCAAAAGGGACCCCTTTCCTGAGCAGCCTGGTGATCGGGAGAGCCTTCTGCGAGAATCCTTGTATGAATCCTTGTAATAGTTGGCAAAACCCAGGAAGCACTGCACTTCCCGGATGTTGTGTGGAATAGGCCAATTTTGTACGGCTTGGACCTTCCGCTCGGCCATGCTCAGACCTTCGGGATGTAGGATAACCCCCAAGAACTCTACTTCAGACACCCCAAACTCATACTTGCTCAGCTTACAGAATAAGCGGTGCTTCCTCAGGGCACGCAGTACCTGTCTGACATGTTCCGTGTGACTGCTCACAGATGCCGAATAGATCAATATATCGTCTATGTAGACTACCACCGTTCTATCGACATAGTCCTCCAATACGTCGTTCAAGACATACTGGAATGCCGCCGGGGTGTTGCACAACCCAAACGGCATTACAGTATACTCAAAAAGACCATATCGCGTCTTGAAGGCTGTTTTCCACTCGTCACCTTCGCGTATGCGCACTAAGTGATATGCTCCTCTTAGGTCTAATCTGGTGTATACCTTCGCCTCGCGCACCTGGTCCAACAAAACAGGAATGAGTGGCAGTGGATACCGATTGCGAATGGTGTTCTTGTTCAGCATGCGGTAGTCACAACAAGCCCTCAACTCCCCATTGGCTTTGGCTATAAAAAATAAAGGGGATGCCGCAGGAGACCGGGAAGGTCTAATGAAACCAATGTCCAGAAAGTGGTCCAGATACTCTCTCAGGTGTCTTGTCTCTGGTTCTGATAGCGCGTAGACCCTGCAAGTAGGGATGGTTGCTCCCTCCACCAAGTCTATCTGACAGTCGTAGGACCTATGAGGTGGTAGCTTCTCGGCCTGGGCTTTGCTGAAGACATCCGCTAGGTGGGAGTATTCTATAGGCAGCTGCACTTCCTTTTCTGCGGCTGTAGCCGCTACAAAAGGACTGGCTAGTAGCGCCACGCAGGAGTTTCCTCCAAGAACCAGATGCTCTTGGCATCCGTCTGGCAGGAACCGGACCGTCTTGTTTCTCCAGTCTATGGTCGGGTTGTGAAAGCTGAACCAAGGCATTCCCAGGATCACCTCGTACTGTGGTGCTTTGATTATATTCAAAGCCAAGGTTTCTATGTGTCGTCCTTCTCCTATTCTGATCGACAAACGGAGGTCCTCGGTTTGCTCAATGAGGAGCCCTGATGTGAGCGGTTTACCATCAACTGCCAACACCTCCTCTGGGATATCTCGGGGTACCTTCCTTATGGCTAGCTGTTCCACCAACCGTCAATAAAGTTCCCCGTGGCCCCTGAATCTAACATGGCCTTCACCTGATACGCCCGGTGACCGTATTCCAACCGCATTACCAACTGTATGTGCGACCCTGTGTCTCCCTGTCGTGTAGTGGCCAGAGAAGGGATTTTCCAAGTCCTGCTCTCCACTGATTCTGGAGTACCCAGCGACACGCTGTGAAGGTCGGGGCTCGCTACTACAGCTAGGGTCTTTCTATTCCGATAGTTCCCCCCTGGTCTTTTGGGTCGAGCGGGACATAGTTTCCTTTTTTCCCGCAATACATACAAAGCCCCTGAGAACGTCTGCTCTCTCGTTCCATGCGTGATAGAGGGGCTCGGATGGCGCCTACCTCCATTGGCTCGAGGGCGGTTTCGCCTCCCATCATCTCCTTCCGGGGGCCCTTATCAAGTCTATACCCTGTTCTCCCTCCTCCTCGGTCTGCTAAATGCCCATCCAGCCTTAATGCCAGACTAACGAGGTCGGTACACATACGACGTTGGGGGTCTATTATCGCTACGATGTCCTTCAACTCGTCGCACAGGCCTCGGTAAAACAGAGACATCCTCTTCTCTTCCGGCCAGGCCGCCTCGGCCACCAACCGGTTGAAAGAGGTTAAGTAGGTCACCAGATCGTTCCTCCCTTGTCTCAATTCTAGGAGCTCCTTATCTGCGCTGAAGGTAGTCGTGCACCTATTGAATACCCCTTCCAGGGCTGTCCTAAATTCGTCCCAATCGGACAAAACGGGATCGTTGTTTCGCACCAATGGCACCGCCCAATTGGCTGCATCACCTGCCAAATATGATATCGCAAAAGGCACCCTGGAGTGGTTGCAAGAAAAATGCATTAAGATTTGGGTCAGAAACACCTGAATTTTCTGGGGGTCTCCTGCGTATCTCTCTGAGTTGGCTAGCGGTATGTGGGGTGGCACGGTAACATGTATGAGAGGTGCCCCTGAAATCACATCAAATGGGTTTCTAGTTAGCCTCTCTACCTTTTCTCGCAATGACACTGTTTCTGCCCTAGAAGCCGCCAGTTCCTATTGCACTGCTGCTAGTGCCTGTAAAACCTCGTCCATGATGCACCCCGCACAGCGCCCCTCGAACCGGGAGGAATTTCAATACGTGGGTGCGTAATTCTGTTATGTTTCCGTCCCCAGTCCAGCACTCCTCAGGATTCGAGCGACGCTATAGGGTGTCCACCCCTTGCTATCTCCAACTCCTGTAATAACTGCACAGAGGATTAGAGCGATCAAGTGAGGGAAGGGTAGGAAGGGAACAGCGGGGAGTAGAACCTGTAAGAGAAAACACACACTATGAGACACAATGGCATGCCACACTACTCTCATGAATTCTCACTAGATGAACTGCTACCTTGTTTATTTAAGACCTAATATCCATGATTTTCCTGTCAGTGACAGTATTTTAGCATAACTGTTTGTATACAAAGAAACATAATCCAGGCGTTATTACGACAGCCAACTCTGGAACCTTTAAGGAAAACACCCACCTAACTGAGCAGAGGAATAAACTCTAAATTAAACAGGAGTCGTCTCGGTTTGTAGAAGAACCCTCCCAGGCAAGGCCTCAAGCTACAAGAATCTAATTCTGCATGAAGTGCTGAACAAGTCTTAGCTGTCCCTCCTCATTTGAAGAAAACAAAGAACATTAAAGTCACCAAACGAGTATCCCTCCTGTGTACACAGTCTGAGGAGAGTTTTCAAACATAAGCCCCGGAGCAATAGGGCAGAAACCTAAGAATAGCCAACCCCCGTGACCAGCGGTTACGTCACCGCACTGCGGGGGTTAGAGAGGAATCCAACGGAAGTAAAGGGTTATGAAAAGCAGCCTCCCCCAGCTCCTGAGTCTCGGAGCCTGCTGCCTATAGATTAATTGCACTCTGACGAAGCGTCGCTCCGGGATTGGGGGTTTTAATTGAACAGGAGCCTTCTTAAAGAAAGTTCAGCGCAGTGTGCCTCCGGTCGAGTAGCTCAAAGTACTGATCTGTTCCGAGGGGGACAATATCTCGCTGCGCAGGTTGCAACCTCTGCGGTGTCTCCGATACTTTAAGACCGGCAGCTCGCAGCCGCGGGGAAAGCCGACCACTCCTTCAGGCAATGGAAAGGCCTGAGGCTTCACGGGACGGCTCCACGATCCTGCTGGAAGCCGTTCGGTTGCTACTTCTTGTCAGTGGCATCTGAGGCCTGAACGAAATACAGGATACGTCTCCACAGAAGGAACCGGAAACAAACGACGGACTCGTTCATTGGAATTAAGCACAGTTTCCTGTGCGCGTTGCTTCTCTTTTATGGACGCGACTCCGCCTCTTGCCCCAATGCCTTATGGGGGTTGTATGCTAGGCAGGCGCGCGGACCGTGATTCCTGACAACATGTGGGTCGCAGTTCGTATCTCCTTTCTAGGGTGTGTAATTTACTTTCAATATCATGCAGTTTGTTCTGTAGTGATTTTAGAATTCTTGCTTGCACCCCCATGCACTCACCTCATATTGTAACTGTAAAGGCCTCCCACAACATCCCAGCATCCTGTACCAAGCCTTCATTCTCATGAAAAAAATGTGTAATGGCATTGCCTATAGAGCCTCGGATCACAGAGTCCAGCAATACGTAGGCGGTAGCTTCCACTGAAACGGGGGTCTGATGTGCGTGGGGATCTCTAACTCAAGGAGCATGGTGGAGTGGTCTGACAGGATACTAGCTAATTGCGATACTCCCACTGACCATGTACACACCTCTCTTGAGACTAGCCAATAATCCAGCCGGGACCATGTACCAAGGACACATACATCCCCTCCTTGGAATTGGGATTTCTGAATCTCCATATGTCCACCATTCCCCCAGCTTCCATGATGTGTCGTAATATACCAATGCCAGACAGTCGTGGCGGAATGATCCAGTAGACGATCGAGATACACATTTAAGTCCTCTCCCAATATCTCCATGGATGAAGTGTCTCCCCAAAGTTTCCATGCATGAGGGACAACTGCTCCTGAAGTACTAACGGATGAGTTAATGCGTATAGCATATCTGTCATCCATGATTGAAGAAATGCGTCCGAGTTGCTCGCCAGAGGATCTGGTCAGCAACTGTAAAACCGAGGCAGTTGTGTATTCAGCCTGGACGCAAAAAGATCTAACGAACAAGGACCCCACTTGTCGTTCAGGTGTTGGAATATTCTGGGGTGAAGCTGCTAATCGCTGGAATCTCGATGGAACCGAGAGTTCCATTCAGCCACAACATTGGTGCTGCCCAGAAAGTACTCCGCTGTCACCAAAATGTGGTGAAGGAGGCAATAATACCAGAAATCCTTGGCTATTTCCACCAACATTCGGGATTTCATGCACCCGAAGGCGGTTGATATATATCACTGCAGAGACATTGTCCATCCACAGGAGAATACAACAACTCGCCTTCTGAGGGGAAAGCATCCTGATTGCAAATGAGCCTGCCAAAAGCTCCAGACAATTTATGTGGAGTTTCAATTCTTCCACGGACCATCTGCCCCCCATCTCCATGGAGCCGCAGCGGACTCCCCAGCCCCATCTGCTGGCATCCGACTCGATCACGACTTCTGGGACTGATGCAAAAATGGCTTTGCCATTCCATGCATCAATGTGATCCAACCACCAGAAAATTTCTGTCCTGGTTTCTGCACTTAACAAAATCTGTCCCGTGTAGGTCAGGCCCTTGCGTAAATTTATAATTTTCAACATCTGGAGTGCCCTGTAATGAAGGGGACCCGGGAAAATGGCCTAAATCGAAGAGGCTAACAGGCCCACCAACCTGGCCAGCGTCTGTAAAGATATAGTCTGAGAGCCCAGCGCTCTCCTCAATTCCTTCTTGATCGCAATTCTTTTCTTCAGAGGGAGTAATAACTGTGCCACTACTGAGTACACCTGGAACCCTCAAAACTCCATCGACTGCCCTGGAATCAGTATAGACTTATCTGAATTGATGACAAACCCCAACTCCTGTACGAGCTGAGTCGTTCACGCTAGATGTCGAAGGACTGTACTCACAATTTTGAGCCATGATAAGGATGTTGTCCAAATAAATGATGAGTCTGACCCCCTCTCTCACTCAAGAACTGAACTACAGGTTTGAGGAGTTTGGTGAAACACCAAGGGGCAGACGAGAGCCCGAATGGCATTGAGGAGAATTTGTAAAATTTGGTTCCCCATTGGAACTGCAGGAACCTCCGGTGAGGAGGTAAGACATGCGTCCTTTAAATCGAGACGCACCATCCAATCTCTTTCTAAGGGCAAATCACGGAGTAAATGTATGCCCTCCATCGTTACTCTGTCCTCGATAGCCTCCCTTCTAGTGTCTGCCTCTACCACTGCGATTTCTAGTGGGGCAGAAATTGGACCTCTGGGCTCCCCCACGTCCTCTCTGGTGAAAGCCTCTGGAGGTCTGATTAAATCCACGGCCGGTCGCTCAACCCCTCAAGCGTCCTGGTAAAAACGACAGTGTGGAAAACCTTTTAGATATTACTTTGGGCCTTGTCCAGTGCAGAGAATGTCCCCACATATTTCCCCTACTCCTCTCCAAATATGTCAGTCAAAACCACTTTAATCGATTAATTAAAATCATAAAAGTACATCATAATAATTCATACAAGTAAAAACATTACAAAATACAGTATAAAATGATTCATAAGAGGATCAACCAAGCCAATAAATGTGCCCCTAACGACAGTATACAGACTGAGCATCAAGTTTTTTCCTTTTCCTTACCGCAGTTACCAAAAAGTTAGCAATATTAAAAATGATCCATGGAGAGTCAAGTAATTGAAGGTACCTCAGTGCTGGTTTAACTTGATAAAAACCTCTCCCTTGAAACAATGGTAAAATATACTTTGCTCTAATTACAGTATAGTGATTACAGAATAGGATAAAGTGCGCAGTGTCTTGGATTGAGCTGTCATCGCATTTACAGAGAGCAGCATCTTTCGGTTTGCACCAACCTTGAAAGCACCCTAGATTAAAATGTATTAGGTTAAAACGGAATCTAGTCAGCAGCCAGCGGTGAAAATAATTCGAGACTATCATAAGATAAGGCTCAATCTGGGGGGAGGTTATTAGTAAAAAATGGGCCCTTACAGGCACTTTATTAAGTTCCTCCCCCTCCCACTCTAAAGACCTTAAATTCAAGAATTGGGCTTTGATCTGGTTAACATCCCCCTTAGTAATTGTTTCTGGGTTGTCATAGATCTCAGGGCGCCCTAGATTATAAAATGTTTTCTTAATATACAGGAGCCACGGGATATCTAATGCTCTATCTAGACCCATACAGTCTTTTAAAATCAGTCGGTTCAGAGAGAGTTCAGGGTTCAACCATATTTTCAACAAAAATAATAAAGGGGCCAGACTAATACGATCAGAAACATAATCCATTCCCAATTCTTGGTGTATTGAGAAGGTGGAGGAGGACTTGGGGACGGAGAGGAGTGAGCGAAAATTTTTATTTTCTGCGGTTTGTACACCCTCCGCTTTTTTGTACCCCCAGATAGCGGCACCGTAAATCGCTAAAGCTAGAGATTTCGCCCTATAGATGGCAAGAACTGCCTCACATGGTTTGCCGCCCAAGCGTCGAGCAAAACTTAATATAGCTGAGGAGGCTCTACCTACGTTATTCTTCTTGGCTAAAAGCTGAGGGGTCCATGAACACCTATCATCAAACAGGACCCCCAGGTAGGTAAATACATTTACCTTTGTGACCTCAACTCCGTTACAATAAAAAGATTTGCCTCTGTTTTTGCGTGTGCCCCGGGACATAACATGTGATTTGGTGCTATTCACCACTAAATCCAAAGAACTCATGAACTCCCCAAAGGAGTTCAGTAGTCGCTGCAATCCCAGAGGGGTACGGGCCAATAAAACGGAATCGTCCGCGTACAGAAGAACAGGTAAACTACTGTTCCCCATACGCGGTATACCCAAGCAAATATGTCACCGAACAGCAACCCGTTCTCCAGGGTTCCAGCTTCGATCGTGGCCATGTCCGCAAGTTGTGGGTCAATCCTCATTAGGAATGATCTTCTCCTCTCGGTAGATAATGCACAATTTGCATTTCCCAGGAAACAGAGGGCCCTCTGCGCCCACTCTAATATTTCTGTCGCGTCTAAGGGGGTGTTGGAATCCTTGGTTTGCACAGCCGCATCAAGGATTTTCGTGAGAGGTCCAGAGACATCTAGAAACTTATCCTAGCACCCTCAACATGCCCTATCCAACCATTTTTTCGGGTCTTTGGAAAATTTCTTTAGAATCGTGGCCATGTTCGGGTCCAAGTGTATCTTGTCAGCTACTTTGCCCATTAGGGCTGGTCTAGGGCATTCAGACCTTAGCGTAGTGCGCACTTCGCGTTCGAAGCTTTGTCGGAGGTTCTCCTGAACATAGTGTGCAACCTCGACACAAGGCACCCATTCACTAGTTCTTAGGTGCACGATATTTGTGGGTTCAAAGAGCAAGTTTTTATTAGTTGAGATACTGCTCACATTATGCGTTTCGGGCTTCTTTATATTCGGCTTTTTAGGTTCTTCTGTGTCCTGTTCAGAGTAAGAGGTGTCCGGAGCGGCCGGAGAAGACTCCTCCTCCTCCCCTGGAATATAAAGGGATGAATTTCCCGAACTGAGAGAACTGCCATAACCATGGTCTTCAACGACATTGGACGTCATCCGTGCAAGGACTTCAGCTGAGGAGTGTAGTGACGATTCACCCACTAATGCCTTAAATTTGTGCTTCCCATAGTTCTGCAGTGGCTTCGTAAATGGCTGTAAAGCCTTGATGAAAGCCCTGTTCACAGAACCCTGGACGTGGGTATCCAGGGCTTCCACCAATTGTTCCTCCATCTGGTGCACGTAGGGCACCTCTTCAAATTTGCATAATCATTATAGTCAGCCCACTGGTCAACCTCCTCGGCGTAATACACCATTGTGCTACTGGAGGCATGGAGGAACTTCAGAGGGGGAGAAACCCAGGGGTGTCACTGATGTCCTAGGTATATTATAGGGATAGAATTAAATTCCCCAAAATGCCCTAACTAACCTGTCCCTAACTTGAGGAAAACTAGGCACTTACCCTGTCACTAACTGGATTCCAATTTTGTCCAAATCTGTGGTTTATTCTCTGTGGAGGGAGCCACCCCTCAATCTCCCCTTAGGCAGTGCCTTTATACGCTTACACGCCCCATCGGGCGTTCTCTGGGACTGAGGATAGCTGCAGTATCGGTCTCGCATGGAGGGAAGCCGATCGGTAATGAACTCCGATTCGGCTGCCCGCGCATGTGTGAACCTCATGGCAACAAAAAGAGGACTGCCCCTCAAGTGCGCAATGCGCCTCTGTCCCGCTCAACACACACAAATTGCCACACCGAGTGCCGGAGTGCTAACCCTTATGAAATTTAAGCGCGACCACCCGCGTCTTCTGAATAATCACCGCACAGCAGGTACACCTTGTAAAATCACTTGCGAAATAAATACGTTGTTCACAATCACATTAAATATTATAACCATACACACCAGTAATCAATAAATCATTCAAGTAAGAAATGTAAATACACTTAACTCGCTGCTGCAGCAGCAAAGAAAGAGGAAGCAGTATGGCGTCAGAGTCATATATACTGATGGACGTTATATGATTGGTGCATACTGGAGGGGGTGTCCTTCCGGTATTATGCTAATTTAAAGTTTATTGGCTGCTGTTTATGTCAGTAAAGATAAGAGAAGCATAATCTGAAGCCTCCGTGGACTGACATAGAATTGCTCGATCGCTCTGAAAAATTGCTAGCTGCTCCACAGGAGTACGTCACTAGCGCTTTCAGAGCATGCGCCTTACACGAACGCATAAGCAAGAGCACGTCATGCTTACGTTGTGGGTGTGCTCAATAAGCAGCAGAAGATTACTTTGGTTTAGGCTTACATTGGGGTTTTGAGTTTTGTGAATACTATTTCCATTTTCATTTTGTTGGAAACCCAACCTCTAGCTGGATGTTACTCTATCATCAGTAAGAGCCAGTGCTTTAAACTGCTGTAACATTGCTGCAGTTTTTTTTCCAAATACAGTGTGAACTCAAACCGAAAATATTTGAGTGCTTTCAGGGCCGGCCTTGGGCATGGGCGAGATGGCCTAGGCCTTGGGCACCAAATATTCTGAGGGGTGCAGCAGGGAGCTGCCTTAATGTCATGCAAACAGCAGCTCCCTATTATACTTGGTCTCAATCAGGTCCCATTAAATGCTTTGTAATCAGTCCTTAATGTACCTTAGTTTAATTGTAAGCACCCCATCAACCCCGTGCCCTCCTCCGATCATCCTCACGCCACAACGACCCCTCCACCCTCACAACACCCAATTTTCTTTCCACTCAGGGAGCGGTCCCCGTCAGTTTTAGGGCCGGCCCTGAGTGCTTTAAAAATGAGCACCAGTTACATTAAGAATGCATTCTTTGTGTTTTTTAGGCACGGGAGAATAAGTGATTTTCCCAGAATCACAATGGATGTGTTGTCTACCCCAGACTTGAACCTTGTTCCTCAGTTCCAAAGTCGGCAGCTCTGGCAATAGTGACACATCATCTGCTGTGATCAGTGCTTCACAGGTGCACTGTGTCTGCAGTAAGAGGCAAGGAGTTTAAAGTTATCAGTATATAGCACTTCCCATTGCTTGATGTCAAGAGATCAGCAAGGAAAGGCACTTTCCTGCCCATATCAGTCAGTGCTATCAGGTGAGATTTCACATAAGCCAAAGATTTCCATATTGTGAAAAAGGCTTCATGTTTGCACATAATTATTAGTGAAATACAGTAGCAAGCCTTACTGATAGATGGTAAACAACCACCCATCACTTCTCCCTTAAAGCTACCCCAGAAGCGAACAAATACCAAAGAAATCACCCACATGCAACAATTAAATTTTTCTTTCCCTAATCTTGGCTATTCTTCCCAAAGGCATTCCTCTACAAGTTGTCCCCAGTTTAGCCTGCTCCAGCTCTCTCAAACTTCAACTCTGGCCCCAGAGCTTTGCTCCTGCTATGCCCCTAAGCTGTGCTCCCCCCACCTTCCTGAGGGGAGAACACGCCAACTTGTGACTTACTGTCCCCCAACTACTGCAACATGTATGGCCTGCCATCTGCTTCTGTCCGACAGTGGCAAAAAGGAACTGTCCCCTTCTTCATGTCGGCTTGCAGATGATGCAGTTATTGGATGGCAAGAGCTAATGTCCCATTGCCCGTGTCATTTCCAAGGATAAAAGTACAACAGGAAGTACCAATCTTTATACACACCTCACCCTCCATCGCAGTCATCAAGTCCAACACGTACAAATGTTGCATCATCTTAAGGTGGATGGCTCTCATTTCTTCCTTGATAGCATTTAGGTCGAGCATAGTATCATTGATCATCTTCAGCATCTCACACCTGTTTATCTGTAACCAGCGGGCATTCACCTATGTTTGCATGGTGAAGGAGGGTATCGACCCTCCTGGATTTACTTGAGTCTCTGTAAACAGTCTAAATTCTTCAGGAATGTCCTTGTACTGAGCCCAGCCAAAATAATCAGCAGTTCTTCTCTTTTAAGCCTGATGCAACAGACTTGTTTTCTTTTGTGATGGATGTTGAGACAACTCAGACGGATCTTCTCCAGGGATGACAGGCATTGGGCTGCGTATGGCCACGAGGGTGAAGAGATCCCACCATCCAAGGATGAGCTGGATATAGGCAAGGTCGCTGCATTGCCAGAAGATATTCATCAACATGCGCGGTGCCCTATTGCAGGTCCGGTGTACGCAGTATCATGCCACAGTTTTCTTTGCTTTGCTGCCAAGTGGTATGGTTCCTTTGCCCCTAAAACACAGTGAATATTTTTCAAGTTTCTGTTCAATTTGGGGTTGGCTCTTCCCCTCCAACCATGTGTACTCATTAATCTCAGTATCCCAGATTTCATGTCACGGGGCATCTATGCTAGCATTGGATCCCCCTCTCATGAGACTCATTTCCCCTAGCGTGATCGAGATGAGTGGCCCTGCACTTGAATTCCATGTCTGGGGTTCACTTGTCATTAACCCCTTCGCTGCTGCGGACATTCCGCTGCAGCGCTGGGGGGGGCAGGGGGGCAGCGCGGTGGGCCTGTGCTCATGACGGAGCCGCTCCGTCATGAGCCACAGTTGAGCTGTGCTCATGACGGAACGGTTCCGTCATGACTCCGCCCATTTGCGTTGTCACCCCGCACAGGCGGGGAAACAGCGCCGCGCAGGCGGAGCGGCCGCCGACAGGATTGTCATGACGGAACCGTTCCGTCATGAGCACACGCCAACCGTGGCTCATGACGGAACGGTTCCGTCATGAGCAGGGAAGGGGTTAAAGAAGGCGGGCCAAAAGATGTTAAGAGCCACCCTGAGACCTCAGAAGAAGGCAGGAGCAGACGTATTTCTGCACTGGTGCGGTGGTCTTGCTACCTCCAAGAGCCTCTTTTCTACGAAGTCCCGGGCCATACAGTATCCTCCCCTATAGTGCCTCTTCTGTGCATCCTGTCTAACTCAGTTTGGATGTCCATAGGATCGGTGAATAAGTTCAGTGCTGTACGATTGGCCTCATACTGGGTGATGTTTACTATTGACCGACGGGGTTCAACTATATTGGGTTGAATCTTGGCCCTGATCCTAGATAAGTACAGATGAATGAGGTATTTTGCTTCTTCAGGGACTATCTCCTGGGATAAGTAAAGCCCATCTGTGCCTACGGCGTACGGTATCAGTATACATATGTAGCATGACCGGTTTGTGGTTTGAGTACCTACGGCGGCCATATGTTGGTACCAGGTGTTGTGTAGGAGTGTGCTGTGTAGTATGTGAGGAATGCTAGTGTTAGGTTCAGTATAGTTACAAGAATGTAGAAGTAGAGTTTATGAGACTAGGCATACTTCTAGTTCCGGAGGGCTGCATGAGCACCCCAACTAAATAGAGCATGTACAAAATACACAAATATGTAACTTAGAAAACATTTGAACATTTGTAGCCTTTAGGATCATTTTCAGGGAGATGTCTGACATATGGGCGGCCAGAAGTATCTTGTCTTGGTGCCGTACAAAATGTCTATTTAAAAGAAATGCTTACAAAGTCAATTTGCATTCTATGTTACTTGAGCGGTTGGTTTTGTGAAAGTCCTTTTGAAAGCTTTGATCGAAGTGGTGGAGGACCATTGCAGTGATGGTGCACTTGCAGCTTGATCGCTGACCTGTAGAATAAGAGCTGTGCATTGTAGGTCAGCTTGGAAAAAACACATCGTTAGGAAGTTGGTTGTGAGTGAATTTCTTCCTAGTGGAAGGAGGTGCTAGGATTTTTGGGGAATGGTGAGATTTTAAGCTAATTTTGTGCTGTTTGTATTTTGGTTCCCCCTCTCCTTATTGCGGTGGGAACAGTACTCTTCCTATGTGAGCAGTTCTGTTTACAGGTGTGATGTTTTAATTGGTGCAGAGGTGTCCTTTTGACCTGCATGTGCGGTGTGCAATTGTGAGGGGAAGTGGATGTTTGATGTTTTGGCCATGTTTCAGTTGATACATGCGTGTTCCCTGGGTCTCTGCATGTGATGTAGAACAATGTTTTCTCTAATTGGGTTGAGTTGCTGGGTTACACCCTTCTTCTGGAAGTGTTGAGAATTTTGGGATATTTTTACACTGCCTTGTGCAGGTTGCGGTGGGTGTTTACCTTTGGTCTGAGTGTTGCCAACTTTAGCAAGATATACGGAAGTGGTTAGAGGATCATTCGTGGACCTCCGTAGGGCCCTGCAGGCAAATGGCTGGAATTGTGTTTCTTTGCTCTGTTTTTCTACGAGTGGCGGGGGTCCGGTTGGGACTTTGTGTGCTTAAACGTAAATGTAGGTAGCGCTAATGAACTTGATGGATTTTTCCATATGGTCTGGGGTCATGTAATAGCGTTTCTTTGGAGTTTTGAGGACATCGTTGACCTACGCATGTTGAGGAAGCTGGCACTAAAGTAAGTTCTCCTATTGGTGGTAAACCCTGAGGTTGGCGAGACGTACATCGCCAATTTTGTGAGTGGTCTTGGGTGTCTGTTTTTATGAACCATCTGGGAGGTCACCCTGCTTGTCAGAATTTCCTCCCCTCGGGCGTGGTTGGCTTACCCTGCCCTGGGGGACCAACAGCAGTGAGAGCTTCAGGCCTTTGCAGGCACCCAGATGGCAGACTCTAACATGGATTCCCGGTCAAGATAGTATGGCTGCCTTAAAGACTGGCTGTGAAGGCAGGTATGGGAATGTGACTGGGACCAGTATGATGGGGATAGGGCATTTTTGGGGGATGTGTTTGGACTTAGAGCATGTTTGTACCCTGTGATTGTGCTAGGGCATTGCAACCCCAGACAGTCACCCCTACTTGCATGGTTGTGGGCTTTCTGTCTGTTGCTGCAGTTGCCCTGTGCTTGGCCAACCACCCTGCCCCTATTACAGTGGGGTGGCTGCAGCCTGATTTCCTTGTAGCTGATTGTGCGATGCATTTGCGTTGTTCTGTGTTTGGTTTTGGGTGTGGATGCCCTATGGGGTCTGTCCCGGTACTATTCCATTCTGATTGTGATACATTTTTAGACAGCAGCGGTTAGCCATATGGCCCATTCTGTGACAATAGTGGCACTCAATGAGGCTAATTTTAGACCCAGCCTCCCTGACCTCGATCGCTAGGACTGAGCGGATACCCTTTGGGGTCAGCAAGTTAGCTTCCCTTGATACTTGTGCCATCTGGACATTTCCAGCCAACGCGGACCCCTCAAGGGTGTTCTTTTTCAACCTATGTTGGACCAGTTTGGCAGTGTCAATCTGGGCCTGCTCCTGCTTTTCTCTGTCCTTCTCTTGTCTTTTCTAGTAATAGTGTAGTATGTGGACCTGTATTTTCCACCAAGGATTGGTGTCTAACCTTACTACTCCATCTAGTCCGGTATGGATTTCAGTGGGTAGTCCCCTTTTGAGGCTGTTGTAGAAGAATGCAACCTGCCCCAGGGCTGTTTTGCCTCTTGCCCTAATTGTTCTCAAATTCTAGCTAGGAATTCACTCTTGGTCTGCTCAGGCTTCATGCTCTCTGCCATCAATCCTCCTATGTCTGGGCTTTCCGGAAATATCTCTCCCAGGGCCCTCCAGATCTGGTGTCTGAATGAACTAAATGCTACCCCGTCGTGACTGTGGGGATGCGGGCTCGGGTGAAGTCCGCTTCGGTCTGGTCCCTGACGAGGCTGCGGAGCAGACTTTTGATGTCACCTATAGCTAGGTTTATACCTGCTGTGTTCTTTTCAAAGCATGAGATACATTTTCTTGCCCATCCATCAATGGGGACAGTTTATTCCTGAGCCCTTTTTTGTCCATCTGTGCCCAAGGCACGTACATGGTTCCTGCTGCACCTTTCTGCAGTAGCAGACAAATTCTACTGCAGGCGGCTTTGTCGGTTTCTCCCAGACATAGCACTCCCATTGCCTCAGGCATTCAACATATCGGAGTTGTTCCATTTCGGATCCCTCCTCTATGCTGAATGCAGTCGTCAGCAACGGACATGTCCTCTGGTTCGAAGGATCCCTCCTCTGGCCAGGGACGATCATTCTGGCCCTTCCTTTTGGTCCAATAGATCAGTAGATGGCAGAAAGGCCATGCAAAGGCCTTGCCCTCTTCTCTGGATACTATCTCTCTAAGGGTTGGTGTATCCTGACCGGCATGTTCAGAAAGAGTGGCTGACATCCTCATCATCGCTCTCCTCATGTGCGCGCAAAGGTGCCATGCTGCTCCTTCTGTGTCTCAATTGTGTTCCAGTCAGGCTTTCTCTGACCACTTATTTCCTGGTCAGCCCCTCTCCTATGCCGATGGCCAGATGATGTGTATACTTCTGTTAGGAGTCGTCCTTCTGCCTCTTCCCTAGGCTCATGCTTATGAGGGGCTGAGGCCTAGCCCCCGATCCCTCTGTGGGAGGGGGAGTTGTTCCCCCGCCCTGCTAGGCTTCCCAAATGAGAGCTCTCTCTCTTTCTATCCTTAACTCGCACCTTTCGTCTAACTTCCACCTGGGTTGCCTCCTTCACTCAGTACTGCGTGCTGTTCTTCGAGGCAATGTCTTGGCCTCAAAATCATCCTGATGCTTCCTTTGCATCATAGACATAGAGATCAACAAGGGCTATCCTTCTCCCAGGGCCAGAGTCATTCACAGCGTTACCGCTCGCCTTAACCGCTAGAAGAAGTTTGAATTCAATCCTTGGCAACACCATGTTTTGATCCTGTATTTTGTAATTTTCCACACATACCAAAGCTACTTGCCTGTTGCACTTTACACATATATTGCTAAGCTAGTTATTTTCTTTTGGTTTTGATTTTACTTGTCTGTCGTGGCCATCACCACAAGGCACACCAGCGCCCAATCACCTTTCTAAAGGCCAATTTTCATCCAGTTTTCATACTAACAGGCCGGTCATTGTCAGGCTCACACTGTTTTTTATTGTGCCTTTTTAGGCATATTGTGGATTTATGACTTGAACTCCACAGTTTAAACCATCTGCTATCTCCACTACGATTTCATATGTGTGAACCTTGTATCAGATTTATGTCTGGTTGTTTTTAATGTTTTTATTTTATGTAATATTGTGTGGCTTACAAATGATAAGCTGAAACAATAGAGATTGATTGAGTGATTAAAAAATAGGTCATCCTCTTTTAAATCAGTGCCTACAGATAGAGGAGACTCCATGGCTGCAGCAATATTGAGCTTCTTGGCACCCTCAGGGGGTAAATAATTGATGAAAAGTAAGCAGGTGTGTAGGAATGTGTCCTTAGCGAATGGTCACCCCCCCCACCCCCATGCTGATGGTTATGACTCTGAAAGTACACTGGAGCCTGCTTTCAAGGACCCAGGGCCAGTGCTCTCTCCCTACAAATGATGTAGATAAATTGGTAACCCCAATTGGTAAGGACTTTAACCACCTTATAATTCCCTGGTAGGTGGTACCAGTTGCACCCAGGGCATGGGAGTTAAAGGAATCCCAAGGGTCTGAAGCACTGGTTGTGCCACCCTGAGTGACCCAAGTAAACAGATGACAGCAGTCCTGCCATTGCAGGCTACATGAGCAGTGCAAACTGCTAAAACTCAACTTTGCCCTCACCATGAGTGGCAAGGTCAAAGCACTATCTTTAATATATGTCATCCACCCCTAAGGTAGGCCTTCTGAGACCAGGATGCTGGGTACATTATATTAAAGGTGCAGACATATCATTGCAAGCTTATTTGTCCCTATACTAGCCTCTATCCATTAAGGGCTACTATAACTGTTCGGGGGCTATAGGATAACATGTGCTTTGGCAAATTTAATTGGACATGCACCTAGCTGGCTACCTTAGAGGTTGCCCACCTGGTTTCCCCATCCCTTCCTGTGCCCTGACTTGCAGCCTGCAGCGGCTACCATCAACACTTGATTTGAGCCCCTGCCAGAAGGTGTGAATCCTCCCAGGAGGCTGAAACAAAGGCCTCCCTGGGAATGCAGTGACACATCCCTCCCTGACAGGATGACTAATGAAGTGGCACATCAAGGCGGTAAGCTTCAAAACTTTCACTGCCTCTGATATGCAACCAGGCTACCTCTCAAAGGAGAAAACAACCCCCCTGTCCCCAGGTTCATTTGCACCTAGGCAGGTGGGAAAATTAGGTAGTCAGGATGTGTACACCCCCAGAAGGCTAGCCACACCCCTAGGGTGGGTTACCTGGTCTGTATAGCAAAAGAAGGGCCATTTTTAAAAGTGGCAAAATAGAGGGTTCTGGGTAGAAAAGGTGCCCCCCGGATGTGGTCACCTCAAGGACGGATTGGCCACTGGGGATAGTAGCCAATTGGCTACTTGCACCCACACCTCTAAATCTGGATTAATGGTACACCCCTAGCACCATAACCTCGGATCTGAAACTGGCTGCAACAACGGACAAAAAAAAAGCACGAAACCTGCACCTGCGGCAATCACCCAGCAACTGCACGACTGTGACTTGTCCTAGACCAGAGCACAGTTCCTTGATCAGAGAGCAGTTCCAAAGCCAAGAGCACCTCTGAGCACCAAAGACAAATCTATAACTCTCTTGGATTAGAAGTACTAGTCCCTTGCTGCCCGCAGGTAAAGCATGCTCCCAAAACCAAGAATCACTAACTATCGGGCCCATCAAGGGAGTGCCCAAAAGTAAATGTTCTAGTGCATTGTGAAAAATGTATTCCTGACCTCCAGCAAGTTTCAGGAGGCTACCCTTTGCCCCCAGACTCCAGGATGTCAAAGTAACCCAAGGCTTAGCTTGCTGCTGCCAAGGTTTGTTGGTTGCCAGTCCGATTACCACCACCTTTATTTGATGCTGTTCCTAGAGAGAATCCTGCAGCATCTTCAACTCGTCACCTTAGTAGCCCGTTGCAGCGTTTTTGCATCCGTTTCCTCACCAGAACCGTCTAAGCGGTTAAACCAGCAACTCTGCGGCTCCTGCTTCAGCATGATCGATTGTGACTAGTCGTTTTCTCCATTGACCACAACATTAAAGTTTTGCAGTAGTGAAGTGCACTGATTTATTTGTCCTCCTAAATTCCATTACTCCGGTTATACTCATCAATTTATTATTTATTTTGGTCTCTAAATTTGTATAAAATTCAACATATTTTCATAAATTGGTGTTAATTTCTTTTGAGTCGTGTCTATTACTTATCGTCCATGTTGGTACTCTGAAATGCTTACTACATGTTCCTCTAGTAGAGCATGACTGCTCTGTGCCTCTCTCCCAGGACTGAGCTGGAGATTTATTATTGTGAATCCAAAGGACCAATTTTAGGGTATTGTGAGAGTATTGCATGGTGGAACCTAATCAGCCTCGCTACACAATACTCCAGTTTCCTACAGTGTGGTTGTGCAAAATGATGACCAAGAGCAAAATACTGAAAAGGTTTGTGGCAGTTCAATTTCACTTAATGACAGGGATGTATATACTGATTGGTATGATTTGGATTAAAATATGTGTGGGGTCAAAAGAGACAATTCAGTGACATGTCTGAGTTATGTTGGACGATTTATTTGATAATGATGATGTTTATGACCAGGATGATACTCTTAAAATGAAAGAAAACAATCAGGATAGAGAGACCACAAATGGTGGTTTTGGATGCCGAGAGCAACCTTATGTTTGAACCTGGGCCACTACAGCACCCCAATTTGACAGAATGTTTAACAGTTTCATTTTTGTATGAATATATAAACCAAAAATAAGAAGTCCTTTGGACAGGACAACCTGATCTAGGATTAGGGCAGAGTGCCCTAGGCCTTCCATCTCAGATAAGCAGCCACTACCCCTGTTATTGCTTAAAATTCTAACTTTTTGCGGGAAGTGGGGCCAAAGACACAAGGAGAGGTGTTGTCGGGCCTCGGTGCCCTGCCAAGACAAGCTTTTAGATACTCTGGGGCTTGTAAAAAGATCTCAGACTTGGTTGAGCAGGCTAAGAATTCCGGGGAGTCTTTGGATACCAAAGTGGTCTCCAGGTAGGCGCAGATGGCAATTTGCTTTTTGGGTAATGCTAACTCAGGTTTAAAATACAAAAAAAGGAAGGTGTTGCATTTAAGAATAGACCCCAAGCTGGGTGACTTTGACAGGGTCTGAAGTTGGTTGGGATGTGCAAGAGTCCTTTTTTAGTGATGAATTAATCAAGGAGATCAGCAGATATGTGCAGGCTTTTGCATCACTTGAAAAGGTCCACTCTTTCCTAATGAGGGGGTTTGGGTGGGTTTCCCCCAGGGCCAGTGGGTACAGGGACCACCATGCTAGTCGTGCAGGCTACTTCAGGCACTATTACTACTTAAACGACCACTATAGGTTTACAAGACCAATGTTCTTCCCTCAGAGAAGAAAGGCCAAATGATTCGGGTTATATGGCGGACAAGGAAGGAGATGGGAAACCCAAGGTAAGAGTACTGTCCCCTCACTCTTTGAAAGTGGGGGACAGATTAGCTTTGTTTGCTCAAAAATGAAAATCAGTATTAATGGATCCATGGGTTATTTGATGGCAAGGGTGTTCAAAATATACTTTTATGCTGTTCCAGTGTAGATCAGATTCCCAAACCTGATACAGTTCTCTCAGGTGAACACTGTATTGAGATCAGTGAATGTCCAGGAGTTGTAGGCAAAAGGGGCATTAGACATGTTGCAGACATCCAAAAGTGTCTGTCAGAAATATATTTCTAGTGAAGAAGAAAAACTAAAAGTTCAGACCTGTAATACATGTGACTATCCTGGTTGTTTCCTTAGGTACAGGCATTTCGATATGGAGACAATCATAAGTCTGAGGAATATAATGCTTTCCAAAGATTGGATGCTTCGTTTAGACCGGAGGTATGCTTGAATGACAATCCCATTATGTCAGGAGCAAACAAAGTTTCTTCAGTAATATTGGCAAGAGCAGATTTTCAGGGTCAAGTCCCTTTCCTTTGGACTGTTGTCACTCAATGGTGTGTCACTATGCTTTTGAAACCAGTGGTGGCCACTCCCAGGGCGTGAGAATAATAATTAGCTTGAACAATATGATATTTCTGTGACAATAGGATGTACACATAAGCCCTGTGCAGGATGCAGTGGATTTAATGAAGAATTTGGGATTTCTTATAAATATAGAAATGTCAGATTTAGTTCCATTAAAGTGGCCGACTTTCTTAGGGTTTCTGATAAGATTTAGAAAAAGGAAACTTTGTATATATATGTTCATTTACAGCCCTGATGAAGTCCATCTTAGCACGAAACTCGTTGGATGGGCTAGATGTTGATATATGAAGAATTAAACCCAATCTGTATGGATACTGTATTATGACTCCAGTGTCGTAATGGATTTAAAGACAAATTACTTATTTGATGGACAATGCTGAATATCGGCTAAAATTTACTTTCAATTACTTTTGGGTGATTTTTGAGTGCTCCCTTATGTGCTTTTTTAGTTTTATTTATATGTGGTTCCTGGGCAGTAGGGCCCTATGAGGTGAGGTGCTGTATTTTCTGTTCTCATAGAATCATTATCACGTGTGTGATTGTGTAGGGCTAATCCTGCTCTTTTTAGAGATGTGCACAATAAGATTGTTAATATATTAGAAAGACTTCTTCAGGTTCTAGAAGACAGTGCTGTTGGTGGAGCAGGTAAAGCAAAAATTTGTATACCTTCTCTATTTTGCATGAAAATACTAATTACGTAATCATTCTAAATATTTACATATATTAATCGTTTGTAAGACTAACCAAATTTTGCACCTTAATAAAAACAAGATACACGTGGGACTAAAATGCTAAGTGCATTGCTAATAAATGTAATGATTAACTGTGGTACACAAACTAACTGTAGGAGGTGTTGAAATAGAGAATTGCATGATTTATGTTGCTTTTTTGATGGTTTGTGCTTCTAGTGTTGCGGAATGGTGAGTATTATTGCTTTAAATGTTGCTATAAGCTAGGCAAATACTAATATATATTGAGATTAGTATGGGTTAGAACATTGTAATCTTCATATCCATATATTAATTACTTTTATGTTTGTTTTTGCTTAAGTTGGCATTCGGGCCTACTAGGCCGCAGTATTCAAAATGGAGTTCGGAAGTGGCCACCGTCATTTGAGCGCGATGCCTACTGCGCAGACTCGGATGGCTCTGAAGATCTCCAGGCGACCTCCGAAACAAGACGATGCGATCCTTGTCAAGGATAGGAACGTGAAGGATTGCCAGGACCCAGCTAGTGTGAATGACTAAAAAGATAATAGAGACTTGTACTCGGAGGTCTACATGTTGTTACTTAGGAACTTTTCGCCTGTGAACCGTTCAAAAGAATACAATTTGGGAGATGACATGTTCAGTCTCATGGGAACCAAGAAAACCTGGGAATAGAAGACATTATTTCAAAATTTAAGGGATTTAGCTAATCAGAACACTTCTACTTCAAAAATTGTTGCACATTGTTCTAGAAGTAAGGAAAAAAAAGAGTATATAAAGGGGAAATTTAGTAGAGGAAAAATGTTTGCTCCACATTTTCATTGGTGACTGTTGGTGTGGAGGATCGATTTGCTAGCGCGATAGCCTGTTCCCTTGGCTATGTGGGAACTGAGTCGTGCTAAGTGAGAGAACTTTTCCCGGACTTATTTGGGTCTTAATCTGAGTTTAACTGGACGATTTCATCTGAAGGGATTTGTATTAATCTGTGGGTTGACGTGTTCTTCTGGAAATGGTCGCCAGTAGAAAAATTTAGGTAAAAATAATTGTTATGTAAATTTGTGTCCAAGATATTCATTGAAATTCTGATTTGGTTGAAGTTTGACTATGCTAATTAATTGGATAAACCAAGCATTGATTAACAAAATGAGTCTGTGATTCTTTAATAAGGTATTGATTAATCGAAAGGTGTCTGAAGCTTTAACTGTGTTTTAGCTGGTTCTAAATCACCATCAACCAGTCCAACTAATTGGTCCATCGACCAAGTGGTGGAGTGCCTTGAAGTTAAAGTTAGGACTCTATAGGTACTGATGTATATAATGTAAAGAATTTTCCTCCGATCGGTAACAAGGTACCCCACATGTCCAGCGCTTTTTCCCTCCTGTGTGCAGATTCGAATGAGACGTATGAGTGTTGGTGTTAGGGGCCCCACCAATGCATGCGTGCGTGAATGAGTAAGGGTGATGACGGATCTGTGACGCAGGGAGGATATGTAAATTTGCCCTTTTCCGCTGGAGCAGTTTTTCTGGTAGCAGATTGATGGTTTTATTGCATTGGTTTGGTGATTATTGATTTATGTTCTAACATTCTATGTTGAGTCGTGTTGCATTTTATGTTGTTTGAAGACTTCCGGGACGTAGGAAGTTGGATGCCCTGTAGGTACACGGGGAAATGTGTGACAAGTGAAGTTGCACAACGCATTGTCTGGTTTCGAGTTGGTAACATCGTCGTGTGTTATCGTTAGGGACATTTCTGTGTGAATGTGCGTGAGTGCAACAGCAACAGGTTCTCTCGTGAAACTCTGGCATTAATTCTCAGGAGCAGCGTAGTCTCCACATGTGTTTTATCCCCAGAGAAACGGGTAGCCTTTTTGCTTGTTAGAAGGGTAAGGTAGAGGGAAGTGCTACTTTATCGGCGAAACAAAATAATTCTGTGCTAGGGTAGAGGTAAGCGCTGCCTACTGGAAATACAGAATTCTTGTGTAAATGAACAAAACTATCTCTTTGGTTTAGCGAAACAGGCAATGGTGGTGTTTTTATGTCGTTACTAACAGATTTTGATTGAGGAAGACGTAAGAAAAGTTTGCCGATAAATTTTGTAAAGGAGGGGTCAGCAGAAGCCGGAGTAGTGAGAAACGCTGACGTCAGAAAGACCGCACTGGGATTGGCCAGCCATAGAGAGACGAAGCTTTCACTGATTGGTGCGTTAGTGTGAACCGTGCTAGGAGTGGAAAATTGCCAGTGTGACGTAGATGCACAGGAGTGGAGCGTTGGTGTGAGTTGCGCTGGGATTGGAGAACTTCAGTGTGACGTAGATGCACAGGATTGGTGCGTTGGTGTGAGTCGCGCTGGGATTGGACAGCAAACGGAATAGTCGTAAAGGAGTGATTTGATAAGTCTAGTGATTCGGAAATAAGAATAAGTAAAAATTATCTATTACTATCCACCAGAGAAGGAGAAAAGGTCATGGTTTGGGAAAATTAAAAGCCTATTTAAAAAGGATAAGCCAATTGTGACTAGGGAAGGACAGATACTTCCTCCACTGAAATCGCCTGCATCCTTTATGGAAACGAAAAATGGGTACCATACATTTATTTGGCTAGATAATTGGGCAAATGTGAGAAGTTGGCCTGGCATATGCTGGTCACTAGTTATAGTGGCCACCTTGCACCAGTCCAATTCGACTCTTATGGTAGATAGGTTTAAGACAACCTTTTAAAGAAAGCTATCCTATTGGAGAGCAGCCTTCAGGCTAAGTCTCAGAGGAATGTAAAGCAGCTTGTTTTACCTTATAATCTCTTGAATTACTAATTGAAAGGACACCACACAGGTATATATATCAAATATATATGTATTTATTACTAGACACACTCTACTAATCTCTTTATGAGATTAGAAGCTGGGTACACATTCAAATGTCAACGTTTCACAATAAATTAAGCACAAATATGGCTGGAGCCCTAGGGGCGTACCAGACCATATACTAAGAAAATGGTATAAGAATGTCGACTTGCAAAATGTCAAGGCCTAGGGCCTGGAGAATCGCTGGGGCTTTACTACTGCAGTGTTAGCAGGTAAGTAACAGGCCCACGGGAGACGCGTGCAGTGTGTGAACACAGCCGCGGGTTCCCTATTGATTATAATGGTGCAAGTCGCGGTTGGATTTTTTAAGTTTTAGGGCACTTCGAGGAAGTCTACAAGCAAGCCACTTACAAGGTAAGTAAATCGAGGGCCAACACACACTAGGGCACCGGAGTGAACGAGTTACCGGGTGCATAGGTGTCTTTTGGTGTCGGTTGCGTCGCTGTTTTCTATGAGACCAAAGAAGACTTGCTGCTTGCGTCGGCTGAAGAAGTGTCCGGTGGAATCCAAGGGTGGATTCAAGAAGCTGAAGACCTGAAAATTGAAGGGACAGTGTTCAAAGTCACTTGCCAGGGACCGGTGGCCAGGAAGATGGCTGACCAAGGATGTCGGATGATTTCAGGTCGTCGATGGTGTTTTGACTCTTCGCTCACGAGGTCCAGGAGGGATCGACGATGACCAGCAGCTGGATTCGGAGTGACGTCTGCAGCTGATGGCGGTGTCGGCAACTGGATTGAAGCCAACAAGCCTTGGCAACTGCAATTCTCGTGTATCTGAAGAAAGTCGAGGGTGCAGACCAGCAAGGTCTGAGGGACTCACCCAGCGAGGGTAAGTGAGGGCAGGCCTGGAGCAACCAGGGGAGCCCTTTGAGTCGTTAAGAAAGTCTTCGGGGGACCCGCAAGCCAACGGGCAAGGGATCGCGCAGGCGCCTCTTCAGTAAATGCTTCACAGGAGCCCACGGTCACTTGGGACGGGGTAGGCCGCTGATTTTCACTGAGAGGCCTGCTGGAGGCTTGGGCCACAAATGATCCAAAGCACAAGTTCATAGAATGTCGTGAAGGGATTGCACTCGACAATAGTGCACGGTCCCCGGGTATTGCTGTTCCTCGTCACTCGTGGGGTCCACTCGCCACAGCTCTGCTGGGGACTCACAATGGCTGTCGAGAAGTCAGGAAATCGACTTCCGGGGCAGCAGGGACTTTGAACTCCGGCGGGAGCGGGAAAGTTTGCAACCGTTGATTTAGGTTCTTGGTGCCTGCCAAGCAGGGGAGTCACTCCTTGACTCTAAGGGAGATTCTTCTGTCTTCCAAAGGTAGTGGAACGTCGAAGGGCCAGGATTCTTCTCTGTAGAGCGTCGTCCAGGGTTATCTGATTTGCAATGGCAAAGCTTGCTATCTTATAGTGAAGATAGGGGAGGCACTAGCTCTATGACCACTCCTCTGGGAGGGTCAGAGTAGGGGGTGGTTACACCCACTTCCCTTTGTCCAGTTTCACGCCAGAGCAGGGACAGGCAGCCCCTGAACCGGTTTGAGCTGGCAAATGCACAGAGGAGCCTACTGCTCCCCCAGTGCAGGACTTCAAAGCACTCTAAGAGTGCACCCACCCAGCTCCAATACACTAAATCCTGTCTGGAAGGTGGTGACACCTCCCTGTGACATGATGCCTTTTGTTGGGCTTCCTCCACTGCGAGTTTCAGTCAGCAGCAGGAGGGAAGCCCAGTGTCTGTGCTGGTGGTATCCATTTTGTGATGCCAGGGCTCTTTCAGATTTCTACCGTGTTACCACAGTAGGTACATGTCGTCCCCTCTAGAAGGATGAGATCATACTCCCACACCAGTTACTGGTGTGGGGGTATGATTCCAAGTTGTTTGACACCAAACACGACATGTTATGATGCAGTCATTCCAAAGTTAGCTTTTACCGCGAGGTTATAATGCACTTAAGAGTATATGGTTTAACCGCATCCACAAACAGCCACACGGAATAGACCCTGCCAGCTGCAGAGGATCCCTGCTCAGGCAGAAGCACCCCCTCACATTGTAAACCAAGCACCCTGCCCTCAGGATTGATAGGGCCTGCCATAGGGGTGGCTGATAGGTTTATATGTGTGTGTATGGTGAGATATAGAAACCTATATCTCTGTGAGGAGTGCTAACACTACCTCACACAGGCTGCAGTAGCAGATTTAGTCTGCTTCCCAGGGGTGGCATAATACATGCTGCATTTCCCGGTAGGCCTGTGAAGTAGCTATGCCCTAGGTACCTAACGTACCATATACTAGGGGCTCATAAGGTACCACAGTATCCAATTACTAGTGCATCTAATATGCACACCAAGTCGTTTAGAGAGAACAGAGAGACTGGGGCCCTGATTAGCAGGGACCCAGCCAGACTAGGGCCAGACACCAGTGTATACATCAGAAAAAAAAGTGGGGGCAGCATAAGTGCAGATTCTACTCTCCTACAGCAAAGTATACAAAAGAAGATGGAGTTCTAGCGTTTCCAGAAAATGGTTTGTTTAGTTTAGCTGCATTAAGGAACTTAAGAGAAAGAATGATGAGTTTAGAACGGAGACATAGACCTACTCAATACAAAGCTTTGACGCAATGGGAAGAAGAGATGTATGAAAGGGAATGGCATCGGAGTGGAAGAAGGTATAATTACATGTTTGGTAGACCGTGTGGGCAGGAAAGTCATGATGACAGAATGAGGAGATGGCGGAGTGCAAACATGACTGATGGGATGTTTCAATTGAGAAATACTGAAGAGACAAGTGGCAGAAAGTGTACAGAGAAGAGAAACAATACAGGGTCAGAAGGTTATAAGTATGGTGTGAATGAGTCGGAGGATGATGTGCTAGAGGACATGTTTTATAAAAGTCCTCCCCCGTATCAACCAAATTCTACGTTGCTGACGCCGAGTGCACCAGTAAAAGAAACACTGTGAAATAACAATTTTGAGCAAACGCACCTGATTTAGGGAAAAATAATCCATTTAGAGTTTCTGAAATAGCACAACCTGTCAAGACTGGAAATGAAAACTCAGCTGAACTGGCTAGAACTACTCTGGAATTAACTGAGAAAATTTGGGAATTAACCAAAAATATGGAAGCCGTGACCGTACCTGTAACTATATGGCCAGTGATGCCTGTTTTTGATAAACAGAAACGGAGTGACCATTGTTTCACAGTTCCTTACAATAGTAATAAGCAAATCGAGACAGAAAAAAGTGGTTCTGGAGGAAATGCATGGGGAAAATTGGTAGGAACATCAGGTTTAAGTACTCCTAAAAATCTGACAATAAATCAAAGTCCAACAAGTAAGAAGCTGATGGCAACAGAATCGGCACCAGCAACCCCAAAAAGAAATATGCAGCGAACGAGAAATGAAACAATCCCTGTAAGTCCCACTTCTGATGAGTTAAAGAGATTGGTTAAGGAGTTTACAGCGAAAAGATACAGAACCTCAACCTTTAGATGTGGCAAAATTAAAGGTAACTTTGGAGGAATTAATAGAAGGGACTATTCCAACTGAAAAATTAAAAGCATATCAGGATGAGGAGCTAATGTTTCTCTGCAAGAGTATAACTTGGAGAGCGAGGAATTTGCATGAGAAACTTGAAGAAACAGCGAGTGAAATGGGCATTGACTTTGAGAAAATAAGATGATTACAGAACCATATAGAGTAGATTTTTCTGAGAAAGATATTGAAAATCTGAATACTGCAGGGAGATTGACTCAAATTAAAGAACTAATTGCCTTGTTAAGGAAATGGGGTGATGTGGATAGATGGCAAAGTAGGTGGTTTCGAAAGAGAGAGGATGTGACAGACAAAACATTTTCGGCTTTCCCGGTAAGAGAAAAGGAGACAGTAGTAACTGAATGTCCCATGAGGGAGATCCCAGGAGGAGGTTATGTACATGTTCCCTGGACTAGACAGGACATTTTGTCATTTACCAATGATTTTCCAAGGCTAAGAGAAAAGCCTGTGGAGTGGTATCGACAAGTGGAAAGGTTTGTTAAATTATCAAAAGTGTTGTGGATAGATTTGAATGGTCTTTTCGATATAATTGTACCAGCAGATCTATGGGCAGAATGTAAAATTACAGTAGGTTGGCCCACTCAAGAGTATCCTAGGGATCCTAAGACGGGTGTCCCTGATCCAGAGGTAATGAGAAAGTATGAACAGGTAATTACTTTTTTGAAAAATAAAGTGCCACCAAAAAAGACTGATTGGGTAAACATTGATGAACTCACCAAGAAGTTAAGGCATCTGTCCATGCCTATTATGAAAGGTTGCTGTTAGCTTTTGAACAATACAGTGGTGATGAGAAATTGAGTGAGAAGGATTTAAGTCATTTTCTATATCGATTCGTTTATGGTTTAAAACCTGAAGTAAGCAAAATGATTAAACAGCATACAGTGGATTGGCAAAATAAAAAGATAGATGAAGTGTTGAGACATGCAAAATATTTTAGTGACGAAATCGAAGCAAAACAATGCAAGCTGAAAGAGAAGGCCATGTGGGCACAGGTTAAGGTAGCGAAGAGACAAGAAGCCCAGCTGATTGAACAAGCAAATGGCATGGGCCAAGTGAGACAAAAACCTAATATTGGAAAAGGAAAGGGACAAATTAGCTTAGAGGAAGCAAAAAAGAAATGGCCATGTCATAATTGCGGAAAATTAGGGCATTGGAAATCCGAGTGTAAATTGCCCCCGAGTGCTAATGGCGATAATGCATCATTGAATCCACAAGTGCAGAATGAGGTGAGTTGTCAACCGCCGTGACAGCAGCAGGTTGTTGCCCAACAGTGTCAGGTGCCAAGCCACCTTTTCCACAGAGCGTAAATCCTCAGAGATACAGTAATGAGACAGGATTCTACACCGAGGAATAGGTAACAAAGCTACCGCAAGCTAGTGCTGTTTCACAGTATTGGCTGCAGCGCGATGAGAGTGAGTCAGAAGAGAGTTATTTACGGTGCCTAGGAGACGAAGAGGAGTGCGTACTTGGCGCAACTCTAAAGGTAGACCATACAGGACCCTTTTTGGATGGAAAAGTAAATGATGAAAATATTACTTTCCTAGTAGATACTGGTGCTACTCGTTCAACTGTTAGGACAGCTGACGTTAAAAATCTTCCTCTCTCAGGTGACACAATCCAAGTAGTTGGAGTCTCAAATAGACAGATAAAAACTTATCTTACTGAACCTGTTAAAGTTAAAATAGGGAAATTCACCGACATGCATCAATTTGTCGTGTGTGACACTAGCCCTGTGAATTTGTTAGGGAGAGATTTGTTATGTAAAATGAACTGTACGATCTTCTGTACTCCGGATGGTATAGCTTTTGAAACTCCTGATGAGGATGTACTGTATAGAATGACAATGGCCAATCTGGAACCCAAAATTACTGAGGCATTTGTTGTATTTGACCCAGAGGAATTGCCTCAGGAATTAAAGAAAACAGTGAAACCCGAGGTGTGGGATTTCACGGGAGAAGATATGGGATTGATGAAAAGAGTAGACCCTGTGAAAATAACAGTAAAAGAAGGAGTGAGCTACCCGAATATTCCCCAGTATAAATTGACACCAGAAATAATTGCAGGAGTGACTCCTGTAATAGACAAAATGATTGACCAGGGAATTTTGAGAGAGATAATGAGTAGTCCGTGTAATTCACCAATCATGGGTTTGAAGCAACCTAACGGAACTTTCAGGATAGTGCAAGCTTTGAGAAAAGTGAATCAAATTGTTGTACCTTGCTGTCCCATTGTACCAAATCCTTCAGTGATCCTATATCAGATTCCCCACGATGCAGAATGGTACACAGTCATTGAACTGTGTCATGCTTTCTTTTCTATCCCATTGCACCCCGACAGCCAACAGATCTTTGCGTTCCGGATCGGCGAACGTACTTTGGCATGGTGCCGAATCCCACAGGGGTATACAGAAAGTCCATCGATATTTAATCAGATTCTAAAGAAGTCCTTGGAAGATTTAAAAAATATCCCGAAAGTTCAGTACTAGTGCAATACATCGATGACCTAATGGTGGCATCGAGGACACAAGAGGCATGTGTGGTGGACACAGTTGCACTGTTGAATCATTTGGCAGATGGAGGACTTAAGGCATCCCCATCGAAATTGCAATTTTGTAAAAAAGAAGTACAATATTTGGGTCATAAGATTGAGAAAGGTCTGAGAAGGGTGACTGCAGACAGGATCAGAATAATAAAGGGAATGAGAGCACCAATGACTCAAAGAGAGGTGAGAATGTTTCGTGGAATGGTGGGATATTGTCGTCAGTGGATCAGCAACTTCTCGCAGATTGCAAAACCTCTGGTACGCTTGATGAAGAGTGATGTGAAAGACCCCCTTGAACTGAACAAAGAGGAGATTAAGGCATTTAGACAATTGAGAGATAGCTTGTGTGAAGCACCGGCTCTAGGAATGCCTGACTACGAAAAGGAATTTGAGCACTATTGCAGTGAGAGCGCTGGGTGTGCACTTTCTGTGTTAGTACAGAAGCATGGAAAACTGAGACAACCAATTGCATACTTTTCAGCTGTACTAGATCCTGTAGCTGTAGCGTTGCCTGGTTGTTTGAAAGCAGTGGCTGCTACCTGTAAGAGTTTGGAGCAGAGTGAAGGAATCGTGATGGGATATCCTGTGAGAGTGTTTGTACCCCATGATGTTGCAATCCTTTTGACAAGAAGCCGCACACAGTTTATGACGCACAGTCATCTAACTAAATATGAGAAAGTCATTCTGGGTGCTACAAATGTGAGCCTTGTGAGGTGTCTTAATGTAAATCCCTCGACATTGCTGCCTGATGATGTGAATGTGGAAGTGAAGAATGACGTGGATCATGGTTGTTTGGAAGTGCTTGATTTTTGCACTAAGCCCCGACCGGACATAAAAGATGTGCCTCTGAAAGAAAGTGACTATGTGATGTTTGTGGATGGGTCATGTCTAAGAACTGAAGAAGGAATTTTGAGTGCAGCGTATGCAGTATGTACTGTAGCGCCTGTGTTGGAAGCGTCTTGCCTGAAAGGAGTGAGATCACCTCAGGTTGCTGAATTGTTTGCATTGACCAGAGCATGCAAGTTGGGAAAGAATCTGCGAGTAACTGTGATTACCGATAGTCAGCATGGATTTGGAGTGGTGCACGACTTTGGGCAGATGTGGTCCCAAAGAGGGTTCTTGACGTCGAGTGGAACTCCTATAAGGAATGCTGAAGTGGTTGGCAAGTTGCTTGAGGCGATACAGCTACCTAAGCAAATAGCGGTTGTAAAATGCGCAGCCCACTCTAAGGGTACTGACTATGTGGCAGCAGGTAACGAATTTGCGAACGACATAGCGCAGTATTGTGCGCGAAACCAAAACTCTCTGAATCGGAATCGGGAAAAGGAAATTAACTCATGTCCCTTACTATTTACTAACACTGTGAGTACTTGGGAGGAAGTGAGGCAGGAGAAGAGGAAAAGAAACAGTGGATAAAATCAGGATGTGCACCACGCGAGATAGACAAAGTCTGGGTTTATCGTGATGGAAGACCAGTAATGTCTGATAGCATGGTCTCTACTATGGCGCGGATGTACCATGGGCAAGCATATGTAGGTAGGGATGCCATGATCAGACTTTTCAAACAGACCTGGTATAATGCAAAGTTCTGGTTTGTAGCTGAGAGCCTTTGTCAAAGATGCCTTATATGTCAGCAATACAATCCAGGAAAGAAAACAGTGGTGAGTTTGGGAACCATAGGACGGGAGGGAGGTCCTTTCACCAGAATGCAGATTGATTTCATTGAAATGCCCCCATGTAATCGGCTAAGGTATGTTCTAGTAGTTGTTTGTCTGTTTTCACGCTGGGTGGAAGCGTACCCGACCAGAAGGAGTGATGGGGTTACAGTAGCGAAACTCCTATTGAGAGAATTCATTCCTAGGTTTGGTTTTCCAGTGACGATTGAATCAGATAGAGGAAAGCATTTTCAGAATGAAATCATAAAATTGATTTGTGGAGCACTGAATGTACAACAGAAACTACATTGTGCCTATCGTCCAGAGGCTCCTGGAGTAGTGGAACAGATGAATGGCACCATTAAAAACAGATTGGGAAAATGTGTTTGGCCACAGGTTTAAAATGGTCTGATGTCTTGCCTCTAGTGCTCATGACTATTAGATCGATTCCTGATAGGAATACTGGCCTGAGCCCCCATGAAATTGTTATGGGTAGAGCGATGAGACATGTTTTCATTCCTGTAAACAAACTGCTGCCTATATCTGATGACTTTGTGTTGGATTATTGCAAGGGGTTGGCTGATTCCGTTCATTCTGTGTTTCATCAGGTTTGATCGGATGTAACCACCCTTGAAAAGAAGCCAGCTCATGATTTGAGTCCTGGAGACTGGGTGCGGATCAAAGTGCATAGGAGGAGAAATTGTCTGGTCCCACGTTGGGGGATACCACGTCAAGTGATTCTGACCTCGACAACTGCTGTGAAATGTGCCAGAGTGAAGAATTGGATTCATGCTAGTCATACTCTTCGAATCCCTAGTCCCATAAATAGACCTGAGGAAGAGTATTTGGGAGAGTCTGATACCAGCTCTGAGTCTGAATCAGAAGAAACAAGAACAAGACAAACTCCAAGAAGAGGAGAATTGGAGTCAGGTGGCGGAATTTACCATTAAGGAGACGACTGGAAATTTCCGATTCTAGCTCCGAATCAGACACTGAACAGGTGGGAATACAAGGAAAGATAAAAGAAAACCTTGAGGAAACTGACCAAGAAATTCTTGATAAAGAAGCCCCACATGCAAGTTCAAGAGAAATTCCACCTGAGGTCATAGAACTAGAAGGTGAGGAATTAGATACAGAGAGTGAGGGTAAGATTGTTGCGGAAGATCCCCGAGGAGGTGTAGGGACAACACACATCCATGTAGAAGAAGGGACAGTTAGTCAACATGAAGATTGCGTGGATGAAACACGAGGAGGGAAAACTGTAGATAGGGAACCTGAGGTCTTGAAGGTAAAATCCAAAGAAGGTAAAAGTCACACAGATACAGAATCTGAAGAAAGTGAAGGAGAAGGCCAAGGAGGACGAGTCTTGAGGAAGAGAGCTTGGAAAACCGAGCAAGGTGAGAAGGGAAATAGGTTGAAACGACCGTCGAAAGAGGAAATTTGGCCAAATAAAATAAAAAGATTGAGATACCGACTGACGAGAGTAAGATCATCTAAAGCTGAACAAGTGAATAAAGTGTCTAGTCAAGAGAAATCAGAAGACACTGATCTGACACACTTGAAGAAAGAATAGAGAATCAAGCAACCCAACCAGAAGTATAAGTCACCTGAATGGACGTATGTGGCACTTCCTGATATACAAGAGGAAGTAGACAGCCAAGGAAGTCTAGGAGTGACTATACCGGAAGTGGTTGAAGAAGAAGAAGATTCGCAAATCCTGAGAATCATCTTATCTGATATCAGAGAAGAGACGGATGATCAGGAAGTTCTGAACCAAGACTGGGAAAACGAGGACAAAGACGATCGAATGCCAGATTGAAGTAACAAAGAAAAGATGCAGAGAGATTGAAATACCGGATGAGACACATAACCAAAAGAACCAAGTAGGCGCTTACAGCCTTGGGTTTAGACAAAATTTTAGTTGTGAATAAAAGAGGCTAAGTCAAAAGACACTGATCATTTCCGAAATGGCAAACACAGAAGGTTGAAAACCTACATGTGGGTTTCTCCGAAGATGGTGCAAGGTGTGTTGTTGTTACAGGATTACTAATGCTTTTATGGATCGTATTAGCTATAAAAATTTTGTTTGGAGTAACATTCAAAAGGGTAGAGAATCACCCTGAGAATAAGACTAATAGAGAAGTGGTTTATGATACTCATGAGACTAAACTGGCAGATAGAACTGATTTACATAAGGATAGGTCATAACTGATTTTTCTAATAATGTTTTTTCAAAGTTATTATATGAATATGTAAAGACTATGGACGTTAGATATTGCTATGTTTGTATGCAGTTACCTGCATCGGTGTCAGAGGGTGTTACCTATCACCACCTTCCTGTGACATATGGAATAACATGTAGTGTGTTAGCAAGTTTGTTCTATACAACAGGGAAAATAGAATATTATTATTCTGATGTAGATAATGTTTTCTCACAGGTACCTGTAGTTCCCAAACTAAATAAGGTGATTCCTGGTAAAACTTTAGGTGAATTTTTCTTAGAAACTAGAGAATTAACTTTAGAAGAAGTGTTTAAGAACAATCTTACTTGTAGTCTGAGAAAAGAAGAGAAGACTTTCTTGGACATGGTAGAAGAGAGGATAATTAAGATGCAAAGAAAGGTACCTGGGGGAAGAGGGAAACAACAGTTTGGGATGCTGAGAAAGAAAACCCTTTTAAGGGAGAAACAAGCCCTGCTATGGCTTTGGATTGGCCTCAGAGAGGAAAATTGTGCATCAGAAGAAATAAAACTGTTTATGATAATTATTTTGTAGGTGCAAGTGAATGCCATGATGTATATAGAATCATGGGAGGATGGGGATTTAAAGGAGGAAAAGATCCGGTATTCCCTGGAAAATATTTCATCTGTGGGAACAGGGCTTATTATAGGTTACCGGACCATTGGTATGGTACATGCTACCTGGGCCTGGTCTTCCCAAAAATACTTCATGTGGGAAGGGGAGAGGAAGGTTTGCACGAAATAGGTAGACAACTAACACGTAGAAGGAGGGAAACTTGGTCAGAAATTGTAGGGGATATTTTTGGAGCACTGATACCGGCCGTTGGAATATCTCTGAATGCACATAAAATTGGAAAATTGTCGACAGTAGTGGATCGCTTATCGACACTGCTGCAGGGTTCATACTAGTAAATACTGAAATGGTTGCCATGAGAGCCATGATTATGCAAAATCGACTTGCCCTTGATATTATTTTATCAAAAGAGGGAGGAGTCTGTGGAATGCTGAAGGTACAACACTGTTGTACTTATATTCCTGACAAGAACCAACATTTAAAGAAATATATTAAGAATATAACTGAATAGCATGATGAAATCATTCCATTGGAGGTTGAAAGTGTTTGGGAAAGGCTTGGTGAAGGGTATTCTACTATAAAAAGTTTATTAACCAAATTAGGTAGTTCATTTGTAGGTAAGATTTTAATGCCAGTAACTTGTGTGGCAATACTAATATTGATTTTGAGATTAGGATGTGTATGCATAAAAAGAAGAAAATTACAAAATAGAATAAAAAGAGAAGTTGCAAAAAGAAAAGAGAAGTAGATGAGAGAAAGAGAAGTAGGGGATATAGAATTGGAAGAATGGAAAGAAAGTATGTATAAGAAAACAAGAGAGGATGAAATGGGAGAAACCATGATGTAACGTAAGAGAACTGAGAAATCATTTCCACCAACATTTTATGAAATTTAGTGGGATTAGTGGTGATGTTAAAAATCACCAAAGGGGGGATTGGTGGAGCAGGTAAAGCAAAAATTTGTATACCTTCTCTATTTTGCATGAAAATACTAATATTTACATATATTAGTTGTTTGGAGTGTTATGACTAACCAACTTTTGCACCTTATAAAAAACAAGATACACGCAGGACTAAAATGCTAAGTGCATGGCTAATAAATTTAATTATTAACTGTGGTACGCAAACTAACTGTAGGAGGTGTTGAAATAGAGAATTGCATGATTAATGTTGCTTTTGTGATGGTTTGTGCTTCTAGCGGAATAGTGAGTTTATTGCTTTAAATGTTGCTATAAGCTAGGCAAATACTAATATATATTGGGATTAGTGTGGGTTAGAACATTATAATCTTCATGTCCATATATTAATTACTTTTATGTTTGTTTTTGCTTAAGTTGGCATTCGGGGCTACTGGGCCGCAGTACGGAAGTGGCCACCGTCATTTGAGCGCGATGCCTACTGCACAGACTTGGATGGCTCTGAAGATTTCCAGGCGACCTCCGAAACAAGACGATGCGTTCCTTGTCAAGGATAGGAACGTGGAGGATTGCCAGGACCCAGCTAGTGTGAATGACTGAAAAGACAATAGAGACCTGTACCCGGAGGCCTACATGTTGTTACTTCGGAACTTTTCGCCTGTGAACGTGAGGTGGGCGGGCTTATATCGCGCCTCCAGGCGCGTGTGCAGCGTCACAGCGGTTCCAGGGCTGCTGGGAGATGAAGTACCACCAGCGTGGGCCGTTCCCCTCATGGCGCATGTCACCCAGCGTGGGCCGTTCCCCTCACGGCGTGTCAGCGGACAGAGCAGCTGGTAAGAACCGTTCCCCTCACAGCAGCGTTTCTGGCAAAGCCCGGTCTCAGTGCGTCCTGCGCTGCGTGAGGTGGGCGGGGCTTATATCACGCCTCCAGGCGCGTGTGCAGCGTCACAGCAGTTCCAGGACTGCTGGGAGATGAAGTACCACCAGCGTGGGCCGTTCCCCTCACGGCGTGTGTCACCCAGCCTGGGCCATTCCCCTCACGGCGTGTCAGCGGACAGAGCAGCAGGTAAGAGCTGTTCCCCTCACGGCAGCGTTTCTGGCAAAGCCCGGTCTCAGCGCGTCCTGTGCTGCGTGAGGTGGGCGGGGCTTATATCGCGCCTCCAGGCGCATGTGCAGCGGTTCCAGGACTGCTGGGAGATGAAATACCACCAGCGTGGGCCGTTCCCCTCACGGCGCGTGTCACCACGGACGTCTCCAGTTTAAAAGTTGTGTAGGATCTCTGAGGAAGTGCGACTGAAGTACTCAATTGTCAATACAAAATAAGAAACTAACCAAGGTTGGTGGCACCATGTTGTGTAGTTTCCACAAATCAGTTGGAACGACGCGTTTGGGGACGACATAAACTTAGGATGGTGCCAGACTGATTCCATGCAGCCCCACAGGATAGGTTGTCCCATGGACCACCTGGCTCACAGTGCCACCATTAGCCCACTAAACCTAGACAGGTAGCAAAGAGTTCTGGCAGCTACTGCCCATGACAACTCTGTTCCCTCGGGAACCGTGGTGGTGACAGACCTAGAACTTTTCGCTCAGTCACTCGGGTTCTCTCTTGCTCAGGGAAATATACAAAGAATATACAACGGGACATCTTCAATATTTATTGAACCTTAGTGATTCTTGTATAGAAAATATGTGCTGCAATGATTAATAGACAGAAGCAGACAAAGGTTATAATGAGTATCAAAACAGTGAATAAAACGAAGTGTTCCAGCAACTTGTTGAGACAGCTTATATATGCATACATATACACTATTATAACAATCTAGCATACTCCTACGATGCAAACCCAAACCTATGTGTCCAGGGTGTGAATTTATGATCTGCCAAGAAACCCCCTTCAGAATGATCTAACCCCTTTACAAGGTGAGTAAGAGTTTAGGACCCCGTCTTGCTCACAAACTGGTCACCCCTCACGGAGATGCCAGGCTGCTGCTAGGCAAAAGCTCCAGCATGCAGGGACCCCTTGAAGTCAGCAGAATTGTCGCCTCTGATTGTGTTTGGAGACAAAAGGATATATAAAGGAGCATCCTTGCCTCGGGCCGTGATTGTGATCAGGCTGCCTATTGTTTGTATTCCACAGATAGCTGTGTCGCCATATGGTTGCAATAACAGACACATGTGTATCACACACATGAAGGCCTTGCACATAATGCCAGGGCAATATGATAATGTTCTCATGAAGTTCTTTGTGTCAGCAAGGTTGGTGTTTCTTAGAAACGAACCCAAGTGTCACAAATGCAAATGTGTGTCAAAAGTCGATGTGACAAAGTGACAACAACTTTAGGAAAGACCTTGTACATGTAAAATGGCACTATGTCGTACAGGCCTAACTCAGGCACATGACACAGGGGGATGTCAGTGTCCATTGTGGAGATATAGGCCACTTCTTCATCTGAGCTCTGTAGGTACGCCACTAGGGCCACTCCTAATACCTTTATTTCTCACTATCAGGGTCCAGAAGTGGGGGAGATTTTTACCTCCAAAGTTCGGTCCACTGTGGTGTAAGTGGGCTGTCTTTACTTTTTGTTTGACAATAGTAATGTCTGAGAGAAGATTGTACCATTGTCCTGTTTTTTTGGCTTAGTATGTCTCACTGTGTAATGGAAAGAAGTGAAAGGGATGCGGGAGGTAATGCTTTAATGCTTACTAGTTATTTCCATTACGGCCCACCCTCCCTTCTGGTTGTCAGGCTTGGAACAAGCAGTAGGTGTGGAGGGGCTGGAAGCATATTGTATTGGTATGGGGTGTGTCTACAAGGCACAGGGGCCCCACTGTGTAATGGAAATAAGCGAGAGTAGGACTCTGAGGAATGCAATTACCTTTCAGTAATAGAAGCATTCCTAGAGGATTATCGCTTAAGTCAGCACCATACTGAATTTCAGGATGGTTCTACTAGTGCCTTATTTGAATAAAGAAGCCTCCTGGCTGGGAATAAAGGGTAATTGGAGGCAGTATGATCAAAAGTAGTAGAGAGACTGAGAAAGAGGGGACCATGGTTACACAAGGTAAAATGAAGATGGCTCTACTTTTAATGGGAACTAACCAGTTTTGTGCGTGCTCGCTACTATTTTACAAGAGCAAATATTACATAAAGGACAACAAGATGTAATTCTTTTTTTAATGGAAATATTTAGAGAAAGTTTTCTAGGAAATAGGAGAACAGTATGGACAGAGATAGGGGAAGGACTGCAGAGGCTGCTTGGTAAAAAACATTTTAAAATAATGAGTATTCCCCAGTATTTGCTGGAGAAACTGGTACAATTAGGGAACTCTGCAATAATATACTTAACTAGATCTTGAATGAGGGGTGAAGCCGCATTAGAAAAAAGTACATCTGATCCCCTTTTTACCTTCAGTTGAAACATGCACATCCGCTCTCAAAAACGTGTAAATATGACACCATAAAATGTTTTAAAGTTCATGTAGCATAATTAATCACTACTATATGTATTCCGTTCCAAAACAAACATAGACCTATTGAATAATATTTTATTAGCTTCAAGGCACAAAGTGCACGACACATCATGTGGGTGAACACAAACTGTCCTAAGGTGTAAACAATCGATAATCTCTCTATGCCTAGTGTGAAGTCGTGACGACGGATAACTCTAGAACCAGGTGACTTCAAGATTTCTGAAATAACAGCATATTGATTACAAGGACAGATGAATGGAGGGTGCATTTGGTGAAGCAAGACTGAAGGGCACTCTCATTGTTTTGTGTATTGAGAAAACCCTGAAAGAACAACAGACAACTTGTCAAGCAAAACATTTGTTTGAAAAACACAAATGAGAAAATCTCTTCTCCAACACGGGTCAACCAAAAAGCTTATTGTAATGTAATTCTTCTTGGCCTTATAACACTTTTACACATCTCTAGGTATTAGTCCTGTATTGTATTTGTTTCCTAGAAGCTAGCAACCATCCTGGTTGTGTTCTTTTTATTTTTATAAAATTGTGTATGTTGCGTTAAAAATGTTTTCATACCCAGGCTCTTAGGATGGGTTTGTCTATGAATCAAACAATCAGTTTATTGAATCAACACACACCTTATTTCATACAATATTTTTAAACCAATAAAATACAAATAACACAAATACAAAGGGCAATAACTATATTTAGCTCTGAAATCTATACATAGATCTTTAGTCAGACTTTTTCCATGTGGGGGGTCTACATTGGAATCAAGCTACGTAATATAAGAGAAGACAACATTTTCACTAAATTAGTAACACATACCAAAAGAACACCCTAATCTGAACTCAGGTACCCTCTAACATACCTTTTCCTCAGTGCAGCCCTGTTTCAGTTCCTCAACCTATAATTCCAGGAGATCCCAAGAAAGGTGATTAGCACAGAGACAGCCATTGTATGTCATCATAAGGGGATAGACATACACTCATACGGCCATATTTACGACCCAGTTCGGATCACACGTAAACCACTCAATGTGGTGCAAGAGCGACGCAAATCGCAAGTCATATTTTAAAAGCCACGCAAAGCCACGTTGCGGGCGCTAACATTATGGTGTAACGCAACCATAATAGGCATTGTATGGGTGCTCCCAAGCAACTCCCATGGTATCTGACGCAGATTTACAAGACTATGTAAACCTGGGAATGTGCCAAAAAGATACGCCTCTCTAGGAGAAGCATAACAAGGAGAAATATCTTTACTTCTACACGTTTTTTCCTCTTTCTATAAGTCCTGCATTCTGCAGCACACATAGAAAGCGGAAAAAGCCTCTCAGGTTTGTTTTTGTGCAGGAAGGTGCCCCTCTCTTCCCCAAAACGTTCCCGTCTACAACATAGGCACCCTTGCACCATGGTGCAAGGGTGTCTGTGTTGGAGCTAGGCTGCCTAAATGGCGCTAGTGCAAGGGAAAAAGGACAGGAATGTGCCGTATTGGATAAATACAGCACATTCCTGCCTCTTCCCTGTGACACAGTGCAGCGTAGGAAGGTGAATTGCTGTGCTGTGCTGCCCTGCACCACAAAACTCATAAATATGCCCCATAGTTTCTATGGCTGTTTTAACTCCAAATGTTAAACAATTCTCTAATACTTTCTGAATTAATGTACACTGGGGGCATGCCACTAAGCAATGTTTCAGCATTTATAAGGACAGGAAACTAGCCCCAACAGTGCATTATAAGGCTATTGCAAGTCATAGAGGAATACTAGAAAAATCTATTATCTCATATAAATCAGACCTCCGGTTTTAGTCAAGGCAATTTCCCACAGTGAAATCTTCTCCTTCACACAAAAGGCTTTTTCCCTATTGTGCGCAGCCTCACATTCTCGAGAGACATGTGATCAGAATCTGCTGGGCAGGTGTGCACAGTCCATTGTTTCATTTGAAAAATAAAAAGTGCCTGTGCCCAAAGATGTGCCTAGAACTCTGCAGCTGCCACTATTAAAATATCAAAACACTGAGCGCCAAGACTGTGTAGGCCTGATTCCACCTCAGGCCTCCTTAATCCACTGCCAGACTCTTCCTGCCTGTTTATATCCTTTTTTTAGACTCCTGCATTCTCCCTTGGTGAAATGCATTCTCACACTGTGGCAGCAGAAGTAATTTGCAACTTTAAGGAATAGGCAGAGTAGAGATGCAGGGCTCTAGGAAGGGGTAAAAACACAACAAAGCCACATTATCAAGTAAATGGTCTTTTAAAGAATGGTGAAATACTAAGATGCGGCTGCGATAAGGCACCAGAGCAGCCAGACCCCAGCAGCGCAAGAACTGTCTGTGTGTCCGGGAAGCTGTCTTAGCCCGGGCTGACACACAGGGCCGAGGGGCTAAAGCCCTTTCAGCTCTATGGCCGTTGTGCACCTGTGAACATCCACCCTTTCCGGATTAGATGAGTGAAAGGCAGGTCCTAGCTGCTTTTATGATCAAGCACCTCATCTATGATTGATTGATTGAGCAACTTATAAAGCGAGAACAAATGCCCGAGCTCTTTACTGACATTATCACTGTCTACATAACCCTTATGTTGTATTTTGGAAAATTCTGTTAACAAGATTCCTCTATGAGTTGTTTGTAGAATTTGATCATGGTTAGAGTTTTTAATCTTCTTTTAGACAGATATGTTGGATAGAAGTTCCAAAGACGTGCTTTACTGTTAATTTAAAGAAGTACACAGCATTTCATTAAGCTACATGTTATTTGGAACTTGATACTTCTTCTACTAAATATTTCTCTTTTTAATAAAATCAGAGTTCATCTTTTCTATTGGTAATATGCCAAGAAAGTTTAGCTCCATAAGACTTAACCTGAATTGTCCTTGATCCATCGCCTGGTAGAAGTACTTTAATAATTCCCTTTTACATTAGAATGATGGCAGTCCAAGACATATGAAGAGAAGATCTGCTACTTTTGAAGTAACCATTTTTCTTTGGTGAAGAAGCCAATCCCCAAGTAGTCAAACCCACCCAATCACTCTAGGCAGTGAAACATACTGAAGAAATTATTTTAATGTTTTTGTTGCACCTTCCAGGATGACCTTTGTCTTAATTTTTTAGCACACAAAATAGTAAAGGTACACAACAATTTAAATAGCTCCATTGCATTTTTATATTGTAGGATATCTGATGTGTAATTAGACGACTATGTCTCTTTACACCACAAGCAAATACCACGTGGTAGGTTACAACGCGGACGTTACATCATCCGCGTTGTTACCACGCATGGCTTTACATTGCAAGTCGTTTCTACGACTTGCACTAGATGGCGCGCTGGACTTAGGAATAGTATAAATTACTATTCCTACTCCAGTTAGCGCAACAGCAGGGAATGTGTTGGATTTAATATCCAACACATTCCCTGGTGTTGCGCGCCATCTAGCGCAAGTCGTTTCAACGACTTGCGATGTAATGCCATGCGTGGTAACAACGCGGATGATGTAATGTCCGCGTTGTAACCTACCCGCATGGTATTAGCCGCTTTGAAACTGCTGTTTCCCAATTAGACGGAGCATAATATTATACTTGGTTGTGGCCGTTTAAATCTTTTTCACTTTCTTTAGGCATTTAACCATTTGTTCCAAGACTGTCTAGTGTCTGATGTTTCATTATTTTCTAAATAATTTGCCAATTCCCATATGCTATTTGGCAGCAAATACTTGCTTTGTTGTTTACATGTAACAAGATAACATTTGCTGTCCAATACACATCCGTAAGTACCAATAGAAAGATGTTCTGGAGGAAGCTTTTGTAACAGTCACAGTAATAAGGTTGCTCTTAAACTTAGTGACTTGAAGGGCCACATTTACGACCTTATCACAAAGTGCAACGTAGAACTCAAAGTTGCTGCACTGCATGACAGGGATGAGGAGAAAAGCGCCCGGCACACAATCAGGCTGCAGAGCACCACGCACACACCTTTGCACCATAATGCAAGGGTGCCTGAGTGTGTATAGCGTAGGCTTTGCACTGGAAGGGTGCCCTTCAGTGCAAAATAATATACCTAGACAAACTGTAAAACCTTTCTTACTTTGTATGTGTGCAGGTAGCTTAGGATAAATGAAAACATTACTCCTTTTATGCTTGCTTCAAAATGCGTATCTTTTTGGTGCAAAACTCTCTCTACTATTTTTAGTAGATAGGGTTTTGAATAAAAAACAATGGGTGGTTGCATGGGAACGCCCATGTACCACCCATGGAACACCGCCTTGACACAGAGTAACGCAATTGCTGGTTTGCGCTTTTTTTGCTTTATTTCATGCAACTTTTCAGCATAAAACAAATATTGCACTGGAAAATACATTAAAAATAATAATAATTTTGTGCAAATCCAGTGCAAAATGTTATTAAATCTGGGCCTAGGTTTGGCAAATCTAGAATTAAGAAGCTACTTAATCTAGGAAGCGAATTACTAAATGCTTAAATTAATAGCAGGCTCTCATTTGGTATGTGCAGCACCAAAGACAGCTTCTCGCTCTGAAGTGCAAAAGGGTTAGCTTAATTAACAGTATCTCTAGGTATACTTCGAAGAGCCTCTTTATCAGTCCATTTTCAACTAAGATAATTAGTTCTATTCAGTGTTTGTATCCTGCAAAAGCAAATTATGAAATATCAAGATATTTTAACAATCCATGTGGTGGAATGACAAAAAGACTGGTAACTTATAAACCTATGATTTTAAAAAAATAACTGTGTTTTTCTTTGCAATGGCTACGCACTTTTGGCATTTGTGACTCAAAGTGAGGTTATGTATGTTTGTGTATACATGCTATAAGAGGGATATGCTTGAATGATGAATTGCACCATGTTGTTAGGGCTCTGCAATGCAAGTGGCTGCACACAATTTTCTTCAAACCAATGCGTATTTGTTTTATAGCCTACAGGCTTTGTGCTTGCCTTGGCGCTGGTATTTCTTCCTCTGTCTGCTAGTATGTGTTATCTTGTGGGCAATAAGATTCACTTTTTGACAGAAACATTTTGTGCACTCTGTGCATTGGTATGGTTTTTCACCTGTATGCGTTCTCTTGTGCACAATGAGATTGCCCTTTTGGCTGAAGCTTTTCCAACATTCAGTACATTGGTAGGGTTTTTCTTGTGTGTGAGTTCTTTCATGTACTATTAAATTTGATTTACTGAAACTTTTGTCACATTGAATACATTTATATTTTTGTGCCTTCATGTGCTTCATTTGGTGTGTTACAAGATGTACTTTCTGACGGAAGCTTTGTTTACATGTAGTACACTCATATGTTTTCTGCCCTGTGTGCGTTCTCTGGTGCAAAATAAGATGCCTTTTCAGGTTGAAACTCTGCTCACATTCATTACATTGATAAAGTCTCTTTCCTGTATGTATTCTCTGATGTCTAAGAAGGTTCATTTTCCGAGTGAAGCGTTTCTCACATTCAGTGCACTGATGAAGTCTTTCTCCTCTGTGTGTTTTCTGATGCCTTAGGAGATTGCTTCTTTTAGTGAAGCTTTTTTCACATTCAGTACATGAATGCCATGCGCCATTTAGCTCTGTGATTTGATGAGAAGAATGCAATGTTACATCTCTAAGATCACTCACACTTTCATCACATTCAACAGATAACTCTACTTTAGGAATTTTCTGATATAAACCAGAATAGGCTGGACTCTCAATGCCGTCCTTACATTGAGAAATATAATGTTCTACTAGTTCGAGATCGATTTCTGAATACAATTGTCTTGAGTATATTTCTTCATTAGTTATTTGTAGCACATTCACATCTGATTTTGCTGACACATCTCTGTTGGCTGTTTTCTCATTGAATGTTGAAGAATCATTTCCACTATTTTCTCTTCCTATTCGTCCACTATCTGTTGGAATAAAATAAATATTAAATTAGTATCCTCTTTCAAGTACAGAATGGTGGCACAATACAGTTATGTTTTAGGGTATGTCCATGCCATGAAAATAGTCTTAGGGTACTTTGTCATATAAATAAAAAACCCTTTTACATATACCTGTTTAATCCAATGAGTGCTATGGACGAGATGGTCTCATCCTCATCTCAGCCTCAATCACAGTAAGTACGAGACCTTCTCATCCATATACCCACTAAAGGGAATCTCTCTGGTATGTGGACCAAAGTGATTCCCCTTTCCTCCTCCATCCCTGGTTGGCAGCAAAGAGTCATCCACTCTAGGTTTGAGACTGAATTCTTCCCTAGACCGAGCCACTTTAATTCCGAGTGAATGGTTGGTAAAATTTACTAGAAGCGATTTTTTTAATTCCGCTTCGGCCTCTCCCGGTAGCGATTCAGGCTTAGACTCCATCATCACCGCTTTATTTAAGCTTGTCTCTTTTTTTGAGAAGAAGGTAGAGATGGCTTTATTCTGTAAAGGGTTAGCTTTAGTTTTTTTACAGGCTCTTATGTAAACCAATTTTCCTGAATGTAATTTTTTTGCGGTCATAACTCCATACAGGTAATTCTCCTACCTCCAGCCTCCAGTGGCCTCAAAACGCTTGTCCTGAACCCTGCGACCCAAGTACTGAGACTTCGCGCCTAAAGTCACTGTCCTGGACCTCACACGCGTACACTTGGGCCCCTTAAATAAGTCGCCGGGCCAGGGCCCAAGGCTGTGGAGCAAATTTCCAATGCTCCCCTCCTTGCTTCTGGCCTGAAAAAGCTTCAGCAAACTTTGAGGGGTTCTTCTAGCACCAGTACTGGGGCTGCAGATGAAGAGATTGGTGAGGGTAGATTTAACCAGCCGCAACCAGCAGCCATAAACAACGACAACTACAGCAGAACACTAGCTGAGGACCGCATCAGTGAACGAGGCCAGCGCGAGTGGGTTCCTACAGGGACGCAGGCCATACCCAGAACTAACTGGCCCTCCTCTGTGACCAACTGAGGCACGCTCTCAGTGGCCGCCGTCTGATGGCAGTCTCACTCGCTGGGAAGTATGCCCTGAATTGACCCGCTCCAACCGTGTTAAATGTGCCAATGGGGGCAACAACCGCCACCCCTTTGCCTGCGCCAGGACGCTGGGCCCACTCGGAGCTTGTCGCTCATGGGTGCCAATTCCGGTCTGTGCTTCTGGATCCGAGCTCCGCGGCTCCTCAACACAGCCGGTACGGCACCTGGTACGAGCTCCCGCAACTCCCGCAGCCTCCGCGGCTGCCAATCGCCTTCTGCCTTTGGGGATCCCCAATCTAGTGCGGGAGGCCGGGCCCTCAGCTTTCTGACCAGAGCAGAAGCAGGGACAACCAGACCAGGCTAACAGCGATGAACAGCAACGAACAGCGACGAACAGCTGCAGCGTGTGACGTCAGCATGCACACAACAGGAAAGTCAGATTGCCTTCCACTGCCATCCAGGGCCCTCCCACTGCAATACAACCATGTTAGCATGCTCTATGCATGCTGAAATCATGGAACGTGCTATTTACACTATGTAAGCAGCATGCCTGTGCAGTCCAATCGCTTTCTTTGATATTGGCTAACAGCAGGTGTAGCAAGGAACAGGAGAGGCATCGGGGGATAGGTAATTGTTTTCCCTGTCCCTTGGTGCCTCTCCCATGAGGATTACTGATGGACGATCACATGGAGAGTGAGATCTTCCAGTAGGAATCCCCATTAGACACCAGAGATCAACTGCATTTCATGGGAGCATGCCTATCAGGGATGGAGCCTAGCTCCCACTACCCCCCTATGAAAATTGGCTCCACTGGAGATGGATCTCATTGATTTATCCCCCAGGGGGTTCAGATTATCCCACTAGTCATAGACAAGTTTATTGTACAGTTAATAAAAACCTTTATAAAAGAGACAAATAATTGAAGTGCTATAAAAAGCCTTTTCAGATAAAAACAGGTGTTAAGGTGCTGAGTGCTGTTAAAAATGTTGTACTTAGGTAGGCCGTAATAAAGTGAATTAAAACCAGCCGTCTTTGCATCGCTTGGAGCTGTGAAGCATAGCAACCACTTACAGGCTTGCGCAGTTTGCTCCGTCTGTCTGATTGATGGTTTCGAACAGTCTAGTTCCAGAGAGAGAGTTAAGGGGCCGGATGGCTAGAACCGTTACTCCAGCCTTCCCCTAGGCATTCAATTAATACATTATGAGGTTGTTGATCCGATGCACATCCACTTTAAGTTGCAAACAGTGCTTAGAGTCTAAAGGATGGCAAGCCATGGGTGGTTTTGCTAACCCTATCCGCATTTAAACCAGGTGCGCGTTTCACTTGCTGCTTGATGTACTTACTGTACTTAATTTGGTTGGTACTATTGTAATAAATTTAATGGTTTTTATATTGAGTTGACAGTTTTGCGGATTCAGGCTGCCAATTACTGCCTGCAGACATAAGCACACACCTAGACTGATAAAATTGGCACGAAGTAGCAATTTCCTTTGCAGTAATAGCTGAGGAAGATACATAAAATGTGGATTACCCCACAAGACATCAAGAATTGATTGTATTGGCATTACATATTTTGTTCATAATTGTTTTGTGCGTAGTTGGTGGGAGCAGGCCCCCCCAGGTATGGGCCTTAGCTCCCATTACCTCCAAGGAAAACTGGCTCCCCTGAGGACAGATCACACCGAGCTGCCCCCAGGGATTTTTTTTCTTTTGATTATAGTGGCAGCACATGCATTTGTTTCATAATTGCTTGGCACATGGTTAGTGGGTAGCTCATTACCCCCCATAAAGAAATCAGCTCTCCGGGGGCAGATCAAAACCGATCTGCCAACGGGGGACTCAAAAATAAAGCATTGGCTATTAGGTCACCAGATTGAATGTTGGGTAGTGCATTGGGGAATATTAATATATAAATGTATAGTGCGGACCCCCATTCTAAGAATGAGGAATTGGTATCCTTTAACAAATCTTTGTGATTTGGTTTTGCTGAATTTCCTATGACTTTTCACTTATTTGCTCAGATCTTTGGGATCTGCCTCCCCAAAGAGACTTTTGTGACAAAATGGGTCTAGCTGTCTAGTGTGCCTAAGAGTCGCTAGTTTCCGAACGAATGCTGGAATAGCTAGAGTACATAGGAGGATAAAGGAAGAAAAAGTATTTCCCAGTGCACCAAACACAATTCAAATCAATTACCTACTGGTCACTAGTGACATCAGAGATTGAATTGGCAGCACCTATTTTGTACATAATTGTTTGGCGCAAGGAATTGGGAACAGGCCCAATCATTCATGGGGCCTAGCCCCACTACCCCCAAGAAAGATTTTGCTTCCCGCTATCAGACCACATTGATATGTCCCCCAGGGCAGCTGATTACTCCACTATACACCAGGGATTAAATGTATTGATTGTTATGGCAGCACATTAATTTTTGTAATTATTGTGTGGTGCATAGTTCGTGGGAGCACACCCTCCCAGTCATGAGGCCTCCCTCCCACTTCCCCCTAAAAACATGAATAATCTCCCCTGGGGGCAGATTAGATCGATCTACCTTAGGGGGCTCAAGAATAAAGCCCTGGCCTGTGGGTCATCATATTGAATGTGGGTTAGTGCATTGGAGACTACTGATGTCAACATTTATAGTGGTGTCCCGATTCGAAGTATGAGGAGTTGGTATCCTCTAACAAATCTTTGTAGTTTGGTTTTGTTTAATTTCATATGATTATTCCCTTATTTGCATGGATCACTGGGGTCTGCCTCCTCAAAAAGACTTCTGTGACACACTAGGTTTAGTTGTCTGGCGTACTTAAGGGTCACTAGAACAGCTAGAGTGCCTATGAGGATAAAAAAGAAAAGGTATTCCCCATTGCACCAATATGATTTAAATAAGTGACTTTCTAGTCAGTCTAGTGTTTTCTTTGAGTCCCTAGTCCCTGTGGAGCAGATTGCTGCCTTCTGCCTCTCTATCTGAACCCCGGAGAGGTGAAATATCCAGATCTCCAGGGACATTATTTTGCATATAATTTTTCACCGGTGTGTGCCAGATTTGAAACTGTTCTGCCTTCACAGGGGATCCCTCCAACTTCTGTAGTTGTGTATTTGTTTGGATAATTTTGCGAAAAATACATTTGGTGTATTTCTTTTGGTGGCATATTGCTTGGAATTTCCCCCCAAGTTGTCTCCCGGTGTGGTAAATTATTTTCATTTGTGTTTTTCCATTTACCGTTTCAGTTTGAGGCTTCTATGGTTTCTTGTAAGGAAAATCTAACATTCTCAATTATGTTCTCTCACTACAGTGCGATGCATTTTTTCGAATGTGCTATTGATAGGAGCTGTCTGCTGTGGATTTTTTTGTAGCAGGTAAGAATTTCATTTTTTCATATGTTTGTACTGTGTGTTGTAGGACTTGTCTGTTACTGTTATTTGACCACTGGTGTAGTTAACGGCCTAGGGAGCCTACAGAGGCATAGTGATTGTAATACGTTTATGTGCACTGAGTGGAATGTATTTTTACCCTTGCATGTTTCTTTTCTACTAATGTAACTTGTAAATATTGTTTTGTTTAAACCTTTCTTTTTTGTGTAGCTTTTTGTGACTGATGTGGTGTTAGTGCTTGAATCTGTTTCTGTGTCTGCCTACTTTTTGTAGCAAGTGAGTCATTTGTGTGTACAGCTTGTTTTGTAACTTGAATTGCTGCTGTAAGGAAATATCTCTTTTGATATAATCACCCTGCAAATTATTTGATTGATGCTGCTGGGTTTCGACCCTGAAGTGCACTGGGCCAAGCTGACCAGGCCCCTGTCCATGTGCTCTGACCTCAAAAATGTTATGTGCAATTGGCGAATAACTGATCGGCACATTTACCTTACTTATAAGTCCCTACTATATGGTACTCTGGGTACCTGTAATAAAAGAGGCGCTCTTGTGATTTGGCACCCTATGATGACCCTCAACTACCACCATTTTAACTGACTTTAATGTGTTATTTTGCCCTAGCCTTAATGTAGGACGGTCCTGCATATGCCTGCTTCTCTTCTGTCCTGTAATCTTGCTGTCTTTCAGTGGGAGCTGTCACTGAGTGGAACAGTCTTGCCAAGAGCAGAGCTTGTGGGATGTGCATTTGAAGGCGTGAGAGGGAGAGAGAGGTGTGGAATGTACTTTTTGGTCTCGAAGTGCAGTGTTGTGAGCTGTGGTGCACACATGTGCTCGGTGTTGTACATTGAGAGATAACGTATATGATGCAGAAATGTGTATGGTGTTGTGAATTATGAGTTCTTACTGTTGGCTTTGACATGGTCTGATGTCATTCTTGTTTTCAGACTTTGCCTTGATGAGTTCAGACTATTGGCTTTGGCATGGCTTCATGTCATCTTGTTCTTTGACTATGACTATTGGCTTTGACAGGGCCTCATGTCTGACTTTGCCTTGGTTCTCTGCGTGCACTGCAGTGCTTGCAAGTTGTTTGGGTTATTCACATTCACGGTCTTGCTGTTTTCCTAAGCGATTGTTTTTGTTTAATGTACATTGGAAAGCCTTGTGGGAGCTTCATCAAGATAGAGGCTGGAAGATGTGAGAATGGAGGAAGGGACGTGAGAGATCCTTACTGCCATGGGGATGCTTGTTTGGAACTTGGCCAGTTCTGATAAAATTCCTCTGGCGCTGGGAGGAGGTCTTTCGCAAATCTTCTAGTGTGTTTAAAGCTGAGGGTTGCAGACTGAGAAACTGGGAGTTTGGAATCCGAGCGAGGGCAGACGTGTCTATCTCGGAGTGAGCCTGGTAGCTAAAGCTCTGAACCCCGGCTGTTAACTTCCCCAGTCAGAAGTGGGCTAAGATGCAGATGCAGTGTTTGTACCAGGTGATGTATTGAGTTTTGTGGTTATTGCCATCGTGATGTTCAGCCAGTGGCTTTGATCATCTAAGGTGTTTTCTTTGTGGTTTGAGAGGTGCACATCCAGAGAAATCCTCTGCTGTCGCCAGTAGGTAGTTATAGTTAGCAAGATATAGAGTTAATTTGCTCGTGTCGATAATGTAATCAATATAGATAGAATACAAAAACTGGAATTCGTAAATATATACCCTCTAGAATTCTGACTCAAACTTTTTTATCCTTCTTGTTTATAAATCAACATTATGTCAGAATAATGAAGTGAATAAGAACATCTTCAAAGTTTATGTGCCTGGCTCAAGCAAAGAATCGCAACAGGTATATGATATAGACTTACAAATAAATAGTCGAGCAGATTGATATAACAATTATTCAATCTTGTGAAAGTAATTGTGACGCATTTATGCTTCCATTAGGCATAGATATCCACGACATAGGATTGATACGGATATCTTCTTGACATCCAGTCACCGCTTTACTTTTTCAAAAAACAAAAGGTATGCATTCTTTATGTAAATCTTAGTCACATTCAATATTTCAGTGGTCTTTCAATTAATATCACTTTCAGACCAGCTTTGTTGTATTCTTATGTCTAAAGACACCACGATGGAGGTGTTTTTCTCAGCCGAATTTGGAGACCATAGACTGGGATTTTCTTGTTTAATTTTAATATAGAACTGTATAGTTGTGTAGTAAAACATTTTTTGATTGCTATATTGACTCCCTAACTCTAAAATAGGTTTTTTAATTTATATATATTTATTATTTGTATTTGTTTTATTATATTTCTAGTATATAGTGCACAAACCTGATCGGGCTCCTGACGAAGGTCTAGCCGAAACGCGTTGTCAACCTACTGCCCATGTATTTCCGCTGCTCACAGAGTAATAACTTGAACAGGAAAAATATCTATTGTATTTAGGAAATATCTGTTAGAAATGATCATGTTATGAAAATTAGGCACTACATCTTGAATTTGAATATTTAATCACGCCGAAGCTAGATTTAACTTGCACCTTTTTATGAATCAGTCTGTATATATAAAGAGACTTTATTGATGCATTGTGGTTTATAAATGTACATGTTTATACAGAGAAATTAATTGATTGTAAAATAAATTTTTTGTAAAACAAGAAAACAAAAATTAACAAAAAATACTCATATTTAGTATTAATTAAAGAGAACAACGATAAATATACAAAATTGTTTGCTTTGTTATTTGTAACAACATATTTTAGTGATATATGCAAGTAATCTTGTAATTTAACTGTCAGCAATTTTATTGTCTATGGGAGTCAATAGGCAACAGGTTTGATATTGACACTGTGCCCGGTGTCCCACCTTTTCACAAATAATAGGTAGTTATAGTTAGGACATATTATCCATAGGAAATCCGCAAACTTCTATTTGGAATAACTTTGGCGCCGGTTGATGAATATGCGCGAAATTTTCAAAACTCGTGGCCCGCTCCGGTCCGCTCCTATCCTGAAAGTCTCGGGGGAATTCTTCAAGCAGGGTCCGAGAAAAAAGGGGGGGTCCCAAAACGTGTTTTCCCCATGAAATTTTCCATAGGGACCTTTAGTCGCAGCTACAGCCCGAACTGCTGAACGGAATTACACCAAATGTGGCTGAAAGGTAGACCTTGGTTCAGAGTCATGCCTTTTGCTTAAATGGTGTGAATACGTTCAGTAGTTCCTGAGAAAATCAAAAGTAAAATCATAGATATATCTGGGCGGAGCCTAACCACACATCTCATCGTGAGATCTGATTGGCTGTCACCACTTCATCCAAGAAGTGTTGGCAGCCATCTTGGGACCAATATACATGATAGCACCTCATTAAAAAGTATTGCAGTTAACAGAATGTTTTAAGACTTTAGTTACATTATAAATCATTGGTTGATGGTACCATACTCATTTTAGGAATTGTGGTGTGTTCTAAGGTGATTTTACCATGTGAAAAAGCCTTCTGCTGGGATATCATGAATCATGTTTGAGAGACAACTATTTTCTCATGCTTTTCCCACAGAGGTTTGGAAGGTGATCTATAAGCTAAACTGAGAGCATATTTTCTGTAAATTCACATTATCTTTCTCAGTCATGTGAGAATGAAGTCTGACATTCTCAGTAAAACATGTACATCCAACAAGGGCAGAGACTGTCAGTTGATTCCTTTGTGTTCTACTGCAGCTTCCCAGAGCGTTCTAAAGAACAACTAGAGCGCTAACAGTCCTACTTATGACAAACGTATGGCACACCTGAAGCCATCTTGATTGGAATAAAGTGATAATTCTTAAAACATTTAATTTAAAAAGGAACAAAATGAGGGGGTTCATTTTGCCATAGAAAGTATGATTAGCGCTGCAGAAAGAAAAATTAGGGCACATTTTGAGTGACTTCTCAAATCCTCTTCTATTTAATTAAAAAATTCTGATATGCAGACTGAAACATGCATTTTTAATACCAGCAGCAGACTTCGGTGGTGAGCAGTAGCTTTACTACAGTGATCTAATGAGCAACTAGAGTGCGAACATTGAGAATTTATGGCAAATGTGACACATAGCTGAATACCTTCTTGATGGAATCAAAGTAAAAAGCTGAAAGCATTTGCTACTGAGGAGACTGCAGTAAAAAAGGAAATTAGGAAACTTCATAACAAATAAATCTCCCAAGATGGCCACCAGAGACAAAAGAGCCCAAATGCAGCACAAATATCACCCAGATGTAGCCCACATGTAGCCCAATGACAGAAGTGTGCAAAACACTTTTTATTTTTTGTATATTTGCAGTTTTATATAGTGCAGACCTGTCAGGTATTGGAGTGCTTTACATGAGCATTGGTTACATCACACAAGATCAAATTCATTTTGATTGTAGACATGGGGAGATTAAGTGATTTGACCAGAATCACAGAATGTTGAGCTGAAGCAGAAACTCCAACCTGGTTCCCCAGTTGCAAAGTCTGCAGCTCTGGAAGTAACACCACATCCTCTCCTCTAAGTGCAACATTTAATCAAGTGGTCAACTGGATAAAAAAACATAAAGATTACAAATAATTTAAAAGTTCTTTGTCGCTATTTGAAAACTCAGGAAATATGTCCTCATTTTAGTTTTTTAGAGCACTAACCATAATTTTGATGCAAATAAGACCATCTCATATATGTAATTTCTAAAGGAAATGCTCTAGGTATTACAGTTTTGATTACATCAAGATGACGTCAGGCGTTCCACACTTGTGTAATAAATATAGAATGTTAGCAATCTAGTTGTTCATTGGGATACTGTTGAGAGGCAGAGGCCAGGGGCACGGACTGTGAACATTGAAGGCAGGTAGGAGAGTGCAGAGGCAACAATTTTACCACACTGGGCAGGCAGGAAGGGCAGTGGCAGCACAACACACTATGGAAGGCAGTGGAAAGGGGGCAGGGGCAACAAACAAACAATATAGGACTGGCAAGAGAGGCTGTGGCAATATAATAGACCATTGTGGGGAGAAGGAAGAGGCAGTGGTAGTACAACCATACATGCCAACAGACCCGTTTCAGCCAGGTAACGTCCAATGTTTTTAAGCACAAATGGGCTTTATTTGATCTGTCTCCTATCTACAATCTCCTCTTTTTCAATGTAACTCAAAGGGGAAAATCAATACCCCAGGTTTTTTTCAAAATCTCCCTCTTACCAAGTTCAAAATGTTCGCAAGTATGGTACATTGGATCATGGTAGGCAGGAGGAATTGGGGTAGGGACATGGACTCGGATAACAAAGGACAGGAGGGACATGGAGAGGTGCACCAAACTGACCCTACAGGGCAGGCATCAGGTTTGCAGCAGCACAATACACCACACAGGGCATGCGGGACGGGAGTGCAGCACAACAATCCATAGAAAGCAATAGGGAGGGGACAGGACCATGCACATGGACAACAGAGAACAGAGGGGAAAGAGGCAATGGTAGCTAGCTGACCATAATGGACAGACAGGAGAGAAAGCTCAATCAATCAATCATAGGCATTTGTATAGCTCACTGCTCACCCGGAGGGTCTCAAGGCGCTGGGGGGGGGGGGGAACGCTACTGCTCGAACAGCCAGGTCTTGAGTTGCTTCCTGAAGGCGAGATGGTCTTGCGTTGTCCGGAGGTGGATGGGGAGGGAGTTCCATGTCTTGGCTGCCAGGTAGGAGAAGGATCTTCCTCCGGCGGTGGCTCTGCGGATGCGGGGTACGGTGGCGAGATCGAGGCTGGCGGAGCGGAGCTGGCGGGTGGGCTTGTGGAAGGTCAGGTGGCTGTTGAGGAACTTGGGGCCCAGGTCGTGGAGGGCCTTGTGTGCGTGGGTGAGGAGTCGGAACGTGATTCTTTTGTTGACGGGGAGCCATTGCAGGTCTCTCAGGTGTCCGGAGATGTGGCTGTGTCGGGGGATGTCCAGGATGAGTCGTGCTGAGGCGTTCTGGATCCGTTGGAGTTTCTTCTGGAGTTTGGCGGCGGTGCCGGCGTAGAGGGCATTCCCGTAGTCCACCGACTGGTGACGAGGGCCTGGTTGACCGTCTTCCTGGTCTCGGTGGGGATCCACCGGAAGATCTTTCGAAGCATGCGCAGGGTGTTGAAGCATGAAGACGAGACGGCGTTGACTTGTCTGGTCATCGAGAGGGAGGAGTCCAGGATGAAGCCTAGGTTGCGTGCGTGGTCCGTTGGCTTGGGGGTGGCTCCCAGGGCGGGGGGCCACCAGGAGTCGTCCCAGGCGGAGGGTGATGATCCCAGGATGAGGACCTCCGTCTTATCTGAGTTCAGTTTCAGCCGGCTGTTCTTCATCCATTCGGCGACGTCTTTCATCCCTTCTTGTAGGCTGGCTCTGGCGGCGTCCGGGTCGCTGGTGAGGGAGAGGATCAGCTGGGTGTCATCGGCGTAGGTGATGATCTTGAGGTTGTGTTGACGTGCGATGGTTGCGAGGGGGCTCATGTAGACGTTGAAGACGGTGGGGCTGAGCGATGACCCTTGTGAAACGCCGCAGATGACTTCGGTGGCCGCTGACCGGAACGGGGGGAGGCGGACTCTCTGGGTTCTTCCGGCGAGGAATGAGGTGATCCACTCCAGGGCCTTCTCCTGGATGCCGGTGTTGTTCAGGCGCTGTACCAGGGTGCGGTGGCAGACAGTGTCAAACGCTGCAGAGAGGTCCAGGAAGATGAGTGCTGCAGTTTCCCCGTTGTCCATTAGGGATCTGATGTCGTCTGTGGCTGCGATGAGGGCGGTCTCCGTGCTGTGGTTGGCTCGGAAGCCGGATTGCGAGTGGTCGAGGGATCCGTTGGTCTCGAGGAAGGCGGCTAGCTGTCTGTTGACGGTCTTCTCGATGACTTTGGCAGGAAACGGGAGGAGCGAGACGGGGTGGTAGTTCTTGAGGTCGGAGGGGTCTGCAGTTGGTTTCTTCAGCAGGGCACTGATCTCGGCGTGTTTCCAGCACTCCGGGAAGGTGGCGTTGTGTAGAAGGAGGCGTTGATGATGTCGCGGAGGTGGGGTGCGATGATGTGGTCGGCCGTGTTGAAGATGTGGTGTGGGCAGGGGTCCGTAGGGGATCCGGAGTGGATGGTGTTCATTGTGCGTGTTGTGTCTTCGGTGCTGACTGGGGTCCAGGTGTGGAGGGTGGCGGTGGGGGGCATCGGTTCGGTGGTGGGGTTCGTGGTTGGTGGACCGAAGCTGTTGTGAATGTTGGCGATCTTGTCGTGGAAGAAGGCTGCGAGGGAGTCGCAGAGGTCTTGCGACGGAGTGATGTCATTGTTTCCGGCATCGGGGTTGGAGAGCTCTTTGACGATGCTAAAGAGTTCCTTGCTGTTGTGGGTGTTGTTGTCCAGTCGTTCCTTGAAGGCTGTCTTCTTTGTGGCGCGGATCAGTTGGTGGTGTTTGCGGGTGGCGTGTTTGAGGGCCGTCATGTTGTCTGTGGTCTGGTTGGTGCGCCAGGTGTTCTCCAGGGAGCGGCAGTTCTTCTTGGAGGTGATGAGCTCGTCGGTGAACCAGGAGGCTTTCTTGCTGCCGCGTCTGCTGGGGGGGTTCTTCTCCAGTGGTGCGAGGGCGTCTGCGCAGTTGGTGATCCACTGTGTGAGGTTGTTGGCGGCTTCGTTGGGGTCCGTTGAGCTGGTGGGGGGGTCCTGGCTGAGGAAGGTGGTGAGCTGGTCGCCGGTGATCTTGTTCCAGCTCCTGCGGGGGGCTTGTTGAGGGTGGTGGTGGGTCGTCGTTTTACTGAAGCTGAAGTGGACGCAGCTGTGGTCAGTCCACTGGAGATTGGTGGAGTGGCTGAAGGTGACGTATTTGCTGGATGAGAAGACTGGGTCAAGCGTGTGGTCGGCGTAGTGGGTGGGGGGTGGTTACCAGTTGCTTGAGTCCGAGGTTGTCCAGGTTGTCCAGCAGAGCAGTGGTGTTGCGGTCCTTGTTGTCCTCCAGGTGGAAGTTGAGGTCCCCCAGGAGGATGTAGTCGGTGGAATTGATGGCGTGCGGGCTGACGAAGTCTGTGATGTCTTCGCTGAACTGTGTGCATGGTCCCGGTGGTCTGTAGACGAGGGTGCCTCTGAGCGTGGTCTTGGGGTCGGTGTGTATCTGGAAGTGGAGGTGTTCGGCGGAGGTGAAGGTGTCATCGGAGTTGGTCGTGATGCGGATGGTGTTCTTGTGGATGATGGCGATGCCTCCTCCTGTCTGGTTGACGCGGTCCTTCCTGGTGATTTTGTAGCCTTCTGGGACGGCGATGGCGACGTTGGGCGCTGATGAGGCGTTCATCCAGGTTTCCGTCAGGAAGGCGATGTCTGGTGCTGTCGAGTCGAGGAGGTTCCAGAGTTCGACGGCATGCCTGTGAACGGAGCGGGTGTTGAGCAGGATGCACATTAGGTGTTTGTTGCTGGGGCTCGGTTTAGCAGGTGCGGTGTTGGGTCGGAGGCCGGTGAAGCGGCAGGTCAGGCAGGTGAAGGGTCCGTGGGTGCGTCTCGGGGTGGCTCGGTAGCAGGCGGTGTTTCGGCCGGCGTTGAGTGCGTGGAGGGTTTTGGCGTCGTAGATGTGCAGGGTGTGCTGGCGAGGACCAGGGGGTCTGGCGCTGGGCGCGGTCCAGGCGCGGACGGGCGCAGACGGGCTTACCTTTGGCGCACCTTCGGTGCTCAATCGGCGCTCCCGCTGCGCGCATCCGCTGCGCGGTCGCTCTGGGGGCGTCATAAGTAAGGAGCCGGGAGGGAGGAGCAGCTGGGTGGCGGGAGCGGGGCGGCGAATGGAATCACAGGGGGGCGGGGCCGCAGGGAGGCAGCGGAGGGAAATTCCAAGAAGCAGCGGGCAGCGGGAAATTCCCAGGAGCAGCGGGAAATTCCCAGGAGCAGCGGGCAGCGAGCGAAGGAATCTGCAGGCAGGAGGCGGCAAAGGCAGGCAGGAGCGGCAGCAGTGAGTGGGGCGACCAAGCCCTGTGGAGGGCTGAGCGGTCACACTCTGTGGTCCCCTACGGTCCCCTTAAGTAAGGAGCCGGGAGGGAGGAGCAGCTGGGTGGCGGGAGCGGGGCGGCGAATGGAATCACAGGGGGGCGGGGCCGCAGGGAGGCAGCGGCGGGAAATTCCAAGAAGCAGCGGGCAGCGGGAAATTCCCAGGAGCAGCGGGAAATTCCCAGGAGCAGCGGGCAGCGAGCGAAGGAATCTGCAGGCAGGAGGCAGCAAAGGCAGGCAGGAGCGGCAGCAGTGAGTGGGGCGACCAAGCCCTGTGGAGGGCTGAGCGGTAGCATAACAGACCATAAAGGGCAGGAGGGACGGATCAGGGGCATTACAATGGAACAGACAAGCCAGGAGGGAGGGAATAGGGGTCTGCACATGGAAACAGAGGGCTGGGGGCAAGGGGGCAGGGCAGGAGCAGCAAGATGACCATGGAGATTAGGCAGGATGGGCACTAGAAACAAGACACACCATGGAGAGCAACAGTGAGACTATGATGTCATACACACAGACTATGGAGGGAAGGTGGGAGGGGGTCAGGGGCAGCTAGCTGACCACACAGGGAAGGTGGGAGGGGCCATGGCAGCACAGAAGATCATGCATGGCAAGCGGGAGGGTTAGTGGCAGCGCAATGTCTATGATGGGCAAGAAGGAAGGTGCAGGGGCATGCACAAAGGACCATGGAGGATAGAAGGGAGGGTCAGGACCTGGGCACAGACAAGAGAGTTCAGGGGAAGGGGCCTCACAACAGACAGCGCGGGGCAGGCAGGAGGAGCAGTTGCAGCACAACAGACCAGGGAGGGCAGAAGGGTGTGGCAGTAAAATGGACCATGGAGGACAGGAGGAAGGGGATAGGGGCATGGCATGTGGACAGGCAGGGTGGAGGTGGCAGGGACAGTTTACAGTCATCTGACAATTCTAGGCAGGTGGGAGGGGAGTGGCAGCTCAACAGAACACTCAGAGTAGATAGGAGTGGCAGGTCCATGGAACATGGTGGGCAAAAAGGATGGAGCAGGGGCCTGCACAAAGACATCGGAGAGCAGGGGGAAGGAGAATTGGGGCAGCAAGCTAAGCACAGAGGCTAAGCAGGAGGTCAATGATGGGCCATAGAATTGGGCAATGGAGGGCAGGAGGAGTGGACTGGTACATCATGCTAAATGGAGGGTAGTGGCAGCACATCAGACCATGCATGGCAGGAAGGAGGAGGCTAGTCCATGGATTCAGACAACAGAGGATAGGGAGGAGGTGGATGGGGCAGCAAGCTAACTGTTCAGAGAAGGTGGGTATTAGGAACTTTATTGTTTTTAAAATGTGTGTCTGTGCAAACTACTTAAAATTTGAACAAGTATGCAGCATAATCTCACTTTTATTCAGGAAGAAGAGGACATTTGTGACTGTGACTCCGGGCTCACTTGGCAGAAACACCCCCTGACCCTCCACCCCCCATCGCAAAATGTAATGCCCGTGAAAAGGGTAGGTGGACGCAGTGTTATATAGAACATAGTCCTGAGAGCACGATTGAAGATGAAAACTAGATATAGTATATGGTATAAACTATGCACCAAAAAGTGTAATATAAAATGAACCGGGTCGTGAAATATAATATGCAATACATTGTGCGCAATGACAGATTCATTGGAGAGCGCGAGATAGCACAGGCACTAGCGCGTGCTATGCGATATGCGCCTTGGAGTGTAATGTGCACAGGGCAGTGTTGTGTAACCTAACTAGTCTCTAAAGTTGTGATATAAAATATGTGCTGGGGAGTGCAACGTTGCATATGCACTGTGACAAATATATGGATCCCAGATTGTAATATGTATGGCATAGCGCTGTGCGTTATAACATAGGCATCGAGGAAGGCACGTTAGATGGGGCAATATTACCCCTGCGAAGGCAAGTGTGGCATGACATATTCACGGGGTGGTGTTACAGTGCACATGGGCTAGAGAGTGTCATAGCATACGCACTTGCTGGTGGAATACAACACAGAGGTGTGTGGCACTCGGCGGGCACTGGTGGGTGTAACACAGCATTGGGCTCAGCCAGGAGCACGCTGTGACTCAAGTGAGGTTCGTCTCCTTTCCAGAGAGTAAAATAAAAAGTATTACACATCCGGCGTGGATGTATGTTTTATTATCCGTGAGGGGGGTTTCTTGCATAGTTTGGTCGAATTTTTGTTGAATCCCCTTTGAATGGTTTGGTGTGCGTGTGTATTAAATGTGCCCGTCAATAGCTACCCATGTTTGTATAAATAAACGACAAGGGTGTCTACTTGGAGAGTACCCACCGGCAGGGGCGCCAGGATTAGGCACGGTAGGGCGTCTGACACGTCAGAGCTTCACTAGCGGTGTAAATACATTCCACGTGGATTAATTGTATGCATAGTCGCCTTTTAATGAATATCACGCAAATCGTCATGGTGATAAGTACATACGGTTTGTCCAGCATGTCCTAGGTGTTTATATAAATATAAATTTTTTTTAAATAATAAAAAACAAAGGCCGACCCCGGGGGATGGGGTCCCTGGGGCCATAAGTGGCCTGATGAGGGGGACAATGCAGCCCCCCTCCTAAAGATTTTTTTTTAAAAAAGGCCATGACCCGGAGGTTGGGGTCCCCGGGGCCGATTAAGGCCTTGGGAGGGGGGCCACGCGGCCCCCTTCCAAATTAATTTTTTTCACCAAAAAAAATTAGGGTGCAGGCCCTGGGGGATGGGGTCCCCAGGGCCAATAAATTAGAAAAAGAAGGGGGGCCACACAGCCCTCCTTCTTAAAAAAATAAAATAAATAAAAGACCGGCATCGCGCCGGAGGCCACGCCCCCTCCTTGCAGTACTCTGCAAACGCGCCCCCTGGCCAGTTGTAAGATGATTAATTAATTCCCCTTCAATACTGAGGGCCAACTAGCCCAACAGGTATCTCCAGTATGCGCCAGGGAGCTGCGTTGCAGACAGGTGTTCTGAGGCGACGCCCCTTTTTACACCTCTATGCAACGCAGCTCTGTGGCGCTTACTGGAGGTACCTAGTGGGCTAGTTTGACCCTAGGGACCCTTAGGATTCAAGGGGACTTAATCTCTCAACTTAGAACGGCCACAGGGCGCGTTTACACAGTGGTGAAGGGAGGGGACGGGGCCTGAGGTGACGTGTGCAAACACGCCCTGTGGCACGTTTTAAGTTGGGGAAATAATTCCCTTTCAATCCTGAGGAACCCTGGGGGCCAACTAGCCCACCAGGTGCTTCCAGTAAGCGCCACTGCTCTGCGTTGCAGAGAGGTGGTGCAGGCCGTGCCCCTTTTTACACCTCTCTGCAATGGCGCTTACTGGACGTACCTAGTGGGCTATTTTGCTCCTAGGGACCCTCAGGATTCAAGGGGACTTAATCTCCCAACTTAAAACGGCCACAGGGCGTGTTTACACAGTGGGGAAGGGAGGGGACGGGGCCTAAGGTGACGTGTGCAAACACGCCCTATGGCGCATTTTAAGAGGTAGTTTTAATCCCCTGCCCTATTATATACTAGGGGCTTACAGAGGAGGTCATGCTAATCACAGGGGGACCCCAACGCATAGTGTTCCCTAGTGTATGTAGGTGTTTTCACTGTTTTCTGATTGTCTTTTAACATAGCACTGGCTCTAGGACTGGTTAGTCAGACTCAGTTACCACCAGTATCCGTCTGAAAAAGTTGAGGGTACAGGATGATTTTGCAACAAGGCTTCTTTCTGCTCTTCTGTTTGTTCTTTCTGCACGTTATCCTTCTTCCTGCACTTTTCTTCGTCTTTGAGAACTCTTGTTGCTTCTTTCTGCATTTCTTTTTTTCTTTCTGTGCGTTTTTTCTTCTTTCTTCACATGTCCTATCTCTGTAGCCATAGTTAGAAATTAACATTTAAAAAACCTTTGAAATTCACTGAAAAAACCATAGGTTTCAGGCACGTTATAGTTAGGAATTAGCATTTAAAAAACCTTAAAAATTCACTGAAAAAACCATAGGTTTCAGGGGCGTTATAGTTAGCTGGACTTTTCACTCGTACAAAACCATTGAAATTCCCCCGTTATAGTTAGTTCAGCTACCTATAACTTGCGCGCCCGCAATGCACTGCTGATGACGTCACATATTACATCACTCATGACATGGTCAGTGACATCACTCATGACATCACTGATGACATCTCAAATGACATCACTGATGACATCATCCTTGTGATAGAGTGGCATCTCCCCATAATATAACCTTTGATACACACATTCAAAAATAGAAACTAACATTTTCTAAACAATGGACATACCAATACCAGTTACAACAACCTATTCAGTGATTCTAAGATCCACATTCACATCCACTCATTCACCAACAGTCCTATACAATCACTCATACATGTACTCACTCGTCAAATGTACTCATACACCTATACATCCTGTTACACAACGCCACTCATCCATAGAGTTACTCACACACATAGTCACTCATGCTAATAAAGAATCAAACATCCATTTACTTGCATATACAGTTATACACACACCACCACACTTCCTTCTACAGAAACTTACACATAATTAGTCTTTTAAACAATCACTTATAGAAACACATACTTATTCATACAGGAACTCTTCCAATCTCTCACTCTCACATATACTCACTTATATACACCAATAGTCACATATACTAGTTTAAAACATATGTAGTTACTCATAAAGACACTATTGAGACAGTCATTCACTCACTAACACACCCATGCACACACTCATCCACCCATACAGTCCTGCACACATGCTGTCTTCAACACATACAAACAGTGAGTCACTCATTCATGCACCTATGCACTACGTAATACCCCTCACCGAACCATACAGACACTCACACTCATACTGATGATCAAAAACCCAACTAATAACCTATATAGACACTCATGTAGCTACTCACCAACCCATGCAGCCACTTATACACAAAGTGAGAGACTGATACAGATATTTACATATTTAACTATTACTCACTAAGCCATGTATTCACTAAGATACACTTAATCAGTCAGTTATACAATCAATTTTTCAAAAACAAATCATCCATTTAGACACTTATATACCCATTTATTCTTCCATCGACCTGGAGATATACATAGATAAAACATATGTAATTTTCAGAAAAACACACATTCACTGGATGATGTCATCAGTGATGTCATGAGTGATGTCATTCGAGATGTCATGAGTGATGTCATGAGTGATGTCACTGACCATGTCATGAGTGATGTAATATGTGACGTCATCAGCAGTGCATTGCGAGCGCGCAAGTGATAGTTAGCTGAACTAACTATAACGGGGGAATTTCAATGGTTTTGTACGAGTGAAAAGTCCAGCTAACTATAACACCCCTGAAACCTATGGTTTTTTCAGTGAATTTTTAAGGTTTTTTAAATGCTAATTCCTAACTATAACGTGCCTGAAACGTATGTTTTTTTTCAGTGATATAAATATATACACATACATATATATAAATGCATATGCATATATATGCATATATATATATATATATGCATATGTGTGCGTGTAGAGAGAGGTAGAGGTGTAGAGGTAGAGAGGTAGAGGTGTAGAGGTAGAGAGGTAGAGAGGTAGAGGTAGAGAGGTAGAGAGGTAGAGAGTAGTAGAGAGAGAGGTAGAGAGTAGAGAGTGAGTACTAGAGAGTAGAGAGTGAGTAGTAGAGAGTAGTAGAGAGAGTAGCGTAGAGAGTAGTAGAGAGTGAGTAGCAGAGAGAGAGTAGTAGAGAGTAGTGTAGAATGAGTAGTAGAGAGTAGTAGAGAGAGAGTAGTAGAGAGTGAGTAGTAGAGAGTAAGTAGTAGAGAGTGAGTAGTAGAGTGAGTAGTAGGGAGTAGTAGAGAGTGAGTAGTAGAGCGTGAGTAGTAGAGAGTAGTAGAGAGAGAGTAGTAGAGAGTGAGTAGTAGAGAGTGAGTAGTAGAGAGTAGTGGAGTAGTAGAGAGTGATTAATAGAGTAGTAGAGAGTGAGCAGTAGAGTGAGTAGTAGAGAGTAGTAGAGAGTGAGTAGTAGAGAGTGAGTAGTAGAGAGTAGTAGAGAGTGAGTAGAAGAGAGTAGTAGAGAGTGAGTAGTAGAGTGAGTAGTAGAGAGTAGTAGAGAGCGAGTAGTAGAGAGCAAGTAGTAGAGAGAGTGTAGTAGAGCGTGAGTAGTAGAGTGAGTAGTAGAGTGAGTAGTAGAGTAGTAGAGAGTGAGTGGTAGAGAGTAGTAGAGAGTGTGTAGCAGAAAGTGAGTAGTAGAGAGAGTAGAAGAGAGTAGTAGAGTGAGTAGTAGAGTAGTAGAGAGTGAGTGGTAGAGAGAAGTAGAGTGAGTAGTAGAGAGTGAATAGTAGAGAGTAGTAGAGAGTGAGTAGTAGAGAGTAGGAGAGTAGTAGAGAGTGAGTAGTAGAGCGTGAGTAGTAGAGTGAGTAGTAGAGAGTGAGTAGTAGAGAGATAGTAGAGAGTGAGCAGTAGAGTAATAGAGAGTAGTCAGTCAGTGTCAGTCAGTGCCAGTCAGTCAGTGTCAGTCAATCAGTCAGTCAGTGTCAGTCAGTGTCAGTCAAACAGTGTCAGTCAATCAGTGTCAGTCAGTCAGTCTGTGTCAGTCAATCAGTGTCTGTCAGTGTCAGTCAATCAGTGTCAGTCAATCAGTGTCAGTCAGTGTCAATCAGTCAGTGTCAGTCAGTCAGTGTCAGTTAGAGCAGCTCTGCTGACCTGGTTCTCTGCCTCTAAAGCAGCTCTGCTGACCTGGTTTCTCTGGCTCTACAGCAGTTCTGCTGACCTGGTTCTCTGGCTCTAGAGCAGCTCTGCTGACCTAGTTCTTAGGCTACAGAGCAGCTCTGCTGATCTGGTTCTATGGCTCTATAACAGCTCTGCTGACCTGGTTCTCTGGCTCTAAAGCAGCTCTGCTGACCCAGTTATATGGCTCTAAAGCAGTTCTGCTGACATGGTTCTCTGGCTCTAGAGCAGCTCTGCTGACCTGGTTCTCTCCCCCTATAGCAGCTCTGCTGACCTGGTTCTCTCCCTCTAAAGCAGCTCTACTGACCTGGTTTCTCTGGCTCTACAGCAGCTCTGCTGACCTGGTTCTTAGGCTCTAGAGCGGCTCTGCTGACCTGGTTCTCTGGCTCTAAAGCAGCTCTGCTGACCTGGTTCCATGGCTTTAAAGCAGCTCTGCATACTTGGTTCTCTGGTTCTACAACAGCTCTGCTGACCTGGTTCTCTGGCTCTAGAGCAGCTCTGCTGACCTGGTTCTCTGACTCTACAACAGCTCTGCTGACCTGGTTCTCTGGCTCTAAAGCAGTTCTGCTGACCTGGTTCTCTGGCTCTAGAGCAGCTCTGCTGACCTGGTCCCTTGGCTCTAAAGCAGCTCTGCTGACCTGGTTCTCTCCCTCTAAAGCAGCTCTACTGACCTTGTTTCTCTGGCTCTACAGCAGCTCTGCTGACCTGGTTCTCTGGCTCTAGAGCAGCTCTGCTGACCTGGTTCCTAGGCTCTAGAGCAGCTCTGCTGACCTGGTTCTCTGGCTCTAAGGCAGCTCTGCTGACTTGGTTCTATGGCTCTAAAGCAGCTCTGCTGACCTAGTTCTCTCCCTCTAAATCAGCTCTGCTGACCTGGTTCTCTGGCTCTAGAGCAGCTCTGCTGACCTGGTTCTATGGCTCTAAAGCAGCTCTGCTGACCTGGTTCTCTGGCTCTAAAGGAGCTCTGCTGACCTGGTTCTCTGGCTCTAAAGCAGCTCTGCTGACCTGGTTCTCTCCCTCTAAAGCAGCTCTGCTGACCTGGTTTCTCTGGCTCTAGAGCAGCTCTGCTGACCTGGTTCTCTGGCTGTAAAGCAGCTCTGCTGACCTGGATCTCTCCCTCTCAAGCAGCTCTGCTTCTTGTACGAGCTAGCCCGCCGGCTTCCAGTTGTGCCTCTGCAAACCACTGGTCAGCTCGCAGCTGTTGGTCTGCGAGCCAGGTCAGTGTTGTATGTCTGCAAGTAAACACTAGAAATATATAGGCGCTGTCTCTGTACGAGATACCCACTTCACGTTCCCTCTTCCAACATCACCGTCCCGCACCTATCCCTTTATAAGTAGACAGTCTGCAACTGTGCCTATACTAGTGGGCCCATAGCTGTTACTGTGTGATCCGGCCCGCAACTGTTCCTCTATGAGCCAGCCAGTCCGTTCGCAGGTGTTTCTCTACGTGCCAACTCGCGGGCCCACTACTATTCGTCTGTGACTTGGTCTGCAGCTCTCCCTCTACAAGCCAGGCAGTCAGCTTGCAGGTCTTCCTCTACGAGCCAGCCCGCCGGCTCGCAGCTGTCCCTCTGCAAACTACAGGTCGGCTCGTAGTTGTTCGTCTGCGAGCCAGGTCGCTGTTGTATCTTTGCAAGCGAACAAGAGAAATATACCGCAGCTCTCTCTCTATGAGATACCCACTTCACGTTCACTGTCCCCACATCACCGTACAGCAGCTATTCCTTTAGAAGTGGACAGGCATCAGCTGTCAGTATACTAGTGGGCCCGCAGCTCTCCCTCTTCAAGCCGACGGGTCGAAGCTCTCTCTGAAGGAGCCAGCCAGTCGGCTCGGAGGTCTTCCTCTACGAGTGAGCCCGCCGGCCCGCAGCTCCCCCTCTGCGAATGATCGGTCGGCTCTCTGCTCTTGCCCTGCGAGCCATTGGGCCTGCAGTTGTAGCTGTGCAAGCTAATACTGGAAATATACTGCAGCTCTCTCTGCGAGATACTCCCTTCACGTTGTTTTTCCCCACATTACCGTCCCATACCTATGCCTTTGGAAGTCGACGTCCCTCAGCTTTACTTATAGTAGTGGGGCCGCAACTGTTTGTGTGTGAGCAGGCCGGCAGCACTCCTTCTACGAGCCAGGTAGTCGGCTCGCAGGTCTTCCTCTACGAGCCAGCCCGCCAGCCCGTAACTGTTCATCTGTGAATCAGCCCGTAGCTCTATCTGTACGAGCCAGCGAGTTGGGTCGCAGTTTTTCTGTACGAGCCAGCCCGCCGGCCCGCAACTGTTCGTCTGTGATGCGGCTTGTAGCTCTCTCTGTACGAGCCAGCTAGTGAACTTGCATGTGTTCCTCTAGGAGCCAGCCCGCTGGCGTGTAGCTCTCTCTCTGGGAACCATTGGTGGGTTCTCAACTATTATTTTTTAAGAAATGCCCCCTGAACCTAGCCAACCGAAGGGCCTCATTATATTAAAACGCGCAACCCCAGACTACCAGAATGATGCAGGTAGTACTGTTCCATTGTGGAAATCATTGATGTAGTTTCTTTGTATGTATTTTTATAATTATATATGTGAATATTTTTATAATTGTACATTTGAATATTTATATACAATTATTTTAATTATATTAATCTGTTTTCAAAACTGTTCTTTTTTTATAGATATTTTGCATCATTATTAAAAAAGAGATACAATGACGAGAAAACAACAAAGAAAAAGAAAAGAAAGAAAGGAGGTTTATTTGAACAAAAAAGGAAAAGAGATATTAGATCCAGTACAATATGGATGTTCAAAGAAAAAGTGTTCTGGTAAGAAAAGTAAAGTTTTTTTTAAAAACTTGCAAAAACTGTTATTAATATTAAAAATATAGAACAGACAGACAGAACAAGAACAGTGAAACAACAGCAAAAGAAAAATGTTTAAAAAAAGTGGAAAATGGATTATCGGAAAAAGAATTATGTTGGAATACGTACAAACAATTTTTAGAAATTCAAAAACGAATATATAAAAGTAGAGTACTGCAGAATTTACTAAAAAAATGTAAAAAATATAAAAGGAGATCAACATTTTACAGACAAAAAATGGAGATTCTAAGTGTTATTGAAGAAGTTTTTGAATTAAAAAGAAGATTGTTTATCTTCATTTTAAAAAGATTGAAGACTTTAAATACAATAATGCAGCGTATGAAGGACAAATGTAAGAGAAATAGAACTGTAAATAGAACAAATTTTTGTAAAATATTGTCCGGGGAACGGAAGCATACTTCTAGTATGGAACCTTTTTTAATGAAGAAAGTTATTTTCAACAAAATAGTTTAGTGCATGCAGTTGATACCTGTGGTCGTTCTTTTGAGGTGCGAGATGGTTGTACAATTCAGAAAGAAAAGCTAGTTCCACGTGATGATATAGAGGTACGTTATTTTGCCACTCAAGAGGAGTGTAGAGAAAGTGAGACTTTGATAAGTGTAGGTGTTGAAGAAGAGGAGGAAGATACTACTGATGTCAAGTTTGAAAAAGAAATAACAAAGTTTAAAGTAGTTTCTGGTGAAAATCCCAACTATGTTTGTATTTGTTGCCGACTTACTCATTATAAAATTCAAACTAGGAATGTAGATGTGTTTTTAAAAAGTGAAATGGAAAACAATGATAAATGGAGAGAATTTGCTGGTTATCTGTTTGTGGAAGGTCGTTTTGAGTTAGGTACTGTACAATGCATTTGTAAATATTGTTTTAATAAATTAGAAGAAAACAAAATGCCAGCTAGAGCTGTCCATAATGACTTAGAATTAGTACCTATACCTCCAGAACCTAAAGATTTAAATACATGTGAGGCTATCCTTATACAATCTGTGCACCCTTTTCAGGCTATAATTCTTATAGAGCCTAAAACAGGTAAGCTGCCTCCAACAGATCTACAAAGAGGTTTAAAAGGAAGAGTTGTGTATTTACCTTTAGATTTTAAGAATTTTTTTTAAACTGTTTGTGTAGGAAGAGAGGATACTGAACCTGTAGTCATTCTTGTTAATGGTGTACCCATGAAGAGTGGGAAAATATGGCAAGAGTTAGTGGATGTGACGAAAGTGCAAAAGGCTACATTGTATCTGGTGCAAAACAATATTTACTATAAAAATGTAAATGTAGAAGAAGAAGAAATGACTTTAGAAGATGAAACAGACATTTCAAGTGGACAAATAGAAATAGCGGAGAACTCAAAATAAGAAGAAATTTATGAACATTATACTATACACCCTCAACATTCAAAAGAACTGATAGGAGATAATATTGAATTGGTCCAGATGAAAAATGCAAAAGGAAGTCCCATGAGTGTGTGGGAAAAAAGTTTGGAAGCTCGTTGTTTTCCACAGCTGTTCCCTACTGGAAAAGGTGGACGATATGATGAACGACCAGTTCAGATTCCAGCTACAGAATATCGTAGTTTACAACTGTACACAGAAGATCCAAGATTTTGTCAGTGTATTCCATATTTGTTTCATCTTTTATTTGAGAGTGATCTGTCCGCACTTTCATATGCAGTCAACCACATATTGAAAATGGGAACGCATCTCTTACATGTTTCTGCAAAGGAATTTATGGAGAAAGTTGAAGGAAGAGACGAACATTTAGAATCACAGTTAATTAATTTGATGGGATGTCAACGTGGCACTAATGAACATTGGTATCGACGTCATGGGGAATTAAAATGTATGTTAAGACATTTAGGAACCTCTACATGGTTTGTTACACTCAGTTGTGCTGAGTACGCATGGGATGATTTACTGGATTTTTTATGAGAAGCAAATTCATATATAGAACACACCGAATTGAAGACAGCTGGAGAACTGTGTTCCCTGGATCCTGTAAATGTATGCAGATATTTTAATCATAGGTTTGAAGCTATGATGTCCTTTATCTGTAATAAAAAAAATCCACCTATTGGCGAAGTTATTGATTTTTTGGGGAGCAAAGAATACCAAGCTAGAGGTGCTCCTCATATACATATGCTTTTATGGATCAAGGATGCACCTAAATTTAGAACTGATTCGGATGAGACTGTATTGTCTTTTATTGAAGACTATGTTACCTGTGCGATTCCAAAAACAGGAGGAGAAAATATCTCAAGACAACAAGTTTCAGAGTCATCGATGTGGAAAGTATTGCCGACGGAAATATAAGCAAAAGGATACATTTTACACAAAATGTCGATTTGGCTTTCTACGTCCAGTAATTTCCAAAGGAAGAGTCAGCAGTTTTATGTCAGCAGTGAGGCATTCCATCACTCGAAAATCACCCAAAAACACTTATAATTTAAAAAGAACAGAAGAATCGAAGTACATCAATGATTACAATCCGATGATTTTGAAGATGTGGAATGCAAATATGGACATACAATATGTTGCAGATAACTCAATTGCTGTTGCTCGCTATGTCACGTCATATATTACCAAGTCTGAGAAGACAGAATTGAAAGAAATGTGGGAGGAAATTTCGCAGGAGAAGACACTTAGCAAAAAATTGTACAGCTTCAGCTTGAAGAAGCTTTCACATCAAGAAATTGGATCGTACGAATGTTCGGATCGATTGACATCTGCAAGTTTATATTCAAAGTCAAGAGGGATCATCTGGATAAGTCTTGGTCTTGCTGCAGCATGAAATCGAGTTTTGAAATCTGTACAGGAAATTGCATACTTCGCACTGAATGAACCGGAAAGTACAGATATTCTGAAAACAAATATGTTGGATACGTACTATCCAAATAGAAGTCCATACCAGGAAAACATATGTCTATATGAAATACTGCAACATTATAGTTTTAATAAAAATTTCACAGAAAATATAAATGAAGGAAAATACGCTGTAATTGGATCTGAAGGATGTTTGGTAAAGCATGACAAAGGAAATCTGATTAATCACAGGAAATTAAGTTGTAATACTCCAGAAAAAAGAGAGTTTTTCCATTTAGCTCTTCTGCAACTCTTCAAACCTTGGCGGACTGAAATGGAATTACTTGGACATTTTGACTGCTATGAGGATTCTTTCAATGCATGTAAAGATAGCATTATATGTACAATTTTTCCAAATTATCTACAAATGTTGAACGAAGAGATTAATCAAGAAAGAACTATTGCAGCGGAAATAGCTAGCGATAGTTCTCAAGATAGTCAGAGTTCTGCTCCACAAAGTCAAGATCTACTAGGAGAAGCCATACTTGAAAATGAAGCGGCAATAGCAATGAGTGAAGTGGAAACGGTGATGCAGCAAGCACAACAGGACAATATTGATTTGGAATATTTAGAGGAACGTCTGAATAGTGACAGAAAGAAATATATGACCAAGTTACACAACAGATACAACATGGATTACTGCATGAAAAGAATGATTGCCAATGTACATCATTTAGACCTATTCTTATGTACATCAGTGGACAAGCTGGAACGGGGAAAAGTTTCTTGACTTAGGTGCCGATTACGATCCGGTAAAAACCGGGTACGAACCGTCGGACGGAGCATATTCTCCGTCCGACGCGTACCCGGTCGTCAAAATTTACAAACAAGGAATTACGATTCGCACGGGAACACCATGTCCGTACGAATCGTAAAAAAGCCCGACCGAACAAAATCTACAAATGCGATCCGGGAAAGCGCCGACCTGACGTCGGGACGCTCGCAGCCTGCCATTCACGAACCAGGAATTACGATTCGCACCGACGTCATCCCGCACGGTGAATATTTTCCGGCTGCCAAAAACTGCCGGGAAATCAGGACGACGCGAACAAGGACCACCAGTACGCGACGGACAGACAGGACGACGCGAACAAGGAGGACCAGTACGCGACAGGACGACGCGATCAAGGAGTACCAGTACGCGATGGACAGACAGGACGACGCGATCAAGGAGGACCAGTACGCGACGGACAGACAGGACGACGCGAACAAGGAGGACCCGTACGCGATGGACAGACATGGACCCGAACCTACGTGTCATCCCGGCCCTCATAGCAGTCGACCTCCTCTACAGGTTCGGACGCAGACGCCGCAGAAGGTCAGAATAACTAAGGGAGGGGGGAAAGTTGGGTGGGGTGGGGGTGCCAGGACCAGGGCAGGCCACAAAACCCCCACCAAAGTCACACAGCACACATGCCCAGGACATACCTGACTCCCATGCCCTGGTCACTACGAGGGGGTGGGGGCGTGTCCAGCTAAGCCAGCGACCGCCACAACGGAAGTCCGTCACCACGCGAACCAGCAACACAACCAGACCGGTACGTCCCGTACCCACGCCTGAAGAGCGTGGGTACGAGACGTACCACGCCCACACCCACGTCACCCCAACAATGGCGGGACGGATCGTACCCACGTGCCAAAGGCCTGGGTACGGCCCGCACAAGCATCACATAGCGTGGGGACGGATATGTATGGACCCTACCCCCACCCGCGTACGTATGGAGCGTACCCCCACCCCACCAGTGTAAGTACGACTCGCACCCTCACCCGCGGACGTATGGACCGTACCCCCACCCCCACCAGTGTAAGTACGACACGTACCCCCACCCCCGTAGGCATGGAGCCTACCCCCACCCCACCAGTGTAAGTATGACTCGTACCCTCACCCCGTATGCATGGAGCGTACCCCCACCCCACCAGTGTAAGTACGACTCGTACCCTCACCCACAGACGTACGGACCGTACCCCCACCCCCACCAGTGTAAGTACGACACGTACCCCCACCCCCGTAGGTATGGAGCCTACCCCCACCCCACCAGTGTAAGTACGACTCGTACCCTCACCCCGTATGCATGGAGCGTACCCCCACCCCAACAGTGTAAGTACGACTCGTACCCTCACCCCGTATGCATGGAGCGTACCCCCACCCCACCAGTGTAAGTACGACTCGTACACTCACCCGCGGACGTACGGACTGTACCCCCACCAGTGTAAGTACGACACGTACCCCCACCCCCGTAGGCATGGAGCCTACCCCCATCCCAACAGTGTAAGTTCGACTCGTACCCTCACCCCGTATGCATGGAGCGTACCCCCACCCCAACAGTGTAAGTACGACTCGTACCCTCACCCCGTATGCATGGAGCGTACCCCCACCCCACCAGTGTAAGTACGACTCGTACACTCACCCGCGGACGTACGGACCGTACCCCCACCCCCACCAGTGTAAGTACGACACGTACCCCCACCCCCGTAGGCATGGAGCCTACCCTCACCCCAACAGTGTAAGTACGACTCGTACCCTCACCCGCGGACATACGGACCGTACCCCCACCCCCACCAGTGTAAGTACGACACGTACCCCCAGCCCCGTATGCATGGAGCCCACCCCCACCCCACCAGTGTAAGTACGACTCGTACCCTCACCCCGTATGCATGGAGCGTACCCCACCCCAACAGTGTAAGTACGACTCGTACCCTCACCCCGTATGCATGGAGCGTACCCCCACCCCACCAGTGTAAGTATGACGCGTACACTCACCCGCAGACGTACGGACCGTACCCCCACCCCCACCAGTGTAAGTACGACACGTACCCCCACCCCCGTATGCATGGAGCGTACCCCCACCCCAACAGTGTAAGTACGACTCGTACCCTCACCCGCGGACATACGGACGGTACCCCCACCCCCACCAGTGTAAGTACGACACGTACCCCCAGCCCCGTATGCATGGAGCCCACCCCCACCCCACCAGTGTAAGTACGACTCGTACCCTCACCCGCGTATGCATGGAGCGTACCCCCACCGTGTATGTTCCAAGCGTACATATCCAGAAATAGGAGGTGTGTGTGCAGAGTCCTCCCAGCAGTGCCCTGAGACAGGAGGGGTGGGTGCCTAACACTCCCAGCAGTGCCCTGAGACAGGAGGGGTGGGTGCAGAGTCCTCCCAGCAGTGCCCAGAAACAGGAGGGGTGGGTGCAGAGTCCTCCCAGCAGTGCCCTGAGACAGGAGGGGTGGGTGCCTAACACTCCCAGCAGTGCCCTGAGACAGGAGGGGTGGGTGCTGAGTCCTCCCAGCAGTGCCCTGAGACAGGAGGGGTGGGTGCAGAGTCCTCCCAGCAGTGCCCTGAGACAGGAGGGGTGGGTGCCTAACACTCCCAGCAGTGCCCTGAGACAGGAGGGGTGGGTGCAGAGTCCTCCCAGCAGTGCCCAGAAACAGGAGGGGTGGGTGCAGAGTCCTCCCAGCAGTGCCCTGAGACAGGAGGGGTGGGTGCCTAACACTCCCAGCAGTGCCCTGAGACAGGAGGGGTGGGTGCTGAGTCCTCCCAGCAGTGCCCTGAGACAGGAGGGGTGGGTGCTGAGTCCTCCCAGCAGTGCCCTGAGACAGGAGGGGTGGGTGCAGAGTCCTCCCAGCAGTGCCCTGAGACAGGAGGGGTGGGTGCCTAACACTCCCAGCAGTGCCCTGAGACAGGAGGGGTGGGTGCAGAGTCCTCCCAGCAGTGCCCTGAGACAGGAGGGGTGGGTGCCTAACACTCCCAGCAGTGCCCTGAGACAGGAGGGGTGGGTGCAGAGTCCTCCCAGCAGTGCCCTGAGACAGGAGGGGTGTAACACATGTGTGTGAGGCTGGAAGTACACACATGCATACTGCCTACAAGGGAACATGTCCCCATGAACTCATGTCAACCGACTCCATACACATGTACAGTGATCACCAAGGATGCCACGAATGTTGCAGGTGGAGACATGGCCCTGCATGCATGGCCAAAGTAGAAGGGCTCCGTCACACACACAGCTCATGTAGACACAGCTCTGCGCTAAATATTGGGAACACCCTGCAGGGAAGATATCAGGGTACACAGAGGGAGGAATACACCCTGGGACAATTGCACCATGCAGTAACTGCTGACATGAACAAAGAAAGTTAGCTAACACCTTGTGATGGCACACAGATCCCAGGGTCCCCCCAATGAGCAGCCCACTACTACATTTCCCACACACCCAACACATAAACACCACCCAAAACCATGTAGCAGCCCCACCAACACCAATACCAGCATAGCAGTAGTGTCAGAATGAAAAAAAAAGTAAAGCTTTATTCAGCATGATCACAGTGTCCGTGGATCGCAGGCAGTTCAATATTCACAAAGCCCATAGGGCAGTCAATAAGTCTCAGCTGGATGGGGGACACAGTGGGATGCGTGTCCCCTAGCTTGCCTGCACAGTTACATGCCGTCGTCTTCCACAGGGGTGAGGGCATCAGGGGGGGGGGGAAGCACCAGGCACCGCAGGGACATCAGGGCAAAGGGTAGGCGTTGTGGGTGCAGGGATGGAGGACTCCACCACAGGGGGTGGGGCAGGGCCAAAGGCGGAGGCCAGGATGGCACTACACACCTTTGCAAGGTCCTCCAGGGATTCCCCTGCACCCGAAGGATCCACAGGACCCAAGGAGGGGGGGGGTCAGAGGGATGGGTCGCAGCGCCACTGTGGGAGGGTGTAGACAGGGGTGGGGAATCAAGCACCCTGACCGGGGACCTCCTTGACCGCTTGCGGGGTGGTGTCACTGTGGGGCTCAGGGACAGAGCGGCCATGAAGGAGTCTTTGGGGGAGAGGTGGCCAGGAGAGCTGAGGGGAGGGGATTTGGAGGGAGTGGACTGGGTGGAATGCGGACTCCCACTCTGGCTGCATGTCACACGTTTGCCCCCCGACCCAGTGGGTGTGCCTACCTCACCCTGTGTGTGTGTGTCAGGAGGAGTGCGGTGGACCTTCCCTGCTGGTGTGGTGCCTGTGTCTGTTGATGTGGGTGCATGCCGACGTCTGGGTGTACGTGGGACAGGCATGGGAGTGGGAAGTGTGGATGGGGCAGGGGTAGGTGGTGGGAGGTCGCGCTGCAGGAGACCCACTGCTGCAGTCAGTGTCGAGTCTATCGACCGAAGCAAGCTGCGTTGGTCAGCCTGCGATGAATGAATGCCCTCCAAGTATGCCTCGATGTTGTTGAGGGTCTGGCCGTGGGCATGGAGGACATTAAGGATCGCAGCCTACCAACCTGCAGCTGCCGCTGGATGTCCACAGACTCGGCATAGGCGGTAGCAGTGGAGACAGGGGCAGGGGGTGCGGTGCCTGGCATGAAGGAGACATGCGGTGACCGGGCACGCTGGGAAGGGACACGAGCAAGTGGGAGGCGGCTGATGGGAACGGAGGGGGCGGTGCGAGGTGTTGTTCCGCTGTCAGCTGCTGGTGCAGCCTCCGCCCACTCGGAGACATCCTCCTCGGACCTGTCAGCTTCGTATTCTGACGTGCCAGTCGACAGGTCCTCGGCCACACTCTCCTCCGCCTCTGTCCCACTCGATGTGCCAGCCTCGATGTCACGGCTGGCACTGGTGCTCGGTCCCTCCGCCTGGTCTGTGTCCATGTCTCCCTCTGTGTCACCCGACGATGCTGTGGGCAGGGTGGAGAGACAGAAAGTAATCAGACACCTGTACACATCTGTCACATGAGTCCAATCTACATAGGTTACATTGCATAGCCTGAAAAGGAAGATCCCTAACATCTACTAAACAAGGTACCGATGTAGGGCATGAAACACACAGTTGGTTGAGCCACCATGCCACTGAAATACCATGGAGAGCATGAGACAATAGCAAATGACAGGAAACGGAGTCTGACATAGCACCCAGGCCCTGGGGACAATCCAGCACTGCATCTGCACCACACAGCGTTGGCGAAAATAGGGATGACCTGGGACCATATCCATGAACTTGAGACACATGCTGCATAGGTAATGCTGAAAACATGCCCAACATGACTGGGTCACTGCACCTTGAGTGTATGTCCAGACAAACATCACACACTGCCCAGACCCAGCAAGTAGAAATCAGGATTTGACATATAGGCTTTGCCCGCCCCAACCACCCCCTACACGAGGCAAATTGTTGAGACACAGGTGGCACCAACATCTCATAGTCTGGGTGATAAACACAGGGGCAGGCAAAATGCAAGATTGGACGCCAAACACCCAAGGTGCGCCTGTACCAATAATGAGGTACCAGTGCCCATCCTCAGATGAGTATAACAAGACACACAGGCACTGGCAACTGTGAGTATGAAGAAGGACATTCAGGTCAGGCTGCACAGTGGACACCTGTACTAAATTTCACGTCTATATACATGGTGCCAGGGACAATGGCACAGAGCACAACCTACGCTGTAGACACTGAGAGTGTCCACGTTTTGGGATGACACATACAACACCGAGGAAAAGGTGCCCCAGGGGACAGTAGTGGCCACACAACTCCATGCTCCTGAATGGTAATGACTGCAACACACGCCACCATCCCTGCACTATGCGTATCGCACATTCATGCACATCATGTCACAGGCCACTACATAGGACATGCGCGCTGTAAGGCATGACACTTGAGAGACTAACTCCCATGTCTGGACTCAGCATCAGTGCCAACTGACATGGAACCCACATGCAGTGAACTGGACAGGGCACAGGCAAGGTCCCAAAACCTGTTACACACCACCCCCACACATGATGCTACAGGCATCGTTCTCGTGGACAAAGCGCCAGCCTACATTACCTTGTGAAGGAGTGACTACACACAGACCAGGGAACACATTGCAAGGAGGGGAAGGGTGGCAGGAGCGCAGCGCTATACTGGGGCAAACTGGATCTGCACAGCACCTTTAAACCCTGGCAGTGAATTCATGCTACTGTGCCCTTACAAATGCCGGTGACACACAACAAACACACATGTACCTACCCCCTTCCGGCTGCTGCATCTCCTGTAAGCGCCTCTCCAAGTCTGGAAAGACCACCGGCAGCACACGCCTGTGGAGGTGGCTCAGACGGCGGCGCCCGCGGTTCTTGTGGCTCACAGGTGAGTCCCCCAGCAGGACCCGTGCGATCCTCCGCGTCCAGCACCGGATATTCTGCCAGCGTTTCCTCACCTGGGACAGGCTCCGCCTCCGACCATCCACACCCCTCACGGCACTGACGGCGGTCAGCCAGATCTGCTCCTTGGCAGTGGCGCCTACCTGTGAGGAAGAACAAGTGACACCACATCAATACACCAGCCACATGTCACAGAGAGACATATGAGAACAAATTAGCTGGTTACAGCAAGGCATGTCATGCAGCCAACGCATTGCACCTTTGTCATAGGGACATGATCCTCTGGGGAGGGAAGAAGCAGTACGTGCCATTGTAGGTACACAGGTGGAATGATGGCAATGTCACAATCAATGATCAAGGCTCACACTGTGCATCACACCCACCCCTCCTGGCTCAGGGCACTGCTGGGTGGACTCTGCACCCACCCCTCCTGTCTCTGGGCACTGCTGGGAGGACTCTGCACCCACCCCTCCTGTCTCAGGGCACTGCTGGGAGGACTCTGCACCCACCCCTCCTGTCTCAGGGCACTGCTGGGAGTGTTAGGCACCCACCCCTCCTGTCTCAGGGTACTGCCGGGAGGACTCTGCACCCACCCCTCCTGTCTCAGGGCACTGCTGGGAGGACTCTGCACCCACCCCTCCTGTCTCAGGCCACTGCTGGGAGGACTCTGCACCCACCCCTCCTGTCTCAGGGCACTGCTGGGAGGACTCTGCACACACACCTCCGGTGTCTGGCCAGCACCTCAAAGCAGTCACATGCCACAGGCCACTGACGCCACCTCAGCAGAGTACACAGACACAGGACATTCACCTGCTATTGCCAAATGCAGATACAAACCTCACTACACATGTGCCACTAGATCGGGGGGGCTCACAGGTGTGGGGCTGGCACTGCACGTCAGACACACAGCACTGCTCCCTGCTCACATGAGATGTGCAGGGCATATCCAAGCCTCATGCATCTGGGGTGGTCCACTACACATATGCACCCACACAAATGACATTGGACTTACACACACAGATGTCCAGGGGACGAACACATCATGTGGACACTCTCAGCATAGGTACAGTGGACAAACACACATCTGTAGGTACAGTCACCTGTCACACTGGGGTAACCACAGAATCACAGGAGGACTGTAGTAGCTCCATACCCTGGAGGATTGGACAGGCACAATGTGTAATGCCACATGCAGTGAATGTCACAGTAAACACAATGCAAGTGAGGAGAGCAGACATGCACCACAGCATGCTCTGGCTGGGAGACATCAGGCATCCCCCCCTGGGACCCCCCCTACAGTACATAGCATGTGTGTCACACCAGGACACAATGCCAGAAGTCACAGTCACAACAAAGGGACAGTCTGTGCCAGTGGCCTATGCACTCACCTGATACCCTGGTCGCCCATACAGAAGGGGGTACTGTGGGAGGATCACATCCAGCAATGCCAGGTTCTCCTCCAGGGTGAATGGCTGTGTCCTCTCCACAGCCCTTGACATGGTTCCAGGGAATCAGTAGCAGCAGCTGGGTCGACGAATTCAAAGATGTGCAGGCAAGTTCTCCCTCATGGGACCTGGCTGCCTTATATCTGCCTTTCTGCCCTGTCTCATGCACAGGAGTACAGAGTGATTGGTCACTCACATTTGCATCCTATGTTTCCACCAATCCCTTCAAACCTAGCAGTCTGTGTGTACTCTATCGGTTTCATTCTCCTGCATGATGTCAGCCCCCCAAACACATTGCAACAAAGTAGATTAATTCCAACTGACTTCTGCTGTGCACCTTCCAGAACAAATTCAAAATTTGAACTTGGTCTCCATGACAACCAGCATGCATGTAGGCCTTAATACTTGTCCCTCATGTGTCCCCCATGTAATTTGGAGCTTCACACACAGGTACGGTGCGTTCAGGGGCCCTAGGGCACCCCAAATGCATTGCAACAGCCCGTACACGCGTGCCTACGTTCACTATCACTATGGGTGTCCTCGCGTATGCGTACTCGTAGTGGTACGGGCCGTACACACGCCTCTACGCTCACTATCACAACGTGTACGCATACGCGAGGCCACCCATAGTGATAGGGAGCGTACAGGCGTGTGTACGGCCCGTACCACTAGGAGTACGCATACGCGAGGCCACCCATTGTGATAGGGAGCGTACAGGCGTGTGTACGGCCCGTACCACTAGGAGTACGCATACGCGAGGCCACCCATAGTGATAGGGAGCGTACAGGCGTGTGTACGGCCCGCACCACTAGGAGTACGCATACGCGAGGCCACCCATAGTGATAGGGAGCGTACAGGCGTGTGTACGGCCCGTACCACTAGGAGTACGCATACGCGAGGCCACCCATAGTGATAGGGAGCGTACAGGCGTGTGTACGGCCCGTACCACTAGGAGTACGCATACGCGAGACCACCCATAGTGATAGGGAGCGTACAGGCGTGTGTACGGCCCGTACCACTAGGAGTACGCATACGCGAGGCCACCCATAGTGATAGGGAGCGTACAGGCGTGTGTACGGCCCGTACCACTAGGAGTACGCATACGCGAGGCCACCCATAGTGATAGGGAGCGTACAGGCGTGTGTACGGCCCGTACCACTAGGAGTACGCATACGCGAGGCCACCCATAGTGATAGGGAGCGTACAGGCGTGTGTACGGCCCGTACCACTAGGAGTACGCATACGCGAGGCCACCCATAGTGATAGGGAGCGTACAGGCGTGTGTACGGCCCGTACCACTAGGAGTACGCATACGCGAGGACACCCATAGTGATAGGGAGCGTACAGGCGTGTGTACGGCCCGTACCACTAGGAGTACGCATACGCGAGGCCACCCATAGTGATAGGGAGCGTACAGGCGTGTGTACGCTCCCTATCACTATGGGTGGCGTCGCGTATGCGTACTCGTAGTGGTACGGGCCGTACACATGCCTGTACGCTCGCCATCACGATGGGTACACATACGGCAGCACTCCCATAGTGAAATGGTAACGTACACAGGCCCTCTTCGCAGCAGTACAGTGGTTTTCACACATCACAGTGGTGACAGGCGGCACACAGGTAGGGATAGGGCGGACATACTTGTCCATGGATGGACATACTTGTCCATGGAAGGACATACTTGTCCATGAATGGACATACTTGTCCATTAAATGACATCGAGGCATCGTCTGTGCATTACTATATGTGTGGGGCACAGGTGTGACGGCCTGTGACGTGGAACGTGACTCCTGAGTCGAGAAGGCACCAGATGTATGAAGAGATGTCTACAGATGTACTGTGTGATGGTGCAATGTGTGCCAGGCATGCCCTTGACTCATTTGACCTGTGTGCATGTCGTACTGCACACTTGGGGTGAGCGTCACTGGCATGGCACGGACACCAACACACGGAAGTGTCCCCTGATGCCCGGTACAGGGGTTACCACACCTGACTTGTCACTACCCACGGTGCACAATGTGACTATGTCATGTATGTGTGGGGGCTTCCCATCAGGTTGATGTTGGAGCACCCTCAAAAGCTGCAGCCGTTGCAGCAACCAACATGTGTCTGTGTGTAGATTGACATTGCACACTGTTCCGCACACCATGCCACATGTGGTATCGGATGTGAGGTGCACATGTGTGCATGGGACACGGAGTAGCGTGACAAGGACATGTCTGCATCCTCACAATGAATGTGTGGTGAGTCATGACATGTGCACCTTCATGGCAAGGTGTGTGGGCTGTCCTAGTGTGATGTCATGTGACCTGTGGCTCTAGTGTTCCGCTACCAGTCTCTGCAATCGGCATCCTACTTCTGCTGATGTGTGGGCGTATGTCACTCCTGTCTTGCGTCTGGCTGTTCACTTGCACTGGGACACAGCTATTCCCATGGCGTGGCATGGGGAGGTTCTCAATCTCCGTGTGTAGCTGGGTCTTGGTAGGAGTGTCACCTTGCATCCATACGTGTCCTGGGCATGTAGCACATACCTGACTCCCTATGTAGCATATGTGTATTGACAGATTAACATGTTCTCAGTACATATGATTTGTTGTCGTAGTGCACTCACTCTTCCTTGTCACTTCCAAATTACTGCAGAGCGCTGCCTCTTGCCCGACCAATTCTGGACTTGGCTGCCATGCAGGAGAATGACAGCATCCGGCTCTACCGCTTCACCCAACCGTTGATTCTGGAGTTGACGGCGAGACTGCCACCACACCTGCAACCGCAGCACAGGTATCCTACGGCACTGACACCCCAGCTGAAGGTAATGGCTGCCCTACATTTTCTTGCCACGGGTACCTTTCAATATACCATAGCTAATGTTGGTGGCATGTCCCAGAGCATGTTCTGCCGTGTGCTGCATGATTTCTTAGAGGCCATGTTGATTCACCTGGATGACTTCATCAAGTTCCCAACCCCTGAACAGATGACTGCGGTCAAGCGTGGATTCTATGCCCTGGGAGGGATGCCCCATGTCATTGGGTCCATAGATGGGACACATGTAGCTTTGGTACCACCACACGCACGGGAGGTGGCGTACCGCAATCGAAAGCATTACCACTCCATTAATGCCCTTGTGGTGTGTCAGGCCAACATGGTGATTTCACATGTCTGTGCTCGTTTTCCAGGATCAGCACACGATGCCTACATCATGAGGCGTAGCAGGATGCCTGAAATGATGATGCAGCTGCGCAACGAACGGGCATGTGTTGTTGGTGGGTACAGTCTGTCTGTCCTGTATTTTGCATAACCTACCAGCATGACCGCTTCACCACTTCTAACAATTTCCATGTGCTTCCCATGTAGGGGACGCTGGCTATCCCAACATGCCTTGGCTGCTCACACCTCTCCGCAACCCCATCACGCCGGCCCAGCTCCGCTACAACACCGCCCATGGCCGGACAAGGCGAGTGATCGAGAGGACGTTTGGCCTGCTGAAGAGCCGTTTCAGGTGCCTACACAAGACCGGCGGCGCACTCCCATATGCCCCGGCGAAGGTCTGCAAGATCTTCATGGTCTGCTGCATGCTGCACAACATGGCAGTTGAAAGAGTTGTGCCACTCATCCTGAATCAACATGACGAGGACCATCCACCCGTGGAGGACGAAGGGCTTGGCAATGGGGCTAGTGATGTGGAGGATGTGGAGCCGCAAGAGGACATCCGGACTCGGCTCATACGCGACTTCTTTGCTTAGTGGTGAGTACCAGTGTCTGAGTGTGCACGCATTGGTCCCCGTGTGGCATGTGTTGTGATGTGTGTGTCCACCTGCATGTATGGCACGTGAGTCAGAGGTGTGTGTGGGTGTGTCACTGGAGTGATGGTGGCAGTGATGGTTGTATTTCCCCTGTCATAATTGTGACCTAGCATGTTGTCATCCATACATGTGTCGAGTAAATGCACATGCAAGTGGCTGTGCTTTTTGTGGCTGACTACTTGTGTGTCTATCTTCCCCAGGTACTTGCGCATGCCGTCTGCTGCTTGCATTGTTGTGGCACTGCTATTCCTCATGGACATGACATCGTGGGCTGACTCAGCGTTACAGGCACGGACACGTTTGGAAGTCTCCATAGGGTAAGGGATGCATCTGGGGTGTATTGGGTGTGGCAGTTGTTCACGATGTATGCACACTGCCCCTGTCGATGTTTGGTTCCTCTGCAGCCATGTAGCATTACCATGGGACACGACATGCAGCTGTGTACACCTGAATAGATGGTCTGCCTGGTTGACAGTCATCAGTGATGGGATAGGGGATTGTGATGATGGCATCAATGTGTGTGACACTGCCCTCGGACACATACGGTTAGCATTGGCTTGACATGGTGTGGGACTTCCACATCAGCGGATCTATGGTGTATGGCAGGCTCTCCGTGAGCAGCTGTGGGTGTTTAGCTGTTAGCCGACGCTTGTGTGCCAGTTCCATGGCGAACACGCATTTGTGCTGCAGAAGGGGGGTGCCAGTGTTGGACCCACATGTTACTCCACATGATGTGTTCATGTGTACTTCAAGTTGCCTCTGCAATCCCGAAAACATGACTAATAAAGGTGTCCCTATGCCTCCAAGGTGCCTCTTCTCAGTCAATGCTGGTGTGTTGCCACGGTGCATCCAGCATGTCTGGCATGGTATTCCCTGATTGTGGCTATGTGTCAATGTGTCGAGTGGCAAGATGCAAGCTGTGTGTGTGTGCTGAGACTGTGTATTGGGCATGATGTCCATGACTGTGTGGGTATTGTGACATGTGCCATCCCCATGCATCCAACGTTGTCCATGACCCCATTCTCTGCATCCACCGGACTCAAGCTTGCAGGACATGGTTCTGCCACCTGTCTACACATACCTGGATGCCCCCCAGGACACTGGACTGGATCCCTGACCTCTGCGCATGACTGTTGCTGTACTCAATGTGTCTGTCAGCACGGTTGTTCGGCCACCCCCTCAGCTGGTTGGGCCCATCACGGGTGTGTATGGTGCTCCATGTCTGTCTTGCCTAATACACTGGGACCCATGTGTCCTGTGCCAGACTCAGGCCCCAGGATGTGGATGGTTGAAGACAAAAGATGACTCAGGCATGTTTAGACTTTACATGACACATGTTAGGTAATAATGCAACCAGCAGGCATCTACTCTTCATAGTGTGATTTATTATTGGGGGGGGGGGGGGGGGGGACAAAGTGAGGGGCTTTCCGGGAGTTTGGAATCCAAAGTTCAGTAGGGGAGTTGGTGTCCTTGCCATTTGAAATCCTCAGAGTCCATGCCACAGTCTTTGTCAACATTGGTCAGCCAGTGACCAGCAGGGCCATGTGGCAGATAATGTCTCTTGATGCTGTGATGCTGTTGCTCCAGTGGGCCAGGTGCCAGGCCAGGTGTCCTGGGAGTTGGTGATGTAGCGCCGACCCTCACGGTCCTTTCCGTGGACGACCCGGCCTCCTGCGGGGACCCTCAGCAGCAGGCCGTGACGACGTCTGGGATGCTCCATCGGAAGTTTCCTCCTCCTCCTCCTGATCCCTCCCTGTGGGTGGTGATGTTCTCCGCCTTCTGGCACAGGGAGGGTCGGCCATGTTGTCGGCCATCCGACGGAGTGTATCGTGAATCCCCTGGAACGCCGTCACTTGCTCAGCCTGTCTGGCCTCCATCCTCCGTTGGTGTTGCAGTAGACAGGCATGTTGCTGGGCCTGCTGGGTCTTCATCTCATCGAGGGTCCCCTTGATCTCATTGAGGGTGGACACAACCTGGGCCATGCCCGTGGTGTCCTGCCGGTATGTATCCATGATGTTGCGGACATGGGCAAATACCGGTTCCCCAGCCAACTGGTCAGGCTCGCGCCTCCGCCGTCCTCCACTCCCACCACCCCTGCCCACTTGCACCTGGCCTGCCCTTGTGGGTACATCGGGTCTCCGGGACCCCTGAGGGGTGGCATTGGCGTTATCGCCTGCCTCCTCCTGGGTGCCCGGGACACCGTGTCCCTCCTGGCCAGCCTGGCTGCATTGTGGTGTTGGGGCAGGGATCCTGGGTGTCTCCTGGGATGTGGCAGGAGTGGGGGTGGTGGTTGGCACAGTTGTACCTGACGCAGGTGCTGCAGGTGGTTGGACACCAGAGGGGCCAGGTCGGTCGGGGTCGTCCACAGAGTGGTGAGAGTGGTCGCTGCCGGTGGGATCGGGCTCCCGCAGATCCGGGTCCTGTGAGTCTTCCCCCCCAGTGTTGGGGGGTGAACCACGACGTTGACCTGTGTGTGAGAGAGACAATGTTAATTTTGGTCCATGCAACATCCATGTTTCATCAGTTTCAAAGTTGGCACATTTCCTCTTGGAATTGGGATCTGTCTTGCATTCCACTCACAGTGCACTTGTGCATGGGTGTGTCCCTTGGGCACCACTTTGGCCCCTTTAACTATGTGTGGCACGGTCTTACTTGCTGCGTCAAGTGTGACTGCAGTCAGCAGTGGAGTGGGCAGGTGTGGCGAGCCATGCATTGGCGCCTTCCGTGTAGCACTGTACATGTGCACATGGAGTGGATCCACACACTTATATGATCCAGGTAGCTGTCGTTGTGCTCGTGAACAGGTTGTGACATGGCCCTGTGTCTTGCCATGGTGAAGAGGGGGGGTTCTGGGACTGGCCACCCTTGTCTACATGCACGCAGTCTACCTGCTGACGAGCAGACATTCGCACACGCCACACGGCTGATTTGCTCTCCCTGTGTCTCCCTCCCTCTCTGTCCCCCTCTCCCTCCCTCTCTGTCCCCCTCTCCCTCCCTCTCTGTCCCCCTCTCCCTCCCTCCGTGTGTCAGCCTCCTCCCTATGTCCGTCTCCCTCCCTCTCTGTCCCCCTCTCCCTCCCTCTCTGTCCCCCTCTCCCTCCCTCTCTGTCCCCCTCTCCCTCCCTCTCTGTCCCCCTCTCCCTCCCTCTCTGTCCCCCTCTCCCTCCCTCCGTCAGCCTCCTCCCTCTGTCCGTCTCCCTCCCTCTCTGTCCCCCTCTCCCTCCCTCTCTGTCCCCCTCTCCCTCCCGCTCTGTCCCCCTCTCCCTCCCTCTCTGTCCCCCTCTCCCTCCCTCCGTGTGTCAGCCTCCTCCCTCTGTCCGTCTCCCTCCCTCTCTGTCCCCCTCTCCCTCCCTCTCTGTCCCCCTCTCCCTCCCTCTCTGTCCCCCTCTCCCTCCCTCTCTGTCCCCCTCTCCCTCCCTCCGTGTGTCAGCCTCCTCCCTCTGTCCGTCTCCCTCCCTCTCTGTCCCCGTCTCCCTCCCTCTCTGTCCCCCTCTCCCTCCCTCTCTGTCCCCCTCTCCCTCCCTCTCTGTCCCCCTCTCCCTCCCTCTCTGTCCCCCTCTCCCTCCCTCCGTGTGTCAGCCTCCTCCCTCTGTCCGTCTCCCTCCCTCTCTGTCCCCCTCTCCCTCCCCCTCTCCCTCCCTCTCCCTCCCTCTCTGTCCCCCTCTCCCTCCCTCTCTGTCCCCCTCTCCCTCCCTCTCTGTCCCCCTCTCCCTCCCTCCGTGTGTCAGCCTCCTCCCTCTGTCCGTCTTCCTCCCTCTCTGTCCCCCTCTCCCTCCCTCTCTGTCTCCCTCCCTCTCTGTCCCCCTCTCCCTCCCTCTCTGTCCCCCTCTCCCCCCCTCTCCCTCCCTCTCTGTCCCCCTCTCCCTCCCTCTGTGTGTCAGCCTCCTCCCTCTGTCCGTCTCCCTCCCTCTCTGTCCCCCTCTCCCTCCCTCTCTGTCCCCCTCTCCCTCCCTCTCTGTCCCCCTCTCCCTCCCTCCGTGTGTCAGCCTCCTCCCTCTGTCCGTCTCCCTCCCTCTCTGTCCTCCTCTCCCTCCCTCTCTGTCCCCCTCTCCCTCCCTCTCTGTCCCCCTCTCCCTCCCTCTCTGTCCCCCTCTCCCTCCCTCCGTGTGTCAGCCTCCTCCCTCTGTCCGTCTCCCTCCCTCTCTGTCCCCCTCTCCCTCCCTCCGTGTGTCAGCCTCCTCCCTCTGTCCGTCTCCCTCCCTCTCTGTCCCCCTCTCCCTCCCTCTCTGTCCCCCTCTCCCTCCCTCTCTGTCCCCCTCTCCCTCCCTCTCTGTCCCCCTCTCCCTCCCTCCGTGTGTCAGCCTCCTCCCTCTGTCCGTCTTCCTCCCTCTCTGTCCCCCTCTCCCTCCCTCTCTGTCCCCCTCTCCCTCCCTCTCTGTCCCCCTCTCCCTCCCTCTGTGTGTCAGCCTCCTCCCTCTGTCCGTCTCCCTCCCTCTCTGTCCCCCTCTCCCTCCCTCTCTGTCCCCCTCTCCCTCCCTCCGTGTGTCAGCCTCCTCCCTCTGTCCGTCTCCCTCCCTCTCTGTCCCCCTCTCCCTCCCTCTCTGTCCCCCTCTCCCTCCCTCTCTGTCCCCCTCTCCCTCCCTCCGTGTGTCAGCCTCCTCCCTCTGTCCGTCTCCCTCCCTCTCTGTCCCCCTCTCCCTCCCTCTGTGTGTCACCCTCTGTCACCTCAGCCCAGCTTCCTGGGCACACACTGTTAGCAGATCTTTGAGTGGCCCTTGGCTTGTTGATGTGAGTTTGTTTCTGATCTCCAGGCACCCATTGGGTGTGATGTGTGTCTGTGCGCTGCTGCTGTGGTGGTGTGTGCTGCCACTCTTTCACAATGTTGGCTGTTCATTAGCTGCTGTCATGTGCAAAACAGTGCCTTCACCCCCATGTGTTGATGCAAGGCGTCCGCCATTTGCTGGCGAGTCTTTCCTGTGTGGGGACACACTGTTTGTCTGGCTGTGACCTGGGCCATATGGGCAGAGGGCATTGTTGTCTGCTTCTGAGTTGCACTATGTGATTTTTGTGGCCCACCCTCCCGCCATCCGGGTTACCGTGTCATGTGTTGGTGTCTTCTGTGGCCTGTGACTTGACATTGTCCAGCTGGGTGCATGGGGCATGGTGGCAGCAGTGGCATGTGCGTGCTCATGGAGTGTGGTTGAGTCATGCGATGGCTTGGGATGGTTGCGTGCCTGTTAGTGATTTTGGTTGTGGATGCCGTTCCCCCCATGTGAGGTGCGTTGTTTGTGTACTCACCCGGGTCTCGGAGTCCTTCTAATCCTTCAACTGCCTCCACCGGCAGTATGGCCATCACCCTCTCCTCCCAGGGCTGGTAGTGTACGGGTCTGCGGGAGGGCCCTCCTCCGGTGGCGTTGGCCTGGTCGTGTTCCTCCTGCCTCTTGGCTCGGACCCTCCTCCGCAGATCGTACCACCTGTTCTGGCATTCCTGCCTGGTCCTTCTGGTGTCCGCAACAGCATTCACAGCATCGACGATGGTCTGCCACATGGCTGTTTTAGCTGCCATGCTGGTGTTTCTGACCAATGTTCCAAAGAGCTGTGGCTCGACTCTGAGGATTTCGTCGACAAGAACCTCCAACTCTCGGTTACTGAACTTTGGATTCTTGGTAGTGGGCATGGTGAGGGGTGTGGGTGTGGATGGTGGGGGGGGGGTGTGGATGGTGGGGGGGGTGTGGATGGTTGTGGGTGTGTGGGTGTGGTTGTGCAGGTGTGTGTGTGAATGTGATGAGGGTGTGTTTGTGAAGGTGGTTGTGTGGAGATGTGCAAGTGTAAGGTGTGGTGAAGCTTGTAGTAAGGTGCTGTAAGTTGTCTGTGGTGTCTGGCAGCAGTGAGTCTGTTGCAAAGGCGCATGGTTTGTGTGTGTGGGCCCTTTTTATTGGTCCATTGGTGGGTGTGGCTGGGTTTGAAGTTTGGGTGGGTGTGTTATAAGGAGTGGTGGTGTTTAGGGCCTCTGTTTGTTTTTGGCAGTTGCAGGTCAGTGAATGTGTGTTTTATGAGTGTTTGTTGGCCATGTTTAGTGGCTTTGTGCCATTCGAATAGTGTATTCTTGTGTTGTTTTGTTTTGTCCTGGTTGTGTACGTGCGTTTTGAGCGTGTGTACGGTGTGTAGATGGGCCATTTGGTTGTACGGTGCTGTCCTTGTGTGTGGCTTGGCACGACTCGTACATGCGGTTGTGATGTTGGGGCATGGGGTGCGCTCCGTACTTAGGAGGTTGTGGTGGGGGTGCGACTGGAACGTACTGGGGTGTACTTAGACGGTGGTACGACACGTACAAGGGTGGGGGTACGACTCGAACGTACTGGGGTGTGGGTACACGGGGGTGTGACACGTACAGGGGTGGGGGTACGACTCGAACGAACTGGGGTGTGGGTACACGGTGGTACGACACGTACAGGGGTGGGGGTACGACTCGAACGTACTGGGGTGTACTTAGACGGTGGTACGACACGTACTGGGGTGGGGGTACGACTCGAACGTACTGGGGTGTGGGTACACGGTGGTACGACACGTACAGGGGTGGGGGTACGACTCGAACGTACTGGGGTGTACTTAGACGGTGGTACGACACGTACAGGGGTGGGGGTACGACTCGAACGTACTGGGGTGTACTTAGACGGTGGTACGACACGTACTGGGGTGGGGGTACGACTCGAACGTACTGGGGTGTGGGTACACGGGGGTGTGACACGTACAGGGGTGGGGGTACGACTCGAACGTACTGGGGTGTGGGTACACGGGGTGTGACACGTACAGGGGTGGGGGTACGACTCGAACGTACTGGGGTGTGGGTACACGGTGGTACGACACGTACAGGGGTGGGGGTACGACTCGAACGTACTGGGGTGTACTTAGACGGTGGTACGACACGTACTGGGGTGGGGGTACGACTCGAACGTACTGGGGTGTGGGTACACGGTGGTACGACACATACAGGGGTGGGGGTACGACTCGAACGTACTGGGGTGTGGGTACACGGGGGTGTGACACGTACAGGGGTGGGGGTACGACTCGAACGTACTGGGGTGTGGGTACACGGGGGTGTGACACGTACAGGGGTGGGGGTACGACTCGAACGTACTGGGGTGTGGGTACACGGTGGTACGACACGTACAGGGGTGGGGGTACGACTCGAACGTACTGGGGTGTACTTAGACGGTGGTACGACACGTACTGGGGTGGGGGTACAACTCGAACGTACTGGGGTGTGGGTACACGGTGGTACGACACGTACAGGGGTGGGGGTGCGACTCGAACGTACTGGGGTGTACTTAGACGGTGGTACGACACGTACAGGGGTGGGGGTACGACTCGAACGTACTGGGGTGTGGGTACACGGTGGTACGACACGTACAGGGGTGGGGGTACGACTCGAACGTACTGGGGTGTGGGTACACGGTGGTACGACACGTACAGGGGTGGGGGTACGACTTGAATGTACTGGGGTGTGGGTACACGGGGGTACGACACGTACAGGGGTGGGGGTACGACTCGAACGTACTGGGGTGTGGGTACACGGGGGTGTGACACGTACAGGGGTGGGGGTACAACTCGAACGTACTGGGGTGTGGGTACACGGTGGTACGACACGTACAGGGGTGGGGGTACGACTCAAACATACTGGGGTGTACATACACGGGTGGGGGTTCGACACGTACACGGGTGTACATACGGGGGGGTGTACATTAACGGGGAGTACGACTCGAACGTAAGGGTGCTGGGGGGAGTGTTTGGCGCGTATGCGGGCACATATCTCCATGGTTGCAATGGGAGTTCGGTGCGGACGGTGTTTTTTCCATACGGTTGTAACATCGGACGCACGGGATGGATCGTGATTCCTCGGTCGGACTTGACTTTTCACATTTGTACGGTAAATCGTCCGAGGACGTGTCGGACACATTTTCCGACCCGAGGACGTGTGGGGAATCATTCCCAATGCGGTTCGTATGGACTTTTTACCATGCGAATCGTGATTGCCAGTTCGTACGGCACTTGTACGATTCGTACGGTAAAAAGTCCGGATACGAGACGCACGGGGAATTTTTTTGCCGGATCGTAATCGGCACCTCAATGTTTGTCAAGTTATCCACAGAAAACAACAGATTCACATTTGTCTTGTGTTGTAACTGCTCCAACTGGGTTAGCAGCACACAACATTAAAGGGATTACATTACATCGTCTACTTATGTTACCAGTAGAACATGAAAATAAATTGGAATACCACAAGCTATCTGGAGAAGCTTGTTTTGAAGTTTAAAGAGTACTAAAGAAAATGAAAATTCTGGTAGTTGATGAAGTAAGCATGGTCTCAAACTTAATGCTTGCATTTGTACATTTGAGGATGCAGCATATTTTAAAAACAAATTACGATGTTTTATTTGGAGGGAAACATGTAATTGTATTTGGTGATTTTCTACAACTCACACCTGTGAAAGGCCAACCGGTTTTTAAAACTCTTCTTCATGAAGACACTAAAAAAATCTTTGGGAAGTATTGGAAATGTGACTATTAGGAGTTATTTTGAATATAAGGAACTTATCAAGAACATGTGACAAGCAAATGATGACGATTTTGGAAATATTCTTCAAAATATTAGAATTGGTGTCTTAACAAAGGATGGAAAAAATGTTTTAGAAAGTCGGCTACTAAAAAACTTGTTTCCAAGTGAAAATATTGTGGCTGAAACAATCTACCGAAGAATTGCCGAAAAGGAATCTATAATTTGCCTTATGCCCACACTGAAAGAATGCTCTGCATTCAATGAAGAACTGTTGAAAATGGAGAATGAACCGATAATGAAAATGGTAGCTATTGATAAAATAGAACATGAAGGAGTAACTATTCTTTTGTCAGAGAAATTGCAGTTAAAATTTGACTCTTTGGAAAAATCAATATCTAAGACTGCTGGTTTGGAAAAGACCTTGTATGTCTCTGTAAACTGCCGGGTAATATTACGGCGTAATTTAGATGTTGAAAAAGGTTTAGTAAATGGAGCAATGGGGAAAGTTGTTGACTTTGTTAGTTATGCAAATAGAGATGAGATTGAATTTCTTAAGATTACATTCGATCAGATTGAAGAGGTGAAACAAATTGGACGCTGTTGTGTTCATTTCTTGCTTGTAAAAGATTTGCATGTTCGTAGAAAACAGTTTCCTGTTTTTTTAGCATATGGAGTGACTATTCATAAATCTCAAGGTTAAAGTGTAGACAATGCTTTGGTAAATATTGGAAGTTCTGTGTTTAAAGAGGGTATGGCGTATGTTGCATGTCTCGAGTAAGAACGTTATCCGGATTATATTTGATTGATTTTGATGAGCAAAAGGTTAGTGCAGATGTAAATTGTGTAAAAGAGTACAATAGGTTAAGAAGACTCTATGTTCCTAACTTAGGTGAATATCCTATTTATGAAAAACGTTTAATACATCCGAAATGAAAATATGATAAAGATTATACTGAGGTTGCAAAGAAAAAAGAATTGAAAAGAATGACGAGTCTGGAAAGAAAATAGAAGGTAACACAGTTGCTAATATTGTAGGATATCAGTTAGAAAATAGTTCAGATATCAACTTCTATGCTAATGTAATTGCGAACGTTGTCTTTTTTTTTTAAATCTACAGCATGCAATTATTGAAAATTGAGAAAAAAGATTTTGTTCTTTGTTACATTATATTTTTGAGAAGTTGAAAACTGAAAAGAACGAAAATCCATACTGCTTCTGATGTGCGGAATCTTTTGGATATATGTTCTGATTCTTCACAATTTACACAGAATGTACAGCAAGATGCTCAGGAATTTCTTATGTTTAAGCTTGCAGTATTAGAAGATGAAGGTATACAAATTGAAAATCAGTTTGGACTACGTTACAGATGGGTACATAGATGTGACAGCTGTTCATTTTTATCAACCACTAAAATAGACACTGAACGATTCATATATTTGAAAATGCCAGATTTGAAAACAGTGTCTTTCAACAAACTAGTAAAATCAGCTAATCAACATATGGAATGTACTCAGTGCAAATCGGAAATGTTGTCAACATTATTTATAGAAAGATGTGGACAATATATTATTTTAATGCTGCAACGTTGTAGAGCAGATGGAACAAAATTGGAAACCAAAATTAAAAATGTTGTAGCAGGTCAAGTGTCAATTTCAGGAAGAACTTTTAAAACAATGGCTATTGTTTTCCACGATGGACCTACTTCAACATCTGGACACTATACTGTCTATTTAAAATGCAATAAAGGATGGACACTATGTAATGATGCGCATTTAGAGTATACATTTTGGTTGCCTAATGAATTGCCAAATTCATACTTAATATTTTTGATGCCAAAATTCTAAGAAGATATCAACATGAATTACTGAATATATTTTGGATATTTACACTACAAATGATTTTAGAAACATCATTCACCCTATTGGAAACATGTGAATATGATTTTAGAAGTGTACGTTGGATATCGTCATAGAAATGTTTTCAGAAACATAATTCGGCCTCTTGGGAAGGTGTGTATATGAATTCAGACGTTTATTTCGGATATACTCAATGGAAATATTTTTAGAAACATCATTCGGCCAATAGGGAAGATGTTCGTAATTACGGTTTCAATTATTAATTCTGTTCTTTCCTATTGCGTTTGAAAAATTGTGTTTGAGAGAAGGGGGTGATATATTTGATTTTTGTATTATATACTATGTTACAAAGGATGTTTATTTGTGAAAATGTAAATACCAAGTTGCATTGGTTGTAGACAGTTTGAAGAGAAGTATGTTTTTTTTTAACAATCTTATTGATTGTATTTTTTTGCCCGCTGTTATCTGATGATTAACATTGAAATCACTGTTTATGGTGAAATTCAATACAATCTGAAGACAGCAAGAAATGGCAAATTGAATATGTGATGTAATTGTATACTTATGTTGTGTTGCGAAAACTATAACATTATATGTAATAATTTCTTCTTTTTTACAGACCTTACTACTAAAGTTTAAAATACTTTAAATTTGCATTTAAAAAAAGAAGTGAAATTATATTACTATTAATTTCATATCTACTTGGGAACAGGTAAGATTAATCCACCCAGGTACTACCCTTGCAGTCTATCAAAGACACTGTGACTCCCCATGCCCATGTCCAGTCACCCAGCCAGTACTATACACTAATGCAATTTCTCCACTAATACCCAAGTACTTATAAATTCAGCATACACTATCCTTGCAGGACTGTAATCATCTAGTCACTGCTGATGTACTCATACAATGACCGAAGCACTAACAGAAGCAGTGCTACAATTGTCTGTGCACTATCCATACAGACCTCTAAGCAGGCACATACTACTCATTCACTCATCTAAATACCCTGGTACTACCCATGCAGTCTAGCAATCACCCTGTCAGTTCCCATGCACTTCTCCAATCACCCATCTAGCACGGTGTACTTATCTAATCACTTCGCTAATACCAAAGCACTTATAAATACACCATGCACTCTCTTTACAGCACTATAATCATTCAGTTACTAGTGATGTACTTATGGAATAGCCTAAGTACTAACACAATTACTTGCTATTATTATTATTAGTAGGTTTTAGGGAAAATACAGCTAGAAAGTAGCATTTAAAAAAACGTTGAAATTCACTGAAAAAAACATGGGTTTCAGGCATGTTATAGTTAGAAATGAGTATTTAAAAAACCTTTGAAATTCACTGAAATAACCATAGGTTTCAGGGAAGTTATAGTTAGAAATTAGCATTTAAAAAACATTAGAAATTCACTGAAAAAACCATAGGTTTCAGGGACGTTATAGTTAGTTGGACATTTTACTCATACAAAACCATAGAAATTCAATTGTTATAGTTAGTTCAGCTAACTAAAACTCGCGCCCCCGCAATGCACTGCTGATGACGTCACGTATTACATCATTCATGACATGGTCAGTGACATCACTGATGACATCTCAAATGAGTCATTGCAGGCTGCGTATGCAGTTTTAAATTGTCATTTCCACCTGGCAAAATAAACCTTTTGCCAGTATCAAACCTGCTTATAAACATATAAGTTACCTCTAGGGTAGTCCCTAAACAGGCGACAGGGCAGGGTGCATTGTATTTAAAAAGTAGGACACATGGCTGGGTGTTGTTGGCAGTTGGTCTTTGTGTATTCCTCCTAAACAGCCACACACAATACAGATGCTCTGGAGGTTTCTCCCACTTCAAAGAAGGCACCAGGTAATAATATTGGACCTCAGACACCAAGGGCCATATTTATCAATATATCACGCAGTGCAGCAAGTCACCTTGCTGTGCTTCATGATAACGATAGGGTAGGAATGCGACATACTTAACATTGTATGACACATTCCTACCTTTTCCCAGTGCTGGCGCAAACTGTGCTGCCTAGCACCAACACAGGCACTTTTGCACTATGGTGCAAAGGTGCCTGCGTTGTGAGCAGGATAGTTTTTATCAGAAAGGGGCACCTTCCTGCACAAAAACAATATCCTGATGCATTTTGCTCGGTCTATGTGTGCTGCAGAATGTAGTAAACACAGAAAGAGCAAAGAACGAGGAGAGATGAAGATAGTTCTCCTCGGTACACCTCACCTGGGGTGCTTAACAATTTGACGCATTCCCAGGTCTACCACTAATGGTAAATCTGGGAATACGCCAAAATCAATGGGTGTTTATTTATTTTTATTTTACAGAGTTTCATATAGCGCAAACCTGACCCGAATCGGGTATCAGAGCGCTTTACATAGCACCAGTTGCATTACATGAGGACACATTCATTTTTTTGTTAGGCACGGGGAGATTAAGTGATTTGCCCAGAATCAAGGGATGTTCAGTATCATTGCAGAGGCTCAAACACAGATCCCCAGATTCGAGGTCGACCGCCCTAGCGGTTAGGCCACCTCCTCTCCCAATGCGTGGGAACACTCATGCAAGACCCTTGGAACACCTCCCTGGGGTAAAGTAATGCAACGCAGTGATTTGAGCTGAGTTGCGTTACTCTAGATCTATCAAGCCACCCAGGCCATGCAAAGGGTCTTTGAGTGGCTTGCTAAATCGCATTTAAGGATTGTGTTGCATTTGCACCCCTTTGCTTGGTGCAAAAGCGATGCAACCCTTTGATAAATTTGGCCCCAACTCTTGAGTACACATCTGGACCTGTGAAAGATTGTTCCAGGGAGAAGGACTGCTGTGCTGCTAAAAGGATGGCCACTCCGTTGGACTGCTTGCCTGAAGGATGGCACCTGCTGTGCTGACCTGCTGCCTGCTGCCCCCTTGCCTGGGTGTGAAGGCCTGGACCTCCAGCCTGTACCCAGAACCACTAGAGTGATTTCAAGGGCTAGTCCCTTGTAACCAGAACCTGGATTCTGCAACTGTGAGTCCTAATGTGCTGAGTAGTGTCAACCCAGTCCTGGACCTTTGGAAATGCACTTGAAGTGCTCTGCCAGCCCATATGCACAGAATCTTCCAGTGCAAGGACTCAGCATCATCCTCCCAGCCTGCACGACGTATCCTCTATGCAGTACCTAACACCACTCTGCAACCAGAATTTAAGGTACTTTTCTTCAGCTGGCCTAACTGGGCATAACTGGGTCCCTGTAGCTAGCCCACACTCCACCACTGTCGGCCTGAAGTTATGACTTTTTCCCAGGCCGGTGCAACCAGATAACCGCATAAGACGCTTTGTGTTTTTTGGCGCTATTTTCATATAAATCTTTAAAATTGCATATCTCCGGTTCTACTGAATGGATTTTTATAGCTCTATTTTTCTTTTATTTAATAAAGTTGATTCTAATCTGGTGCGGGATTCTTCTTATGGGGTGTTTTCATTTTATTACTGTTTGAAGTGTTGCAGAAATACTTTACACATTGCCTCTAAGTTAAGCCTGACTGCTATGTGCCAAGCTACCAGAGCGTTGAGAAAAGGTTACTTTGGGGCTTGCTTTTGATTTCACATGACCAGGATTGTGGTTGCTGCTTGAGTGGGGTTTTACTCCCCTCAACCAGTAACCCAGTTTCATACAACATTTCTGTTATGTTTTACATGTCCTGAAAGTGAAAACTCACCGTTGTCATTTTCACTGTAGCACGGCTAGTAGTCCCTTTGGCTGACATGTGGCTGCTCAGAAGTAGCTCTCATTACAGAAACTTTTGGAGCTCTCTGGTCTAGATGATGTCACTGACCTGGATTAGTGAATTTAGGACATGGCAAGGGACAAGGGTAGTCAACAGGTTACTACAAAAGTATTATTTATTGGTTTTTTTTGTCAGAAAGAAAAACAAATATATTGTGTAGTACCCTTAGACTAATGCTTGTGATCGATATAGTGAAATTGTGTCACAACAATACAGACACAAACAAAAAGTCACAAAACATGCCTTCTTTTCTTTATGCAGGTCAACGCCCATCAGAAAAAGACCATTTGGAAAACCACTGCCAAGATGGTGCGGGCCCTAGGGGTCTACAAACAGTACAGAATTAATTGTCAAAAGATGTGGGAGGACCTATGACGCTGGATCAAGAAGTCATCAGAATTCCAGCTTGGCCAGCCCTCCCAATGTGGGAAGCATGTGTGCCGCACTCTGACTCCCCTAATGGCCCGTATACTTGCGGTAGTCTATCCAGAGCAGCCACATCAAGGGGGCAAGTTCTTGTTTGAGTTTAACATGTTAAATAACTATTTTTTGTTGCAGCAATAAATTTTGCCATCAACATTAAGGTTGACACATGTCCATTGTCCAAGAAGAGTTCTTGAAGGTGTAAGTTTTGCACAAGGTGAATGATGGTATGTTTTGAATATGAATTTGTGGAAAATTATACCACCTGATTTCTGTTCACTATCAAAGGACTGGTTTAAGCAAACACATGGCTGCCTAAACAACAAATATACATCATGTTGTTTGATGTTATAAGGGACAGTTTTACAAAACTGGCCATTAGTCTTTATTGTGTCATGTATGATGCTCCAAACATCCCATTGGTAAGTTGGTTTTATACACAAACAAGAATGAGCATGTGAGCCAAAATCACTGGTAACATCAGATTAAATGGCTACATTTTTCATTCCAAAGGAGTTTTGATTCAAAAATATTTTTTCATTTGTGTTAAAAGTGACAGATTTGCATGATGTTTTTAGTGGTGGCTGCTAGGGACCAGAAGTGGTGAGGCATCTGGCGGGGTGGAGAAGGTATTGAAAATAAAAAAAATAAGAGATCACTTTCCTGTGTATGGCCACCGCCTCTCCTCCGTCCTCTTTTGCTCCTGACTCCTGCTGGCAGCACATAAGCTCCCAGACTCTCCTAAGCACACCACGACGCTGCTGTCATGCTGTAATACCATTATTAGCATGACAGCAGCGTCGGGATTAGTCTGAGCGGCCTGGTTTGTGGCTCAGACAGTGCCTGGAAGCCTGGGACTGCTCTTCACCCAGCTGTGCAACACAGTCTGGTAGAGAAATGCTAAGTACGGATGATGGTTTGGCCATCCTAAGATGGCTGGCCAAACCATCATGCGCACTTATGGTGTCCACCACTCCTCCCTACTGGCTGCTGCTGCGGCATGATAACACAGTCTCACCCTGCCCAGGCTACTGAAAAATAAAATGATAATAACATTGTGTTATTATCATTTAATGTTTTGTTTTTGCACTGCTCAAAGAGCAGTGGGGTGATGCTCCTTTGCCTTAATGCAGTTGCCTCCCACGGATGTCTTACTCCCTCACAAATGTGCATGTTCGTCTGCAAAACTCAAAATCAGGCCCAACCCATGACTCATTAGGAAAATGAAGAAATGCATCAAGGTGTAATCTGTGGCATATTGTGAATTGCATTTGAATCTTTGATGTAAAAATGATATATGACTGAGTGTATGTAGCAATTACTGTGATGTCGTACCAATTTTTACCTAAAGTGAAAGCCAGCATGTTTTTTAAAACAATTTCATGATGGTAAACCAAACTTGAAATAACTTGAGATATTTAGGAGTCAAATGTGGAAATGTTTTTGCTCTGCACTAAAGTGGATTATAAATATATCAAGCCCTATGTATTTGCTCATGCTGTAGAAGTCATTTGTCAATCCACATAAAATAAAATCCTAATTTTTCTACAGCACAGGTATATACATAGTGCGTGATACATTGCTAAACTACATCAGTACTGAATTCATATAATGTTTTTTACATTTGAATATACTTTAGTTACTTAAAGTAAGTGTTTCCATTGTAAAATGGCCAAACAAAGGAAACAAGCTTTCAGTTTATACAAATATTGGTACAACATTGCAGTATTTGTTGACTCACATTAAATCATATTTTACTTTTTATGAATAAAATTAATCCATCTATTTTGGGCCTTGTACACACACTGTACAAAGGTATTTTTGGATGATATCCTTTTTGGTGACATAAGTTCAATTTTCTTAACAACAAAGCCCAACCATTCAGAGGTATTAAAAAGTTCCTGGACAGAATTAAAAATGGATAAGAGACGAGATTATAAATTATATGGGAGCTATCATGGGGAATTACAGAACTGTGGCAAAATGGTTTCTGAAGATGTTTCCTATATACATGAGATAGTGATAATAAAGAACAAAGGTTTGAGAGCCTTGAAGCAGGTGAAATATGAAAACATAGAAAATGTTTTGTGATCAAAGTTCATGATCAGTTCTATTTACACAGATACATTACAACTATTGCATATTTCTTTTCAGCATTATCAGGAGCAGGGAAAGAAGAAATTGGCCACCTAGGCAGGGAAGTACCTGGCCACCGTGTTTTGGCTGGTGAGACCACCATCACTGATGGACACAGTTGCACGGAGTGTGAGGGGACTGGCACAGAGGCAAACAACTCTACATCATCTTCAGAGGCCTCCACAACCAACCAGTCCCTAGTGGTGGTGGACCCTACAGCTACTGTTCCACCTTCCTCCTTTTCCACTACCCAGAGACCCATCTCCACCCTCCCTTTTGCTCCCCACCCACAGATGGCCAAACCCTCCCTGCTAAAAGGGATGGAGTCTCCTTCACTGCAGCCATCTTAACCCTCACCCCCTACCCCTCTCACCAGGGCTGCGCTGAGTGAGGAGGCTATTGACCTCATAAGCAGCATTTCTGTAAGGCCAGAATGCGCTCCTAAATGCCATCCAGGCATTAGTTGCCAAATACAACTATTGGCAGAATACCTGGAAGGCATTCATGATGCTATGTCTGATCTGCAGAGATCATTTACAGGACTGTCTGCAGATCTGTTTCCAGCCCTGTCCCATGCACACTTACTCTTTTGCACGCATTCACTTCAACACACACAAGCAGCACACCCACACATAAACACAAACATACAAAGAAACAGAAGTACACACCCAGACAACATATAGACACCACACCCACACCTACCACAAATACTAACACACCCATAACCACCTTACCCACCCACCACCAGCACACCCACAAGAACCACCAGCACACCCACAAGAACCACCACCACACCCACAGAACCACCACCACACCCACAAGCACAAGCACACCCACAAGCACCACAGCGACCAACACACCCATTCTGACCAACACATCCACAAGCATCACAACCGCACCAACCACCTCAACAGCACATTCATCCAACATGCAGTGCAACATTCACCAAACACAAACGCACACACTCACATGACCAACATACACCTGCCAAGAAGCACTTACCCAAACATACACACATACACCAGTCTCACATGCACCTGCAAAAGCCCTTACTCCTCCTTCTGCTTTTCTTTTTGGTCTGGCCTTGACCCCTTCCAAACCCAACTCAACCCCATCCCTCCCAAACCCAAAACCTCCACTCCTAAACCAAACCAAACCCACCCCTCCCAAACCCACACCCAAACCACCCCTCCCAAACCCAAACTCACTCCTCCCAAGAAAGATCATTGAGGTGTCTGCTCTGTGCCCACTAGATTCCCATTCCTGAGGAGGTTCCCTTTGGCAGTTAAATAGGAGGCAAGATACCACAAGAGCACAACAGTGGAATCTGACTATTGCCATTTGTATAATGAATCATTAAACTTGAGCAATAAGAGAAGTATCTCATAAGTTAAATACATCAAGATCTTTGATTTTACCAAGTTTATCCTGACATTAATTTTCATTTGCAATTGTTTGATTCCTAGAAATGTTTGTGGCAAAAATATGAAGTACATATTTGTATTAACCATTATGACAGGAAATACAATTTTTTTTTTAATGTATATTTTATTAAGTGCATACAGTGGTTAAAATAGTATGTGATGGCCATTCAAATTTAGGTGCGAGCATTTAACAGGATAATGGACACTTGCACCAACTAAAAGATGATTTAATTTTTTTAAAAGTGTTAATACAGGTGTGTTTATTCCACCTAGATAAGATATAAGAATAAACACATATGCATTACATCCTTACAAAATATGTGACATTTGATAAAATACAGGAATTGCATTAGTCAAGGGAAAATGTGAGATGGATAAATATCTGAACTGATTCAAGTTTGGGACTGATATTGCTTTTACAGGTATTTAAAAAGTCAACGTTACACCTTGGTTAGTGCAATTTCTACATTATATTGCATTTCACTCAGCCCAATGATGTGTAATGCATATGTTTTTAATTTGACAAATTACACAATTTATTTAAACACACCTGTATGGTCATTTTTTTAATTTTTATAAATGTCATTTTCTGTGTAGGGAAGGCACATCGTGATTGGCCCAGTGGACAATGTGGCTGTACTAACTCTGACAGTCGCTTTTCCCTATGGTGCCGTCGACGTGGGTGAGAAATTCTGCCGGAGATGGCGGCACTTCGACGGTCTTTTTTTTTTTGTACATTTATTGGTATATAGCGATATAATATAGCCAACGCATACCATTAGGATTCTATCTTTAGGCTTCCATCTTTCATCCCCCACTGTCCACATACAAATAAATGATCCACATCGTGATACTTGCACAGCAAATGCAGAAATACACAGTAAGGAGAGCACGAAAAGGATGAAAACAATACAATTGTGGATGTGGTCTGACGGCTAGATTGCCAACTTTGGTGCTGGAAACCAAGGTTCGAGCCTCGGGCTCGCGTCCACATCCTGTGATTCTGGGCACATCACTTAATCTCCCCGTGCTCATCCAAAAAAATGAATGTGTCCTTGTGTAACGTAACCGGTGCTCATGTAAAGCGCTCCAATACCTTCGGGTCGAGTTTGCGCTATATAAATCTGCATAAAAAAATTAAAAAATTCTCTCACGCATAAAATCCATTGCATATATCCGGAGTCAGAAGAGCACATATTCGATGGAATGAAAGTTTTGCCATACGGGAGAGAAAACAAAACATTGTAAGCTATCAATGGGACTACATGATGTTATAAATGAATTTTATCTTCGAGCCCTAAACCTAAGACAGTGTAAACGATTAATGGTTATTCCTATGATCCTCTAGCAAAACCCCATATCTATCCATTTTGCATTCACACCTCTGTGCCGGAAGACATCAACCCCTCATTAGCCCCCACGAATACAGATAGTGCCTGCAGCTCCTGCAACTCAGACAGCATAGACGACCAGGGTAGCAGGTCATCCTCAAGTTTTTCATCTCTTCCTACAAGTCTCATAAGCGCCTCCTCTGCAGTTGCCCATTCTCAGACATCTTGCAACCACACCTTGCAAGTGGGGGCTTGGACTTAAGCCATGTAATAGCAATACTTCGCTTTGCCAATACAAGATCCAAAAGGACAAATTTCCTGCTTAATTTATTTTTTCCCGGAGAGGGAAGTAATTCAAGTAACACCTGTTGGATCTCCATGGCGTAGGCTGTTGCATATTTGGCTGTTGCACATTTTAGGAAATGTCTATCCATAATGCTATGAAATTGAAAATTAAAGGAAGATAACAAATAATATGCTCCAGAGATTGACCTGTGTGCTCTATGGTGTCTTCTACTGTCGGTTTGGAAGTTGTAAATTATAAAAAGAATTTCTTTAAGTGATGTAAAGATCTTACTGTGCTCCTCAAACCTTTGTTTTTCTATGGTTAAAGCTTGGGTTTTTTCGGTTAACCCAAAGAGATGAGCATATTTAGTAATAATAGGGATAAACTGTGTGCAGGCGAAGTCTAGGCCAAAACCGGAGTGTGTGTACTACAGTTGGTGAAAGGAAGTGTCTAGGTGTTTCGAGGCTTGAGGCCTAAAGGATGTAATGCTTGGAACCTGGCCTGAAAAAGCTGGTGAAGAAAGATTTAATTGGAAGGCAATGAACCTAGGGGTACTGTGATTTTCCAGTCTATATCATAATGTATATAATAAAGTACAAACCCTCAGGTGGCACCCTAAAATGCGTGTTTCAAATAGGAGAACAGTAGTCAGGCCAACCATTAAATGACAGCAAAACAGGTCCATCAATTTCAGATTCTCGATGCATGAAAGAGCATACTGCACAATTATACCCACAAAGCAGGGACCCGACAATCACAGTTTACCTGAGATGATATAAGGTCCAGTTTCTCCTCTGCTGTCCGTTTCTTCAGCATCAAAGTGAGCCACAAACTGGTCACCTGCGTCAATATGGAAATAATTAAATCCTGCAGACAAGATCAACGCTCTAATGTTTTCGAAAGGTATTAGTTTGAGATATTTTAGTAAAACAGCTTTCCTTTATTGAAATTTGTTTCCTACACTGGTGGCACAGGAACAGTCAGAGTAATGGTCTTTTGTATCAGTATAGACATTAATAAACCTGAGGGCAAGTTCAACACATATATTTCCGAAAAGTATTAGTTTTAGCTATTTTAGTAAATCAGACTTGCTTTATCGAAATTCCTTTCTTTCGCTGGTGGCCGGGTAATATCAGCTTTGCCTCAGTAATCAGAACACGCAGTGACCTTTTTAGGTCTCGCTGAGTCAGCGCACATGCGCTGCTCGGATAGAGACATTTAGTAGGTGAGTTTTCAAAGTGCTGCTGGCTGGCCTAGCGCTTGCGTTCACGCGAGCGTGCACGCGCACAGCCGGCCGCCAGCTGTCTTTCACGGGTCATTAGCACCGTGATCACTTTCACTTTCGCAAAAGTAAAGAAATAGAAAAAACATCTACTTCTTTACTTTTGCTATATTCGCGGCACCCGCGCTTTACTTTGAACATTAAAAGTAAAGCGCGGGTGTCGCGAGTATAGCAAAGGTAAAGAAATAGAAAAAAACATCTATTTCTTTACTTTTACTATAATCACGGCAGCCGCGCTTTTCTTTTAATGTTAAAAGTAAAGCGCCGGTTACAGGCCTACTGCATGTTATTTGTATTGAGTGGCTACATGAGGTATTCCTGTGTGTAAGCATATAGACAATCCAAAAAGAAACCCTTTCCAGCTATCTCCTTCCTCCACCCACACTGAAAACCCCAAATATGAGTGACATAAAACCCTCCCATCCCACAAATATTCCCTTCTACAGAGGAGGGGAGAATACTTCATAAATAAAACGTGGGTACTGAGCACGGACGCAACTAGCAGTCATCAAGCCGCTGCTACTCCCTTGCTGCTCCCCAAAAACCCATGAGCTACATTCATCTCCACTTATCTGACAAAATACCTCCATTTTACTATAGAGTTTAAAAAGCCTGTACCACGCTGCAGGTCTACAGTGTTAGTGACTATTCAACCAATTAATCAAAAGCAAAATGTTCAACAAGTAAGGGCATTCAACCCTCCACATACCACCATAGGGACAACAATCCGTTTCAGAGCAGAAGACATGTGGGCATGAAATACTCGGTTGTTGTACTCCTATTCCTCCCTCAATTACAAAGTGTCAGGCGGAGGGTTGCCAGCAATTGTGGTATGCTGCTTGATACTTGAAAGACCGTTGCAAAGCCTGTTTAAAAAAGAACTGTAATGCTGTGAGTTGTGACTATGCATATCCTGTCGCAGTAGTTTGTAATGACAGGCAACTTTCTTTTGCCCAGGTTGTACTTGTTAATTTTTCAAAAACAATTTTAAAAATACATTTAAACTACAATTTAAAAATGCTCAGATGGTTCTTACTCTACTTGCCAAAGTTTCAACACCATTGTCAGGAAACCAATTTCCTACCTTGTTATTGTTAGTCACATGTTCTTTTTTCCCTACTTCAACAATTAAGTGAGCAATTCTGGCCAGTAGTTTCTCCGACGCATACCTGAGAGCTGTAACAAGAACTTGAGCCCTGTCCAGTCTTCTTTTGGGTTCAAAAGGTGTATAAATAAGCATTGGCATAGCCAATAGGTCTCGCCTTTGGGGCCTTATAAGTATTTAGTTATGCAGCACAATATCCTTCCTGCAACAACATCAACTGTTGCATGGTTAAACACTTATAAGGTCCCAAAGGCGAGACCTATTGGCTATGCCAATGCTTGTTTTATGATCTGATGGACATTGTGTGGATCTTTCCACTTCCAGTTTTATCTAGCGTATACTCAGGTCACAGCAATAGCCATTTATTACTGAAAATAGCAGGTTGCTTCTGAAAACATGATCAACCAAAATGAGACATTTGAGGCGCACTAAAAACTGATGTGATGAGGATGGCAATATCAAAGGTAGGCATTAAATATATTCCAATCAACAGCAAATCAGTAGAAACCATAACCAACTTCACATTCCCGGACAACGAATTTCAACATAAAAACTGGCCCACTGCCATAGACCCTGCATTAATCACATAGCACGTCAACAATGGTGACAAGATGACAGACATCTCTCCCATAAGTAAAAAAGTAGTTTGAACAACCCAGCAATCCACACACATACACGCCACATGACATCTCAAGTCAACTAGGGGGCATATTAACAATGCCCCTGCAGTACTTTTACGCCACCAGAAAGTCACTTTTGTGACGCACTGGAGGCGCAGTGTGCCGGCCCAAATTTACAGGACCATGCAAGCCAACCTGCAAGGCTTTTCATGGCCTTGTAAATATGGCAATGTCTTACTCTGCGATGAAAGGGCTTTCCATTGATGTTGCTGTGGGTATTCCCACACAACACCTATGGTTTTTGACACTGCCCCAGATTTACAACATAGCGTAAATCTGAGGCAGTGCCAAATTTAACACCTTACCAACGCAGGCGTAACAAGGAGAAATGTTTACATTTCTCGTTGTTTTTTCCTCTTCCCACGTATGCTGCATTCTGCAGCAGACGAAGAACCAGGAAAACGACTCCTTTGATTATTTTTTGTGCAGGAAGGTGTCTCTTTCTGCATAAAACCAATCAGGCCAACAAAACACACACCCTTGCACCTGTGTTGGCACTTTGCTGCATTTTGTGCCCTGGTGCTGGCAGAAAGGACAGGCATGCGCCGTATCTTGTAGATATCAGGCATTCCTACCCTTTTCTCTTGAAGCAGGGCAGCACAGCATAAACACTGCCCTGAGCTTGCGGAGCTGCCCTACACTAAAATATTGTAAATATACCCCTAAGTGAATAAAACAACAGTTTTGATTCACAGTCTCCTTGTATTGACAAAAGATATTAGCTGTTCATTTTCCTAATCTATAAAGGTCAAATGTAGCCAGGAGTGCAGTGTAATAGGAGAACATGGGTACAGTCAATACTGTTTTCTGTTTGATAGAATTAGTCAAGGCAAATGCAAATAGCCCTATTCGCGATGGGGTGCTCATGTATAATTTCAATATGAGTCTTTTATGGCCAAGGGTTCTTAATACCTCATGTGGATCTCTTGTATTTCCACATATCCATCAGAAGAATAGAAGGTCAAACCCATGCTGTTATTGTGCAAATTACCTTAAAGATTCCATACTTCTGGGCAGTCTTATATTAGACAAGTTACTGGCCTGCATGATAAAACTCCTGTCAGCCAGAGGGTGGTGGTCTTCCCCCAAACTTTTTGCCATCAAGCAGCTTATTTTTGATGATCTTGGTTTTGCTGGCCTTAGGACTCTGCACACATTACCACTACTAACCAGAGCTAAAGTGCATGTGCTTACTCAATAAAACACAGTAGCATTGGGTTATCCAAAATTGCCATATTTCATTTACTTACAAGTAAGGTGGTATTACATGTGCCCAGTGCCTGTAAATTAAATGCTACTAGTGGGCCTGCAGCACTTATTTGGCCTCCCACCTAAGTAGCCCTTTTAAAATGTCTCAAGCCTGCCATTGCAGCCTGTGTGTGCGGTTTGTAAATTGCTAAATTTTGGCCAGGCCCCAACCCCTCCAGGCCAAGATAGAAACCATCATGGCCTCGGAGCACCCCAAATCACAAACAGGAGTGAGGACCTTCCGGGCCTCACTGGCTACTACTGGAGATTTGTTAAGGAGTATGGCACTATTGTTGCTACCTTAACTGTGCAGACTTCGAAGAAGCAGCCAAGAAAGGTGATCTAGACAGAAGCCTGTCAGAAAGCCTTTGACTCCCTTAAACAGGCCATGTGTACAGTCCCTGTACTCACGGCTCCTGACTTTTCCAAGGAACGTATCATGCAAACTGATGCCTCTGAGCATGGCATAGGGGCAGTATTGTCACAGTTAAATGAGGGTATTGGCTAGCCTGGTAGGAGGTTACTTCCCCAGAAATAGAGGTGAAGTGCTATCGAGAGAGAAGCCTTTGCTGTGGTCTGGGCAATGAAGAAGCTAAGACCATACATGTTTGGGACTTCCTTCTGGGTTCAGACAGACCACAGGCCCCTCCAATGGTATGTGCTGATGACAGGTGAGAATACCAAATTGTTGATGTAGTCCATCTCCCTACCATAATGCATTTTACAGTGGAACATTGTTCTAGGTCAGCCCATGCCAGTGCTGATGTTCTCTCCAGGTTTTTTGCCTTAGTGATGAGAACTTCCAGGAGGTTGGGTAGTTCTTTTTACTTTCAGCTGGGGGGACACGAGTTAGATCTGTTGGCTTAGGCAGGTCGTACCCCAAATATTTTGCATTCACACCCTTTGTTTTTCCAGATCTTGTATTTTCTGGCCTTAGGACTCTGCTCACTTTACCGCTGCTAAAAATTGCTAAAGTGGATGTGCTTACTCCTTAAAACATTCAAAAGTGGCTTATCCTCAAATGGCATTTTTAATTTACTTATAAGTCCCTAGTAAGGTGGTATTACATGTACCCAGAGTCTGTAAATTAAATGCTACTAGCGGGCTTGCTACAGCAACAAATGATGGATGGAATGCTGTATAAATCAAACGTTCACCCCCAGTCAAGACATCAGGGTTAATTCCATAGTTCTTTTGCTCACCCCAGTTTGGACCCAGCCATATGCAAATCAGTCTTGACCCTGCTCCTTATGGGAGCAGTCTAGCCCGAACTGTGGGCCTGCAGCATTTATTGTGCCACCCACTTAAGTAGCCCTTTAAACATAACTCAGGCCTGCCATAGCAATGTATGTGTACAGTCTTTAAACTGTCATTTCGACCTGGCAAAATAAAACCTTTTGCCAGACCCACACCTTCTTTTTTAATACATATAAGTCAACCTTAAGGCAGGCTCTGAACAGCCTTCAGTGCAGGGTGCAGTGTATTTAAAATGTTGAACATGTACTGTTAAGTTTTACATGTCCTGGCAGTGAAAAACGCTTACATTCATTTTTCACTACTGCAAGGCCCGTCTCTCCCTTAGGATAACATTGGAGTTATCCTATTATATTTAATAAGCTGTAACTTTCAAATGGGAACAGGTAACCCGTTCATGTTTGGCATCTTGGGAATTGTAATAAAAAATCCTCTCTTATGGTAAAGACGGATTTTAAATCACATTGAAAAGGCCACTTTCAGAAAGTTGCCATTTTCCTGCATTAGCCATTGAGTGACTGTAGCCTGTCTCCAAGTCACATGACAGGGTGTAGCTGACAGTTGAAGTTTGTGCATTACTCCTGGGATGCCACACACAATAGAGGGCATAGGTGTGCCTAGAAGGCCATTACTGGCAGGATGGCAAGGCAGAGCTGGGTGCAGTCCTAATTTCACTTGAATGGGCTGTATCTTGCCTCTACACGAAGAGCTGCATACCCCTAGTAGTTAGACTGGAGCCAGGGCAGGGAAGGCAGGGTGCCTGTGGAGATGAAAGGGAAAGCTCTAGAAGTTTCTCCCTCTTCAAAAGAAGGCCCAGGTTTAAATATTGTACCTCAGACACCGCCTCTTCAGTACACTTCAGGGCCTGAGAAGTCTCTACCAGGAAGAAGGGCTGATGTGCTGCTGAAAGGACTGCCGCTCTGCTGGACTGTTGCTCTGAAGGACTGCTGCCCTGCTGTGCTGACCTGCTGCCCTCTTGCCTGGTTGAGAAGTACTGGACCTGCATCTGTTTAACTCATGACCCCAGAGAGTCTCCAAGGGTTAGTTGGCTGGTCTCCTGAGTAGAGCCTGTGGGACAGAGGTCTCCAACTACCTTGAACCCAGCACCTGAGCTCTGCATCTGTGAGTCCTACCAAGGGGTGCCACCCCAGTCCTGGACCCCTTGAAGTGGGTTTGAAGGGGCTCTGCCAGCCAATCTGGATCCAGCAGAACCAACACATCGCCTCTGCTATGCAGTACGAAAAAAACCGATGCATCACCTCTACTGAAAGTATGCTCCCAGGACAAGGACTCCGAATCGATCTTGCAGCCCGCATCAGAACTGCCGCTGTGTGGAGCTTCCATGACACAGGCCCTTCCATCACAAATCCCTTGTCGATGGCAGACTCGACTTGAAATATCGCCTTGACTGTGTGACACATCTTCTATGTTGGACTTCACATATATTTTACACAAGTTAAGCTTGACTGATCTGTGGCAAGCTACCGGGGGGTGGGGGGGGGTGGTGAGCACAGGTCAATATAGGGTTTGCTTGTGGCTTCACACTGACTAGGATTGCGGTTTGTGCTTGAGTAGGGTTTTACCCTCTACCCTCCCTCCTCAACCAATAATCCAGTTTCCAACCTTGATGTTGAGTGGTGAGATTAGGAATAGTGTTTGTGTAGTGTCATACAGTGATTTGGTGTTACTCTAAAATCCCAGATAAATAACTTGATACCATCCCCCCCCCATCAACCAGCAACCCCATTTGTTACAGATGCTATTTGTTTTTCAGTCAAGGATTCAGCATACTAGAGCAGTGCTTAATCCACTGCTTAGTGATAAGCATAATCTGTAAGAAGGCTTCCACAGATCTAGCACTTAAAGACCTATGCACTGCTTTTGATATGGTGAACTGCACTGTGGCCTCCATGGATATTTGAGCTATGGTATGGTTGTGGAACGTACTCTCAGTTCGACATGTAGAATGATGTGCTGTAAGAGTGCATTTTAAACATTTTAAGTGTAATTTCAAAACATAAAACAACCACATCAGCATGCTAAAATTCATAGGCTATTTAGACATTTTATACATCTACAGAGCAAGAGTCATAACTCATGACTTCAAAGACTTATCCTATTATGATATTTATGTGCTTATAAATATGAGGCACTTCTAAGTTTGAGATACTCCTTAGGTATCTGCAAGTAGTCTGGAGATAAAGTTTACTCATCAATACCTCTAGGAGGAAGCGTTCATTCTCCATACCACAATAATTATGGCAAGATACCAATATCTTCCTCTGTTTCCATATGCATCCTCTACCTTCATATACATTTTTAGCTTCCATACATTTCTCCATGTCTATGCACCATTTCACCTTGGTGGGCTTTTTCAAGTTTCCCCTTTCTTTTGATATATCTCGTTTTTGTAATCACCATCTTTAAAGAGTCAGCTGTCATAAGCATCATTCCGTATACCCAGAATTACAAAATAATGGGGGCCTGGGAACTGATATTCCCATTACCCAAGAAATTTCAACTCCCACCTGCACCCAGAACACCCTTATTTATTCACCTTTCCACATGTTGTGTTTGAAGATGCCTTTCTTTATTCCACATGTTGAGCATTTGCTGTCCAGCACCATTCCACACGTTGAGCATTTGCTGTTCAGCACCAAGCCCATCATGTGTAGCCAACTCCAATTATAAGACTCTATGGAGTATTTTCAATTGGATAAGCCAAAGGCTGGTTCTGCTAGCCACCTCTCAAGGATGCATCAGAACTGTATCCTGGTCCATATCCTCTATGGCTCCCCAAGTCCTCCTTCATGTGTCCATGAATCTGCGCAAAAAGTAGGGCATATTGTTAATGAGGACTCTGTCTGTCATGGAAAGTGTCCCTGCCTAACTACTACAGTAGCACGCTATTTTTTAGTGGCAGCATCAGGAACACATGAATAATCTTTTGAGTAGGCTAATAGAGCTTGTCAGAGGTGTATGTAGTTGTGGATGAGGTCCACATCTAAATCTGCTTACAGATTAGTAAACGTTTATATAATATGTGGGAGCCAGCAATCCCTGTATAAAAGCCTATCTCTAATTTCCTTATTGCAGTTGAGTTGTGACGTATCTATTCACCTGAAAGAAAGAAATGACAAAGCAGCTCAACTATAATAAGTTATTAAAGGTAGGTTGTGATGCCATTATGCCTACTGCTTGAGCCATCAGCTAAGGTGAAAGACAGGTCACGGAGTATCACTGTAGCTGCAGTTTAAACATCTAAAAAATTAACAGTTTTTTCCTTCTACTGACTTGTTTTTCTAAAATCAACAGGGAGCAGAAAGGAAATATATAATTCAACAAGGTTATTTTTACAACACTGTGAGTCATAAGAGGAAATAGAGAACCCCTCTGCATGTTAGTGCTCATTCTGAACCATAATTTTTTTTTTCAATCTGAGATACATGAAACTGATTATAATATTTTTTCAACAAACCACTAACTGTTTTTTGGTATGTTCAATTGTGCCCTACAAATTCCACTTTAAGTCTTCTTATCTGTTACCATACAATCTCTTTCATTTGAAAACGCAAGATACCAAGGATTTAAGATGGTGTGACCATGTATTATATGGAATAAAGTGCTCCCTCTCATAAATTATAAAGTTACTACGAGTCGCCTAAAAACACTCCTTGTTATCCATGACACGGTGCCTTCACTGGGCAGAATCAGAAGTACGTGTGGAGGAGTGGCAGCAGGGAGCAAATGTGGTGTTTGTGTCTGTGCCGTGCCGTGCTGTGGACAGGCCTGTCGCGAGGCACCAGGGGAGGGGGGGGGGGGTGGGCTGGAGTGGCAGCAGAGTAGTCACCGCGGCCGCAGGTCAGTACGCCCGCAGTGCCTGCCTCGAACCTTCCACTACCTGGTTTCTGCTTCTAATCAGCCCTCCTGCAGCCCATACTCCCCTGGCTGGTCCGGGCTGGCCTGCTATCCATCCGCAAGGTACTGGGTGGGGCCAGAGCGGCAGTGGAGGAGTCATCGTGGTTGCAGGTCAGTGCATGCTTGGAGCCCACATTGCCTCGTTTCTGCTGCTATTCAGCCCCCTGGCAGCTCACACTCCCTTGGCTGGTCCGGAAGAGTGGGGGGGTTTGGCTGCAACTGGCTTTGACCCTCGTCAGTCCATGGGTGGGGCTGTAAGGCTGAGCTGGGAGAGAAAGAGGGTAGAGGAGAAAGAGGAGAAAGAGGAGCAAGTGGCAAGGTAAAAACCTTCCTCTGCAGCGGCAGTTCGCAGCAGTTCACTCTACCACCCACATTCTCAGCCCATCACCTGCCCCTAACCCTCAGCATCAGTATTAGTACCAGCAACAGCATCAGCATCTGCACCAAGCAGGCACTTCAAGCCATCACACGTTGCAGACTGCACATAGATGCCTGGTTGAAGGGCAGCAAATATCGAGTGGCAAGTGACATTGTGAGTGGTAGCACAGCATGAAACAAGGATTAAGCAAGTATCAAGCATCTGCAAGGGCGGTGGTTTACTGACTGGTTATTGACTGGTCATTGGCACGTGCATCTTGCTTTGTGTGCTTGGGAGGCCTCGGCTGCAGTCCCTCCCTGGTGGTGTGGAAGCGGCCAGCATTAGGTTGGTGCGGCTTGGGCCTCCTAGTGAGGGGCTGCTCCCAGTTTACACTCAGATTCTTCATAAGTTCTAAATCATTTGTGACTCTCCGCTCAAGAAGAAGGTGGTCCAGAGTCAGGGGTAGAAGGCGTCTGTGGCCTCAGTGGCATTGGCGATCAAGTAATAAGGCGGTCGTCTTTGGCTAACCATTCACTTTGTTTCTTAAGGTTGAAGATGCCCGCTAGGTGCCTGCGTTTTTGTAATCTGATTGCTTCTCCTGGTTCAGCTGGTTCTACAACCAGTTTTAACAGCTCCCCCAAATTGTTAAAAACCATTCAGCTGAATAAGCCCCAAATCCATCTGTCCTTCTTGAAGTCCAATCCCACCATACAGTCCATATTTTCCAAGTGACAGAGGGGTAGAGTGGTGAAATAAAGAAATCGGGGTGCCTTCGTATGCAGTCAAATAAATAAATCTGGCCATAGTGATGGTCCTCTCTCAGGGTATAGTCCCACATTCCGCTCAATTTCATTACACATACCCTGGTGGAACTTATTCCTCAAACTCCGCTCACTGACCAATGTCTTTTTGTTGAAGCAGTCGAAGCTGATGAAGAAATGGAAATGGACACGGAGGATGTTAATGCTGACCCTGAAAAAATTGATGTTGGTGCTAAGTTGACTCCTGATCCTGTGTCTGTGTTGGAGTCTATGAGTCTGATGGCTCCATCTGACCCCTTAAATGTTGAGGCAGTCTGAGGAATGTGTTCTTCTCTCAGAAAGGTCTCTCGATCATTGCAGAATGAACTATGTGGGGATGAATGTAGCTTTGATCTTGGTGAACTGGAGGACTTTTCATTGCTGGACATTTGAAGAAAAATCAAGTTTTTAAGGCTATATTAAAATTGTCGGTAGTCCGAGAATCGGCGCTGAGCCCGATAACAAACTGTCCTGTCAGTCACCCTCCTTTCCCAGCTTTTTACAGTAGTACCCCCTCAAGTGTATCTTTCTTACATTCACTGGGATCAATGACATTAGAGGCGTCCCAGAGTACAGGGGCTCAAGCTTCATGACCACTAATGAATGAGGGTGTTAATGGGAATAGTGGAAGGAGGGGACATTCCGATATTCTTTATGCTCTAGAGAGGATTCTCTCCTCAATTTTAACAGGCCACCCGGAAGTAAATTCTCTCCCTTCCCTATTAGAATTGAAGTTCCAGTATTAGGTGGAAAAGGGCAAGAAAAAGGGCCCATGGGTACGGAGATATCAGGCTATAACAAGTGGGGGGGACGGGACTGGGCACTGGATTAGAGAATGTTGAATCAAGGACAGACTTGGTCAAATTGGAGAATACAGCAGTAAAAGCAAATGGAGTTCCACCAGAGGTAGGGCAGGATGTGAATAGATTCCCTCCAATCCTCCCTTGCTTGGATTCTCTCCCAGTACAGACTGATTTAAAACAAGGGAGGTCTTTTGATGGGGGGGGGGGGGCAGCTTTTACTTCATCATCAGCACAAATCTCAGAATTGGAGGCGGAGCAAAAGCAGAGCAATAAGGTACCTGTAGGTCCTGGGTCAGGACCTAAGTCAGGACAGGTCTCCAACACTCTGATCTTTGTTTCCTTGTTTGATGGTGAACTGGGCCTATTTATTAGAAATTTTCTTCTGCAGTTATTATCTGATATTGAGGATCCAAGATTGATAGCAAGCAGAGATATTGAGCAAGTTTTCCTAGATCCTCGAAGCAGACCCCCCCGATCAGCAGATTAACTTTTAGTTCTAGGATAATTGCATTGCTAATCCTGGCTAATAATGATCATTTTAGGAAAAATGGGATTGATGTTCTCCCGTTTGAGGAGCCGGCTAATGCTCAGATAGATTCGCGTAGGGAAGACACCCAGAGCTCAGGTAGAGTTGTATCTAATAGTAGGGGGTTTGTAAATGCAAAAAATATTATAATCACGAGGAGGAGCCTAGCGCGCAACCAAGATGGCCGCGTAGGTGCGAGGCTCCCGAGGACCTCCGCAACCTCCTACGTTTATCCTGTCTTCATCCTGCATCGGTTGAGGGGACTGTGTCGGTGAGCCTGAGCCGAGGTGGTACCCGTTTTCCGTTCTCGAATCGGACCCCGGGTGCCGGAGTGAGCACCGACTGAAGTTTGCGGCCTACTTTTCTCCTGACCCCGGATTCGAGTTTGGGGGTGACCCAGTGGCGAAGTGAACAACAACGGCGGGCTGGGCCTGGCGAGTCGCGTACCCCACACTTTCACTTTCGCTTTTGAGTCCCCTTGCCATTATCGCAAGTGGGATCACGGCGCTTCTTTGTGTTGGGGTGGCCTCGCTGGGAGACCCTGCCAGCCTGCCTGCGGTGACCCGCTCTGCCGTCCTGGGGTGGCCCCCGGGGCTCTCGGCCTTGATTGCTTGCTCTCCACTGCGTGGCTGGTGCGAGTGCGAGGCACGCGACGATGACAACGAAGCAGGATGGGGATCGGTTGAAGGCCAAGTCGACCCGGCGTGGCACCGCACATCAGGCCAACATCATGGACCGCTACACCCTCCCGAAGGGGTCTCCCGGCGGATCGCACAAGTCCTCCGAGTGCCCCCCGGATGCCCCGGATTTGCCTACGGATCTGACTTTGCAAGACGTCATGGGCGCCATTGCTGAGATGAAGGCCTCAGTGGGCCAGCAATTCGACACTTTGGCACACAAACTCGATGCGGTCCTCATTGATGTCAACCTTGTGAGAGCTGATCTCTCTAAGACTAATGACCGGGTCGACTCTTTGGCCCACACCGCGTCGGGTCTCACGACTGAGGTGGCGGCCCTTCAAACGGAGGTGCACCGGCTCCGTCAGGCAAGTGCGCTCATGGATCGGCGCCTGGAGGACTCCGAGAGCCGGGCCCGGAGGAATAATATCCGTATCATCGGAGTACCCGAGGGACGGGAGGAGTCGGCGGCGGATCTCTTTGTGGAGGACCTGATCACTACCCATCTCCAGCCTCGAGGACTGAGTAAATTCTTTGCTGTGGAGAGGGCCCATAGAGTTCCCGGAGGCAGACCGAAGGTCGGAGCCCCTCCGCGGCCTCTTATTGCCCGTATTTTCAACTTTCGGGACAGGGATGCGATTTTGCAAGCTTCCAGACTGCAAGGGCCGATTAAGCTGGAGAACATGGAGGTGAACTTTTATCCCGATTTCACCCAGGCGGTCCAGAAGCAGAGACTGAGTTTCCTGGGCGTCAAGTGGCGGCTTCGAGGCATGAACTTAAAATACGCCATGCTCTTCCCGGCCAGGCTGCGGGTGGAGGTGGATGGTCGCACTCACTTTTTTGACCGTCCTGAAACGGCCGGGGACTGGCTGGACACTTTGTCTGGGGGTCATGGTCGGGATGATGTGGGGGGGGCAGCGGGAGGAGAGTGCCCACCGGACCGGGTCTGAGGTACTGACATGGGGGCTCACTCCGGATGATGCTACTTTCGGCCAAGCTTAGGGTCTTTTGTCTGTTGTGTCTTGACTCCTCTCCATTGGAGGTTGTGCGGGGTCTCGAGGGGGTTCTCCTTCCTCCTCTAGGGGGTCTTAGTAGTTTAAATTACATAGGGGCGACAGGCACACTGCAAGTTGGGGGGGCTGTCTGGGCTCATGCAGGGGTGCAGGGAGGGGGGAGTTTTGTTGGGGCTGTTGGGTTGGGGTTGGGTATTGTTTATTTGTACCACAAGGCAAAAGTATTGTTGTGCTATTACTAAAGTGCTCTCTGGGGGGCGATTGATCGAATTCGGCTATGATGGGGGGTAGGGGACTGAGTCTTTTGTCCTGGAATGTTAACGGACTGGGGGACAGGATAAAACGGGGGGTGGTCCTGCAGTTCCTAAAACGAATTTCACCTGATATAGTCTTTCTGCAGGAAACACACCTCATTGGAAACTCCTTTCGTGCCATGAACAGACGGGGCTATCGCCTTATGGTCCACTCGGGCTTCATGTCTGGTTCGAGGGGTGTGGGCATTATGGCTAAGACCTCGCTCCCGTTGGAAGTTGATGAGGTGCTCCATGATGACAGGGGACGGTACACGGTTCTGGTGGGTAGATTGGAGGGTAGAGTGATTGTTTTCGTCTCTGTTTATGTCCCGCCAGGGTTGCAAACGACTACTTTTGCGGATCTGGGGCGCCTCCTCCTTGGCCTTCCGGAGGGGATTCTAGTGGTTGGGGGGGATTTTAACGCTGTGGTTTCCGGGACTGAGGATCGTCACCCCCCTAGGGATCTCCCCCGTGCCCAAGCGTGGTTGTCCGGCCTCTTGGACACCTTGGGGCTGGTGGATTGTTGGCGGTTGAAACACCCTACGCAGATACAGTACACCTTTCATTCCGGGGCTCATGGCAGTCTTTCGAGGCTTGATTATGTCTTAATGCCAGCGGCACAGGCTGGGAGGGTTGGGGAGGTACGACATTTGGCGCGGGCTATTTCAGACCACTCCCCGCTCCTGTTGCACTTCGACATTGTCCCGAGGGGGGAGGGGAGGGTGGTCCCGATTAATCCCTGGTACCTGCGTGACCCCACAATTCGCACAGATTTGGTTAAATCCCTTAAGCGATATTTTGAAGACAATGTGGGGTCTGTGTCGTCTGCGGTCTCTCTGTGGGAGGCGTTTAAGACGGTACTCCGGGGGGAGGCCCTATCCCTTATTACCCATTCCCGGAGGCGCGAGCGGGAGGAGGTGACCCGTGTTGAAACTGAGATAACTGAGTTGGAGGGTGATTTGGAGTGTGGGGTGACGGAGGACAAATTGCATGCTCTCCGACTCAAGCAGGCGGACTACAGGGCCCTCGTCACGGAGGCAGCCAGGGGCCTCAGTAGAGAGCAACAGGGGAGACTGTATGATGTGGGTGATAAGGCTGGTAAACTGATTGTTGCGTGGCTGGATAAAAAGGAGAGAGCGAGTCGAGTTGTCCCGTCGATTGAGAAATTGGATGGTGTGTGTGTCACTGACCCAGGAGAAATTGTTGATTGCTTTGCAGAATATTTCCGTGGGGTGTACTCCCCGGTATCTTCCCGCTCGGAAGAGGACTCCCATGCCTTACTTAAAGACATTGCGCTGCCTTCCCTTTCGGAGGAGGATAAAGTGTTGTTGGACGCGACCCCAACATCTGAGGAGATTGCCCTCGCCATACGCTCGGTCGCCTCCGGCAAGGCCATGGGTCCTAATGGCCTTCCCATCGAATAGTATAAACTACGACCGGATACGCTGGCGCCGCATCTCCGTGCTATGTTCCTCGTGGCCCGCTCGGCGGGTTCCCTCCCGCTGGACCAGCGTCTGGCCACTATCGTGGTTATTCATAAGGAGGGGAGGCCGCGGGATCGGGTCACGTCCTACAGGCCCATTTCGCTGCTGAATGCGGAACCCAAAATCCTCGCCAAGGTGCTGGCTAATCGGCTGGTTGGCGTGGTGTGCGATCTGATTTACCAGGATCAGTCCGGCTTTATCCCTCATCGCAACACAGCGCTCAACCTGCGGCGTTTGCATGGGGTGCTCGCGCGGGTCCCGTTCATACGAGAGCCGGCCATTTTGGCGTCCCTGGACGCCACTATGGCGTTCGACACGCTTGAGTGGCCATATATTTGGGCGACACTGGCGAAGTTTGGTTTTGGCCCGGGATTCATTGGTTGGGTGAAATTGTTGTACTCCGGACCGCTGGCGCAGGTGGCGGTGAATGGTAGAGTGTCAGCTCCGTTTGAGCTGGGCAGGGGCACGCGGCAGGGCTGCCCGTTATCACCGGCTCCTCTTCGCGCTTGCGTTGGAGCCCCTGGCGGAGTGGCTGCGGTGGCACCCTTCTATCCGTGGTCTCCGATGGACCCCCGAGTATGAGGATCGCGTATCTCTTTACGCTGACGATATTCTTTTATACCTTGCTTCCCCGCGTAAATCACTGATTGTACTAGTTGATGTTTTGCACTCATTTGGCCGCAATTCCGGCTTAGTCTGGGCTAAATCTTGTGTGTATGTCCTTTCCGGGGAGGCTCCTATCCTTCCGCGGGGTTGTCCTATCCAGATCGCTCCGCAGGGATTTAAGTACCTGGGTATCTTCATTACCCTGGACGCTGAGGCCCGATATCAACAGAACTTGCTCCCCCCCCTCCAGCGCCTGAAGGATGACGTGGCGCGTTGGAGGCGCTTGCCGCTCTCACCACTCGGCCGTGCGGCATTGTTTAAGATGATGTCGCTGCCACGTTTCCTATACGCTTTACAGAACACGATGGACGTTGTCCCGGCGCGCTACTTTCGCGAGGTGGAGAGTCTGCAGCGACGCCTGTTCTGGGAGGGTAGGCCGCGTATCGCCCTTGCGAAGCTGACGCTCCCGTGGTACGACGGGGGGGGTCGCCCTCCCAGACATCAAACGGTATTACTGGGCCTCCCAGCTGGCTGCGATAAACCACGGCCTTTATGGGCCCGCTCTTAACCCGGCCTTTGAAATGGATAAACTGTTACTGCCGGGTGGCGACTATAGTCGGGCGCTTTATTCTAGGTCGCTCGACGCACGTCTGACGGGCCCTACGCGGGTCACGGTACGGGTGTGGCACGCGGCAAACTTGGCGATGGGGTGGAAGGATCGGTTGACCCGGGCGACGCCACTGTATGCATCTGAGCGGCTGGGCTCCCTGTGGACCTCGAAGGGCTTTGAGAAGTGGGACATGATAGGCATCAGCAAGGTGGGCGATCTCTGGACGAGGGGGGGATTCAAAACGTTCGAGGTGCTGCAGACGGAATTCCAGTTGCAGGACAGGGAGTACTTTCGATATATACAGGTCCGTCATGCGCTGTGCTCCGTATTCCCGGATGTTGCCTCCATCCCGGAGTACTCCCCTCTGGAAGATAGAGTGCTGGATGGGCATGTACCGGACGGCACGATTTCATTAATTTACAAAAAGCTCATCAATGATCACTCGGGACTGCTGACTAGCCTTCGTGAGGCGTGGGGGGCTGATGGATTGGAGCTGGATGACGAGGACTGGGTGTCTGCGGTGGCATCCCCGAAAGAGGTGGCCATACCGGCTCGCCTTCGCTTCGTCCAGCTCAAGATACTCCATAGGGTCTATGTTACGGGGCCGGGTCTGATGCGTATGGGCTATGCCGTGGACGGGTTGTGTAAGCGTGGGTGTGGTTCTTCAGGGACCTTCCTCCATATTTTGTGGGAATGCCCGGAGGTGGCGCGATTCTGGCGTGGTGTGCATGCGGTGTTGCAGGCGGTCACGCATGTGACGCTGCTTCCCGAGGAGATGTCTGCTAAATGTGTGGGAGCCGACCGACTATTCAGTGCCGCAGACGTGGTGGGTGACTCTGGGATATATGGTGGCCAAGCGTGATATTGCACAATTGTGGGGTTCCCAGAGGTTGCCAACGGTCTCGGCGTGGAAGGACAACATGGATTGGTGTATGTTTCGGGAAAAGGTAGTGTATGTTGCGAGAGGTAAGCCTGGGAAGTGGGTGAAAGTGTGGGGCCCCTGGAACACCTACCGTGGTGGAATTTGTACCCCGCCCCTGACGCCTGATCTGTCACTGGCCCCGTCTCCTTAGTCTGCTTGTCTCCCTGGTTCTGGGCATTGAGTTCACTTTGTCTCCGTCCCGACCTATCCACCCCCCGCTATTCCTGTGGATCGGTAGGGTCCTCCCCAGGGGAGCTCATGCTGCTGCTTTGACTATTGGCTGCCTTGTGGATTTGTTTTTCGTTTCTTATATAAAAATGAAACCGTCATGTGAGGTCCGGACGGTGTGGCTGCCAACGCTTCTTTCAACTCCTGTGACCTCTCTCACGCCGCAGCGTGTGTTTACTGGTTGTATTATATGCTCTTACTGTTTGCTAGCGGCCGGCCTGAAGGTTGTAGGCCCATCTTTGTATATCTTTTGGATTCTGTAATAAACGGTTTAAAAAAATATATATATATTATAATCACGGTTGGCAGCACAACAGGGAAAAGAGCGATTAATATTGCGGATATGATGACCAAAGGGTCAGTCAATTTAGAGGGAAGGATGAGTTGGCCCATTGGAGTTGGGTGGCGGGTTCCCTGAATGCTTCCAAACAAAACATAAAACTTCCTATGTTGCAGAGCTAGCCCCCTTGGAAAAATCCTGTCCTGGAATATGGCAGGTGTAGTACACCCTATTTCTAAGCTAAATTCATTAATGTTATGTGATCCAATGATAATATGTTTACAGGAAACATGGAGTTGCGCAGATTTTAATTATGAGAACTATTAATTTTCTGTTGTGCAGCAAAACCTTCAGTAAAAGGACATACAAGTGCAAGTTTAGCTATTCTACTTAACGGCAGTATAAATTGGAATCCTCTGTTGTTTGTCCACCTGTCAAATTTCTGCATGTGCATAAAGCTGGCTCTGGGTAACATTATAGGAGGATAGTACTCAACCTTTTTATTGATAAATGTTTATATTATCCCTGGGAGCGCATTCAACTTTCTTTTTGAATCCATTTTCTATTTTGTGCATAAAATTAGAACTTCAGAAGAATGCACATTGATAATTATGGTGGGAGATTTTAGCTCTAAAATCTCGCATTGTTCCTCTTTGGCTTTTGGTAACTGGGAGCTGGAAGATGTATGGATCATCCCCAAGGCTATTTTGCCTGGTCCTATTAGATCGGATAGGTGAGGGTTAGGCTTTTTGGATTGCCTGAGAACTAATGACCTTGTTATTTTAAAAGGGAGATTCCCACAGGACTCACCAGCTTCCCTCACTTTTAAGTCCTCCCGAGGGTGGTCACTAATCAATTACATCGTGGTATCATATAAATTCTTCGGAGCATATACACAGTTTAAGGTACTGAGGACAAATTTGAGTGACCACGGTATTCTCTCCGTGGATTTTAATTCGGAACCCATGATGCTTGAGCCCCAGAATCCTAGAGATGATAATATAGTGTAGAATAAAACTAATGTGCGTAGATGTTGGTCAAATAAAAATCTGACAAACTTGTTGGGGCGTGTTAAAAATGAGAGCTCTGTACCCACACAGGAAAATCCCATTGTATGGTTTGAGAAGCATTTGGCTTTATTTGGATCATGTGGGAATAAGAAATGAGCTAACGGTACTACCCACTTGGTGGCTACCTCTGTGTAGGTAAAAAAGCTAAATCGGGAACTGAATTCCCTAATAAGGGATCAATTTAAGCAGTCATCCTTGATGAGGCAAAGGGAAATTAATCATCCGAAGCAGATAAGAACGAGATTGAAGGCATCTGAACAGAGGAGTGGAGGATCAAAAATGGATCAAACTGAGAGAGGTTGCTCTTTCCGGTGACTGATGTAAATACTGGGCTTTTATAGCGGAATATTTTGACTGTAGAGTTAAGGCTGAAGTCATCTTAATATCTGATGTTGAATGCATCCAATATATCTCACAGTTATACACAATAAATAGTAGGAGTAGGTGAAGTATCTTGAATAAGATGCTTGATCAATGGGTTGATGATAAATAGTAGATTTATTGTAGTAGAGAAGACCTCATCCAACAGCCAGCAGCCAGTCCAATAACTGAAGGTTTTCAGAACATTGTCAAGTACAACAGTCCATGACATCACTAAGTTCTGTCATGAGAATGCTAACCCTTCAATATCTCATAACATGAGATACCACACATCTCCCTTCCCCAAATACAGAAAACAACATTATATAAACAAAATCAATAAGTACAAAAGGAAGAAGGTTAAATGAAATCTGCCAAGTAACTTGGCTTCATAACCACCCTGGAAGATTTTCTAGGACAATTCAATCTCTCACCCACTTCACCTATTGTGAAAAGAAATGTTATTGTCCCTCTTCGAATCAGTTCTCTCACCACATTCCAACTCCCCCCTACCCACAACTACCCTAATTAAGTTCCAAATGCGATGATCTTGGGTTTGAATTGCATTGTTAAATGCTTTAATCATCTTAATAGGTTTCATAAACCTAGACATAGAGCTGCCTAGCACACCAGGACGCTTGATCCTGACCCAATCTCCAACGCGTACAATAGTTCTCTTGACAGCATGTTTTCTATCAAAGTAATCCTTCCTTATTCTCCTTTTTTCCTCTTCAACTCTCAACATCTTTTCACCATCACATTCCTTTTCTTTTCCTTTTAGCAATTCATATTTATTGACCCAAAATGGTTCAACACATGTGTTAGGAAGTCTACCTTGAAACAGTAAGAAAGGAGTCTTCCCAGTAGTTGTATGTGGGGCCAATCTATATTCTTCAATTTTCCCAATGACCTCTTTTTTCCAGTCCATTCCAACACTCTTCGCCAAGGCAATAGTCTCTTTAATAACTTTGTTAAATCTTTCTACCATCCCATTTGCCTCTGGGTGATAGAGAGCAGAAGTTTTATGGACAATTCCTTTAGAGGACAAGAATTGTTCCATTTCTCTTGAAATTAACTGAACACCATTGTCCGATAAAATAGAAATAGGAAAACCTTCCCTGGCAAATAGGGACTTCAAACACTCAACCACATTGCTAGTGTTGACAGACGATAAGAAGAATACTTCGGGCCACCTAGAATACATGTCTATGACCACTAATAAATATATTTGAGATTCTTTCCCATGAATGGGACCAACTATGTCTAAAGCAATTTCCTGCCAAGGTCCATTTGGACGTTTCCTTAAGACCATAGGTTGTTCATGCGTATACTTGGATTTATCACTGATGGCACACGACACACAATCTCTAATGACACGCTCAATCATACTGTCCATTCCTGGCCACCAATAAGACATGCGCAGTCTTTCCTTACACTTAGTTAGACCCGAATGAGCCACATGCACAGAGTCCACCAATTCTTTTCTTATACTAGTAGGAGGAATTAGTCTTGTCCCGCGAAATAAGAGATTGTTGTCCACTGACAATTCATTTCGTACACCCCAAAACATTTTACATCCTCTGACACATCTTTTTGGAATTCCACCCTACTTTTAACAAGGATATAATCTCACACAAAGTAGCATCCATCTGTATTTCTTCCAACCATCTATCTTCCGATATGATGACCTGATCTACTACACAAACAATTTCATCATCCTCCTCATACTCAGGATTGTCCTCATGCAAGCTGACAGAAGGCACCAAACTCGAAAGAACATCCGCTACGCCATTTTCAATACCTGGAATATACTTGATCATAAAGTTATACTCCTGTAAACCAATCACCCACTTGGTTATTCTACCAGATACTAGATCCAAACCTTTCTTACTGAAAATCTCAACTAAAGGTTTATGATCTGTCTGCACCACAAAATCTACACCCCACAAAAACTTCTTGAGTTTTTTTACCGCCCAAAACACAGCTAAAGCTTCCCGCTCAACAACTGAATACCGAGTCTCAGGATCTCTAAGACTTCTAGACAGAAACATAATGGTTTTCATGCCGTTAACACCACACTGCTTCAACACAGCTCCCAGCCCCTTCTCACTCGCGTCAGTCACCAATATGGATTTACCAGAAGGATCAAAACTCTTCAATGAAGGAGCTAGTCCCAGCTTTTCCTTTATAGCCACAAACTCATCCTCACATTTCTCAGTCCACAAGCATTCTTCACCCTTTCGCAGTAACTTTCTCATATTCACAGTTGCTAGTGCAAACCCTTTGACAAATTAAATAATATTCAATAATAATATTCAATCATCCCTAAAAATTTCATTAGGTCAGACTTGTTGGTGGGAGAACTCATTTTTGTGATGGTTTCGACCAATTCGGATTTGGGCTTCACACCTTCCCCTGAGATGCTATGACCTAGATAATTAATGGTGTTAGATCTAAATGTGCATTTTTCCACTTTGATTGTGAGATTATGCTTGCTCAAGGCTTTTAACACAGCTCTCAACCTAATGTCATGTTCCCTGTCATTTTTTGCAAAAAACAATATATCATCTTGGTAGACACACACTCCAGGAAGGTCCTTTAATATTCTTTCCATTACCCTTTGGAATACCGAGGACGCAGACACCAAACCAAAAGGCATTCTTCTAAATCTAAAGGTACCAAATGGAGTAATAAATGAGGTACAGTCTCGAGACGACTCCTCCAGTTCAATCTGATGATACGCCGAGGTCAAATCCAACGTACTAAAAACCTTTGCTCCATCAAGTAAAGTCAACAGTTCAGTAATATTAGGCAAAGGGTATCTGTCCACCACAACACACTTGTTAAGTTGTCTCAAGTCGATACACAAACGCAAATTGCCATTTGGTTTGCGTGCTGCAACGACCGGAGCAAGCCATTCCGATCCTTCAACCTCCTCAATAATCCCACAACTGCTCAGTTTTTCTATTTCCTTTTTCATGTCATCTCTAACTGATAGTGGAACACTCCTCACCTTACATTGTACAGGAATTGCATTAGCTTTTAATTGTATCTTATGTCTATACCCCTCCAAGCATCCCAAGGTTTCCCTAAATACATTAGGAAATTCAGATTCAAGTATGTGAGCATACATATTATCAGCATTCTTATCCACAGATTGAATCCTCTCTCTCAACTGTATCGGAAAATCTGCATTTGGGTCAAGAAACACCCCCAGATCCCCTTGATGCAGCCAACTAATAATGCTGTCTCCACGCTTTGAAACATAGATTTTTCCATTGATCAACCGGTCTTTATATTCTATAAGACCATTGAAGTATCCATGTATCTTTATGGGTTCCCCCCCATAAGCCAAAGGTATAATATCTGGTTTGATGAGAGTAATCTTTCCCTTGAGTTTAGATGCATAAAAGTCATTTGATACTATGGTGATCTTCGCACCAGAATCAAATAATACCTTAGTGCGTTCTCCTTCCACTACAATCTCATCATATGGACCTGATTTTTTTCCATTTTTTGCTTCAACTTGCACCACAATTTGCCCACAAACCAAATTCTCAGAATTAGGTTCTTCCCAATCCCTTTGATAAATTTCTACTTCCTTGACCTTTGTTTTGGGTTTTGTTTTACAGAAAGCAGTGAAATGCCCCTTTAATTTACACTTTGAACATGTTTGACTGAGAGACGGACATTTTCTATCGTTAGCCCAATGTCCCGTTTTACCACATCTATAACACTTTCTTTCCATCCCAACTTTGTCTGATTGTGTTTTGATATTAGAATCACATTTTTCTGTTTTCATCTTTACTACCTCAACATTAGCCCCCTTTTCAGCATCTTTCTTTATCACCGCCACACATTTCAAAGAGTGTTTGATGCGTTTTGCAATAATTAACACCTCATCCAGAGACGGTTCGTCCCTCAACCATAACTCTTCTCTAATTTTTTCCATGTTGCAACCAAACATAAATTGGTCTCTGATGCGTTCATCAGTTAAATTATCGAACTTGCATGAAGAGGCAAGCTTTCTCAACTGAGTTATGTAATCCTCGATAGACTCATCAGTAGATTGCATCCTCTTTGAAACTGATATCTTTCAAGGATTGTGCTAACTTTGGGCAAATAATGCTTATCGAGCTTCTTAATACAGATCTCATAATCATTTAGACCTCTAGCTTCATCAGCTGAAAGATCTGGCAAATTATCGAACACATCTTGGCCTTCCGATCCTAAACAGTGGAGTAACAAGGCCGACCGTCTTTGAGCACTTAACGACGGACCACAGACCCTGGCATATCTTTCGAATACTACTTTCCACTTTTTCCATTTGATTGGAGGAGAACCAGGACACGATAAAAAGAAAGGTGCTGCAGTAACGTTCTGCATAGTTGCACAGCAAATGTTTACAAGTATCAATTAATAAGTTTACCTGTAATGTCTCAAAGGAATGCTATGCTTATAAGACTCTCAAATTGATTTACTTACATCTTAGGCCACAAATAATGTAATACCACATGTTATGGCAGGTATGACCCTTCATAATACTATTTAACACAGTTATTGCACCTAGTTGTTCCTTTGTTTTTAAATAAAATTTAAACCATTTACCATCAGTTAACAGTTTTAAGTTTTTTTTTTTTTATATATATATAGTCCAACTAGGGATAATTTTCTAAGGACCTACTAATTTAGGTTGTTAATATTGTTCTGCCGATCCATACACAGTCATTGTCCAAATAATGCACAACGTGAAGAAAGCGCCCTCAGTCACGGAAAGACGTGACGTAGAGACACTCCCGGTAGCTAAGCAACCATAATCAAGATGGCCGCCACACACGTCTACAACAACGTAATGCGCGATGACGAGCTACGGAGTCTTCCGCGAAGTCAATTTCAGATCCTATTTGAGTGCGCGATGACGTGCTACGGAGTTCTTCGTGGAGTCAGTTCCAGATCCTGTTCACAGGGAACGAGAACTCCGAATGCAGGAACTCAACATGGACTTTGGAAGCCAACAACTCGTTAAAGTTCCAGTTCCAGGTATGCCGCTCTTCATCCGTTGAGTAGCCAATGTATATCTTTGAATATTTCAATGTTCAAGTAGATCAATGTTGAAAATTATCGCTATAAATAATCCTTTAAATTGACAACGATGATCAAGATGACCACGATGTAAGCTTAAACGGGAGGCTGTAGCATATGTATCCCCCTCGCACAACAAAATATAAACTGCACCACCAGTTCCTTCAAAATGAGATCGCATAAACGATGAGTGTAGCGCCACGACAATACCACATCGAATGAAGGTCTCGCAGGAAGTGCGTTGAGCTTTGCACAATGAGACAGATTAAGCATCCAACGTAGCCATACGATGATTATCTTGATCCGGGTGTATTTGAAATCAAGCCCACTTGATGAAGATAATCCAATGCTTGGTAGTGCTAGATCGATTAAAATAGTGGCTTCCTCTTTGTTTTATCTGCATCAATTTGAGGAAAAGAGTCTTTTCAGTAACTTAACTCTTGTGTTGAGATATTCTCATTCCAATGCCGACTACGCCAGTGAAGTATCTTGAATAAGATGCTTGATCAATGGGTTGATGATAAATAGTAGATTTATAGTAGTAGAGAAGACCTCATCCAACAGCCAGCAGTCAGTCCAATAACTGAAGGTTTTCAGAACATTGTCAAGTACAACAGTCCATGACATCACTAGGTTCTGTCATGAGAATGCTAACCCTTCAATATCTCATAACATGAGATACCACAGTAGGTTTTTGGAGTCAACCAGTGAGTCTCACTAGGGGGATGTTTATGGTCCTTCTTCTTGTGAAGAGATAGAGTGTTTTATAAAAGGAGAAAGGTGTCCTGGGGCAATTGGCCTGAATGATCTACTGATAGCTATTATTAAACAAGAAAGCTCTACTTGGGCCCTCTTTCTCTACCCAGTGTTCCAATATTGTTATGTACACAGGACTATTCCATCCTCTTGGAAAGGAAGCATAGTGCCACCTTTATACAAAAAAAGGCCTAAAACTTCTCCTGCCAGATTTAGGCAGATCGCATTATTGGATGCGATCGGAAAACTGTTTGCTAAGAGTATTCTCCTTCACCTTCAGGACTGGGCCTTTGGTAATGATCTTGCTCCTGCAGAGCTGGCGGATTTTCGCAAGCATAGCGGTACCCTAGATAACATTTCTGCCCTGCAAACTTTGATTGAAAAGTATCCAGTAGCCAAAGGTATGGCCTTCTAAGCGGCCTTTATAGATTTCTCCACTGCGTCTGACAGTGATAACCGAGGGATGCTGTGGAGGAACCAGGCTGCAATGGGGATTCCCTCGCATTTGCTTCGTTTGGCTATCACATTGCACTCCTCTACTTGGACACAGGTCCTGATGGGAGGGAACCAGGGCTTGTGAGTAAAGTGGAAACCCATAATGGGTTGAAGCAAGGATGTTTATTAGCACCTCTCCTTTTTTCTCTTTAAATAAATGACTTGCCTAGTAGGGTGCAGCAATGTAAGGGGAATCCTCCGAATCTAGGTACAATAAAACTCGGATGTCTATTCTATGCGGATGACGCTATCCTACTAGATTTAACTTTGATAGGTTTACAAAGGCCACTAAATGAGCTAGGCCACTACGCTGATGAATATTTAAAAAAAAAACAATATTTCCAAACGTAAAACCATGGTTTTTAGGTCCCGAGGATACAAGGTTAGAACAAATATGCACTGGTTCTTGGGGAAAGATAAGCTAGATGTAGTGAGGTTGTACCCATATTCAGGCGGAATCTTTACAAGCAACTGCTCTAGCAGTGATCCCATTACCCAGTGCAGAAGTGAGGCAATATCTCAGGCCTTTGCAACTGCCAGGCTATATAAATGTTGCAGGCATAGGCATTTTGCCGATGTTGTAACGGTTTACAAGATCAAAATTATGCCCTCACTGAGTTATGCTTGCGAATCAGTGGATGAACTGCAGTGGGACGTTTTTTGAGAAGGTAGAGGGGCATATTTGGTGCCAAATCTGTAACCTGAATTTTGCCGCTGCTCCAGAAGCTCTTCGGCTCGAATTTGGGCTCCTTTCGACTTATGTGTTTGCTATGGCAGCAAACCTAAGGTGGGCTAATTCTTTATTGAATAGTGATGAGAGTTCTATACGGACTGTGATAAAACAGGAAATTATTATCTGTTTGAAGGTGAAATGCGGTGTTTTTAGACATGATTAGAAAGCCTTAGACTTGTTTGAAAAATTAGCAAACTTATGCATGTTCTCTCCAAAAGGAGGTTTTAAAAATTTTGCTTAAAAAGTATGAAGTTAGGCGTAAAAAAGATTTTGTACTGTGTTCAAGGCATTCTAGGAATGATATAGTTAGTGCAGAGTAGTTTGTGAAAACAACCTCAACCATATGTCTTATGGAACCTTCCCCATGGAGTCTGTAGAACTATTCTGTTACTAAGGCTGAACTTGCTCCCTTTGTGAATCAAAACAGAAGCATGGGAGGGATTAGCCAGGGAGAATAGACTTTGTGACCTGTGTGGACACTGGGTGCAAGATGTAGATCATGTGTTATTTGTTTGTCCCTTATTACAGCCATTAAGATGTAAATTACTTAGGCCAGTGTTTTTAAAGTATATCATCATCTCTAGTAAGGAGGCTCAGAATTAAATTTTTATCTTTTTTAAACACATGTTTAAATATTTTTAGAGAGAGTAATTAAACAATTTTTAGCTTTGGCGTTGTTGAGTATGGCCTATCTGGGTGACATTATTTGCACAATACAAGTAGAACTCCAAGGTATTAGGAATTGTACTATTGAAGTCGTTAGGATATTTATACTGCCTAAAACTGTTGGCACTGACCTTGTACTGTAGCTGAATCGTACAATTGCCCTCATGTATGGGGAACGTTGTTCAGATCTTGAACTATTTTGAATTATTCTGGCACACTCGAACATTATATGTAAGGGTATTATTATACGTGGAATACATTTTATCTTGATAATGGCTGCTATGTATTTTGCACTGTATATAATCAATTGTGTGACTTCTAATTGTAGACTTCCAGAATCTATTTTATCGTGGTATTAATAAGTGAAAGATTTGTTGTTTTGTAGTTTCTTCTCGTACATTTTATGTGGAACTCTTTGGAGTTACAAATCATAATAAAAATAAATGAAATGTGAGTCGCCTTGGAGTTCCATTACCTTATAAAGGAACTTGGCCTTGTTCCTCTATAATATCATGGAACGCCTCAGTTACTTGCAATTTCCTTCCAGTATACAGGAGGGAGTGCTTTATCCTGTATTTATCTCCCACACTTTCACTACAACCCCATGAATGGTGATTCTAGAAAGCCTTCACGTCGCACAACTTATCCAATCATTTGGACCATTCATAATGGGGTAAGATTGGTCAGTTTGCTCCATAAACTGACTGTTGCCATGGCCATTTCCAAGACATTAGTGGTTAATGGAGGAGCATTGACTCACCCTCTCCTTCATATAAGTAAAGCATGTATGTTTTTCTCCCATATCTAAGGTTCTAATCTACTGAATGGCTCCACATTTGGGTATATACCCAGTCCTCTATTACTTTGAACTGGGACAACAGTAGTACGGGATATTAAGTAGGGCAATGCCTCCATTACAGACTGTCTTACAGAGGGAGCAAGGCCTAAGGTTTACCATACCAAAGGAGGGATTGAAGAATTCTCTCAAGCCTTCGACAAAAGCAACCAACTTATAAAACTGAGTGTTTTGTAATGTAGATAAAAACCTGGGAAGGTAAGTCATTTTAATGATGACTGCTCTTCCAATCAGCAAAAGCAGAAATTTGCAGGTTTGCACCAACCCCTCCAGAATTTAGAAAACAAGGGCTCTTACAATTAAAAATCTCGGTTCATCCCCAGTAACCACCACTCTAAGTGATTAAAGGCATCTGTTCGCACACCAATATGTAACAACTGTATTGCCCCACCTACTATGAATGGATCTGAATACAGGACTTGGCACACATTATTCTATATTCTCAATGCTTCCCAAACTACTATTGGTATTGCCCGCAGACATTTAGCTACATAAGGAATGACATCATCCACATATAATTACTTTTTTATATTCTGCATCAGATTTCCACATCCCTGGAGGTCTGCCAACAACCAGGGTAGCTAGGGGCTCAGTGGATAATGCACAAAGAGAGAGGGCCACTCTGCCTCGTCCCTCTACCCAGGCAAAAGGGAGGCCACTATTCACCCTCACCACTGCCGTGAGTGCTGCTTGATATGCAGGAACAATTTCAAAGCACTAAAGTAAAAAGGGGAACTTCATTTACAGCATCTATGGAGAGTGCAAGCAAATGTTTGCCCATTCCCTCTGCCGTTTAAGCCAATTATACAGCCTACAAATGTTTTGTCTAGAAGAATATCAGTCCATAAATTCCAATTGATATATGTGCTCCAAAGTAGTGATCACCAAGAGGTGCTTGTGTGCTAATGCCTTGGCCAGGACTTAAGTTTCTATGTTTTGGAGTAAAATGGGCTCGTTGGAGGAACACACTCATGAGCTGGTTTACCTTCATTGGGTATAACCACAAATATTTCCTTCTCTGTGAATATCCTCAGCATGTGTCTCTCTACCTGTGATGACAAATAATGAACATATTGTCCAGGAGTCTAATGCACCCAGGCATTCTTTCTATAGCCTCCACACTTTTTATGGGCTCCTTGAGTCTGGAACTTATCTTCACTGACAGTCTTGTGATCTCAAGACCCTACACAATAACAGTCAGAAAGTCACTGACACAGTACAATCCAAGTCCCCATAATAGTCAGAGAAGGCTCTTATGTTTCTGGTCAGCTCATACCTCCTGCCCAGATGTAGCATTTACCTTTCTACTCAAATACTTCTTTCATGTTTCCTACTCAGTCATGCAAAGAGACCAGAGACTTTATTCTCCACTTCATAAAGTACTATTTGCTCCCTAACGGCCTTTCCCAGTAACTTCATTGTGCTATTTTGTTCATGTGTGAGTCAGCAGCCAGACCTCTAACCCAGTTGGTGCATCACCTACCCCTATGCCTCACTGAACCACCTTCATGCCTCCCTCACTACTCCTCTTACCCTAATTGAACTGACTCCAGTTCTTCTGAAAAGTCTTTCATGGCATCCACAAGCAGGTCAACTGACTCCATGCCTCAGAGTTCTCTCTTTATCTCCCAACAGAAGGATGGGAGAATTGTCAGCAATTCCAGGTGCAACCTATTCAAGCCAATCAATCTACAGGGCCTCCAAGGTCAGTATGAAAAGGTAGTCATATCAGTACGGAGACAAGAGTAGATTCTTGCACCCTTACTTTTCACTCTTAACATTAACCCTCTGGAAGCCAATGTGACAGATGTGAGAGGTGATTCTGCATGCAGGCAACACTGTTTTTATATCTCAAACACCTAGTAGCCGCTTGTCTCCAATAAGTCCATTTTATGGACTCCCTAAGTTTAGGACACCCTTTAAATACGTTGATGTTTATTGAGACCAGTTCCAATACAAATTAGTCCATCTACATTAATAACCACTCCCTTGAGAGTATGGGTTTTTTACTCATATTTTGGAGTGATTTTCAGCATGGAGTTCAAATGATTTCCTTTGTTTGATTCTTTTAGATGCCAACTTCATAAGGTAAATGGTGGGATTTACAGCCTTGTGAGACGGTAGGGGCACGCAAATACTGCCTGTACAAAGTATATAAAGTCAAACGTGTTTGCAGTATATGGTGCTGAAATTTGGGGGTGTTGGGACAGCAATGTCCCGGGCTTGATAACGTGGGCATGTAACCTCTGCCCCGAGTAACCCAGATGCATGATATCTTGTATCCTGATATATGTCTGTTGACCTAGCACGCATGACAATCATGCATGCATGCATGTTGTGGCCTAGGCAGTTCAGTAGGTTGAGAACCAGAGCCTGGCTCTGTAGTCTGGAGGGGCACATCGAATGTACACTCAAGCTAATATGAGCCTATTTCTGTGTCTTTAGCATATACATTAAGTGGTAGAGGCAGAGTAGCTCATGTTTTCCAATTGATAGAGATAAACAGGTATGTTTACTGTTTAAAGAGATTGTAGTGCCTACTGCCTGCACTCATGCAAAGTTCGACTTGAATGTAGTACCCAGACCCAGCGCTGATCCCCAGAGTGAACGCACATATGTACTGTGTGAACGTGGTGCTGTTAGCAGAGCTCTATGTTAAATACAAGTGCTTGTTTTGACTAGGCTGTAATGAGGCTTGCATTTAGCTTAACCTCATTTTCTAATGGTGCTTTGTACATGTTGTTCTTATGCAAGAATGGACCTTGCGCACATTATTTCTAATTGAAAGGAAATGCTCTCCTGCACCTTTGACACAATATGATTTTCTTGCCACTTTATTTTTTAAATTGTGTCTGTGAGAGGTGCACTCCCTGGCAGAGTCATAATGGAACGCTGCTGTAAGATGCAGACCGGCTGTCCCTGGCCTTCATCCTGAGAAGAAAGAGAGCTGTACACTCAGAGGTGCATCAGTGGATGCACTGTTCCTGGCTTCCTGACATACAGCAACAATGTATGAGGTTAGGTCTTTCCAAAATTCATTCAGATGGGTACTCCCGGTATGCTCTCTTTAGCATAGAGGCTAGCAATAGATTGAAGTAACATTAGCAACATTATCATGATTAAATTGTTTGTATTTTTAACTGTTCTAATAATGCTTATTAGAATATAGTGCCTCATCTTTCTGACAATCGCAGTGCATGCTTTATTTGCAAAGATTAAGGCATGTCAATAAATGTTTGAAAATCCAGTATTGTATCTTTTATTTGTGACACTTAAGGCATAAAAAAGTGACAAATGAAAGCGTTAGATCTGTTACCATGATTTCCTTGGTAATCTGAGAGTCATATTTTAGGTTACTGACAGCATCTATAACCCTGGAGGTTTAGGAGCTTAGATGTGGCACTGTGAGCTTGCCAAACAGACCAACATTTACTGATTATATAACAAGACTCAGTCTCTGTATTATAAAGTTTTAATGATCTAAATAAATAGTCCTTTTTAGATTAGTAGGAGCCGTATAACATGACGTTCGATGTTCTAGGGATGTTACCTATTTAATGGGTCTCCTGAGTAGTTAACTTGCTTGTGCCCAAAGCCCCTCTATTAACTCTATATGGGTATGTATGTGGGACTAAGGGTTTTTATCCCCCTTCAGCTTAATAGGAATCCACATTGATTATATAAAAGGATTGCTCCCTAAAGTCAGGGCCACTGGAATTATGTGGCAGGAGAAAGCTTAATTATGTGTCAGGGTTGCCGAAATTATGCAGCAGAAAAAGGTTAATTACTGTCACGGCCAGCATGACTCGCGAGGGGGTCACACAAGGAGGGGGGGTTGCACAGGGGGGTTAATTTAATTTAAAAAATATATATATAATTAAACTTAAACTTACTTTCCTGCCGGCCGGGTCCCGCGTCTTATCTGCTCTTCTGCTCTCCAGAAACAGGAAGCAGAGCAGGCATCCAGGCTCCCTCCCTTCCATAAGCCAATCACAGTGCTGCAAGCAGCGTTGTGATTGGTCGGGACGCCGTCCAAGTAGCCGCTTATGGTGAGGCCATTTTTTCCATGTAGGCTGTATTGCAGCCTACATGGAGAAGGGCAGAGTGCACATGACTGGTTTGGGTGGCCCCAGGGGGGTGACCAAACAGTCTTTGGCACTCAGGAGTGGGCAGGCACCCCACTCCTCCCCTGCTCTCAGAGCGGCCCCGCCCACCCGCAACCAAACATTAAATGGTAATAAAGGAAAGTTATTACCATTTTATATTTCAGCTTCTCGCACTGTGAGAAGCAGTGGGGCGACGCTCCTCTGCCCTAGTGGAGGGGACGTCCCTGGTTAATTATGCTGCAAAACGTGGCACAATATGTGATAGTATTACTTCATTATGTCATCATTTTTACACTTGGTAACACTGTTTGGGCATTGGTTGCACCTCATTAGTACCAGTTTAATACCCAGATATAGCAGTAAGAAAGGTGACCAGTCAAGCTTTGCAAAGGGCTTTCCACTGTGCAGCAACACGTGTCACTGTATTTTTTGTAACTTTTGAACCGTTTGATCTTGAAAGTTTTGTTAAAATCTGCAGATTACGCTGCAAATGATGGACTATGTGGCAAAAACATCAAATTCATAATTATGTGAAATCACCACAGCAGGACGATCGCATAATTCCAGTGGCCCTGCCTATAGTATTTTCCTTTCTTTGAATTCAATTAGTTAAATATAGCGCAACCAGTAGTCATTCCTGTAAACTGCAGGCAAGCAGTAACTGCATACTCAACTACAATACAGATGTGAAGTTTTTTTATTCCTGGGTTGATTTTCCTTCAGCCAATGCCAATACACAAACATTTCATGCATACGATGAGGCTGAAGTTCCAGCTGCAAATAGAGCCTAGGAATATTTAGAAATTCCTTTAACATACCAAGAACATCATGTCAGACTGGGTCCTCTCAGTAATGATGGTGTGGTGATGGACAACCTGACCAGTCTTAGCAGGCTATACAACTTATCCTAAAGCACAACAATTACAACAGCGTGACACCATTTCTCTGTTAAACCATTTGTTCAGTCTATATCGCCGTTTAATGCAGTATGTTCTGTGTGCAATCACTACTGCCCCAGCAAGGGCTCCTCAAGCTGGACAGGTTCAATTGGCCATGCCTGCCGTTAGTCCTATAACTATTAATGCCATTGTGGGTAAAATCCCAACCAAACGGGTGGACATTCCGTTTTGAATTGCACAAGAAACAAATCCGCTTGAGGCAGTGTTTTCCCATATGGGACCCCATGATAAATTCAGAATTTTCACTATGTGTCTTCCACATGGGATGGTTCTCCCTGTTGAGGAGTGTAATACGTGGGGCACTGTTTTTGCAGCTATATATACCATCACCCATGGTACTCTGTCCATTGCTGTTTTAACGGAAGACCTTAAAAAGATTCAGGCTGAACATGGAGCAGCCCCTGCCCTCGACTTGCGGATGACACTCATTGGCAACTTAGCCACCGTTTCCTCAATTGTATTAAGTTATATTAAAGGGGAGACAGCTTCTTTGCCAAAAAACGCCAATGGCTCGCTACAGTTCCAGAGGCAAACCAAGGACACATGGCTTCTACAATTATTTTGAAACCTATACCTCTATAAGTCGTGATAGTCTGGGAACCAGGCCTAATAAGCCACAACTTAGAGGCAAATCTGATGCCAAAGTTTCCAAGCAGACCCCACAATCTTCTACAAAGCACTGGGATATACATAAAGCTAAAGTAAAAACCTGGCCGGAGTGGATCTCTGCAACCGGAGTCTTCCGAATAACATTGCAATGTGCGTAACAGAGATATAATTTAACAGCCTGATAAGTATAAGTATTCTGTTAAACGTCCTTTTCAAGACTCTGCAGACAGAAGGTCAGAGACAGGGGTCAAAGCGACCGCAGACAGGAGTATGTGAAACCGAAAATGTACTCACACCACTCTTCTGATGTCATCATAAAAAAGGAAGAGAAACTTCCACAACAAAAGAAAGGACAATTTAAAAAAAAAAAGAAAGTGGCTACAATTTCCCCTAAATATGCCACAAATACTCAGAATTCTTCTTGGTACAAGATGTGTGCGGGAGCCCTGGTCAACAGTGCGGCAGAGGCCACCATAGTTCATCAGACTCTTCAAGAGTTTCTGGTGGTGGGACTAACTAAGGACTACCTTCAAGTTGAAACTACAGAACAGCGGCTCATACCTCCAGTACACTTCATAAAATAGACTTAAAAATGTAGGGTGACATATCACGTACTATTAAAGTAATATTCTGTCAGAATTTAACTAATGAATACGACATTCTCCTGGCTGAGATAGATTAGCCAACTCCAAGCACGATACTCTATTACACATGAGGTTAAATGCCCTGTTAGGAAGATTTTATCACAGTTAGAATATCAAAGTGTGATTGAGCCTTGTCTCTCCACCATGAATAATCCAATGTTTCTTGTGATATGGACTGTAGACAATTAAACAGTAAAAACCACGCTTTTGTGGTGCAAAATGCATATAGCGGAGTACCACCTTTACAACACAGTCGTTACACCGCGATAGCTTTACAACACGGTCATTACAACGCAAGTCATTACAACGACTTGCACTGGATGGCGCTCTACACTAAGGAATAGTATGATTTACTATTGAAACACCTTCCCTACTGTTCCACACACTGGAGTTGGAATAGTAAATCATACTAATCCTAAATCCAGCACCTCTACAAGTCGTTGTAATGAATTGCGTTGTAACGAACGCGATGTAAACTACCGCATTGTGAATGTATGAGAAGTAACGTCATACATTCACACATAGCACATGATAAACAAAATTGTTAGTAAAAAAATACAAAACGACATTGGCTGTTTCCAAGGTTTTTTCCTGTCAATATATTGCGCTGAAAGCCATGGCTTAACAGCCTTCACAGCACTCGGGCCCAAAGTAGGTTCTGTAGGCTCCCACAGGGTATAAGAACAGTCCAGGTCTGTTTGCTGCCCGAGTAACATCAATTCTCAAAACATTTATCCAGAAGTATTGTCATACATTGATGATATTTACCACACGGATGATGATCTACATATTTGACCAGGGTGAATAGCATAATATTGGGATTTGCAGAACCCGACAAAAAAAAACAATTTTCTAGAACCCAAAGTTGCCTTTGTCAGTGCCCTATTTTTGGGATGCAAGTTGTCAAATGAAGGTAAAAGCTAGCACCACATTTCTTAGAGAAATGTGCTCTCTTACAAACACCAAATTCATTGAAAAAGCTTCTGGGTTTTCTAAACTTTGGTACAACACACATACCAAATTATGCACAGTGGAATACTGAACACAGTGATTTTCTCAGAAAGTTACAGATCGACATGCTTGAGTTTAAACATTTACACACTTAGGTTAGCACTACCAAAGTGGCAATCCCCATAATTGTGTGTTCCACTGGATACACATATGTTTTGTTCAATGACGGTGAAACAGTGGTGATTGCACTTATATTCCAATATGGAAATGCGTTTTGCATTGCCAGAACATTTTTTGACTGCAGTTCAAACAGCTGCCCTGTAGGAGCGTCCACTGACTCTGGAGAAATGCATTACTGTAGTATCTCCTGTTTCAGCCTTAGAGGCTGTCACCAAGGCCAGTGTTCCTAACGTGAAAACTTAGTTGGATTCATTGGGCCACTTCCTTGACTGTTACCAATGTGGATTATGTTTTTGATTCTACTTTACTAGCACAGGCATACCACCAGTATGAACAAGAATATCCAGTGTCTAGTGAAATTTTGCCTCTTGATTAATATGATTTTAAAACATATATTGATTGGTCAGCCCAGCCCGCGGTTGGTACGAAGTACAGATTTTCAGCAGCATGTCTCATGAAAGATGGTGTATTTCAGGCACAAAACATATAAAGAAACCTCAGGTGACTGTACCACTCAGCTGGCTGAACAGAAAGCTTTGGTTCTGGCACTACAACACATGGATCCTGAATTTCCCGCGCTGATAGTCTGTGATTCCTATTTCTGTGCCCAGGCCTTTAACGATAACTTACCTTAATGGCACTTGAATGGAAAAGCTATCAAGCATAAATTCTATACGGCAAGGTGGCAGCACTTAAGGATGCTTTGCCATGGGCTCATGTTATTCATACATTGAGTCATCAACGTGTTGGTATACATGTTGCAGAGAATTCATTGGATGATGAAGCTGCCAAGGTGGCTGCTCAGACAGTTTTAGTAGCTGTGCTTACTCGTTCGTGAACAAGGACTGATGTTGACATTATGGCTGCGGTCACTGCTTCGGTTAGTGGCGAGCCCTTGTCTAAAGGCTATTCAGCAAAATACTCCTATTGAGCCCTTAAAATATCCCCTTAGCCCGCATTCCCGGGATGGATGATCAAGTGATATCCAACAGGGAATTCAGGTTAGAGTTAATAATAGCTGCTCATGAGGGGTTAGCGTCTGTTCATGCTGGTGTGGTACCTACAGTTTCTTTACTACAGAAACGCTACTGGTGGCACCACATACGAGATTCTCCTTGGGGTCCCAAAGTATGTTGGGACACCGTGGCTAGAAATGCTCCCTTTGACATCAATGAATGTTTAGATGTGTATCAAGAATTACAAGACTTCTGAGATGAGCAGTTCAATTTGAATTCTAAACGTTCAGCCACTGATGAAGTGAAAGAGCAGCCAGCGATTTCTGGTGGGATTCCTAAAGTCGGGGATCTTGTCCAGGAGAAGATCGCAGATAAAAAAAGAGTTCAGTCCGTCCTATCATGCCCTGGTAACTGTCTTTGCTGTTAAAGTTACTCAAACTGTACTTATGCCACTGCTCGCTGATTGTAAACACAACAGACTTGTTTCAATTGATATGATCAAGCTACACCTTGTGGCAGTCCTACATAGTAGGCCATTGGGGTTCCTGGGTAGTTCCTTTACACCTCTCCTTACCCTGCGCGAAATCCTTCTACATGCTTTAGGCAGTCCAAATCTTTCTACACCCCGGTTGGGGTCTACAGATGCTGAACTTTTCATCATAATGTGAGTTTGCCATTTTCACATTCCACTGCTGTGCCTTGCAATGAAGTTATATACTTTCAACCGTCTTTGGAAGTATCTACCTGCTCTCCTTTGCCCACTGAGTTTCCTTTTTTTTTACCTTGACTGCCTCTGGTTATTTTATTGACATTGATGATTTTTCTTCTGACTCTTCACATACCTCCATATGTGCAATTTACCTTTGTCGAAAACAGACTTATCTGGTTCATCTATGGTCCTACTGTTGGATTTGTCTTTCATAATTTTTTCTTTTGCTCTGGATTGGGTTTATCACAGTTTTCTTTCTCCTTTTGAATGGACACTACCTCCCAGATGGAGCTTCACCAGAACTTGTAGCTGAGGTACTTATGCCCCATTCTTCTTCAGATAACCTCCGAAGAGACTTGTCCCTGGTGAACATTACTGTAATTTCTGTACATGTATTGTTTGGGATAAAGTTCCCTATGATATGTTTGGACCAATTGAAACATTTCGAATTCCACATGTTTTTAAAGCTGTTATGGGTGATTTTATCTCCCCAGGCTCCATGTACAATGAATGGGATGCTATGACTGTTTCTAATATGTTATCTGAATTATAATTGAACACTGTATTTGAGAATGAGGATTTCTATTTGAATTCTGCAGATTATGTTGAAATGTTTTGTTATTGTCATCATGCACATCACTTTTTACACAGAGTTAGTACTCCGGGTGCTGTTTTTATTCATACACAGTGGAAACACTGTCTGAAACCACCTGTGGGTAGTCCTAATAAATATTTGAAAAAATTCACTTATTTTTCTGGTCAAGTCCGTACAGATCCTGGTTTTTATGTTTATAAACTTGCGTCTTTGCCGGCGAAGCAAAATATGCTCACACAAACAACATTGATTTATTCAAATTTATTTATTTCACAACTAGCCATGCAGGGTTATGAATATTGGAAGGAAAATGTTGACCTTAAATCTGTTGGGGAAACATGACACTGACAGGTACAGGGCAGGTATGCTTTATTTTAGGCTTGTCAAATCCCTTGCCAAATTATATTTCTAAACATGACAGTACATCAGACTACATTTCTTGGTTTGGCTAATCGTAAATATGTAAATATGCCAAGCATACCCTTTTGATGGTTGGCAACAGGTTACGTGACGCTAGCTCTATAACACTCTCTGGTACCTGTATAACGAAATTGCTGCTAATTTTCTTTGCTACTAAAATTGATGTTTGGGGAATCTTTGTAATTGTTCCTGGGGTTTACTATGTTTTTCCTGCATCGTGTTCTTAGGGGTGGAGGGCAGTGGCTTTTTATCATTTAAATAGTGGCCGTGTTTAGAGCCACTTCCTGGTTTCCATCCTTTCTGACTAGAACTGCCATTTTGGAGTACGGTCTAGTCGCTCAGCATTGATCCAGCCCAGTACTTAAGGCACAGTGTGGCGCGGATGCGAGCTCTGCAACATTGTCTGGTACCTGTATAACCAAATTGCTGCTAATTTGTTTTGCTACTAAAATTGACGTAGGGGGAATCTTTTTAATCGTTCCTGGGTTTTACAGTTTTTTTACTGCCTCTTGTTATTAGGGGTGAAGGGCAGGGGCTTTGTGTCATTTTAATTGTGGCCGTGTTTGGAGCCACTTCCTGTTTGACATAATTTCTGACTAGAACTGCCATTTTGGCGTGCTGTCTACGCTCAGCATGTATGCGGCCGTCTGTGTCCGCCCGGTGCCAGGGGCCTGGGACCCTGCTCATTTTTAAAGATGAGAAAAACCTATACATCAGAAAAACTGCTTCAAGTTTAAGGTAAATAACTGTAGGAATGTAATACCAGTGCTTGATACACCTACAACCTGCACAAAATAAAAGTGGAAGGTAAGGATATCACACTACACTACACCGATCGCTAGCACCAAACCATCTAAAAAATCACACCATTCTCATAACAAGCAGATGTATTTACTGAATTGAAGATCCCGCCCTAAAAACAGTGCAGAGCTATTTTTTTTCTTAGAGGAGAAGTGACCCGATGACATGTTTCTAACTGAAACATGGCTAAAATTAGTCAACCTGAGATGTGATAGAATGCACTACAAGTTAAATCAAGATTGACAGTGATTTAAATGAGTACTCCCAGTCAAAATTAATGATGTGCAGCCCCGAAAATGCTCTTCCTCTGCAGCATTAGTTTTCCAAAACAATCTGGTGTGTATAGATCCCATACTCTATGAGATGTAACCCCAGACATAGCCACGGCTCTTCAGCCTTGATAGTGAGGTGTAATAGAGATGACAGAAGAGAGGGGGTAGCTATAATTTTTAAGAAAGAAGTCACTGCCACCTTTACTCCAATACACACGCTGGGCTGTAAGTGTCTTTATTTGTCACTGGAGTTTGCACCTACCTTTACCTTTTCAGGCACTGTAATGTACCACCCTCCTGGGACGGTCTCCCAATTTGCCGCATCTTTAACTGATTTAGCAGCAAAATGGAGCATTCAAAAAGCGAATGTCTCTCTACTGGAGGATCTTCACATCGATTTAAGCAAAGTGGGTGTGAAACTGCAAAGGTGGTAATCCAAGATCTAGAAGCACTACAACTAAGCCAAATTGTAAAGACTCGTACACACAATACAATCAAGGGCATCTTTTGAACCCTGTCTTTACGAATCTTAATAATCTGGTGACAGATGAAGCAATCCCTATACTATGGTCTGACCACCACATAGTCACCATTTGGCTCGACGTCTCCGAAACAACAGTCAAGCAGCTCCCTTCTCAAAAACCTAAGCGCTTATGGTCCAAGCTCAACATAAGGGAATAGATGGACGCTCTCACTGAATCAGTTCCCACTCTAAATGGTGACACAAAGGAACAATACAACACATTTGTGAGATGGTTAATAAACACTTTAGGGCCACGGTTCCCCATAAACTTCCTAAACTAAATTAGACAAAAGGTAGAGCCCCATGGTATACACCAGAGCTGACCCTGTTAAAAGAGAAGCATAAAAGAGGGAGGGAGAATGGAGGAAAGCATAAAACATCAAACACTGTTACAGAGTAGCTATAACAAACTACAAACGAGCAATATGACTGGCCAGAATTGCTTACTTTGAGGAAAAAATAGAGCATGCCCCCAACTCCTTCACGGAATTATTTAAGGTAGTAAATGGCCTCATGAATCTTCCCTCCTACTCCATAGGTCTCCTGTCTTCAAAAGAACGCTGCAACATGCTTGCTAACTACTTTCTTAACAAAGTTAATAACATTTTGATCCTCCTACCATTATCTGCCACACATAATGCCATCGCCCCAGCAGCGTAGTTTATAGGACCCACCCTGTCATCTTTCGTTGCGCTGAGCAGCGTAACTATGGAGTCCACCCTAAGGTCAATCAAATCAGAATCTCCTTTGGACCAGGTCCCTCCTTATATTTTAGGTCGAGGCTACAATGTCCACCTGCCCATCATCATGGACATTCTTAACCACTCCCTGTTAAGTGCTTACATTCCCCAAGCACAGACACACACAATAGTAAAGTTGATCCTAAAAAAATCTACAGCGAATCCACTTCTGGCAGATAGCTGCAGACCTATCTTCCTGCTTCCGGGAGTGAGCAAACAACTAGGCAAGCTTCCTAATAAGCATCTGTTCAGCTTTCTGGAAATTCATGACATTTTCCACCCCACCCAGACAGGTTTCAGATCAGGCTGTAGCACAGAGACCCTACTGCGGGTAGCAGCCGAGGAACTCCATTCAGTTCTAAATAAAGATAGTTCACTGGCAATGATAATGTCGGATCGAAATGCAGCCTTCAACACTGTGTTGCATCCTACCCTCATCCAGAGGATGAGGGAAGTCGGAATCAGTGAAGATGCCATCAAGTGGCTGGAAGCCTTCCTGGGTAACAGGAGCTTCCAGGTGTGCGAAGGTTTACCCTACTCAACCATCCATCTCTACAATGTGGAGTCCCACGGGGCTCCTCACTAAGCCCCACACTTCTCAACTTGTACGTAGACCCCTAGCAGAAATCGTACAGTCACACGGTCTTCCCTCAGTGTAACAGGCAGATGATACACAAATCATCATGGCCCTTACACCCGATGTCAGCTGAACCGCCACTCAGCTTTACTCATGCCTTAAGGAGGTCACAGACTGGATGTTCACAAGCAGTCTGAAATTCAACGGCAACAAAATGAAGTACTTGTGGTCAGGAACAACAGGTCAAGATGGCTGGAACTGTCATGGCCAGAACAACTAGGAGAGTTACCTGAGCCTGCCCAGGCAGTAAAAAGTCTGGGTTTCTGGACAGATGACAAACTCACAAAAGAAACACAGACCAGAAAACTAGCGGGATCCTATTTCGGCATCCTGAAATCCCTCAGAATGTTCTTACATATGTTACCATAATCCACTAGGAGAATAGTGGTACAGGATCTAATAATCTCATGCCTAGACTATGGTGACTCACTCTACTTAGGGAGTCCAAAAATTGTGATAAAAAGACTCCAAAGGGTCCAGAATGCCGCAGGCAAAGTCCTTCACAAAATACCTAAGCACCATAACAATAATAAACAATCTTTATTCAGCAGTGAACACAGCCATAAAAGATATCATACATTATTCATTCATTATCATCTTTATTCGATTGACAAAGTGTATCATAAAAGTATACATAAAAAAAGGAATCCATTAGAAATAGAGATAGTTTAAAAACAAGAACAGTAAAATACATGCACAGTTTAGCATACAGCAGGTAGTGACTTTCTTCTAGATATTGCAGCTCTTGGAAATCTTGCTAATACCACGCATGTATACAGATTTGTAAGTAATTGCAGATATAAAAACGCTATCCTACATTGTTTAAAATTTAAAGATTTCATCAAAGGCTTAATAAAAAGAATTCCTAAAATCTGTATAAAATTTACAAAAGAATAGTATGTGCACAGTAGATTGTTTAGACATGTTATCGCAAGGACAATACATTAGGTCACGTGACCAATTATAAATATTCGGAATGCTCGTCAAATGGTGAAAGATATCAAGCCTAAAGCGCGTTAAGACAAACCTATGCTGGGCATTAGGAACATTAGTTAAGTAGGGTTGCTTTGAAAAAGTGGTCAGAACCATTTGGTTGTGTTGAACAGTTGGTTTGACCAATTCCACAGAGTCTCAGATCCTCCATTAGGTTTAAGCACTCTGTCTTTAATGATTTCCTTGTGATGTTACTCAAGGTTTCTGGTTGATCCTAGTATTCCGGGTGGTTAAGATCAGACATAAACTTCTTGATAAACTTTAACTATGGAATTTTTAGGGCAAGCTCGGAGCCACAGCAGTCCTTTTCAATGGCACAATTAAATTTCATATGATCCAGATCTTGTGGCAAAGAAGAACTGTCTGGACCTTTATCAGATCCGCTAAATAAGTAGCGCCCAATTCAGAGTAACACACAAAATTAGAACAGCTATTAGGGAGCGCAAGAAGGTTTTTAAAATTTCCTGCCATTTGTAATGATTCGACATTCATACACCCCCACAACTCAGAACCATACATCGCAATAGTTCGACATTTAGCATTATAAATAGTTAAAACATTTTTGTGCTGTTTATAAGCCCATTTTCCCAGTGAAATTCAACAGGGCCGTGATTGATCTAACAAATTGCAGCTGTCTGGAATTTATGGAGCTTCCCCACTTCCCTTCACAATCAAATAAAATGCCCAAGTATGAAAAGGAGGGCGTTAGTGGTAAAATGGCTTTTCCTATTAAAATGTTACGCCACTTGGCTATTTTTCAGCCTATTTTAATGACAAAGGTCTTGCTTATATTAATTAGTGGCCCAGGTTCTCCATGAAGTGAAAACATTTATCAAGGAGATGCTGCAGAGCCAATGGGGTGCGGGCCATAAGCACTGCAACATCCGCATAAAGCAGAATCGGTTTTGGCCAGTGCCCAATTTGAGGCAGATTCGTACACATAATGGCAAGAGAATTGCCCAGATTAATAATGTACAAATTAAACTAAAAAGGAGCAAGTACGCACCCTTGACGAACCCCTTTTTTAATACTAAAAGATTGTGTACATTCACCCTTCATACCAAAACGGATCCTTGCAGAGCTGGTTGAGTAAAGATATCTGAGAAAGTTAACAATAGTGATGAGGTGTGGAGAGGTGTGACTCACTGGTTAGAGGCGGCAGACCCGTAAGCAGAGGACGGCCCGGGACCAGGGTTCGATTCCCAACGCGGCAGGGTCGTGGACCAGGGTCAGTGGGCTCTATAATTCTCGCCTCGGTGCCTACTCCAGTCAGGGACCACACTCGGCAACTCTGGGCATTAGCTTGCCTCATCTTCACAACGGCCCCCCCAGACCGCCGTGGATGCTTGGTCGCACCTTAGAGATACCCATTAGGGACCATCTCTCAGGGTGAGCCAAGACGGGTTCCCCAGCGGTCGAAGCGCGGAGATACTCCTCCGGGAGTCGATTCTAGCGCTATATAAACCCACAATTAAATTAAATTATACCCTTCGAAATATGGCGGACCAGAGTTTATCATGGACTACACAATCAAAAACGCAAGACAAATCAACAAAAACTGCAAACAAGTTACCATGTTTTATGTGTACATATTTGCCCATTAACAAATTCAAATTGATGGCTTGCCCCATGGTCCCAATTCCCTGTTGGATTCCATGTTGTAGGTCCAAGATGATGTTGTTGCAGGTCGTCCACCCTTGTAATCTACATAAACGTATGCGACCCACAACTTTAGCCAAAGAATCTAGCAAAAAAATTGGTCTGTAGTACGTGGGGCAGTCAGCTTTTTTAAATATTGGCACAATTTGAGACTCAGACCAGGAAATTGGGACTCCGACACTCTGGCAGGATCTAAAGAAGAGAGTCAAGAGAGGGCTCAAAGATCAATATTAGCCTTAAAAAGGTGAATCGGGACCCCTTCTGGGCCTGGTGCTTTACCTCCCTTGCTTGATCTTAAAGCCAGGTTGACCTCTTTCAAACTGAAGTTGAGGTTAAACTGATTAGGGGAAAATGTAGACATAGAAGACTCCATCACAGGCACAGACATAGAGCTATTACCACCACCCCTTTCTGTTATATCATACATTAAAAAACAATAGCAAATCCAGTAAAAAACATATTTCATCATACATTAAACTTAGAAATGTCCCTGCCAATCTCATGCGTTTCTAAACTATCTTGATCTTACAATTGCTCTCGAGAGTTCATAGTATCAGCAATATATAGTTGCATAAATATCCTGTATCATAAACGCAACCGTAAAATCTTTCCTATCCATTTAAGCCTTTAATCATCATAGCATGGTTCACAAATATTCCTCCCTATCTCAATCATATCTGGATTTCCTTGATCTTATCATTGCTCTTAAAAAGTGCATTATAACAATGTACTGACATTCTGCAAAAGTTGCAAGTGCATAAGAGCAACACAAGCCTGCCTAAATCCCATTTCTTTTAAATTACGTTTAAGAAACTGTCGTCTGGGATGTGTAAAATATTTACATAAAAAAACAAAATGTAAAATATCCTGTGGAGACCTATGGTCGCAGCCACAGGGCCCTCTATCCTCGGTTCGTACTACAAAACCAGGAGGAGAGGCAACTAAGTGATCAAACATATTGAATCTAAAATGAGTAATTAAAAAACAATCATGGGGACTGGTTAAAATGGTAAGATAAGGCTCCTTTCCTGGCACTGATTTAACAAGAGCGTGTGCTCTTACCATAGGCTTATTAAGCTCCTCTCCTTCACGCTCGACACTAGCCTATTTTTTTAAAAACAAATCTTTATTTAATTTTTTATCCTCCCTCTTCACTATGTTGTGATTCATAAATATATCTGGTCTTCAGAGTGCACAGAATGATTCTTTGATATATCTTAGCCAGGGGATTTCCAATGCATGATTCAATGAAAGACAATCCAAAATTTCTGCTTGATTAAAAGATGCCTCTTCGTTGGACCAGACATTCACCCAGTAGAGCAGAGGCTTAACTGCAACTAAGTCAGTGATGTACTTGACCTCCCAGTTCCTCATGTACAGAGTATGCGGATGTTCGCTGTGGTGCTTTTAAAATCCGTCTTAGAAATTTATTTTGTATAATCTGTAATTTATCAGTTACCTTATAGCCCCATATCTCACTCCCGTACAAGGCCTTGGAAATACAAAATAATTGATATCATTTTTAAAATCACCCCCAGTGACCATTTAAGCACCATTCAGCCAGACCGGCCCTAGTAGCCCTTCACTGGCTAGTGGTTAAAAAGAGAATTCGGGTAGCTATGTGCTATATAAAAACAACTGAATTGAATTGTATTAATTTAATAGAACAACAGCTCAATGAGATGGTGCAAAATGGAAACATACAATCCGTTCTAGTTCAGGTGGGTGGTTATTATGGCTAGTTGACGCCAATGGTTGCAATGCCTGTTTTTCAAACTCTTCCAAGGGGTTTACAGCAAACACCAGGCAAGACCCCTGGTTTATTCAGACTTAACACTCAGGAGTAATTTCTACCTATAGCTTGGGAAAGTTATGCTAGAAATGGTTAGAACATTTCACCTTGTCCGCAGTTAAAAAACACTTATCACTGCCCTCTGATCATGATCATATTGATTTACAAGTTTTTGTAATAGGTCCCAGAACACCTCATTCTAAATGCTGTATTTATGCCACATACACGGAAATTCAGAACATTTCTCAACAGGAAGCTGTTGAAAGGCTAAATACAAATTGGTAAGGAAAGTCATAAAACAGCATTGTCAATTGTCGATAATTGGGATGACCAGATTGTCCATATACATTTATTGTTTGAATATTATTGTTTCCTCTATGTTTGATATTATACAGAATGACATGCCTATGCTTCAACATGGTCAAAGTCAATTAAGATCGATCTTACAGTTAAGTTGGACATTGAAGGTTTTAAAATCAAATCAAGTGCCATGGAAATATTTAAAGGCAACTAAATAGTTTTGCCTTATAATTTGACATGTATGCAGAAAATCATGGCAAATAAAGTAAACGTAAACAATGCTTAACATAGAAAGTTTAGAAACATTGCCTTTAACTGTAGCTGAAACCCCATCAGCCACATGGTGATTCACCGATTCATTTCTTTACCAATATCAATGTTTCATTTCACTGCATGTCTAAAACACTTCCCTGTGAGCAGGTATGAAGAAATAGGCGCACATTTTTTTTTTACATGAAGCTTGCTTTTTGCCCTATCAGTATGAATGCATGCATGACAACAAAGAGGTTTTTTTTTAAAGTCTACACGACTTTGCAACTTCTTTAGGCTATTCCTACGTTTTCAAGGAGATAACACTTCATGGTGTCTGTAATGCCTCAATGGCTAACCTTGGGTGTTATTTGAAGAGTATTCCTGTGCCATTGATAACCCCTGAATTTCTATTACTTTCAGATGGTAGCTGCTTAGTTTTAAATGTTCAGAGGTGCTGTGGGATGAAACCAAGTGTCTCTTATGTAGTAACTATTTTCAAGGTTGTGACTTGCTTTACGAATGTCTTAGTTCCTCCTACACATTCTCTTGGAGAAAGTTACTTTGTGGCCAATAGTCCCTCTTTCACAAATTAACTTTCATAAATTGAGCAGACTGAAAGCCTAATTGTTTAAAAAAAAAAGAAGTGGCATTAGCATTTGCCATTAAACTTTCGATTTCCAAGTTGTCCCTTCCTCAGCTAAAGTAGAATCACTTCTAAGGACTCCGTTACCACAGCATTTTGTTGAACTGATACACCATATTTTTATTGCTTCTAACACCTCTGGAGTGGCACACGTTTTTAAAGTGGTTGGGTCTGGATTTGGTGATACATTTCGGACTGTGCTTGGAGTTATTCCATCTTTTATACATTCATTATTTTAAGAGTTTTTGGAGGCATTCCAATTGTGCTGTTTCTTTTGGTTGCTATTTTGGTTTAATTTGCATTAATCTGCAATGACTGTCACACATCAAGAACTAATGGTAAGGAATTACCACACATACTCCCCCGTCATGAACACATGATACAGTATTTTGTAGAGTCCTTGTTGTAGGAACTGAACGAGAACTGGTCTCTGTCCTTCCGGGCCCAGTGGTTTCAGAGAGTGCAGCTCGTATTTCACTGCTTATGGTGCTCTTTTGAGTTTGCTATTAAGTTATGCCTTGCCATGCAATTCTCCCAGTTTCCAACAATAAATCCCCTCGACTTCTGTTGAATAGGCTGGAGAGGACTCTCTTTGCTTCCTGGATCTTGTTCAACTGGCCTGTGTGGATACAGGTTCTGTCATGGGCCCTTCCGACATTCCAGAACTGGGTGTCCCAGACTTGTTGGAGATGCCGCATTTCAATTTAGAAGCCTCTTAGACTCTTTCATCGGGTTTTTCCTTTTATTAAGTTATTTTCTGCATTTCTTCTTAGTTTGCATGTTTTTAATTGCTTTTTAATTGCTTTCAGCATCTGCTTGTTGTTTTAAAGTTTTAATGGGAAATGCAAGACTTTTTAAAGATAGATAATGCACAGATTTATATATATTTTTTATATTATTATTTCTTTTTGAGTCATCGCTTTTTCAACCAAGGGAAGTGCGTTATGCAGCTTGCATTTATCTTCCATTTTAGGTCTTGTGTTAACTTAGCCTCATTTTATAATAGTGCTTTGTACATGTTTACTATTGCAAGAATGGCCCTTTCACACATATACTTCTGATAGGCATTGACTGCCTGTAGTCTGTACATTTAGTTCCAGGGTCAGCACTGGCAGCCTGTAGTCTGTACATTTAGCTTCAGAGTCGGACAAATTCAGAACATGAGGCATTGTTTTATTTTCTGTGACCGCAAAGATTAAATTGTAACTCTGCCCCCATCTTTGGCACAGTTTGATTAGCTTGCCATTTTATGATTCAAATCGTGTCCGTGCTGAAGTCGGTGAGAGGTGCACTTCCTGCTGAAGTCATCACGGAATGCTACTGTAAGATGCTGCCCCAATGTCCACGACCTTCATCCTCTGAGGAAGGAAATAGTTTTACACTCTGAGGTGCATCCGTGGATGCGCTGATACTGGCTTTCTGACATACTGCACCAAGGTATGGGTTGGATCGATCCAAAAGGTTGGCTAGATGGCTGCTCCCAATAAGCTCTCTTTAGCATAGAGGCTAGCAATAGATTGGAGTAACATTAGCAATGTTATGAACAATTATCATGATTGAATTATTTGTATCTTTCACTATTCTAATAATGCTTATTACAATAATGTGTCTCATCTTTCTTACACTCCAGTTCATGTTTAATTTGCAAAGATTAGATCTTTTCAATAAATGTTTGAAAATGCAATATTGTATCTTTTCTTTGTGACACTGTAGGCATGCAAGAGTGGCAAAAGAAAGTGTTAGATCTGTTACCATGATTTCCTTAAGAATCTTAGAGTTATGGTCTAGGTTACTGACATCATCTATAACTCTAGAGGTTTAGGATTTTAGATGTGATACTGTGGGCTAACAAAACAGACCAGCATTTACTGATTATAGCAGAAGACTCAGTCTCTGCATTATGAAGTTTTGTTGTTCTAAATACGCAGTCCTACTAGATTAGCAGGAACCGTATAACAAGACCAGTGGAATCCATCCTGGATGGCCCTGTTCACTTTCAACGCTGGCCCGACTGAGCTTTTTGACTCGTGCAATAACTGTATTCTGATGTGATTCATAACCATCACTACCAAGAATCCAACCTTTGGTGGATTATACCATGAAGAATTCTACTGGTTACCGTTACCAGCCTCACTGGCTGTTCCCCCGTGTCCTGAAGAAGACCCGCCATGACTCCTTCTTCAATCGTGCACTTATCTGGGTCAAAACGTCGATGTACCTGTACAATCCATTCCCTACCCTCTCCACTCCACGTGAAAGGCAGGTTAAGCAGTATAAAAATTGGAGATTCATGTGTTTAGGGACGAATGTCCACTGAATTGAACTTTCTTGATACCTTTTGTACAGCACTGTATATAGTTTATTCTATTAAAGCATCTTGTGACCTCTAGATCACTTATCACCTAGCCTTGCATCGTTTTTCAATAATCTTTGTTTGCTTGTGACAGCCTTACTATGTTTTAACCAAAAACATTGTGAAAAGAAAAAAGTGATTAAGCTGTTAATATACTACCATTTGAGTAATTCAAATTAGGTGTGTTCCCCTTTCTTCATGCAAAAATATTTATCACACATTAAAGTAATTTCTGTACCCAACAGAACCAACATTAGCATATACTTTAGACGCCCATGTTTTGAGGGTCACTGGGTCACCTCATTATACTTGATGTATCCCTTGTACAACACAGCACACAATGGAGGTTGTGGCTCAGCCGCCCTAAACAAGGAAGAGTATTGCTGGTTCTCCCGGTTTGAAGGGTATAGCCTCAGACAATCATGTGTAGAAGGATGGAGACAGGACTGCCTTAGAAATGCAGCATTGACCATTTGGTTGACGGCTTGCAGATCATTTCTCCCAAGTAATGGTATCATAGCAGATACACACGGACCCCAAGACCACCCTAAGAGGCACCCTCGTCTACAGACCACACGGAACCGACCACAATTCTGCGACTCCATCGCCGACCTCATCAGCACACACGCGCTGACCTCCACAGACTACATCCTGCTCGGAGACCTGAACTATCATCTGGAGAACAACAACGACAGCAACTCCTCTACCCTGATCGCCAACCTCGCCAACCTCGGACTTGAACAGCTCGTCATGACGCCGACCCACATCGCCGGTCACAAGCTCGATGCCATCTTCTCCTCAAGCCCCCACGTCGCCTTCAGCCACGCCTCCGAACTCACCTGGACAGACCACCACTGCATCCACTTCACCTTCCGAAAACCCCACCGCACCCTACAGATCCCCCGCTGCTGCTGGGGCAAAGTCACTGAAGAACAACTACAGACAAACCTCGCACTCAACCCACCAACCAACCCCACCAACCCTGACGATGGTGCACGCATCCTCAGACGCTGGATGGACGACTGCGCCAACACCTTAGCCCCGCTGAAAACGCCAACCAACAGAGACAGCAGCAAGAGAGCCAGCTGGTTCACCCCGGAACTCCTAGCATCAAAGCGCGCCTGCCGGAAATTGGAGAACAAATGGCACAGCGAGAAGACGCCGGACAGCCTTGCTGCCCACAAAGACGCCATCCGCAACCACCACCACCTCATCAGGACCACCAAAAGGACCTCCTTCAAAGACCGCCTCGACAATAACGCACACAACAGCAAGGAGCTCCTCAACATCGTGAAGGAACTCTCCAACCCCAGCTCCAGCACCAACAACATTCCGCCATCACAGGCCCTGTGCGACTCCCTCGCCACCTTCTTTCCCCGCAAAATCACCGACATCCATGACAGCTTCAAACCCCGGACGGCCCCTACAGGCCTCGACGCGCCGGACCCACCGCACCCCATCGACCACGACTCCCTGACAACCTGGGCCAACGTGAGCATCGAGGACACGATCAAGACCATGGGCACAATCCACTCCGGCTCCCCGTCTGACCCTCTTCCACACAACAAAGCCGGCAGCTCCATTTCACCCCACCTGCGCAACGTCATCAACCTCTCCTTCAAGATTGCTACCTTCCCTGAGAGTTGGAAGCACGCCGAGATCAATGCCCTACTGAAGAAACCCAAGGCGGATCCTATCGACCTCAAGAACTTCCGTCCCATCTCCCTGCTTCCGTTCCCAGGAAAGGTCATCGAGAAGATAGTTAACATCCAGCTCACCCGTCACCTCGAAGACAACAGCATCCTGGACCCCTCCCAATCAGGATTCCGCAGCAACCACAGCACCGAGACCGCCCTCATCACCACCACAGACGACATCAGGATACTGCTAGACAACACCGAGACGGAGGCCCTCATCCTCCTGGACCTCTCCGCCGCTTTCGACACCGTCTGCCACCGCACACTACGCACGCACCTCCACGACGCAGGGATCCGAGACAAGGCCCTGGACAGGACCACCTCCTTCCTCTCCGGCAGAACTAAGAGAGTCCGCCTCCCCCCATTCCGGTCCGAAGCCTCCGAGATCATCTGGGGCGTCCCGCAGGGATCCTCCCTTAGCCCGACGCTGTTCAACGTCTACATGGCACCGTCGCACGCATCGCCCGACAGCACGACCTCAACATAATCTCCTACGCCGACGACACGCAGCTGATCCTCTCCCTCACCAAGGACTCCCTCACCGCCAAATCCAACCTCCACCAGGGAATGATGGCTGTTGCCGACTGGATGGAGGAAAGTCGACTTAAGCTGAACACAGACAAGACGGAGATCCTCATCCTCGGGCCCAACCCGTCAGCATGACTCCTGGCGGCCCACATCACTGGGGACACCCCCGGCTCCTACCAACCACGCACGCAACCTGCGAGTCATCCTCGACTCGAAACTCACCATGACCAAACAGGTCAACGCAGTCTCCTCTACCTGCTTCAACACCCTCCGCATGCTCCGCAAGATCTACAGATGGATCCCGACAGACACAAGGAAAACAGTCACCCAGGCCCTAGTCAGCAGCAGACTCGACTACGGAAACACCCTCTACGCCGGAGCCCCGACCAAGCTCATCAACAGACTGCAAAGAATCCAGAACGCCTCTGCACGCCTGATCCTCGACGTCCCGCGCTACGACAACATCACCCCCCACCTGAGGAACCTGCACTGGCTCCCCGTCGACAGAAGAATCTCCTTCAAGCTCCTGATCCACGCACACAAGGCACTCCACAAAACCGGCCCAGCCTATCTCAACAGTCGACTCCACTTCAATGTACCCAACAGGAAACTGAGCTCCGCGGACCACGCCCTGGCCACGGTCCCGCGCATCCGTAGAACCACATCCGGAGGCAGATCCTTCTCCCACCGCGCCGCCAAGACCTGGAACACCCTCCCCCTCAACCTATGACAAACCGAAGACCTGCTGACCTTCAGGTGACGACTCAAGACTTGGCTTTTCGACCAGTAGCAGCAGCACCCCCCCCCCCCAGCGCCTTGAAACCCTTGCTGGGGGCGTAGTGCGCTTTACAAATTAACTGATTGATTGATTGATTGATCGATAGTGGATAGCGGAAGTATGTCAGCAGATTCTTTTCAGATGTAAAGGAAAGCTTTATGCCAGGGCCTGCCCTTTTGTCTTCTCCCAAGTGCTATTCCCAGAACCACTGCTGACATCCTGGTGCAGAGCTTCTCAACTGATTGTGCTGCTGTGGTGGGTGCTCCGGCTGGAGACACCCCTCGTCACTACCTGTCGAGGAGAGTTTCACCAAAAACAATGACTATGGACATGATTGAGATTTTGGCAGATGGAATAATCTCCGTTGGCCTGGAGACAACTCTGCCCGGCACATTTATAAATGAGCGCCAAGCTGGTGGTAATTTATAATGCATTGGCAGGAACCACAGTCACTGCAGTTCCTGCCAATACATTTTTCTGTTTCGTACAGGGCTCGGTCAATGGGATGGAGCCCTGTAACAAACATATTCCTTTTTTTATTTTTTAAATAACATCCTGAAACTGGATTTTCTTTTGAAAATAAAAAATGCAGTGTTTCGCTTGCCATGCGTGTTCTCTGCCATTTCCCTGGCAAGGGGAGCATTTAGCAGTTTTTACTGCCATTTACCCCCAAGGATTTCATGGGCGTGACTGGCAGTGAAAATTGAACTGTAATTCCAACCACCTGAATTAGGTGGGCGGAATGATAGGTCAGCCTCCGACGGCCCTTACTCTGCAGGGTCTTCGGAAGAGATTAGTCACAGCAGAGACAGACTACTGAGTTCTGGGCCTCTGCCACCACACTAACTCCATGAGGAGAATTGGAATGCTCACCTCTTTAGCACTAGTGGCCTGGTGCCAAGTACTCGGCATTTGAAGGATCATAGTAGTTCAGGCATAGGGACTCCTGAACAAACACAGTTGGGACCCAGGCTTGTAATCCCTGCACAAGTTCTGACAGGGGAATGCTAGAAAATATAATAATTTTGAAAGGAATGTTTGGGTTTTGGGATTGACACATCCCACAGTAAGCTGGAGCCAATACACCCGGTTACAAATGTGGAGCTCCTATAGTAATGATATGCACCAGCCCTGTGAGACTTTGATATATTAAAAGGTCATGTGCAGGAACAAACACTGAGTTTTGAAACAAAGCAATTGCATGACTATACTGACTCGTAAAGAGATCTACTAACGTGGAAGCACCCAAAAATGGCAACAAAGACAATTTTCATCCCCCTCTAGTGAGATACAAAGCACCATAAAAAGACTTCTTACTTCCTGAACGATCAAAAGGAACTGTGATGATACTCCAGTAGTACTTACTCCAATAAATGCGGAAGACCCAGAATTGGTCAGAGGTATAGTCAGTCCCTCATATACTTGTTCTGCTGCTCCCCCAGAAAAGAAGTACCATGGAGCAGGTAGGATTGCTTGAACAGTCAATAGGAGAGCAACTCCTTATGAACATTTCCTCTAATTGAGTGCATTTGTAAATCATTTTAGCTTAGTCATTCAGTTTTCAATTCCAGCAACGTAACAAAGAAGGAATATTTGAACCTTACCCGAAAGAACATTGGTGCCTTTCTCTCCGTGTTCTACACCAAGCTGATCCACAAAACTTGGCACTAACTCAGTATTGAAAAAATGAATACCTGTTGTACAAGAAAAACACCCCTTTAATGTAAAAGTTATTATACTTGAGGTTGTAGGGGAAATTAACTTGTCTCATTGGTGCCTATTTTTTTTATCATTCTTTAGCTTGCTGGTAATTACCAATCCTCTGTTCTTCTATAATTTCAGTGACATATTGTACTTAAGAGGCACATTGCTGCAGATTTTGATATATATTTCATTAGATCAGTCTAATGATAACTTTATTTATTTGATTAGAAACTTGAATATCCTACAAAAGTGGCCAGTAATAGTTAAATATACTGTAGCTTGGTTATACACAAATTCCGTCATTTGTTCACATGACTAATATACATGAGAATACCCAGAGAATACCCAGTTTAGTTTGAGAGCAAGGAGAAAGGAACAGTGATAATCTATTCAAATCAATTCAATAAACTTTATTGAGATTCATACGAAAATACATACATTAGTTACTTTAAAAATGATAAAACTATAAAATACATAATTTGCCTACATGAGGTTCAAAGAAATAAAAAGCAAATATACCATTTTTTTTTTTAACGCATACATTCAGTACAAAATTGCAGTGCAAAAGGTTAAGATATGGAGTACATGCATATCCCAGGCTCCAGGTTACTAAGGTTCATTAATGATTTTCAGCACAGGGATTAAAAGGAGAACGATCCAAACCGTGGTTTAATCATTATCAAAGCACAGTCTTTCAAGTTGGACCAGGGATTTACGCCTCCTGATTGCAATCTTGATATATGTTACTATCGTCCAACAGGTGTAGACATCTGGCAGGTTTTCTAAAAATTTTAAAGGCCTCCTGATAGTAAAACATACCCCGAGTTACAAATGGTGGGCACAACAGACAGCATCTAATGTCTTTAGAAAAGTCACAGAATAGCATAAAATGAATGGTTGTTTGTCTAGCTTTCTCATCGCAGGGGCACATCGGAAGATTTGAGGCCCATGTCTTATTTTTAGGAAATACAACTAGGTGATGTAAAAGCTGCAAACGTAATCTAGTTAGATAATATAAATCTTGTGCATTGGTGACATTTATCAAGTAGCCTTAAATTCCCTGTGGAGTTGGTGACATACAATACTTCTCCACCATAGTCTTAGTTCTTGCTCGCTGTTCTCTGAGGGCACCCATTTTCCCCAGAAAGACTATTCTAAGCTTTTTTTGGCAATATTGGAGGATATCAATAGGGGCCAGGACATTAAAACGACTCCCCAATACCGGAAGAGTTCCATCCACAGATAGTCTATTCAAAATGAGTTGTACTGGATAACATTTCAATTGGACGACAGTCCGACCTAGATTCTTAGAGATCAAGAGCGTTACTTAGAGTTGGGTGAATGCAGAATATCCTCTAAAACGGGGTAGATGTCCCCTCCGCCGTATTATGAATGAGCTGAAGCCACTGGTATTCTTAAATATGGTGGACAGTGCATGCTCCACTTTTTAGCAGAAGTCTTGCTCCGCCAAACTCTAAATAAGACCCTTTTGTGTCACATAGGTATTGGCGGCACAGGTTTGGTGGGATGGTCAAAGGACTGCCAATAAGCTTTATATACCGAAAATTTCCATAAACATAAACATCAAACACTCACCTGTAGGAGTATGGATGTCTACTATGCTTCCAGACTCCTGAACGTCTATGTTATCGGAATCGTCCTCTTCTTTGATGACCAATGAAACAATTGGTGCAATGGCCTCAGACTCTGCATTGAAAAGAAAAATAACTTATTTTTATTACAGAGGTTCCTATGGAAGTGAAGTCTGTTCATTTTGGCACTTTCCAAAATGTAAAAATACAGAAGGTAGGTTAGCCGCTAAACTGAAGGAAGAATGACATTACGAGATATGAAGCGCTTTGTTTATGTCATTGAAGCACCTCTCCAACACGAAAACCCGAACTAAGGGGCTCATTAGGATGGCGGACGGACTCAAGTCCGTCCACCATCCTGGTGTAAACCGGGACCGTCCTCCATGCATGCGGCGGTCCCGCACACCGGATCAGCATGCGACCGCCACCGTGGCGGTCGGATCCTGCATTTTAACATTGCAGCAGTTGTGCATTTTACAGCACCACGTGGCAGGCACCACATGGAGTCTGCAAAATAGTGCTGTGAAATGTAGGGGTTTACCATGGGTACCCCCTAAGTGCACCCTCACCTCCCCCAACACAAAGGGGGCCCGCAACGGGCCCCCAAACCCAATCCCCGCCAGCCTTTCCATGGTGGTTCCACCTCCATGGAAAGGCTGTCTACAGCCAACATCGTTATTTGGAGGACGGTGCCTGCTAGGCACCGCCGCCATTTTACTGATGAAGACCGCTCTGCAAGGCAATTGTAAGGATTGCCTGTGGCGGTTCTGTGGCGGACGGTCTTTGCGACTGCCACGGTTGGGGTGAGATTCCCCCCGCCATCCTAATTTGGGGGGGGGAAATCGCGGTCGGAGGACGGAAGAACCGCCACTGCATAGCTGGCGGTGGCGGTCCTTCCTCCATTCTTATGAGCCCCTAGTAACCAGTGAACCAACTAACATGGAAAAAGTGCTCTTTTAACCCGTAGTATTCTATCACTCTCATTCTGATGCATGGAAGCACAATGTGCTGCACAATATTGTAATGTGCACCTCTGTCTCCTTACAGTTATACACTTTCTCTCAGTCACTGGCGAAGGGACAGCGAGTCACATGATAATGAAGTTTGGCTGTTGGTCTTCTGTCAACTCATAACTTCTCCTCCACCAATATCTTCTGTAGGGGCTGTTATTTTATGAGCTGGAGCGCCCGGAGACTCTTCTCTGTCTGCTGCAGGACTGTAAGGAAACCTTGGGGGAAGAGACTGGGGTGTTGTGCCTCCTTTTTAAAATCATGTGTGTGGCCACATATCAGCTAAAAATTCATTTTATCTCTAATCTCTCCTATTATGCAATTTGTCCTAATTTTTATTCCTTTTCCAGAATGCTCGAGTTAGCCAAATCAATACACCACCAGCTCCCTGAGGACTAAACGTTTCTGACTATAACTCTGGTTTCAATGGATCTGAAAAGAGTAAGCATTAAATCATGGTTGATAATTTGCAATATTTCTCCGATAAATTAAATCTGTGCCTCTGTTCATTTTTTGTTATTAGTCATCTATACAACTGGGAAAAAAGTATGACAATCATACTTCTTTGGTCTTGCTAACATATACTATTCTTTAGGTAGGTCAGTCACATAATCCTGTCATGGCAGTCACATATTACTGCCATAACCTGTTCTTTTTGTTGCAACCTGAAACTTTCTCAACGCATTCGAAATATTTTGTTTGCAGTGATAATGTTGGTCGTTGCCTGAATTGAAACTAAGTCAGTTCTGAAGCCTCTTTACTTTTACCAAGGGTCACTTTTGAGATACCCTACAAGTTTCCTAAGAAAATAACTGGATTTTTTTCCAACGCCCTCCATCAGACCAACACACCACACACCATGTGATAGATAACCGTTTGTCTTAGTAGACTGTCACGCACTAAATAAAAATTCATACTCCCAAGTTTGTGGAAGAACTTTAGCAAATCCCCCAAAACCTCCAATACTCCCTTGACCACCCACCTGGCAGGCTACATATGAAATCCTGAGGCACACAATCCCTTTACTAGTTAATGTTCTATCCAAAACACCACTCTCCGTTAGAAGTGAAGGCGTAACTTCATGAACCAACCAACCTCTAATCCTGTCTTGACCACCCTCCTGCCAGACTACATATGAAATCATGAGGCACACAAACCCTTTACTAGTAAATGTTCTATACAAAAGACCACTCTCCCTTAGAAGTGAAGGAGTAACTTCGTGAACCAATCAACCCCCAATGCTCTCAACTACCCTCCTGCCAGACTCCAGATGTAATCATGAGGCACACAAACCTTTTAATAGTTAATGTTCTATCCAAAAGACCACTCTCCCTCTGGAAGTGAAAGAGTAACTTCATGAACCAACCAACCGCTAAAGCTCTCTTGACTACCCTCCTGCCAGACTACATATGAAATCATGAGGTATACAAAACCTTTTACTAGTTAATATTCTATCTGAAAGACCACTCTCCATTAGAAGTGAAATAGTAACATCACTTCCCTTCAGTTGTGTTTCTACGCCTAAGGTAATCAATAGCATATGCCAACCTCCAAACCCTGCTTCTTCTGGTATAGCCTTTTCATTGGCATACTGGAAAGAAATATAGCTACTCCTCTCTGGACTGATCTGATGATGATAAGTTTAAAAGAAATCTCGATTCTGCCGATCTGGCCATAAAAAACAAGGAGACAATATGACACACATAAAAAGATCATCATAAATAAAATTCCCAAAAATGTAACATTGTCAATAAAATATTAAAAAAGAACAGCGAAGCACCATAAAATCCAACTAAACAACAATAGATGAATTAAAAACCACGGAAAGCCAATACATCAACAATAAAAACTTATCAGCCCTCTGTAGTTCTCCTGGCTCTAACAGCGGCTTTTAAAAAAGAACGCATGCTAAAGCAAATGATAGGCGTATTCAGCAATTGCAGGTGATGTAAAGCTTCTCTACACCTGCGGTAGCCAAGAGTTTTTAACAGTGGCTTAAGAAAGTGCTTACGTGCATGATTAAAATAATACTGAAAGACACATGGTGTAATAAAGACTGCTCAGTGATACCATCAAGGGACAAAAGGGGGCAGAGCTCCCTAAAACAGCACGAGGTCTAACAAAGCACAAAAACTGCCATACAGTACTTGTTCTGAAGCTAAAAAGCAGAGCTCTCCCAGTGAGATAATTCAAGAGAAAGATAACAAGCATTGGTAAATGCATAAGGCTGTGCATATGTGATTAATAATAACCTGTTTTTTGTTGTAAGTTGTAGCTCGCTGAGTAGTTGTACAATATAAGTTATAGAAATTCTGTTTAAGTGTTATGACGTGTTTATGTACGAAAAGGCAATATATTGTGCTGTTACTAGTGGTACAGTGTGGGTAAGTGATAGCAACATTTTGAAAAATGAAATGAAAGAGGGAAATGTTAGAATTAATTGATGTAATAGCAATATTATAAACAATTAATGGAACTGCACCCAGCACCCTCTTAAACAGTTGTTTAGTCCACAATAATATTGGATACCAGTAAATACAAGTGCACATATAGTACAAATCATATGTCCTAGTAGAGGGACATGTAGAAATGTCCTCGCAAATATTAGTCAAGTTCAATTATTGTGGCCCCAATCTCACGACCCAAACTGTTTAGCTGCAGCGACTACTGCTGGACTCAGCTTGTGGCCTGAAGGAACTGATGCAGATAGCCTAGGGGAACACCCTACTGATAAAGTGCTGCAGTGCTAAACAACTGAAGAGGCAGGCTTAAAAACAATGTTTTTTACCACTACAGGCTGCACCTGCATCCTAAAAGACAGAATTGAATATAGGGAGGGAATCACTGCTTTGTGAGTTTTCGAAGAAGTCAGAGAGGATCACCCCAGAGTTAATTCTAGAGAAATTGATACAAGACATCCTGCAGTCTGCACATCTCTCCCCCATGTTTGTGATTCAGACAGTGCATAGAGCACTTGCTCCAGTTCTACCTCCCAGTGCCCACCCATAGGCCATGATTGCCAAAATCCTAAACTACAGGGATAGTGACACAAAACTGGGAGTGAGGTGCAGTAATGGGGACCCGCAATAAGAAAACTGTACCATACAAATTTTCCGTGATCACATGTAAACAGATTCAAAGGCTATGTAAAAACTTTATGAAAGTAAAACACAAATGTAAACTATGAACCTAAAGTATATGCTGCAGTTCCCAGCCTTGCTGAGGGTCATACACAATGGCCAATACATTTTTGTTTTTTATCCCTGGTGAGGCATGAGAATGGTTGAACTCAGGCAGCAGAATGGAGAAGAAGATAGCATTGAATTTGAATGGAAGGGGGGGAAATATCATGTGTGTGAAGTGAACCCCTGGAGGGCATAAAGTGATTAATTGTCTGTGAACAGAGATGTTTTAAGGCATGGACAAAGTGGGCTCTGGCCCAGGGCCCCAGCCTTTCAAGGGGCCCCATGATAGAGCCAGCTCTGTTCTGCAGGGGAGGCTTGTACTAATGACCTTAAATAATTCTTAAACAGATTGTCTTAAATATAGTTTTCCTTTAATTTATTTTTAACCCCTTCTGTGCCCATGACGAGATAGTCTCGTCATGGAGCGCGGTTGCGCTGTGCCCATGACGAGACTATCTCGTCATGGACCCCGCCCGCTAATGAAAGGGCCGGCACAGGAGGGGGAAAGGGCGGGGCACTCAAGGGGTTAATGTGGGTGTTGTCTGGATGTGAAGTACAGACATTTTGCAGAGAAATGTGTTTGTTTCATGCAGCATCCCTAAAAAAGATTTCTTTTAGATCAGAACCACACCTGACATATAAGAACTGGGAGGGAGTTTCAGGCTGCAGTAATATTAGCGAGCTGCTGCTGTGTTACAATATTGAAAACACACGTCACTATCCCTGAATATTAGATGTAAACACATTTAGAAGCCCAGTCCCCCAATGGCAATGAAATAACGAAGACCTTCTGGTCAACCAACAATGTAGCTAACTTGATTATGCAGGAATCACGCAGATTCTCCCACTGAGGAATTAAACTCCAAGCAGCAAAAAGCCCAGCGTATCCCACCCGCTACTTGAAAAAAAACATCAGGACCGCCATCAAACTGTCAAATCGATTCTGAAGGGAGCTCTCAGTCGATCCCCGGGAGCGGGAAAATATCATATAAATTTACAACGATCAAGCCCTAACCAATTAGCTCTACGTAGAACAACCACAACACGGATCGCAATTTGACATACAGCACCAGCATCAACTACCAATTTCGGAGTTCCCCCAAGACCCAAGCTCAAAATTTGTAGCTGGAACATAAACGGTCTTACGGACAAACTAGAGGACCCCGAAATATTAAACTATTTTAAATCCTTTGAATTGATACTCCTTCAGGAAACATGGGAGACAAATGAAATATCACTACAAGGCTACACAAGTCAATTACACCCGGCAATCAGAAGTTCCTCATACGGACACAGGGCTGGTGGACTGGAAACATTTGCTTCAATATCAACTATAGGAGAAACAGAAAAAATTACAGCAAGCCTAACCCCACCAAATGCGATACAGGTACTATCACTAACACTTGCAACTAACTCACTCATCCAACAGTTGTACATCATTAATTTATACATACACCCAAAGCACAGACATTCTGGATCAATGGAACTCGTCAAAGTATTAACAAGACTAATGGAAGACAGGGAAATGGATAAGATACTTGTGGCAGGCGACTTCAACCTTCACCTTTTTGGAGATAAAGCAACTGATGATATGACCAAGGAAATGGACAAAGCATGGGAAATTCCAACTCAATCTTTCCCGATCCCAAGTAAACCTACAAAAATCGCATGCCAGCTATTGAAAGAGCTAGAGCAGCTAAATTTGAGAGTACTTAACGGTCGTCACGCAGAGGACATTCCACCGGCACCAACATTCTTCTCCTCAAAAACCACTTCTTATTTAGACTACATATTGGTGTCACTCCCACTCTATGAGAAAATAAGCGTGTTTAGAATAGGAGAAAGTTCCCAAAGCGACCACTTTCCATTGGAAGCCAATCTGAGCTTGACTTGCGAGAACAAAGCGGAGGAGCAAAAAAGCCATACCAGCATAGAATATACAGCAAATTATAGACGAATAAGATGTAAAACTTCAGAGATCGAGGAGCTAACAGCCAGCGCAAAAGTCATCATACACAAGACACCTTGCCCGCATTCTAATCTAACAAACACCTGGGCAAATTTTACACGGGCACTGGTAGCTAAATATGGGACTGAACTAAAAACCCAAAAAGGGCACACCCCATGGTCTATCTACGGTAAAGTAACAACGCCAGAGATAAAAAAACATAAAACGAGGTATAACAAAGATCCTCAAGCGCCCCCGGAAAGACCCCAACATCAAAGTCCTACAACAGGAGCTTCATACACAAAAAGCTCAATTGAAAAAGAAAATTTGGGCAAGGAAAAGACAACTGAACGAGGATCTCTGGATAAAAATCGCTTATAGCTCTAAACAAAAGAATAGCTCTAGCTTCTGGAAAATAATTCACAATCTCCAGCACCCAGGCCACAAAGGCATAGATTCCAATATATCTGAATCCGACTGGGCTAATTATTTATTAGCACACTTCAATACAGACGCTCTGGAAGAGGACATTTCCAGCGGCGGCGACAGGCCTGATGAAATGTATCAGAGGCTAGAAAAGGGCGGCTCACTTAATAACGAAGAGAACTCACTTTACACGAGGAAATCATTCCACCTCCAAGCCCAAAAGGAGAATTGAGAACAACAAACATCTCCCGATCCAATAGAGCACAGTGAGGAAACCCAATATCTAGAAACAGCGGGCAGAATCATAACTCAAATATCTAAAGGCAAAACAGAGGGGGCGCTCGGCCCAAACGGGATGCCGCCAATACTATACAAAAACGACGCAGTATTTTGGAGCAATATCCTAGCACCAGTCTTCTGTGAAATAAGAGCAACAACTATAATACCATCATCCTGGAAAGGATCAATTATAAGCCCGATCTACAAAAAGGGGGCCAGGAATGACCCTAGTAGCTATCGCCTCATAGCTTTAATTGATACTGAGGCGAAATACTACGCGGGCCTTATTCTGGAGGACCTAATAGCTTGGGCAACCGAAAGAAACATCATCACAGTAACCCAAACTGGATTTCGAAGCGGACATGGAACCACAACTAACATCATGGCGCTAACCCTTTTGATAGAAGCGGCGAAAACTACCAAAAGCTCCCTATTCCTAAGTTTCATCGATTATACCGCCGCATTCGACAATGTGGACCGGCACAAACTTTGGCAGAAACTGAAAAAATGGGGAATCCCAGGATCACTTTTACAGCAGCTGGTAATGCTCCATACCAACACTTGGGTCAGGATCAAACTGGGATCCGGGAGGTACCTCTCCAGAAAAATCCCGACCAACAAGGGACTGAAACAAGGCTGCGTTCTGGCCCCAATGCTATTCAACCTTTTTCTAACAGATCTTCCCAGAGAGCTTAAAACAATAACATCTCACGCACCGCGGCTGGGCGACACATTACTGTCCAACCTCCTTTATGCCGACGATTTGGTCCTTATTAGCCGGTCCCCTATCGGCCTTCAACATCTTTTTGACAAAACAAACGAATTTTCTAAAACTAACTCTTTAACAATCAATTTGAACAAAACCAAAATAATGACAATAAATTACCACAAAAAAAGGAAATATCTATGGCGATTGGATGGCCAGAGGCTAGAGCAGGTACCCACTTACAAATACTTAGGCATTATATTAGATTGCAACGGCTCCTTTAAACAACAACTAGAAGCCATTCGTCGGAAGGGCATGACATTTCTTATATCAATAAAGCCACTCTAGAAAGCTCTTCCAGACCGGTCTCCGGGCCCTCTTCTGCAGGTGATAAAAGCTCGTTTACAACCAATGCTCACCTATGGCTTCGATTCTATGCAAGGCAAAGACGCAACAATATTGGACAACACCATCAGTCGTGCATACAGGGCAATATTCCATCTTACCACCTATTCGTCACCAGCCCAAATTCGCCTCGAGTTCGGATTACAAAAACAAACAGTGGAGAGAAGAGGCGCATATATAAAAAGCTGGTGGAAAATAAGAAAAGCAGAACAAGGTACACTAAACGCTCATCTCTGGACTGTACTGACAAAACGAGACATATCCCCAGCAAGGACCTACTTAATGGAATCATTGGACATCCTAGGTCTAACAGAACTGTGGGAGTCTCCTACTGACACTGGTACCTTCAAAAGAGTGGTATCCAAAGTCACCAAGGCGATCTCGTTAATAGAGGATAAGGCAACTTTAGCCAAGAGAGAGAATGGATGGGTGGCTCTGAAAGATTACATAACTCTCAAACCACAACAGGATCTAACAATGGGACTCACACATAAAACAAAAAACAAGTTCCTTAACCTCCGCCTAGGTAATATACCCATATTGCCACACCTAGCACCCTGGAAAAGGGACAAAACAATAAATCTTTGCAAACTATGCCTTTCCGGCAAGGAAGATCTTATACACATTATTTGTATTTGCAACAACCTTATGGACATAAGGCGTTCCTTGCTTAGGGCCCTTTGGAATCAGAGGAGGATAACCAGCTGTAGACAGGCCGTGCTGCTCTGTTTTAACCCCACGGAAATCCAATTAAATTGCAGAACTACAAACATTTTTGATATAGTGGCGGGCAGACTCAAAGAAAAAATGGGCCACTAATAGACTCGAACTATGACCTTTAATACTTTTTAAAGACTTTTAACAAGCAGACATTTTATTCCTTTTCGTACTTTCTAAACCTACATTTTTAGCAATGATATTATTCTATCAAGTGTTGTGAGTTTTTATTAACTGTACAATAAAAATAAACTAAAACATTTAGAATTTGGATTAGTGGGCCTCTGCACTGAGTGACCTGGCCGACGAGGGCATGAAAGAGCTGAAATTAGATCATCAATTTAAAGATGGTCCAAACAGGGGCCGCCAGAAACCTATGGCACAGGGCCCCCAAACTCTTTAAGATGTACCCGTCTGTGAAAATGTTACATCAGACATTGTGAGCTGAGAGGGTGAGGAGATCCACCCTTCTTTTGTTAACCTTATGAGAGACGAGATACTGCACACGGATGGGTGACCCAATCAGCCAGATGCTGAAGCTGCATGCAAGGACCTGAAAATACAGGCTTGGCTCAACAAACTTGACTGTTCACTGTTAATTACTGATTGCAGGGAGGAATGATGTAATGACTTACGTTGAAGGGGGAAATAGAATTACAGCATATATAGCAGTCTGGAATAATTAATTAAAGCTTCTATATGCCAAATCACAAGTACTTTGCAACACTTAACTGAGACAGGAAACATACTAAGGTTTCCTGCTCAAATAGCCTACAAGGTGACAGCAGTTCTCCACAATGCGAAACAGTGTTTTTTTACTTGATTAGTTATAGAATAGGCTTTTGAGGGTCTGTCTTTCAGGAATTTGGCTGGGGTGGTCGCCTGACCACGATGCCTCGTGGGAGCACGGGTCCCTCCACATATTACATCATATTTTGTTTAACTTAGGCCCATATTAGAATCAGCAGGTCCCAGGCCCAGCTCTCCCACATCATCATATGCCACCTTTCCTGCCGCTGCATTGCTCTCCATCGTGCCTTTTATTGCTTGTTGACTGTGTCTTTTTATCGCCTCTTTGATTGTGCTGTTCTCCCTTGACTTTCATCTCTTATTCTGCTTTTTTCATCTCTTCATTCTGCTATTTCTCCAGTTTCCTTCTTTTCTAGTGCTTTTCTTGTGTTGCTTCATTTTCCCCTCCTGATCTGAGTGCATCTGCCCCTTTTACTGCCTCCAGACTAGCCCCACCCACCACCTCACAGCACCCGCTCCCTCCTCCCAGGACTTACTTAATGGAGGCCGCAGCGTGACCCGATTTAGCAGGTTTCAGACCAAACTCTCTCCCCTGCTGCCAGCCCTTCTGATGCATCACTCTCCCTCGTGACTTTGATTGCCCCTTTACTGTGCCTTTTTTTTTTTACAGAGTCTTATATAGCGCAGACTTGACCCGAATCGGGTATCAGAGCACCTTACATAGCACCAGTTGCATTACACGAGGACACATTCATTTTTGTTGGGCACGGGGAGATTAAGTGATTTGCCCAGAATCACAGGATGTTCAGCGTCATTGCTGAGACTCGAACCCAGTTCCCCAGCTTCGAGGTCGACCGCCCTAGCAGTTAGGCCAACTCCTCTCCCTTATTATCACCTCTCTGATTGTGCAGTTCTCCACTTGTTTCCCCTTGACTTTCATCTCTTATTCTGCTTTACTTCTGCCAACCATCTCTTTATTCTCCCCGTGCCTAACAAAAAAATTAATGTGTGTCCTCATGTAACCTAACTGGTGCTTTGTAAAGCGCTCTGATACCTGATTGGATTCGGGTCAAGTTCGCGCTATATAAAACTCTGCCAAAAAAAAAAGACCAACACACTTGGAGCATAACCAGCTAATCAGTGCCTCCCAATCTAACTTTCACTGAGACGGCCCTGATTGCAGCCATCAACGACATTCAGACACTCCTTGACCATGGAGAAATAGTGTCTCTGATCTGCCTCGACTTCTCAGCAGCCTTTGATACCGCATCCCACTACAAGCTGATCAAAAAACTGCAATACATTGGCACCCAAGGGGATGCTCTCAGACACTTCCCTTACCGGAAGTATACAGATGGTCCACTTACCACCTTTCACCTCTGAACTCAAGGATATCTTCTGAGGAGTCCCCCCCGGGCTCAACCCTCAGCCCTAATCCCTTCAACGCATACATGACCCCAAAGGCCAGCATCGTCAGAGCACACAGTCTCAACATAGTATCCTATGTAGACAATACCCAAATCATCCTCTCCCTCACCGGTGACCCTACCATTATCAGGACCCACTTCCACACTTGCCTGGCAAGCATCGCTGACTGAAGCAGAATACAGACAAGAGGTAAGTACTGATCTTCGGCAACAACAGCAACCTCTGGAACGCCTAATGGGGGCCCCAAGACCTGGGACCTGCACCCATACCCATCGACCACGCCAGACATCTCAAAATCGTCATTGATAACAACCTCACCATGAAATCACAGATCAACCCCCTCTCCTTGGCCTGCTTCCTCACTCTAAAGATGCTACGGATGATCTTCAAGTGGCTACCCCTGCGCACAAGACGCACCGTGACACAGGACCTTATAACCAGCCGACTGGACTTTGGAAACACTCTACGTAGGAATCGCCACACACCTCCTACAGAAACTAAAAACCACACAGAACGCGCGGCCAGGCTTGTCCTTGACCCCCCCAATGAACCCACATCACACCCCATCTCAGGCAACTCAACTGGATCCCCATACAGAAGAGATGCCAATTCAAGCTGCTGACCCATGCACACAAGGCTCTACACAACCTAGGACCCGCCTACATTAACCACCGCTTGAACTTCCACCAATGACTGAGATAACACTCCACCTCCCTATCACTCTCCCACATGCCCCACATCCACCGAAGCAGAAGTGGAGGACGCTCCTTCTTCTACAACAGAGCAAAGACCTGGAGCAGCCTCCTCATGCAGCTCCAGGCCATCACCTCACTTCCAAAACTCCGAAGAGCCCTCAAGACCTGGCTGTTCAAATAGAACCTGTAAACACCAGGATACATTACCGGCTGATTAGCAGCGCTATAAAATTCCTGATAGATTGAGTTGACAATTATAGGGATAGGAAAATAACTAATAAACTCCTCCGTCTGGAGTTATATGGGAAAGCACCAGTTAACAAGTTAACAGGGTGTTTTACGGAGGGGCGCGGGTATAGGGTGGAAGGGGAGGTTAGATTGCTCAGGGACATAGTTACCATTACAAGATCAATGCCTATGCAAGACCTGGTGCACTCGTTCTTTTTAAACCTAATCCATATGACTGTACACAGTATAGGTACAGGAAGGGTGCAGATATGGCTATACACAGTCCAAATATCTTCAATGAATAATGTCCACACCAGAACACTAAGAAATACCCACCTAGAATGTCAGAGGGCTAAATGCCTACATGAAAAGATATTCTACACATGCTTACCTAAGTGGGCTGTGTGAGACTTGTCTTACTAGAGAAGTGAGTAAAATGAAAAAGAAATGGTGGGGATAGATGTTCTTCTCCACATATTCTTCCTATGCCTAGGGAGGGTAATGATTAGGGTCTTCCCAGGGTAGCCCTTTCAACACAGACACTCCTGTGCAGATTTAGAGGATAGGTACATGCTCCTCAGTGGATTGCTGAACGGGGTTGAAATCTGTATGCTAAACTCTTATGCCCCCAATATTAATGATAAAGCCTTTCGGACTCTTGGGATTGATAGATGTGCCTCTAATTAAGGATGGAAATTTCATTTGTATCCTTAACGGTGATATGGATAGGTAAGGAAGCATATGCAACCTAGAATGACCACTGCATTATCTGAAGTGATGGCGAGGTTGTTCAGTATTGATGTCTAGTGAGCCATGCATCCAACATGCAAACAATACTCATTTCACTCTGCAACACATGACACCTTTGGCAGACTCGACCATATACTAATATCTAGGAATCTCAGTGTCAGGATACAAAGGGCGCAGCATTTAAATAGGTTTCTCTCTGACCACTCCCTGCTTAAGATGAGCTAGGATTGAGATGGGGGGGGCAGGGTTCAGAAGCGTGCATGGCATCTGAATCCAGAGGCCCTTGGTGATGCATCTGAATCCAGAGGCCCTTGGTGATGCAGAGTTCCAGGTGGAGATCAGAGAGTTACTTGGAAAATAACTGGGGATCTGCGAGCAACCGTGCAACAGAGTGGGAGGCCCCGACGGTAGTACTGTGAAGCAAATGGATGGCCAAGAGATATATAGCATTATGAAACATCTACAACATACCCTATCCCAGCTGGAGGCTAGAGTAGCATAACTCCAAGCACCAGAAACTATGGGCGCTGTTCAGGGGCGGGTCAGACTAATACTCAGTTGGGAGACTGTAGAAACATGAAACATGTTAGGTAAACATAACATGAGAGACTACAGGAAATCAAATGACACAGAGGGAGAAAGCCGGGAAGACTTTTAGCCTGGCTTATCAAAAGAGAGACCCCAACTAGAATAAAAAAGTCTCCACATATTAACACAAAGCCCTCTACGCCGGAATCAAGGCCCTCTACGCCGGAATCAACAAAACACTAATCAGCAAACTCCAGACCATTCAGAACGCCGCAGCCAGACTGATCCAATTTATATTTACAAATGAGAGGGCAGGATTGTAGAACCGGCAAACGTACATGTACCAACTGGGAGGTCGGTTTCTTATAAATTCAACTAGCGCTACAAAATTAATTAAGGAGTATGAACTCTGATTAAGGTATGCGTAGTAAGAATAGTACAGAGGCGGAAACGAGCAACTGTTGGAAAATTAAGAACACAAGTGTAAATGTTGATGTTACAGTGCCTAATGAGGAAACAAAGAGCAGGTCATATTGGAGCAATCTGTTAAATAATCCATGTATTAGAACTAACAGGATCTGCGTGATGGTTAAGGGGTTTATCACGTTATGATTTGTGTGTTTCACACAAAAATGCTTATGGTTTTTATTATATGCACTACAATATCCAGAATTTGTTGGTTTGTCTACCTTGTGAGCAAGGTCTCTGCTGAGACTGAAACTTGTAGAGGAATTACTGGCATGCTGATTAAATCGAAGCTTCAAATGTATTAAGTCTCAACTTGCTTCTATTCGGCAGTGCGAGCAGAATTTCTTCCTCGGGAGATGGTGTGTGAAAATTGAAACGGCTTGGCTCTGCCGTACCGCATACGCACCACCTTGAGCGCCCACTGTTGGAAAAGTGGACCGTTTTTTAAAAGGATATATATATGTATGTATGTATATATATATATATTCCCTGAAAAAAACATAGGTTTCAGGGACATTATAGTTAGTTGCACATTTCACTCGTACAAAACCATAGAAATTCATCCGTTATAGTTAGTAGAGCTAACTATAACACGCGCCCCCGCAATGCACTGCTGATGACGTCACATATTACATCACTCATGACATGGTCAGTGACATCATTGATGACATCACTGATGACATCATCCAGTGAATGTGGGTTTTTGTAAGCTTTAAATATATTTTATATATGTTAATGCCAAGGTGTATTGAAGAATGAGTTGGTGTATAAGTGTCTGGGTGGAGGATTTAATAGGTGTGTGAGTGACTGTATAAGTTAGTGATTAAATGTCTCTTACTGAATGCATGCCTTAGTGACTAAACTGTGTGAATGTCTGTATCAGTCTCTCAGTTGTTGTATAAGCTGTTGCATGGGTTGATGATTAGGTACATGACTGTCTATATGGCTTACTTATTGGTAGCAAAAGTATTAGTATGGGTGGCTCAGTGTTTGTGTGTGTGTAGGTGGGTGGGCGGTCTGTAACTTTCTGCCAACATGTGTGAGTGGCTAATTTACTAGGTGTATGGGTTCAATAGTGCATGTGGAAATAGCTGTTTCGGTGAGTCTGTGTGTATCACTGTTTTAGAGAGTGAATGTATATCTCACTGGTATATATGTGAGTAACTACATATGTGAAAGGCAGTATATGTGAGTGTTGGAGTATATAAATGATTCTATGTGATAGTGAGTAATTGTGAGAGTGGCTGTAGAAAGGAGTATGTGCTTGTGTCAGCGATTGTATAAGAGTCAGTATATGTTACTATTTGTATGAATAGGTTAGTTACTGAATGTATAACTGTATAGGTGAGTAAACGGCAGTGTTATAGATTCTTTACATGACTAGCTCCGTGTGTCAATAACTCTATGGATGAGTGACGGTGTATGAGTATTTGTATAGGTGTATGAGTACATATAAAAGTGCTATATTGATGAGTGACTGCATGTATGAGTTACTGTATGGGTGAATGAATGAATGTATGTATATAACTAGGAAGTAGTCAGTGGGTATATAGTAACTGCTATTGATTTGTCTATGGTTTAGAAAATGGTAGTCAGTATTTTAGAGTGGGTGTATCAGAGGTTATAACAGGGTGTGAAGAGATGCATCAAATTATCACGTGGATGATGTCATCAGTGATGTCACTGACCATGTCATGAGTGATGTAATATGTGACATCATCAGCAGTGCATTGCGAGGGCGCGAGTTATAGTTAGCTCTACTAACTATAACGGCCGAATTTCTATGGTTTTGTACGAGAGAAATGTGCAACTAACTATAACGTCCCTGAAACCTATGGTTTTTTCAGTGAATTTCAAAGGTTTTTTAAATGCTAATTTGTAACTATAATGTCCCTGAAACCTTTGTTTTTTTAGTGAATTTCAAAGGTTTTTAAATGCTAATTTCTAATTATAATGTTCATTAAACCTATGGTTTTTTCAGTGATTTAAAATTATCATTCCATTTTCAACCTGGTGAAAAAAGGCGATATTGCCAGTTTTCCAGCAAAAAAATTGCCACAAATGAGAGCAACAACTAATGCAAATAATATGCAGAGTAGGTGTTCCTGTACAAAAATAACACAAAAACATCACTTCCCAATATTTTCAATGAGCAGCCAGATCTGCGGTGCGATCCAAAACCAGGCGATAAGCTGTGTTAGCAGTAGGAATATACCATCTGCCTTCAACTAGTGTAAAGTGGGACGACTACCTACAGTGTGAAAGGGAGTGCAGCCCAGAATCACATCTGAAGACCAACACATGTCATAGAGCTACTGATCATGCACCTACGATACCCAAGAAGGCCACAAAACCTGCGGCCACCACCCTTAGGACCTCCCCCCGGACCACCCCCCCTACTACCACCGAGGCAGCGCACAACAGGACAGTGGACCTTCCAAAAATGGCATGGCCCCTCAGCCACACAATAGCTGAATGTTGCGAGATGTGGCAACCAAACATGTGTGAAGGACGCAAGTCACCCACCAATAATAATGCCCACAATACCAAGTGTAGCGGTGATGTGCTGGACAGACCTCACTATGCAGAGCACAAACCTCTCCATGTGTACATATACTGCTGGTGCTTGTAGTGTTGTGGACAGTGGACGCAACCATGTTACCTCAGACAGTGGGGAAGATCTCGGTCATGTACCTGTATCGTCGTCCCCTGTAAGCGGAAGCCCAGTGGGCTGGTCCAACATACGCCACTCCAGCGAAGAAGTGTGAATAAATAGGCCGGGACTCTCGGCGTGGTTCCCTTGTGTGAAAGCCAACGCATCTGCCAGAGCCGTGGCCCTCACCCTGCCATGTAGCTGCCGCCATATCCGCCGGCCTCCTCAAAATAGGCACCCTGCGAACACAGTGGCACAGCACCGCAGACTTATGTCTGTACAGACTACTGCCTTCGAACTACACTGCGGACAGCAGGGCTCACAATTCAGCTGGAGTGGCGATTGCTGATGACACAGTCCAGTAGGCAAGAGACATTCCTCCCAGTGTGGCCCGCCCACACCACGCATCATCGCTGGCTGTGTACACGCTGAGCACCAGAGGCACCACTAACTCAGTGCACCACAACTCAATGCCACGTGGCCTTATTAAGGCAGAATTCATTAGACAAAAGACATTCCTCCCAGTGCGGCCCGCCCACACCACACGTCATCGCTGGCTGCGTACACGCTGAGCGCCACACATACCATTAACTCTATACAGCTCAAGTCAACGCCACGTGGCTGTGGGACCTTCCTGACCACTGACTCCGGTCTACACTGCGGTCAGCAGGGCTCACAATTCAAGATTAGTACCGATGCAAATTGTGTAAGAGACTATAATCGGTTAAGAAAACCAAATGCTCCCAATCTGTGCAGATAAAGTCAACGCCACATGGCTATGGGCCTTTGCTGACCGCTGCCTTAGCCTACACTGTGGTCAGAAGGGCTCACAATTCAAATTCAGTCTTGAATCATTAATTTTAGAGTCCAGTAGGCAAATAACTATAACGTCCCCGAAACCTACACATTTTGACAATGTATTCCATACTTATTTCATCTTTTGTTACCTACACTGCGGTCAGCAGAGCTCACAATTTACATTGAGACATGATTTATTAATTGCAAACAGAATTGTACTCTATGTCCTCGGATTTTGTCAAGAGGAAGTGACAAAAAGCATTCCTCGATGTCTGTATTGACTACTGCCTTCCATCTACATTGCGGACTGCATGGCTCACAATTCAGTTTGAGTTGCGATTGCAGATGACGTGGTCCAGTAGGCAACAGACATTGCTACTAGTGCGGACCGCCCGGACCAAGCATCATCCCAGGGTGTGCACATACTGAGTGCTTCAGGTGCCACTAACTTACTGCACCACAAGTCATCGCCACATGGACTTATTAAGGAAGAATACAGTATGCAAAAGACCTTTCTCCCAGTGCAGCCCGCTCAGGCGATGCATCATTGCAGGGTGCGCTCACGCTGGTTGCTTCAGGTGCCACTAACTCAGTGCACCACTTATCATCGCTGGCTGCACACACGCTGAATTGCCAATAACTGTACAGCTCTACTGAACGCCACGTGGCTGTGGGCCCTTGCTGACCGCTGCCTCTGGCCTACACTGCGGTCAGCACGACTCACAATTAAAATTGGAGTGTTTATTTATTAATTACAGCGTCCAGTAGGCAACTAACTACAACGTCTTCAAAACCTAAATAATATCCTTTTAGTATTCTTACTACAAGAACTTTTTTTATATCAATTATAGCTTTACTACAATCACGAAATTCACCTTGCAAGTCCAAAGGAACACTGAATGGCAGTCTACACTGCGACCAGCAGAGCTCACAGTTCGAATTCAGTCTTGATTAATGAATTTCAGAGTCCAGTAGGCAACTAACTAAAACGTCCCTGAAACCTACACATTTCGACAATGTATTTCATACATATTTTATCTTTTGTTACCTACACTGCGATAAGCAGAGCTCACAATTTACATTGAGACATGATTTATTAATTGCAGACAGAATTGTACTCTATGTCCTCGGATATTGTCAAGAGGAAGTGACAAAAAGCATTCCTCAATGTCTGTGCTGACTACTGCCTTCTATCTACATTGCGGATAGCAGGGCTCACAATTCACATTGAGTCGCAATTGCAGATGACGCAGTCCAGTAGGCAAGAGACATTGCTCCCAGTGTGGCCCGCCCGGACCACGCATCATCGCTGGCTGCACACACGCTGAATGCTTCTAATTCCCCTATCTCAGTGCAGCACAACTCATGGACCCTTTATGATACAATATTTTGTGTATAATTTCACATCTGGTGCCCCTACCTCAGTTTACCCCAAGTCATGGACCCTTTACAATAGAATCCTTTGTGTATTATTTCAAATCTGGTGCCCCTACCTTACTGCAGCACAAATCCTTGACCCTTCATGATTGAATCTCTGTGTCTAATCCAATGATTACTGTTATACTTGTTGCTAGCACCAGCCATTCCCAGAGGGCTGGCTTACACTCACCCCACACGCATCCAGCACAGACGTCACTAGACATGTGACCCTGGTAATAAAAAGGAGTCGAGCACACGTGCCCGTACCCAGTTCCACTATCTATGTATCCGTGTGTTCATTATGTTTGCAACATGCTGCCCCTGGGCCCTACTACATTACATTGTGCTCTGGACAGCGTATGCAACCAACTTACCTTTGACAGTGGGAGAAAACTTTGGTTATGTAACTTTGTCTTGGGCATTATAAAAGTACGAACTTAGCGACTGGATGATTAGAGTACTGCAAGGAGAGTGTATAGTGAATTTATAAGTGCATGAGGATTGGCAGAGTGATTGTATAAGTACATATGATTGGCACAGCCTAACTCCAACAACAAGCTTCTCTAATTGGCTGCCCTCCATGTTTCAAAAACGGAATTTTGGACTTTCCATGGCCCAGTATTGCTACAGCTGCAATACTCCATTGAATGTGCAATAAACATTCTCATCCACACAGATGTGTCATGTCCACCATCCTTCTTGTATGGAACTATGGATGAGTGTAGGGTTGGTGATTCCCCGTACCTTCCATGTTAGCCATGTTATAGGACATGGCTCACAGAGTGACACATTGATGCTTGCAACCCGGGTGACGGCAGCACTACAACAAGAACACCCGCATGGCGCGCATCAGTTGATTCCTCATACAGCTCACGATAGAGCCACGCCCATAGCTCCGGAGTCATTCTTCACAGCCTCACGCAGGACTGGCATACGCCAGGCCAGCCGACTCTGCTTACGCTTACAGGGAAGGACAACAACGCTACATGGCCCAGATTTTCATTGTAGTGATCTGCTGGTCACAGGTCTAGTTGTCAGTATGCCACAGCCACTCCCTCACAGCTGGTATACACCCACACCACACCCATCCAGCACAGGCGTCACAGGACACGCGACCCTACCAAATAAAAAGACCGGGCACATGTGCTCTACGCCATTTTAGAGTTGCTCCCACCACATGCACTGTGATGGCCTGTCCCGGTGGTCCGTACAACTCATGTAGGCCTGAGCCAATGAACAGAGAGGCCTACCGCCACTGGTCACTGAGTAAGTGGCACCACAGGACTGAGCGGGTGTGCAACCTGCGATGATGATAGGTGCACTAGTAAGTCCTCTGCCATGGCAAAATCAAGACACAGCACCAATTGTGAGACCTGTTGGCCTGCGGAGCGGGACTGCATGATGTGAAGGGTGCCCTCTCCGCGAAAAGGTGAGCAGTGAGGCCTGGGTGCGCAGCGGTGGGCAAATACGTCTGGGCGGCGGGAGTGGATGGGGTGCAGCAGCCTGGGTGCGCAGCGGCACACAGTCACCTCCGGGCAGTGGGAGTGCATGGGGTGCAGCAGCCTGGGTGCGCAGCGGCTGTCACACACCTCTGGGCAGTGGGAGTGGATGGGGTGCAGCAGCCTGGGTGTTCAGCAGCGAGTAGCCACCTCTGGGCAGGGGAAGTGGATGGGGTACACTAGCCTGGATATACAAAGGCGGGACAGCGATTTAGGCATGCACAGTTGTATGTACTCATCCATTACTGATTCCATACTATGTTTCAGATGACTAAGCTTGAGGGCTGCCCTATATCCCGGCACGTGGTTGGAGACACACCGTGGCAGAAAGGTGAGCTGTTAGGATTTTCTCCACAGTGTCAACACTCACACTCCCTCTCCATCTCTTCCTTTATGTCACTCACACTCTTTCTCTCTCTCTCACTCTCTATCTCTTCCTTTCTCTCTCTCACTCTCTATCTGTCTTTCTCTGTCTCTTCTTCTCTCGCTCATTCTTTCTTTCTCTCTCTCATTCTTTTTCTCTCTCTCTTCCTCTCTCTCACACTGTTTCTCTCTTTCTTGTATCTCACTCTTTCTCTCTTTCTCTGTCTTCCTCTCTCACTTTCTTTTTCTCTCTCTTCCTCTCTCTCACTCTTTCTCTCTCTCTCTCTCCTTCGCTGGACGCATGACACACCATCTTATCTTTCTTTTTGTCTTGCAGGCTGTGATTCACAAATTGTGCACTTTTATGTACTCATCCATTACTGATTCCATACTATGTTTCAGATGACTAAGTTTGAGGGCTGCCCTATATCCCAGCACGTGGTTGGAGACACACCGATGGCAGAAAGGTGAGCTGTGAGAATTTTCTCCACAGTGTAAACACTCACTCTCCCTCTCCATCTCTTCCTTTCTGTCACTCACACTCTTTTTCTCTCACTCTCTATCTCTTCCTTTCTCTCTCTCACTCTCTCTCTTCCTCTCTCACACTGTTTCTCTCTTTCTTCCTCTCTCTCACACTATTTTTCTCTTTCTCTCTTCCTTGTAGCTCACTCTTTCTCTGTCTTCCTCTCTCTCTTTCTCACTATCACTTTCTCTCTCTATCTTCCTTTCTCTCACTCTCTCTTTCTTCCTCTTTCTCACTCTTTCGCTCTCTCTTCCTCTCTCACTCTTTCTCTCTTCCCCTCACTCTTTTTCTTTTTCTCTCTCTCTTCTTCTCACTGTTTCTCTCTTTCTCTCTGTATTCATCTCACTCTTCCTTTCTCTCGCTAGCTCTCTTCCTCTCTCCTTTGATGGACGCACAACGCACAATCTTATCTTGCTTTTTGTCTTGCAGGCCTGCGATCATGCGTGTCCATCCTGCAATCAACACACAATCTGAGTTGTGATCTCTGCTTCGCCGCATGTACACAACAGGTGAGGAGGTTTCTTCAGCACGTGGTGGACCCTCTTTGACACACGCCGGTGGTGTAAGGTGAGCAGAGTCTTATTTGCAAAGCGGCACGCAGTCACCTCCGGGCAGTGGGAGTGCATGGGGTGCAGCAGCCTGGGTGTTCACCAGTGAGTAGACACCTCTGGGCAGTGGAAGTGGATGGGGTACACTAGCCTGGGTACACAAAGGCAGGACAGCGATTTAGGCATGCACAGTTGTATGTACTCATCCATTACTGATTCCATACTATGTTTCAGATGACTAAGCTTGAGGGTTGCCCTATATCCTAACACGTGGTTGGAGACACACCGGTGACAGAAAGGTGAGCTGTGAGGATTTTCTCCACAGTGTCAACACTCACTCTCCCTCTCCATCTCTTCCTTTCTGTCACTCTCACTCTTTCTCTCTCTCTCACTCTCTAGCTCTTCCTTTCTCTCTCTCACTCTCTATCTCTCTTTCTCTGTCTCGGTCTCTTCCTCTCTCTCTCTCATTCTGTCTTTTTCTCTTCCTCTCTCTCAGTCTTTCTCTCTCTCTCTTCCTCTCTCTCACACTGTTTCTCTCTTCCTTGTATCTCACTCTTTCTCTCTCTCACTCTTTTTCTCTTTCTCGGTCTTCCTCTCTCTCTCTCTTTTTTCTTTCTCTCACTCTAGCTCTCTCACTCTTTCTCTCTCTCCTTTGCTGAATGCACGACGCACCATCTTATCTTTCTTTTTGTCTTGCAGGCTGCAAGTCACAAACTATGCACTTGTATGTACTCATCCATTACTGATTCCATACTGTGTTTCAGATGACTAAGCTTGAGGTCTGCCCTATATCCCGGCACATGGTTGGAGACTCACCGGTCGCAGAAAGGTAAGCTGTGAGGATTTTCTCCACAGTGTCAACACTCACTCTCCCTCTCCATCTCTTCCTTTCTCTCTCTCACACTCTTTCTCTCTTTCTCTGTCTCTTCCTCTCTCTCTCATTCTTTCTCTCTTCCTCTCTCTCAATCTTTCTCTCTCTCTCACACTGTTTCTCTATCTCTTCCTCTATTACACTGTTTCTCACTTCCTAAAGAATTTGTTAAACACTTTTAAGGAATGTAGTGAATTTTGAAAATGGGGAAAACAGAAAGAAAAGTTGTAGAACCAAGCAGAAGGAAATGAAAAAGGGGCAAATTAATGGAAAATCAGGTTATGGAAAAACAATCTATGTTGAAAGAATATAAGGACATTAGGAAACGAATGTATAAAAGTAGAGTACTACAACATTTATTAAAAGATTGCAAACAATATTTAAAAAATCTGCATTTTACAAGAAAAAACAACAGATTAAAAGTGTGGTCGAGAATGCTTTTGAATTGAAAAAGAAGATTGTTTATATTAGTATTGAAGAGAATGAAAACATTGAATAAAACAATGGATTTTATGCAGGAGAAAAGTAAAAGAAAAAGACTGGTTAATAGAACTAACTCTTGTAAAATATTTTTGGGTGAATGGAAGCACACTTCTAGTTCAGAACCTTTTTTTAATGAAGAAAGCTATTTTCAACAAAATACATTAGTTCACGCAGTTGATACCAGCGGTCGTTGTTTTGAGGTTAAAAACGGTTGTCCAATTGAAATAGAAAAGATGGTTGCTAGAAATGTGGAAGAAGTGATAGCTGAAGAAGTTCAAAGGAGATATTCACAAGTTCCAATGTATACGTGGGATTGTAGTAGCATTTGTAGTAAACGACAGGATTCTATTGATATTTTACAAAATTTGTTACGACGGTATAGTAAAAAAGTATTAAACAGAAGATTAAGATGTTGCAAGGTCTAGATCAGAGCTTTCCAAACTATGTGGCGCGACACGGTAATGTGTCGCCTGACATGTGTGGGTGTGTCGCGCGACGGTGCTCTAATCAAGCATGTAGGTCTATCTGTCTGTCTGTTTAAAACTTTAGACTTAAAGATTTAAGACAGACATACATTCTCGTGCATCAGTGATGCAGTACAGTACGCAGATGCAGGAGAGGAACGTGTGCGCGCGGTGGGTTCCTTTGCCGCGCGCGTTGATAGGTGAATGCGCAGTGAGAATTTTTTTTAAACTGTAAAATACTTGAATCAAATGCGCATCACGACGTCTGCGCATGGCAGTGACTCAGTATGGTACGCAGAGGCAGGAGAGGAGCGTGTGCGTGCGGCCGGTTTCCTTTGCCACGCGTGTTGTTCATTGAGGGTGGAATGCACAGTGAGTATTTTATGAGAATTGTATTAGGTAGACTTGCACGGACTAGATTCCTGGAGTACACCCTGTCTACGGACAGCGGACTCCTGAGCCGTGGGTGGATCTGGTTTCCCAGGCACTCTCCATCAAGTCTTCATCGGATCTGGTTTGATAAGGACGGGTCAGGGTGTGTTTATTGTTTCAGGTGATTGATTTTCTTTTTTGCAAGTACATTCCTCCAAGATACAGCGATGCGTTTAGTACTTGCATATTGCGGTACATTTGGCTTTTTCGTACCTCGTAGCTTCTAATCTACGGCCTTGTGCGGTTGCAGGGACATATCATTTTGCCATTGTGTTCGGTCATTGACCAAGCTTAGCTCCTCTGACATAAACCAGTGCACGTAGAAGAGGGACCCGTTTTTAGCCACAAAGGAGTATCTTATGAATAGTAATGCACTTAAACCAGGGAGTGTGCTGTACGATACCCTTGGTGTACAATAGGCTGCGAGTGCAGCTCCCTGCTCCAGCTGCAGACAGTGTACGAGTGGGGGGGCAGGGCAGGCGGGGTGGGTTGTAGTGAAACACCAGCTTGATGAAAGAAGGAAGAGGGTGACAGAGAGGGGTGATCTGATGTGCCACACACTCTGTCCTTGAGGTGTCGGTGGTCAGTCATGCCTGCTCTGAGCACAACCACTGCCTGTCTGAGGCCAGCCATGCCTGATAGGTCTCAATAACACACCCAATGCACAGCCTGTCTGAGGGCAGACATGCCTGCTAGGTGCTCAATAACACACCCTATACATAGCCTGTCTGAGGTCAGACATGCCTCGTTCTTGAAAGAGACTATCCATTATGGCAAAATGCATGTTGTAATCAGCGCACTGCTCAGGAAATGTTCATTGCATGCATTTCATTCTATGTAACATCCCAGTTCCAAGCGTGCAGCAGCTAAATAAGCAATGACGAAGTTTTTTGAAAAAGGAATACAATCAGGGGTGCATATGGATCTATGGCTCTTCTGCGCTTAATGTTGTTTACAGCTATTGCTAAAGCGGACAGTTTGTGAGTGTGCTTTATAAATGATGCATATTTCAGTTCAAAGCTGTTCTACCTACTTATCAAAAAATAGCATAGGACCCTGAATGTAGCTCAAAGAGTGGAGACCGGGCATGCTGCTAATCTAGGTTCAGGCAGATGGAGCACGTGTGAGAGCGGCACTCGCGGTAGCCTCTGTGATTCTTCTGCAATAGCTGACATTTGTCCCGCATTTTCTACCAGTCAGACTGGGTCTGTGCACTTTCGGAGGCTGGTGCTGAGTGTAACGGTGAGCAGGAGGGGCCTTTAGCCAGTATCAGCTTTTTCTGCCTTACACCCTACTGAAGTTCGTAAATGTGCCCCTTTCCCCACTGCGGCCTCTCTGTTGTACCTATCTCGCCCCTGCCAGCCCTCTGAGCCCCTCCACCCCCAAAGCTCCTGTGTATAACTGCCTAGCCCTAGCCCAGCCAATTTAACTGCAAGGCCTGCCGCCCTTTTGTTTGTGCTCTGCCTCATCTCATCAATGCAGCCCCTCTATGAGCTAACTGTAGTGCTTATGTGTGGCAAAGTTGACCTGCAAGCCCTCAGTATGCCCCTGCCCCCCACATGGACCAATACCCTGTTTCTGCTGTCCCTCTGTGTGGCCATGACTCCTGGAACTCCAATATGACACTCATCATCCATTCCGCCTTTCTGTGCCACTCGGCTTCACATGTGTGTGTTTCCAGCTTACTCTTCCAGTGTATATCAATATCAATTATGGATTGTCATATAGCTGGGTCTGAACTGAGGTGGCGAAGTGAGCTAAAGAATGATGATGGATTCAATCCAAATCTGTGACTGGGGGTGGGTGTCTAGGTTTCAGAGCTCCGCCCATCATCTCCTTGTGTTTGCGTAATTGTTTTATAGACCAATCTTAAGTCCTGTGATATTATTGACTAGATTCTTGAAAGATGGCAGCCATCATTTTCAACACAGCTTGGGCAACAGTTTGATTTCCCAAGCATTTTAGAAGTTTCAGAAACATGGTCCTTCAACTTAATTAGAATTTCCCATGGGCAATGTTGGCGTGGCTCTTCCACCTTCAATGTCATGTTTTTCACGTGCCGCACTGCTTGTTGCCTGACTCTGATCCAGTCAAAAAGGCTTCAGTGTCATAGCAGAGCAATATGTGGTTGTTTATGTGATTATCTCTTGATTGCTTCCTGTTCAAATAAGTAGATTAAAACTGAGACATAAATTTGTTTTTTAGGGAAGTAAGCAATGTAGTTTGGCGGGGAAGACCATGTCATGGAAATGTAAGGGCCTTCTGATAAAAGATGGAATATAATTGTGGGTTCTGGACAGCTCACTTGGCATCCTGAGTCTGTCTGAGCCACTGTCAATGCAGTTATTACTTCTGTCCCACCTAATGCTGAGAGCTCTGATTTCACATGATTATCAACTACTCAAATCCTGAAATGTTACTAGAGAGAATAAGGACTTTAAGCAAGAAGCGAAAAGCTGGTGAAGGTGGTGTTTGCGAGGAACAAAATGTAGCAGCTATTGAGGAAAGTACCCAAGAATCAACTGAACCGTCTGTCTCAGTACGTAAGAAGTGTAAAGGAAAAATCTCCAATCCTTGTTTATATAATAAAGCTTATAGGAAACTTGGGTTCACATTTACTGGTAATAAATAAAAACCATCCTTGTCCCCACTGTTTTTTGCCGTAAATCACTGGGGCATGTGTCAATTTGTGCATGATTATATTCTTGTTTCAGGCAAAAACCTAACCTTGCTTGCACCCAGTTTTGCCAGTCACTGTCTTTTTTAGAACAGATTCACAATTGCTTTATTAACCTTCCTGCTTTCGCAAATTTGCTTGGAAATGCACCATTTGCCCACTATTTTTTTTAAAAATTTGACGGGGGAGAACCCCCTAACCCCCCTGAGGTGGTTCGGGGTCGCTCGCTGCACTCGCTCCCATTACCGTGTCCCTTGTTGAAGATTCTCTAAAAGGTGTGTCACCAACATGAAAAGTTTGGAAAGCTGTGGTCTAGATCCTTGTAAAGTGAGAAAACAAACTGGCTTGCAGGGTCATTCTTTGGCTTGCCTTTCTAGAAAAGTGTGTCAAAGTACTTTTCATCATTTGAGAATGCTAGCAGTACATCACTCAGAAATGCAGAAGTTAGTAAGAAGATTGTACTATGTAATAAGTCCTGCATTATCTTTAAGTGAAATAAACACTGCTCTTTTGCATGGTTCAGTATCAGATGTAAAAAATGTTTGTGATGATATACAGTTTTGTTTCTTTAGTACTGAAGAAGAGTGTAGAGAAAGTGAGAGTTTGATAAGTGTAGGTGTTGAAGAAGAGGTGGAAGATGGTACTACTGAGAAGTTTGTAGAAGAAATTACAACGTTTAAGGTAATTCGTTGTGAAAAACCAAACTATGTTTGTATTTTTTGTTGACATACTCACTATAGAAGTCAAACTAGGAATGTTGTTGTGTATTTAAAAAGTGAAAAGGAAAACAATGATAAGTGGGAACAATTTGGTGCTTATTTGTTGGTGGAATGTCGTTTTGAGTTGGGTAGTGATCAACGTATTTGTAAATATTGTTACAGCAAATTAGAAGAGAACAAAATGCCAGCTAGAGCTGTAAATAATAACCTAGAGTTGGTAGCTATTCCTCCGGAACTGGTGGATTTAAATACATACAAGTCTATTCTTATTCAGTCTGTGCACCCGTTTCAGGCTATAGTTCGTATGGAGCCTAAAACAGGTAAGCTGCCTCCCACAGATTTACAAAGAGGTTTAAAAGGAAGAGTTGTGTACTTACCTTTAGATTTTAAGAAACATATTGAAACTGTTGGTGTAGAGAGAGAGGAAACTAAACCTGTAGTTATTCTAGTTAATGGTGTACCAACAAAGAGTCGGAAAATATGGCAAGAGTAAATAGATGTCACTAAAGTTCAAAAGGTTACGTTATATCTCATAGAAGACAATATTTATTATAAAAATGTACATCTGGAAGAACAAGAAATATCTTTAGGAGATGATAGAGAAATTTAAACTGGCCAAATCGAAAAAGTGGACAACTCCAGAAGTGAAGAAATGTATAAACATTATAGTATACATCCTTTACATTCAAAAGAAGTGACTGGAAATACTATTGGATTGTTCCAAATGAAGAAAGTGAGGGGAAATCCCATGAGTGTTTGGTAAAGAAGTTTAGAAGCTTGTTGTTTTCCACAGCTCTTCCCCACTGGAAAAGGTAGACGATATGATGAATGAAAAGTACAGAGTCCAGCTTCAGAACACCGTTCAACAAGATTGTATTCAGAAGATCCAAGATTTCAACAGCGTGTTCCATATTTATTTCATCTTCTATTTGAAATTGACTTGTCTGGATTTTCATATGCAGTGAACCACATAACAGGAGTTCATCCTACACATCTTTCTGCAAAGGAATTTTTGGACAAAGTTCAACAAAGAGACGATCATTTAGAATCTGAGTTAATTAATTTGATAGCATGTCAAGGTGGCACCAATGAGTATTGGTAACGTAGTCATGGAGAACTTAAATGTATTTTAAGGAAGTTAGGAACCCCTATGTGGATTGTTGCGCTTAGCTGTGCTGAATACGCATGAGACGATTTACTTGAATTTCTACAAGAAGCAAATTCAAATATTAAAAACATTGAATTGAAGACAGCTGGAGAACTGTGGGCCCCATTAGTCCGCCCGCCACCTTAGTGGTGCTGGGACCGTCTGACAGCGGTGCGGTGGTCCCGCACCTCCAATTAGGATGCGACCACTGTGGCGGTCGCATTCCCCACCTTTAACATTGCGGCAGGTGCTGCTGTAAGCAGCAACCACCGCAGTGCCAAAGAGGCATGTTGCGCATTGCCATGCACATCGTGGCAGGCACCGCGCGGTGCTTGCCACCTTGTGGCTGGCAATGAAGGGGGGTACCATAGGTACACACCAAGTGCAGTCCCCCCACCCCCCGGGGGCCCGCAATGGACCCCCAAAGCTTTTTCCGACAGCCTTTCGCCGCCATGGAAAGGCCTTCTGAACCAGGCATCATAATATGGATGGCGGTGCATTCTAGGCACCGCCACCATATTATGCCCCAACTCCACCCGGCCGGCAATCGCAACGATTGCAGACTGGCGGAAAAGCGGCGGACAGACTTTCCGTTCACCGCGCTATCCCCCGCCATAGTAATATGGCGGGGTGTAAATGTAGTTGTGATGGTGGGCAGATCGCCACCGCCGGCCTGGCGGTGGCAATCCGCCCGCCATCAAAATCAACCCCTGTGTGTTCCTTGGATCCCCTAAATGTGTGCAGATATTTTAATCATAGATTTCAAGCTATGATGTCTTTTATGTGCAATAAAATAATCCACCTCTTGGAGAAGTTATTGATTTCTTTTGGAGAAAGGAGTACCAAGGCAGAGGTGCTCCTCATATACACATGCTATTATGGATCAAGGATGCACCTAAATTTTAAACCGATTCTGATGAAACCGTTTTGTCTTTCATTGAAGACTATGTTTCCTGTGCTATTCCAAAAACAGGAGGAGAAATAGCTTAAGACAACAAGTTTTACGGTTTCAAAGTCATCGATGTGGGAAATATTGTAGACGGAAATACAAGTCAAAGGATACATTTTATACAAAATGTCGTCTTGGATTCCCACGTCCAGTATTTTTGAAAGGAAGAGTCAACAGTTTCATGTCAGCAGTGAGGCATACTATAGCTCAGAATCTCAGAAGAATACTTACAACATAAAAAGAAGTGAAGATTCAACGTATATTAATGACTACAATCCAGTGATTTTGAGGATGTGGAATGAGAATATGGATATCCAGTATGTTGCAGATAATTTGATTGCTGTTGCTTGCTATGTTACATCATATATAACCAAATCTGAAAAGACAGAGTTAAAAGAATGTGGGAAGAAATTTCACAAGAGAAAACTCTTAGTAACAGTTGTACAGCTTTAGTTTGAAGATGCTTTCCCGTCGAGAGATTGGATAGTAGGAATGTTCGGATCAGTTGACCTCTGCAAGTTTATATGCAAAGTCAAGAGGAATCATTTAGGTAAGTCTAGGTCTTGCTGCAACACAAAATCGAGTATTGAAATCTGTACAAGAAATTGAATACTTAGCATTGAATTAACCTGGAAAGAACAGATATTGTTAAAACAAATATGTTGGATACATACTATCCTAAAAGAAGTCCACATCTGGAAAACATATGTCTCTATGAAGTACTGCAATATTACAGCTTTAAGAGAACAGTTACAGAAAATATAAATGAAGAAAAATATGCAGTAATTGGATGTGATGGATGTTTGGTAAAACATAGCAAGGAAATCTTATTAATCACAGGAAACTCAGTTGTTTTTCTATTTAGCACATCTGCAACTGTTCAGGCCTTGGCGTAGTGAAATGGAATTACTTGGAGACTTCTATGAAGATTCCTTTACTGCTTGTAAAGATAGTATTGAATGCACAGTTTTTCCAAATTATCTACAAATGTTGAATGAAGAGATTGAACAAGAAACTAGTATTTCAGATGAAATCGCTAGAGATAGTTCTCAAGATAGTCAAAGTTCTGCTCCACTCCGTCAAGATCCACTAGGACAACCAATTCTTGAAAATGAAGCAGCAATCGCTAAGAATGAAGTAGAAACAGCAATGCAACAAGCACAACAGGAAATTATTGAGTTGGGAAACTTGGAAGAACAACTAAACATTGAACAAAAAGAAATATATAGCAAGTTACACAACAAATAGAGCATGGTTTACTGCATGAAAAAAAAGAATTCCAATGCACATCATTTAAACCTATTCGAATGTATATCAGTGGGCAAGCTGGAACAGGAAAAAGTTTCTTAATTAAAGTTTTGACCAGTTATCTACACAAAACCAGGGGCATAACAAACGCCTCCGCAGCACCCGCGGTGCGGGGCCCCAGTCTTCAATACATGAAGGGGGCCCCCTCAGCTCATCCATAGAGAGCTGCGAGGTTTGCACTAAAGCAGCTGCAGTGTGCAGCCTGCTCTGAGCTCCTCGGGTTGACCCAGGACTGAAGAGAAACAAAGTAACAAGTTACATAGTTTCTCTTCAGTCAGAGCCAGGCCAGGCCTGGAAAAGGATGGGGGTGGGGGCCCTCAGAGATGAGGCAGCACAGAGCTGACAGGGGCAGGAGAAGGATTACAGCTCCAGGAACAGGATCTGCTGGGACGCATTGGAAGGTAAACCCGCATTTGCAATATATGCATTTGCATATATGCAAGTCATATATGGTTTTGATTGGAATTGTTAGTTGTGGAATTATGTTGTGTGGATTGGATCTGTGTAGTGAAATAATGTGGCATGGTGTGCAGTGTAATTATGTGGATAGTAATTGTGTGGTATTGAGTGTACTGGAATTATGTGGAGTGGGATTGTGTGTCATGGAGTGGGATTGTGAATCTTGGATGGAGATTATCTGGAATGGTATTTTGTGTTGTGGAGTGGTATGTAGTGGAGTTTACCTATGTGGTGTGCTGTTAAATATTGTAGCATGATGTGGAATTTTGTGGTGTAAATTGGATGTATGTTGTGTGTTGCGTAATTGTGTTGTTGGTTTGAATTATGTAATTTGTTGTTGAATTATGTGGTGTGGAATGGAAATGTGTAGAGTTGAATTTGTGTGATGTGGAAGTGTGTGCTGTTGAGTGAAAATTGTGTTGAGTTGTATTATGAGGCATGGTGTGAAGTGTAGTTATGTGGAATGTTGCTACGTGGCATAGACTGGATTTATGTGGAGTGCATATATGCAATATGGAGTAGAGAATTATGTGGAGGTAAAATATGTGGTGCTCAGTGGTATTATGTGGAGTGTAATTATGTTGTGTGATGAATTGTGTGGGGATGAATTGTGGAATTGTGTGACGTGTGGAATTATGTGGCATGGTGTGGTGTATAATTGTGCGAAGTGGAATTATGCAGCATGTTACAGAGTTGTATTTTGTGGAGGGTAATTATGTCTTTTGGAGTGAAGTGTAAATATGTTGTGTGAAGTACAATTATATAGGTTGAAGTAGAATTATGTGTAGTTGAATTGTGTTGTTTGGAGTGTAATTATGTGGTTTGGAGTGGTATTAAGTTGTGTGGAATGTTATTATGTGATGTGGAATTATGTGGTATGAAGTGAAGTGGAAATATGTTTTTTTAATTTTTAGGATTGTAATTATGTGGTATTGAATGTTGTGGGGTTAAATCAATTATAGTTGGATTGTGTGGCATGGAATTATGAGATGTTCAAATGTGCTATGTGTGGTAGAATTAGCATAGCTGCTAAGGTTTCAGATTGTTGTGTGTGACATTTTCATAATTTCAGTGAAATTATGAGTGACATTTCAATGACTATGAGTGACACTTTCTCATGAGCAAAATCAAGCAATGAAGAGGAGGGAATCATATAAATATCAGAAATTACACCCATTTGAGCAACTAGAAACTCTAAGAAAACCACTGAACTAAATTGCGCTAACAGCAGGCTACAGAAAACTGAGCAGAGTCAGACTGCGTGACTGTCACCCATTATTACAGTTACATTATGGAAACGTCACACTTACAGTCCTGCTAAATACTACGCATCAGGCGTTAGACTAACGCATTTCACTGAGGTGGTCCACATCACCTAACTGAAATGCGAAGTCACGCATATAAGCGCCTATGCCTGTCAAGCGCTGTGCCCCGAGTGGTGTGACTATTAGAATAACACTAGTGTTAGTGGCACAGACAACAGGCAGCCCGAGCTGCTTGGCAGACTTCTTGGGCGCTGGGTTCTGAGCTGACTGCTTGTTACAATGTCGCAACTGGTTTGAAAATCAGCGCTCAAGTCATCATGATCGAAGTTGCCTCCCGTGGCGTGAGAGGGCAGCAGCTGAAGAATCCAGTAAAGGGCTGCGCTGCTGTTGATGAGCTTCGTTCTGCTGCCAGCACGATATTAAATATCCCTAGCTGCCAAGCGACCGACCGAGCCGGGCTCACCACTGCCCGGCCGGCGGCGCAGTCTCCCAGAACGCACCCGGACTGACTGTGGTTGCTGGGACCCCTCACTGAGCAGCTGAGCCGGCCCGAGAGAGCCTGACATGAGCGGCCAGTCACTACAGAGAGAGGCAAGCCAGGCAGACTGTGTCGCGTGAAATGCAGCTGCTCTCGATCTGCAATTTAATTTCAAGTAAGCGTGTGGCTAGCCCTGGAGTTAGAGAGGGGCATAAAATAAGAGTACTTGCTGGTCATAAAGTTTCAATTGATCTGTGCTCCTTGCTTGCCTTCTGACATATTCTAAGTTCCACGCACACACGAGTCACACCCACACTTGCAGTCACAAACAGACGTGCACATAGCGGTCAATCAGTGACACACACATGCACACAAAGCATGCACGGCACGACACCTTTCTCAGGCTGGCTGATTCAAAGTGATTTCTCTATGCTGGCCTAAACGCTCACTTGACACTGCTTTATTAATGCCACTGCACATGATCTTCATCTTCCACATAATTGCCCATAGACTTGACGCTGCCGGCCGTGCAGTCTGTTACCAAGTGTGTGCCTCACAGGGCCCGAGGCTGCTTTGCCCAAAATGCCCAGGGTGCATGCTGCAGTCTGCCGCCATTACATTTCACTTCACCTTGCGCCAGCCAATAGCTCCAACTATCTTTTACTTTGGTGATAGGCAATTAAATTCAGAGCTCACAAGAGGGTGTCTCTTGAAGGTGGTGCCCACGTTTGTGAGGCGGCTGGTAGCTGGACGTATGCGTGTGGTCTATGAATGCTAACTGAACTGATTTGAAGTGCATCAAAAATATACAAATTATTGAAGAATGCATGCCGTTTATTCTGCATATTACCTAATTCATGCTGGGCAGCCTCACGTTGAACGGACCATTCCTTGAAGAACTTGAAAACAACTGTACTGAGTGTTGAGAGAGACTTGTTTATTACATTATAAACACTACAGTGCTCTAGCTGCATGTTATGCCTGAGACTTCTCAGCCTGAGGTGTAATGCACTCCTGGTACTTTCCAGCAGTTTTAAGATTTTCTTATTGCACAAATTTAATTTAATTTAATAGGTTTCCCTCGTCTTCATTGCTTGATTTTGCTCGGGAGAAAGTGTCACTCATATTTGTTGAAATGTCACTCATAATTACTCTGAAATTATGAAAATGTCACACATAGCAATCTGAAACCTTGGCAGCTATGCACTTACCAATCTTAAACCTTGGCATCTATGAGTGAATCAGTGTGAAAATGTGCTCCTATTGAGGTGTATTCCTCTGCACCCTCATGGTGACCAGCCTGTCAGGTGTGTTTGCAAATTTGCAAGTGCCAAGCAGTTTTCCATTAGCTACATGTTAATGTAACTCTACAAAATAAATTCTTAGGATATTCTCTGCAGAAATCAGGGGTTTGCCTGTGCCAGGTTACACTTACTCCAGCACTTTAAAAGTAGCAGTTCATTCAAGGTCCAATCAGGCCTCCCATAATGTCTGGTTACTCTGCGTAGAAATGCTGCTAAGTGTTTTTTTAATGCTAATCTGTGGTCAGATAAAACCTTCCAAAAAGAGCTGCTTTCATCTATTAGTAATCAGTCTGTTACTGGGATGCTAAAATCACAGTAAGACCCAGTGACCTACCCTCTAGTGCCTCCTCAGTGATTTTCTGTCTGAAGTAGGGTGTAACTGGGATCTAACATGTTTTAGGACTATGTGGTCTAGACTGCCCTGGGCTGAAGTGGTTTTTCCATTTAGCCAGGAGTGTGAGGAGGGGAGATCCTAGCCTGAAGCAGTATGTGCAGTGGTGCCTCTGATGCTCCCAGACTAGAGTTAGGCCACAGTCCCTGCGCCACGGTAGGCACCTAGACCCTCAGCACAATCAGCTTGTCTGCGGAGCAAGGTCGGTAGGTGCATTAATACAACACCTGCTGGACGGAGGGGGACCTGAGGCCTCTTCTGTGTGTGTGTAAATTGGGCCTCACGGGCCTGCGACTAGCAGGCAGAGGCCCGAACTTGAGAGGCTGGATGAGGCAATATAATAGACTGTTAGAGCATGCCTCTTGATGGACTCTAGTCAAAAGAGGAACATTGAGGACCGCGGGAGGGCCAACAGGCGGTGGATGGCTGCGAGGTGACTGACCACAGTAACAGGTGGAACTACGAGAGATGACTGGAGGCGCTAACCCTCTAAGGAGCAATAATTAATTCATGGCAGTAAGGGGAGGGGATGTTATGTTTATGCACCCATAGAGTGTATTGTGCGGTATCAATACAACGTCACCTGGGTACAGTAACGCTTTCGGAAACCACTGTCACGCATTTAGCAATTACTCAATGTGTGACACCCCTAATCAGTGCAGCTATATATCTATCTTGCATCTGAAGAAAGCAACGATCTGACACAGGTAAGAGGTACCAATACACCTAGGTCACAGGAGTTACGGGCAAGTCCGGCCTTAACACTGGTGGCACCCTATGCGACAATGACTTTTAATGCCCCCCCCAATGACCACCTCAGCACGTATTCCCTCACTAGCACCCTTTAGCGGTGCGCCCTCAAGTCTCCATAACCACTGACTCTCAGATTAATTTCGTTTTATAGCACCACTCATACCAGTGTAAGGTGTCTGAGCACTTTACATCACAAACACATTGTACAGAGACAATCATATGTGTGTAAATCAGTGTATAGGAAATGTTACATCAGACAAGATTACAAGGTGTAGTGTAGGAGTGCCTTGTCATTGATACTGGTAGGCAATATAGTTTAAGAGTCCTTATTCTGGTAAGGCGCTTATTCAAGATGTAAAACATAATTTCATTATTAGGGGTTCTCTTTAATAATAAGAACTGTTTTCTAACCAAATGAAGCCTTTTGGCAAGATTAGGATAATGAAAGACTGGGCAAAAAAAGCATATAGCTTTAGAATATAACTTGCAGTTTGCATGCAGCTCTTTGATGACAGTTAATGGCTCAATGTTCTATATTAGAATTTTGACTTATAAATGACAAGTAACAAAAGAAGCTCTCTTACAAAAGCAGGAACTCACTGACCTATTTACATTATGTGCACTTTGTTATCTCCATGGTACACGTTCTTAGCAGCAGGCATTTTAACCCTCTGCGCTACCTTAATACGATTCAAAACTTCCACTAGACAAACCTCCGGTCTCTTTTCAGGAAGACGATTAATCACCGGAGTTCCCTTGACATTGTAATTGATGCCTGAAAATTGCTGGAGGCCAGGACGCGACAGCAGGTGCTTTTAAAATTATAATATACTTGAGAAAATGACGCCCCCCACCCCAAGTCAGCGCCCGGTGCAGTGGCACCGAGCGCACCGCCCTAGAGCCGGCCCTGGTTACGGGACCTTTACAATTAACGTTTTTGTTTTTCATTCCGGTATGTCTGCTGCTGAAAGTAGCTTTTACCGCCATGTGAAAGTTTCGAAGAAAACAAGTAGGAATCAGTCTGGAAACGGACTCCCGCATGTTATTCCTTTAATACATACTCATCGTTATTTCCGTTGCCCCAACATCAAAACAGCAATGAAATTGGGCACTTCAGCGCTGTGGTGTCATTGTGTTGGAATCTTAGATCCCGGCTACTCCAAGCAGAGCGGCCGTTTTTGCACATCGCTCCCCGCAGGGAGGTGGAGGTTATCCCGGGTCACAACATCACCCACTCCAGAGCTTCGGGCCCTTCTCATGCCCCTAGCTCCAGTCAGGAACCAGTCCTTGCAGATGTCACACTCGAAGCGGCTGACATCGTAGGGCTGCCGGCGCATGGCGCGCGCACGTGCCTGCAACAAATCCTCGCGAGACCTAACTTTATGGACACACTACGGCAAAATGTGGGCATAGAAAAGGGACATTCATTACAGGACTACCACACAGACAGCTGTACTGCATAAAGCAATTTACTGCATCGCACTTAGGAGACAGGGGAAGCACCAGAAAACAGACGGCGGCCACATGGAAATATTACTACACCAGCATTGATTAGCAGCACTGGTACCAGAGGAGGCGCGATGCCTGTTATGTGTGATTTTGCATTTCAGTGCGGTGATGCGGATCACCACACTGAAATACGTTAGTCTAACGCCAGATGGGTGGTACTTGGCAGGGCTGAATTAGGTGGCGTGGATTTGGACAAGCTGTGCACGCTAAGGCTTTTATGTCATGGAGTATAAAGTGGACGTTTTCTATTTTTCCTGGTAAAAATAATATGGGCTATTTGTTTACCTTCCGGTACATTTCTGAACAATTTGTTAAGCTAAATTGTATTGTCGCATTATGTGCGCATGCAGGGAAGAATGAGTGTCTGGCAGACATGCAAAAAATCATCCTACGTCTCAGTATTAATTTCCACACTTCTAAGCAGTCATTCCAATCCTAGAATGAGTTACCTGTTTGCTTTAAAACAAGTTAGTAAAACAACTAAGTGCTTTGTGTGCCTGTATAAGTAGCAAAGGTTTTAGAAGGACTTGTTTTCGTGCAAGGTATTGCTTTTCCCAGTTCACGGAAGGGATAAAAAACATCTCCAGATAATAATAAGGTTGACAGGATGGTGCAATAGCAGAATATTGATACGTGTGGATCTGGTGAGGACTGCAGGCAGCAAGTGCTTGATACGCTATTTGCATAAGAAAATACTATATATTTTTTTTGTTATCCCCCATTAGTTATTAGTAAAGAAGGGCTGAAGAGAAGCGTTCACTGACAACATTCGGTTAGTCTTAGGGAGACAAAGAATGCTGTGGTCTGTGGTAGATACTGCCCAGAAGTCATAGGTATATGTATCAGGAGCTGCCATTGAAAGGAAGTGGAAATGCGCTTTAGATGTTGCCGGTATTGATGGCTACTGTGCGGTTGACGACTTCGCTGGGCTGACAGTGGGTGGGGAAATGCTACGTTGTCACTGTAGGTTTAATTACATGAATGGCGCATTCTCTCTGGTGTTTGTCCTTGGGGTACTTGCTAACTGATGCTACACATGGGATCAGATTTGCCTTTGACAGGAGGGATGGTTTAGTGGGGTAAATAGTGTAAAGTATTGTTGGCGTGAGGAAATGAAAATCGGACCCTTTGTACATTTAATATTATTGTGTGCATAATGCAGAGGATAAAAAGTAGCAGGAACGGCTTTGATGCCGTAGAGGCTAGCAGGAAGGACTGTTTTGGGGTGGTCAGTTGAAGAGATTGTTTAACATGTTCTAAACTACTACAGTGGCATTGGGGAGGGCAGCAGCTGAAAGGCTCTGTCTTTACTGGTAGGCAGTGGTTAGATGGGGACCGGCCATCAGTCTTTCTGTCGGTGGTGGACAGGGGAGCAGTGGGCGGCAGTCACGGGTTCACTTTGACATCCGAGGGGTGGTTTTAAAGGCAGGCGGAAAAGCATAACTGCGGGTTTCGTAGGGGGGAGAGTAGAGTTAATGGATGCGTTAGTAGCAGGCATGAAGGCAGTGGTCTGTGTTTGAAGGTGATCAACTGAGCGGGCTTTGCTTGAAGGTGGGTCCTCAATTAGGAGGATGTGTTTGGTGGGCCGGCTGGAGGAAGTGTTACGTAACTTTGCTGGAGGGCGCAGCAGCAGTATTTACTGATGTATGTAAATCGCCCGATGAAAGGGCGGATGTGAACAATGGAGGAACCAGAATCCTTTTTTTATGGCTGCGGTGCACCCTTGCAGTATGGCGGGTTGCTGGCCTGAGAGCTCTTGATTGATGTGTAGAATGGGGAGCCCCCTCATTGTACTTTGCAGGGGGGCCCCCTCAAGTTTCATTACGCCACTGGCACTGGATCACATTTATCTTGTGTTGTAACCGCTCCAACTGGGTTAGCAGCACATAACATTAAAGGGATTACATTACATTGATTACTCATGCTACCAGTCGAACATGAAAATAAGTTGGAATATCACAAGCTATCTGTAGAAGCTTGTTATGAAGTTTCAAGAGTACTAAAAGAAATTAAACTTCTGATCATTGATGAGGTGAGCATGGTCTCAAACTTAATGCTTGCCTTTGTACAATTAAGAATGCAACAGATTTTAAAAACAGATTATGTTTTATTTGGAGGACAACATGTAATTGTATTCAGTGATCTAGTACAACTTACTCCTGTGAAAGGACAACCAGTTGTTAAAACACTTGTCCATGAAGACAGTAGGAAATCTTTGGGCAGTATTGGAAATGTAAACATTTGGTTTCATTTTGAATATAAAAAACGTATTAATAATATGCGACAAGCAAGTGATGAACATTATGGAAACATTCTTCAAGATATAAGAATTGGTGTTTTGACAAAACATGGTTAAAAAGCTTTACAAAGTCGGCTACTAACAAACTTGTTTCCAAATGAAAATATAGCACCTGACATAATATACAATATACAAAACAATTGGAGAAAAGAGCTCTATAGTTTACATAATGCCAACACTGCAAGAGTGTTCTACATTCGAAAAATAACTTTTGAAGCTGGAAAAACAACAAATAATGAAAATGGAAGCCATTGATAAAATAGAACACAAAGGAGGTACTATTATTCTCTGAGAAAAATTCAAATCAAAATTGGATTATTTGGAAAAGTCTATATCTAAGACAGCTGGTTTGGAAAAGACTTTATATGTATGTGAAAACTGTCGGGTAATTTTACGGCATAATTTGGATGTAGAAAAAGGTTTAGTAAATGGAGAAATGGGAAAAGTTGTTGATTTTTTTTAATTATCAGAACAGAGATGGAACTGAATTTTTAAAGATTACATTTGATCAGATTGATGAGGTAAAACAGATTGCACGTTGTGCTGTTTGTTTTTTGCTTGTAAAAGACTTGTATGTTCATAGAAAACAGTTTCCTCATTCTTTAGCATATGCAGTGACCATTCATAAATCTCAAGGTTTAAGTGTTGACAATGTTTTGGTAAATATTGGAAGTACAGTCTTTAACCTCTTCTGTGCCCATGACGAGATAGTCTCGTCATGGAGCACGGTCGCGCTGTGCCCATGACGAGACTATCTCGTCATGAACCCCACCCACTAATGTAACGCCCGGCACAGGAGGGGGAAAGGGCGTGGCACAGAAGGGGTTAAAGAGGGCATGGCATATTTTGCATTGTCTCGAGTAAGAACATTATCTGGTTTGTATTGGATTGATTTTGATGAGAAAAAGGTTAGTGCTGATGTAAATTGTGTAAAATAGTATAATTGGTAAAGAAGAGTTTATGCTCCTAACTTAGGTAAATATCCCATATATGAAAAACATATACTATGTCCAAAACCGAAATATGACAAATATTATAGTGAGATTGAAAAAAAGAAAACAATTAAAGAGAAGCATGAAGCTGCCAAGAAAATGAAAATGGACTCTGTTGCTGATATTGTAGGATACCAGTTAGAAAATAGTTCAGGTATCAACTGCTATGCTAATGTAATTCTAAATTTTGTCTTTTAGCTAGAAGATCTTTATCATAAAATTATGGAAAATCGCAAAAAAAAAAATCTGTTCTTTATTACATCATATTTTTCAAAAGTTGGTAAGTGATAGAACTAAAATCCATACTGCTTCTGGCAGTAGGCATCTTTTGGATATATGTACTGGTTCTTTACAATTTACACTTAATATACAACAAGATGCACAAGAGTTTCTTATGTTTATGCTTGCAGTATTGGAAGAAGAAGGGATTGAAATTGAAAATTTGTTTGGACTAAGTTACAGATGGGATTCATAAATGTGAAGAGTGCTCATTTTATTATACCACAGAAATAGACACTGAACGATTCATATATTTGACAACACCAGATTGGAAATCAGTGTCTTTTAACAAATTAATAAAAACAGCTAATCAAGATATGAAATGTTCTCATTGTAAATCAGAAATGTTGTCAACATTATTTATAGAAAGGTTTGGACAATATGTCATTTTAATGCTACAACGTTGTAGAGCAGATGGAAGAAAATTGGAAACTGAAATTAAATTTTTTGTGACAAGTCAAGTATCAATTTCAGGATGAACTTTTTTAAAGCAGTGGCTATTATTTTCCATGATGGACCTACTACAACATCTGGACACTATACTGTGTATTTAAAGTGCAATAAAGGATGGACACATTGTAATGAGGGTCATTTGGAATTCATATGTCGGTTGCCTTACAAATTACCAAATTCACATCTGATATTTTTGATGCCAAAGTTTTGAAAACATCATTCGGCCTATTGGGAAGATGTGAACACGAATTAACGAGTTTATTTTGGATATTTTGAATGCAAATAGATTTAGAAACATTATTCGGCCTATTGGGAAAATGTGGAGAATTACTGTTTGGGCTATTGTTTGTGCTAATTCTTATTGCAATTGCAAAATTGTGTTTGAAACAAGTAGTTTATATATTTGATCTTTATATCATACGCGATGTAAATGAGAGTTTAGATTTTAGAAAATATATTTTAGAGAAGTGGATCATTTAATGTAGTTGAAGAATGTAATTTATAAACAGTAGATAGGTAAACAGACAGTTGACCTTGTTGTAAATATTTCCAACACAGATTTGTTTTTTTACAATCTTACTGATTGTATTTTTTTACCCGCTGTTATATGATGATCAACATTGAAATCACCGTGTATGGTGAAATTCAATAGAATCTGAATATGTTATGTAATTCTAAAATTATGTTGTGTTCTTAAAACTATAATATTATATTCAATAACAGTTTTTTTCTTCTCTTTTACAGAAAGTAATACTAAAGTTTGTAAATATTTTAAATTTAGTTTACAATGAACCAACTGTAAAATATTTTCAATAAGTTTGATATCTACATCAATAAACAAGGTAAGATGAAATAATGTAATAAGCATAATAATATGAAGTAATGTTTACAGTCACTTTTATTGCAGTCATTCATGTTTTCAAACTCTACCAACTCACTCCTTTAATCACCTCAGCACTACCCATACACTCCTTCAATCACTGAAGGATAACCTATGTACTTACAAAATCACCCAGGCATTACCAATTCACGCCTTTAATTACTCTGGCAGTACCCATACACTCCTGCAATCACCCAGACTTTACTACTACAGTCTTGCAATCACCCAAGTATTACCTATGCACTCCTTCAATCATCCAGACATTACTCCTCCACTTACGGAATCACCCAGACACTAACCATGCACTCATTCAATCACTCAGGCATTACCCATGCACTCCTGCAATTATCCACAAATTAGCCATGTATTTACAAAATCACCCAGACATTACCCATGCACTTACAAAATCACCCAGGCATTACCAATACACTCCTCCAATCACACGGGCACTACTCATCCACTCATACAATAACCCAGGCACAACTCATCCACTCATTCAATAACCCGGACACTACCCATGCACAGCTCCAATCACCCATGCACTACCCATGCACTCCTCCAATCACCCAGCCAGTACCCATGCACACATCCAATCACTCCGTCACTACCCATGCACTCCTAAAATCACCACACACTACCTTTGCACTCCTCCAAACACCCAGGCATTATCCATGCACTCATGCAATCATCTAGGCATTACCCATAAACTCATGCAATCACTCAGGCATTACCCATGCACTCTTGCAATCACCCATACATTACCTCTGCACTCATGCAATCACCCAGGCATTACCAATGCACTCCTCCAATCACCCAGGCACTACTCATCCACTCATGCAATAACCCAGACACTATCCATGCACTCATCCAGTCACCCATGCACTACCCATGCACTCCTCCAATCACCCAGACACTACCCATGAATTTATAAAATGACCATGCACTATCCTTGCACTCCTCCAATCACCCAGGTACTACCCATACACTCATGCAATAACCCAGGCACTAAACATGCACTCATCGAATCACCCTGGCACTACCCCTGCACTCATGCAAGCAGCCACAGACTACCAATGCGCTCATCCAATCACTCAGGCACTACTATTACACTCATCCATTCCCTCAAACAGTACCTAAGGAAGTGATGCATGCACTGACATACTACCCATTTACTCATGCAATCACCTACGCACTACCCATATATCTCTACAATCACTCACGCACTACCGCTACACTCATGCAAATCTGGAAATTTTTCTATTTTTAACCAGTTTACGTGGTTCTGTAAGAACCCTTTTTTTGTTAAAAAAATTGCCTTTTTTTGGTGTTTTTTACTTTTAAAAAAAAATTAAACACTCCAACATTAGTAGTGAAAGAAATAGGAAAAAGAACAATTTCAGTGACAGAATTTTTTTTACACTTGTGTGATTTGATTGCATTGACAATAACATCAAGACATTACTCCGCAACACACAGTTTTGCATTGCATTTGCAGCAATTAATGTACACATCCACCAGCTCTGGAACAATGTGTGGCCGAGGTGAAGCTGGAAGTCCTGCACCCGATGTTGATGGGGCATTATTGTAAGTCTGGGTAGCTTGTTCGTTTTTCTCCCGCAGCATGATTTCTTTTGCTAAACGAACAGGATGCATAGTTTCTAAGGGCCATATGTAGGTGGCATACAATTTACCGATTCTTAAATACCGAATTTTACCGATTCGGTATTTAAGAATCGGTAAATTGTATGTAGGTAATAATTCGGTAAATGTTACCGAATCTGAGAAATTCGGTAATTACTGAATCGGTATTTACCGATTCGGTAATGAGGCATACCTTCCCATTGATTCCTATGGGCCTGGAGGCCCATAGGAATCAATGGGAAGGTATGCCTCATTACCGAATCGGTAAATACCGATTCGGTAATGGGGGAGCACATTCAAGGGTGGCAGGGTGTCACATTGACACCCTGTTGCACCCCTGATTCCTGCATGTGTGCACATGTGGCGGACATACATGCCCGCCCGCCACATGGCACTCTTATTTCAGCAAAATATTGCTTTTTGCAATGTATTCGGTATTTATCACCAACCTATATTTGGTGGTAAATACCGAATTCTAATTCCTACACAACACTCATTAGAGTGTTTCCTACATCTCATTTCAGGATTCGGTATTTACCGAATCGGTAATTTTACCGATTCGGTAAATTACCGAATCCTGAAATATGCCCCCTACATAGCAAATGCCTAAATACCGGTCGGTAACGGGATATTTACCGAAAATCGGCCGTTACCGACCGGTATTTGGCTTCCTACATATGGCCCTAAGTGTTTCTTCATAGAAGAAGTTCCGCAGGAGTACTTCTTCTCTGAACCTCGGGAAAGTACTCTTTGGCAGATAGTGCAGGTGACTTTCCTGGCGCTCACTTTCTTTTCACCATCTGGCACAGAAAAGAAAGCCCAGACTATACTCTCTTTTGGTTGTTTAACTGGCTCTTCCACTTCCTCAGGCTTTTCTTTAACATCTAGGTCAGGATGACTGGATGCCATATTGCTCATAAAAAGTCAAAACTCCAAAAAAAAGCAAATCCATCAGGCTGCAAAAAAAAGGTCTTGCCAGGAAGACAGACAAATAATAAAGGAAATAAAATAGGTCTTGGATCCTCCCTCTAAAAGAATGAAAAGAATTTAAACCAATCAGAAGCTTTCTTTTCAGGTCACATGGAGTCGCGTAGGGTGCGCGCACCCGTCGCTTACACATCGCGCACCTGTAACATTTTGTATACATAATTATAAAGTATAAATAGAAGTTTATTAAATATTTAAAAAAGTATATTAGTGAAAGTTTTTATACAAATCTGATATTTGAACTTTGTATAGTGATATTTCACACTTTGAAAATACGCCGAAGTTGCAACCCCGACGCGATCCCGAAACGACCCCGGAAATACGTGCAGGGCGGTGTCGCGCAGCCTACGCACATAAATCGCGCACTTGTGAAATTTAATACAGTTAATAGTAAACTAAAATATTCTGTTTATATATTATTTTCTAAAATATATTAGTGAAAGTCTTTAACCAAAACCGATATTTATAATTTCTACAATAATATTTCATACTTGTAAAATTAAGCCAGAGTCGCGACTCCGGCATGACTCTGGAAACACACGTCAGCCGGGTTAGCGTAACCTTAAACCACAAACCCATCGTGTAGGTTCGCGAAGGGTGCGCGACCCCTGTGTAAAAAAATGTTAAAAAAGAAAATCATAACAATACAATAAAACAACTTTCACAGTATTAAAAGCGTTATTTCAAATAATTATAAATTTAAGTTGTACTTCTAAATAACAAAGTATATTTTTAGTAGTGTATAATATATGTATTTTAAAAGAGTGATTTTAATTGCAGAAAAAGATTTTAGAGAAACTAAGTATCATTAAAAAAAGAAAAGTTCAAAAATATACTTCCAATCATTTTTAAAAAGAAGGAATTTTAAAAAACACTTACAAATATCCTAGAAAATGTAAGTTTAAAATAATTATATAGTTAAGATTTAGCATTTGAAAAACCTTTGAAATTCACTGAAAAAACCACAGGGTTTAGGGACGTTATAGTTAGAAATTAGCATTAAAACACATATGAAATTCACTGAAAAAACCATACGTTTCAGAGACATTAGAGTTAGTTGGACTTTCACTCGTACAAAACCAGTGAACTTCAACCGTTATAGTTAGTTCAGCTAACTATAACTTGCGCCCCTGCAATGCACTGCTGATAATGTTACATATTACATAATTCTTGACATGGTCAGTGACATCACTGATGACATCACTGATGACATCTCAAATGACATCACTGATGACATCATCCATGTGATAATCTGATGCACCCTCCTCACACCCTAATATAACCTTTGAAACACCCACTCTAAAATACAGACTATCATTTTCGAAACCATAGACACACCAATACCAGTAACTACATAACCACTCGCTGATTCCTAGGTCTACACACACATCCACTTATTCACCCATACAGTCACTCATACATGCAGTCACTCAGCAATACAGCACTATCATATGCACTCATATACCTATACAGACACTCACACACCACCACTCACCCATAGAGTTCCTCACATACCTAGTCAGTCAGTGAAAGAATCAATCACACACCCATTTACTCACCTTTACAGTTATACACACACCACCTCACTTACTCATACATATGCTAACATATACTTACTCTCTTATACAATCACTGATACAAGCACACACTCATCCATACAGCCACTCTCACAATCACTTACTCTCACATATAGTCATTTATATACTCCAACACTCACATATACTGCCTTTCACATATGTAGTTACTCACTCGTACCACTGAGACATCCATTCACTCACCAACACAGCCATACACACACTCACCCACCCATACAGCCCCTCACAGACATACTCTTGAACCCATACACCCAGTGAATCACCCACTCACACATCCATGCAGGGAGTCACACACCCCCCACCCACCAACACAGACACTCAGGAACCCATACTGATATTCAGAGAACCAATCAATAACCCATATTGACACTCATGTAGCTACTCACCAACCCATGCAGCCGCTTACACACGAACTGACATTCTGATACAGACATTCACACAGTTTAGTCCCTAATCCATGCATTCAGTAAGACACTTTTATTCACTCACTTATAGTCAGTCACGCACCTACTGAATACTCCATTCAGACACTTATACACCCACTCATTCTTCAATACACCTTGGCATATATATATAAAACATATTTAAACTTTACAGAAACACACAGTCACTGGATGATGTCATCAGTGATGTCATTTGAGATGTCATGAATGATGTCACTGACTATGTCATGAATGATGTAATATGTGACGTAATCAGCAGTGCATTGCGGGTGCGTGGGTTATAGTCAGCTGAACTAACTATAGCGGTTGAATTTCACTGGTTTTGTACGAGTGAAATGTCCAACTAACTATAATGTCTCTGAAACCTATGTTTTTTCAGTGAATTACAAAGGTTTTTTATGCTAATTTATAACTATAATGCTCCTGAAACCTGTGTTTTTTTCCGGTGAATATATATATATATATATATATATATATATATATATATATATATATATATATATATATATATATATATATATATATATATATATATATATATATATATATATATATATATATATATGCAAAAAGTGGGTTTCAGGTCCTCTGGTCTTCGGACTAGAAAAGGATTGCACTCACTCGTAGTAGTTAGATAGGGAAGGTTTTTATTCTTGCCAAAAAACCCAACGCGTTTCACCTCTTCACGGAGGCTTGATCACGGGATGTGGTTACATTGTATGTCTGTCTTTTATGTTTAACATACTAGCATTTCCTGTTAAGTAAACAGTTGCATTGTGGTAAGTGTAGTTTTATATACAGTGAGAAATTATTTGAAACAGTGCTCAAAAAATAAAATTATAATTTTAGTACAACTTGTACTTAAGCGGAATCATGATAAAACGATGTTTGTTCATGATGCTCAGAGTTTTTAAAGTTTTTAAATCAGTTTCCTGCTCCCTGGTGAGCATGGATTGTCTCATCCCTTCGGCTTTCATTGTTACTCTGTAATGATAAGAGTGATGATTTATTGCAATTATATACTCTCCAGTGAGTATTGTTTGCAGTTCAGCGAGATTTTCAGAATGCGGGGTGAAGGTCATGCAGTCGCACTTAATTGTGGTTCTCAACTCAACTGACTGTTTCTGTTCTTGTTATCAGACGAGGATTTGTTTGAGATGAGATGTCTTATTTACAAATGAGTGTATAATTCTTCATTTTGATTAAGGCCTCTCGGGTCTAAAGTTCTGAACATGAGGATGTGTTTTGATTCTTTTTGGCGTAGTTTTTTGACACGGTCGCCTCCTCTTTCAGAAATGGGTATTTGTTCCAGGACCCAAAATCTTATTGTCTCCCAGTCGCTGTTATGATTTTTTTCCATGTGTTTGGCGACTGTGTTGGTGCGGTCTTTGTGAATTATTGCACGCATGTGTTCCAAAATGCGTTTTTTGGCTTCAAATATGGTACTACCAATATATCGTTTTTGGCATGGGCATTCGATAATGTTGATCACATAGGAGCTTTTGCACGTTAGATGTTGCCTTATCTTCCATGTTTTGCCATTTTGAATTTGCACTTCTTTCAGCGGTGTTGCTATTTTGCAAATTTTACACTGTTTGCACGGCCAAAATCCCTCTCTCTGTAGCCATGTTAGTTTCTTGGTGTTTTGGAAGTGGCTGTGGACTAGTTGGTCCCCGATGTTTTTTGATCTCCTATAGGTGATTTCTGGGTGGTTTCCTATGATCTCTGCCAGTGTGGTATCCATGCGTAAGATGCCCCAGTGTTTCCTGATGATCTTAGTCAAGAGTTTTGTTTTCTGCACTGTATGTTGTTATTAGTCTGATTTTTTCGTCAGTTTCCTTTGCTTTTGTTTGATGAAGTATCATTTTCCTGTCTAGATTCAAAACTCTATCTAGACATTTTGTTACCACTTTGTTGGGGTATTGGCGTGCCACAAAACGACTGCTGGTGATGTTGCTGTTTTTAGTGAAGTCTTGTGTTTTGGAACAGTTCCGTCTCAGTCTCAAAAATTCCCCATATGGGATACTCCATTTGAGATTAGTGTCATGAAAGCTTTGCCCGTGTAGTATGGCGTTTGTCGCTGTACTTTTTCTGTGCAGGGTGGTTTCGATCTTGTTGTTTTCTATATAGATCTCAATGTCCAGAAATGTTATTTTTTTCTCACTTATTTCATAGGTGAATTTGAGATTCATTGGAGAGTTGTTCAGTATCTCAAAGTAATTTGCAAAATCTTCCTTTGTACCATTCCAGATAATTATGAGATCGTCAATGAATCTCAGCCAGGAAACAATTTTGGTTCTCCATTCGTAGTTTCGTGTGTTCCATGCTATGTGTTTTTCAAACCAACCCATCGTTAAATTCGCATAGTTTGGTGAAAACGAGAATCCCATGGCGCATCCCTGGATTTGTTTGTATAGCTGTTTGTTAAACAGAAAGAAGTTGTTATTGATGCATAGTGAGATCATTTCATTGAGCATTTCGTTGTGTTCTCTATATTTGATGTTTCTTTTGCCTAGGTAGTACTTGCAGGCAGACGTGCCTATGGAGTGTTCGATGTTAGTATATAGCGACGTTACATCCATTGTAATTAGTTTGTAATCTGATTGCCATTTTATATTCTCCAATATTTGGAGTAGATCCGTTGTGTCTTTCAGGTAGGATGGTAACTCTTTTACTAGAGGTGACAGGAAGTAATCAATATAATTGGAAATAGGTTCCAATAAGGAATTATTTGCAGAAACGATTGGTCTCCCCGGCGGTTTTTCCTTATTCTTGTGGATCTTTGGTAAGCAATAGAATGTCGGTAACGTAGGATGTTTTTTGTCCAGATATTTGTGTTCATCTTTGTCGATGAGACCCATCTCATGCCAGGTTTGGAGTGATTTGTTCAAGCTGTTCTGTAACTCCGTTGTTGGGTCTTCCTTCAGACATATGTAGCATTTCGTGTCTGACAGTTGCCTCTGGACTTCCTCCACATATTCAGTTTTGTTCATGATGACGATGTTGCCGCCTTTGTCTGCCGGTTTAATTTCGATCAGTTGATCATTTTGTAGATCTTTTAGTATTTCCTTTTGTTGTGTATTGAGATTATTTTTGAGTGTGTTGGGTGTCAGTTTATAGAGTTCTTCCACTACAGTCTCATGGAAAAGATCTATTCTGTTCCATGAGACTGTAGTGGAAGAACTCTATAAACTGAACAAATTGCTTACCAAAGATCCACAAGAATAAGGAAAAACCGCCGGGGAGACCAATCGTTTCTGCAAATAATTCCTTATTGGAACCTATTTCCAATTATATTGATTACTTCCTGTCACCTCTAGTAAAAGAGTTACCATCCTACCTGAAAGACACAACGGATCTACTCCAAAAATTGGAGAATATAAAATGGCAATCAGATTACAAACTAATTACAATGGATGTAACGTCGCTATATACTAACATCGAACACTCCATAGGCACGTCTGCCTGCAAGTACTACCTAGGCAAAAGAAACATCAAATATAGAGAACACAACGAAATGCTCAATGAAATGATCTCACTATGCATCAATAACAACTTCTTTCTATTTAACAAACAGCTATACAAACAAATCCAGGGATGCGCCATGGGATTCTCGTTTTCACCAAACTATGCGAATTTAACGATGGGTTGGTTTGAAAAACACATAGCATGGAACACACGAAACTACGAATGGAGAACCAAAATTGTTTCCTGGCTGAGATTCATTGACGATCTCATAATTATCTGGAATGGTACAAAGGAAGATTTTGCAAATTACTTTGAGATACTGAACAACTCTCCAATGAATCTCAAATTCACCTATGAAATAAGTGAGAAAAAAATAACATTTCTGGACATTGAGATCTATATAGAAAACAACAAGATCGAAACCACCCTGCACAGAAAAAGTACAGCGACAAACGCCATACTACACGGGCAAAGCTTTCATGACACTAATCTCAAATGGAGTATCCCATATGGGGAATTTTTGAGACTGAGACGGAACTGTTCCAAAACACAAGACTTCACTAAAAACAGCAACATCACCAGCAGTCGTTTTGTGGCACGCCAATACCCCAACAAAGTGGTAACAAAATGTCTAGATAGAGTTTTGAATCTAGACAGGAAAATGATACTTCATCAAACAAAAGCAAAGGAAACTGACGAAAAAATCAGACTAATAACAACATACAGTGCAGAAAACAAAACTCTGACTAAGATCATCAGGAAACACTGGGGCATCTTACGCATGGATACCACACTGGCAGAGATCATAGGAAACCACCCAGAAATCACCTATAGGAGATCAAAAAACATCGGGGACCAACTAGTCCACAGCCACTTCCAAAACACCAAGAAACTAACATGGCTACAGAGAGAGGGATTTTGGCCGTGCAAACAGTGTAAAATTTGCAAAATAGCAACACCGCTGAAAGAAGTGCAAATTCAAAATGGCAAAACATGGAAGATAAGGCAACATCTAACGTGCAAAAGCTCCTATGTGATCTACATGATCGAATGCCCATGCCAAAAACGATATATTGGTAGTACCATATTTGAAGCCAAAAAACGCATTTTGGAACACATGCGTGCAATAATTCACAAAGACCGCACCAACACAGTCGCCAAACACATGGAAAAAAATCATAACAGCGACTGGGAGACAATAAGATTTTGGGTCCTGGAACAAATACCCATTTCTGAAAGAGGAGGCGACCGTGTCAAAAAACTACGCCAAAAAGAATCAAAACACATCCTCATGTTCAGAACTTTAGACCCGAGAGGCCTTAATCAAAATGAAGAATTATACACTCATTTGTAAATAAGACATCTCATCTCAAACAAATCCTCGTCTGATAACAAGAACAGAAACAGTCAGTTGAGTTGAGAACCACAATTAAGTGCGACTGCATGACCTTCACCCCGCATTCTGAAAATCTCGCTGAACTGCAAACAATACTCACTGGAGAGTATATAATTGCAATAAATCATCACTCTTATCATTACAGAGTAACAATGAAAGCCGAAGGGATGAGACAATCCATGCTCACCAGGGAGCAGGAAACTGATTTAAAAACTTTAAAAACTCTGAGCATCATGAACAAACATCGTTTTATCATGATTCCGCTTAAGTACAAGTTGTACTAAAATTATAATTTTATTTTTTGAGCACTGTTTCAAATAATTTCTCACTGTATATAAAACTACACTTACCACAATGCAACTGTTTACTTAACAGGAAATGCTAGTATGTTAAACATAAAAGACAGACATACAATGTAACCACATCCCGTGATCAAGCCTCCGTGAAGAGGTGAAACGCGTTGGGTTTTTTGGCAAGAATAAAAACCTTCCCTATCTAACTACTACGAGTGAGTGCAATCCTTTTCTAGTCCGAAGACCAGAGGACCTGAAACCCACTTTTTGCATAATTAACGACTGGATCCTGTCGTATGGATTTTGCACCACGCTAAGAATAGAGCGCCGGCGTCGTAAAGGGATCAACCTTGTGTATTCATATATATATATATATATATATATATATTGTATCATTTTTCCTTTCTTCACAGTAACAATTTGCTAAACTGTGAGGGTCCTCCCTATTTTGTATTTTTTTCAACCCGAGGTAACATAAAAACAGATAACTTGGAACTCTAGGGTTGAAGGACTGTTTGCAATGCATTTTGTAACTGAAGTGTGCCATTCCTTCCACAACATATGGGATGATGTGTCGCTCATCGATTTGATACATGTTGGATATGGGTTTGTCTCACCTTCCCTCAACTCCCCTTCTCATTGATTTAATAAACCCCTAACCCTCTACCCCCATGTTGTGTGATCTATTGAGGTGTGGCTTAATAATTTACATCATAAATGTATTATACAATTGGCTGGAGGATGTGGTGAACGTAACACCAACTCATTGTTACAGAATCTTCTGAACAATAGCCCATGCCAGCCCTGCTATCCCCACCCAGGCGTGAAAAGGCCATCATCATTATAGTGCAGAGTCTAACTTAGAACAATGTCTGTCCAAGGTAGTACCAGTGTACACTAAGGCCTGATTCATAAAGGTAAAGTAAAATTCCATTTTTGGTGTAAGTTTACTCTTTCAGTGTAACTGCACTACCAGACGGTAACTTTGTGAGTAGTAACTAAATACAGGTAGCAACACTAGAGTTACTACTCATAAAGTTACTCCTCGTTAAGTTAAGTTACTGATAAGGAAGTTACTAGGTGTAAACTTACACTGCATGGGTAAAGTAACACCAAGTGTGTAACTTATTTTACCTTTGTGAATTAAGTCTTCTCTTGTTTACAAAACCCTCACAACATGCAGTAAATTCCTCTTGACTCCAGAGTCCTGATTTGAGGTCTTTGTATGTTTAGTTTGAATTTGTTTTTAAAAATTAACTAGTTACTAGCTCCCCAGATTGCTTAGAAGTACTACTGCTAATTGTTCTTTGTATGATGTTTAGGTCTCGCCTAGCGACGCAGCGTGAAGCGCTGTCGCTAGCGAGATCTATTGTTGTCGACTTGCCTCGGTAGGGGGACAGGACATGTGCACGCGCTGAAAGGACTGCAGTTGTGCATGCGTACGGCGGCGTTAGCACAACTCCAAGGACCGGAAATGTGCACGCGCCAGCTTGCGCCGTGTTTACACGCCTCCTGCTTCCTTGCTGAACAATTCAAATTAGAAGTTATTTTGCAGGAAACCTGACACAGAAAACACGGACCCCTTGCACCCGAAGTCCTAAACTATTCTTACCGAAGAGGCGAATTACATTCCATGTTGACCTTGCTAGCAATAGCGTAGCCTTTTTTAAATGATGAGCATGAGGGTAGAAGGCAGCAACTTGGCTGTTTCAAGCTCGGAAATTGTATCCCAGCCTCAAAGAAAGCAACATGCTCGTCACTGTTTTTAATCGTGAGCTGCAATATGCCCTCATACAACGGCGCAAGGGTACTTGGGAGCACTGCCAGAAAATGCCAGGTTAGAACCGAGGCAACAGCAACTCCCAGGGGATGCAATGCCAGGTACAATTCAAATTAACTGATGCTTAATTTGTGTGTGGCTACAGTCACCCACTGAGGTGCTAATGTACACTGGGCAGTACCTTCCTTCCGTAGCTGGAAAGCCCAGTTTTCATTTTTAATGAATTTTGTTGGGCACCATGCCACCAGGGTTCTCCAGGCGTTAACAAACCACGCTGTGCCCATCAGGCCATGTGCCACTCAGTAGAAGATGACACGTGGTAGGCTGGATATGTGCACCGAGCTCGGCCTCCTTTCCTCAAACATAGCCTACTTTTATGTTCATGAACAAGCCACGATTTGTAGTGTCAGCCTCAGGCAACCATGGTGCGGGCCCCTCACTGACCACACATTTGACAAGGGGTCAGGATAGGACAGTAGAGGTTTCAGTTCTCTGATTGGATAAGGACCATGGCAGTGCACTGACGTCACCTCCCCATTTCCTGCTCAGTGAAAACAATCCTTCTTTATTCATTTTCTATTTAAAGATTGCATTTTGTGGGTACAGAAAGCTCTTACTTTAATGAGTATGAGGGCTCTCTGTAAAATGAAGCTTCATGTTTGTCTGAAGCTCTTCTTGTAAGAGTTCAAATAAAGCATCCTACAAGGAGATGAGTGACCACATCCAGACCAGTGGGAGCTCAGGCACTCTTAGATGGAGAATGTGTTTCCGGCGGCCACTTTCTCTGTGTGCAATAAGGCTAATTCCACCCAGATGTGCAGGACGGGTTAACCCAGCAATGCGTCGGGTGTACCCTAGGTTTAAATTTACCCAGATGTACTTTTTTAAGGTTTATGGTAGACAGATGTAAGGTTTGTTGCAGCAAGGTACCAGATGTGGAGTAAAGTCTTAATTGGCCACGTGTACAATAAAGATTGAAGTAGCCAGGTACCAGATGTGTAATCAGGTTCATAGCAGCAATGCACCAGCTGTACTATAGGTATTAATTAAACCAGGTGTAGGGTTTAAGACAGCCAGATGTTCAACAAGGTATATTCGTGCCAGATGTGAGGCACGGTTAAGGCTGGCAGATGTGCAGTGAGGTTTTAGACCATATACAAGAAGGTACAATGTAGCCACTTACTAGATGTCCAGTAAAGTGTCTTGCAGCAACTTGCCAGATATAGTACACGTTATAATTTAACCAGATCTAGTACTAAGATTAAGGCAGCTAGATGTTTAATAAGGTTTACAACAAAAACATGTGTTGCATGGTATAAGAAAGGTAAGTGGCAGCTGTACAGTAAGGTTTATGGCAGCAATGTGCCCGTTATGCCATAGGTTTTAATTTAGCCAGAGGTACTAGAGGATTCGAAACAACCAGATCTTGAATAAGATGTACTCGTGCCGGATGTTTAGCATGGTTTAAGGTAGCCGTATGCCAGATGTGCATTAAGCATGAAGCAATCTGTCAGATATACTCTAAATTTTAGTTTAGCCAGATGCACCGTAAGGCTCAAGACAGAGAGATGTTCAGTAAGTTTATTGCAGGCAGGTACCAGATATACAATAAGGTTTAAGACAAGCAGGTACCCAGTGCACAATGAGGTTTAATGTAGCCAGTTGTGCTATAAAGTGTAAGTCAGCCAGATGAGCAGTAGGGTTCTGGAAGCAAGGTGGCAGGTGTAAGAAAAGATTTACTGTAACCCCTATTCACCACAAGATGCTCATGAAGTGCTTAAACCCACTTAGTGAAACAAAGTCCTATAGATGTTCCCATATGAGGGTATATAGACCTGCAACAGTCATGTTGTGATTTTGTTCTTAAAGGGGTGTGGTTGGGGTGGTCTCTGGAATAGGTGCTGCTAAAGAAGTGTAACAATCTGCACCTGTTAAAAGGGAAGGATGTTTCATCTACTGGAAGTGTTTTCAGATGAGGAGTGGTCAGGAAAAGGTGTCGCTATAACATTTCTCTCTTGATGAACGGTGGAGCTTAAGCAATAAAGTACTGGTTGGCCAAAGCATTGTGTTGTAGCACACTGTTATTTATAGACAGCACATTCACCATTACAATGCTTATCCAAACAGACATTCTACTCATAAAACTATATAGTACTGAAACGATACATGGAAAAACAAATTCAGCAAATATTTGTCATTTATGCAACACCAAATAATTGATTTGTTTTGATCTCGTTAAAATCTCTGTTTCGATTGCAGTTTGAATTACAAAACCCCCCACTTATTTGCTCTTTCGTGACTGCTAAAACATTCTGATATAGATGTATAATTCATTAGGATTTTAAATGTTGCTGTTTGTTTGAAAAACAATGACATCCTTTGCACACAGTGCAATTGCCAAATAGTTCACATTTAAAAAATCCTCTCGCTTTACAGTCAAAGAAAGTAAACACGGAGCTGCACCTTAAAATAATAAACATTGGTTTGTCAGAAGACACAGCCTAACATTTGACCTCTGTCTTTAAATCTTCAGCAAATGTGATAAGATAACACTAACTCACCTTTGGAACTCCAGCATGGCTGTTTTGCGGGTGCTAAAGTACCCAGCATACTCCTGCTTCTAGCTTGTGTCTATGGGTCAAAACAGAGCAAAGATGTCCTGGACTCCATCTCGATGTCTCTCTAGGGAGACAAGGCAGCCCTTGGTGGCCCTCTGGGGCTTGTAGTTCCACACAGGCAGGCCTCCAAAAAGAGGAACATGCTTGTGGACTACAACACCCCTAAAGCTAACGCATTGCAATGAGCAACCAAGCAGGAGAAGCTTTTTAGGTCTCGACGGCAAGAGATATTGTGAATGAGAACTTTCAGAAGGGGGCTTGAAGACCCACCCCTCTTTTCCATTGGCTGGCATCACTGTTTATGCTAAACGGTGGACTGTCATTAGAAATTAGCTTTTTTGGTTGCCGCCCTTTCGCCTTTTGGGACGGCCCCTCTGAACTGGATGGCTTGGTTTACGGCTGTCGTGAAGCACTTTCTGATCTTCTTATCTTCATAACGCGTGTTATATAAACAAGCCGTGAACCAGTCCGGATGGGCCACCCCAAAAGGAGGGAGGGCTGCAGGCAGGCACAACGCGCATGGCGCCAGCTGCCCCCACTATCCCGGCTCCCTTTATCTATTGGAATGCGTCTCAGGAACTTGTGCAGGCTCTTCCCCTCCTCCCGTTTGCACCCCCCATTCCCTTTCTGATATCCCCACCCGTCAATTTACTCCCTCCCTGTTGTATTCCACATTTATGTCACCAATACGCTTGAACTCGCCCTTGAGTGTCTGGACAGCAGTAACGCTATGTGCACACATAGACTGAAACAATACTCACATGAAACGCTCTGCTTGGAAATAGAAATATATCGCACACCCGCAGCCACAGCAGCGTCGTAAAAAAGCCCGATTTCTTAAACTCACCGGGGTGTCATCTGCACAGACGAGTCGTGAGTGGCAGCACCGACAGACAAAAAAATTAGATATCTTATATGTTTTTTTTCTCATTTTTATGAATACATACTGGCAACAAGCTAGTGATCTTACACCCGTATTTATGTGTAAATATTAGTAACAATGGAAACGGGAAATTTTAATTACAATGACAGATATTCCTCTAATAAACTTTATTTGGGGTTCCATCTTATCTTCCACACCCCCACCCCCCAAGTATTCTATGACTTATAGCATCTTTACAAAAATCCCCAGAGGAGACAGCCGAAACCAGAAGAAAAGCTGCCTGGCCAAAAGCTACAGAAATTCCTCAATCTGCACTTGTAGCACTGCGAAGCCGTGGCCTTTGGCAGGACCAAGAGTACCGGGTTCAACAAATGCAGATCTGTAAGACGGGGACCCCTACGGATAACACATGCACGAGGCACTACGTTTTTTAAAGTATGGGGTGGTACCTGTCGGCATTTGTGAAGTGAATAAAAATCACAAAAAAAGCATAGTGAAATCTTGACTCTGACCTAGCCCCTGAGGGTGCATTATTAACAAATCTCTCTCTCTCTCTTTCAAGTGGGTGTGGCAGGGAGGGACCCAGACATGCGAGGGGCCCCACCCAGGGGATTATCTACCATAGCATGCGTGTACAATGGCCGCCTTTCAAGACTGAGCCAACGCCCTGAGTAAACAGAGATAAGCCACGCCCCTTCACAGAGTGACCTCTCACCCCATTCTGCAACAGATGGTGCTTCCGACAGGTGAAACTGCGCGCCTTTAACCAACAAGAAAACACGCTCATATTTGGAAAACGGTTTACACTTTAATATGACCTTAAATGCCAACCTATATAATAAGTATATCACAATAATACAACCCTTGTTTTACATTGCCATTGCTGCTGCGGTATTGCTGCTTCGAGGCGCTGTAAATAATTTGCGTTACTATCACCCTCTATGCTGCAATCCAACTTCAGAGTTTAGAAGGCTGAAAGCTGGATTGACTGTATGCACAACGAGTTGTGACCAGTCACAGCAGATCTCAGTAACGGACGATTAACTAACGTGAATAATTGCGTTATTCAAAGAGAGATACAAGCCGAGAGTCCCTCAGAGACTAAACAAAAGTTGCTACCAGCGGCTCGAAGAGGTACATTTTGGCTTTCTAGATTGTTCTGGGGGAACATCTATTCGGCGCTGTTGTGACCTTGAGGGGTGCTATTTCCGACACCTCATTCCAAGCTGGCTGGAACCCAATTCCCACTTTACGCCCGAGGCGGGTTCGTTAAATTGCGCTCACTGTGAAGTTTTGTCAAGGCGCTACGCGTTGCAAACTCCGGGCCCGATTCACAGAGGTAAACTTAGACCAAACTTCTAAGATTAGAACTTTGGGAATTTACAAAGGGAATTATCTTAGTACTATCTTAATGTCCGCACTCGGGGCAGATCAGAGTGTGGGTATCAAGGTACTGCGCGTAAATGCCCTTTGTGAACTCCCAGAGTCGTAAACGTAGACGTTTGGTCTGAGTTTAGACCAAACGTCTAAATTTACTTCTGTGGTTTGGGTCCTCTGTGTGAGCCCACAGGGGTGACCCCAACTGTAATGTCAACAATATTGTGTTCCCTCTTGTTGCACATTACATGCCTCAAAATAAGGACTTATGTAAACAAGCATTTACAATGCAATTGGTCTCGCAATGACATTATTTTGAGCTATTGACATTGTAAATGCCAATGTCTTTAAAAAAATTAAAAGGCATTGTTATTTACAATACCAAAAGCAATACCTATTGCATTGCATAGCGTGGTGTCCATGAAGACCGCGCCGCGCTTATTAATGTAAAAAAAAAAAAGACTGCCTTTTATTTATGTTTACCAAACCAAAACATAAGAAAGGCATTGCCATTTACAATGCCAATAGCTCAAACTCGCGAAAAAGCAAGACCTATTGCATTGCAAATGCTTGTTTTGTTATGGTGGTCTCTCAGTCTTGGCTTATCTATTTACCTCTGTGTTTTCTTTCAGTATAGTTACATGTGATGGATAATCCTTCTGACTAATCCAACAGTTGGGAGTTCAGCTTGCAAGCATATTTGGGCGTGAGTAGGATCTTACTTTGTGAATGTCTTCCCTGTTAGCACTAGCCCACTACTACCACCAGCATTGAGAAGGCCCTTTGGGAAACCCTGCAATAAGGTTTGAGAAGACTGAGAGAGTTAGCAGCCATGGCTTAATCTATTCAGGTAAGAACTAAGAAGTGAACTAGTTAAGAACTTATGACTGTAGTTGTTCTTGGGAAGCAGAGATAGATAAGTGAAATGAAGATTTATTGTGTATGTTGTTGGCATAGGCCCCTAGTGGTCAACAGTTACAGAAGGGAGGACAAGGGCAAAAACTAACTAGTATACACTTTGATAGGTGGTTGGGTTCTGTTCCCACTCTGGTAGCGGGGTATACTGGATTGCACAAAGAGAAGTAAGTAAAGTAACCTATTGAAAAATAAATACATGACAAGGGACTTCAGGTATGGAATGTCTAGAGGAAAAAGTTGATGAACAGTATAATATGTGACAATTTCAGGGCACAGCTTCTCGTCTTGCTGTCGTCAATTACTAAACCACAATGCTTCACTAACTAGTAATGCAAAAACAAAAGGCAGATAACGAGTTATTTGTATAAAAAAAATCATTTTTTACATAGGGAAAACCATGGCCTCCAACCACAACAGGCCCACACCTCTCCCCAAGCAAAAACCCCGAAATGTCCAGAGTCCAACCCTTCCTCAACTTCCCTCCCCATTTCCCACCCTCTCCACCCACAACAACAGAGTCCCTCCAACCAAAAAAAGTTCAATAAAAAAAGAGCAGTGAGGGCATCCATTTTGGACCTTGGGAGGGCCACATCCTGGGTCAGGTTCTGCTGCCCACACTGAAGTAGTGCCAGCTCATGTAGGGCACATCGGAAGAGGCAGTCTGTTGATGATGACGAGGAGGAGGGGGTGGTGTTCTGTTCAGCAGCATTGGACCCCAGCTGCAGGCGAAGCCAGCGTTGATGTAGCCTGGATGGAGGCGGCCCAGGCTGGCAGCCCAAGGAACTGGAGGCAGGTGCCTCCTCCTCCCAGGCCACCAGCCAGTGGTATCCGGCTGTGACGGCCTCCAGCCTCTGGCACCACAGCTGGGCGGCTATCCCGTGCCGGGATGGGTGACCTCCAGCAGCATGAGTAGTTATATCAAGAAAGAAAAAAAAGAAACAGAAATTGTTATGCTCAGTGCAAACACTTGTTTATACTGCAGTGGCACAGTAGCAGAACATTGTTGGTCCCCTAAGGCATTGGAATTTTAGGCGTGATTAGTCACAGTCCCAAGATTTTCCCAAACATACACCACACAATGCAATAGCACTGACTGCAAGGAATTAAGCCAGAATACCAACCAACCAAAGGATTTCATAGTGAAAATTAACAGACTCTATGTGTTATCAATTATCTCTCATTAATGTGTAAAGCGTATATGCTGTACAATTAATAGTATACTTGACTATAGTATATGTGCACCGTTAATAGAGGCATGCTGGCGAGTGCGCTACTTTGCAGCATGATTTGGGCCAACAGTAATGGCATGATAATTGAATTGCAATGGCCCTGCTCTTCTACAACAGCCTCTTCATTCTACCCAAACTCAAAACTTCGGGGCAGATTGGATTCTCCGTCACACATGTGAAGTATAACGGATATCCCAACTACCGTAATTAGACAGTGCACAGATTATAAACGAAACACTGTAGTACAGCAAGTACAGCAAGAAGGATATATTTTATTTGGCTCATTTGTCACTGAGTGTCCCATACACCAAACTCTAAATCAGGCATTTAGTCCCACATTTTACCCGGCCTCCAGCACAAATTATTTTCAATTAATAACTTCACAGTAGGGAAAGTTACTCTTCAGGAAGATAAGTTAAAGTGAATAAGCTAGGTAGAGGTTTAGCTATGGAATGGTTGGATGTCACTGATCACGTGCTACGTTTTTGCTTAGTCACATTAATTGACAAATGACGACTTGGCGGAAGGAAAAAATTGCAACAGGAGTTAATCCGTTATGGAAGCCAAAAATAAAGGTCACTTGGGCAGAAAAATGTGGCATATGATGAGATGGAATTAATATTTTTTGGTAGGCTGGGACTGATGAAAGAATGATGAAGTGAAGAATAGTAGTAGGTACTAGGAAACACCTTGTTTTTTGGTTTGTGTGCATTGCAAACTTCGTAATACTGCACTTTTAACTAAAGCAGGTGCACATTTCACCACCTACACTGGAGCACCAAATGAAACCTTGCTGCAGGTTTAGGTAGTGAAATGCAGTGGGCATAGAAGTGATGAGTGGGATATCTGCCTCGCTTAACAAATACAGTATTGTCAATAAGAAAGCAGGGTGACTTACCGCTTGCACCTGCCACTACTGGGACTGTTCCCCCTCCTACCGCCTGGGCCTGCTCCGTCCCTGGATAGCTGCTGACGCTGGCTGCAGCACTCGTGGTCTGTACACCTAGAGAAAAAACAAAATGGATCCATTTTAGATACCAGATTAGCCACCCAAGTAATTATTGTGCACAAAGTGCAACAGCAATAGCTCACTACAGTTCGGTTAGTAGTATCTTTTATTAAAACTATCACTTTGAAAGGTTTGTTGGTTGACAACACGTTACAAAAATGCCAGGTAGTCGAGTCAACCAAAAAACTCTTTGTTTCTCCTGATGGAGGGATAAGGTTAAAAAAGGATGAGAGTAAAATGCAATGACGAGGTGGAACAGAATGATCAATGAAGGCCAAATGGTATTGGTTCTCATGCCTTTCCTGCCATGCTGCACTGTCATGGAAACTGCTAGCATACTGAATAAATAGACAACTTTGGGGGTCCATGGCAACTCTATTTCTCTGTCCATGTACTTTTTGACTGTTTGATAAAGAAAGCCTCCTCAACCAACATGATTGGTGAATAGTTCACTTGGGTCTGCGATCCTCTTCATATTACCAAAAATCTGTTCCCTTAATATTACTACACAAGACATATTACAGGGGGACAAGGAAAAGATTACTAAAAAGAGAGCAGAAGATAGCTACAGATAGGAGAAAGTCAGCTGCGTAAACAGGAAATATAGAAAATACTGGGTAATGCAGGAATAACAAACATTAGATAGGGGAGTTGAAAAGAAAGAAGATAGTATAAAATACATAATACACATACTTTTACTTGTGGGAAGAGGTAAAAGTAAGAAATTAAAATAAACATGACTTACTGGGGCCAGCAGGACCATAGGCCATGGCCGCAGGGCTGGTGGAAGTGGTGATAGTAATAGTAATCCCACCTGCTGTGGTGCTGGTGGTGGCATTTGTTTGGTCCTCCGATGCCCTCTTGCCCTTGGGTGCTTATGAAAGGAATAAAGAAGATTCAAATGAATTATTAGTGGTAGGCTCTACAAAAAACATTTTGATAGGCACAACATTGTACTTTCTAATTCAGACAGCCTAATCCTAGGTCCTAAACTAAAATTACATTTTGAACTACTCACTACTCATGCATTACAACAAATGATCTTTGCTACTCCGTCCCCTTTGAGGGGTCATGGCAGTCTCCCCTTTGAATACTGCACATCAGGTACATTTGAACTGTACAAGCTACCTAAAGGCACAGAGCAGAACACTAACACCAGGAGCATGGTCTGGCCATGGATGATGATGGGCGCTTGCTAGCAGAGCTGCACATGCCGGAGTGTTCTCGGGGAACAGAAGAGGGACACTGACGACTGTGTGGGCTTCACATGTATCAGCTCCCATCAACCCCCTGCTCGTATAGGCCTTATTGAGGGGTCTAATCATCACCACTGACTTGCACTGCAGAGGACCCGACAGCTTCAGCTGGGGCCACGCAGGAGGGCCTGCAACCTGAGGAAGAGGAATGCTCTCGATTTTGAGTGTGTGGTGCTTCCTCATCGTGCACACGGGACACTGCCTGCTGGCAATGGTGCACTCGTGTCCACAGTGCACCACTGTGAAATTTTCACCGACTGCCCCACTAGGGGACCTGGACCTCTGAACCTTTTGTCCTCATTTTTTGCCAGTGCAGCCTTACACCGGCCGCCTGCTCTGAGCCCATGCGAGTCGGCCTGAATCATTGGGGAGCCTCTCACCAATATTTCAAGACGGGCCACGAGGATTCACTGCGGCCCATCAGGAAGTTTAGGCACGGCCCGCCTTTCAACTTGTGCAATCCGGTGAGTGACGTAAATCGGGCCTCCCTCCTCAGCAGCATGCGGGGGCCTGCACCATTCCTCAGCCACCTGGGGCCTCATGATTAAACCACATCCTCGCACTTCAGCAGGCATTTGGCACCTTTCTGACCCCTACTTCCAGGAGCTGGGTAATCGTGCAATCCTCCTTGTTTCCTACGCTTAGGCATACACATTCACGGCGGGGCCTCTCCCTCACAGACCAGGAGCCTGCTGCCATGGGGGCCTACTCTGAGGACGCCCAGCCACACAGAGGCGTGCAGCCAGCCCTGGGCCTACAATGTTGCTTCCACATGGGCCGCGCAACCCTATTGCGCCATATTGCGCCCCATCTCCCCTCCCTTACCCTACTACACCGGACTGAGCATGGCTGACCCACTCTGCCAATAGCCTCCTTGGGGGTCCCACTTTCAGCCATGGCCATGCATTACTGGACTATGGGCCCCCAGGGTGAGAGAGGTGATACTTGCGGGCCTACAACAACCACATCTAGCATGGCGCCCCCCAGAGGGCCCTGAATATCGGACCCCCCATTGCACTGTTTCGCATCACCCCTAGGGTCCCCCAACGGCACCTCCTGGAGCCTGGGATCTTCCTCGAAGCACTGCTTCTCCCACCTCCTTTGACCCCCGCAGTTGGAGTGATTCCCACTAGTGGGGTGACCCACTCCCATCGAAACACATGTGGAAGGACCTGGGGCATACCTCCTTGTCTGGACGATAACTCCCAGATGCATCACCTCTGGGTACTCTTTCCCCCTCAGAATGCCTCCTCCTAACTGACCGCCCTCGCAGGTGACTGACCATCTGCCATTCAAGTTTTAAGGTGTCCTGGGAGTCAGGACCTTTTCTTCTTTTTGTTTCTCGACCTGGCGATGCCCTCCGGCAAGTCCTCTGGAAAATCCTCTGGTCAGTTGCTTTTCTCAGAGGCAGTCTCTCAACAACCACAACCACAACCACAATACCTCACTACTGACACCAAATCCATCCAAGCCGACATCGCCAGCTTTCAGAACAAGGTGGAAGGGATGGAGCACAGTCTTACGGCTGTGGAGGACCCTTTCAACTACATACCAGATAAGGACCAGGAAATCTTGTACCTACAGAACAAACTCACAGACCTGAAAGATAAAAGCCGGAGGCACAATGTCTGATTCTTGGGGTTCCCAGAATGTGTTGAGGGAACAGTTGTTAGAGGCTTTTTCAAAGACCTTCTTCCCATGCTTCTAGGACTTACCTTCTCTCCCCCCTAGAGATACAGTGAAATCACCGTGTGGACCCCCTTCATCTGTACTCGTCGGCAAGGGTGCATCCTCCATAGCCTGCTTTCTTCACCATGAGCAGACAATTGCTGGTTGCTGCTCAATCCCACGGCACATACATCTTTGAGGGGAGTAAAAGCTGCATTGTCGACGACTTTTCACGGGAGACCAAAACAAAAGAAAGACCTTATCTGGCTATCCAGCCTCAGTTATGAAAACGGTACATTACGTTCGGACTGTTCGAGCCTGCCCGTATGTGGAACACATGGATGACAGGTCCAAAGACTTCTTTGACGTAGATGCCATACGCTTCTTTCCTGAGGGACTCTCTGATCATGACATGGACCTCGCACCACTGAACTCAACTGCTGCCCCCGCCCTTCAGGCACATTCTCTCCCCCTACCACCTATGGTGGACGCTGGAGTTCTGATAGGGGTCGCAACCTGGGCAGGGACCTGAAACAACTGACCTGGACTCAGGCTGGCAGGGAGATGGCCCTCAAAGCGGTGGCAGCCATTACTCAGGCCCTGGGCTGCAAGAAATCCTGATCCCCAGGATCAGGCTGTTGCAGAGACTCACTTTTCTTTGCAGCAAATAAAGTTCCCCTGCCCCGACGGCTGCATTACGAGGCCCTCGGCATCCTCAGGATGGATGGATGAGTATAATGTTCTTGACTGCACATCTCTCATCTGCTCTTTTAAATTGCCATGTTATTTGATGGTTATTTCTGACTAGCTGTAATTAATTTTGTTTTACGATGCTCTGTTCTGCATGGCTATGGTCCTATTTTTCTATGTTATGCTTTGCTGTGCGATATTTTGCCGTACTGAACAGTTTGTTGCTGTAGAAAATATGACTGGCTTGCTCATCATTATTAGCATGTCGCCGCTATGCACCTGGCGCGACCAGCTCCCATCACTGCTCCCAGGGGCCAGATTTATCAAGGGTTTTTTACTGTCCTTGGTTCTAAGGATTGTTTTTGTGCAGGGAGGTGTCTTCTTCCTGCACAAAATCAAATGAGGGTGCTGCGTAATATGGCAACCTTACACCATGGCACAAGGGTGCCTGCATTGGCAGTAGGCAGCATTCGGAGCATCAGCATAGGGAGAAGGTTAAATGTGAATTTATTGATGTGAGTGGGACACACTAACATTAAAATAAACACTTACCTGAGCATGGTACCACGCTCATAAATAAAATGTCTTTTTGAACCAGAGGGCACATGTGCCCACGATAATTGTTGCAGATATATATATATATATATATTAGCTACTGGCAGTCCACAGTAGGTAGATATAGTTAGGATCTAGTTTCCATAGGAAAAGCATTTTTTGACTTGGCTATAACTTAAGGGTCATGTGACCAATCTGCATGAAATTTTGCCAAAAAAGTCTCATGGTGGGTACTATTGATTGGGAGTGATCTGTGCAGTGTGGACTGAGAATTTGGGGTTCAAAATAAGGTTGATTTTGTAATGTTAATTCCCATAGGATCATTTAGCCAGCTCTACTGCCCGAACTACTGAACGGACTTACACCAAATTTGGCTGGGAGGTAGATGTTGGTTCAAGAAAGTGCCTTTTGCTTATTTGGTATAAATCTGTTGAGTAGTTTTTGAAAACTTTACGTTTCAAATTATAGTGATATCTCTGGCTGCAGATATTTCACAGTGGTTTGAGATTAATTGTGAGTTTGCGGGAATGCTCTGATTGGCTGGATGGAACCTGAACAGAAAGTTGCAGCCGCCATTTTATTGCTCGGGAACGGTTCCCTCGGCTGAAAATCTATGTGAAAGACCTCATAAGCGGTCAGGGTGGAGATACTCTGACCCCCTGGTTGAGAAATGGAGGTTAGTGACAGAAGTCATATGTTCAAAATTGATTTTTATAATTGTGTGTGATATTCGCAATGCTGCAGCAACCGCCAGCCTGGCCCCGATGTACCATTGCAGGGACATCGCGACTATCAATGTTGTCGCGAATATTGGTGGAAATATTAAAAAGATATATCAATGAATCATTAGTATGCATTGTTATAGAGATATTGATAAATGCTTTTATAGAGTTATTTACTGTGATGGTTAGAATTAATTATATAGTTATACATTTTTTTATGTGGTGGCCGGTATTGAATTCCGGCTTTTGCTTTCTGCTTTTGCGACGTCACTTCAAAAATGGAAAATTGGTTTTAGAAATGGTTGTTCTAGAAATACATTAGATAATCATGAGTTTAAAGTGTACAGTAATAAACCTCCAGTGTGTAGAATACTGCAATGTGTGTGCATATATGTGATTTCACTTTATGGGAAAGGAGCGATCATCGCGGTAAACAACGCTGTCACGATACCCAGAATAACCTTGAAAACTGAAAACAGGTCTGAAAGATGGTTTTTAAAGAAACCTAGTACAAAAATATATTTTTAAACGTGCTTTGAAAGAAGTATGTATGTAGTAATGTGTGTAGGGCAGTGTTCAGAATGGATTTTTTACATATTATTTTTGGATGTGGTGGTGGCCATTAAATGTCAGCTTTCGTTTTCCGTTTTCGCGATGTGTCTAGGGGACTGCGATGCTGTCGCAAAGATTCCCAAAAACTAAAGGAGAAAAAAACCTTTAGAGAAAATCTTCCCAATATTTCGGGTAATAGGGTGGCTCTGACAAGAGTCGTTGTGTTGGTTGTATGAATATGGCTGCTAAACACATAAGACCAGATGCAGAGGTTCAGTTAGTTAGAAACACCCTGTTGCCTTAATTTCTATAAATTCCATGCATGTCAAAACGCAGATTGTTATAGATACAGTCCATACAATGGTCTCTGAAGAATGCAGAAACAGTTTTATTAACATGTTTCCTGGCTTTGTCAATCTGTGGACAGAATTGATTTGACCGATTCCATTTCTGAATTTGGCATTTATTAGAGTACACCAAGACAGTGTGAGGGGAAAGTGACATCAGTTCTGTAAAGGTTTCTTTCATTGGGATTTCCAGCCCTACCCCAGTCAATGTGCCTAGGTCGTTGCCACCACAGTGCATAATCATGAGGTGAGGAGCTTAGGAACCCACAATGGATTTAACTAAAGCCAGCAACTGATGAAACTTTAACCCTCTATGGCCAAACCAAGTAATCTGCACATTTGGCAACCCCTAGTCTCTGTCAATGCCTCTCTTTTTTGCAGGCTCTTTAGCCCAATAGCTATAGCTGTGGTTCACAATCCATACTCTAAGCATTTTGAAGTGAAGGAGCAGTAGTAGTCAGAAGTCTGGACCTGATTGAGGTAATTTTCCAAAATAATAAAAGTCTTATTATTGGCTGTTGTTTAAAAAAAGAAATGTAATACACCAATTGATATGCTTTTGGATATGTGGAGTAAACCACACCTGCTGTATCTCATTTCAAAGTAGCATGTTCCTTCTAGAAAGTGCTGTGCACTTGTGACCTACTGGTTCTACTGGATTGTTAGGTTCACAGAGGTAAAAGTGCATGGAGTAAGGGTGTTAAAGAGACAGAACATTTTTTTAAATGTTGCAGAATGATGACACAATTTAAGAAATGGCTAGCTTTATTTTCCAACTCAGGACTAAGTGATAGACTGTTGTGTAGTATTTTTTTTTTTTTTTTTAAATGAACCTAGATATAGGTTTGGACTTTTTTTCGCAATTCCTCTGCGATCATTGCAAATACACCTCGAACACACATAGATAAGAATCTGTTTTTGAAAGGTGGGGGAGGGTTCACAGATACTAACCATTCACAAGTTGAGATAGTGCAGTCTAAAATGAAAGACATGATTTCATTTGCAGCCTTTCTTAGATCACAGAGTGTAAAGTTGAAGAGGTTGCCATTTCATGGTCGCTTTGTATGAGAGTGGTGTACCATTCTTGTGCTTATATTTTACAAATGCTAACAATTTCAAACCTATTCAGAAAGAGCTAAAACCACAATATAATCCACAAACTGAGTTCACTGGTATGTACATAACTTTTTATTTCTTTATAAAAATTATATTAGAAATGAAGATGTATAGGTAGTTTGATAAAAAAAGAGTATCACAGTGATATGAAGAAATATATCAGATGAACTGTATATATTAGACGCTATGTGATGAATGTTTTGGGAAGTAAAAGAAAAATGAATGAGTCCCTCTTTATTACATTGTGTACTTTATTGAAAAAAATAGTATAGTAGTGTGGAAAGTTGCAATGAGGAACTAAGAATGTTTTAAATGTCTAAATATTATGTGCAAAAGAGATACATCTGCAATTTGCATTCTGGGAGTTGTAGTACTTTTAGTAACATTATTAAACAGGAGTAGTGTAGTCACAAATAAAAGATGAGAACATGTTGTCTGCCTGTATATGAATTAGAGAAAAGTAATACTTGTTAGGTATATATTGGGAACTGTGTGCCAATGTGGTTTATAACTTATATGATTGTTTAGCATATTAGTTAAAATGGTGAGATATGGTTCTCTTGGTTGCAGATAGCTATATTTACAGTGGGACTTTTGTGTTTAGTTAAAGATGTAGAAAGGTATATGTTTTTGCAAAGATGTCTTGAAGGTGTACATCACATATATGTGTACACGGCGATCTGTGTTCACTAAGGTTGATAAAAATGTCATGTATATGGTTAGGGTGGTGTTTTTTCTTTAAACATGGTTTGTTTAAAATTGAGAATGATTAATAGTGCAGAATGCCTTGAGAGGTCTTGTGCTAGCTTCATTTGGAGTGTAACTTTTGTTTGAAAATGCTGAATATATTTTTTAGAGGCAGAAGACGTATTTGAGAAATGATGTAGCTATACCATTCACAAAAGGTTTTGTACTCTGATTTTCTTTAATTGTTGTTTTCTGTTTTCGAAACTTAGTGATGCATGTGTATGCTCAGTAACAAAGCAATGTATGCTGCTAGAGAGCCATGTATGTATGCAATTATATACTAAGTGTGATATCTAGACTTCAGTCACACATAGATTAGTAGAAAAGCATATATATAGTAAAACAGGTAGTTTGATAGTGACAGAAGGAGATAACCAATGAGTCAGATATATAGTCACAGCTGTTATGTAGCTAACAGTAATGAAGATACTTTCATAGTCAGGGAGTAGTCAGGTACTCATGCAATCAGCCAAACACTAGTGAGGAAGTCATCAAATCAGTTATTTAGTATCCATGGAGTTATTCAGTTACCTAGACACTACACATGTACTCTTGCAATCAGGCAGGCAGAAATTATGTAGTCATTCAACTATGGAAGCACTACGTTTCATTTATCTAATCACCCAGACAGTAACCATTTACTTATGCAATTATGCAGCCATTGTAACACTTGCGCAGAAGCTATGCAGTCATCTAAGCACACTTACAACCCATGCAGTCATTGAAATACTGAGGTATACGCATGAACTCATGCAAACACTCAGGTACTAAAATGTACTCATCTAATTACGTGGAGAGTACTATTGTGGTAAACATGTTATTTATACAGTAGCTATGTACTCATTTACTTACTGAGAGAATACCCTTGCACTAATACAATCACCCCAGTAGTATACTTACTTTTATCCAATCTCTCGAGGTTTAACAATGGAGTCATGCAATCACTCAGACACTAGTCATGCACCCATGTAATCAGCCAGACATTACTGATGTACTCATTGAATTACCCATGTAGTGAGCGAAACACCAAGGCACTACCTGTTTGCAGAACCAGAAACACATGGGCAACAGGCAAGTAGTCATGCAATCACTGAAAACATTACTCATGCACTCATCCTATCTGCTAGGTTCTATGCATGCACTTAAACAATCATGTATGCACTCTCTATGTACTGTATAAATCATGTATGTACTAATTATGAACTCCTGCAATCATCCAGACACTAAAGTTGCACTCATTTAATCATCCAACCAATATCTATGCATGTATTCAATTATTGAGCCATTAGGTATGAGTTTATCTAATCATAAACACTACTCATACAAACACCCAGATAGTAGTGATATAACCATGTAAACATGCAGGCAGTAACTATACAGCTATGGAAGGACTCATGGAGTTCTGATATACTCAGGGAATAATCTAGGCAATGCCTGTATCCTCAAAGAATCACGCAGGTACTATGTAAGTGAGCCCTGCGGAGAGCGGAAGGGGCGAGATATATCCAGAGAGGCAGCACCTGAGGCCTGACAGAGCTGTGCTCATCCAGCGCGGTCAAAAACTGAGAGAGGCCCGCGGGAGGAGCTGGACGTGAATGACGGGGTGGCCGAGGGGATATGGAGCACTTCATCATCTCTTCTCTGCCGGAAACCCCGGGGACCTCCCTCAGGAGATAAACGCTAACTCGTACGAGCACCAAGACTTAGCTCTCGCACTGCGTACCTACCCGTAGACAACACTTAGAACAGCACAGCGGGACCAGCAGCACCAAGCAGAGGTATGTGGGGGCACCCACTAGAACCCCTGCATGAGAAGGGCTACCGCCGGGGTGCCCCGGAAGACGTTCACTAGTCCCAGGGGAAGAACCAACCGGGTGCTCCACCCTCCTGCCGGAGACTTGGAGAGAAATCTGGAGGAACAAAATAGTCCCTGAGATCGCGGGACACTTGAGGAAACACGTACTAGCAGTGGAGGTGAAAGGGCTGGGGTGGGGCCCACGCAGACTGCGGGGAACACGGCGGCACATGTGCACTCAACATAGCAGCGAGATCTTTGCGGCGGCGCGGGGGCACTGCTCCGCACCTTGACAAGAGACGCGGGCATGTGATGCGGAGACTGGCCCTGGCACACCGCTTTGGCCATCACCTACCCAGCCGGACTTCGGACATTTGTCTCAACTTTTTCTCCACTGATGTCTCCTTCCAATGGACTCCCAGCTCCCCCTGTTCTTTTTGAATCTTGAAACTCATCCGGCAGAGCCCGAACCGCATGGCCGATTCCTGGTGGAGCTGCACCGACAGCTACAGGGGAGATTGGCCCTGGCACACCGCTTTGGCCGTCACCTACCCAGCCGGACTTCGGACATATGTCTCGCCTTTCTCTCCGCCGCTGTCTCCTTCCAAGGGACTCCCAGCTCCCCCTGTTCTTTTTGAATCCTGACACTCGTCCTGCCAATAACTCCTGTATTGAATTTGTAATTTTTCTGTAATTAATGTGAATTTTTCTGTAACTGATAACAAGCTATTTCCTTATGTAAAGCGCTCTGATACCTCCGGGTCTAGCTAGCGCTATATAAAACTCTCTACATAAATAAATAAATAAATAAATAAATGTATGCACCTTTTCAATCATCCAGGAAGTATTCATGTATTCAACCACAAATACATGTTTTTAAAAGCTTTACTGAAGAATATGTAGTCTTTTAGAACCATCTTCTGAATTATATGTGCAAGGTGTGATATACTCTTTGGATGCAGTTGGAAGAATTAGTGAGGTATGTGCTTTGATAGACATTAATGTGCAGATTGTTATATGCACTGTTTACCAAAATTTAAAAAATCTGATACATTTAAGTAGAACAGTACTGAGAAATTAGACCACTAACACAGTGGTAGAGAGAGACATCCAATAGCTCTTATTACTGTGTTTTTGTATTTATAGTGTTGATACACTATGTACTTGAACACTAGGGGCTACATTTAGAAGAAAGTAATGCAGTGCGGAGCTGCAAGCCATTTGGCTGTGCCATGCTGCATTACTTTCAACAAATACCAAAAATATGCCAATGCTGCACTTTTATTGAACATTACCTTTCACAAAGTGTATTGACTCAAACAATATCACTGGTGACTACTTTTTCAGTCAGATTTAATCAAAAACGTTTACTCAAATTACATTACATTTTTTCTTACAAAATACATTCCACAAACCTAAAAGCACATCTCATAGTAATGTCCACATTGTCTTTTGAACATATATTTTCTTTTTTACATTTGAGACACCTCCTAACGTGTTGAATCAATATTGACATACAAATCCCTTACTCACTATTCACTCATACCCATTCAATCCCATTCATGTCAATTTGGCACATTGAACAAACCCAAATAATATTAAATACATATACACAAAAAGACCATCAACATAAACAGTATTAGTGATTTTTTAAGAACATTAGACTCTGTTTTTTATTTTTACTAATAGATTGGCCTCAGAAAATAAGGTCTACGCGTTTCGAGCCCCTTTTCTTGCTGGGACTCTCGTCAGGACCGATATACACTGAAAGAAACAAACAAAACTTTGTTTACCCAATGACCTGACCAAACTTGCCTCGAACCTCTAAAAGTGCTTCCCTTGTTTTTCAGCTTTTATCTTTGTTGGAAACGAAGGGATTGGAATAGATAGAGCAGCCTCTTCAGCGTGGATCCCCCTGTTGACCAATAGAGCGTTTGGAAATTTCCCTTTAAAGTCGCCGGCTATTATTACATTCCTTTACTTTCTCAAGAACTAGGTCTGCGTCATCTGCGTCGGTATTTTGCTCCTGTGAAATTCCCTGTTCGACTGGTGCTGTTTGATCAGTCATTTTTGGAGTGTTGGTAAAGAATCTTGTTATGTCTACATTTACCGGAACTGCTCCAATATGATATGCTTTGCACTTACTCTTTCTCGTGGACTGAGCCGTGCCCAGTCTTTTCATGTGAACTGGTCAGGATCATTTTTTTTTTTAAGCCATGCCATACAAGGGGTGAAATGGGCAAGTTAGGCTAATGTAGCTATTAGTATTGCTGCTCTGTGTGCCACGCCTGGGGCAGGGAGGGTGGGAGGGTGATGAGGATGGGGGAGTTCTTCTTTTGGCTGGGTTTATCTCGGATGTGGTCATCAGTCTTATTTGTTATGGTCCATGTTACACGCCATCGATTAGTTCTGGCCAGCACCAACAATGGAATGTGGAGGCTTCATCTTGTATGGTTTGCTTGCTATGGTATCTCCAACTGCAACCCCTCCCTATGTACTACACTCTGGTCGTTGGACTTGTTTAACTGCCTGTATGATGACTGTGGGACAGCGCTGAGCTGAGGGCAACGTGACAGCACGGAAGGCCACTGAAAGTCATGGAAAGCCAGAGATTTGTGGACCCCCGCAGCCTGAACTGCTGACTGGTAGGATCCGATTGCTTGCCGCTTTTAAGCTCCTAAGCTCCTAAGCCATTTAGTCTTGGATATTCACACGCTCCATGCCCACAGGATATTAGGATAGGACACCAATCTATCCCTATTCCCCACTATCTTTTACTTAGAGGTTGTCATCCAGGTGAAGAGTGACAATCCTAAGTAGTTTCTGGCACTCTGAGCATTCTGCTACTGGCTGCTATTGGTTCCTGCTTGTACCTGTTTATAATCAGGCATACTAGTGCTCAGAGAGACTGAACCTGCCACTATCACAGGAGAGGCTTACACAAGTCCATCCCTAAAACTCACCTGAGGACTGGTGGGAGCGGAGCAGGGGCTGTTGGCGCACGCTGGGGAAGGCGGACGCTTCCTCCGCGTTGCTGGGCTGATTGCGCTGCTGGTCAGAGGGGACTACCACTCCCAGCATCCCCGGCAGCATCACCGCCCCCCACGCATGACGACTTCCGCGCCTGGAGGCGCTTAAAACTGAACGGCTCCCTCGGTGGAGCGGGTGCCACTATCACAGGAGAGGCTTACACGAGTCCATCCCTAAAACTCACCTGAGGACTGGTGGGAGCGGAGCAGGGTCTGTTGGCGCACGCTGGGGAAGGCGGACGCTTCTTCCGCGTTGCTGGGCTGATCGCGCTGCTGGTCAGAGGGGACTACCACTCCCAGCATCCCCGGCAGCATCACCGCCCACACGCATGATGACTTCCGCGCCTGGAGGCGCTTAAAACTGAACGGCTCCCTCCGCGTCGCGGGACGCGCACGGGCGGCGCCCGGGCAGAGGGCGGGCCGTCTGTGGCCGTCGGGGGCCGAAGGAGGCCGGGCCAGGCCATCCCTCTTGGTTACCATACCCGGCGATTTGACAGTGAGTCTTGACCATTGTGACACAGGGTGTGTAAAAACTATCACATCGCCCTGTCATTCGAGACGCAGCCACTGGGATTTGATATCCTGCCTGTATTGTCTTGTGCGAAAGTGGTGACAGGGGCGGAGGGGTTAAAACGGTTGTTACCCCACGTTGGGTGTTGTGAAGGGTGGGGCTGGTGGGGGGTGATCAAGTTCCCCCACGATACCTCTAAGGGCAGGGTCAAATTGGCGCTGGGAGTATGACAGGCAAAACGGTCACGCGCTCGATCAGGGCAAAGCAGAACACTCCACCTGTGCCGCAGGGGCATAAAGTTGCTACTAGTTCACCACTCCCTGTCACTATGCAGCCTACAGCCATTGATCGTATGCTCAAAAGAGCGCTAGGGGCGGTGTCTAGTGAAATTGAGCGCACAGAGAGGCGTCTTTCCATAACTCCAGCATCTGTCCCACTTGTAGGCACCCAAGACTATGGTCAGGAGGTCTTGTTAATTACATCCCCTAGCCCTGTAGAGCCAAGTGAGCAGGACATCCCATGTGCCCAACCGACTCCCAGCAGGAATAGGGAGGTCGAAGGCCCAGCTAAAAGCGCCACTACGCAAAGGAAGAAGAAAGGCTGCCCAAAGAAGCGGATTACTAAAAATAGCACAGAGAGCCCCTCCCATCCTGTGAGTAGTAAGAATACTGGGGTTGAGCGAGCAACACAGACAATCGCTCAAGTAGAGCCTCCAATATGGTTGTCGCAAATCACGTCTGATTTACAAGCCCAATTAGAAACATTTATTGTAAACCAGTTGAAACCACTGGCAAGTAGGCTGGATAAGATTATGAGTGAACTAAAAAACAGGGAGAAAAAAATTAGTACAGTAGGGGAATCAAGCAACTCCATCAGTACCCCAGACACTAACGCAGTACCCCAAAGGGAGATGAACATTAGTAATAAAGGGGTCGCACACATAACAACTGTACAGACCCACAAAGCCCCGGCCTTTCAACCACAAGGGGAGCAGATCACTGACCCAAGAGATAGGGGAACGCACACTACTAATGGCCCAGGCATGCAACAACTGGACAGGCTATCCCAACTCTCTGCGGAGCCTATAACACGAATAGCACACAAAGAAGAGAGGGCTCCCACATTAAACCCCTTTAACGTACTTCCCATTATAAACTTGCCACCTGAGTCATGTCCGCTTGTGGTAGTGTTTGCTGGGGTCCCGGAATTAAAATACGATCAGAGGGAAACACACCAGGAGCTAAAAAATAAACTCATCCGTTGGTTGACTCAAAATAGACCACTAGCACCTAATCAAGATGGGGAAATCCTATTGGTCAGGAGAGTGAATTGGATAGGACGTAGACCCAAAAATATAGAAGGCAATTGTATTATTGCCAACTTTAGGGATAGGGGGGTGGTTGAGCATATCATCAGACAGGGGCCACCTGGGCGTGTGAGTGGTATAAAGCCGCTGTCACTCAGTTACTTTTATCCAAGGCAGCAGGAAACCTATGAGGGACAGTATAACACACGGAGAAGCGGGGAGGGCTCATACTTGACCCTAAATAGGGTCCCAAATGGTACACGAGGAATGGCTGGGATCTGGGAAGGTGGACACCCAAGCTGGGTAAACAGGTTCAGCCCACTAAGGTCCCTAGATGAGAATGACTGACTAATTGCCCCATACACTCTGGTAAAGCCGACTGTCAAAGATTACAAAAATTTTGACCCGGACGCACTCTTTTTTTGGCCAAAGAGGTTAATCAGGCAACACCAGAGGGGGGCAGGTGTAGGAACCTAATAAAGACCTCGGAAGCCTCTAATTCTACTGCCAAGGGACGTCCGTATGTACCCCTGGGACCAGGAGATATAGTCCCAAATCCAACACAGCAGGGCAAGGATTTGCAGAGACCACCGCATAGGAACCAAGATGGGTTGCCTAACACTTCTCAAGGTGTGACCGGGCCAGGGCCCGATAACAGAGTGGAAGAGGGACTGAGAATCATTTCATGGAACATAGCAGGTCTTGCAGGTAAATTTGTTAATGTGGAATGGCGGCAATACATGGTCCATTTCCACATAATCTGCCTGCAAGAAACCTGGGTAACAGACAATTCCCAATTTCACCTGGATGGATACAAATGTTTTTTCATCCCAGCACAAAATTCCTCTTCAGGTCGAGCCAAGGGAGGTTTGTCCACGTATGTAGACCTAAAAATACAAGGTGAATGGTCCAGTGTGGACTGGTTCGCTTGGAATATTCAGGCCTTGAGGTTTAGAAACAAAGGTTTAAGGCTAGTGCTGTTTAATGTGTATAACACTGGTCCTCCTGGAAATGACATCCCTATCATGGGGGAACTAGACTCCAGATTGAGCCAAGAGCTGGCACCTGTTAACGGTGCCTTGGCCCCATCGACATTAGTAGTGGGTGATCTGAACTGCCACTTATGCCCCTTATTGTTTCCGATTAATGCAAGTTGGTCACAATGCCCAGTGAAAAGAGGTCCCCATTTTAGCCACTCACCGAGTGGCACAGAACTGGGAAAGCTCCTTCATTCTTACGATTTGGAACACACGATTGATATGATACCACTGGGGTTAGATGGCACTCTCCCCCCCACTTTTAAAGGGAGAGGGTGCTCCTCTTATATAGATTTTATCCTCGCTTCTAGATGTTTAAAGCATCGGATCACTGAAGTAGGAATCGAGTGGAGCCCCTTTAGCGACCACAATCCCTTGGTCATGGAGTTTTTGTACCTGGCAAAACAAAAGTCTAGCCCAGTCGGGGGTATCTCCGAGAGAGTGACGGACCAAGGCAGAAGACTTAGGTGGGCGAAACTAGACGGGGAAAGATTTTACCGATCCCTAATGGAAAAAGGTAAATCACTCATTGATGAGTGTCTAGATCTCTCTGTCGAAGGGGCCCGCTTAACACACGTATTTGGCCAAATAACTAACCTGGTGGAAGGGCTACTGTGGACTAATGCGCCAAAAAAAAAACAACTCGAATTCTCCGCGATGGTTTGATGGGGACTGCACCCGAGCCCTGAGGGAGTTAAAAAAAGCCCTTAGTAGTAAACCCAGGGACCCAACGAAAGTCCACACGAGTAGACTAAATTATAGGAAGGAGCTAAATAGAAGGAAAGTAGCTCTGCAGGGGGAAGCGTGGGCGGCCTTGAGGGAGGCCTCCGAAAAAAGGGATATAACGGAATTTTGGAGAATAATAAACACTCCGTGTTTTCAAGATAAAAACGCACCAGAGGTTGCCACAAACATCCTACCGGAACAGTGGACAGCCCACTTTGAGGGCCTTTATAACCACGGGGAGGTAGACAGGACAGAGGAGAGGAGGGTGGTCATGCAGGGACAGGTACTGGAGTTCACCCTGGAAGAAATTGTCTTGGGCATCGAGGGACTAACTAAAAATAAATCCCCGGGCCCAGATGGGACCCCCCCCGGACCTGTTTTTGAGTAATGTGGAATTATGGGCCCCCATCTTAACCAGAGTAATAAATGCGGCCATTTTGGTAGGTCTGCCTCGGTCTTGGTCGCTGGCCATTATAGTACCGATTTTAAAAAGGGTAACAGAGATAACCCCCAATGTTATCGCCCAATCTCCCTGATAGATGTCACAGCTAAAATTCTAGGAAGAGTTATTCTGAATCGACTGACCGAATGGGCCGAGGATAATAACATCATCTCGGACGTCCAGTACGGTTTTAGGACCGGCAGGTCCACTAGTGACCAATGCTTGAACCTCTATATATTGATCGCCAAGTACACCAAAACCAGTAACAAAGCCATTTACCTGGGGTTTATGGACTTGGCCGCTGCATTCGACCATGTTAACAGGAACAAGCTGTGGGCGATGATGAATCATTTGGGAATTGACCCAGGTATAATCTGTACTCTGAGGGAATTGCATAGAGAGACATCTGCCAGAGTACGTTACAACATGGAAGGGGGGCTGACCGAGTCTTTTAGATGTACTAGCGGTGTGAGGCAAGGCTGCATATTGGCCCCTTTTTTATTCTCGTTATATATTAACAACTTAGAACAGTCCTTGACCAACCTAAAAACAGACTGCCCAAGGGTCGGAACACGTAACATCCCGGTGCTGCTGTACACAGATGATGCGGTCCTCTTGGCGCGTACCCCAAAAAGTTTGCAGACTCTAATTGATGGGTTCGTTAAATTCATGAAGGCGCTAGACCTGTCTGTCAACTTTAAAAAATCTTATGTAATGACAGCGGGTCACAAACCACGGACTAGCTTCCGATATAGAATTGGAACACATACACTAGAAAGGGTGCAATCTTTTTCGTACCTAGGCGTGCTCTTTGATGAGTCTTTGAAATTTGCCCCTCTGGTACAGGAAAGGTGTGACAAATTGGTGGCATCAACTGGGGCTATAGCAGGCTTTGGGAGGAGAGTTGGTCGATGGTGCCCGGAACAATCAATGAACCTTTATGGCTCAACGTGCTGTCCCAAAGCCATGTACGGCTCAGAAGTGTGGGGTTTTATAAATCTTGACTTATTGCAAAGGGAGGAAAATAAAATCTTTCGCTCAATATTGAAAGTCCCTAATTGAACTCCAGCCGTTATAGCCCATAGAGAACTAGGAAGACCTTACTTAGAGGATCTGATTAAATTTAGACCAATCCTGGCCTGGTTGAAAATCTGGATTAACCCTGAAGCCGCGTTGAGTAGGCAGATCCTAAAAGATTGCCTTGGGAGAGATAAAAGCTTGAATATACCATGGCACATGTATGTTAAAACTAGTTTGGAAAATATGGGCTTCAAGGAGTTGTACTTAAACCCTTCAGGGATTACTTCACAGGATAAGCTTAATCTCAAGAGAATTTTTTGGGACCAAAGATCTCGTTAGATTCACAGTGGAAGGGTTCAAACCCTCAGTGAGTGTTTACAGTAGGCTTGAAACCACTGATGGGATGGAACCGTATCTTTGTGTCGTGTATAATGCTCAAGAAAGGTTTTTAATGTCACGTTTTAGGCTCAATTTTTTACCATACCTGTTAGCTGATCCTGCTGGTTTTAGCCATTCAATTGAGCAGAAGGGTGCCTGCGGCTGCGACAACAAGTCTCCGCAGGACACCCTTCATTTTGTACTTCTATGTCCTCTATATGCAATTCCAAGACGTAGATTTTTAAAGGAAATTTAAAAAAAGGCCAGGTTCACTCGAGCCAAAGAGGCACTGACTTATCTACAAAGGGCTAGTGACCCGTTAACATTGTGTTCTGTTATTAGTTTCTTAAAATTTGCACTAAGATTAAGGGTAACCAGAGGATAGAATTACTCGTGAATCCTGCAGGATCCCCCACTTGTCATCTTGCTTAAGCTCTCATGGTGGCTTTATTGTGAATAATGAATTATTTTATGTATATAGATTCAGTCAATATTCTTGTATAATGATTTAATATTATTTTAATTGTATATATGTGTAATCTTTTATGATGGTTTTTAACCACCGAATAAAGAATTATTGAATTGAATTGACTGCGGGAATCACATTTTGTATGTGTTAGTTGCTTTTGCTGTTACTTGAATAAACATATTTAAAAAAAAAAAAAAAAAAAAAGGGGGGGGTGAAATGGGCAAAGGATCATCTGGTTTTATTGAGGGGTACTACAGCAAACTTCCTTTGCCCCCTGCCTGCTGTGGTGTTGTTCCGTTTTTTATTTTATTGGAGGCACAAGAAAGTGACAGAGAACGATGAAAGGAAAAAAAATTCAAAGGTGTGGCAAAAGGTGGTGAACTGAAGCAGCCTCCCCAGTGTGCAAGCAGCACCGGCGAAGTGCCTGCTGTTTCCGGGTTACCGAGGGTGGCTGTGCCTCTTGCCTCACTCACTTGCCTTGCTTACCAGGCCCTAGCTATGCCCTTCAAACCCCTTTGAGTGAGCCTGGTAGCGTTAAGGGCTGTTTACTGAACATTGGTCGCTGGGCTTTTAAGTGTGGTCTGGATAGGCTGACCACCGTATTTCACCTGGGGGCGGCCCAGACTAAATGCGCGGCATGCAGGGGGTCGGCGCTATGGTGCTGTATTGGTGGGTAAACTGGCTACTTCTGGCATGTAAAGAGGAGGCCCAGCCTTACCGTGAGTAGTGATGAGGAGATGTAGGAGAAATTTCGCAATTTGGGCAATTGCCACCAGCTTCAGCACGCCTCTCTTGCCGCCGCTGCTGTAAGGGCTTCTCTCACTGCCCAATCTGAATACAATCTGGCCTGTTCGGTCCTCGCCAGCGTCGGATGATCACCAGCGACAGCCTCCAATCTCGTGGAACACTCTCGGCGGGAGCCACACTTGTGGCACTAGGGAGGACGGGAAGCAGGGAGCAGGCTAGGTTTGGCCTGGCTGAAGGTAAATGGGAGCCGATTTAACGAGGAGTGGCACTCACTCCCAGGGGTCCTGGTGCTGCTCCCTCGGTAAATCGCCCTGGCAGGATGCCGGGTAGCTCCTCTCGCTTCGCTCTGCTTGCTGTCTGCTTCACTGCCTGCCTCCATCCCAGCCTTCCCATGTCACATGATTACCCCAAAAAAGTCTCTCCTCTCCCCTCCACTCTGTACTCTCTCTCTTCTTACTCTGTCTCCCATTCTATGGAATTCCATCCTCGCTCTAGTTAGATCCCCCAGTTTGCCTTATTTTTTACCTCTTTTCCTTGTTGTTCTCAGTGGCGGCCCCTCCATTAGGGCAAAGGTGTGTTGGCCCCCTTTCCAAAAGTGCTTTGGCGATTTGTTAAGATACAGTATGTAGCACTGTATAAATACAACAACAATACAACATACTTGAACCCCACAGCACTGAGAGGCCATAAGAGTGACAATACTAAGCTATGCAGATCTCTACTACCTTCTATAAACTTACAGACTTTACTTAGACCCTGATTCAAAGATACTTTTTGAATTTCAATCCATGCACAAATTGATGTCTTAACACAGATAGGAATTATAATCTGTGCATCAATTACCAGGGCCATTTCTGGGTGTTTCGCTGCCCTAGGCGAGAATTGAAAAATGCCGCCCCCTCCCTTTTACCCGTTTCAATGTCCATTGCTTAAATCCCTACAAAACGTAAGTAGTATAGTTTAAAAAGACAACCTCCCTGAACAAAGAGTAGCAGTACACGTTTTATAAACTAAAATAAGGAAAAGCGCTGATAAGGATCACATTATAAGTTTTCCACTCCAATCATCAACCAGGTATTGCAGAACCTACAGGAATGGTGCACTTCCACACCCGGGAAAAACAATGCTGTTCAAAGAATGACGAGCACAAGAAAGTAGCGCTTCACTGGCAAACTCTGTAAAGTGGCACTAATATGTTTGGTTGAGAATAAAAACCAATCTGGCCACTTTGCGACCACTCTGTAATGCATTATTTTGTTATTTATTTTTCGTATTTTGCACCTATTTTTCTCTTGGCCCCAAGGCTGCACTTTAGAACAGAAAAATGTAAGAAAAAGAGGATATTTCCAACAAAAGTGTTTCTTCCACCTTTGGATCCATTTCACAGGGGAACGAATGAAGGAAAGTAGAGGTAAGAGACGTTCATTGAAGCTGGGATGGGGTGTTTTATGCGTTTAAGAGGCGGGTCTGCGAAAGATTCGGAGAGAGAAATGTAATGAACTGCATCTGAAGAGTGGTGAACACACCCCGTTAGCTACATTAACTGCACGACCAGAGATGTCCCCGGGGCCTGTGGAAGAAAGGGCGGCACAGTGGACACTTCAACCACTGATCTTACCTTAATACATCTGTTGGGCACCTAGGGACTCCCACGCGTAACAGAAGCAGGCTGCAGGGTAGGCCAAACAGTCCTCGCCTTGACATTTCTGACTCAGCCTCTCTCGAGCTCCAGACGACAGCACTCCAGGTCTACTGTGCGCCCGCGCAAAGGGAAATGATGGGATTCAAAAGTGGAAAAAAAACAATGACAGGCCTGCCCCTCGTGAGATCATTGGGGGCAGACCAGAAACAAGAAACAGGGCAGTCATAAGTAGCGCGTTCGGGCTATGAATGATTGACGGCCCTGATTGTTACAGACATCTGTGGGCACCGTGGAAACTATGAATTTTGCACACACAAGGGCAAATGTCCCAACTTCCTTTTGCCTACCTAGCCCCTTTGCCACCCTAGGCAGCCGCCTAGTCTTGCCTAAGGGTAGAAACGTCCCTGTCAATTACCGCATTTAGCTTTTTTTTCCTGACAGATTTTACCAGAAAAAGCCTGAAGGAACCCATCAGGATAATACTTTAAGACAAGAATGCAAAACTAGCGCTAATTGGTGTGGTAAATGCTGATGCCACATGCTAGGCTTCATTCTGAGGTGGGGAACTCAAGAAAGTGAATTGGGGTAGCCTTTAGTATCCTTGTGAACCATCCCCTTAGTTTCCAAACCTGTCTCTGTGCTTCTCTTATAATGCTATCCATACAGGTGCATAGCTTACAATATATTAGTTCAGGGTCACCAAGTACATCTAGTTTGACCATTATACTAGGGTGCTGTAACTTCATAGCCTCTAATAGCCCAGATATTTTATGTCCAGTTAGGACTGTAAAATCTTTATCTGTGGGTATGCTTCATCCCTAATTCCTGTTTTGATCTGCCACTGTCACTAGTAGATGGATGAAATGGGATGTCTAACTCTGTTTGAAGAAGTCAGACTTGAAAAGGATGGCACAAGTTAGCTAAATATAGACTCATCTGCATTTGCCAGCAGTCAATACAATTGGTGAGAAGCTCTGACTCACAAGAATTCTAAACATATTGAAGAGCACCAGTAACTAGATGTAATCGGCTCAAGTTAAAGGCCATGTTTGAGCTCTAAGACTGGCCTTGGAGATACTGTATGATGTCAGAAGAGACTACAATTATGGCATTTCCACCTGCCTCATCCTGCTGTTGCAGTTGTGTCTTCCAGCTAATCCAAATGAGGATCTTGAAGAAAAACCTCCTCTTTTTTATGTGCCACCTGCAAGCTTGTGGTATTGATTCTACCTTCATCTCTGAATTGAACTATGCCAATACTCACTACGTTAATCATTCTGAGTCACTTATTTACAAACACTTCTTTGTTGCACTGTTAAAAATCATGTTTTCTGCCTGCTGTCTTTCATGTCCCAATTAAGGATGCCCCTTTTGCTTCCCTGGGCGAACAAAATTGTTACAATTAGTACAGACATGTGGGCACAACCATTATAGAAAATAAGGTAATTCTTCTTAAAAGGATTATGGAGAAATTTTCTAACAAATCTTGCCTTTTGCAATGTGCATTGCCCTTGTAGGATTTAAAAATACCATTGATATTTTATTGGTTTTGGCACCGTATGTGCTGGGGGCTTCAGATCAGAATTGAAAGCATGGTTGTTATTATAGCATTACAACATATGCTATTAAGAGGCACCATTTCTGTTTCTGTTCAAGTGACCTCTTTGTATTAAATTGCCCAGCAGCCACACCAGTGTTTAATTTGTGCTGGTGGTTTCCGGTGCTCAGCACTGGCACTTATTTCAGAGGGCCGGGACTATAAATTACTTCTCTCGAGACTCACAGTCAGAATTTCTGATAACTGTTTAAAATAAACATACCTGCCAAATATACCTGCCTGGGTGAATGCCTGATATGTCTTCACAGACTGGTCCACCTTGGTTTATGCACTCTGAATGTGTATTGTTATTACACAAGTGATGTCATCAAGCCTTTTTGTATCGCCCCGCGTCAATCACTGAATAAACTGTGCAGTGTTCGTTCATCCAATCATCCTTGCCCTTGCTTTTTGCAGCCTGTCTTCACCCTCCTATTAGAAGATTTCAACTAAGGGCTGGCTCATAGCTAAACTGAGGCAAGGTAGGCTGTGAAAGCAGAGGCAAACTTAACAGACGGGCACATGAGGTTAAAATAAAAGTGCAAACTATGCTTTCGCTTTGCTGCCTAGCCCAGTACTCATTACTAGACGTAAAACTGCCAGCGACATGTCGCGTTCATGGCCCACTGCACCTCAACTCCTCCTATTAGCAGTGTGCTTAGGACTTTGCCTGCATGTATCTTCACACCTTCTAGGGGGCCTCCATTTGGCTCTAGGCCGTCTGGAAAATCCGTAAGATATGCAAGACCTGGTGCGACAAGAGCCACAGATTCTGCAGTCAGGTTCCATCAATTTGTGTTAAGCCGCTGATGCACTCCAATTGCTGAGTTCCATGATTCTGGTACTGATAGAGCGCTTTCAGCACTCTATTTTGTATGGGTGTATTATATTCATGGTTGTCATGAACCTATATACAGTTATATCGTTTGAAGTGTTTTATGATTATGAACATGTATCCAGTAGAATCATATAAACATTCATTATAGTGTAATGTCATAATATGATCATGTATGTATTGTCATGCCTGCATATGCAGAGAGCAGGACAGTGTATAACCATATGATGTAACCGTATCTATTAGTTTAAGTTGCCCGACTTCCTAGGCCCAAGACTGTACTTGTTTTTGCACCTCCTTGGCTTCTAAAGAAATAAATAATGAAATGCATGTTGTTTTCAAGAAAGAGCAGTGTCCTCATCCTACTGCAGGTATCGGAATGCCAACTCGTTATTTTCAGATTGGAGAAGATACAAGGAATGCTTTGAACACAGTTGGAAGTGAGAAGGGTAGGATGTCTTTCGTGTCTGGCTGGTCTGGGAACCAAGGTTATTGTGCTGAACAAAGGAATACTAATTAAAAGAGGTAAACCTCCCCACATAGAAAAAGTTGCAATTGAAAGTTTTACCAGGATGAAGCAAAGAATCGAATTCTATATTGTGTGATGTGCAGGGACAGAGACCCCCAGACTTCTGCTACCTTTCGGCGAGAAAGGAGCATCTTAGAACTTGCTCCTAGTCTTAAGCACCTTAACCCATTTGACGTGAGTACTTCTTTTTTTTTTTTTTTTTGCAAAAACAATTTTTATTGCATCACACAGTTACAATTACCATCGTGAAGTGTCGTCGTGCCAATGGTCATATCCAGCTTCTAGGAACCAATGCATAATATCATCCAATCCACTACCATCCAGATATTCGTTGACCATCAGCACTCTCATATGCATATACACCCTCCCCCATGTCAGTGTGCCATAATACAAGGTACAAGGATAATTCTCCTCTTTTTAAGTTACCGTGTGATTGGTTGCGGGCCACTCCCCCTCCCCATGGTCAGGCTCAGCACAATAAGGAGAAGTGAAGCACTCGCGCCAGCTCGTGTGTTCTACCAAGTACCTCTCTATGACTGCGCCTCTGCAAGTTGCTCCAGTGTTTCATCGTCCTCAACCCCATCCGTTCCCCATCCTTGGAGCTCAACCACTAGCGCCTCCCATGCACGCGCCATGTCCAGCGCCTTTTCATCGGTCCCCCGCAGCGCTAACTGTAGCCTGAGCGCGCCCTCACTACCCGCCCATTTAGTGAAGGTCGCTTTCCATCTTTTAAAGCTGGGACCAGCTCTCGATTTCCAGTGCAGGGTGATCTCTCTTTTGGCCACAACCAGCCCTTAATCGCAAAACTTGCTCGTGATTTTCGTGCGCGGAGTGTGGGGAAACCATAGCAGCAGACAAACTCCCATTTCCTCCCCCAAGTCGCGCCCTGTCACTTGGGACATGCAATCAATAACCTCCTCCCAGTAGCGACTTAATGCCTCACAGGACCAGAACATGTGTTTGAAGTCAGCCCCCTCCTCCCCACAGCGAGGGCACTGCGGTATGGGGCCCCCAAAATACTGAAATAATTTAGCTGGCTTCAAGTATGCCCTATGCAAGATGAAGTACTGCACCAGTTGAAATCGGGCATTACGTGTGCTCTTCCAAGCCCGTCGCTGCAGCTTGGGCCATGTCAGTGCCGGGATAGGTTTCCCGATGTCCATTTCCCATTTGCCTTTCAATGCGTTCAAAGGGGCTAGACGTTCCGTTGCCAGTCTCTGGTATAGGCATGTAATGGCCTTAAGTGTGCCCGCCGCCATGACCACATATTGACAACCTGCAGCCGTCTGGGGTTCAGAGAGTCCCGCATTCTAGTACTTCTGGAGAGCTGCCACCAAGGCTGCGTGGAGTAAGTAGTCACCCCTTGGGATCCCAAAGGAGTCCTGAAGCCCCTGGAATGGCTGAAGCACTCCATTTAGGTACAGGTCCCCCACCATCTGTAATCCTAGGTCTTCCCAGGTCGCCAGTCCCCGCCATGCGGGAGGGCCGTGCACATACCTAATGGGATCTCCGGGGCGTAGGGGCGAGCAATGCCGGCCTTTCGTAGGCTTCGGTTCCAGCACAGCCGGAGCGTTCGCTCCTCAAGAGTTAATTGTGACAAATCGAGTCGTTGTTGGAAGACAATAAAAGAAAGCACATGGCGCGGGATCAGTCTGCCCTGCGGGCCTTCCGGGCCTCTAAACTCCCTAGCCACCGCCTGCGTGAGCCATTGTAGCTGGGCGGCCAAATAATACCACTCAAAGTCAGGTACCGCTCTGGGCCGTCGAAGGGTGGCCAGCGCCACTCGCCTCCTGCCAGCTCCCCAGATGAAACCCGTGATCATGGCCGTGAGCTTGCGGAAAAGCGACACCGGCACCCAAATAGGGAGCGTACGGAAAAAATACAACAGGCGTGGGAGCGCCACCATCTTCAGTAACGCCACCCGTCCAGCCACCGAGAGCGGGAGAGCGCTCCAGAATCCAATACTGCCCACCAGGCCCCTGATTGCCCTCCCCACATTCCCCTCCAACAGGTCGTGCAGGGTGTGGTAAATATGCACTCCCAGATACGGCAGACAGCTGTCTTCACAGCGCACAGCTCCCAGGGAGCGGGGGTCCGCCCATGCTGGGTAATGGGGAACACACAAGTCTTGTTCCAGTTGACTTTCAGGCCCGACCAGTGACCAAAGTCCTTCAGTAGATCCTTGGCGCCCCGGAGGGCCTCATCCGCATCAGCCATGAAGAGTAATAAATCATCTGCATAAAGGGAAATATAATGGGTTTCCCCCCGTAATAGTAGTCCGGCATGTGCGCGTCCCACTCGTGCATGAGACGCCAGGGGCTCGACCGCCAAGGCAAACAGCAAGGGTGAGAGTGAGCAACCCTGCCTCGTTCCCCGTAGCACTGGGTAGGGAGCTGATATCGTGGTCCCCGTCCGCACCCTAGCCACCGAGTTGGTGTAGAACAACCTCGTCCATCGCACGAACCCATCCCCCAGACCGAACTCTTGCAAGACCCTAAACAGGTACGGCCACTCCACACTATCAAAAGCTTTCTCCATATCTACCGATAGTGTCAAGGTGGCTGGGTAGTCCCTGCAGTCCACCTACATAACCCGCAACAGGCACCGGATACAAGTCGACGTGTTACGTCGAGGGATGAACCCGGCCTGGTCAGGGTGTATCAAGGAGGTCACATGAGCCAACAACCGCGTGGCTAAGATTTTGCTCAAAATTTTGTAGTCCACCGTTAGCATGGAGAGTGGGCGGTAGGCCGTCCTGGCACTCGGGTCCCCTCCTTATTTCAGGAGAGGTATAACCAGTGCCTCCCGCGCGGAAGAGGGCAACTGTCCTTCCTTCCAGGCCTCCCTGTAGACGGATTGTAATTGCGGGGCAAGCAATTCCACGTAGGTCGCGTAGAATTCCACCAGGAGCCCGTCCGTCCCCGGAGTTTTCCTATGAGCCATATGTTTGATCGCCATTTGAATCTCGCCTAGCGAGATGTCACCTCCCAACGCCTCCTTGTAGGTGGGATCTAGTCTCGGCAGTCGGGCCGTTGCCAGAAACTCCTCCAGTTCCCCAGGAGCGTCCCGCATGGTGTTAGTGTAAAGGGCGGTATAATATGTCAGAAACTGATCGTTGATCTCTCTCTGAGAGTACACCGTCGTCCCCTCCCCAGTAGTCAAAGAGAGTATGGGAGAGCCGCGCGCGTTTGGGTTCGCCAACCAGGCCAGGAGCGATCCAACTTTGTCCCTTTCCGCATGCGCTCTGGTGAGGTATGCCTTGTAGTCAAAGCAGCGGAGCCTTTCCACTTGCACTGCCACGCGCTCGCGTGCCGCAACCACCTCATCATGGGATTTCTCCCCCGTGTGATGGGCTTTTTCCGTAGTGCGCAGCAGGGTGTCCGCCTTCTCTATGTCTCCCAATAGCGTTTTCCGGACCCCGGACATGGAGGAAATGCAGATCCCTCTGATGACCGCCTTGAATGAGTCCCATTCCCATGCTCTCCGCGACGCTGTCCCCGTGTTCTCTCCAAAATAATTTGTTATGCCATCGCGAACCTCCGTTTGGAAGACAGAGTCCTCCAGCATCCGCGGGTTTAGGCGCCAGGTGGGTATCGCCTGACGCTGCCGACTCCAGTGCGCTATAACCAAGCAAGGGTTGTGGTCCGATATGGTTTTCGCCAGATATTCACTATGGCGATTTAAAGCCTGTACGTCTGGAGAGCACAATATGCCATCCAGGCGCACATGCAGCTCATGTGGGGTGGAATAAAAGGAGTAGTCCCTCTCCATCGGGTGATGCTCCCGCCAGGTACCCAGCAACCCCCACGCAGCCTGCCAGTCCCGTCTACTTCTAGCCGCCCGATGTATTGCTGACTGGGGAAGGGGTGGATGAGAGCAATCCAGGTGGACATCAGTGATTGAATTGAAGTCACCCCCTACTATGATCGGACTCGTTAGATACTCCGCTAAGGTCCCTGAGAGGCGCGTAAAGAAGGCCGCCTGCTCTACATTCGGGTCATAAAGGCTGCATAGAGTTACATCCCTCCCATCTAGCCTGCCCCGGACCGCCACAAACCGTCCCTCTGGATCCACCAGTGTAGCAAGGGGCTGGAAGGGAAGACCCGCTCTAACCCAGATTAGGGCACCCCGTGCGAATTTGGAATAGGTGGTGTAGAACAATTGACCCCGCCAGCGCCTATGCAGGGCCCGCCCTTCCGTCCGATCTAAGTGGGTCTCTTGCAGAAAAGCCACCTGCACCCCTCTGCGCACCAAGTAAGCGTGGACTTTGCAGCGTTTCGTCATGGAGGTGAGCCCCCTCACATTCCAGGTCATGTATTTCAACTCAGGAGGGGACGCCATCACACCGTGCAACACATACCATCCCACCTCGCCCAGTCCCAGGCACACTGACAGCCCCCCATCCCTTCACAACTCCCCAACAACCCCCAATCCCACCCGCCCCCAGAACAGGTTCCCAACCGTAGTTACCCATCCAAATACAATACAATTAACCAACTTCTCTGATAGCCACCAGAGCCTCACAACTAGTGTGAGAAGGAGGAGGTAGGCCGGGGCCGAACGGGTGCGGTAAGAGTTCTCAACAACCATCCTTGCCCAGTCTCTACAGTGTCTCCCCGGATACCCCCTCGCCCCCGGTACGCCTGCCCCAACCCCCCCACCCCCGCAATCGTGGAAAGTCGGGCAAGCCCTTGTTGATCCGCAGCAGCCCCATCCCCAGGGCAGGGTCGGCAGTGCAACATATTGCCCCTCCAGCCCCCGGCTACCCTCCTTACTGTCATCGGCATGCCAGGAATAGTTCAGGTGTCCAGGATGCCGTCCGCCGTCCCCCGTCCCCGACGTGACATGAGGCAGCCCCGCAGCGTCGTCCTCGGCTTCATCACTCTGCAGAGTGTCAGACCCTTTGTGGGAGCCCGAGTCCTCGGCAGGGACGGACGTAGTGGCTCCAGATATGGCGGAGACCGCCTGCAATGCTGCTCTCCGCTCCATCTCCGTCTGGGACGCCAGGGGGGACCGCATTCCAGACGGCCGATTCTTGTTACGTCGGCTTCGACGAGGCTTCGGCAAAGACATCCGCGATTCCCCTCCTGCGGCGTGGTCCCGCGCTCCAGATCTGTGCAGTTCCAGCCAGCTCCATGCGGCCTCAGGGTCGTTGAAAAAGAATGTTTTGCCGCCCAGTATGATTCGCAGACGAGCAGGGAACAACAGCGCGTATTGAATGCCTGCTTCCCTGAGAGCCTTTTTGATCGCCAGGAACGATGACCGGTGTCGTTGGACCTCGAAGGAATAGTCGGGGTAGATGGAGACCGACATATTTTCCACGCGGTAAGGGCCCTGCGTTCTGGCTTTCTGGAGAATGATGTCCCGATCCTTAAAGTGCAACAGGCGTGCAACCACTGGGCGGGGCGGTCTGCCAGGGTCCAGGGGGCGAGACGGGACCCTATGTGCTCGCTCCAGCGTATAGAACTGTGTTAGACCCTCAGGTGCGACCACGTCTCGCAGCCAAGTCTCCAGGTAAGCGAGCATGTCACTCCCCTCGATTTTTTCCGGCAGCCCTACCACCCGTATGTTATTGCGGCGGTTGCGTCCCTCCGCATCCTCAGCTCTCTTCTCCAGCGTCTGCATCCTCCGCTTCAGATCCTCAATAGCGGCCTCAGAGGTTTTCTGGGCTGGTGCCAGCGGTGCAAGCGTGGCCTCCGTCTGTTCGACTCGATCGGCCAGCTTCCGGTGATCCCCCCGGAGCAACCCCAGGTCCGTGGAGACTTGCGCTATATCTTGCTGCAGTGCGACCCGTGTATCAGATATGGCCTGTAGGATCTGGTCCAACTGCTTTTGTTGTAGGCCCCCCCAAGGGTCTCCCGCTCCGTCTCTGGCCCTCTCACCATGCGTGTGCCCGGTCGCGTCAATGGCGGCGGCGTCCTGCTTCAGGCGTGACTTCCCCATCACTCCACGGTCAAGTGAGGGCAGCTCGTCCGGAGCCCCACTGCTCCAACTCTCGGCCGCCCATGCGATGCCGGATGAGGCCACAGCCCGGCACCCACCACTATGGCCAGTGGGGAGAGACAAGGCAACCCTGCTCTGCGCTCTCACAGATCGCGCCGCCACCGGAAGGAGCCTGTCCAGTCACCAGTGCGTCCCAGCCGACCTGGAGTAAGGGATGTGGGGGGGGGTGGCTCGCCCTCCGCGTCCCACCCGGGAGAGTAAGCGGGTCCGCTTCGTCTTTAGACCCACAGCCGGCCTCACCGTTGAACGTGCGCCACTCGGGACGGGCCGCCAGGTCAAGCGCTCTGTCCCGGCGCCAGTCGCCGCCACCCGGGAGGCACCTCACAACCCCAGTCGTGTCCTCCGCGGTGGCCCCAGTGTCAGATGCCGCCGGGGGGAACTGCCTTCTTCACCCCGTTCTCTAGGGGCTTGCCGCAGTCTGAGGGTCCGCTACAAGGGCTCCGGGGCTGCGCGCTGACCTGCAGTCCCGGTGGCCCTGCTCCGCTTTCTCGCCGACCAATCCACCGCGCTAGTGCTGCAAACGGGTCTCCGACTACGAGCCCCAGCTTCAGGTTCTCCTGGCCAGTCACCCCGCACTTCCGGCCGGCGTCCCAGTCACGCCACTCCGGGGACTGCCCTCCGATGTCAGGCCGCACAAAATGGCCGGCGGCAATCCGTCCGGCCGTCTCGCTACGGGAACCAGCTCAACCTCAGCGGGACCCGGCTGGCCGCGTCGCAGTGGCAGGAGTCGGGGCGGCCAGGTCCGGCCCCCGGAGGGCTCACAGCAGGTCCGGGGCTTCAATGATCAGGATAACGGCCGGGCTGGATGCGGAGCTCGCAGCTCACGCGACCATCCCCATCAGCCTCCAAGCCACGCCCCTTGACGCGAGTACTTCTCAGGAAGTCAACACGTGCTGACACCTTTGGGAATAGATGGAAGGGTATTGGATAGCATCTCCTATTAGTATAGTGTAGGGACAGATTTGTTTTATTCTGAATGAAAAAAGATTTGGACTCTGCTTCTATTCTGAGTTGTATCCTGATCCTTGAATTCACCATTGTATTCTTGTTGTGTCAAATTACTTATATTCGTAGAATCGGCTCTGTATTGATTTTTCTATATCTATATATGCTAATCTTACGATGTGTCTACATCTTATTATTCTTGGCCTTATAATAAATTGACAAACCTAAAGTCGGAGTCTGTGGTATGTTCAGGTATGATATTGCCATCTTGTTATGATGTGTTTTTTCCCCTCCACCGCTTGTAGTAGGTAAATAAAAGATCCTGAGCGCTAATTGTTAGGAGGAAGACAGGGGTGCAATTTAGCATAATCAGTAGTATTACTGGGGCAGCTACTATGCAGCACACAAGACAGCTGGACAAGGACAACGAACATCGGACATCCGGATGGCAGGTCTGGACTGATTAATTACATCACCAGCGCCTGGATGATGTGTTGTGACCTGCCATCTCCGAGGTTGTGCATGGAGCGGGCGCAGAGGAGACCTTTGTTAGCAGAGCCTCCAGTGTGCCTAACAAATCTGAACCTCCCATAGTCAAGTGATTCCGACACTGTTTCAACGGAAGTGAAGTGTGTGAAAACAGTGCCCGTTTGACATCCGGATATTACAACCAATCGAGAGAGCCAAGGCCAATAGGTTAGTAGACTATTTTCCAGTAGTAATCAGAAAGCACCTTCATTAGTTTTGATGTTCGTGGCATGTTTCTCCATGGCAATAGGGCCTCTGGCATTAATGCAAGCACTCTATAGTGAAGTAGATAGAGGACCAGACCTCAGTTCATACTTCATACTACAAGCATTGGGGTTTATGCTTAAGCATTGTCGTTACTGGTAGATTTTATACCTTTCCCTTGTTCACAGACCTTTTGTTTTAATGTGTGCTGCTGTTGTCAAATAAGTGGACTGCTATAATTCATGTCATGATTCTCCAGCAGTAATATTATTTTGATTTTGGCTGATTTCGCTTTGCCCATGTGGGCAACGGACATGACAAATGGTTCAATTGGAGGTGCCAGGAAAATAGCTGGGCGGACAACTACAAGAAGTGGCAGCAGCACTGAGCCACAGATTCTATGTGTTCTGAAGCATGAAATAATACGTGTATCCTTTGTACTCTAAAACTCCATTCATTGCAAAGTTAGTTAAAGGCAACTACCCTTTTTATAAACCAAATTTTATTGATTTTGTTGCAACAGTAAGCATTAACATTCGCAGCGCGCATGTTCAAGTTTAGATTACTACGAAAGTCTGTAGAGATCCTTGATATACAACTCAGTTTAGCCCATAAAAGCCCCACTATTTCCCCCAAATTCTTTTGAGTTTCTGGGGGATCCTCTTGTCACATAGATGGGTTCCTCCATTTTGGCACACCAATCCATCGCCTTGTGCTTGGCTACTGTCATCAGAGGGGTGGCCGCATTCCATAATCAGGCAACGTCTCTTTTTGTAATCAAAGTTCCCACCCCCACCAGTATCCAACCCCCCACGTCCCCTTTCAGATCCTGCAATAGTCCGAGAAAAGCAATATGGGGCAATGTCTTGACAGGATGTTCCAGCACCGGTGATAGTATGTGGAAAACAGACCCCCTAGTATTGAGCTATAACAGGGAAGAACTAATCCACATGAAAGAAGTCTACTTTCCCTTCCTCACAATGCATAGAGGAGGACAAAGAAAACTTGCGCCCCCCACAACTTCAGCGGAGTCAAATAGGTGGTATGTAAATAATTCAGTTGGAGCAAAAAAAGTTTGGAGGAGATTGCCAATTCTCTTGGTGCCATGAGTGCCTCCTTCCATTCTGTTTCCCAATGGTCCAATCTATGCTTCCCACTTGATCACTATTGAAGTGAACAGGTCTGGTTAGTTAATGACCAGCAACTTATATAAGCAGGAAATACACCCCTTCGCCAATGGTCCCGGCAATAATTGAGCTTCCAGGGGACTAAAGTCAAGGGGCTTCCCAATGGAGTCCCCATCAGCCAACAAGGCATTAAGGCACTTACAGAATTGGGACGGGTGTAATTCAAGTCCACTTTTAAGACCTGAAATTATCACATATGGGAGCACCGCCATATATCCACAAGTTGAGAAATATCAATGAGGTCTTATTTGGCAAAGCCTTCCATATGCGTAACCTGGCCTAACAGCCTCCCTTTCCCGAGATAAGTCAGTAGCATGATCTTCTCGTTCCCTGCGGTCCAAGGCAGAGCTGATCTCCACGCTTGAAATATCACTCTTGACAGCTCCGGGAGGGAACGAGGGAGCGGTGCACCATAGAGCTTGTTCATAATGTCATAATATCTTACGATTGTTACCTCTGTCTGAAAAGCTGGGTTTCCTCACCCTCCATGGAGTCAGTCATTTAGCATGACGAGCTGTGAGGCCCAGTAATATAGCTGTATATACGCAGCCACCATACCAACCTAAAATGTAGATTGGGTGCATTTCCTGAATGCGATGTGTTGGACCCGTTCGGCCAAGAAGTAGGATCATATTTTGGCTTAGTCCCAGTGAACTAGCACAGAGGGAAAGTTTTGAAGGACATAATGGAGGGACGGCAAAACAAACATCTTAAAAGGCGCCACTCTGCCGAGGCTGAAGGGGAGCAGTGCAGTTAGAAATAGGGCCTTTAGTTGGCAGAGGTAGGCACCCTGTTCAAATAAGGATCACTACTCTAGTCAGGGTAAGCTAGATATGCACTAAAGGATAACCTGTGCTCACCCTATGGTAGCATGGCAAAGAGCAGTCAGGCTTATCAAAAGAGGCAATGTGTAACGTATTTGTGCAACACACAAACACGGAATAACCTAATGAAAACACCACAAAAATACTTCACACAGGGAGAGTAAAATAGACTATAATGCTATGAATAAAACAGAACCAACACAACAAAAATCCAATAAGTAGAAGTGAAGTTATTAATTTTTAAAGTTTAAATCAAAATATAGTGCTTAGAGTCATAAAGCACCAACCAGGGACATCTGGTTCTGTTAGACTGGGGTAGATCCAAACTTCAGATCGGCTACAATAGAGGGCAGGCCAGCTAGAGGACTCACACGGATCCCGCTAAAAAAGTTAAGTTCCTTAGATGGTGGAAGCGTCGACATCAAAAACTCGATGCGAGGAGCAGAGAAAGAGATGCGTTGTTGTTGATCCAGTGGATGGAAGCAATGTGTTGTTTACAATCCGCGCAGTTGATAAAGGCTTCATCGTTAAACCCCTTTACAATGCAGGCAATGCTACACCGTCAAGCTGCACAGTCCGTCTTTGTTGATCCACACAGTCTATTGAAGCGATGTTGACGGGCAGCAGCTGCATTTGCATTCAAGGAAGATGCGTCAGTTCCAATTAGCGCAAAGCCAGCGATGCATGGATTCTGCTGGATCAGCACAGGAAATGGCTCTTCCAAGGGCCCAGGACTGGATTGCATCCCTTGGCAATGTAAGACTCACAGATGCCAGAGTCCAGGTGCTATTACTGGGTTGGATGATGTCGTTGATGGCCCTGAGACCTCAGAACAGCAAGCAAGCAAGCCCTTGGAGTCACTCTGGGTTAAAGTGAGATGAGTGCAGTCATTTTCCTTAGCAGGGCAGATGGCAGCAAGTAGTAGGCAAGAAGCAGCAAATCAGAGCAGAGAAGCAGTTCTCCCAGAAAAGCAGTCCAGCAGAGTGGCAGTCCTTGTAGCAGCACAGCAGTCCTTCTTTCTGGTAGAGTTCTTCACAGGTCTACTAGTGTACTGTGTTTGTAAGGTCAGAGACCCAGTACGTATACCCAGTTGTGCCTTTAAAGTGCGGTGGCTTCTAAGAAGGGTCTTTGAAGTGCACATGGGTCCCTTATTCCCAGCCCTCTCTCCAGACTATCAGTAAGAAGTAATTAGCCCTTTGTTTGGGAGCCAGACACTGCCTATTCATGTGTAAGTGTCAGCTCCCCCCTTCCTTCCTGCTCAGGTAGAGCAATCAGAATGCAGATGAGTATGTAGAGACACCTAACTATCCTGTACTTGTGGCTATTTGGAGGGAATGCCAAAAGGAAGCCGTCACCCACCCCAGACAAGATTTGGAAACAGGCTGCTGGTACACAGAGCAGTAAGAGTAGAGAAATACCCAAGTTTTAAAAGGGGCATTTCTAAATTAGCAATGTTAAATCCAACTTTACTAGTAAGCAGGATGCACCATTCCAATTATATAAAAAATGACTCAACTACTTCTTTCCAATCAAGAATTACAGCTTAAATGAGTATTAGGGAATTCCCAATGTTAACCTATGAGAGGAGTTGGCCTCACAGTAGTAAAACATGAATTTAGGTGTTTTGTCACTACCAGCACAAGCAAATCGTAAAGTACCTACCTTTTATTTACACAGCACCCTACCTTATGGGCTATCTAGGGCCTACCTTTGGGATGACATATGTGCAATAAAATGGGAGTGTAAGACTTGGCAAATGGTTTTAATGACTAAGTTCAAGTGGCAGTAAACTACACACTCAAGACCTGCAGTGCCAGGCCTGAGAGAGGTTTGAAAGGCTATTTGAGTAGGTGGTACAATCAGTGTTGTAGGCTCACCAGTAGCATTTATTTTACAGCCCCTGGGTATATGGTATATCACTTTACAAAGGACTCACGAGTAAACTAAATATGCTGATTTTATATACACCAGTGTTACCATCTTTAGGGGAGAGCACATGCACTTTAGCTGTGGTCAGCAGTGGTTAATTTCTCAGATTCCTTAGACCAACAACAAGAATCAGCAAAAAGAGGAGGTGAGGAGTCGAAACGTTTGGGGGAAGACCACCCTAAGGATGACAGGTCTAACAGGCACCCATTGCCCAAGGTCTTTCTGCATTTTGGCCATCAATTGGGTGAGGTTTAGGGACCATGCTAGGTCTGGTAGCAGCGAAATGTGTAACACTCAGTATGAGAATGGGAATCTGGGGCTGCCAGTTTGGGGCACCAGGAGGGATCTGGACAAGTTCACTTGCTGGCCCAAGGCCTGCTCCTAGAGGTCTAGCAGTTGGTACATACGCGGGCCTATGGACTACGGACGGAATCTGAACAGCAATAAATCATCTGCGTAGAGGGCTATACAATCCCCCGCTCCCCTCTACCTGGGAGAAACCACTTCACTTGAGCACTGCACCTGACCCACGTCACCAAAGGCTCCATTACCAGGGCAAATAACAGGTGAGACAGGGGGCATCCCTTCCTAGTACCCCTTCCTACAGGGAAGGTGTACAATAGTGCACCAGCAGCCTGCACTTGTGCCCTGGGATCTGTCTATAAGATATTCGCATAGCATATGAAATTAGACTCAAAGTCCATGTAGCCTAACACGTCCCACAAAAAATTCTAATCCATTGTTTCGAATACCTTTTCAAAATCTAAAAGTCAAAATGCATTCTCGCCCACTAGGTGTTCTCTGTAGGCTACCACCATTTGCACCCTACGGATGCAGTGAAGGGTGCCCATTGGCTCATAAAGCGACACTGATGGGTATGCACCAGAGTGGGGATAACCCGTACTAGCCTGTTAACCAGCATTTTGGTGTACATTTTGAGTGCGCTATTACTGAGTGAGATTGGTTGATATGAGGCACATTCGTCTGGGTTTCTCCCCTCTTTATGAAGCACTACTGTGGTTGCTAGGTGCAGGCCTTCAGGAAGGTAGCCCTTTGCTATGGCCTCGTTGTACATGGCCAGTAAAAGTGGCAGAAGGGATTTAAAAAATCTATGTTAGTACTCAATAGGAAACCCATTGGGTCCCAGTGTCTTGCATATACAAGAGTGTGGTAACTAGCTCCTCCACAGTGAAGGGTTGATCGATACGCTTCCCCCATTTGCCATCAATAGGGCCAGCTGAGGCACTTCTGGAATTAGTGGAGTCATGGACTCCCTTTGAACCGCCCATGTCTCGCATATAGGTGCCTGAAGTATTGTGCAAGACAATTGCGATCTCCCGGACCTCATCGACCCTTCATCGTTCACATTCGGGAGCACTCTCGCCACTGCACAGAGTGTGGCCAACCACTAAAAAGGTTTGCTGTCTCGCCGTTCATCTATCCAACTCTATGTGGCGATCCAGCATTTGCGCGTCTCCTTGAGGCAGAGCTGTCACAAAGACGCTGCTCTGTTAATCGCGAGTTGGCGCCCCTCCATTTCATCCCTATTGCCCGTCTGCTTCAAGTGCACAATGTGTGTTTCCAGGTCTGTTATCTGCTGCATAGTTTGCCTATCATTTGTGCTGATATGGGATCTCGATACCCCCCACATCAAATCCTCACCAGCCTCCCAGAGGGTGCCCTGGGACTCTACGGACCACTTGTTCAGTTCTAAGAAGGTATTTAACTCACATGACAGATGGTGGACCATCTCCTTATTCTGAAAGTGCCAAGCACCGAGCCGCCAAATAAGCAGGTGCCCAGAGTTAGGTTTTCCCATATGTACCACCACAGGTATTTTATATACTACCCAGGAAATTTCCCTGGGTAGTATATAAGATCTTGTTGCAAGGAGCAGGTCTGTGTTTGGTAACAAAAGGAGATCTATGGGCAGCAGAGGTGTGTATATATTCCATCTCCCGTGGGTGCCAGGTTCGCCAAGTGTATGGAAACCCAGACCTGATGCCCAAGTCTCTAGCCATTACTCTGTCCCCCCGAGAAGTTCGCAGACCCCTCGAGGAGTTCTCTTTGGGGGGCCATCACCATATTAAAGTTGCCTCCACCATTATTGTATGTTGTGTGGAATTCTTATCATAATGGCCTTGAGCATGTCCAGTGTCTCTCTCATTAACTGCGGGAAAATGTTTACACTCATCTAGTTGGAAGTTGCTCGGCAATCGCCCCCGCCACTGTCACATTTCTACCCTGCAGATCTGAATCAGTTTGGGACACCACCATGAGCACCTGCCTATGTATTTGGACGGCTACCCCATGAGAACACCTAGCAGAGCCCACATTAAACACCGTGTCATAACTGTATCTGGCCAGGAGTGGGTATCTGGTGCTCATCAGCTGGGTCTCTTATTGCATAAGGACTTTGGACCCTGTCTTTTAGCCAGCTGTGGAAATGTGGATTTTCCTGGTCAGTTATGTCCCCTATCTTGGACCCCAACGGTTCTATGCGCATGTCACAAGTACATGTATGTTCCCTCCAGTTCCAGTTATGAAGACGCAAATACATGTGCGTCCACCGTCAACATGTCCTCTGTCAGATCCGCCATGAATAGGCCGGATATTCCATTCCTAAATATGAAAGGCCACCGGCTTTATATGGTTCACTTATGCCATTTTACAGTCCAGGCAAGTAGGCCCTGATTCTGTCATCAAACTCCTTTTGCCTTCTGCCTCTGAAAGCTCCAGTCTGAGCCTGCATCTGTGACCATGAACTTTGTCTCATTCTCTGCGCGGCTCACGAAGCCTGACATCAGCCTATTCTCTGCCAAGAACTGTATTTCACCTTCGAATTATCTGCTTCCCCCTCAGCCGATGCATTCCTGCCTAGTAGTTTAAGTAAACATTCTTCCAGTTACCAAGCAAAAGGCCCGGCTTCTCTGTCCTCATGCAAGTAATTCATAGCCCTGTCACCATGGAATATTCCTACCCCCTCGCATTTAGTGTAGACACTTAGACGCTTGTGCACGCACGCACAGTCAGTATAGAATAGATTCTGTCCGAGAGTCCTTCTTTTGTGGATAACATAGTTCTTTAAACATAGGATGTTAGATATGATTTGGGATTAGGTTGACCTGACCCCCCAGACTTTTCGTCTCCACATGTAGAGCTAATGTCAAGTCCCCTTCACCCCCTAGTTACACGTCAATTACACGTCATGCTGCTGCGCGCGCATCTATGTCAAGTATTATCTTATAGATCCACCTATGTACGACATCATAACCAATCATGTTTCCTTTTTACTCCTTATTACACCCATTTTCGGTTACGCAGGTACCACGTCAAGTTCCTTATCAATTGTTACGCCTACTGTATTTGCTTCATTATAATGTATGTGCTATAAAAGTTACTTCTTGTCAATAAAGTATGTACTTCACTTCCTGAACCCCCGTGGTGATGGAACTTGGAGCATCCGATTATAATCGATTATTGGAATAAAGCCCATTCCGAAACTCTAATATCACGGATTCTGCCTCTCATTTTACTGAGCTATTTTATTATGATTCTGTATCAAATTCAGTCCCGGTAAAGGAATTTTATTTACCACATGATGGCGCCCGAATAGGGACACTTTCTCATCTCACGCGCCGGCGGTGAGTTGTAGGCCCGGTCTCCTGCCACAGCTGGACGGACAATTACGCGTACCAGCAGGATTTCCTGTATCTCCCTCCGGTCAAGCGGGGGCGACTGAGACTACGATCAACACCCAGACGAGGCGGTGAGAAGTGCGAAGTATCCCGACCAGAGCCTAGCTGAGAGAGCAAGATCCGAGGTATACCGAGACCCACCAGTTCGAAGTCAAGTCCAGTTCCCGGCGAGTCGAGTCGAGTCCAGTCCGGTTCAAGCTCAGGTTACCGAGGCCTTCCGTTTCCGAAGCTACCCGGTGAGTACCATTACTGGGGAGGCATTTCTGACGTGCACATAGGTTGTGCCGGTCAAGACGGGTTTGGGTACACAAATCCGGTCTGCACTGTTTTAGCAGTGTATCTGTACTGTTTAGCAGTATATCAAGTATTCCGAAGTATCTAGTTATTGTCAGGAATTATGCTTGGTGATTAGTTATGCAGACGATCATCATTGTTGTTTACTAAAGGTTAAAAAATGTTTAATGTTTAATGTCTAATGTGTTAAACGTCCTGCATATTGTGGTATGAATGGTTGTTCATTAGTGTGCTTTTGTATTAAGTGTGTTCAAGATTAAGTATCGGATCAGTTGTCAATATGCCGCTCTTTTCGAAATTAAGACAGATCACTACTAGGAAAGGGGTACTTGAAGAAGCCGTCCCTATTCCTCCTAGGGATACTCCAGGGCACTTCATGTATCACAAACATGGCTTAGACGCTATATTATTTCTTGATTTATGGGTAGACTACACCAAGGGATTACCAGAAAGTCAGAGGTGGCCCGCAGCTGGGACCTGGGATGCAGAGTGCATCATGAAAGTCGAGGAAGAGTTATGGAAAAGGAAAGTCAGACAGTCACAGAAAGACGCTGTTGAGTTATGGCGTAAAGAATCTCATAGACGTACAGAAAAAGCACGTAGACAGGAAGAGAAGAGTAAAGAAAGTTCAAATAAAGTTCAAGAAAATCTATTAATTGAGGAAGGTATCCGAGTGAAATCAGAACAAGTAGATAGACAAAGAAATGCCCTCATGAATGGTATGTATCCCCTTCTAGCCGGAGGATTACCTAAGGCTACTCCAGAGATACCGAAAGACTTGCCACCCCCATTATTCCCAATTAAGGTACATCCTAAGGGGCATCCTAGAACCGCAGAAGATGTTTTTCTTTCCTCATATTTAGATGACGTAGCTCCCGAGTATGCAAATTCCGCCCCACATAGACCGCATACCAGGGAGGTCCAACGCCAAGATCCAGCACCCGTATCCCTACAGCAACAAGTCGAGTCACAAGTTCCGGCAAGCACATCTGTTTCCGCATCTGTCCCTACAGGTACTTCCATAGCTGTGTCCACACCTATAGTTGCCGTGTCACGTTCGACGAATCCTTTCACACCCGACGCCCCAGATGGGGCCACGGGAGGTGCTACCAATACTTTTTCCACGCCACCTAGAATAAATAAACTTATTTTTCAAGAGTCAGCCCATTCACGTACACCCAAATTCGTAAGTGAACGTGCACTTAAGGAACTTCTTATAGATTGTAGATATGACCCGGTGATCGGTAAAGAGGACGAAATGATCCTGGCATCATTACGTATCAGACGAGCCGCAGGGTATTTAGCGAAGTTACCAGGAATGACTGCGCATCTAGATAAAATATATCATTTTGTTCAAACAGGGCGAGATCCAGAATGTATTAACAGAGCTATGGAATACCAGAAAGTAGAGATACAGGGGGAACTGTTACGTTTCCTCATAAACTGTGTGATTAGAAATCAAGACCGACCGGGGGTAGACCCGGATGCAATGCAAATTCTTACAAGATGGAGCCAGAATATATCAGAAGGGAGACACGATAAGCAAAATTGTATAATAGCCATGTGCCGAAAGATCCGTAAAGAAATAGAACGCCTACACGAAGAGCGATTAGAGACAGACGAGTTCGAACCAAGCGAGGAAGAAGGGTCAGGACCGCCCGCGGGACAGTTGGACACCATAGCCTATGTAGGTAGAGGAAGATTTTGTAATAGAAATCAGACTAGATGTCATACTGACTCAATACGTCCGATATGTCCAGACAATTACAAGAATTTCCAAATACCTATAATTAATATAAGGTCTAACGAGCATTCGTTCCAAACTGCCGACAAACTACTCCGAGAACGAAGGGGTTATCATTTTCTCGATTCTATGGATGAACAAGATTTAGCCAGGGCAGCTGTCCATTGGGTGGACAGTCCCGGAAAATATAGTGATGCTACAGTAGTACGCACATTTTTGAATCTCACCCCAGATGAACAGAGGTTAGCTGGGATTTATATGATTCAACAACTCATTATACTATATCGGAGTCAGCATTCGGACCCTGGTCCTTTACCTGACATATTGACTGAATTGCTTACAAATAAATGGAGAGGTCCAGGTACTGAATTAATTAAAGAAATTCTAGTATCAAGAAAGCAGTATATTCTTTTTGTATGCTCAGAGCATGCCTCATTGCCCGGCAAGGAAAGAACCACGTATCACATGGATAGACAGAATCCCTTACGAGAAGTACACCCAATAAAAGGCGAGGATGACCAGTTTAGGCGCGTATTTGTATATACGCCCATATCAAAAATAGAACTGTTGCAAATGAAGAAAGTGGTACCCAGTCATGACAAAGATCCAGCGGGTTTTCACCGAGAAATTAAAGACATGTTACTCATGGGAGAGTATACCTATCCCGACATTATGACGATATTAAAGGTGTTGATGCCTGCTGGCATTTATGAGAAACTCAAGGAAAAAGAGTGGGAGGTAGGAGACCAAAAGATAGAATGGTCAGTATTAGAAACGGAAGAAAGGGCCCGAACTGCAGGAGCAGGACTTGGGGATAAAACTAAAGCACTACCAGGTTTACTAGTACAGGTACTGCCACGTTTATTAACTACGAAAAAGGAAGATTGGGGTACAATTTCAGCCTGTAAACAGAAGCAAGATGAAGACACTAGTGATTACTATGCCCGATTCGAGAAATGTTTTGGTATAAATAGTGGCATAAAAGCAAGTAGCGAATCATACCCGCATCTGTTTGTAACAAAATTAGTAGAAAATGCTCTGCCCCCAGTAAAGAATAGAGTATTAAAATTCGAGAGTACCTGGCAAGGTAACACTCCAACACAAATGTTACAAATGTTACAGTAACAACAAGAAAACGTGGGAGAAGGTCCAAGGGAAAGATTTTAAAGACCAGCAGGTTGTGAATCCCCTTGACCAAATTACTGTAACACTGGACAACCTGGGTCTGGTACTGGGTCAACAGGGATAAACAAAAGGCAAAACCACTCATTCTGACATCTCTAGTTAGAGAAGAACCCTTTAGGGAACAGAACCCATCAATCACCGAGGAATCAGTGTGTTGTCATCATCTGGGTCTGTCTCTCCTGACACACCACACCAGAACTAGATAGAACAGCCTGGTCGCGGGTCAGGGGAGGTGGCATACAAAGGTTGTAATCAGATCTCCACCAGAAGTGACAAAAAAATAGTAAGTTCTCCTTCGTGTGAAAGGGGTTCAAAAAAGTGCAGCACTAAATCAAAAAAATGTGAATAAAAATGGCTAGAGAAACTCAAAAGTGCTTTAATCGGTAGAGCACCTCTGCCAAAATTAAAAAGCAAAATGGCAATCTAGCATAAATACATCGTCATTATGCTCATTGTCCATAGTATTGGGTCGACATGTTTCTGCCCACTGGGATCTGCATAGTATCGAGGGCATTCATCAGGACCTTAATTTTGCTGCTACTATGAATAAGTGAAAGTGTAAAAGTGTAAAAGTATATTATATTACAGACATTCCTACCACCGGTTGAACTCCATGGATGTAAAAACCGGATACCCTACAAATGTGGGTGATACCCTCACCTCAACCTGGCTCTACTCAGGGAAGGGGGCCCCGCTCTCTCCGTCGGTACCCCAGGGCGGTCTATGAGTAACTCTTTACTCATAGACCGCCCTGGGGTACCGACGGAGAGAGCGGGGCCCCCTTCCCTGAGTAGAGCCAGGTTGAGGTGAGGGTATCACCCACATTTGTAGGGTATCCGGTTTTTACATCCATGGAGTTCAACCGGTGGTAGGAATGTCTGTAATATAATATACTTTTACACTTTTACACTTTCACTTATTCATAGTAGCAGCAAAATTAAGGTCCTGATGAATGCCCTCGATACTATGCAGATCCCAGTGGGCAGAAACATGTCGACCCAATACTATGGACAATGAGCATAATGACGATGTATTTATGCTAGATTGCCATTTTGCTTTTTAATTTTGGCAGAGGTGCTCTACCGATTAAAGCACTTTTGAGTTTCTCTAGCCATTTTTATTCACATTTTTTTGATTTAGTGCTGCACTTTTTTGAACCCCTTTCACACGAAGGAGAACTTACTATTTTTTTGTCACTTCTGGTGGAGATCTGATTACAACCTTTGTATGCCACCTCCCCTGACCCGCGACCAGGCTGTTCTATCTAGTTCTGGTGTGGTGTGTCAGGAGAGACAGACCCAGATGATGACAACACACTGATTCCTCGGTGATTGATGGGTTCTGTTCCCTAAAGGGTTCTTCTCTAACTAGAGATGTCAGAATGAGTGGTTTTGCCTTTTGTTTATCCCTGTTGACCCAGTACCAGACCCAGGTTGTCCAGTGTTACACCACAAATGTTACAGTACCATCACAATAGAATTAGAGAGGAACAAGAACATGAACACAGACGCATGAAAGACACAAAAATGAAAATGCTAGTTTCCCAGACAGTACCAGCTGAAGGACATAAAAAGGGTATGACACATTCCGATTCAGCAGGACCTGTAAAAGGGACATGCAATTATTGTAAAAAGCCAGGTCATTACGTACACGATTGTCCAGTGCTAAAACATAATATCTCTATAGGTAAAACACAAGAAAGATCACGGCCACTAAGAAAAGATCAGAATGAACAAGGAGCTATGCAGCATGCCCAGGCCATGCCAGCCGCACAACAGCCAATACAGTTTGTGCCAGCTGCACCACCGTTGCCTGCTGCTGCCACGCAGACCACAACACGACAAATGTATCAGACTGCACAGTATGAATATCCTGAGTATCAGCGTTACGCATGAACTAGCCTAGAGAGGGAAGTTGACTTACCCCTTATTGAGATTCCTGTAGATCAAGAAGGACCTTATGTACATAGTGAATTATTAGGTCAAGATAGAAAATTTTTACTCGATACAGGGGCAAGTCGAACAACTATAAAACGTAGTGAAGTTCCAGGGGCACCCCTCTCAGGCTCTCAGAATATTTCCCTTGGTTTTTCAGGAAAACCTATTGTTAATGAAGTATCACAGCCTCTTCCACTTACGATAGGACCTTTGACCCGAACTACAGATTTATTGCTTACTAAATCATGTCCAGAAAACTTGCTAGGAATAAAAACTCTGAAAGCCCTAGGAGCCATAATATGTTGTTCTCCGGAAGGAGTAAGGTTGTTTTTACGTGATTTTAAAGGTCACTATGTATCTAGAGACATGGATCCCCGACTACAGACTTTACCTACACATCTATGGGCACAAGGCCCTACTGATGTTGGTTGCATGAATATTACACCATATCGAGTCACACTCAAGGCAGGAGTGGTGCTACCACGAATGCGACAATACAAGTTACCACCAGATGCTGTAGTGGCTTTACTACAAATCATTGACGAGCTAATTGCCCAAGGAGTAGTTGTAGAAACAGACTCCAATGTATGTAATTCACCGATAATTCCGATTCTTAAACGAACAGATCCTACAGCCCCGCCAGTATATCGATTGGTTATTGATCTGCGCGAGTTAAACAAATGCATTGTGCCACAATTTCCTGTGGTTCCAGATATCTCGTCATTATTGACAGCTATTGATTCTGAAGCAACATTCTTTACTGTAATTGACCTCAAGAATGCCTTTTTCAGCGTCCCAATAGATCCGGAAAGTCAATATTTGTTCGGATTTAGTTTAAATGGGCGCAGCTTTAAATTCTCACGCGCACCTCAAGGATTTACAGAAAGCCCCAGCATCTATAGCCAAGCACTGAAACGAGAACTCGACAGTATCCACATGCCAGTTAACACTGCCTTGCTTCAATATGTCGATGATCTGCTGATCACCGCGAGAAGTGAACCCGAATGTGAGAAAGCATCACTGACAGTTTTACAATTTCTAGCCGAAAAGGGGCACAAGGTGTCCCCTTCTAAGCTGCAATTCTGTGTCCAGCGAGTTGTTTATCTTGGACACTCGCTGTCCAAGGAGGGAAGGCAGCTTACACCCGACCGCATTCAGTTAATAGCTAACATGCCAATACCCAAGACACAAAAGGAAGTACGAGCTTTCATAGGCCTCACGTCATATTGCAGGCAGTGGATCCCTCAGTACGCATTTCTAGCAAAACCACTCATTCAGTTAACCACACAGGAGGCAGCCACACCGACTGTTCTCCCTTGGACTCAGGAACACACACAAGCTTTTGAAAGCCTAAAGAAAGCTTTATGTCAAGCACCCGTTTTAGCAACGCCATGTTACAGAAAACAGTTTACACTCTTTGTTACAGAACGCGAAGGTACTGCCTTGTCAGTACTCACACAGGAACAAGCAGGAGCACACAAACCATGTGCTTATTTTTCTAGTACATTAGATCCCGTAGCTCAGGCTTTGCCTGCATGCCTGAAATCAGTAGCAGCGACAGCTTTAGCAATCAGACAAAGCGATGCTATAGTGTTAGGACATCCATTGACAGTTCAAGTACCACACGCAGTAGAGGTTCTTGTGAATAGAACGCAAACACAACACTTGACTATAGCACGACTTACGGGGTATGAACTTACATTGTTTCAGCCACATATAGAAATCAGACGCTGTAACACATTGAATCCTGCCACACTTCTACCTGTAATCGGAACAGACCCACTAGCCCATGACTGTATTGAAGTTATTACGATAACGACGAAACCCAGACAAGACTTAACCGATGTCCCATTGTCAGATCCAGACCTGACATTGTATGTAGATGGTTCATGCATGAGAACAAGTACAGGAGAGTTAGTGGCCGCTTACGCAGTCACAACAGATACTGAAGTCATTGAAACTAATCGTATAAATACTTTGTCAGCTCAAGCCGCAGAGCTCATCGCTCTGACACAAGCCTGTATTCAAGCCACGAATAAAAAAGTCAACATATACACTGACTCACGTTATGCATTCGGAGTTGTACACGACTTCGGCGTGCTGTGGCGAGAGAGAGGTTATTTAACTTCCCACGGTGCCCACATTCAGCACGGACCCCTCATTCATGCCTTATTAGATGCAATACATCTACCCACTGCAATATCAATTATGAAATGTAAGGCTCATACGAAGGTTACTGATATCATTTCCCAAGGCAATGATCTAGCCGACAGAACAGCTAAACAGACTGCTCAAACTCAAACCCCCGACATGACAAAGACAATAGTCCCGACACCGACATATTGCATGACAATTAAAGATCCTACTCTTGACGTAATTGACATACAGACACATGCTACACCAGATGAAATAAAGAAATGGACTGAATTAGGAGGGATCCAAACGGACCAAGGATGGATGATGAAGGAAAAGTCTGTATGGTTCCTTCCTGACTCAATGGTCCAAGTTATAATTAACACTATACATAGTCCAGCACATCTAGGAGAAAAGGCTATGCTAGACAGCATTCAACACATTTGGTTCAATAAACATTTACGAGCAGCAGCAAAACAAAAGGTCCGTACCTGTATGATCTGTTGTCAGTTTAACCCAGGAAAAAGCGTTCCCGTAGAACAGGGTGGATTTCATACTCCTAATCATCCTTTTGAAGTACTCCAGATGGATTATATCCAGATGGAACGATGTCGAGGATTCAAATATGTTCTTGTAGTTGTCTGCGCTCTGTCCCGTTGGACAGAGGCATACCCGGTTTCAGATTACACTGCCCCGACTACTGCCAAACAGTTGGTTCGAGAATTCTTCCCACGATACGGTTTACCACGTGCTGTTCACTCAGATAACGGCCAGCCGTTCTCATCCGAATTAATGAAACACGTTTCACTTCTGTTAGGATATCAGTGGAAATTCCACTGTGTCCGACACCCCGAGGCAGCAGGTCTCGTAGAAAGACATAACCAGATCCTGAAAATCAGAATGTCCAAAATATGCAGAGAAAAAGGTGTCGACTGGGTAGTAGCGTTACCCGTTGCACTCTTTTACATGAGAATGGTAGCACACTCACGAACAGGGCTATCCCCGTATGAGGTGATCTTCGGCAGACCACCGAATATGTGGGGGACGCCCATACCACGCAAAATAACTGATATTGACTGTAATATGCTGACAGATTACTTGGCTTCCTTGATGTCTGCACTACAATCTTGTCGTTCACAGGTAGCTGCAGCCTTTCCCGACAACACTGAGGTGAAACCCCATGACGTTGTTCCGGGTGATCTTGTGTTTGTGAGGAATTTCGACCGAAAGACTCAGCTGGAGCCCAGGTGGAAAGCACCCAAGTTGGTCCTGTTGACCACGAGGACAGCCGTGAAGATCGAGGGCCGCAAGGGCTGGATTCATTCAAGTCATATCAAGAAATTTCATGGACTATCCTCGGATATAGACACTGTGCCCTGCACTCCCTCACAGACTGATTCAAAACTTCCTTTGGTTGAAAAAACTGAAACAGAACTTTATAAAGAAAAATTGAGGCCTAGAACGTCAGACAATTTGATTGTTTAAGTCCTCTCCAAGGTGAAGCGGTTGAATTTGTCCCTGACATGTATCCTCTAGACCTGAATCATGAACAGTCGCGAAAAATGTTGAAACGACAGGCGTATTATAAATCACTGCGTAGCCACTGTATGGGGACATTATTAATTCTGTTTTTATTGAGTCTTTTAATAATTATTACGAGTATGTTGTTGCACATATATTACCCTATTTCTAGACATGTTTATAATGTTACTGCTGAACATTCTTTTAGTGACTTACCTCCGCATGAATTATCTTATAGACTTGCGCTGCGCAATAACACTTTCATTAGTATGTTACATCATTCCCATCAGACTAGTAATGCCACCAATTGTTGGGTGTGTGGCCGACTCCCTCCCTATCAGAATTATGAAGGAGTCCTGCCTTTCTTTCCACATCCATTCACACATAATGGCTCCTGTGGAGCATGGTTTAGTTTAATCAATTCCATAGACTCAGACACAGCAGTTTACCAAGATCATTGGATATGGGGAAACCTGAACCTAGTTTTACTCAAGGTCTGCTACCCTGACAAGGAGGGTCGCCCCAAAAGAACAGGAACTGATCTAGAAAATGAAGTATATGGATTAGGTAATTTTACACCTAATCTCATGATTCTAAATGTCGTATCCGAAGTTGAACTAGTCTTACCCACCATGTCAGTATTCCCAGCGAAGGGTGAATTGTGTGTAAGAAAGGTTGGTTCCATACATATGGGCCATAGTAAATGCACTACTATAGTAGAATTCAGTGATCAAGGCAAATCTTCATTTAAGGCTTCTCGCCACTCCTACTTTATATGTGGTCAGACTGCATATATGCGTCTACCTCCAGATTGGGATGGTACCTGCTACATTGCATTCCTTTTGCCACCCGTTTTCCTAGCTCCTCCTGATTATTACAGAAATATTCATTTAGTACACAACAGAAAGCGGAGAGATCTCCCCATTGTCGATTACACTGAGACGGCATGGGACAAGTATGTAGATTTTAATAAAGGCATCTTTCCCTATATAGGTACTGTTACTAATAGTAAGCTGATACGTAGATTAACCAGAACCCTTGAAGCAGTAGTGAATGAGACTATTTCCGCCTTAGGCAATTTAACAGAAGAGCAGTCTGCTATGCGGATTGTTGTGCTTCAAAATCGTCTTGTCCTTGACGTCATCCTGGCTGACAGGGGCGGAGCTTGTAGGGTCATCGGATCAAGCTGCTGCGTATTCATACCAGAAAATTCGCCATCTGTATATAAGGCCATCACTCGCCTTCATAAGATTGTAAACCAGATACACCAGAACCCAGGCACTTGGACTTGGTCCAGTTGGTTTTGGAGTGTGATATCAGCCTGGGGATGGAGAGTTTTATCCTTCCTAGGTATTGGCCTTCTCATACTATTCAGTTGCTGTCTATGTCTACAATGTGGACCAGCGATTTGTGGTCTGTGTGCCACATCGTGTATTCCACCACCAAGATTTCATTCAAGATCACGGAAGAAGAAAGAAGAACAAATGATGCTATATGAACAGATCAATGGATTAATGAAGATCGATATCTCATGAAGGGCAAGTAGGGGACAAGGAGGGAATGTGGAAATGTGGATTTTCCTGGTCAGTTATGTCCCCTATCTTGGACCCCAACGGTTCTATGCGCATGTCACAAGTACATGTATGTTCCCTCCAGTTCCAGTTATGAAGACGCAAATACATGTGCGTCCACCGTCAACATGTCCTCTGTCAGATCCGCCATGAATAGGCCGGATATTCCATTCCTAAATATGAAAGGCCACCGGCTTTATATGGTTCACTTATGCCATTTTACAGTCCAGGCAAGTAGGCCCTGATTCTGTCATCAAACTCCTTTTGCCTTCTGCCTCTGAAAGCTCCAGTCTGAGCCTGCATCTGTGACCATGAACTTTGTCTCATTCTCTGCGCGGCTCACGAAGCCTGACATCAGCCTATTCTCTGCCAAGAACTGTATTTCACCTTCGAATTATCTGCTTCCCCCTCAGCCGATGCATTCCTGCCTAGTAGTTTAAGTAAACATTCTTCCAGTTACCAAGCAAAAGGCCCGGCTTCTCTGTCCTCATGCAAGTAATTCATAGCCCTGTCACCATGGAATATTCCTACCCCCTCGCATTTAGTGTAGACACTTAGACGCTTGTGCACGCACGCACAGTCAGTATAGAATAGATTCTGTCCGAGAGTCCTTCTTTTGTGGATAACATAGTTCTTTAAACATAGGATGTTAGATATGATTTGGGATTAGGTTGACCTGACCCCCCAGACTTTTCGTCTCCACATGTAGAGCTAATGTCAAGTCCCCTTCACCCCCTAGTTACACGTCAATTACACGTCATGCTGCTGCGCGCGCATCTATGTCAAGTATTATCTTATAGATCCACCTATGTACGACATCATAACCAATCATGTTTCCTTTTTACTCCTTATTACACCCATTTTCGGTTACGCAGGTACCACGTCAAGTTCCTTATCAATTGTTACGCCTACTGTATTTGCTTCATTATAATGTATGTGCTATAAAAGTTACTTCTTGTCAATAAAGTATGTACTTCACTTCCTGAACCCCCGTGGTGATGGAACTTGGAGCATCCGATTATAATCGATTATTGGAATAAAGCCCATTCCGAAACTCTAATATCACGGATTCTGCCTCTCATTTTACTGAGCTATTTTATTATGATTCTGTATCAAATTCAGTCCCGGTAAAGGAATTTTATTTACCACACAGCCCAAGGACAGTCCTGTGCTTAATGCTGTCTCCTCTACAGCAGGGACCACCTAAATGCTGTCGGGAAGTAGCTACGCTTTTTAAATAATGATTTTATTTTATTTCATTTAAATCCAAACAGCCTGTTGATGTTCCACATGTTTGAGTCCAGGCATTAGCTGATTATTGACATAGATTTTTCCAGCGGGGTCCGCTTTCAGGATCCCCGACGGGCCTCTGCCTAGGATGTCCCGCCCGGCACCTCCCATCCAGGTGACAACTGAATTGAGGCTAATCTGTACCGTGAACCCTGCATGCACTGTATTACAAGCTTCAGCCAACAGGGTCAAAACTTTCCAATACAACTCCCCCACCCCACACTTCCACCTCAGAAGCATCTGTCACCCCAAAAAACATCACCCAACGAAGTGCTAAAACTGAGGCTTTTTCAAGTACCTACCGACCCCCCAGCTTGAGCACAACATCAATAGGATCTGGTGTTTCTGGCAAAGCAAGTTTGTGGATATCTGTTCGTGGCCAGGTAATCCCCTTAGGTTTGGAAAGCCCATTTCAAGGTACCTCTCTCATCCCTGGGCCTCTGCAGGTCCTGGTTCATATGTTTTGCCCCAACCCCCCCCCCCCAGGCTCATCCAGAGCCCATCTCACTAGCAGGTTAATAGTGTTCTAGCCAATGCCTTGGCCCCATTTGCTCCGTGTCCAAGTCCGAAGAGTCTGTGGGCCATTGAGGATGTTCCTCGTTCCTGCATGAGCCTCTAGCTCTATTGCAACTGCAGGGATGAGCCCCTAAGAACTCCCCGTGTCCAGTGTTCCACCCACCCCTCCCATTCAGGCAGCAAGCAGCAGCACAGCGTCCTTTGTTCCGTCACCCATTTCAATGCTGCTTCTGGCAAATTAACAATACAAAGGATTTTGTATTGTGGATAAATCTAAGCCTTTCCGGGAATAGGACCATGTATTGTATCTTCAGTGCCCTCAGCTTCTGTCCGACAGCATTAAATGATTTGTGTTGCTGCAGGACTCGGCGGGTATAGTCCAGGAATACAAGCATCTTAGAGGATTGAAATAGCACTTCAGTGATATGTTTCATTGCTCTCAGGATCGCATCTCGATCTCAGTAGTTTAGCACCTTTACTTTAATGGGGCAAGGGGGCGTGCACGGTGTAAGTTTCTCTGACACAGAATAGTGGGCTTGTTCAGTAACAAAACAGGCAGGAAGCTTCTCTTTCGAGGCCCACGTTGAAATATAGTTCTCCAGAAACTTTGCAGGTGAGGCACCCTCTGCTCCCTCTGGGTGACCTATGAATTGTAAATTGTTTCTGTGTGTTCTCTGAAATACGAAAGGCGGAGGTCAGATGGATACCTCAGCCTTCAGCGTTGTAACAGTCTTCCAGGTTGGAGATGCTTTGATACTCCGTCTACAGTATTCTGCAACTCTATCCACAGGACTGCCCATCAATCTCCACTTCTCTGATTTTGGCAGTGTGCAGGGCTTATATGGTTTGTAGGATCTCTGCAGCATCCAGGATGCTGTTTGCCGCATGGCTGCTTCTTCCTCTCCAACACATTTACCTGCTGGAGGTGGCAGGTCTGTGAATTTACCAATTTTGTCTGTGCCTGGTGCGGTGCCCCGCCCATGATGGGGTATCTTTACCTAAGTCCTCTTGGTCAGGTGCAGGCTTGCATCTTTGTCCTGGGGCACCTCCACGTAACCCCCCCCTGTTGAATGCCACCTTGCAATGTTCAAAAGGTCCTCAGTCGATAATTTTTCTGGTACTGATCCTCATGAACAAGGGGTGTCTCAATGCCCGATTCATATAGTCTGTGGCAGCTACCACTGGGGCAGTTCCCCACAGTGGCCAGGGGCTGACTGTGCCAAAGATTGTGCTTCTCCCTCCTGAAAATCCGGGGAAGAGGGCTTCCCTCGCACAGGCTCTGCAACAGTCCTCTGGATCCGATGAGATGCTGCTTTTTTTCCTGCCATAGTTCAACAGTGGTCCCTCAGCAATCCACTAGGGTCGTGATATGTGTCTCTGACCCACAAGCAATGAGGCTGAATGAGCAGTCAGGCTCCAAGGACTGCCATCCTTGTGTGCTACCTGCCTGTTCCTCCACTGGGCTATCCTTGTGGTTCCCAGTAACTGGGCAGACCTCAATGACCTTGTGTGGCCCGAGTTCCCCCAGGCCCTGAAGTGCTTCCGTGTGCCTCTTCCCTGGGCTCACCATCGCCTACCTTTAGGGCCGGTACTTCAGGGATCTTGCCGCCGACTAACTTGGGCTGCCGGGACATCAGTCCACTGCCCATGCCTCCCTTCTTTACGTTGGAGCCTCAACAACCCTCCCCAACCGAGTTTTTTTGCGGCCGTGGTTGCCTCACAGTCTGCGCTGCTGGAACTGCTGAAAGCAATCATGCAGCTCCCTCCCATGGGGCCGCAGGCCTAGTTTCCTGAGGCCACGGGTGGGTTTGGGGCAGCAGCAGTGTACACTGCTCCCACAGACAGTGTCTGCCACTTTGTGGGTCTGCAGCTTCAGCTGATGACTACTTGGCCACCATTGTGCAGCTGGCTGCTCTTTCCCCTTCAGCCGCACTTCAGCAAATGAGTCTCTTTACCCTTGCTTCGGGCTGGCCCCTAACAAGAAACCCTGGATAATTTTTCTAGTGTGGCACACCCCTGGGGCTGCAGCTTCTTTCCAGCAACAGGATTTTATTGGATGTTTTCGATCTGGGGAGCCACAAGCTCACAGAGAGACATCTACCATCTTGACCCTCTGGGCCATGCCCCCTTGGTCTGTCAAGGCAACCACCTTTTTACCAAACCTTTAGACCTGGCGACTTCCTGCATGTGTGTGGCTCTGTCATCTCATATTAGAACTGTCCAATGTGGAGCACTAACAGCTATTTTATTTGGATTTAGAATAGCACAGATTCCTGCCACAGTAATTAAAAGGCAGTAATATAGCCAACTAGTTGGCACTCACTTATTCAATCTCAAGTGGAGTGGAAGATGCATTACTAGTCAAACTTGAGACTTGTCAGTCACATGTACTGAAATCAGTAAGTTTAATATTCTGAGACAAGTATGTATGTGTGCCCTCAAACACGATTATTTTGCAACATCCTAGTGAGCAGACTGAAAAATACCCTTTGGGGATCAGTCAAGCTGTAGCGTCTTTCTGAAGATGGAATTAAAAATATTTAATGAGCTCATTGTCCTTTCATAGAAGAGATTACTGGAGAATGTTAAAAAAGGCCATCATCTTGAACGAACATTTTGAAAACTGGATCTGAAGTGCTTTGTTCTCAAATCAGTAGAAGCTTCTTTTGAGTTATCAAATCACTCATTCCCTTTTTTTAAAGATCTCTGCAAGTCGCCGGTAAACGTTGTCAAATCCACTAACATGGTTGTTGTAATCTTACTAGGTTTGACCGATACGTTTAAAAGAAATTTGTAACTCTATTTTCTTGTATTGACTCTAAGGATAACTCTGCACCATTATTTTTTAGGTCGAGCATTCGAGACCTATTGTAATTTCTCTTGTGGCTTAAAACCATCAACCTGCTCTTGATTTGTTTTTTTCAGTGCCCTTTAAAAATCCTTGCTTGCTAGTGGCCAGTCCTGCCTCTTTGTCCCTCCTTTTCTCTTCTGTTCCTCCCACGCATCAGGGACTAAGTACTGGCTCATTACGCAATGGTTCTTCATTTGTTCTTTGGGGGAAAACTTTTTTCTTGGTTTCCTGCTCTGTTACTGTTTGCCTGTGTTCAGCTTTGGTGGCATAGCTGTTTAGCTTTAACTATAGAATTTCTCCCGCCCACCTTCTCTTAATGCTACAGTTGGGTCAGTGCTGCCTCCCACGCAGTGCCTCCAGCTCCATTGGTTGTATTTTTTAACCTTTTTGCATTTTTCCATGTCGATCGGCAGTTGGGCTTTTGTTTGGTAGGATATGACTTTGTTTGGGCTTCTTTTTACGGGTGGTGGATTTGTTTTGTTTCCCATAACTGTTTGTGAGTGCGCAGTGTTTACTCGGGGACTTTGCCGCAATAACTCCCCAAAAAAGCCACTGTGACCAGAAGCTTAATAGAAGGGCAAGCAAAGGGAGGCTTGCACAAAAGCTATCAGATAAAAAATAAAATAAGCCAGATTTGAAAATAAAAATCATGGCATCTTCTAGTCCATGTCGGGCGAAAGACCAATCCGCCCTTGTTTAAGGCGGGGTGTTAGAGATGTGTCACGTCATAAGAAAGGAACTCACGTTCGTTCTTTTTTTGCCTAAAATTAGTAGTGCCTGACTCGGAAATGTCCGCCTACTTGCACCTAATTTTACTGAGTGTTGGTAAAATGTCACGCGCGACGGGAGGGAGTTTTTTTCTTCGAATCGCAAGATTTACAGAAAGGGAGGTGGATTCAAAATTGACGGGCAATGTAATCACGATCACGGAACCAGTGAAAGCTAGGGGAAAAGAAAACTGTAAGTATACGTTGCCATTCTGAAGACGTTTGTAGTAAATAGAAACATCAAGTTTTCTAATGCCAGTGGCTGTGTACAATAGACACTTGTCCAGGGATCTAAAATGCATGTTACAATAACAGCCGAAGCTCCCTGTGTTTGTTCGTTTTGCCTCAATCTCCATGACTAAGCTTTCTTCCTCTGCTTAGTCCCAGCCAGTACATCGGTCCAAAATCACCCCTACCCGGGTGGTAGCACTCTCACTGGCCCCTTCTCTGTGCTGCTTCCTGACTGCTCACGTCTCCGCTGTGTTTTTGACAGATGCCTTCACCCTCTGCGCCACTATCGGCGCTCTACTGTTTTTCACTGTAAAAAATTGGAATGCAGCGATGAGAGCTGAGAGGCTAATGAGGTCAAGTGATGACATGACAAGCATGGAAAATGATGAAAAGTGACACCCACTGTTATCTCGGGTGCATGTCTCGGGTGCACCTCAAGGTGCTGTGCAGCTCATGTCCCTCTCGCTGGTCTTTATCGACATGATCAACTTCAACAACCTGTGACTCATGCACCTGGGGGTCGCCTACTGCACCGCAGGCCGCTGCCTCAGCACCGTCTTCAATGTCCTCCTGCCCTACCTGCTCCTCAAGCAGACCATGTCCGCCTAAGGCCCTAAGCGCTCCTGGCCTGTGGGGTTATTCTAGGTAAGTCAATGATGTGCAAAGGTGACAGGGGTGAGTGTCAGAAGTGCAGGTAAGTGGCAGAACACGAGCCTCAAACACGCGCCTGAGAGCGAGCCTTCTCCGTGAAGGTGAGTCCACACAGACGCATGCCGCGCTTTCACTTCCGTGCCACAACCGCTTGTTCTAGTTAATTTTATTTACTGTCTGAGAAATGCATGTCATGTTGAATTAATTATTTAAACAGATCGCTGTGTCTCTCTGTTGTGCTTTATCTCGCTGAAGTCTAGACGTCTCTACTTGTCCATGTTTTGCATTAGCGATCACTGTTTTTTAGGTCTCGCCTGACCCAGCGCATGCGCTGGTCTGGCGAGACTTATTGAGAGGGATCCAAAAAGTGCTACCAGGCCAGCCTAGAGCTACGATGCATGTCCGCTGGCGCGCACGCCGCGCTTAACCGCGATTACTTTCACTTTCACGGCCGCACGGCCGCTTTGATGTTTGATTGCGATCGCGATCACTTTCGCGGCCACTTGGCATAGCCAATAGGTCTCGCTTTTGGGACCTTATAAGTATTTAGTTATGCAACTGTTGCATGGCTAAACACTTCTAAGGTACCAAAGGCGAGACCTATTGGCTGTGCCAATGCTTGTTTAACAAGCATTTGCAATGCAATAGGTCTCACATTTACGCGAGTTTGAGCTATTGGCATTGTAAATGAAAATGCTTTTATTTATGCTTTGGTTTTTGAAACATAAATAAAACCCATTGTCATTTACAATGCCAATAGCTTAAACTTGCGTAAATGCGAGACCTATTGCATTCAAATGCTTGTTAAGTGTTTATCCCGCTTCCTTTCGTTGACATGTTAGCACCCCCCCACCCCCAAGTCTGATTCTATTTGAACCCCTGCCACTTGTTAACCTCATCTCTGGTCTTGCACTACCCTACTGCTTTGTAAATTTAAAAAACCCTCAGTATTACTTGTAAAATTATGTGAAAGAACGCCCCATTACACCATTTTATATGAGCCTCTCTACTGACGCCTGAAGGACTGAAATCAGCACCCAGCCAATAAAGGAAATTACCTCCTGTGCCCTTCCAGCGGTGCTGAGCTTTGCCCATCATTGGGGAGATGGCCCTGCCCAGTGTCTGCTCTGGTGGAATATGCCTACCCTGGGGTGTCCTTCTCTAGGGTGTATGAAGGTCCACTTTGTTCTAACTGTGTCGGATGCCTCTGGTTTGCCCAGTGCTGCTCTCTGTCCATGCTGTGGTGTAAGTTGGTTTGCAATACTGGGGCATCAATTGTGATGCTGTTACTAAGCATGTGCTGGTGTTACTGTTAGGAACAGCGTCTTGGCTACTGCAGTCTGAACTGTTGTACTCCAGGCTAGCATCATGATAGTAATACTGATGGCAGTTGAGATTTTAGTATTTTCATTGAGTTTGCCACAAAACTCTATATGTGATGATATCAAGATTCTCGCTCATACATCACCAGGGACTGTTGTGACAATGTCTATGCCCCTGGACCAGTGGGCTAACACCCTCTCCCCCAACGTATCCTAATGTACCCTTCTCCTATGTTAATCTTTTTTACATGAAGCTTGAGTCTATATATAGTAGTCCATGCATAGATCAGCGATGCAAAGATCAACCATTTACAACAATTAAAAAAAAAAAAAAGATCTATAACATCTTCATCAACTTTATTTCGGCTCAACGAGCCATAAAAGTACATAATAGCATAGGAAGTTAAAAAAACAACAATACAATGTATAAATATTAAAAGAAATAAATGATAAGGACATATAAACTTCAGGAATATGGATAAAAAACACTTGGCAGCCAACATTTCAAAAGGAAGTATGGAAGTCAATAATATTATAAAAACCCTGCATAAAAACTATCTATAACCCATTGGAAAGGAAATCAACAACCAACAATATGAAAAGGTCTGGAATGAACCGCGATCTCAGGACTTGCAATATTGTTGGGTATTACTGATTGAGAGTTGGTAAACTGCAGCCCAGCATAGCCCGGGTGTATTTATCTAGAGTTCCCAGCTGGGCTAGCTAACCAGCAAGACAGTGACAGGGGCTGATGAGAGCTACATTTGACCTTTTCAGGAGGCAACTGCAGCTTGCACCACCCATTGACCCGGCCTGCACTGCCAATGCCAGTACCACCACAACTACTTACATCCCACTCCTACAAGTGTGACAATTCAGACTATTCCAGAACACCCAAAGCTATAAAAATGGTCGGGCAGCAGGGATTATTAATTTTACTAACGCATATTCGATTATTAAACACCCCGTTGTTGGTTGCTGTGCTCACCTAAAAAAGAAATAAACAGTGTCACCAAGTAGTTAGCTCACATAAGAGCTGATATTGAAAACTGAATGCCAGCACCGGCAAACAGCAGCTCAAATTAAGCACCAATCACATCCTTTCGCAGACATGCCTATTTGTGGACGATGCTCTCATTAGAACGAGCTAATGACATCTGAGTTAAGAGGCCTACACTGGTCGCATTAACACTGGTCTGGGTGAACGAAATATTTTGCATGTTATTGCCTTCCTGATAGTGGTGCATGTGTGCGGCACCATCAGGCAGGAGTACACCCATCAGCAGCTGGACCACACCACCAGGGCAGCATTGCTCATCGATGGTGGGCAGGAAATGGGTGATAATTATCACTCTTTCTGTAGGACTATAAACCTAATTGCAAAAACAAAGGGTTTTTACCGTGCTTGTGGGCATTTACTGATCACTCGCTGCTCACATGCACTTTATACCTCTTTGTTTTATCAAGCAGAAACTGAAGCCCTGGAGTATGGTGAGAGTGGATGCCTTATTTTGGTTATGGGCCCACAGCGGCCGCCCCTGCCACCAGCACTAAACCAGCCACAAACCCTTACAACATCCTCTTCAAATGCCTGGTTTCAGATTGGCCCAGTCCCTGCCTGAGTAGATGTACTCTTAGAAGCCAAAGATTCTCTGAGTATCTCAACAAGTGTAAAAGTAATGATAGAAATAACATTAAAATAAGGGCTAGGTCCTGTAAGTTCCTGTCATAGAACCCACAGACCCCAAATTCATAGACAAGTACTGCCTGCGAGAAGTGGGTGAGTTAGCAGAGGGACTGCTGCACAGTATGGTCATAGATAAGAAGTGTGTGCCTGAGTTTTTTCTGTGAATTGGTCCCAATGAGCCACATGATTGGAGGATGGGGGCGGCACGAATTCAAAAGGGCACCTAAATCTTCACCCATGTGGGGTTTGAAACACAGTTTCTTTCTGTGCTTCAAAAGAAATGATGAATCAGCCTAACCCCACAGAAAACCTCAAGGAGGACATCACAAACTTCAACAACTGGATCAAGAACTGTGCAGACACCCTCACACCCATTAAATCCAACAAGCAAAGATGAATCAAAAAGCAGACCAGCTGGTACATAGAGGACCTTGGAGACTCCAAATAACACTGCAAATTGCAAGAAAGAAAATGGAGAGCCATCCACTAAACCACTGACTGAACCACTTACAAGACTGCACTCAGATACTACCACCAGCAATTGAGAGACACCAAGAAAAGAGTACTAGCTGAACGCGCTGATGGGAGCTCCAACACTGCAAGGAGATATTCTCGATCGCCAAGGACTTCACCACACCTTATGTCTCCATCAACAGCATCATCCCCTCCCAAAATCTCTGTGACTACCTATCAAACATCTTCCACAGCAAAATTGCAAGCACATACAGAAACTTAACACACAAACCAGACCATCGCAATTTCATTACAAACCTGCCCATCACAATCCAGGACAACCACCTGACCAAATGGAATACTCTCACCAGAGAAGATACAGTGACGATCATGCAGACCATCCACTTAAGAGCTCCAACAGACCCATGCCCCCACTACACCTACAACCTATGAGCATCATCCATCAGCACTGCCCTCACCAACACCTCCATCACATCTGCCACATTCCTGGAAGAGTGGAAGCATGCAGCGGTCAACGCACTCCGCAAGAAGCCAGCAGCCGACCCGAGCCAACTGACCAACTTCTGTTCTATCTCCCTGCTCCCCAACCCAGACAAAGTGATAGAGAAGGCCATCAACAAGCACCTTACAACCCACCTTGAACACCACCATGTACTGGAGAACACTCAATTAGGATTCAGAAAAAAACACAGCACCGAAACCATTGACTAAATCTGGACCATCCTGGACCAAGGATTAACAGCAGTCCCCATCCCGCTGGACCTCTCCATGGCCTTCGACACGGGTTTCCCCAAAACACTCATCAGAAGACTCCAGGAGTACTGAGCACCCTTGGACCTGCACTCAAATGTATCAGTGACTACATGACTCCACTTGCCAACATCATCCAATCCTAAGGCATTGCTCTCTTCTCATACGCTAACAACACCCAACTCATCCTTTCCCTGATGGGCAAGATAACCACCACTAGAGCCAACTTCACCACTTGTATGACCATGGTAGCAGAATGGATAAGAACCAACTGGTTGAGCTGGTTGAAGCTCAACTCCAACAAGACATACGGACTGGTCTTCGGAAACTGGACCTCCCCATGGGACGTCAACTGGTGGCAGACAGAGCTAGGACCAACACCCAACAACCACACCAGAAATCTGGGGATCATCCTGAAATACTAGGTCACCATAATGGCACAAGTCAACACAGTGAGTGCTGCCTGCTTTCACATCCAACAAAAGATCTTCAAGTGGCTGCCACAGACGACCAGACTCACCATCACACAAGCACTCATCACAAGCAGATTCGACTATGGCAACATACTCTTCCCGGAATCTCAAAGCAGCTTCTACACAGACTTCAGGCCACCCAGAACGCTGCCGCAAGACTCAAATTCAACCTCCCACACCGCACCCAGATCTCACCACACCTTGGAGAGCTCCACTGGCTCTCCAGTCACAAACTCAGCCAATTCAAACTCCTCACACACACACACATACAAAACCTTGCACAACACTGGCTCAGCATAACTGAACAGTCACATCAGTGGCGTAACACAGGCCCCTGCAGCCCCTGTCGTGCGGGGTGGCCCTCAAGCTCCAGGGGGCCCCCGCAGCACATTACTCTGGCTGGAGAGCTCATGATTGAGTCTAGAGGGGGCCCCCTCCACGTGCCTTGCTGGGGGCCCCCCTCAAGTTTTGTTACGCCAGTTTGCCGCATACACTTTCATCAGACCGCAAAACACCTTTGGAAGGCTGATTCACTCTCACTCGCACCCCACCCAACGCATTCACAGAAGCAGAGCAGGAGGTCACTCGTTCTCCTACAACACACCCAAAAAATGGAACGACCTCGGACAACATATCAGAGCCTCCTCCTTACTTCTGGAGTTCCCCAAGAAACTGAAGACCTGGCACTTTGAATAACTCTACACGCTTACACATCTGCTCAAGCACCTGGATTCCCTCACAGGATTAGTGTGCAATACAAATCAATATAACAAAGCATATACCATACCCAAATGTCTATGTCAGAAAGAGTATGAGCTCTTAAGAGAAAATGCTGTAGAGAACAAATAAAAGAAGTGGAATATTCAGAGCATCTGTTGGTCAGGTACATGTTTTTAGACTACCCAAAAGCACGCCTGGAGGAGGAGTCAAATGTTAAATGACTTTCATTCTGAGAAATAAATTGGCACACCTAAGATCTGATAAGAATTTACAAAAGATATTTGACCCTTGTAGTACAAGTTACTTACCTTCGGTAACGATGTATCTGGTAGAGCCGATTCTAGCCGCAGATTCCTTAATGTAGAATTATCCCCAGGCGTGAGACTGGACCCGGAAAACTTTCTTGTCCAGCATCTCTGCTCTTCGGGGGGCGGTACCTCGCGACTCTGCCCCGACGTTCTCCGCGGGCGTGACGTCAGCAAGGTCACATAAGCCCCACCCCGGCGCGCTGATGTCAGTTTGCTTCGGAAAACCTTTCCGCGCCACAACGCGGAGCCATCACAACAAAACTGAGGAGAACATGGAAACAGTGTGCGAAAAAAACAGAGAAACAAAAAGAGAGAGAGACAAAAAGGCGAGGAATGGCACCAGGTGGCACCAAGTCGCCAGGAGGCTACAACAGGAAAGCCAAAGCAGGAAGAGAGCAGACCACCTCTGAGGAACAACCGTGCAAGTCAGGTGGTAGCACCAGGCAGCACAAAAGTACCAGAAGGCCACATCAGTAAAGCCACAGCAGGGAAAGCGTAAGCACCCCTCCTTGGCACCATCGAGCAAGCCAAGGCGAGAGCCAGGCCGGAGGCACAAGCAGTGGAAAGCGCTGTAAGAGAAAGAGAGAGAGACTGCAACCATAGACCACACAGCAAAGGGCCACACGCCCAGAACAGAGGAACAACAGCAATCCACCCCAGACTACACAGTCAAGGAAGGCCAGAGCCTCTGAAAGGAGCAGGAGGCCAAGGACAGGCAAAAGAACCCCCAGCGTCGAAGACCGCAATGGGATCAGAAATTGTAATAACATAGGGGAAAGAACCCAGCTGAAGGGAAGCCCGACGGGCAGAAAATGAAAAAGAACCCCCACAGAAGACAAGCCACTCAGAGGAAGGCGAGCGCAGAAAACCAAGCTGAGGGTCCTCACAGAACGGGGAGGAAGGGCGGGTCGTGAAGGAATCTGCGGCCAGAATCGTCTCTACCAGATACATCGTTACCAAAGGTAAGTAACTTGTACATCTGATAGAGACTACTAGCCGCAGACGTAGAATAGATACCCTAGCCATACCCAGAAGGGAGGAGGGCCTGCGAGAGAGCCTCCCCACCAGGAGAGACCAGGGCCCCAGTAGGGGACATGGCACAAGAACAAGAAGGAAAAGGCCAGGATATCCTAAACCCAACCAAGGGAGAGTGCCCAACACCCCGCAGGGGCAGACAGCACCCCAAAGCCTCAAGGAACACAAGGGCCACCTCGAACCCAGTGAGAATAGGTAGAGCCAGAGGCAGGGCCCACCGGAAGAAACAAATGCACAGAGATAGAAAAGAGCTGAAAACACCTTGGCCGCAAGCAGCGGACAAGGCCGGAACGGCGCCACCGCCAACAGCACAGGCGGAAGAAGAAAAGTACCGTTGTGCAAAGCCCCAGCGGAACCAGAGGCAGGGGAGCAAGGAAACACATCAAGAGCACTACGGAGGAGTAGAACAAGCAGTCCTGGACGGGCACGCACCGCCAGCAACAGGCAACACCACGGAACAGCGCACAGAGGAAAAGGCAGACGCCAGCTGAAGGCAGAGGCCAGGGAGGACCAGGACACACCCCAAGGGAAGGGCGGGGGCAGAAACACACACACACACTGACCCACGAAGAAGTGGAGGAACCGGCAGAAAAGAAGAGAGAGATGGAGGACGGGCCCAAGCCGGCCACCAGAACACATAGGCCAAGGAAAGCCAAACCTTCTGGAGCATCAGGCAGAGGACCAAGCCAAAACGCAGGACAAAAGTGCGGAACCACCACAACACGATGCCGCAGACAGCAGGCCAGACCGGCCGAGCGACATGTCGACAAGGAGAAGGACGGACCTAGCGCAAGCTGCTCCAAGACAATTGGCAAGAAAATCGCACCTGCGACATACCGTGACGCCACGGAGAGTAAGGAACCCAAAAGGGTGACCACACCTCCCCAGCACATGACAGATCTATGTAATAGCTACAAGTACCCCACATAGGGTAGGTTACGTCCCAAGAACTATGCGAACACCTCTTAGGAAAAAAATTCTGCAGCAGAGGACAAAACAGAAAGACCTACAGAAAAAACCCGGAGATGGCTTACCAGGCAGCCAATAAAGAAGAGACAGAAGGCCTAATCTCAAGGCCTACTGGGCTTACCAACAGCCAAAACCACAAGTCAACAAAGGGCCGGACCAGCAGCCAACAGCACCAGGGGCCCAACAAAAGGACCCCAAGGCACATCAACCAGACAGAACACACAACCTGGGCTACCCGTTACAAAGCCCCAGGAAAACAACGGGAGAACACCTCCCAAAACACAGACCGACAGTCAGGTCACTGAGGGGGGGGAGGAGGAGGGCGAAGCCCCGCAAGACACCTCTGAATGGCAGAATCCGCAGAGGCGTGGAACAACAGAGTGCCATCAAAGGGGAGGTCAACCAGCCGTTCTCTAACGTTCTCAGGGAAAACACTATCCCGTAGCCAGGCATGACGACGAAGGGCCACCGAAGTAGCCATGGTACGACCAAGCACCTCCGAAACGTCCAGAGCCGAGCGAAGAATGAACGCCGCCAGCTCTTGGCCATCCAACACATGGTGCCGCAGATCAACGCAGGCACCCTCCTGAGAAGCGGAAGACATAAGGGACTCCACCGAGTCCCATAAGCAAGAAGTGGCTCTGGCTAACACACAAAGAGTGTTAAGGGCCCGCAAAGCAGCACTGGAGGAGGCGAAGATGTTGCGCTTCCAGGAATCTAACCAGCGGGCCTCCCGTGACGGGGGAGACAACACCGATGGCAAGGAGGGAATGGCAGTCTGTAAAAGAGGGCCCCTGGTAGAAGGGTGAAGGGAAAGACAGACAGGATCATGCGGAGCAGGACGGTGGCGGTGCAGAAGTGGCTGGGGCACTGGGTCCCCCGTGGCAGGACTCCCCTAGGCCCCCAAAAGAGAACTGTGGAGCGAAGCCTAGAAGGGAAGAAGCAGCTCCCGTCCACCAGAGCCCCGATGGAGAACCTTCAGCAGATGATCCGTGGGGAAATGGGTAGCTGGATCGCCCATGCGCCAGATTCCCGCAGCCGTGGAAACAGCCCGAGTGTAGGCAGCACTCGCCTCCGTAGGGCCCCGCGGCGGGGAAAGCAGTTCCTCCGTGGGCGACGGCTGCAAGTTAAGGCGGCCGTCCCCCAGCCCAACCGGAGGAAGGAAAGGCCAAGCCCGGAAAGGGGGAAGGTGGACCGATGAATGGGGAACCTGAGGCGCCTCCGGCGAAGACTGCAGGAGTGGAGACGGCGAAGAGCCGTCCTTAGAGGACGCCGGGGAAAAGGTCACAACGCGGCGACCCGTCTCCGGAGAAGATGAAACCAACAACCGCCGAACCTCTGGAGAAGAGGGGGCGCCCGAAGACGAATCAACGACCCGACGTCGGCCCGGCACCATAGAGTATGCCACCGGCGTCTGGTCAACGTCAACCGGCGCCGAAGGGGACGCCGGAATGACCTCTGCCACAACGCGCGGCGCAGGAGACCGAGGCGGGGTCGGAGCCGAGGCGGCTAAGGAACGGCGCCGAAAAGGCGTTGACTCGACCTCCGACGAGGCAGCCGCCTACGTGGAGGGATGAGGGGGCCCAGGGACACGCTCCGACCCCTAGCCGGCCCCTGCGACGCCGCCAGCGCCTGAACAGCATCGCCTCGGACAAGGCCGCCGCCTGCCCAGAGGACCGAGGGGGACATGAGGACACGCCCCGAGCCCCGGCAACCTCCCGCGACACCAAGGGACCCCCGCGGGGGTGTGCGGCGAGGCAGAGGTGCCATGGTCCGAAGGAGGGAACCCCGAAGGGCCGCACCCAGACGGCACCACAACTTCAGAACATGGAGCCGAGCCACCGACGCAGAAGTCCCCGCACGCGGCAAGGGATCTGCAGACGTCCCAGGAAGAGAAGGAGAAGAGGGAAGAGCCAAAGAGGCCTGCAAGGCCGCTGAATAGGCCTCCATCTGGGCTCCGGTCGCCCCCGCGCCGGGGAACGGCGGATAGGGTGGCGACGCACGGGGCTGCACCACCTGCGGAGAACCCACGCCCCCAACAGGCCGAGGACCGGGCCTCGGGGACAAACTGCGACACTTACCAACAGGTGAGTGACGCCCTTGTGGCCTGGGAGAGGGACGATGTCGGAGACGGAAGCGGCGGGTCTTGAAGCCTTCCGCGGGGGACGGGCACGGCGACGACGCCGACCTGAACATGCGTGCTGAAAGGAGTTTCATCCGGCGCTCCCGCCGGGTCTTCGGCTTCATTTGCTGACATGCCTCGCAGTCCGTGGAGTCGTGGTGCTCCCCCAAACACCACATGCAGGTGGGATGAGGATCCGTCGCCGACATCTGGCGCGCGCAAGGCGAGCATGTCTTGAAGCCCGAAGGCATTTGCTCACTGTTCTCAAGAAAAAATGCTCAAAGTGGAAAAAGAAGGCCTGAAACAGGCCAGGAACACGATCCAGATCTGCGTTGCACGCGGAAAAGAAGAAAACTGATGTCAGCACGCCGGGGTGGGGCTTATGTGACCTTGCTGACGTCACGCCCGCGGAGGACGTTGGGGCGGAGTCGCAAGGTACTGCCCCCCGACACGCAGAGATGCTGGGCAAGAAAGTTTTCTGGGTCCAGTCTCACGCCTGGGGATAATTCTACGTTAAGGAATCTGCGGATAGTAGTCTCTATCAGATTGAGAAATTAGTGTGATGTACAAATAGGAAATTACTTGTCAGGAAAATTGATAAATATTATTAGTAATGCATGTGATTGGAATAAGAGTGTTTTTTTATACGATCTGTGATTTTATGTTTTTCTCAGTTTAACTTACAATTCAACGTTTGTTTTGACAGATCTATGCATGTATTGGAGACAGAAAACAATCAACTTATTTTTTTAAAACAGATAAATACATAAATCAGGCTTCTTTTACATCTCTCTCCAAGCTGTCAATCATAGACTCCAGGCTCAACAATATTTGTGCATATTGATACCGTTAGGAGTTTTAAAAAAATAGTAATATTTCCTAATAAAATTTAATTTTGGCAGATGTGCTAGTACCACAATGTTTATTCTTTCAGGTGAGTGTATTATTTTATCATAAATAGCTAGTTCTCACATAAAACCTACCAGACAAAGAATGTGAATGTAATTGTACCTGTACATCAAATGTGGAAATCTACTGAGTGAAACTTCGTATCACAAAATAAGCATGCTTAAACACAGATAGAAATGTTAAAAATAAATTACAGAAAAACTAAAACAATGTGGTCATTCATTGTAATAATCTGAGGATAATTAATTAGAAAAGGTAACAGACGACTACAAACTATCAATTCTCATTTGTTTTACTGAAACTAGATGGGAAGAGGAGTTGCGCTACCTGTACACAGAAAGGGAAGGAAAGAGACATTGGGAGAGAATGAAAGACCAAGAGACATAAAGAACGAGCGAGGTATAGAAAAAAAGAACATAAATCAGAGAATCAGAGGTAAAAGCAAAACCCTGTGCTTTTGTCTTCAATTCTCACTTACGTGTTTGATGGTTAATGCTATGCGGTCTTTCAGAATCCTGATTGTCCGATAGATTCAGATTGTCCTTCTCTTTAGACCTTAATGAAAATACAGATCCGGCAATAAGAGGACCTATTTTAAGAAGGAATCATAATTAGCATTTTGGAAAATACTCCTTAATAAAAAGAAAATCAGGGGCAACATGTGGATTAATTAAATGGGGAGAATCTGCAATCACTGACCATGTGAGGTCGAGTAGGTTAGCAATGAGAGGGGAAATTATAGTGTATCTATCATCGACAAATAAGCAAGGGGTAACTGGTGTGGAACTGTTAAGTGTCTATGTCAGTAGAAGGGAGGGATATCTTCTGCCTTCATGCAAAAAATGACAGTTGCCCCACCCACAAAGTGATGTCACTTTGTTACCGGGACTTCCGGGCCCCTGAGGGCCCTCACCGACAGTGATGTCACTTCAGGGACGGTCACGTGTGTTGTGACATCACCGAGGTCACGTGTTAGTCACATGCTCATGGTCATAAAACGTGGTTAGGATGCTGTCATAACAGGTACGCGCCCCATTGCCCTGTGTCTAGGGCTTTGTCACAAGTAAAATTGCAACACTCTTGGGGAGCACAGTATGTGAGTGTCTAACAAAGCAAGCGCGGGCATGTTCAGACAGCAGCGGTCATGAAATCTTGATAAGAAAGGTGGAGGTCTTCTCAACTCGAGGCTCGGAAAATACACTGCTGAAATCCCCAGCCCACCTGTCTCCCTAAGCCATCTGTCTTAGTTTGAACAGTTAAAATTTGAATTAAAACAGTCTTTTGTTAGAAACGTCAAGACAAATTCATAATTGAATCAAGCCTGCTATGAAATGGAACCCATACGAAGATGGCTGGTACTCCTCAACTCCTCCAAGTACTCCCATTGCATAAGTAGCAAACTCTACTAAGTATAAAATGTCGTCCCAAGGCCACACACACAATCAGAAGCAGACATCTGCTATGAAATGGAACCTAAATACAGATGGTTGCTCCTCCACAGCGAAGTGGACCCAACGCATAATTAGCGAGTTCTACAGCTAACAACAGCATCAGAATGTCCACGTCATCTCTCGAGACAGCCCCCGGCTAGTTGCAGCCTCTGGCACTGCCTCACCCCTTCCCTAACTCGCTACGTCTTTTCAGACTTAAAGACTTCAAGCAAATGTGAACTAAAAAAAAACACAACAATGCTTATTAGTATGCATCTGAAAACTCCATAAACCATCCTTTCCTTAATGCACTGCACCACTTATTAAATTCAGAAATATCCTTTCATGATCCCCTGTTGAATTACACCTCACAAAACAAGTATTCCCTGCATGAATAAAAGACTGTTATGAAATTAAAACAATTCTGATACAAGCTGGACTTGTATATTGGGCTTAACACACGCTTCACAAATACAAAATAACCAAAGAACTAAACATCTGTCAGAACTTGTTGATATTTTCAAAGCTACTCTAAAAAAAGTCAGACTTTTAGGTGCTGGAGGGTGTGGAGCAGGTGGTCACAGACACCGACCTAGGAGCTTGATCTTCTATGAGTCAAACATGCCCCACATGGTCCACGTGCCTCTCAATTCACAAACCAACACTGGGAATTGAAAGCTATATACATATGCTGGGCGACCCTGTAGTGACATCACATCCTTGTCCCACGTCCCTACATCCCTGCAACATGTCCACTCTTTTAGAGGTGCTGAGGAGCTGCTCAGTGCAAGCGGCAATTAGTGACTGCTGAATTCAGGCTTCACAGCTGTCCATTTCTAGTGCAGATAAAAATAAATGGGGGTGATGGGGTATTGCAAAATAACAAAGTCCACTACAAAATGTGGAAATGCGAACCTACAAATTCACTTTGGCTAGTTACCTTCAGTACTTAACATGTAGCAAAATAAGAACGGTGTAGGCTGTGGGAGTAACTGCAGCAGGCACAGAGAGGTTTCACAAGAGAGAGAAGGGGTGGAGGGTAGAGAGAAAGAGGTCAGAGAGGGAGTAAAGAGAGATGAATGGTTGGAAAGGAAGACTGAGTGGGGAAAAGAAGGGCGCGAGGTTGGTTTGAGCATTTTACCCACGGCTTCTTCTGCTTCCACAATTCAGCTCTGCTTTATTCCACCTGGTTGCTCTTTCTATCAAAATCATGTTACACTTGCCGATTTATCCCCATCTTGCAGGTTCTGTTCATCCTTGCTTTCTGACCTGGTCTCTGTTTTTCTATATTTACCCTCTTCCTCCTTTCTGCATTTTGTCTCTGCTTTTCTTTCTGGGTCAAAGTGCGAAGATGAAAAATAACTTCCAGTCCCAGAAACTGAGTGCTGGTGCCCTCCACCTGCATGCTCCGGTACAAATTAAGCACAGCCAGTACACAAATATGTCAAGGCTTTGGGTTGTAAAAGGACCCCTTAGGAGTTGTGTGTGTACTGCAGGGGCCTTACGCCTCTCAGAAATCTTAAATGCGAGTCAATAGGCCGTTTACTCCAGATTCCAAAGCAGCATTGCCCACTGGGGTGGCAAAGCCCCGGAGAGAGGGTACAGCATAGGACAAAGCAGGGCAACAACCAGGGAACGGAAGTAACCTGGGGTCATCACAACAGATGCTCATGGCCTCATATTGGTCAGGGTCACGAGGCCGGGGAGAGGGGGGCTCAAAGGGAGGAATCCGTGATTGTGATAATGGAAGTACACAGTGCAAAGATCTCTGGTCTCCAAACCATGGTCGCTGCAGAGATTTCAAAGCCACGAGTTCGAATCCTGGTCAAGCCACGTTAGTTTTCTATTCTTATAATGTCGGTAACATTAGCCAATAGAAGCATCGGTTGTTCACCTACAAATGGCAGACCTGCTGTATGAAGTGGTCAATAAAACATACAATTATTATTTTTAGGGGCGCTTCTGATAATGTACAAAATAGAAATAGGTTAGAGGTGTGTATGCAGAATACAGTGCAGTCCACACCCACAGTGCCACAAAGGCAAGAGAAGTATTGTCTTGGGCAGCACAAAGGAGCGGTGCTCTGTGACCAAGTCCTGTGAGATAAATAGCAAACAATATGTATATTATATGATATCACAGGCGTTAATAAATGAAACTGGAGTTAAAGTATTGTGGAGTAACTCAAAGAAAAAGTGCAGTAGGGTCGATGCAGGAAACCCATTTCCCCATGACATATGGGGCAACAACCCCAATAGAATGAACACAATTTGTTAAGGTTAGTATGTCTACCAATGTTTTGCATTGTTCTTTATATGCAATTGTAATTGTAAATGTATTCATATAGCGCTTATTTTTTTTTTTTATTAAAGCAGTAGTGCTAATTGGTGTAATTATGGTAGGTTGTTGGGTAAATATTTCTTCAACTGGAGGTGGCTCCTGAGTCTAGACTTTCAGACAGACCCAGCCACAATATTGCCACCGGCTTTCACATCTTTGAATGCAGGCTGCAGGATCTTCTCCATGCTGTGCCAAACCTCTGCCTCTTCGTCATTAAAAGAACATCTCCAAATGTTGCTGTTCTGCTTATGGGAACAGATTAAATGGTCAGTTCCTGTGCTTGGAAAGGGCAGAAGGGTGTTATGAAGCACTACCTAAAACAAGGTATTTTAGTTATAATACTGATGTAGTTTTAGTAATACTTTATTTAGAGACCTGATCACTCTCAAATGTGGATGCAGATTGTCATAATACACCTCCAGTGGTATGCCCAACCTATGTGCTGAAGCATTCCAGCAATGCTGAAATGGCGCGTGATAAAGGACACACTGGCTGCACTCTTTGTGATATTGGAAAACCTGTCAAACCCTGACTGCCCGTCTGTATATCCGTTACTTCTGAGCAATATTTCAGAAAATATTCATCACTCAATCTCAGCAGGAATGAATAGTGATCATTATGTGCCAATCATATGTGGTACCAGAATATCATTGTTGAATAACATGAGTATTGTGTTCCAATTAAAGTTAACACAAATATTGCCTTATGTAGTTGAATTTAGAAAATCTTCACACAGTGACACAATAGTTTTGTAAATATATTTAGGACACAATACTTGCATCTGAAGGTATTTTTGTACTTAATTTTCTGACATACTGCCAACAAGCCATTATTTAATGGGTGCCCACATCACTCTGTCCAGTACTGCACCTGATTACTACTCATCATAGTATGCTAATATACGTAGCTCTTAGCATTCAGACTCACTAGTCAACTATGTAATAACCGTCAGGGGATCAGTGTATACAAGTACAACTAAAGCTTTATGACACTACATAGTATGAACCATGAACCTTAACAAAACACTTAAAACTATGGTCCAGGAAATAGAAAAGACAATCAGATCAGTAACACCATCTCCAGGCTGAGCATATACACTTGGACGAAGCCAACAACCACATACATTCCACCTGCTTACCCATGCAACAACCACAGAAACAATTAGAAGGGTGCCAAACACATTTTCTTTTATTTACTTGAGTTTTATATAGCGCTGGCTAGACCCAGAGGTATCAGAGCGCTTTACATGAGGAGAGTTACATAGGTTACAAGTTACATATTGTTACAGAAGGTACGTCAATTACAAGTTACATCCGTTGGTTCAAGGCGTGTAGAGGGTAAGGGGGTAATGTAAAAGGGCGACAGGGAGGGAAATTAAGGGTGACCGGGAGGGAAATTAAGTGTAGAATTGGCACAAGGAAAAACAGAGCAAGTAGGGGGAAGAGAAATTCAGGGGAGAGAGGAAAGGAATGGGGGAGGCAAGCAAAGAATGAAAAAGGGAAGGGGTGAGGGGGTAGGAGACACAGCGAGGAGACAAGGAAGTAACTGTCTGATGTCCGGCTGGGTGGGAGAGGGCTCCCCGCGGTAAAGGGATCAATCCCAGTCTTCCATTTAGTGTGATTTCCTTGTCACGGTGGACTCTCTCAGCGGGGTCGCTGAGACTCCAGGGCATAGATGCTGGATCCCTCCCCAACAAGGGGAGAAGAGTGCTTTGGTCATGGGCACACTTAGAAGAATGAAGGAGGGAGGAGGAGGGGGAGGGGTAGAAAACCAAGCGTGAACACAGTGTCTGACTTCAGGCAGGGTAGGAGATGGTTCCCAGTGGTAAGGGGATTAATCCCAGACCTCCACTATGTGAGACTCCCTTGTCACAGTGGACTCTCTCAGAAGGGTCTCTGAGACTCCAGGGCAAAAATGCTGGATCCATCCCCAACAAGGGGAGTAGGAGTGCTTTGGACACGGGCATACTAGAGGGGGCCATAATAGGGAATCGGGCTGGTAGGGTTGCATAGGTTACAAATTACACATTATTACAGAAGATACGTCAATTATGAGTTAAATCCATTGGTTCAAGGCGTGTAGAAGGGTAAGAGGATAATGTAAAAGGGCGACGGGGAGGGAGATTGAGCGGAGCATAGGCACAAGGATAAACAAAGCAGGTAGGGGGAAAGGGATTCAGGGGAGAGAGGGAAGAAATAGGGGAGGCAAGCAAAGCATGAAGGAGGGAAGAGGTGGGGAGGGGTTAGGAGACACAGCGAAGAGACGAGAAAGTCCAGGCTAGACCCAGAGGTATTAGAGCGCTTTACATGAGGACTAAGGCATGTTACAGCGTTAAATCAATTGCAGTTATATTACAGTTAGATCCATTGCTAGTGTATTTAATAAACATAGAAAAACAAGATGAGGAGGAAAACAATGTCTGATGTCCAGTCAGCCCCTCTGATCACCTTTGGGGACCACACAGGGCGTAGACCTGAAATCGCCTGACCGGCGCCATTTTGAAGATAGGCGACCTCACCCAGTATGTGGTATTGGGCAAATATAGCAGGGACCAGGAGTGTGAGTATAGGTAAGATGGCCACCATAGTTTGTGGAGGGAGCAGGCCCATTTCTATTTCCATGCTCAGCAGAAGATCGAAACCTGGGAAAGGAGCAGACCCATTTCTCTTTCCATGCTCAGCAGATCCTTCAGATCAGGGAGGGGGCGCCATCTTCTGGCTCGGCTTTAGGAGGACGACATGGTAGTCTAATTATAGCAACAGACCATAAACATACAAAATGGGCACTCATAAATGCACACTTCAGTCCAAAAGAAGTCCCGATGTTAGCAGTCACTCCACAGGTGAGGGAGAGTGAAGCTGTTATCAGGGAATCACCCCCTGTTGAGTGTCTCAGAGTCAAGTGACCGACCCCTGGACCTTCCATGGACCAGTAGCCAGGTAGTGTGAGAGACTATGGGGTCAGGAGTTCTCCAGCAACATCGAGGTTCAATAACAGGGCAGTAAGAGAATCGTCAGTCCGCTCACACACACCAAGTACCGCCGGACCAGATCACTGCAGTATGGGCCTGCACAATGCAGCAGCTAAGCCTCCTTACCCCCACCGCAGTACAACACTGGTCCCTGGGCAATCAGCGTTTCCCGCTGTTCCTGGCACGGGCCTTTCACTGTCTAGCGAGGCATCACATTGTAGTCAGGCGTGGAGATCGCAGCCGCCGCGACCGGATCACCGGCAGACACCACCGCGGGCCCCACGCTACAAGCACATCTCAGTTAGTGAGGACGCAACAGTCGCATGTGCCCTGCTGTAACCCCTCACAGCACTTCAACGTGGAGAGCACTCCTCAGCCCGTGCGTCTCGGCATTCGCTCTGTATGCGGGGGTTCAGCGGCCCCCACAGGGTCCATTCACATAAACAATTGAAAAGGTATCCTTTTGAAAAGAAGGTACAAAAACCCCAAAACACAGACTTACCCTTTCTGCTGAGAGAGATGAGGTATAAGAATAAAGGCCCACACATCTAATGTCAATCATTCTGTAGAGAAATCTAGGCTCTTCACCCTCAAACGGGTTAGGGTGACAGGTCACATGATCCTCTTTCCCTATGAAAAGACTGCAGGATTCTACATCATTTGTTGATAGATTGATAGTTTTAGCAAATAAGTAGGTGAAAAAGTGTAGGTGTGTGTGGGAAAACGAGAAAAGTGTGTGTGTGGGGAAAAAAGGGAAAGTGTGTGTGTGTAGGAATAAGGGAAAAGTGTGTGTGTGGGGGGAAGAGAAAAGTGTGTGTGTCTGGGTGTGGGGGGGAGGCAAAGTGTGTGTGTGTGTGTGTGGGAAAAGTGTGTGTGTGCATGTGTGAGTGCGTATGTGTGAAAAAAGGGAAAAGTGTGTGTGGGGAAAAAGGGAAAAGTATGTGTGTGTGTGGGGGAAAAGGGAAAAGTATGTGTGTGTGGTGTGTGTGTGTGTGTGTGTGTGTGTTTGTGTGTGTATGTTAGTTAGTTAGTTAGTTAGTTATTGATTTGGTCTGTATTGTTGAGCCGTGCAGCCCAGCACCGAAAAAAAAAACAATCAACAATCAAAATGATTTGTGCACTATTATGTACAACTTGTTGAAGAAATAAGTTGAAATATCCTAAAATAGGTACGAAACATGGTTATAAAAGAAGAATACCTGAAAAAATTACCAGTATAATAATAACATGAAGAAAGTGCTTATAAAAGACCTTTAAAATAAAGAGTTTAAAAAGGGCCTACTTAAATATGATACCAGATTACGATTGACAATTAGAATAAAATTGCACAAGTATTGGCCTCAAGCTTCACATCAATGGGTCTCAGTTTTCTTAACTGGAAAACAGGGAGGACACTCATCCACAGAACCATTTTCCCCTTTCTAATTTGTGGCAAGTGATTTAAGTAGAGAAGCGGGAAAGTACCAATCCTGGAACAAAAATATAGTGTTTTAACTCAGAAGTAGATAATCTTCTCCATGTGGTAGGATTTTGTCAGCTACTAGGTACTAGTTGGACAACTTGCACTTAGGCACCAGGTCCAATTTAGGTATCGCGATAGCTCAAACACTATTTGTTCACATGTGTCAGATCTAAGGACACTTTGGGCCACAGCACACTGGCTAAGTCCCAAAAGGCGACAAATCAGAATAATCCACTTGGAGCGGGGGGAAATATATTTAGATGAGAAGAATAAAAAATGGTCCTCAGTTTCCTTGACCTAAGGACAAAAGGGATGCTCGTCCACAAGACCATCCACCCCTTTCCATTTTGCAGTCAGTGATTTAAAAGGAAGAGTTCCAATTCTGAAACAAAAGTATAATGTTTTGAGTTTATAGGGGGTGATCTTGCCCATATAAGACTCATATTCTGGAAGAGATTTTTGATCAAGGAACTTATCTATAATGCCATTCGGTTGAGCACCATGCCAAGTTTCAGTTACAACATGCTCCCAATCATTCTTCTTAATTTGCACACCTATATTACTACCCAGATTTTCAGACATATTTAACCCACTACAAAGGTCCTCAACCACTGTTAACCACGGCGTGGAACAATTATTTTCTAATACAATCAATTATTTCAGCATCATCTTGTATGGACCAAACTCTAATCCAATGTTTTATAATCCTTAAGTGGATAGTGTGGTCAACCCTCTGTAGATCCAAATCCCACCTCAGCCGGGTCATTGGCGTAGTACTTGGTAAGTTGAGAAAAGATCTTAGAATTTTATTTTCCGCAATTATCAGAGAGTCCCCAAATTCATCCCCACACAAGGCACCACCTAACGCGACTCCTCTAGTACCGGGGATAATGCCCTGCTTGAAGCACTTCTGTATTTCTTTAAAATAACTGACGAATGGTGTTGTAGCATTGATTGACTTTTCTCAAGTTGAGGCTTCCCCAACAATTTATCTGACAATCTCACACCTAAATAATCAAAACTTCTAACTCGCTTAATTGGTGTGCCATCAACATACATCTTATATACATACATCACCAATTTTCAAGGGACATTACGTTGAAATGGGGATGAGTCCTAACACACTCTCTGCAGAGAAAGGTGAATCTAGTCGAGGTACTGATAGAGCTAGATTTCATCAAGATTAGGCATTGCTTTATTTTTGTGCTTCAGACAAACTGCATTTAAAATGACGCAGATTTTGGTGCAAGTGGAAAACACATGGCACATGAAACATGAAATGAGGCCTAGACAAATGTATTCTTTTTAAGTGGCAGATTTTGGTGCATGAAAAGTGAAAACATGAATCAGATGCTTTTAAAGGGTAACACTTTTGGTACCTACAAGCGAAAATATGAAATAAGGCCTGGTCAGAATGCTTTCAGTTCAAAAGTGCTTTCCTGAAGAAGAAAAGCCATGCTCAATTGATTAAACAGCCTTGTTTAAATGTGATTAATCAATATGTAATCTCACTATAGAATTCACATTAATTTAGAAAATATATTTGTACTTTCAAAATATCATATAATTGTACTGAATTAACATGTATTTTTGCAAGAGTAGAAATGTGCTGAAATGTGTTTTTGCATTGTAGAAAACCACGTGATTTCAGTTTGCTTTAGTGGACTCCGGTTACTGCAGTTTTTGCCCTTGAAGATTAGAATGGAATGTGCTCCTCTTCCCTACCAACTTTCAATGAAAGGGCTTTCTTAATAAATCACGCCCTCCTGTTTCCGTCTCTTCGTCCTCACTATGTTGCATATTTTTTTAAATTTTTTGTAGCCTGTTTAAACAGTGGAGAGAAGAGAAACTGCAGAGCACACATTTTTCTTATAAAATGTATTTTTCTGTTTCCTCATAAATAATACTTTTTGTTACAGAAAATGTAATTGTTTCAAAATGTAAAGGGATGTGAAGTCATGTAATGAGGAACACGCCTGATTAATGACGTATCCAGTCAGCCCATGGGGAGACGATGTGTCTTGAAGTTCTGATTGGACCAGCTATGAGGACCAAGCACGTGGACTTTTGCTTGAAATATGGCTTACAAGTGGGAGGGGTGGCTTTTTGCTCATTTTTTTCTGAGGGCCAGGTCCAGTTTCTGTGCTGGACACAGAGACAGGGAGGAGAGAGAAGGAGGGGCAGCATCTGTGGGGGCTATTTTGCAGCTCCTGAGACAGAGAGAGAGAGAGCTGAGAGGATCAGAACAGGTTTATATTTTAGGTGTTAAACTTTAAATTTTATGCTTTGACTAATTGCTTTTGAAAAGATGTATTTGTCCTATGCATTTATTTCTCTTTGTGGGAGATTTTTGCCATTTATTAATTATTGATCAGCCTTTCAAGACTCACTCTTTTCTTAGAAACTCTTTAAGAGTTTTGACTGACATTTTGCGCCACATTTTCTTTTCTACATGTGATGCTTTTATTCAGACTGTAATATGTTCTGTATTAATGCTAATATTTTTCCTAATTTCCAAATTCTGTAACCTGATTGATATTTGACTAATGAATAAAGGGTCAGAAAAAGTTCACTTTTAACTATGAAAATAAAAACCTTTAAAATACTCACAACTCTCTTTATTGGCTTAAATATTATATGCATTTTTGATTTTTCATGTTTAAGTAAAGTCTCCTGAAGGTAATATACAGTGGCAAGTGTCCAGTACCTTTACAGGGGTGAATTAGAGGTTTTGCATTCAGAAATTACCGTGAAATTACCGCTGCATCAGTACCGAGATAAAGTATGTGACCTTTGCATGACTAAAAGGGGACAAGAGCTGCTTCTGAGCCAGAACTGGTTGATTTATCTAAAAGAGAAGCAACAACCTGAAGTGAAATGTGAAAAACATCCTATGTTATATGCCTAACAATGTTTGTCACGCTCTGTTATGGACTCGTCCGTATTACTGCCGACAGCTGAACATGGTTCAAAGACTCCATAGGAAAACCATTTAAGTACATTTTTACACAAGCACTAAGCAAGATTTACCACGAAGGTAAGGCCTAGGTGCATGGAAGGTTGCGATGAGTAGTATGCTGCACGCGCGGTTGCTGGGGTATGGGCGAGTGTGGGGGACCGATAAAGATATAAGAAAAGAATAAGTTAATGTGCTCTCTCATAAGTATATTTATGGAATGGGCTTGAAAATGTCTGACCCATCTGCAACATTTTACTACATCGCCGTGACCCCGAAGGCACCAAGTGCCTGTGGACCATCATTATGAAATCAGGTGTGCTGAGTGCAGGGTGCACGTGGCAGTCAATAAAGCATTTTAAGGTCTGATCACTCAATCAATTAGTCAATCAGTAGCTTATAGAGCGCACTACTCACCCATGAGGGTCTCAAGACGCTGTGGGGGGGGGGGGGGGGGGGGACAGCTCCGGGTCAGTCGAAGAGCCAGGTCTTGAGGTCCTTCCTGAACGTGTGGAGGGTTGGGGAGAGTCTGATGTTGATCGGGAGCTCGTTCCAGGTTTTGGCTGCGATGTAGGAGAAAGCTCTCCTGCCGGCTCTGCTTTTACGGATGCGGGGGACCTATGCCAGGGCGAGGTCGGCGGAGCGGAGGTGTCTCTTGGGTACGTGGAAACATACTCGGTCATTGAGGTATTTGGGTCCGATGTCGTTGAGGGATTTGTAGGCGTGGGTGAGGAGTTTGAAAGTGACCCACTTCTCGACGGGGAGCCAGTGGAGGCTTCGTAGGTGTTGGGTCATATGTTCGTGGCGCGGTGTCCCTAGGACAAGCCTGGCTGCGGTGTTCTGGATGGTTTGGAGCTTGCGTAGAAGAGTTTTATTGATTCCGGCGTAGATGGCGTTGCCATAGTCTAGCCTGCTGGTAATGAGTACGTGGGCGACGGTTTTTCTGCAGTCGGGGGGGATCCATTTGAAGGTCTTACGGAGGATACGGAGGCAGTTGAAACTGCTGGAGGCGACGGTGTGGATCTGGCGGATCATGGAGAGGGAGGAGTCGAGGATTATGCCGAGGCTCCAAGCGTGGTCAGTCGGGGTGAGCGGGCTTCTGCGGGCGGGGGGCCACCAGGTGTTGTCCCAGGTGGAGGTGCAGGGCCCGAGGATGAGGACCTCGGTCTTCATGGAGTTGAGCTTTAGGCATTTGTCCTTCATCCAGGCTGCCACGTTCTTTATTTCTTCCTGGAAGCAGAGTTTGGTGTCTTCGGGATTCTTCATGAGTGAGAGGACGAGCTGGGTGTCATCGGCGTAGGATAAGATGCTAAGCCTGTGCTGTCTGACGATGGCAGCGATGAGGGCCATGTAGATGTTGAAGAGCATTGGGCTTAGTGAAGATCCTTGGGGTACTCCGCAGATGATGTCAGTGGGGTCGGAGAGGAAGGGGGGGATCCTCTGGGTTCTTTCGGAGAGGAAGGATTGGATCCAGTCGAGGGCCGTTCCCTGTATTCCCGCGTTGTGGAGTCTGGTGGCTAGTGTGTGATGTGAGATGGTGTCGAAGGTTGTGGAGAGGTCTAGGAGGATGAGGGCCCCGGTGTGTCCCTGGTCTAACAGCATGCGGATGTCGTCAGTGGCTGAGAGGAGGGCGGTCTCGGTGCTGTGGTTGCTGCGGAAGCCAGACTGGGAGGCGTCTAAGATGCGGTTTTCTTCGATGAAGGCAGTCCGCTGGGTGTTCACGAGTCTTTCCATGACTTTGGCAGCAGATGCCTGATATAAGGGAGGAGTTGATTGTTCGTCCTAGTTTGGGTGCAATGACAGCGGCGGCCATGTGGAAGATGTGGGGGGCAGGGGTCCTTTGGGGCTCCTGAGTGCGTCGTCTTAATGGTTGAGGAGATGAGCTTGACGGAAGCAGGGGTCCAGGATATGATGGTCGGTTTCTTGGCGGTGGTGGGTGGCGTGGTGCTGTTTTCTGCTGGCTCACTGAAGTTGTCGTAGAGGGCCTTGATCTTCAAGTGGAAGTAGGAGCTGAGTTTGTCGCAGAGTTCCTGGGAGGGTGTGATATCAGAGAATTCGCAGGTGGGTTTTGTGAACTGCTGAATGATGTTGAACAGTTCCTTGATGTTGGATGCGTTGGTCTTGACTTTGTCTCTGATGAAGGTGCTTTTGGTGTCCCTTATACGCTGGTGGTAGTCCTTGAGGGCGCTCTTATGGTTGTTCCATGCTTCTGTGGTCTTCTGGTTCCTCCAAGCATCTGCAGGAGCGTCTGGCTTCTTGGAGTTCGTTGGTGAACCAAGCAGCCCTCAGCGGGCGTTGATTGGCGGTGCGGCGGAGAGGTGCCAGCTTGTCGGCGCAGTCGGAGACCCAGCGGTGGAATTACCTGGCTGCGGAGTTGGTGTCGGTCTTGGGGGGTCTTGGAGAAGGGCGGAGTTCAGGTGCTCCTCGGTGACCTTACTGAGTTTGCACTTATGATGTGTTACATATGATGACCGTGCACATAAAGGCACACGCTTTGCATGTGCTGTGTTTACATAACACGTTGTTTGCCCAGTCACTTGAGTAGAAAGTATTGTAAGGTTCAGTTTAGACTCTGCAGGTGTGGTCCCGCAGGACTCAGGACTCTGACTGAAATGTGAAGGGCTCTGGAACCTCAGTGTCTCGTTCAGATGCTAATAAGTTTGAAAGGCAGCCCCATGAGCACTGCACACCCACAGCAGGGGTCCTGGTCTCATTACAAAGCGCTGCATCTCGGCTCTTCTCCTGGCAGGGGCCACAGGAGGAAGCCCGGCTTCCTTCAGCCATGGCACCAGCACACCTGGGGAAGATGATCACAATAGCATATCTATAAAACCTAGGGAGCAACCCTGCCCCCATTGAGTTCCACCCTCCAATTCTTTCCCAAGATACAGACTTTAAGAAGCTGAGAGGGCTTAGGGGTCAGAGGCCTACAACTCTGAGCGACACCAGAGCACCAGGGCCAAGGAGCACAACAGAGAGCCGGCCTTTGGGAGCCAGAGGGTGGTATTGAGGTGAGAACAAATTATCTCTGTACACTAGAGGGCAGTCCTATTCGCCACTGACTTCTGGGCAGACGGAGAGGTGGCTGGGGAAGGACAGGCGGGAGCACGTAGATTAAACCAGGGCAGTGGTTATGATGATCGAAAATATAATATTTTAGGATTTTGCCAACTCATGTCCGTAGTTCTAAATGGATACAAAAGGCCTCACTAACAAATCGTGCAATGCAGAGCCGCTACCCACGAGGACGAACCAGCGCTGATGGCACCCCGTACACGGATTACCACCCCTTAATCAAATTCTGATATCCCTACCACGGATTGGCCCTAAGGAGGCATACTCAGTCTCCCCATCTATCCAGGATCACGTCAATCTATACCACTGAGAGGTTTCTTTGACACAGAGATTCTCAGTTACAGCACGGACCGAACCTATTGTTGACGTAAATTCTGCCTGAGGTGCTGCAAAATTTACTTGCCTTGCCCTGAAGAAGCCCATGTCTGGGCGAAACGTGTTGGATGTATTGAACCTTAAGCACATCACGAATAAATAACAACTGAGGAATACAAGCAACGACGTGGACTCTTTAATCATTGATACTTGATGTACACACTGTAGATCTTTCAAATATATTGCCTCTCATACCCGTGTGAATGATCCATCTTGCACATGCACAGAAACGCTGACTAATTATCCACCAACAAGGGTGTCTCTCTGTTGCCAGAAGTGGCGCAGCTATAGTGCAGCAGCTCTATTGTTAACAGAGGTGCAGCTTTAATTATTGCAGCAGATGCAGTGGCACCGGGGTCTCTGGTTTGAGAGGGCCACTTTTAGTGTTTTTTTGTATTAAACCTGTCGATAGGCATGGGGACAAATGCTGTGCTCGCATTCGGGCCCTGGGCTACCTCTCTACGCCACCAATTGTCAAGTAGCCTTTGACGCACAGGACGAGTAACCAGGCACTCGCCAGGCACAACATGATTAGCTCAGTTTTAGCCACCAATGGGTAGCTTTGAGCTTGGTGAACAGAAGCTGACTGAAATGGTGGCGAAGGCTCCCGCCCTACTACTAACACTTGGTGCTGTGGGATCCTGAGTCCTTGTGTATGCCTGGCGTTAGAACTCCCCTTCACTGCAGATACCTTTCTATGTTTCAGGAATTACACCCTGGATCCCATGTGTATCAGGCGCAGCACGTGGCAGCCTGATACACAAACCATTTCACTGGGTGTGTTTGTAGCAATCCTTAAGCCGTTTCTTTGCCCAGAGCATGGTATAACACAGCGGCAAAGCGATGCTGGGAGACCATGGAAGTCTATTGGGCCCGAAATCATATTCTGGGGGAGGGGCATCATTTTGCGCAACGCAGCCGGCCCAGAGCAGTGCATTTTTTACTCAGAAACATGAGCTTCCGCCCCTCCAGGTACAGCTCAGGGAGTTGTTGATAGTCATATTTTGTTGTGCTCTGCTAGATGAGAGATTTGTTTCTGTTTTAGTTCCAGATGTTGTTTTCATCTTAATTTGTTTTTCTTGTTTCCTTCTCCTTCCATCTTCTCTTTATTCCATCTTTCCCTCTAGCCCTCTTCTTCCCACTACCCCAGTGTTGCGCTCTCTGGTTCCCCAATCATATTTATTACGCTACTTGATTTCACTTGATGCTGTCTACTGACCGTTTCAAGTATTTCCTGGTATATTTAATGCTCTTTGCTTACCCGTGCATGCTCATTTTGTAGTAGTAGGGAGAGAAAGAGCGCTAGGTGAATGAAACGGGAAGAAAGACTGACTGGGAGAGAGCGGAGAAGCATAGACCACTGATCACTTGTGATGCGTGAAAAAGGCCGCTTTATTGAAACAAGTGCACATCACAAATCTTTCCTGGGCAATCTGCCCTACAAAACGAAGCCTTGCTATACATCAAATAAACTATCCAATCTCCTACCCCCACCTCTACTGTCCCACCCACAAACCCCACCCCGCATTTATCTAATTTGCATTATAGAGCATTTCAACATTTGTCAACTTTAGCTTTCCCTTACAGCCTCTGACTGCATGTATCGACCTCTAAGCAACAAACTTCCTATACTTAACCTTTAACTTCCTTCCTACCCTCCCTTACCACGCGGTTCACCAACTGGCAATGCCAACCAAACTTCTGTAAACTCATGCAAAACTTTCCAGGCCACCGCAAGCACCTGTCTCAAGCGACAGATATACACAAATTCCCCTAATGCATCTGTCTCAACAAAGAGTCCAGACATAGGAAAAACCATTAACCACGGAGACCAAAAGCTATTTAATGGGGATGGGTAGGTGGGGAAAACTGCCAGAAATCTCCCTTGCACCAGTCACTAGGTCACCTGTACTTAAAATGGTGGCAGGGACCCTAATTACCTCACCTATATACCCTATGGCTATTCTATAGCCCAATACACAAAAAGTCGCTGGACTGCTCCACTCTCCCAAAACTTTTGTAGGGCAGACCTACCAGCAGTGGTCGAAGTGGGCGGGTTTGTAATGGCACGGCTTGCCCCTTCTTTAATTTAATTTATTACATTCCCCTGCTTTTTCCATTTTAAACATGCATCCCAGGACAAATAGCCAATGCCCATAGATAAGGCTCAGCCGTTTGTGGCCGTTCAGGGATGGGCAGAGAAGGAAAAGGACTGTCTTTTCCTTCTTGCCCAGAGAAGACAAGGACAGTGTCCACTTCTGCTCTGCTGCGGTCAGCTGCCCACTCCCTCCATTTCTTCCTCTTATTCCCTCTCTTTCTGTCTCGCTCCTCCTTACTTCCTGAAAAACATTAATTCAGGAAATGGTTATTACTCCCTCTTTCCTCTCCTTTCATTTATTTGTTCCTCCATGAAATGGACCCAAAAAAGGTAAAATGGAAAATAAGTTTGCATTTTTTGAGATGTGTCCGATTTTAAATGATGTTTGTTAATATGTGTATCTTTCATGACCTGTCTTCGGAACGACAAATAAAGAAACAATTGAATTGAATTGGATCCAAAAAAGACATTTTTCTATTCCAAAGGGCAGCCTTGAGACGGAGAGAAATAAAAGGTTCAAAATGTGAAAAATAACTAATCAAAGCAAGATAGAGTGGTCGCAAAGTGGCCAGATTGATTTTATCCACACCCTAACACATTAGTGCCACTTTTCAAGTCAAACAAGTCTTTAATTAGAATATTTCATCATAAAAGACATATAAAAATCCATCAGTTCAATTAATTTAAAAATTTGTATAAAAATAACGCAGTAGACATAATAGACAATAAATAACACGTTAAGAGCATAATAAAAAGGTATTAAACAGTACATTTAACAAAGACTTGATCCTATTTAAAACCATTCACCACAAAAGACTCAGCTTAATTATGTGAGGCCAGAGAGTTAATAACTCTTACGCCGATTCCGTAGAAGCCAGGCCCAACTAATAAATTTGGCCACGCCAGTAACCACAAAAGTTGAGGTATCAGACTTTAATATTCTGCTAGCAACCTGGGCAGATCTAACACCCAATTCACGACATACGGGCCGCAACCATAAACGTCTAGGTTGGTGGTATTCTGGGCAAACAAATAAAAAATGATCAACTGTTTCAATCTGATCCTCACATATGGGACATTTGTCATTACCAATAGTATTCCAACTTTTAGTAAAGCAGTGTAACGGAAGGGTGCCAATTCTAAATTGATGGTATAATTTCCGATCCTGCTGTTTTCTTATAACGTCCCAATACGCCTCAAGGGAGGATTCGTCCTTGTCAACCAAGTATCTTACGGACAAAGAGCTACCAGTCAAGGAGGCATGACGCTTACCTATGGACCATTGCCAATAGGCGTCCGGGAATATTTTTTTGGGGGGAAAAACAGCCGTCACAGGGTTAGACCAAAGTTCACCCATACCCATATCAGTCAGAATAAATTTAATTTCTGACAGCCAGCTAATTCGATGGGAGCCCCCAAGGGCTATTACCTCTAACAGGGCCAGCTCGGGAGAAGTCCACAGGCGTCGCCAAAACGCCAGAGGTCTATACCGAACCATGTCCTCAATGGGCTGGCAGCCTAGCTCATATAAAAGGGGGATACGTGGAGATGATTGGGGTAACCCTACTGCTGACCTCAGAAATTTATTTTGTGCCACCCTCAAAGAGTCCAATTTACTAAACCCCCATAATTCAGCACCATACATCACAGCTGGGAGAATTTTAGACCCGTAGATTTTGATCAGGGGAGCCATAGGTTTTGTTATAGATTGCCTATGTTCTTTAAGTAAGGCTCCTCCTAATTGTAACTGCTTAAGGCTGAAAAGATCAATCTGCGGCTTCCACTTTAGGTTGTCACTAAAGGTGACCCCCAAGTAAGTAAAGGTGGAGGTCTGTTCCAGTGTAACTCCACCCATTTCAACCCTAGCTTTTACTGGCCGGGTATCACGAAGGACCATGAACTTGGTCTTCCCCACATTTACTTCAAGCTCATGATCACGGCAAAACAACTCAAACCTGGACAGTGCTAACTGAAGCCCCTGTCGTGTTTTCGAAATTAAAAGAGTGTCGTCCGCGAACATGAGCAGGGGGACTTTTATACCAGCAATAGAAGGTGCGTCTGTCGGGAAGTTTAAAAAATATTTAATTACTCCATTAATAAACAAAGAAAACAGGGTGGGGGCCAGTACACACCCTTGTCTAACCCCTTTGGACACCTCAAATCTTGCAGTCCCCTCCCCTGGTTTACCCCAGCGAACCTGAGCAAAAGTATGTGCATGCATCTTGACCAACAGCTGCAACAATTCAGCCGGCATAGCCATCTCCTGAAGAACTTCCCACAACTTGGGCCTAGGCACCGTATTAAATGCAGACCGTAGGTCCACAAAGGCTGCAAAGAGCATACCACCCCCAAGAAAAACCTCCTTCCAATATAAAAGCATGAACCTGAAGGCTTGATCAATGGTTCTGACATGTGACCGAAACCCAGCCTGTAGGGGCGTTAATATGTCATTTTCAGAGATCCAACTCGTAATACGACCCAATAGAAGGCGGGCTGTAATTTTTTGGGCAGCATCTATGAGGCTAATCGGCCGATAGTTGGCCGGGGCAGAACGATCACCTTTCTTGTAGATTGGCAATATCTCTGCCCCGAACCAGGAATCCGGAACCGAGGCACCCTTAGCAAGAGCATTAGCTAGTGTAGTCAGATAAGGGACCCATAGGTCCTGCTCCTGCTTAAATAAATCTGCGTGAATGCAATCAGGTCCCGGGGCTTTACCATTCGGGAGAGATTTCAAAATTGACTCTACCTCGCTAGGAGCAAACTCTAAAACATCGGCACCATTACAAGACCAAGGGCCACCTTCTGACCCATCCCTGGACTTAAACTGATTTTCAAAGTAACTGACCCACTGTTCAGGTTCAACATGGTTAGCCGGGATCATGTCCTGCTGGTTCCTACCCCATTTTAGAAGGTGCCAAAAATGACACATATTTCTTCCATCACACGCCTCGTATAACTCACTCCAACGTGTTTCATCCCATTTTGACTTTGCTAGTCTTTGGGCAGTTTTATACGCGGCTCTACAGTTCCTAATGGGTACCGGTTGCCTAGATTTGATGGCTGCAATTAAAGCATTACGTGTCTCTCTACAGACTGCATCAAACCACAAATTTTCCTTCTGACACTTAAATTTTCCAGTTGCGGTGATACTTTTAATGAAGAAGATTTTAAGCCCCTCAAAAAGATCTCTATGGATACCCGGGATGGTGCTCAAAATCCCATCCTCAGACTCACAACTGGCCAGCTTACACATAGCTACATTTACCAAATTCCTAATGGCTGCCCGGACGGGTGCATTGGAGACGATCTTTGGCCAGCGAACCCTTCTCAGGTCATTGGACAGGATAGCTTGTACATACGCAGAACCATCGTCATCAGTACGGGGGCCCGTAAAACTACTATCTAATAAAGACAGTGTCAGGGGATTGTGATCGCTTTCTAACCTATCAATCACCGCCATATCTATGACGGCTGGCCACAACTCACAATTGACCAGGATATAGTCGATTCTACTTCCACTTCTACCGTTGTTAAAGGTTAGCTTCCCAGTCCTATCCGATGACGTTCTGCCATTAGTAGCCCTCAGCCCTGTTTCGAGGCACAGGCCCTTCACATATAGGGCTGCTTGGGTCCATTTCTTAATGGGATCTAATTCCAATTGTGGAATTCCCCACACAGAATCCTCAGCCTCTGACAGTTTTTCATCATCAGCCCCCAAAGGCTCAAAACAGGTGTTAAAATCACCAGCCACCACCCTATGACCAGCTCTAGGTACGGAATAAAGTAGTTGCTCTAATAAATAAACTAGCGGGGAGCATTTGCCACCTGGAAGACCCCTCACATAGATGTTAATAATGAGGATGTTAAGGCCCCTTGAAGAGGTAACCCTGATGGCCAAAATGTCAGGGTTATCAGTCGGGACTTCCATGACAGTGATACCGTCACATTGGCGTACCCAAATAGTCAGACCACCCACCGGTCTACCTCTAGATCCCTTAGTAGCTGGTTTAGAATAATTCACAAACCCTACTCGAAATATAGGATCGACCGCCCAGGTCTCCTGAAAACACCATATATCTGATTGATCGACAAAATCCACCCAATCAGGTACAACCAGTTTTGAATGCAAACCAGCTATGTTCCAAGAGGAGAATGTTAAGTTGTGGTCGAGCGATGTTTTGTTCACCGCCTGGGTGGCCAGATTAGATTGATTGACAGGGCGTACACTAGGTGGTTTTATAAGTGCAGGGTTTAAAGTTGGAAAAGATTCCTCAGCTTGGACCAAAGGGTTCATTTGTACAGGTGGCTTCTGACAGGATGGCAATAAACTCCCAATTACTCCAGACCAGGGGAGGTCAATGCCATCCCCCAGTCAATCATTTTCCTCTAGGGTGGATAAGGCGGAAAAAAGGTTATTTAATACAATGGGCTGAAGACCCTGCAGAGATGTACCAGGCAAAACGCGGTACTGCTTGGGAGGCAAGCCCCTTGCAGGCCTATAAAAATAACCAAGGGGTAAAATCATAATTTCTTCTGGGAGGGGAGCAGAGTGGGAGGCCATTTCCAGTATATGTTCTATCAAAAGAGGGGACCTAAAACTCAACACCACACAGTCCCCTACCATGGCCTTCTGGGAGTGGCCAACCCAGGATACCCGCCTAACCATTTTAAATTCCTCAAATAATGGTTTACTAGCCCCAAGTTTATTTCCAAGATAGTACAGGGCTTTATTTTTGAGGTTAGACCAGTGCTCTCTAGACCCTTCTGGCAAAGATGGAACTTTAGCAGAATAACAGTATAGGGTGTAGCTTCTGGAGGGAGATACAAACTTATTGGCGCATCAGAGACCTCAGGATTAAGGGCAACGGGCCTTAGCATCTTCCCCATAGGCTGTTGTTCAGTCAACGATCTTCTAGTAATATTAAGTGGGGACGTTGGCCGGATGGTAGGAACCCTGGGCACTAGGGGGGCCTGGGGGTTTCTTACATGGGAACTTAAGTCATGATGACAGGTAGAGAAGCCCTCACCCACATGGCTGACCCCTTCCTTAAAGTGCGGCTCGGGTAATGATGCGGCCAACAACTGTGCACTTCCCATGTTAGCATCAATACGATTAAGCCTTTCCACCACGGATTCTAACTTGTCCAGAACAGGTTGAATGAGAGACACTAGTTGTTCCTTGAGAAAAGAACACAGGAGCTCAATACTCTGCTGGGTCATAGGTTGCAAGGGGTTAATACTTTCAGAGGGAGCAAAATGCACATGAGATTGGGCCCCCACAGTACCAGGGACAACCCTAGCAGCATTTGTCTTGTTGGGTCCCCGACCTTTTCTTTTCTTACAAGGAGGTTCACTGACTTTAGACCCTGTTACCCGATGATTCACCCGTGTAGTAACCATGGCTGGACTGGGAGGGGGGCTTACAATTAAGGAGGGGTCAGAGAACCCAGATCGGGATGGCAAGCTTACTGGACCCACCGGGGAGCAATTACCTGACCGACTAATCAAAGGGTCATCATGTGTAACTGGAGGCAAAACACAAGGCAAGACTGAAATAGGATCCAAAGATAACCTTCGTTCCACGGCTAATATTTCATCATTAATAACTGATTCAGCCCTTGTTAAGTAGTCATCGAGGGTCCCCACCAACCTACCCTCGGCCTTCCTCTTACTCATATCTCTAATAATACAATACCTAACAACCCAATAATAGGAGTCAGTGTAAACTGGCGGATACCTCCCAGTTAATACAGAGTAAAGCAATGAAAACCTGCATAGGCCGGTATAATCGGCTGGTTCGATGGACGAAAGGGAATGAGCCCTGCCCGGCCTCAACCGGCCACTGACGGGCAAGGACGGGCCCGCCCTTGGCCCGCGCTGCGGTAGTGGCGTGGTTCTTAAGACCCCTCCTCGGCGCCAGCTGATGACACTGGTACAAGGCGCCCGGGGCATGGAATCCTGGGAAATGGAGTTCGTCGAAAGGCCGTTCCCCTCACGGCAAAATACAGGTGCGCAGGACCTCTAATGAGGATTCACCCCCAGCAACAGCCGATACCCTGACGGCAACACAGAGCACACCAAAGGTTGCAAGTAAGTTAATGTTCGCGTCCCGCGCTGCGGTAGTGGCGTGGATCTTAAGACCCCTCCCCGGCGCCAGCAGATGACACTGGTACAAAGTACCCGGGGCTTGGAGTCCTGGGAAATGGAGTTCGTCGAAAGGCCGTTCCCCTCACGGCAAAGTACAGGTGCGCTGGACCTCCAATGAGGATTCACCCCCAAGAACAGCCGATACCCTGACAGCAGCACAGAGCACACCAAAGGTTGCAAGTAAGTTAATGTTCGCGTCCCGCGCTGCGGTAGTGGCGTGGATCTTAAGACCCCTCCCCGGCGCCAGCTGATGACACTGGTACAAGGCGCCCGGGGCTTGGAGTCCTGGGAAATGGAGTTCGTCGAAAGGCCGTTCCCCTCACGGCAAACTACAGGTGCGCTGGACCTCTAATGAGGATTCACCCCCAGGAACAGCCGATACCCTGACGGCAGCACAGAGCACACCAAAGGTTGCAAGTAAGTTAATGTTTGCGTCCCGCGCTTCGGTAGTGGCGTGGATCTTAAGACCCCTCCCCGGCACCAGCTGATGACAGTGGTACAAGGCGCCCGGGGCTTGGAGTCCTGGGAAATGGAGTTCGTCGAAAGGCCGTTCCCCTCACGGCAAAGTACAGGTGCGCTGGACCTCTAATGAGGGTTCACCCCCAGGAACAGCCGATACCCTGACGGCAGCACAGAGCACACCAAAGGTTGCAAGTAAGTTGATGTTCGCGTCCCGCGCTGCGGTAGTGGCGTGGATCTTAAGACCCCTCCCCGGCGCCAGCTGATGACACTGGTACAAGGCGCCCGGGGCTTGGAGTCCTGGGAAATGGAGTTCGTTGAAAGGCCGTTCCCCTCACGGCAAAGTACAGGTGCGCTGGACCTCTAATGAGGATTCACCCCCAGGAACAGCCGATACCCTGACGGCAGCACAGAGCACACCAAAGGTTGCAAGTAAGTTAATGTTCGCGTCCCGCGCTGCGGTAGTGGCGTGGATCTTAAGACCCCTCCCCGGCGCCAGCTGATGACACTGGTACAAGGCGCCCGGGGCTTGGAGTCCTGGGAAATGGAGTTCGTCGAAAGGCCGTTCCCCCCTCACGGCAAAGTACAGGTGCGCTGGACCTCTAATGAGGATTCACCCCCAGGAACAGCCGATACCCTGACGGCAGCACATAGCACACCAAAGGTTGCAAGTAAGTTAATGTTCGCGTCCCCGTAAGTTAATGTTCGCGTCCCACTTTTCAGAGTTTGCTAGTGAAACGCTGCTTTTGTTTTCTCGTCTTACTTTGAACAACATTGTTTTCCCTGGTTGGGGAAGTGCACCATTCCTGAAGGTACTGCAATACCAGGTTGATGCGTGGAGTAGAAAACAAATTGTGTACAGCAGCACTGAGTAAGTATAAGAGCAATGGACATTGAAATGGGTACCTTCCGGACCCTGTAGTCATCCCCTTAACTTTTCAGGCAAAAAAACTTACTGCTTTCTGAATGTAAGTGCAAAAGCGTTAAGGTAACCATGTTGTTCCTTCTTACATTTCACATGCTTTACTTAATCTTGCATTCCCTTGAGTGTTCGCTTTTTCCAGGATGTTGTTACTTTTTTTTTAGGCAGCATATTACTCTTGCCTAGTGCGCAATTTGAATTGAGTCCCATCCAGGTTTTTGTAGCGGAGCACATTTGGGTTGCAGGTGAAGGCAGTGCACGTTTCTCTCAGTGGTGCAGTATGTTAATCAGTGGGGGAGAGGCTGTGGCACTATGGCCAGAGCTGCTGAATTTGGAACTGGGGAACCAGATTCAGCCTTCATGACCAGCCCCGTCCTGAGGAAGAACATTCCCATGCTAGACCTTAGAAGGCCTCGCAAGAACTGGTGTCTTAGCACCAGCAGGTGAACCCTCGTGGTGGCAAGTGTAGGGGTAACCTTGAAGGCCTGTCCCCCACAAACCATGCTGAAGTTCACCTCCAGTCTTGCGGGCAGGCCTATGATGCAGCACACCCTAGAGCGACAGTGACTCTGTCACTGAGGTCACAGGACCCTCTAGCAGGGCAGCTCTAGAGTGGTACGACCAGTGCAACTGCACCGGGTGCTGACTTCGGGTGGGCTGTCATGTTTGCAAGCATATTATGTTTCTAAAAGCATTTACTGCCTCCTTCCCGGCCTCAAGCAATTTTCGGCAACAATAAAAATGTCATGATAGCTACGGTGAATAATGTTTTTCCTATAGAGAGATGGAGTTTTGTCAAGTGGAAGTTTTGACTCGTGGAAAAGTAGCGCAGAGGGTTAATGTGCCTGCTGCAAAGAACATGTACCACGCAGATCACAAAGTGTACATACTGTAAATAGGTCAGTGGGTCACTGCTTTTGTCAGAGAGATCCTTTTATTACTTGCAGTTTATAAGCCAAAATCCTAACATATAACAGTGAGCTATTAAGTGTCATCTAAGAGCTGCATGCAAACTGCAAGGTATAAATTAGAGTGTTATGGTTTCTTCCCAGTCTTTGATTATCTTAATGTTGCAAAAAGGGTTCATTTGGATATAAATTAATTCTGGTTATTGAAGAAAACCCCCAACAATGGTATTACATTCTAAATTCAGAGTTTGAGTTTCTCCAGACCAATCACTATTAAACTATACTGCCTACTAGTATGGTTGTCATGTGACTCCTACACCTTGTAGTCCTTTGTCTTACGTAACATTTCCTATACAATGATTTACAAACATATGATTGATTGTCTCTGTGTAATGTGTGTGATGTGAAGTACTTGGACACCCTACACCGATATCAGTGGCACTGTAAATCAAATGAAATGCATCCGAGCAAGAGTGTGGTTATGGAGACTTGAGGGGTACTGTAAAAGGGTGATAGTAAGGGAATCCGTGGTGAAAAGAGTCATTGGGGGCACCAACAAACGTTGACACACAGGGCTCCACCAGCAGTAAAGGCCAGTCCACCTCACCAGTTGGTACCTCCATTGGCCTTGTTTCAGTAGTTGTAGCTGCAACTCACCAGGGGTCTGCAATGCAGGATTTGCAAGCGCACCAAACTAAAGGCCTCATTTACAAGAAAGTGCTGCAGGGCGGCACCGCAAGCACTTTGGCTGCGCTGCAACACTTTCAAAGCACAGAATCAGTCTTATCTACAAGGATATGACGGATCCCTTTGCTCTCCCCTGCTGAAGCACAATTAGCTGCCATGCACCGACGCACCTGCGTCAAGGGGATAATTGTTTATGTGCAGGAAGGTGACCATTCCTACAAATAAACAATCTGAAATGGCGTTTGTCAGCTTCTATGTGTGCTGCATTAGCACGCATAGAACTTGTAAAACGTCATGGGGGCGTGGCCAACCAGCCAAGATGGCGGACCCGATCGTGTAGAGCTCCATCCCAGCAAACTCTGTAATCCTGTAAAAAAACTGCATGGAATCCCATGCTAGGAGTCTGAAGCAGGGCGACATCAATGCCATAAGTGCCGGTGAGCAAATCCACTTGAACGGAGCAGCAGGTAGTTGCGGTGCTGAGACGCAATCACACATGAGGCCCAGCCCACGAGGCGCACCGGCGATGTGATCGCAGAGGGAGTTTGGCTGCCGGTGAGGGAGCGCCCGCAGCCCCCCACGCATCAATAGGCAGTGGCGTACACCGCAGGAACAAGGCAGTAGCAAGACCCTAGCAGCCCAGTGCAACAGATGGAGTCCGGGATCAGAGGCACACCGTGAGTCAAGATCCACACTGTGGTATGAAGGCGCCGCCCGGCGATGACAACGCGGAGATCACCAGCCCCCCAGCGGTAAAAAGCGGGGCAGGTTGGTGGTGAGGGATGGGTCAGGGCGGCCTGGCTCACACGCACAGTAAGATTTTCTGGCATAGGGGGACGTTCCTTACCCCCCCTTCCTCCCTCTAAAAAGGAACGCTGAGTCTGCAGGGGAGCAGAGAACCTGCGCCCATAGGAAAAAAGTGCATCGCTTAAAGCCGATATGATACAGTTGTGCAGGCCCGCGGCAGGAAGCCGGCACAGTAGATGGAAAATCACAACTGGTAAAGGCGAATCAGTTGAGGCCTGGGTCAGACCAGCACAGGCCTGAGTCTGTAATACAGGACACACATGCCCCACGAAGAAGCCACCTGGCGGGGGCTCAAGCCCAGAAACCAGGCACCAGGGGCCCACAGGAACTATGGTGGCAATTTGTGCTGCCAGGACACACTAAGGGACGAAACCAAGCAGCAGTTGGGCCACTCCCACAGGACCAGAAGTGACTAATTCTGATTCCCAGCTAGGAGAAGCAAGGAGAGGGGCACGAGGCACATGTGCAAAGGCACTGAAGTAGAGCGAGGTCCACCCTGTACAGAGAGAAGGCCTGAGGCCCATCGGGACAATCTGCTAACTATAGATCCAGCGAGTGAAACACAGATGTAAAACTCTGTATTGCCAGGAGCTCACACTCTCGATAACCCTGGTCCCGTTCAGGCACACATCTACCTGACACAATACCATTGCACAAGGCAGGGTACCGTGGGCGGCTCCCCAAGAGGCCCCTGACATACGCCTAGGGCTCAGAAAATGCACAAGAAGACACAGTAAGCAGATGTGAAGTATCTGGGGTGAAACAAGTGCGTACCTAGCACCAGGCCCACAGCCATCATCCCCCGTCTGCTGACGAGAGGCGAGATCCCACAAAGGCACAGCCGTCGTGACACGTGCTGAGCGCCTTTGAAGACGCCCTTCTTCCCTCCCCGGGGAGGACCTTAGCGCTTGCGAACTGCAGGTCCAGAAAAAAGCTATCCCAAGTTTGGAACTACAGAGCAGCAGTCCACGGCGGCAGATCGTGGGCACCGGAAATGTGGCTAACCTGAAATGGATAGTGCCTAATCGACGTGTCCCCAACTGAGCACCTATATGCCCTCAGCGCAGAAGCTAGCCATGGGCCGCTTACACACAAATACGCAACAACCCGCTGCACACCCAAAAGCACAAGGAGCTCAGCACAAAGGGGACGAGGGGACAGGAGAGGCCCCAAACCTAGCGCTCTCTTCAAAACTTGACTCAGTCCTTGCCGGGGTGGAGAAGATAGGAGCTGTCCTGAACCACACCGGGGCCACGTTGGAATCAGAAATAGACAAGGTCGCATCTGACTTCACCCTGCTGAGAGCCGACCACTGAAATCTATCGGACAAAGTCCAGATAAATGAGCAAACCCTACTAGAACTGAAGCCAACCACCAGCAGTCATGCAAGACATCATGGACCGAGTAAGCACACTTGAAGACCCACTAGAAGATGCGGAAGGTCGCTTGCGTTACAACAACGTATGCCTAGTGGGCCTTCCAGAGGGAGAGGAAGAACAAGACCAAAGCGCATATGTTAAACGCTGGCTGCGGGAACTTCTCCTGGAAAATACTCTGTCACCATAGTTCGTAGTGGAGAGAGCGCACCGCGTACCAGCCCGTCGGCCGCACCCAGGAGCCAGACAACAACCACTGCTTTTCAAGCTTCTCAACTACAGAGACAGAGCCTCGGTGCTCAGAGGAACCCACAAGCTTGCAGAAATAAAGGTGCAAAATCAACACGTCATGTTGTTCCCAGAATACACGATGCAAGTGCAGAGATGCCATGGATCATTCGCAGAAGTAAAGCGCCAACTCCGTACACTGGACATCTGCTACTCCCTAAAGTTCCCAGACAGACTGTGAGTAGCCACAAAAGGGCAAAGACGATTCTTTGATACGCCCTCTGAAGTCTGGGACTGGCTAGAAGAATTAGGACAACTAACGGGCCCAGACCACCCGCAGACCTACAATCACCGTGCCGAAACAAGAGATACCGTCGCCGCGGCAGAGAAGGGAGCCCCAGGCAGACAAGAACGCAGGCAGCAAGACCTGACATAGAACAGAGAATGATGGAGCAACAGGAAGCCCTTCAAGTGGCCGCAACTATCCGGGCCACCTCGCAGTCCTCCAAACCTGGCACCCACTGAGCCCTCTCCCAGAGTTCCGCGGGGTCATCGCTGGCACGAACTGAAGATCGAGACTCCCTCTAGATGCCGGACATCATGCCACAGACATCCGATGACATTATATTAACAATGGACGATCAATCAATTCAGTGTATCCTTTAACTGTCTGTACTCCTTTAGCATGACTATATCAGCACAACATGATCTAATAGACACAAGCTAAAGCGTGCAGCGCTCCCAGTAGACCTAGTTAGACCAATACGCACCTAACACGACACACCCTTCTCACCAGGTTACTTATGACCAGGGCTGAACCCCGAGTGAAACAGGGATTCGCTAATCAATCTTAGTTAGAACCGAGGTGTATTTCAACACACACAGGCGCGTACCACGCAACCCCGTTTCAGTCATTCCCAACATGACAGTTGCCGCCGTTTCGCCCAACAGTGTGGACAAGCTTTGACTACGAGTTCGCCCTCATAAGGTTACGCACAACCCAGTCATATCCCCACTTTTTGTTATGTTCGCCTCACCACTAGAAGCCATGACAGGCACCCTGGTCACTGACAACACCCTCAACCTCCCCCACACAGGGGGCCACAAACAGCACGCATGGCACAGACATGACATGGAATATGAGAGGCATGCACAAGCCCACCCGCAGATATTCAGTGTACATATATCTCCATCGCAGGCACATAAAAATAGTTATTTTTCCAACCGGCGTCCCACACACACTAGAGGAAGTGGTCACAGACCCAGAGGGAAGATATTTATTTGTGAAAAGCACATTGAATCAGCACGCGCTCCTAATAAACCTCATTCCTTAGGAAACTCATGGATGTACTAGCCAGATGGAGCAGACTCCCCTGGCTTATCGGAGGGGACTTTAACTCAGTCTTAGATGTAGAGTTAGCTAGGTCATACCCGCCTCTAACACGCACCACTGCAACATCCAATGTGCAGGTCCTGACGGAGTGGCTAACAAACTGGTCGCTGACAGACATATGGTGGGCCCTGAACCCTAAAACACGAGTTTACTCACTTTATTCTTCAGTACATGACCTTCACGTCCGACTTGACCCTATAGTCGAATCGCCCGCCCGCCTCCCACTCATCAAACACACTGAATACTTAGGACGCACACACTCTGATCACAATCACCAGCTTCTGCAGCTCACATGGGACATAGGGCATCCTCCGATTCTCATACAGCACCTAAAACCAGTGGCGTTGGAAGATCAGGTGTTCCATTCCTCCCTGGGGACGTCCATACTAGAACATTTTGAGGTAAACAATTACTCCACAGAGGACATCCCTCCTAAAATGGGCGCTTACAAGGTGACCCTTAGAGGTAACTGCCTTGGAGCCAACTGGAATTTACGCAAACAATTGAATAACACACTTAGTCAAGTAGAGTGTTTTTAAAATTTAAACAATTCAGTCACTTCCTGGTGGTTCCTGGTGGTTCTGAATCACGTACCTGAACTAGCACTTCCGCTTAGAACGCGGTCTAGTGCTGGGAGGGAGGGAGTTGGCAGCTGCTGCACAGCAGAGCTGATTTGTTGGGGGGCGGTAGGGGACGGCATTTCAGCGCACTGGAGCCGACGCGCAGCGGACGTGTGCAGCGGGCGCGCCGCAGGCGCGCCGAAGGCACGCCTAAGGCAAGCCCGTCTGCGCCCTGCCGGGACCAGGGGCCATAAACTCTGGCCCAAATTTCATGTACCCGTCTAATGAGCTGCTGTCCTTCGCCACACATAATTATTCTCTCAAACCCTCCACCCTTTCAATACTGGAAGCTGAAAACCTCCTAAGGACTCCAGCTGTAGCCCCAGACCTTTCTGTTGCGCCCTCAGGCCACCTTTCATCCAGACTAGTGAAGCCTCCAGGCTTGACAGTGGCTCTCCTGAATACAAGATCCTTGCATAAACATCGCCTCGAGATCTTTACCCTTCTTCAGGAAGGGGATATTGATATTCTGTCGTTGACAGAAACATGGATGGGGGATGCATCAGCCCCTGACATCATCTCATCCCTACCAGGGAATTTTGATGCCTTCTGGTACAATAGGCAAGATAATAGAAGAGGAGGGGGGGTGGCGACTTTTTTTAAATCTAGTCTCAAGGCCACTATGATAATATCTGAAAGCTCGGACAACTCTGAGATTCTAGGAGTCAAGTTTACTTTTGACTCCTCTTGCTTTGTACTTCTGACAGTTTATCGCCCCCCGGACGCCACCCCGGGTTTTTGCGACTATTTCTGCGAAACTATATCGGACCTTAGTACACGCTATCAAAAGCTTATGGTTGTGGGAGACTTTAATTCCCACTGGGAAAGTAGTCCCCGTGAGTCACAAGCTAGTCAATTTGACATGACTATGTCAAACCTAGGACTCCACCAATTGGTAAACGGCCCCACTCACCTTAACGGACATACTCTTGATCTGGTTTGGTCATCTAACCAGCAAGACAGACTCTTAAATTGTCTCCCATGTGTCTGGTCGGATCATTTCCTAATTTCATGCTGGGTTCCTTTGGATTGTCCCTCCACCCTTTCCCCTCCGGAATGGAGGAAAGTGCGAAGCTGGCATAAGATCCAGTCGGATAATCTTACTGATTTTCTTCAGAAACTACCTCCTTACAGGCCGGAGGAGGGTTACACTAATATTGACTTAGCTAGTCAATCCCTTAGTGACACCCTCCAATCGGCCATTGATCATCTGGCTCCAGAACGTAGGGAAAGAATAAAGTCCAAAAATAAAGGGGCTCCCTGGTTCAATGAGGCCTTACGGATACATAGACAGAGCTTGCGTAAAGTAGAGAGACAGTGGAGGAGAGCGTATAACGCCTCTGACCTGACCCTTTATAAAGCTGCTCTGGCTCTATACAAGAAAGCTATCACTTCAAGGAAAGCAGAATATTACGAGGCTCGAATTACAGACGCCCCTAATAAACAGAAGGAAACCTTCAAGATCTTAAAGGAACTTAGCAGAAAGGTCGATATCAAGTCAACTCTAATACCTTTTGACGTCGACACTTTGCAGTCCTTCTTCCTGCAGAAAGTGATAGATATTCTTCATGAGATCAATAGATCTCCTGCTGCCGTTGCTCTGAGCAGTCAGGGACTGGCGTCACCTCCCACCTTACCAGCCCAATTTCTTACTCATTTTCCCCCTCTGGATTCAGAAGCTATGGACTTCTTGATAAATGAAACCAAATCTGGCTCACCGGCTGATCCTCGTCCACCTAGGATCTTTCAGCTGGCTCGTCCAGTCTTGGAATGTCAGATCCTCTCGCTTCTCAACAACTCCCTGGCCACTGGCCAGGTGCCATCTAACTTGAAGGAGGCTAGAGTTATCCCCTTATTGAAAAAGCCAGGGGCGGACAAGGCTGAATTGAAAAACTATAGGCCTATTTCGCAACTCCCTTTCTTGGCTAAAGTTATGGAGCAACATGTTTTGAAAACTCTATCCGAATTCCTTGACAAATTCGAGCTCCTTCACCCACGTCAGGCTGGCTTTAGAGCCCATCATAGCACGGAGCTAGTCATGTTGTCTGTCCTTGATGATCTCAGATTGAATGCTGACAATAGAGAGCCGAGCGCACTTGTGCTCTTAGATCTCTCCGCAGCATTCGACACGGTCAGCCACTCTATCTTGCTGACCCGACTGATGGACCTGGGGCTCAGGGACTCGGCTTATGACTGGCTAAAATCCCTCCTATCTGGTCGCTCGCAAAGGGTTCATCTTGGTGATTGTACTTCTAACAGAGGTGACATCCCATGTGGCGTACCCCAGGGCTCTGCGCTGTCCCCTTTACTCTTTAATATATATCTACAACCCTTAGTGACTGCACTGTCCAATTTGGACTGTCGAGTCTTTAACTATGCTGACGACACTCAGCTTATTTTGAGGATTGACAACTCAGCCCATGCCCATGAGACGGTTCAAAGTATTTTAAGATTCACCACTAACTGGATGACAGTTAATTCTTTAAAAATTAACCCCGACAAAATGGAGGTTCTCGTCATTCCAACAATCAATAACTCCTGGAGTGACCTGTTTTGGCCCAAAGAACTTGGGGCTCCTCCTTGTCCATCACAAGTCGTGAAAAGCTTGGGAATTAAGATTGATGCAGAACTCTCTCTGAGTCATCAAGTCTCCTCAGTGGTGGGCACCTGCACTGGTGTCTTGAGACAACTGAGGAAGTTGGTTCCCCTCCTATCAGCTTCCTCCATGAAATCCATAGTTTCGGCTACTATTCTATCACGCCTTGACTATGGGAATGCGCTGTACCTAGGTCTTCCTTTGAAACTCATTAACCGACTCCAAGTTGTACAGAATGACGCTGCTAGGCTGGTTTTCAGCCTTCCTAGGAGGACCCATGCCTCACCCCTGCTGCTTAAGCTACACTGGTTGACTGTTAGACAACGCGCAAAATTCAAGGGCCTATGTATTGCTCATAAATCCCTTTATGGTCACGCCCCCAGTTACATTAGGGAATGCCTGGTTAAGTACGTTCCAGGACGTTTACTTCGGTCTACAGATGCTTTTCAGCTAGTCTGCCCTCGGAGCAATTTGGCTACCAAGGGTGGGCGAGCTATTTCTGTTATTTTACCACGTCTTTGGAACCAACTGCCAGATGCTTTACGAAAAGAACCAGGCTTGTTCCCCTTTCGGAAGCTACTGAAAACTCTGATGTTTAGAGACACATTTTAATTCCCCCCGTTACCAGGACTGTCTTTACTGGGCCGAATGCAAATCTCCTTCTGTCAGCGCTAAGAGACCTGTTGGTATACACGTGCTATATAAATCCCCCTACAAATACAAATACAAAATAGAGTGACAGCTGTTGGGCCAGAAGATAAAACAGCCAGCAGGTAACAAAGACAAGAGAAAGCTGGATGCACTGCGAGCCGGACACGCAGACCTGTTAGAGCGGCTCCACTGCCACAACTACGTGGCACGCTCAGCTCGTGCACACGCCACCGCCGATCGCACGGGTAAAACGCTGGAGTGGCTACTGCGCCAAGAGCAAACACACCACCCTATAGGAGCCCTAGGATATGAGACAGGACAGCTGGTGTATACACAACAAGAAATACACGCAACAATGACACACCACTACACAAGCTTTCCCAATCTGTGAGACCGCACAACGAGAGGCAGCTCACAACTAGTCCGTGCAGTTACCTGAAACGAAACTTGAGCAAAGAGAACGACTAAATGAGCATATAATGTTATATTCGATATAGGCACAGGTAACATTAAAACCTTTCACCTATATCTTCCCTACATTACATACATAACGGTTCATAGGAACTGACCTTTTACCTAGATACGACGCTGCATTCAGAACGAAGGTTTATCCCTTGTTCGAAACTCATACATTATGCACAAGGCTTCTTGGAAGCACAGCAGGACTAACAGTAGGACGAACATCTCCTGTATAATATCTCTGTATAAAGTTCAGGCCCGATGTCATCTTTTAGGCCAACACAGTATCACAGCAAGGTAGGAACCATGGGGAGACCTATGTTTATATATACATCATGTCTTGCTTAGAGAGACAGAGGAGACCGAGACTTCCCAGCTGACACACTGACCAGAGGCGCTGAGGTTCCTGCATGCAGGCACTCCAGCTAGCAGTGGTCTAACATCCCTCGCGGAGTGTCCAACTCGAGACCAGGACGGGGTCCCACATTCTCTTATTTCAGTTAAATGGGGTTGACTAGATCCTAGAGGGATTCTTGGCATAACGCCTACATAGATGCTAGGTACATTTAGGTAATCTAGTTAGGGAGGCATCGTAGGAGTACGCACCTTATATCATGTGTTTTATATACTTGTATGTATTCATGATTATCGCAAGATGGTAGAACTATACCATTCATTTACTTTCTTAGTGCTACTAATCATACATCTCTGCTACTGTCTAATGGTTGTTTCAGCTCATCTATTCTACACTAGAATAACAACTGTTCAATAAATTCTTATTGAAACGCCCAGCCTGTTTATTCTGTGTGTGTCTCTGAGACAAACTGAGTGAGCACGAGTGACTGAGCGAAAGGTAGTATATGGTTTCCACGATTCTGAGGGATCAGGGTTGTCATGTTCTGAGGTTGCTGGAATCTATTCTATCCTTGGTAAGAGGAGATTATGGTGGCACTGGGAGCGAGCTGATACAGACAGGCTAACGTATCCGGTGGGGGTGCACAGAATCGATCCACCACCAATCCCACAGTTTATGTTACCCAAACGCACAGATACTGTATAGGTTATATAGGAACTACACGACAATAACACCCGAGGAACTCCAAAGCTCAATAATGGCGCTAGCGAAAGGGAAAACACATGACCCAGCCGTATTCCCAGCAGAATTCTATAAAGCCTATGCCACAACATTTATTCCCCACTTACACATGCTGTATACAAAGGCCCTGAGTGAGCAGAGACTCCACCCGCCATCCATGAGACATGCAAAACTGGTATCCCTGCCCAAGCCCGATAAAGACCCCACGGAAGTAGGAAGATACAGACTGCTAGCTCTCCTCAATGTTGATAATAAAATATTAGCGAATCTACTAGTTGTCAGACTCACACAGGTGATGCCCACTCTGGTGCATGTAGACTAGAATGGATTTGTGCCTTCCAGGATCACCTCATTAAACCTGAGACGCTGCTTTAAAATCGGCACTTACTCAAACGTCCACTGGCCACATGCAGGATGCTTGATACTAGATCTCGAGAAAGCTTTTGACTCTCTGGAATGAGGTACCTCTTCACGGTACTGGAGAGATATAGACTGGGGGTCTTCTTCCTAAACATGGTAAGATTACTCTATGATGCTCCAACGGTACATGTAAAAACAGGCCCTTACATATCAGACCCAGTAAATATGCGGAGATGGACTAGGCAGGGATGCCCCCTCTCTCCGCTGCTATTCTCATTGGCTATCGAAGTACTTAGTTCGGAGATGGGGGAGCGTATCGCACTAGGCGACGGCACGCACATCATATTGCTAAATGCGGACGATCTTCTACTATATATAAAAGACATCCATCAAATTCCCCAACAATTAGCACTCACACTGGATAGATTTGCCACCATATAGGAGCTGGAGGTGAATGTCTCCAAGTCCTGTCTATACTCCTTCAGTGAACATTGCGAAGACTCGGGCTATGCACTCAATGGAGTGCAGGTCCGATAGTGCGCAGACACGTTCCGCTATCTCGGACTTCGCATATACTGGAATGCGATGGACCTGCTGGATGGAAACCTAGGCAGAGCCCTAAATGCGGTACGATCCCAGATGACATTCTGGAATACACTCCCGTTGTCAGTGATGGGAAGGGTAGCCCTCACAAACATGGTGATTATCTCAAAAATCTCCAGCTATATGTCTCCCCCTCTCTCTTCTGCCCACTGGAAAAACTGATCAAAGATTTTATATCGGGACACTCCAGGTACGACGTAGCGATAAAAAATCTCTTCCTGCCCGTGGATCAGGGAGGCCTAGCGGCCCCGAACCTAGAGCAACACTGCCTGACTGCTCAACTGCAGTGGGTGGCCAGGTGGATAGCAGATCAACACAGAGGAGGCACAGTGACCACACAACCCCCCTTTGCACCTCTCGGACCCGATAGGGCTCTTCCACCCCTGCTCAAAAATAAAGCCACCAGACTCTCAGCCGCTCAACGTAGCACATAGATGCTACTGCAGATCGCTATATTTTACCCGCACAATAACTCCGTATGCTCCGGCTTTGCCACTGAAGGGGACTCCCAGGGGCACCACAACCACCACACCGGCGGAGCTGCAACAGTGGCGAGATGCAGGTGTCCAGGATATAGGAGAGCTGTATCGTGAAGGTGCACTACTCCTGTACACTACGGTGGTAGAGGAAGATGAATTACCCCTGGACAGTTTTTACTTCACTGCTCCCTATGGCGGCGCTTACCGCCAAATGGGGTAACCAGCAATGCACCTTACTGTAAAATACCTATTTGTTATGGGCCAGGGGGGACACCTAACCAAATGGTTCGCTGCCTCGTTAAGACACTACACAGCGGCTGACTTGTTGCCACTCAGACGGCACTGGGAGAACAAAATAGACCGACAACTCACAAACCCAGAATGGTCCTCAGTACTGTTAAGCCCTGTACAAATTTCCAGGAATGTGTGCCTATGCCAGAATCAGTTCTATATAACACACAGAGCACATCTCACACCCGCAAACATTAACTAATACTTCAAGTGCCAGGATGCCGCATGCCCTAGATGCTCACTCGCTGATGTAGATTTACTGCACACGATTTGGGGATGCCCTGCCCTAACTGACTACTGCAAAGCAGTAACAATTTAAACAACACAAGAGCAACCCATATGTCCCTCTGAACTGGGTAATTTGCACTAAGCAATAACAATGTTCACAGGGAACTTATTTTAATTAAACAATTAGTCGATAAGGAGTACAAATTTATATACTCATAACTGATTCAATCCAAAAGCAGGGAGAAAAACATTTCAAATCAATTGAAAAATTACTTCAGTAACCTTGAGAATTGTTTACTTCAGCCGAAGTAAATATAATTTATTTTATGATTAGCAATTTACTCACAAAAATTATTTCATCACAGATTTTTTTTTTTTTTCTTTTGTTTTTTTTTTTTTTTTGAAACCGTTTATTACAATCTCAGATAGTTACAAGTATGGGCCTACAACCGTCTGGCCGGCCGCTAGAGTAGCAATAGCATATGACATACATACAGAAAAATCTCATGGCAGTGCAACAAGGGTAAATCAGGAGATATCAGTAGTGCAGGCCACATAACTCCAAACCAACAATACGGTTTCCTTTTGTCAAGACACAACAACACAAAAACAACCACACCCGCAAGGCAACCCGCAATCCCAAGTGACAGCACGCGCTCCTTAAGTGGGGGACCCCAACCAATCGCCAAACTCTGAAGAGGGGAATGAGAACAGATCAGGGACTGGGGAACCACATGCCCCTGGCTGGGGGAGGGGGTCGGCTAGGGGGACGGAGCTGGTGAAGCAGCCGGCAGCAGCGGCGGCTCGCAAATACCCCCGCGATAGGCGTTCCAGGGGCCCCAGATTTTCACCCACGCCCCAGGCTTACCCCTCGCAACATACACCACCTTCTCGCGAAACATACACCAATCCATGTGTTCTTTCCAGGCCGACACCGCCGGAGGCCTCTGGGATCCCCACAATTGAGCAATGTCACGCTTAGCGATCATGTATCCCAGAGTCACCCACCGCGTCTGCGGAACCGAGTAGTCAGTTGGCTCCCACACATTCAGCAAGCATCTCCTCGCTTCAGGCAACAGCACGACACGCGTGACCACTCGCAGGACGTCATGCACACCACGCCAGAATCGCTCCACCTTTGGGCATTCCCACAGAATATGCAAGAAAGTTGCCAAAGCACCACAGCCACGCTTACACAGTCCATCCTCAGCTAAGCCCATACGTAGAAGCCTTGGCCCGTCACGTAAACCCGGTGGAGGATCTTAAGCTGGACGAAGCGAAGGCGAGCCGGGATGGCCACCTCCTTCGGAGAGGCCACCGCGGACATCCAGTCCTCGTCGTCCAACTCCAGCCCATCAGCAACCCAGGCCTCGCGGAGGCCAGCCAGCAGGCCCGATCGGTCGTTAATCAGTTTTTTATATATAAGGGAGATCGTGCTGTCTGGGACATGGCCATCCAGCACTCTGTCCTCCAGGGGGGAAGACTCCGGAATGGACGCGACATCCGGGAAGACGGAGCCCAGCACGTGGCGAACTTGTAAGTACCGGAAGTACTCACTGCCTTGCAACTGAAACTCCGTCTGCAGCATCTCGAAAGTTTTGAATCCCCCCCTCGTCCAGAGATCTCCCACTGTGCTGATGCCGATCGTGTCCCATTTCTCGAAGCCCTTCGAGGTCCACAAGGAGCCCAACCTCGCCGATGCATATAGCGGTGACGCCCGGGTCAAACGGTCCTTCCACCCCATAGCTGCGTTAGCCGCGTGCCATACACGTACCATGACACGCGTCGGTCCCGTCAGGCGAGGGTCCGGCGCGCCAGAGTAGAGCGCCCGATTGTAGTCGCCACCGGGCAGGAGCATTTTGTCCATTTCAAATGCCGGGTTCAGGGCAGGCCCGTAAAGGCCATGGTTAATCGCAGCTAGCTGGGAGGCCCAGTAATACCGTTTAATATCCGGGAGGGCAACCCCCCCATCGTACCACGGGAGCGTCAATTTAGCCAAGGCGATACGTGGCCTCCCGTCCCAGAACAGGCGACGCTGCAAACTCTCCACCTCTCGGAAGTAGCGCGCCGGGACCAAATCCATGGTGTTCTGGAGAGCGTACAGAAAGCGCGGCAACGACATCATCTTAAACAAGGCCGCTCGGCCAAGCGGTGAAAGCGGCAGACGCCGCCAACGCACCACGTCCTCCTTCAAACGCTGGAGGGGGGGCAGCAAATTCCGCTCATAGCGGGCCTCCGGGTCCAGAGTAATATATATACCCAGGTACCGAAACCCCTGGGAGGCGATCTGGATCGGACAGTCCCGTGGTAGGACCGGAGCCTCCCCGGCAAGCACATATACACAGGATTTCGCCCAGTTGATGACGAGGCCTGAATTGCGACCGAATGAGCGCAAGACATCAACTAGGACGATCAGTGATTTACGCGGGGAGGCGAGGTATAGAAGGATATCATCAGCGTAGAGGGACACACGGTCCTCATGCTCGGGGGTCCAACGGAGACCACGGATGGAAGGGTGCCACCGCAGCCACTCCGCCAGGGGCTCCAGGGCCAGTGCAAACAGGAGAGGCGACAGGGGGCAGCCCTGTCGCGTACCACGTCCCAGTGCGAATGGGGCCGAAACTCGTCCATTCACCACCACCTGCGCCAATGGGCCGGAATACAACAACTTGACCCAGCTGATGAAGCCCGGTCCGAAGCCAAACTTCGCCAGCATCGCCCAAATGTATGGCCACTCAAGCGTATCAAACGCCATGGTGGCGTCCAAGGACGCCAAGATGGCCGGTTCCCGCACGAACGGGACACGCGCGAGCACCCCGTGCAAGCGTCGCAGATTAAGGGCCGTGTTACGATGGGGTATGAAGCCGGACTGGTCTTGGTGGACCAAGTCGCCCACCACCCCGACCAGCCGGTTGGCCAGCACCTTGGCGAGGATTTTGGGCTCCGCGTTCAAGAGCGAGATAGGCCTATAGGATGTGACCCGCTCACGGGGTCTCCCCTCCTTGTGGATCACCACGATCGTGGCCAGACGCTGGTCCGGCGGAAGGGAACCCCGCGAGCAGGCCGCCAGGAACATCGCGCGCAGGTGGGGCGCCAGCACATCCGGTCGCAGCTTGTACAGCTCGATAGGAATGCCATTGGGGCCCATGGCCTTGCCAGATGCGACCGAGCGGATAGCAAGGGCAATTTCGTCCGAGGTGGGAGGAACGTCCAGCGAATCCCTGTCCTCCACCGAAAGGGAGGGCAGCGCGATGTCCCGAAGCAGGGCATGGGAATCCTCCTCCGAGCAGGGAGAAACCGGGGAATATACCTCGCGGAAATAATCCGCGAAGCAGGAGACAATGGCGTCCGGCTCGGTGACACATACACCATCCATCCTCTCGATCAACGGAACCACACGACTCGCTCTCTCCTTTTTATCCAACCACGCTATCAATTTACCAGCCTTATCACCCACATCATACAGTCGCCCCTGTTGCTCTCTACTGAGGCCCCTGGCCGCCTCCGTGACGAGGGCCCTATAGGCCGCCTGCTTGAGGTATAGAACATGCAATGCGGCATCCGTCACCCCGCTCCCCAGGTCACCCTCTAATTCAGTAATTTCGGCCTCCACCCGGGTTACCTCCTCCCGCTCGCGCCTCCGGGCATGGGAGATAAGGGAGAGGGCCTCCCCCCTAAGAACTACCTTAAAAGCCTCCCAAAGGGAGATGGCAGAAGGGACAGACCCCACATTCTCCCCAAAGTACCGCTGCAAGGATTTGATCAATTCGGCTCGAATAGTGGGGTCGCGCAGGTACCAGGCGTTGATTGGGGCTACCCTGCCCTCCCCCCTCGGGAAGACACCAAGATGCAGCAGTAGTGGGGAGTGATCTGAAATACCCCGCGCCAAATGGCGCACCTCTCCCACCCTCCCAGCACAGGCCGCAGGAACAAGGATATAATCAAGCCGCGAGAGGCTACCATGGGCACCCGAGTGGAAGGTGTATTGCAGCTGCGCGGGATGCTTTAGTCGCCAGCAATCCACCAATCCTAGTGTATCTAAGAGGCCAGACAGCCACGCCTGTGCCCGGGGGAGGTCCCTGGGGGGATGACGATCCATAGACCCTGAAGCCACCGCATTGAAGTCCCCCCCAACTACCAGAAGCCCATCCGGGAGGTCAAGGAGGAGGCGCCCCAGGTCCGCAAACGTGGTAGATTGCAACCCCGGCGGAACGTACACTGATACAAAAACGACCACTCTGCCCTCCATTCTACCCACCAAGACAGTGTAACGTCCCCTCTCATCATGGCGCACCTCATCAATCTCCAATGGGAGCGAGTTCTTAATCATGATGCCCACCCCCCGCGAGCCCGAGGTGAAGCCCGAATGGGCCACCAAGCGATAGCCTCTCCGATTCATGGCATGAAAGGAGTTACCTATAAGGTGTGTCTCCTGCAGGAAGATCACATCTGGTGAAATTCGTTTCAGATACTGCAGGACCACACCGCGCTTAATCCTATCCCCCAGTCCGTTAACGTTCCATGATAACACAGTCAGGTCCCTACCCCCCATCATACATGGAAGCCATCAATCGTCCCCCAAAGAGCATCTCAAAAACAAGAATACAGTAAAGGGTTCGCCTTGCGGTGCAAACAAACAACACTCCACCCCCACCCACCCATCCCAACAGAACTCCCCCCTCCCTGCACCCCTGCATGAGCCCAGACAGCCCGCCCAAAGTGCAGTGTGCCTGTCGCCCCATAGATGAAAAACTAACTAGTCCCCCAGAGGAGGAGGGAAAGCCCCCAACGGACCCCGTACGACCTCCATGGGAGGGGAACATACACGATCAGTGAATGGTAACCAAAATGTTGTCCAGAGCAAGGCCTACTATTACCCCCTCAGTTCTGATCCGGCGCGCCCTCCCCGCCAACCGCACCCCCCCCACCCCCCCGGCCCCGATCCCCAGGCAGAGTATCCAACCAGTCCCCAGCCACCTCGGGACGGTCAAAAAAGTGCGTGCGACCATCCACCTCCACCCTCAGCTTAGCTGGAAAAAGCATTGAGTACTTAAGGTTCATGTCCCGTAGGCGACGTTTAACTCCGAGAAAACTCAGTCTCTGCTTTTGGACCGTCGGAGTAAAGTCAGGGTAGAAATTCACGTCCATATTATCAAGCTTGACCGGTCCCTGTAGCCTGGAAGTCTGCAAGATAGCGTCTCTGTCCCGAAAGTTAAAAATCCGGGCAATGAGAGGCCGCGGCGGGGCTTCGACCTTAGGTCTTCCTCCGGGGACCCTGTGAGCACATTCCACCGCAAAAAGTTTACTCAGCCCCCGGGGCTGGAGACGGGTGAGGATCAGGTCTTCCACAAACAAATCTGCCGCCTCCTCCTCCCGTCCCTCCGGCACCCCGACAATACGAACGTTGTTCCTCCGGGCCCGACCCTCGGCGTCCTCCAATCGACGGTCCATCATGGCGCTCGCCTGGCCAAGCCGGTGCACCTCCTTTTGAAGGGCCGCCACGTCTGTAGTGAGACTTGAGGTGGTGTGGGCCAGGGAATCGACCCGGTCATTTGTTTTAGACAAGTCAGCTCTCACCAGGCCCACCTCCACCAGGGCCGAGTCTATCTTCTGCGCCAGAGTATCAAAGCGCTGGTCCACCGAGGCCTTCATTTCGGCAATGGCGCCCATGACGTCCCGGAGGGTCAGATCCGCGGGTTGAGCTGACGCCTCAGCCGGGCCCGCGGGGGATGTACGCTGTGCCTCTGGGGATCCCTTCTGGAGGGTGTAGCGGTCCATACTGTTTGACTGAAGTGCCGGGCCGCGGCGGGTCGATTTCACCTTGGCCCGGTCGCCATCTTGCTTTGTGGACATGTCGCACTCCCAAAGTCGTGCCAATCTCCTCGAAAGGGCCGATAAACCAGTTCACGGGTTCCGGGGGGGGGGGGGTGACCACTGCACCGCAGGACAATTCACAGCCGGCGGGTCAGCCGGGCACAGGGGCAAGGCCACACCACCGCACCCCGCTCCGCAACCCTACCTCGCTTGAGGGCAAGGAGGGCGCAAAAGCGAAAGTGAAAGCGCGGGGTACGCGAGTCGCCCAGCCCTGCCCGCCGTTGTTGTTCGCTTTGTCCCCGGATCGCCCCACAACTCCAATCCGGGGGGCCGGCGCGGAGAAGGCCGCAATCTTCGATCGGTGCTCCCACCAGTGTCCGGGGTCCGATTCGAAAACGGAAAACGGGCGCCGCCTCAGCTCGGGTACACAGACACAGTCCCCTCGTCAAAGACAGGATATAATCAGGATTAATTCAGGAGGTCGCGGAGGTCCTCGGGAGCTTCGCACCTACGCGGCCATCTTGGTTGCGCGCTAGGCTCCTCCCCCTCATCACAGATTTTTGATGCTACAGGCACACGGATAGGAAGTGAAAGAAAGAGCCCAGTGAAGTGATCATAGCCTTTAAGGTGAAGAATAAGGGAATAGGGAAAAAGGTCTTAAAAACAATGAGAGGCATTCAACAATAACATAATTCTTTGTTGCTCTCTCTTGGTTTGTGTTGACGACGTTTCAACCCACGTTGGGTAGGGGGTCTCTTCAGGACAGTTATCTGGGGACAATGTAAGTCTCGTATCTCCACAATATTCTACGTTGAACCACTGATCGAAACAGGGTATGGGTGGGATTAAATCTCTTCAATTCAGCATGAGTTGTAAGTCTCTCTCACTTGTCCATGATACAGATGGGCCGCAACAATGATATAATGTAAGTATGAATCTCTGGGACGACGAGTTAAGCGTCTCCTTCGCAACGGCTGCCTCTCATTGTTTTTAAGACCTTTTTCCCTATTCACTTATTCTTCTCCTTAAAGGCTATGATCACTTCACTGGGCTCTTTCTTTCACTTCCTATCCGTGTGCCTGTAGCATCAAAAATCTGTGATGAAATAATTTTTGTGAGTAAATTGCTAATCATAAAATAAATTATATTTACTTCGGCTGAAGTAAACAATTCTCAAGGTTACTGAAGTAATTTTTCAATTGATTTGAAATGTTTTTCTCCCTGCTTTTGGATTGAATCAGTTATGAGTATATAAATTTGTACTCCTTATCGACTAATTGTTTAATTAAAATGAGTTCCCTGTGAACATTGTTATTGCTTAGTGCAAAGCAGTAACAGGCACCCTGATACAATGCACGGACAGAGTTCTCTCATGCGAATGGCACACGTACATTTTGCACCTGTACCGGAGAAATCACAACAACAAGGTCCCTTCCCGGTTCCTGGACATGGGGATGGCTGTAGCGAAAAGGCTGATCACCAAACGGTGGAAATCCCCTGACCCCCCTCATTTCATAATGTAAGATGCTCACCTGGGCAAATGCAGAGAGGGTCGCGGTCCACCGAGAAGACATGCTGGGCCTCTCCAAGGTCCCTATAGCTAATAATTAGGACAGGATCTTGACCATCCAGACGCTCATTCATAACAGCGATACGCCACCCCCAGCCCCAGAAACAGCTAAGCCTTAAAAACATACGCCACAAATAGATAATGTCGCTGAGTAAGAAACATCACCGAGCAAACGTACAAAAAGCAGGTGCATGTCCGCTGCACAGTTGACTGAAAGTCAGGACCAAAATGCCAGCTACTCACACTAATCCACAGAACATAGCGACTAGGGTGCCCACGCGACAGCTTCGCAGTTCAGACTCATACCCTATTATATGTTACTTTACCACCGTTAGATTACAACTCCCCTCCACAGTTCAAGCTGTTCTGAACATCAAACATCAAAAACACGGAAGAAGAGCGCAAGTACCAACAACTCCAGAAGGGTTGTGTTAATTAATAATTTGTGCGACAGTTAACCGTCAGCAAATGTTATTGAACGATGTATACCGAGACCACACACTAATTGGCGAACCAATGATAAGCCTAATAAATGTTTGTAATGCTTACCGGAAGACCTATGTAACAAGCGACTGTGAAACGCACTAGTTTGAAGAATATGTAAAGCTCATGTAAACTTGCTAAAATAAGCAAAAAACAAATAAAAACTGATTTAGAAAAAAAAGCCTTATAAAACATTATTTTTTTTAATAGTTGTTTATGTGCGGGAAGGGACATTTTCCTGAACATAAACAGTCACCAGAGGTGATTTCCACATTCTATGTGTGCTGCAGAATACAGCACGCATAGAAAGAGGAAACAAACTAGGAGAAAGTTAATAAATTTCTTCTCGTTGCACTTCCCTACACCCCAAAGGGGAGGCGTAGCATTCCGACGCATTTCCAGGTTTAAGATTCCTCCAAAATCTGGGGTGTCGGGTTCCATGGGTGTTGCATGGGAACACCCACAGCAACACCTGTGGAATGCCCCTTTCACGCAGAGTGCTGTGTGTAAAGGGGCCGTATTTACAAGGACAAGTAAAACAACGCAGGGTGGTGTTTCGTGTCCTTGTAAATAGGGGGCAGCAAAATGTGCCGCCTGTGCGTCACATAACAAAAAGTGACGCAGCGGTGGCGCAAGGGGCTTGTAAATAAGCCCCTTTGATCACAAACTTCACAGTCTCTCTGCTTCATGCACAAGCACATTTAACATGTGCTGCCTGCCCCTGGGGCAATGGAATTATACAGCAATGGAGGACAAAATGATGCCGCAGTGTTGACTAAATTATGCACAAAAAAGACTGAAGCGTAATGCGGTATATTTTCTTTATTATTTTGACATTTTCATTCATGCCAAAAGTCTGTGCAACGATTTTGCCTTATTAGTCCCAGAGTAACATACAAATGCAGCTGTGAGAACGGTGATGAGTCAACCTTTGCAAAGGGCTGTCCACTTCGCAGAAAACAAGTCACATTTTTTTGTAACTTTCGATCCGTTTGAGCTTCAAACAATTTATTAGTTAAAATCCTCAAACTATGCAGCAGATGATGCATTATATGGCAAATATTGCAGAGCTATAATTATCTAGAAAACATTTGAAACCTAGGCTATTTTGCCATTCATGTTCGAACGGCTCTTGTGGAAAAAGGGAGAAGCACTGGTGACAGAAAGTCCATGGCTTAGAGACAAATGGCTTGTGCTTGCACCTTTAAGCGTATTTGGGACATTTAGTGACTGAAAACGAATCCCACTTTGTGAATGTATTTTAATGTCAATAACTCATATTAAACCTTAAATAAATGTGTATCCATTGGTTGAATTAAATAACGTAATAAGCTGTAACTGGGTAGTGAATTGCCAAACAAATACTAAAAATGTGAATTATTTGCTCTTTTTGGCCACACCTCTGACTACGCCCACTGACCCAATCCCCAGGTTATTCCCGCCCCCTGATTCTCTACCAACAAGTCCCCAACGTTTTCCCCCCCACTTCAACCACTGCCTCCTGGGGGTCGGTAGTGCCCCAAATCCCATTGGGAGAAAGGAGTGCACCACAGACCAATGGCCACTTGGGCTGTGTGAAAAATGCTGCTTTATTGAAACAGGTGCACATCACAAACTACCTGGGCAATCTGCCATACAAAACTAAAGCCTCACAGTGGCGGCTCGCCGAGGGAGTGCTGCGGGGCGGTGAGGCAGGGGAGGAGCAGGGTGGGGGGTAGAGAACTTGGACATACCATGGACAGGAGTAAGGTAAGTAATTAAATAAATAAAACTATTTACCTTGCGCTCGCTGCATCGCCAACCTTCCAGTCCATGTCTTCTTGCTGTGCTAACGGAATCCCATTGAAAGAGCTCTGAAATAAAACGCTGTATTCCAAAGTTTTTTGTTAACCCTGCATATAGCCTCACTGGCTGATGAGGAAGGGAGAAACCCTGAATCGATAAATTCAACCCCCTACCAAAAGCTAGACCTGAGACATCGGGCATCAGAGCGCTTTACATGAGCACCAGTTTCGTTACAGATAGACACATTCATTTTTCTTAGGTACGGGGAGATTAAGTGATTTGCCCAGAATCACAGGATGCTGAGGCCCGAACCCGGTTCCCCAGCTTCAAGGTCGACCGGTCTAACCATAAGGCTACATCCTACCCCTCTTTGTTGTCCTGCGCAAATCACTCCTCCAGTCTTTGTATTTCAGCCTAAAAGACCTAAAGACCATACTTGAGCCCATCGTTTCCTCTGCTGCTAGCAGTACAGACGGTCACCCATTAGCTCATGGAAGCTAGTCATCCCTTCTGTCAGTCCGCTGAGCCGGGTTGCCCCACCAAATGAAATCATCCACATAATGTGTCACCTTCTGCTGGCCCGTATTCCATGTAACAGAAAACCTGCAGCAACACCTAAATATCCTGAACCTTAACCTTGTCTCTTGCAAGCATGCAAACCCACAATGCATGCATCATCTCTTTGTTGCCCTCCAGCAATCTCCCCTCCATTCTGTGTGATTAAATGCCCATTCTCCAAAACATACAAGACCGCACTCGGGCCCACAGGCCAACGGTTTTCTCCAGTGGTAGCAGTACCCAAGGTCACCCATGAGCCCTGGAAGCTAGCCATACTCTTCTGGCAGTCCGCTGAGCCGTGCTGCCCCGTGAAAAATGTATCATCCAAAAATGTGTCACCTGCTGATGGTGCAGATGTCATGCAAAATAACATCTGCAGCAACACCAGAATCTCCTTAACCTTACCTTGTTTCTTGGCAGCATGCAAACCCACAACGCGTTCACCTCTCTTTATTGTCCTGCGGCAATCTCCCCTCCATTCTATGGGATTCAATTTCAATTCCCAAAAAAGGATAAGATCCTACAAGGGCCCATTCTGTACTGCTCTGTCGACGCCACCTGTCGCTCCGATGCGCTGGTGGTGGCCGGAGGCCATCCAAGACCTGCCCCCGGTGGGGCAGATGAGGCCATTTCGGACCTTCTTATGTCAGCCTTGAAAAGCTCCCCTGTCGAAGTTAGGGGAACTGTATGGGATTCAGCCATCTCTTCTCCTCTGTGCCCTCGGGCTCCCCCATCTCTACCAAGGCTGCTCCTCCACTTGGTAAGAAGATGACAGGACTGGAGTACTAGCTCCCTACGCTAGATGCGGTCAGCCCTTGATGCCTGCCTGAACCCCCAACCAACCACTGGCCATCACCCCCAGAATACCACCACCCCCCCAATGTCCCCTACAACCAGCTGCACACCCTGGCCCCCTACTCCGCCATTCTCCCTTTCCCCACTCCATTCTGCATGGCAGCAGTTAGCGCCAATGCAGGACCCTTGCCCTGACCTGGTCCTCCTTCCCCAGATGTGCCCTCCTCTACCCCGACCCCTGTCACTGTGACACCAGTTCATCAGCTCCCTTCTGCGGCTCTCTTCACACACTTCCTGTTGCCCAGCTTGACCGTCGGCCCCTAGGGGCCCCTCCTGAATCCCCAGGCACAGCCCCTGCTCATTTCTACTGCTTTGCTCAACCTTACGCCCCGCTGCCTCAAAATCTTCCCTCATGGGCCCCCAGCATCAGACGCCCTCCTCATACCCCAGGCAATTGCCTTCTGCATTGCCCGATCCCTGGCGCAATATCAGAGCGGAATGCTCCTCCCCCACCCTGCTCACCCATCCTCTGCAACACCTTGTGCGATGCTCCCACCCTCGCGCTCATGGCCCCAGTGCTCCGCTCAGGGCATGCATGCTCGGCTCCCCCCGCCCCTGCTCCATCACCCATGCGCACCTGGGCTTCAGATCAAATGGACCGTGCGTGTGGCTCCACATACTCTGCCGATTCCCCAGACCCTGCTTCGGGGCCCCCTGTGCGGGCTGCGGCTGCCTCCGGCCTCTGTGGCACATGCGACTGCATCGATGACAGCTCCCCAGCGCGATAGCTGTCAGTTGCGGCCCCACCTCAGTACACAGGGCCGCTTGGATGCACTCCGGCAGAGCTGCCCGAATCGCTCCCAGAGATGCAGCACCTCGTGTCCCCGCACCACGTGGGGCCACCTGCTTCACATGGGGCGGCCCAGACACTTACCCACTCCACCGACGACAGCGTACGCCACCCCGGAGACGAGAAGCCCATCTCATGGCTTCAGCTACTTTCACAGCAGCGTCGGACAGCTTGACAATACAAGGTAAATGCTGCACCTATATTGACGTGGGACCCGTGCTCACTACGCCACTGGAGTCAAGCTATCCTGGCTGATGACGGCTGATAGCCAGAAACCGGTCCTAGGATGCTTGATTCCGGTCCAGGGAAGACATGGCTTGGCAGTTCGGGCTGGACTGTTCCCATGAGGCACAGGGTCAAGACTGATTTGCATATGGCCATGTCTGAACTGGGGTGGCGTAGTGGGCAAAAGAACGATGGATTTAACCCAGATCTCTTGACTGGGGGAGAATGTCTGCATTGTCAGCATTCCGTCCATCATTTGTTTGTTGTAACGCTTTTCGCCCTAAGTGGGATGGGTATTCCCAGACGTGGGACCCGTGCTCACTACGCCACTGGAGTCAAGCTATCCTGGCTGATGACGGCTGATAGCCAGAAACCGGTCCTAGGATGCTTGATTCCGGTCCAGGGAAGACATGGCTTGGCAGTTCGGGCTGGACTGTTCCCATGAGGCACAGGGTCAAAACTGATTTGCATATGGCCATGTCTGAACTGGGGTGGCGTAGTGGGCAAAAGAACGATGGATTTAACCCAGATCTCTTGACTGGGGGAGAATGTCTGCATTGTCAGCATTCCGTCCATCACTTGTTTGTTGTAACGCTTTTCGCCCTAAGTGGGATGGGTATTCCCAGACGTGGGACCCGTGCTGATGACGGCTGATAGCCAGAAACCGGTCTTAGGATGCTTGATTCCGGTCCAGGGAAGACATGGCTTGGCAGTTCGGGCTGGACTGTTCCCATGAGGCACAGGGTCAAGACTGATTTGCATATGGCCATGTCTGAACTGGGGTGGCGTAGTGGGCAAAAGAACGATGGATTTAACCCAGATCTCTTGACTGGGGGAGAATGTCTGTATTGTCAGCATTCCGTCCATCATTTGTTTGTTGTAACGCTTTTCGCCCTAAGTGGGATGGGTATTCCCAGACGTGGGACCCGTGCTCACTACGCCACTGGAGTCAAGCTATCCTGGCTGATGACGGCTGATAGCCAGAAACCGGTCCTAGGATGCTTGATTCCGGTCCAGGGAAGACATGGCTTGGCAGTTCGGGCTGGACTGTTCCCATGAGGCACAGGGTCAAGACTGATTTGCATATGGCCATGTCTGAACTGGGGTGGCGTAGTGGGCAAAAGAACGATAGATTTAACCCAGATCTCTTGACTGGGGGAGAATGTCTGCATTGTCAGCATTCCTTCCATCATTTGTTTGTTGTAACGCTTTTCGCCCTAAGTGGGATGGGTATTCCCAGACGTGAGACCCGTGCTCACTACGCCACTGGAGTCAAGCTATCCTGGCTGATGACGGCTGATAGCCAGAAACCGGTCCTAGGATGCTTGATTCCGGTCCAGGGAAGACATGGCTTGGCAGTTCGGGCTGGACTGTTCCCATGAGGCACAGGGTCAAGACTGATTTGCATATGGCCATGTCTGAACTGGGGTGGCGTAGTGGGCAAAAGAACGATGGATTTAACCCAGATCTCTTGACTGGGGGAGAATGTCTGCATTGTCAGCATTCCGTCCATCATTTGTTTGTTGTAACGCTTTTCGCCCTAAGTGGGATGGGTATTCCCAGACGTGGGACCCGTGCTCACTACGCCACTGGAGTCAAGCTATCCTGGCTGATGACGGCTGATAGCCAGAAACCGGTCCTAGGATGCTTGATTCCGGTCCAGGGAAGACATGGCTTGGCAGTTCGGGCTGGACTGTTCCCATGAGGCACAGGGTCAAGACTGATTTGCATATGGCCATGTCTGAACTGGGGTGGCGTAGTGGGCAAAAGAACGATGGATTTAACCCAGATCTCTTGACTGGGGGAGAATGTCTGCATTGTCAGCATTCCGTCCATCATTTGTTTGTTGTAACGCTTTTCGCCCTAAGTGGGATGGGTATTCCCAGACGTGGGACCCGTGCTCACTACGCCACTGGAGTCAAGCTATCCTGGCTGATGACGGCTGATAGCCAGAAACCGGTCCTAGGATGCTTGATTCCGGTCCAGGGAAGACATGGCTTGGCAGTTCGGGCTGGACTGTTCCCATGAGGCACAGGGTCAAGACTGATTTGCATATGGCCATGTCTGAACTGGGGTGGCGTAGTGGGCAAAAGAACGATGGATTTAACCCAGATCTCTTGACTGGGGGAGAATGTCTGCATTGTCAGCATTCCGTCCATCATTTGTTTGTTGTAACGCTTTTCGCCCTAAGTGGGATGGGTATTCCCAGACGTGGGACCCGTGCTCACTACGCCACTGGAGTCAAGCTATCCTGGCTGATGACGGCTGATAGCCAGAAACCGGTCCTAGGATGCTTGATTCCGGTCCAGGGAAGACATGGCTTGGCAGTTCGGGCTGGACTGTTCCCATGAGGCACAGGGTCAAGACTGATTTGCATATGGCCATGTCTGAACTGGGGTGGCGTAGTGGGCAAAAGAACGATGGATTTAACCCAGATCTCTTGACTGGGGGAGAATGACTGCATTGTCAGCATTCCGTCCATCATTTGTTTGTTGTAACGCTTTTCGCCCTAAGTGGGATGGGTATTCCCAGACGTGGGACCCGTGCTCACTACGCCACTGGAGTCAAGCTATCCTGGCTGATGACGGCTGATAGCCAGAAACCGGTCCTAGGATGCTTGATTCCGGTCCAGGGAAGACATGGCTTGGCAGTTCGGGCTGGACTGTTCCCATGAGGCACAGGGTCAAGACTGATTTGCATATGGCCATGTCTGAACTGGGGTGGCGTAGTGGGCAAAAGAACGATGGATTTAACCCAGATCTCTTGACTGGGGGAGAATGTCTGCATTGTCAGCATTCCGTCCATCATTTGTTTGTTGTAACGCTTTTCGCCCTAAGTGGGATGGGTATTCCCAGACGTGGGACCCGTGCTCACTACGCCACTGGAGTCAAGCTATCCTGGCTGATGACGGCTGATAGCCAGAAACCGGTCCTAGGATGCTTGATTCCGGTCCAGGGAAGACATGGCTTGGCAGTTCGGGCTGGACTGTTCCCATGAGGCACAGGGTCAAGACTGATTTGCATATGGCCATGTCTGAACTGGGGTGGCGTAGTGGGCAAAAGAACGATGGATTTAACCCAGATCTCTTGACTGGGGGAGAATGTCTGCATTGTCAGCATTCCGTCCATCATTTGTTTGTTGTAACGCTTTTCGCCCTAAGTGGGATGGGTATTCCCAGACGTGGGACCCGTGCTCACTACGCCACTGGAGTCAAGCTATCCTGGCTGATGACGGCTGATAGCCAGAAACCGGTCCTAGGATGCTTGATTCCGGTCCAGGGAAGACATGGCTTGGCAGTTCGGGCTGGACTGTTCCCATGAGGCACAGGGTTAAGACTGATTTGCATATGGCCATGTCTGAACTGGGGTGGCGTAGTGGGCAAAAGAACGATGGATTTAACCCAGATCTCTTGACTGGGGGAGAATGTCTGCATTGTCAGCATTCCGTCCATCATTTGTTTGTTGTAACGCTTTTCGCCCTAAGTGGGATGGGTATTCCCAGACGTGGGACCCGTGCTCACTACGCCACTGGAGTCAAGCTATCCTGGCTGATGACGGCTGATAGCCAGAAACCGGTCCTAGGATGCTTGATTCCGGTCCAGGGAAGACATGGCTTGGCAGTTCGGGCTGGACTGTTCCCATGAGGCACAGGGTCAAGACTGATTTGCATATGGCCATGTCTGAACTGGGGTGGCGTAGTGGGCAAAAGAACGATGGATTTAACCCAGATCTCTTGACTGGGGGAGAATGTCTGCATTGTCAGCATTCCGTCCATCATTTGTTTGTTGTAACGCTTTTCGCCCTAAGTGGGATGGGTATTCCCAGACGTGGGACCCGTGCTCACTACGCCACTGGAGTCAAGCTATCCTGGCTGATGACGGCTGATAGCCAGAAACCGGTCCTAGGATGCTTGATTCCGGTCCAGGGAAGACATGGCTTGGCAGTTCGGGCTGGACTGTTCCCATGAGGCACAGGGTCAAGACTGATTTGCATATGGCCATGTCTGAACTGGGGTGGCGTAGTGGGCAAAAGAACGATGGATTTAACCCAGATCTCTTGACTGGGGGAGAATGTCTGCATTGTCAGCATTCCGTCCATCATTTGTTTGTTGTAACGCTTTTCGCCCTAAGTGGGATGGGTATTCCCAGACGTGGGACCCGTGCTCACTACGCCACTGGAGTCAAGCTATCCTGGCTGATGACGGCTGATAGCCAGAAACCGGTCCTAGGATGCTTGATTCCGGTCCAGGGAAGACATGGCTTGGCAGTTCGGGCTGGACTGTTCCCATGAGGCACAGGGTCAAGACTGATTTGCATATGGCCATGTCTGAACTGGGGTGGTGTGGTGAGCAAAATAACAATGGATTAAACCCAGATCTGTGACTGGGGGTGAATGTTTTGCCATTGTGCAACATTCCGTCCATCATCTTGTGTGTTTTGCTATTCACCCTATGTGGGAAGGGTATGCCCAGACGCGGGTCCCGTGCTCACTACGCCACTGGAGTCAAGCTATCCTGGCTGATGACGGCTGATAGCCAGAAACCGGTCCTAGGATGCTTGATTCCGGTCCAGGGAAGACATGGCTTGGCAGTTCGGGCTGGACTGTTCCCATGAGGCACAGGGTCAAGACTGATTTGCATATGGCCATGTCTGAACTGGGGTGGCGTAGTGGGCAAAAGAACGATGGATTTAACCCAGATCTCTTGACTGGGGGAGAATGTCTGCATTGTCAGCATTCCGTCCATCATTTGTTTGTTGTAACGCACCTATATTAACAAGCATTGGAAATGCAATAGGTCTCACATTCACACGATTTTGAGCTATTGGCATTGTAAATGACAATGGCTTCGATTTCTGTTTTGGGTTTTAAAACATAAATACAAGGCATTGTTATTTACAATACTAATAGCTTAAAAATGCTATGAACCTCTCACCATCTATACCAACAGAAAGGGCGCTTCAGATATATCAGGTCAAAGAGCAAACACCCCGACTGGCGCAGATGAAAGCACCTCAGAATACTGAACGGACAGCAACTTCACCTCAAAGCAGACATCGTTTGTCACAAAATGAAGGGACCCGTGCACCGGCGGTATTTCATCTTAATGGAAGAAACAGGAGTTGTCAATAAAACGCACAAACAGCAGCTGCTCTTCACACACTTGTGCTGGTGCTTGCAGTGGCTTCCTGATCCCTGACACTTATTGTTTTTACAAATTAAGCACTGTCCCACTGTGATATTGAACAAACTGTCACACTGCACATTCTAAGCCCTACTGCACAACACACGAGCTGCTGCATTGGAAATGCACTAGGTCTCGCATTGAGTTAGAGCTAATGGCATTCTAAATGGCAATGTATTTCACCTACCAGGGGAGGAGAGATGGAGCAGCAGAGAGACACTGAGGGAAGGGGCTTATAAATGGAATGCAAGAGAGAGGAGTAGAGAAGATAGAGGGGAGTAGGTAGGAAGACAGGGGTGGGGTAAAAGACATGGGTAGGGAGAAAGAGTGAGGTAAGGAGAAAGAGATGGGAATGTCTTTCTAAAAAGAACTATTGGCTGCGGAACATGAGAAATGCAGTGAAAGAGTGCTTTAGGGTATGGATCAAGTGACATGTACGAGGAGCATAAGACTAGGAAGAAGAAAGAGAGCATAAGAGAGAGCGAGAATGGGCTAGAGAGACACGCACACACTGTAATGAGTGCCCAAGACACAATGGTAGGTTTAGACTCAGCCACTGAGCCATACTGGCCGAGGCTTCCTTACCAATTCCAGCTGGTTATCGGGGAGGGAATGGGCATGAGAGGGGAAAGGAGATAGGTGCAGCTGATCTTTGAGTGAATGCAGCACCGAGGCGGCGGCAGGCAATTTTTTTTATAGGTGCAGACACATACATGGAATGGTACACGGATGAAAAAGACCGAATGATAATGTAAAGAGAGACACTAGGAAAAGAAAAATAGGAGACAGAAGGATAGACAGAGGAAAGAAAACACACCACCCCTCAAGCCCTATAAAATGCCCCTTCTCTTGTTAAAGCCCTCTCTCCTGCATCCCACAGCCGTGTTTGAACAGCGTTGCGCTGGTGAATGTTTGAAGCAATAATAGATTCCACACTTGGTAAATACAGGCCTACCAGTACCAAAAAACAAACAAAAGCAGGGCGGTTTGAGCTACACCTAGCTAGGTGAAAAGAGACACCAACCTGTTTTTTTAAAATATATTCTGGTACTGGTAGTTTGGATTTTACTCCTAAATGCAGATTTACAAACACTGTTCCAGCATCCAAAGAAAATAGGACTGACCGAGCTACTAATGCACGACATAAGGAAATTGTAATCTATTAAAACAATTTAAATGGACACACGTTCACATAAGGAGTTTAGCACCATATCAAGGAGCGAATAACAGCTCTGGCTGTTAACAGTTTTCCTGCAAAGCAGAACCCTCATTTTAAATTCAATAATTTCAAGTAAAAATTCAGAATAAAGTCATAGCCTAAAGCCATTTCTCCTGTGAAACATCCACATAACCGGAGCAGTAGCTGCGGCCGGTAAGATCACATGCAGTCACCCTCTAAGGAAGCAGCATTCCCGGTGTAGGGGCAGGGGGGCTCCCAGCTGACCCAGCACCTGAGTCCCTGTGCCTTCAAGCCAAGGTCATATATGGTAAAGAGTCCACTGTGCTAAGCATGGGAGAGGGTTTCACACAGCATTGGCAAAGCCTATAAATCTGGTTTGGATTTTTTATAACCCATAAATAAATCTGACTTGGAATTTTGCAGACCCATTCACTTTTCCAACGCTTTTTCACAGAAGCATGGCAGCAGGATAAGAAGGGACCAGTAGACACAGTGACCAGTATAGCTGTAGGGAAGACCTGGTCGCAGGTGGCATTCATCTTATGGGACGTGACAGCCTGTGCCGGGAGAGGGGAGAAGAGTACAGCAGGGCAGGTCCAGGGCACATTCAAGTGGGAAAGGCGGTGGATTCTGGGAATATGCATGGTGCGGGAAGAAACGAGTGTGGAAGAGAAATGTAGAGGGCGTTCGAGGAAAACGGAGGAGCAAACCCGGCATGGAGAAAAGGAGGAGCAAATACGGCGTGGAGAAAAAGAGGCACAAACGAGGCGTGGGGAAAAAAGAGGAGCAAACACGGAGCAGAGAAAAAGAGGAGCACGAGGGGTGGGACTGGGGCAGTCAGGGAAGGTTAGAGGGGGCACGCTGAGAAGCAATGAGGGAAAGAAGTTGGGTGGAAGTGGGCCGTGGAACAACGGGAGAGAAGGGAGCATTAGAAGAATGCCAAAGAGGGAGGTGTGAAACTGGGTAGAAGAAAGACTGGGTGAAAAGAGACAAAGAGAAAGTAGTGGGAAAGGAGCTGGATTCCGGGAATATGCCTGGTCCGGGAAGAAACGAGCGTGGAAGATAAATGTAGAGGGTGTTTTGAGGAAAACGGAGGAGCAAACGCGGCGTGGAGAAAAGGAGGAGTAAATACGGCGTGGAGCAAAAGAGGAGCAAACGAGGCGTGGGGAAAAAGAGGAGCAAACACGGCGCAGAGAAAAAGAGGAGCACGAGGGGTGGGACTGGGGCAGTCAGGGAAGCTTAGAGGGGGCGCCCTCAGAAGCAACGAGGGAAAGAAGTTGGGTGGATGTGGGCCGTAGAACAACGGAACAGAAGGGAGCATTACAAGAATGCCAAAGAGGGAGGTGTGAAACTGGGTAGAAGAAAGACTTGGTGAAAAGAGACGAAGAGAAAGTAGAAACATGTAAGAAGAGAAACACAAAAAGTGAAGTGAAAAGAAGAGAGGAGAAGAGAAAAATAACAAATATAGTGCTCGCAGTCCCGAAAGTGAAAGCGGACCTTGCGTGAAAGTGGACCGTGCATGTAACTTAAAAACAAGCGCTCCCCATTGCGGGAAGGCAGCTGCTTGTTTATATTTGCATTGCGCTTTCACTTTAAGTGAAAGCGCAATGCAAAAATAAACAGGCGGCTGAGTGCAACAGATGTGTTCACACTTACACGCCCACTTGAAATAAGAAATTGCTTCACGACAGCCGTGAAGCTAACGACCCAGTCCGGATGGGCCGTTCAAAAGGGAGACAGGGCGGTAACCAAGAAGCAACCTTTTCAATGGGAAGCCGGAATTTCACATAAATGCTGACGCGACCCAATGAAAACGATGGGCAGGGCTTCAAGTCCCCTTCTGAAATCTCCTCGATCACAATAGCTCTCGCAGAGCGTGCAGCACATGTGCGCTGCAACGCTAGGCGAGACCTAATAAAACTAAGAAGGCTGCAAAAACCGTACTAAGCTCGGATAAAATGCTAAATCTTCCTGAAAAACATAAAAAATCTCCTTGCCATCAGTCACCAGGTCACATGTACTTAAAATTGTGGCAGGGAGCCCAATTACCTCATCTATATAACCTTGAGCTATTTGGGTTATAATGTAGCCCAATACACCAAATGGCAGTCTCCGGACTGCCCCACTCTCCCAAAACCCCGGGGGCAGAGCTCCCGGTGGTTGGCTGCCCCCCAGATCCCCGGTGGAACAGAGACGAGGAGAGGGGGAGGGGGTAATTGGGGTTGAGTTTGATGTTTCAGGCAAACACACAAAGACATGTTAGGGCAACTAACGGTTTACTGCTGTAGAACTACTCTCTATACTCAAATGCTGCTCTGAATCAGCTCTGTATTTCCTTGACTCCTATATGTTCTTACACATGTCTGTGCTTAATCCTCATTTTTGTTGCATTCACTGTCATTTCTTTCCCCAATCATATGCTTTCGTCACTCGTTTCCTGTCGTCCACTGATTGTTTCTAACCTGTTTCACACACTCCGTTCCAGTTTTCACTTCAATAAAATCTCTTGCTACCCTCTTCCACTCAGGACCAAATTTTGCCTGTGCCATTGCCTGTGCCCTGTTCCTATTTTTTTGTTTTAGCCCTCGGCCCTAATAACCCACTTTCCCTTGTCTCTGTTCCCCTCAACCGTTCCTCCTGTTTCACTCACCTAGCTCTCGTTCTTTCCCTACTACTACAAAACGAGCATGCATGGGTAATCAAAGTGCATTAAATATTCCCGGAGATACTTGGTACAGTCAGTACGCAGTATAGAGTAAAATCAAATAGCGTAATGAATGGGGTTGGGGAGCCAGAGTGAGCAGCACTGGGGTAGTAGAAAGTAAAGGGCCAGAGGGAAAGATGGAATAAAGAGAAGATGTTGGAGAAGGAAACGGGAAAAAGAAATTAAGATGAAAACAACATCTGGATCTAAAACAAAAACAAATCTCGCTTCCAGCAGAGCACATAAAAATAAGACTTATCAACAACTCCCTGAGCTACGCCTGGCAATAGCTGATGTTTCTAAATAAAAAAAATGCACTTCTCTGAGCCAGAGGCAAAGTGCAAAATGATGCCCCTCCCCCCAGAATATGATTACGGGTCCCACAGGCTTCCATGCAGGGTTGGATTGGTAATGCGGGCACTCAGAAAATGGCAGAAGAGCCGGTAGGCGGGTTGTAGCTGTGAGCTGCTTTTTGGGCAGCCTGGGGCCTGTCTGTGCTGTTAGCCGCCAGCAGCCCAGTGGGTGTCTGAGTGGCCTTTCTAGAGGCAGATGGGCGGAGGTATCACTCCCTTTCTCTCGCTGGGCCGTCCCATGAATGTATGCTGATTGAGCGTGGCAGGAGGCCTGAGCAGAAGTGGTCTCACTTGCATTCATGCGTGGCTCAGCAGTGTGAACTAATCTGTGCATTTTTTAAAAATCTAAGTGAAGTTAATAAAACATGCCTCCCACCCCCTTTCTTTTCATAAAACTTTGCTGAAGCAGTGTTTTGCGGAAAAGCAATACGCAAATTTGGGCTACTTTTTTTTGGTGTGCCCGGTGCGATTTTTGATCCCAATCCAACCCTGCTTTCATGGTCCCCCTGCAACGCTTTACCGCTACGTTACACCATGCTCTGTGCACAGACACGGTTGAAGGATTGCTACAAACACACCCTGTGAAATGGTTTGTGAGTACACATTTGAGCAGTCAGGTGTTGCCATGTGCTGTCCCTGATGCACATGGGATCTAGGGAGTAATTTCTTGAAAAGAAGAAAGGTATCTGCAGTGAAGGGGAGTTCTAACCCCACGCATGCACAAGGACTCAAGATCCCACAACACAAAATGTAAATAATAGGGCGGGAGCCTTCGCCACCATTTCAGTCAGCTTCTGTTCACCAAGCTCAAAGCTACCCCATGGAGGCTAAAACTGAGCTAATCATGTTGTGCCTGCTGAGTTCCCGGTTACTCGTTCTGTGCATCAGAGGCTACTTGACAATTGGTGGCGCAGAGAGGTAGCCCTGGGCCCTAATGCAAACATTATAATTGTCCCCAAAACTATCTCCTGGTTTAAGGACTCAAGATCCCACAACATGAAATGTAAATAGTAGGGCGGGAGCCTTCGCCACCATTTCAGTCAGCTTCTGTTCACCAAGCTCAAAGCTACCCCATGGAGGCTAAAACTGAGCTAATCATGTTGTGCCTGCTGAATTCCCGGTTACTCGTTCTGTGCATCAGAGGCTACTTGACAATTGGTGGCGCAGAGAGGTAGCCCTGGGCCCTAATGCAAACATTATAATTGTCCCCAAAACTATCTCCTGGTTTAATATTTAAAAAAATACAAAAATTGACGGGGGCATGAGCATGACGCACCTGTACCTTTATTATATAGCCACCCGTTTGCTGGTGGTCCATGATTGGTTCAACGGGGGATGGTCTGACCCGGCCTACCGGCTGGAGTTGTGTAAACTGGGATTTTCCAAAGTACAAGCCATGTTGTACGGGGGACCCGTCCCGATCCGGCTGCCAGACGTGACGCGTTTGGTATTCCTGGCTTGGCGGGCTTCACTGCGCCATACCGGCTGGACCGGCAAATTGACCCAATGCACCCCCTCTGGCATGGGGCTTGGCTCCGGGAGGTGAGTGGTCTGCCTGGGTTCCGAACCTGGGACCTCATAGGCATAACACAGCTTGGGGACGTCTGGGCAGAGGGCCACATGCTTTCCTTCCAAGATATGCACAACCGTTATTCCCTACACCCATCCCACCTCTACAAATATTTACAGTTAAGACACGCCCTCCACACACACATCACAGATGACACTCGTCTCCCGGAATACAGCCCCACGGAGGTCCAGAAGTTATTGGGGGACTTGGGCAGGGGGGGCATTTCCCGTATTTACCTCACATTAATTAACAATACTCCCACCTCCTTGGACAAGCTGAAGGACTAATGGACAGACTGGGTGGGGCCCCTGGACGAAATTGACTGGCGCGATGCGCTCATGGCGCCCAAAACAATTATCGCCTCCGCCAAACTTAGACTAATCCAATTATACTATTTGCACACCGCTTACATCACTCCAGTACGCCTTCACCGAGCGGGTCTACGCTCTGTCGCGTCTTGCGCTTGGTGCGGCCAGGCCCCAGCAGATTTTTTCCACGTGGTCTGGACCTGTCCCCGGCTGGCAAATTTTTGGGGAGCCATTGAAGAGGAATTTACAGAGGTCTTGGGGTGGACGGTTCCTCACGACCCACGGCACTCACTACTGGGGATAAAAGATGGGCTAGACGGGTCCCGGAACGATACGACCTTCTTTAACACAGCTATGATAGTTGCCAAGCGCGACATAGCGGCAGCATGGATTTGTCCCGATCCACCAGCTCAGGGAAAGTGTCGCAAGGGAGTGGACTGGTGCGCAATACAAGAGAAAGCTCTATACGCGGCACGCGGATGCCCCAAGAAATACCGGAGGGTGTGGGGTAAATGGATGGGTGCTGTCGAAGAAAGCGAATGATACTCTAACTCCATCTGTGGTTGTACGCCCCACGGGGTGCAGAACCAGGGTCATATGGACTTTGATGATGTAACTGAATATCTACTTTCTGTGATTTTGCTGATTTGTTTGTGTGTGTTGAAATTCAATAAAATGTGGATATCAAAAAGCTGCACCTCTGTTGACAATATAGCTGCTGCACTGTAGCTGCGCCCCTGCAGGCAACAGAGAGACACCCTGGTTGGTGAATAATTAGTCAGCGTTTCTGTGCATGTACAAGAGGGCTCTACATTGCATGATTTGTGAGTGAGGCCTTTTATATCCATTTAGAACTACGGACATGAGTTGGTAAAATCCGACCAGAACTTTTTTCGATCATCATAGCTACAGCTCTTGTTCAATCTACGTTCTCCCTGTCTGCACTACCCCACCCCAGCCGCCTCTCGGCCTGCCCAGACGTTAGCGGTGCTGGGACTGCCCTCGTGTGTACAGACGTCATTTGTTCTCACCTCGATGCCATCCTGTGACTCCCAATGGCCGGCTAACTGGTGCGCTCCTAGGCCTCAGTGTTATGGTGTCGCTCAGGATTGTAGGACAGTAGCAGCAAAACCCTCTCAGCGTGTTAAAGTTTGTATCTTGGGGCAGAATGAGAGAGGGGACTAAATGGGGGGGGTTGCTCCCTACATTCTATAGATATGCTAATGTGATCTTCTTCTCCAGGTATGCAGTGCTTTGTTATGAGATTCGGGACCCTGCTGTGGGTGTGCAGAGCTCGTTAGCATCTAAAAGAGAGACTGCTGTTCCAGAGTCCTTAACATTCCAGCCAGAGTCCTGAACCCTGCAGGACCACACCTGCAGAGTCTAAACTGAGCTAGACAACAGTTTCTACTTGAGTGACAGGACAAACAACGTTTTGTGTAAACGCAGTGCTTTAAATGGGCAGGTGCTGTCCGGTACTGAGTACCTCAACTTCTTTAATTTGAAAGGGAGAGTACCTGCCCTTCTCAGCACTGCTGCAACACATTTAATGTGTGAGTGCCGGGACTGCTCAGGAGCAAACAGGTACTCTAAATAGGGAGTACCTGCACTTTTTCATATTGCCATTTAAAGCACTGAGTAAATGTACACACAAAACATGCAGAGCGTGCGCCTTTATGTGCACGGTCATCTTATGTAACAAATTATACGTGCACACTGAGTGATCATACCTTATAAAACTTTATCCACTGCTGCATGCACCCCGTACTCAGCACACCTGATTTTATAATGATTGTCCGCATGCACAATAGTCAGGTTTTAAATCAGGGATTTGGTGCCTTCGGGGTCACGGCGATGTAGTAAAATATCAATAGCAAAGATTGTTAGGACTTTTTCAAGCCCATTCCATAAATATACTTATGAGAGGGATGTTAGAAATGGGGGTCTCTAGTTGGCAATGGTTTGTACCTTTGTCCAAATAGGGACCCTTCTAGTCAGGATAAGGTGGATAAACTATTGAAAATAACCCCTGCTCACCCTTTTGGCAACTTGGAACGAGCAATCAGGCGTATCTCAGAGGCAGTGTGTAAAGCATTTGCACATAACATACAGTAATACAGTGAAAACACTACAAAAGGACACCACGCCAGTTTTAGAAAACTAACCAATATGTATCTGTGCAAACAAGACCAAAACAATAAAAGTCCAACACGCAATAATCAAAATCTGTATTCTGCAAGAATAACCTTAAAAAATGCAGTTCCTTGAAGTCAGCAGCTCCGTCCAGTGCTACAGCGTTACAGACAAAATCCAACCGGGTCGGTCGACTGCGTCGTTGCGGACCGGCTTCAGTGTCAGAAGACTTGTAAACAGTACCTTGTTGTTGTCCCGGCAGACTTCGGCAGTGTGTCCTGGCGGCTGCAGTCATCAAGGCTGCGGATTGAGCGGAGCGGCATTCAGTGCCATCAGGGCACGTTGCAGGCAGCGGCTCGGTGGCGGTTGTCCAGCGGCATCAGTGAGACCAGGGCTGCAATGCGATGTGGGGCTGTGCTCGTTGTGGTGCTGACTATCATGGTGCAAGCTTCGGCAGCTGTCGAGGATCAGTGGTGGCTGGGGTTGGTGGGCTGCGGCTGCAGTGTGGAACAGGTTGATGCTGTATGTAGCTTACGAACGGTGCAGACCATGGCAGCAATGTAAACTGGCCATGGCGGTATCGGTGAGACCAGGGTTGCAGAGTTAAGTGAGGAGGTGCGGAGTGCGATGCCCACAGGTCACGGTGCAAGCAGTGGCTGGGTGGCAGCGGCAATCGTCGGTGAGACCAGGGTTGCAGTGCAAATGCGGCGGTGCCCTCTAAGAGGTGCGTTCCGGTCAAGTAACCATCAGCGGTCTTGGTGACAGCGCCAGGTTTTGGTTTCCCTCTGTGGCAACTGAGACGCGCGATCCCAGAGGCGATACACAGAGGTAAGTGAAGGCTGTCCCTGAAACTTCTTGAACAAGAGGCAAGCTCTATCTTGAGCCCTTGGAGATAATCAACAACAAGTGACGAAGAGTTCAGTTCAGTCCTTTCACTGCTCAAGGCAGAAGCAGCAACTGCAGGCCAAACCAGCTAATCAACAACACAGCAAAGGGGCAGTACTCAGGGCAGAGAGTGTCTGTGCTCAGCCCAAATCAGTTCTGTCCTCTCTGGCAGGGGATGGAGACAGCCTTGTACAAGACAGGCCGGCCAATACAGGTGCAAGGAAATTTCCTCCCACTACTCTAAATGCAGCCCAGGTCTATTCAGCCCAGTCCTGACTCACCCAGGAAAGGCAGGAAACACCTCAACCCCAGAGTGACTGTCTGAAGAGAATGCACATCTCCAGCCCCTGTCACTCCAAAGCCAGTCAATCAATCCACATCCCAGCAGAAGCACAAGGGATGGCTAAGCAAGAAAATACCTACTTTCAAAAGTGGTATTTTCAAACGCAGAACATAAAAATCATCTCCCTAATAGATGCATTTCTATCTTCTGAGTTATGGCATACTAAACTCTATTTCTCTATCTTGTCCCCATTGGAAGATATACTCATAAGATGTTAAAAGTAAATTCCTATTCTATCCTATGGGACAGATAACCTTTCAATAGTGAAACACAAAATACACTGTATTTCACTATCAGGACATGTCACCCGTACCAGTATGTCCTAACTTTCACAGACACTGCACCCTGCCCATAGGGGTAACTTGGGTCTACCTTATGGGTGACTTACATGTAATAAAAGGGAAGGGTAAGGATTGGCTAGTGGGTGCACTTGCCAAGTCGAAACGGCAGTAAAAACTGTGTGCAGACACTGCATTGACAGGTCTGAGAACCCTTTGAATGGTTGCTTGTTTGGGTGGCACAATCAGTGCTGCAGGCCCACTAGCAGCATTTTGATTTACAGGTCCTGGCACACTTTGTGCACTTTTCTAGGGGCTTACCAGTAAATCAAATATGCCAATAATGGAAGCACCAATCCAAAATACAATTTACAATAGGAGCACTTGCACTTTAACACTGGACTGCAGTGAGAAAGTGCGCAGAAACACTAAATCAGCAAAAACCGAGTAAAGCCAGGAGGTTAGAAAGCAAAAAGAAAGACAGGGGAACCATGCCAAAAGATGCCAGGTCTAAGACATGTCTCAGCCAGCTGAAAGTAGGAAGAACTACCCAACCTCCTTGGAGTTCTCTTCACTAAGGCAGAGGAACCTGGACAGACCATCAGCGTTGGCGTGTTCTGTGCCAGGGCAGTTTTACACCGTAACGTCCATTCCCTGTAGGGAGATGGACCACCTCAACAGCTTTGGGTTCTCACCCCTCATTTGCACTGACCATCTGAGGGGGCTGTGGTCTGTTTGAACTCGGAAGTGAGTCCCAAACAGGTAGGGTCTTAGCTTCTTCAGTGCCCAGACCACAGCAAAAGCTTCTCACTCTATGGCACTCCACCTCTGCTCCCTGGGGAGTAGTCTCCTGCTAAGGAAAACTACACGCTGGTCTATGCCCTCATCATTCAGCTGTGAGAGCACCACTCCCACACCATGCTCTGAAGTGTCAGTCTGCAATACTAATTCTTCGGAGAAGTTGGGTGCCTTAAGCATGGGTGCTGTGCACATGGCTACCTTCAGGGCATCAAAAGCTTTCTGGCAGGCATCAGTCCAGATCACCTCCCTAGGCGGCTTCCTGGAAATCAGCTCTGTTAAGGGGGCAACAATGGTGCCATAGCCATTGACAAACCAATAGTAGCTGGTGAAACCTAAAAAGGCCCTCACTTCTGTCTGGGTCTTGGGGTGCTCCCAAGCCAGAATGGTGTCAATCTTAGGCTGTAGGAGCCCCACCTGGTCGCTTCCTACCTGGTGCCCTAAGTACACCACAGACCCCTCCCCGATCTGGCACTTAATGCCTTTGGCCGTGAGGCCTGCCCTCTGTAGAGCCTTCAACACTTCCCAGACGTGTTGCAAGTGTTCTTCTCAGCTGTAACTGAACACTGCAATGTTGTCCAGGTAGGGGGCACTGAAATCCTCCAGTCCAACCAATACCTGGTTGACCAACCTCTGAAAGGTGGCAGGGGCATTCTTCAACCCAAAGGGCATCCCTCGAAAATGGTAGTGCCCCTGAAAATGCTGACCTCTCCTTTCCCACTCAGTTAAGGCAATCCGCCAGTACCCAAATGTCAAAGCAAACGTGCTGAGGAACTTGGCAGCTCCCAACCAATCAATGAGCTCATAAGCTCTGGGGATGGGGTGCGCGTCAGTCCTGGTGACGACGTTGAGCCCACGGCAGTCCACGCAGAACCGCAGTTCAGGAGTGGCACCAGATGCAGCAGCCTTAGAGACCAAAACCACTGGGCTGGCCCAATGACTGTTGCAGGGCTCTATCACCCCTAACACCAACATCTTAGAGACCTTCTCTTTGATGCTGGCTCTGACCCAGTCAGTCAACCTGTAAATCTTGTGTTTCAAAGAAGGGCTGTCCCCAATGTCCACATCACAGGTACATCAGTAACACCTGGAGAACAGCGCGACAAACTGCCCAAACAATTGGCGACAGTCACTCTGCTGCTCCGAGGTCAGTGTAGGGGAGAGAATCACACCTTCTACTGACCCATCGAGCTCCTTGGTAGACAGGAAGTCAGGGAGAGGTTTACTCTCCTTTTCCACCCCATCATCTCTCTCCAAGAGCATGCTCACTTGAAACTTCTCAAAGTGAGGCTTGAGGCGATTCACATGGAGGATCCTCAAAGGGTTCTGGGGAGTCTGCAAATTCATCAGGTAGGTGACATTACTTTTGCACTCCACCATCTCAAAAGGCCCAGTCCACTTGTCTTGCAAGGCTCAAGGCTCGAATGGGACCATAACCCACACTTTTTGGCCAGACTGAAACTCTACAAGAGTGGCATTCTAGTCATACCATTGGCTCATCTCCTCTTGACCTGCTTCTCCTCCTCGAAACCTCTGTCACTTTTCTGTGACCATTTCCTTCAACCAGTTGTCCAGAAGATACCCTAGTTCTTACGGGACAATAGGGATGTACCTTGCCTGATTGACACTCTTGATACTACCCCTAAAATAGATTTACTAGTGACGCTAGATGTGGAGGCCCTCTACACCAACATCCCACAAACAGCCACCCTGGATGTGGCAGAGGCCGCGCTCCTAACAGAGGATTGGGTGTCCCCGACACCAATCAACTTCATAATGGAATACACCACTATGGCCTTGACCGAAAACCTTTTTTAGTTTAAGAAACAACTCTATAATCAGATCCAGGGCACTTCAATGGGGAGCACCTTCGCGCGAGCCTGGAATCCCTTTACATGGCGGCATTTGAGGCCAGGTGCATCTTTGATACCTCCAACCCCTACTCTGGGAACATACTCCTGTGGCGCAGGTACCCCAGAGCTTTGAGAGACAATCGACCCTCTGGGCAGTTCTTACGACTAAGGCGTAATTGGAGCACTGTCCAAAACTACGGCATGATAGCAGAACAACTGGCACACAACCCGAGGCGATGTGATTACCCCCCACACAACATTAACATAGCCAAAAAAGAGCCCCATAATAACAATAGAGAGGCCCTGCTGGATCAGAACCCGAGAAACAGTGAAGACATCTTAACATGCGTTACCACATTCACCCCCGATTCCAATAGGATAAAAAAAGATCATAAAAAAACACTGGGGTATCTTACAGACAGGGAAACTCACACTACCACCCCCCAGGTTTGCCTTCAAATGCACCAGTAATCTTATTGACCTCCTCTTACACACCAGACCATTACCCAACACCCGGACATATCAACCCCTGCTTTGGGTAACATGCCACTTTGCCTGTGGGTCATGCTCTGTATGCACCCTCACTGAAACCACTAAGAAGATCTAACTTTCACCCACCTTCAAATGGGTACAAAAGAGGCATACCAACTGTAACACGAGCAATTGTATCTACACCATCACATGTCCTTGTAATTTGGCATACATAGGCATGACCACTAGATTGCCAAAATCAGGATCCTGGAACACCGTAGTAACATTCACTGCAATAAACTACAGACCAAACTCTGCATGCACTTTGCTGAAAAAGGCCACACCACAGATAGCCTCAGATGGACCATCATAGAGGCACATCCACACTTGAGCAGACAGGCACTCTTTAGGAAAGAACAGCGCTGGAGTTTTCGCTTGTCCTGCATTATAAGAGTCCTGAATGAGGACATTTCATGGAATTAGGTTAATAGATAACCTGCCCTCTGCATAGCTCTCCTTCCTAGTTTTGCTAGCCCACCTGCTACCAACTACCCTGTGATCTAGAGGGTCTCCATACACTAACTGACCCGCTCCACTAGGAGCCCCCACTCGTGCTCACAGTACATGTGGAAGCTGACCCTCTCTATCAGGTGCTTCCACTCACACTCACAGTACAGCCTTTGCCCCGCTACGTTTAACAACCAGGTCACCTTGTCCTGTACTGCCACCATCCTCCACCCCCTTCCCCCACCTGGGAACGACAGTACTTAGGCTGGCTGCTGCTACCTCACAGCAATACACATTTTTTGATAAGCTACATCACCAGGCCCACATTTGCAGTTAGTTACAATACCCTGGTGGTTACCCTCACGCCAGTCTACATATACTTTTAGTAGCCATGTCTCCCAGTCTTAATGTATTTTTAGCAGCCACGTCTCCTATCTTTCTGCTGCAGTTCGCTATTACATCTTACCACCCCTTTGGTGGCAGTAGCGTTTTATCCATGCTGGCACTTCGTAATTAACATAGAGTACCTGGAGGCACCCTTATCAACTTCCCACATACAGGGTGGTCACACGTGCAGGGTTGAGCTCACACATACCGATGACCATCCCTCCTCACTGAACATGGCGCCCATTTGCGTCCGCCGGGTCCGCTCTCACTCCAGCATAGATCTCGACGCTCTGGATGTCCTGCACCAAGCGACCAGGCTACTTCCGGTCCCCCTCGGAACTCGCGCGCAGACCGCATTCTCCACTGGGTATTTATGCCGGCCCCCACATACCCCTTCACTCTTCCGAGCAGGCGGAATGAGGAGTAGGTTTACGGCAAATGGGCACCGGCTGAACTGTGAATAAAATCTCTTTTTATTTCTTCAAGGACACTGCTCAGTGCCTCTAGGCCTGTGTCCATTACAGGTCATTAGGCTTTTTTTCCCTTTATAAATTGGTAAAGCTATGCCTACTTTGCTACTATCGGGACATTAATAGTCTTAAAGTACCCTCTGCCTGTACCTCGACGGAGCTAAGTTACTGCCCTCACTGAGTGAGTTTTGTGCTGCATACTTATAATGGTGGTTGATTTACCACGATTTCCACCGCAGTATCTTCATGTGTTTCACATGTGCCATGGTTTGCTTCCCTGTTTCACCCAACTTAACGCTGTTTGAGTTGTACTAACCATCTGAGCATGATATTTGGCATGCTTTTTTATCTAAGGGGCTGCTTTGTCTATTTTCATTTGTTCTATTATGATTTATGTTGCTATTATTTTTGTCTTTTAAAATTGTCTAGGATGGTTCACAAATAAGGTACCCCAATGCTAGGCTGTTGAGTGTTTGGTTCAACCCTGAAACTAACACTTAACCAACCACTGTGTAGATAGTGCAGTTACACTTTTTGGTACAAAAGAATTGCCACGTGATCTCTGACACGTGAGGCAAGAAACATGTTGACCACTACTTTGTAGCCACCACTTACCAATACTTAAGCGGTGACACACCAATGTTTTTTTTATTTGAGACCAGTGGGCTCGCTAATAAAATTTATTTTGGAGCACCACTGCACCTCATTTTTAGCCTTACCCACACCATCCCTTCACACATCCCATCCACATTTACACCGCAAGACCCTACACCCCCACTACACTTAACAGCTTTGGAAAAAGATCTCCCAAAAAGAGCCCCTCATAGGGTGCCCGTCAGACATTGCAGTGCCGGTCTGACGAGGAGCATGCCCTTTGATGAAGCATGACACCTAGCCGGGTGTGTGAGGGCCCCATTTCCCAAATTGGGAGGCACCCTGTCTCCACCTAAGGGTGAGGGTATTAAACCGACTTGCCTCTACCTCCCCCATCCCCATAGGAACTGCATACTTCTTCTTCTGGCCCTGCATCTACTTCCTGATCTCCCGAAGCACCTCCGGGAGCGACGCCTTGTTTTTACGAGACTGCCTGTCTCTTTTAACTTTGTTCTCTTGCCTGCACTGGTGCCTTCCGCGCTTCTACCTCAGCGCCCCTGGATCGCAGCCTCGTCCCTCGCCCGCGCCCCAGACCGCCGCTGCTGACCGCCCCCTCCTCACCTGGTTCCCGGTGCGAGACGGGCTGGTTCCTCCATCTTGGGCGGGTCTGGGTGCCGCGGTGCAGCTCTCTGGCTCCTCCCCCCCGGCAAAGTACTTCTGGCTGACGGCTGACAGCACGCCCAGCCCTGCATCTACTTCCTGATCTCCCGAAGCACCTCCGGGAGCGACGCCTTGTTTTTACGAGACTGCCTGTCTCTTTTAACTTTGTTCTCTTGCCTGCACTGGTGCCTTCCGCGCTTCTACCTCAGCGCCCCTGGATCGCAGCCTCGTCCCTCGCCCGCGCCCCAGACCGCCGCTGCTGACCGCCCCCTCCTCACCTGGTTCCCGGTGCGAGACGGGCTGGTTCCTCCATCTTGGGCGGGTCTGGGTGCCGCGGTGCAGCTCTCTGGCTCCTTCCTCCCCGCCACGCCCATTGTCCATCCCCCCCATGTGTCCCTATAACATGGCCTCCCACCCTCGGCAGCGCAGCGGACGAGCGCAGCGGGCGCGACGAAGGCGCGCCGAAGTTGCGCCTCAGTTAAGCCCGTCTGCGCCCGTCCGCGACGGGCCGGGACCAGGGGCCACTCACCCTGCTCCTCACTTGGTCTACACCGCAGCTCAACTCACTGCTCTGTCGTCCTCCCTCCCTCCTCCTCTGTCGTTACTCCAACATTTGGATTCCCATGGCATTGCCTCCTCTCCCCCCTCCCACCCTGTACCCATCACTCTTTGGCCCATTTCCTGCTCCTCCGACTCCCTACCCACCCCTCGTTCCCTTCCCGTTCCCTCTCTCGCCTCCGCCTACCTTCTTAACACCCGTTCGGCAGTCAAACACCAATCAGCACTTTTCAACCTTCTGTCCACAGATTCCCCCGACTTTCTGTTTCTGACTGAAACCTGGTTTTCCTCTGATTCCCTACCTGATCTTTTGGCTATCCTCCCCGATTCCTACTATGCGCTTCGAGCTGACCGCCCGGTTGGCAAGGCTGGGGGTGGTGTGGCGATGATCATCAGGTCATCTCTTAAATTTCAACTTCTCACCTACCCTCCTATACCCAACGTTGACCTCTTGGTGGCCCGCTCACTCAATCTTTCTGCCCCTCTTACTGTTGTTCTTGTATATCGTCCCCCTCAATCCATGCCCTCTTTTGTTGCTTCCCTTCAGGACTTATTGGCCACTTTGGTGGTCAATAACTCCTCTGTTCTCCTGCTCGGCGATTTCAATTTTTGGCCGGGAGACGTTAGGGAAGACTCTCACTCCAAAGATTTCTCCGCCACTCTTCACTGTTTGAACTTCATATCTCATGTCACAGCTCCCACCCATGTTCAAGGACACATTTTGGACCAAATTTGGTCTACAGGCTCGGTCATTTCTTCCCCTTCTATTCTTCCTTGTGTCTGGTCGGACCATTCCATCATTTCTTTTTCTATTCACTTGGGTGTGATTGACAAGCTTTCTTTTCCTAAAAACCGTGTGGCCCGGAACTGGAATCAGGTTGATCTTGATTCCCTCTCTCTCACTTTGGCTTTTTCTGCCCCGGCCCTTAATGATCTCCCTTTAGAATCCCAGGCCGAGCTTGTTAACTCCTGGCTTTCTTCCTCCTGTGACCTAGCTGCTCCGCTTAACAAGATCAAAGCGGTTCGTCCTTATGACGCGCATAAATGGTTTTCCCCAGAGTTAAAAGCACTCAAACTCGACCTCAGGAGGGCGGAACGCCATTGGAGACGGAATTACAACTCCTCTCTGCGTGTCAAATACAAATCACTCCTTAACGTATACAAAAAGGCGATCTTAGTGGCAAAAACCTCTTACTTTACGGAGAGAGTGGCTCTTGCCGCCAATAAATCTCGGGAAATCTTTTCCCTGGTCCACAACCTTGCCACTTCTGACCGCTCCACCCCCAGTCTTCTTCCCTCACAGTCCCTCTGCTCATCACTCAACGACTTCTTCATAGACAAGATCCTGAAGATTAAAGCCAACATTCCCGTGGTGGCCCAACCTAGCTTTACCTGTCTTTCCTCCCCCCCTCGCTCTTCCTTGGTCGCTTTTCCTGCTATTTCTCTTGATTTATTTTTTAAACTCCTAGCTAAAGTCAGGTCTGGTTCCCCTGCGGACTGCGCGCCAGCTCGCATCCTCAAAGTTCTCTTCACCAACTGCCCCGCCCCTCCTCTTGCCTTTCTCAACTCTTCTTTGGTCTCTGGTTTAGTTCCTTCTTCTTTCAAATCTGCCATAGTCCTTCCCATCTTAAAAAAAACTGGTCTGGATCCCTCTCTTCCTTCTAACTTCCATCCTATTTCCCTTCTTCCCTACCTTGGTAAAATCCTGGAAGCCCACGTCACCTCCTGCCTCTCCACTTACGTTGAGGAGAACGGCCTATTGGCTTCCCATCAGGCGGGCTTCCGCCCGGGCCACTCTACGGAGTCGGTGGTTCTCGCGGTTCTGGACGAACTAAAGGGAAAAGCCGACCTTAACCTTCCCCAAGCTCTGGTTCTCCTCGATCTATCCGCTGCGTTTGACACGGTCGACCATTCCATCCTTCTCGACCGTGTCAGATCAGCGGGTATTCGGGGCGCAGCCTTTTCCTGGCTTGCGTCCTTTCTCCATGAGAGATCCCAGGCGGTTCATCTTTCCGGCTTTTCCGCCCCCCCCCGCCCGGTCACTTGTGGGGTTCCTCAGGGCTCTTCTCTTTCTCCCCTTCTCTTCAATCTCTATATTCAACCTCTTATCACATCTCTCCTTCAGCTGGGGGTCTCTGTGTACAACTACGCAGATGACCTTCAACTCATCTTCGATCTGTCTTCTTCTCCTGATTCTCTTCCTAAGTTCTGTTCTACTTTAGTCTTTATTTCTGAGTGGATGAGTGCTAATCACCTGAAACTCAATCCGGACAAGACGGAGCTTGTCCTCACTGGTGGTCCCTCCAACCCCTGGTCCCCTGCTCACTGGCCCCCTTCTTTCGGTCCCCCCCCCCTTCCTGCTGCCTCCGTCCGTACTCTTGGTATCAAAGTCAGTCATGACCTTTCAATGCACAACCAGATCAGCTCCGTTGTTTCCTCTTGTTTCTTGTCCCTCCGTCTTATTCGGAAGATCTCACGGTTCTTCTCTACTGACGCTCTTAAAACCATAGTCGTGGCCCTTGTCACCTCTCGCCTCGACTATGGAAATGGCCTATATGTGGGTATTCCTGCCTCTGAATCCCGCAGACTTCAGGCCATCCAAAATCAAGCTGCCCGACTTATTCTTTCCCTCCCTAAATCCTCTCACATCACTCCTGCGCTCAAGTCTCTTCACTGGCTCCCTGTCCGCTTTAGATCTTTTTTCAAATTGGCCTGCCTAGCCTTTCAAGCTCACTCCCGTTCTGCTCCGCTTTTCATCACTTCTCTTATCTCCTCTTATGCCCCTTGTCGCACTCTTCGTTCTTCCTCTATGTCTCTTCTGCACATTCCCCGCTTTCGCAAATCTAGATCGGGTGGCACGCGGTTCTCAGTCCTGGCCCCTCAGTTCTGGAATAGTCTTCCCCTTTCTATTCGTTCTATTCCCATCTATTCTCACTTCCGTAAGGTCCTCAAAACTTTTCTTTTCTCCCAGGCGTTCCCCTCCTAGTCCTTCGAGCTGATCCAGGGAGTTCTGACTCAGGTCCCCAGCGCCAGGAAGCCGCTTGGCCACAGTGCGCTTTATCAAATACCTTTTTTCATTTCATTTCATTTCATTTCATTTCATTTCGCCTGGGCGAGTTTCCTGAAGCTGGAAGTTTGGTTCCCGAAGGCCAGCATGCAGTTAAATACATCCTGGGGAGTTTTTCTGGGAGCTGTCTCCCAACCTTCCTTGACCAAACTAAGAGGTCCTCTTGCAGGGTGCCCATACAGAAGCTCAAAGGGACTGAACCCTAATGACTTCTGTGGTATCTCCCTGTATACAAAGAGTAGGCATGGTAAAAGGACATCCCACTTACGCCTCATGGGTTCTGTTAGGCCCTTGATCATGCCCTTCAAGGTTTGGTTGAATATCTCCACCAAACCGTTACCTTGGATGGGGGGGGGGGGGGTAAGGAGTGGTGAACTTGTAGGTCACACAGCACTCCTCCCTCAGGGATGTCATACACTTGAATATGAAATTGGTTCCACAGTCAGATACCACCTCTTTAGGGAAACCCACATAGGAAAAGATCCCCATTAACGCCCGTCCCAACCAATGGTGCCATCGTTGTCCTCAGAGAGATAGCCTCCAGGTATTGGGTGGCATTGTTCACCAAGACCAGGATGTACCTGTTGCCCATGGCTGTCTTGTGATCTAGAGGCCCCAAAATATCCATCCCCCCCTTTCAAAAGTGGTTCCTACAACTGGAAAAGGTTGGAGAGGAGCCTTACACTTCCTCCCACTCTTACCACTTGCCTGGCAAGTTTGACAAGACCTGCAATGTGCATTGGACTGCCTTCACATTTGGGGTCAAAAGAAGTGGGTGACAAGCCTGTCAAAGATCTTGTACCACCCCAAATGTCGTGCCAAAGGCACGTTGTGAGCCAGACCCAGTAGGAAGGTCCTGAAGCAGACTTGTGTGTACCCCATTGCACAGTGGGAGCGGACCCCCACCTCCCTGGGGGCAATCCGCTGTGAGGATAGCTGTCTGCCGTATCTGGGGGTGCATATCTACCGCACCCAACACGACCTGTTGGAGAGGAATGTAGGGAGGGCAATCAGGGGCCTGGCGGGCAGTATTGGATTCTGGGGCACTCTCCCACTCTCGGTAGCTGGGCGGGTGGCGCTACTGAAGATGGTGGCACTCCCACGCCTGTTGTATTTCTTCCGTACGCTCCCTATTTGGGTGCCGGTGTCGCTCTTCCGCAAGCTCACAGCTATGATCACGGGCTTTATCTGGGGAGCTGGCAGACGACGGGTGGCGCTGGCCACACTGCGACGGCCCAGAGCCGAGGGAGGGCTTGCGGTACCCGACTTCGAGTGGTATTATTTGGCTGCCCAGCTACAATGGCTCACGCAGGCAGTGGCTAGGGAATTTAGAGGCCCTGACGGCCCACGGGGCAGAATGATCCCGAAACACGTGCTTTCTTTTATTGTCTTCCAACAGCGACTCGAGCTGTCACAACTAACGCTTGAGGAGCGAACGCTCCGGCTGTGTTGGAACCGAAGCCTGCGAAGGGTCGGCACTGATCACCCCTACGCCCCGGAGATCCCATTGGGTATGTGCACGGCCCTCCCCCACGGCGGGGATTGGTCGGGGCTGGCTCACTGGGAAGACCTAGGGATACAGATGGTGGGGGACCTGTACCTAAATGGAGTGCTTCAGCCATTCCAGGGGCTGCGGGACTCCTTCGGGATCCCGAGGGGAGACTATCTACTCCACGCAGCCCTGGTGGCAGCTCTACAAAAGCACTGGAACGCGGGACTTTCTGAACCGCAGACGGCTGCCGGCTGTCAATATGTGGTCATGGCGGCGGGCACAGTCAAGGCCATTACGTGCCTCTATCAGAGAATGGCGACGGAACATCTAGCCCCTTTGACTGCGTTGAAGGATAAATGGGAAATAGACATCGGGAAACCCATCCCAGATCTGACGTGGCCCACGCTGCAGAGACGGGCCTGGAAGAGCACACGTAATGCCCGGTTTCAGCTGGTGCAGTACTTCATCTTGCATAGGGCATACTTGACGCCAGCTAAATTATTTCAGTATTTAGGGGGCCCCACACCGCAATTCCCTCGCTGTGGGGAGGAGGGGGCTGACTTTAAACACATGTTTTGGTCCTGTGGCGCGCTGAGCTGCTATTGGGGGGAGGTCATCGATTGCTTGACCCAAGTGACAGGGCGGGAATTGCGGGTGGAAATGGGAGTTTGTCTGCTGCTATGGTTTCCCCACACGCCGCGCACGAAAATCACGAGCAAGTTTTGCGACTTAGGGCTGGTGGTGGCCAAAAGAGAAATTACCCTACACTGGAAATCGTGGGCTGGCCCCAGCTTTACGAGGTGAAGAGCAACCTTCACCAAATGGGCAGGTAGCGAGGGCACGCTCCGGCTGCAGCTAGCGCTGCGGGAAAACGATGAAAAGGCGTTGGCCATGGCACATGCATGGGAAGCGCTAGTGGTTGACCTCCAGGGGTGGGGTACAGCAGCGGAGGAGGGCACTGAAGCACTGGAGCAGCCGGCAGAAGCGTAGGTGTGGAGAGACACCGGATGGATTGCACATGAGGGTGGGAGGGCTTTCCTTCTCCTTTCTGCTCTGAGCCTGACCATGGGGGTGGGGAGTAGCCCGCGGCCACTAACACGGCTACTTATACGAAAGACTTATCCCGGTACCTGATGTTATGGCACACTGACATGTGGGTGGGGGGAGGGTGCATTTGCTTAGGGGAGTGTTGGGGGACAGTGCATTGGTAGCTGAAAGTGGTCTACACTGTACTATGCAATGGTTTCTATCTGCGGGAGACGACTACTGATATGATGGAGATTGCGGATTGCAATTGTAATTGAGTAATGCAATACAAATTGTTTTTGCAAAAAAAAAAAAAAAAAAAAGGAAGGTCCTGAAGCACCGGAGTACCACTAGCACACAGGCTGACCCAGGTTCAACGACCCTAGGCCCGCTGTATAGTGGACCATTCTTCCAGTACACCCAGTGTGATCCAGACTGATCACGAGCTGCCAGGTTTGCAGGCTGCTGCTGCAAACCCTCTAGAGAAGGGCATTCCTTCTGCTGCTTGCAGAATTCTTCCCTAGTGGGACCACCTTCTTGCTACCAATAGGTCAGCTCAGATAAATCCCTCAGTTCAGTCACTTGCTCCCCTGTAGGTACCGGGGCCTTCCCCTCAAGGTCAGCCTCCTACCGGACCGTGGGAACCTCAGGGGCGGGTTTCCCACACACCCCTGCCCGTTTTCTTAGCAGGAATGTGGGCCACATTTTCAGGTTTTAAGTCCCTCAGATAACCTTTACTCACTGCACTGCCATTTAGTGAGTGGTCACACATGCCCATTCGGGCAACCCAAGCATCTCCAAGTGAGACCTGAGCTCAACATACTTCCACAAGGACTGCTCCAGGTCATTACCTAGCAGACAATCAACAGGCATGATATGGCCCACAACCACCCTCAAGGGACCTGAGACCCCCCAATCAAAGGGAACCTCCGCCACCATACACTGGTGCTCTGAGTTCTCCACAGCAACTACTTGGTGGAATGCCCAAGGACTACTTGCTCCTCAGAGACCAGGTGACACCTGACTGAGGTCACACTGCATCTAGGATCTCTGAGAACCTCTACCCATCTCCCATTGATAGTCACCCAGGCGCTGTACTTCTTAGTGTTTGCAGGCACCTAGTTTCCTGGAACCCTCTCACTGTCCCCTAATGAGGCAAGGGTAATTTCTGCGGGATCTCGGCCTTCCTCTGGGTACCCCTCCTCCCCAAGCGCTACATTTGCCAACATCTTGGACTGCCCACCTGCTCACAGGCATAGCACTTGCTTGGGCCACTCTCTACAGGCTTCCCTGAAGAGACCCCTTGTTTCTTATCTTCTAGGGGATGGTAACCTTTACCCTGGGTATTAGTTTGGGGCCCTTTAGAGAACTCCTGTGCTTTACCCTTGTCACCCCCTACACTTCTCCTGGGGACCCTGCCCACCTTTGGCGAAGTTTCCCCCATACACCTTCTGGTGGACCCTAGTACTCACCCAGCAGTTCGCCTTCATAACAAGCTTCCTGGGGTCAGTCAGCTTACTATTAGTCAAGTGCTGGTGCAGCTCTGCAAAACATAGACTAGACAAGTGCTCCCATGCAATAAAATTGTAGAGCCCCTGAAACTCTTTCACATTACAACCCTTCACCCAACCATCAGTGACCTAAATAAAGAATCTACACATTCCAATCAAGTGTTGCATGAGTTTTCCTACTGGACCTAAACAGATCTCTGTACTTGTCAGGAGTGAGACCATACCTGGTGAGGAGGGCCTCCTTCAATTCAGCGTAGGTGAGGCTCTGCCCCTTACCCAAAGCCACTAAAGTGTCCCTCCCCTCTTCTGGGAATAGAGGCCACAAACCTGCTCCCAAATTCTTTTCAGGGACCCCATTAATGTGGATTGATGCCTCATAACCCTGAAACCACCTTTGTATGTTATCCCACTTCTTGAACTCCTTGCCTACATCATTGGGGATGTGTACAATTCAATTTGAGTGCACTGAGGAATTGTTGCCACCATCTGTGCTGGACCTACTCCTTAGCTCCAGCTCCTTAATACCTCGCTCATGATCCAAGATCATCTTTCTTTCTTCTATGGCTATTCTTTTGTCTTCCCTCTCATTCTCCAGCCGCAGTTTTTCTAGTTTAGACTTGCTTGCCTACCGACTGTCCTCCACCTCCTCTGGGGACAGGCCACTGCTGCCTGGCCCGGACGGTTCCCCCCTCCCAAAAGCACTTTCACCCTTGAAATAGGCTCCTACGCCTCCACACTGAGATCTCCACTCTGCCCCACTGGCATGTCTGGCTGCTACCCAGGCACTCAGCGCCTTTTGTAGCTTCTCTTTCACGGAGAGGCCCCTGATTTGGACTTTGAGGTTCTTGCAAATAACCTTCAACTCCTTCACGTTGTATGTTTCTAATCTCTCCTCTTCAAAGGCCACTTTCAAGGATGCAACGGATGATGCTCTTGACTCAGGCATGATGCAATAGATAGTTTAAGTTCTCAACAAATGGCAAGCTCAAAAATAGACCAAAAATAAACAGTATGTAGTGGTCTGCCATATGGTAGTAGTGTACACCAATCACTATAGGTCAAGTTCTAACGCAAGTCCTATTCTCACTGCTGAAAAACAAATGTTAGAAATGAGGGTCTCTAGTTGGCAAAGGTTTGCACCTTTGTCCAAATGCGGACCCTTCCTTCGAGTCAGGATAAGGGGGATACACTACTGAAAATAACCCCTGCTCACCCTACTGGCAGTCAGGCTTATCTCAGAGGCAGTGTGTGAAGCATTTGCACATAACATACAGTAATACAGTGAACACACTACAAAAGGACACCACACTAGTTTTGGAAAAATAACCAATATTTTCTGTGCAAACAAGACCAAAACAATAAAAGTCCAACATACAATAATCAAAATCTGTACTCTGCAAGAATAACCTAAAAAAAAGTCAGTAGCTCCTACCCAGTGCTACAGCAGTGCTGAAAACAACCAAATCCAGCCGGGTCGGTCGACAGGGTCAGTACTGATCAGCGTTGGTGTCAAAAGAATTTTAAACAGTACCTTGTTGTTGGCCTGGCCGACCGCAGCATTATGTTCCGGCAGCTGCAGTCATTGAGGCTGCTGTGTGAGTAGAATGGTGCGGCTTACGATGCCCTCAGGTCGCGATGCAAGCAGCGGCTCAGTGGCGGTCGTCGTCGGTGAGACCAGGGTTTCGGTGCGAAGTACGGCGGCTCCCCCTGCAGTGTCTTCCGGTCACGGAACTGCCGGCGATCTTGGTGAAGGCATCGGGTTGCAGGTTTCCTCTGTGGCAACTGAGACACACGGTCCCAGAGGTGGTACCTAGTGGTGTGTGAAGTCTTTGCTGTCCCTGAGAACAAGAGGTAAGCTCTATCTCAAGCCCTTGGAGATTCTCAGCATCAAGTGACGAAAAGTTCAGTTCAGTCCTTTCACTGCCCAAGGCAGAAGCAGAAACTGCAGGCCAACCCACCAAAGCAACAACAAAGAAAAGGGGCAGCACTCCTCCTGGCAGCTCTTCCAGCTCTTCTTCTTGGCAGGTTCCTTGATCCCAGCGATTGCTAAAGATCTGGGGTATGGGCCCCAATTTTTATACTCAGTTTCTCTTTGTTCTTTTGGTCACAGAGTGTCTGTGCTCAGCCCAGACCAGATCTGTCCTCTTTGGTCCAGTTTCCTGTCAGGAGGTGGAGACAGCATTTTTCAAGGCAGGCCGGGCCCATTCAGATGCAAGCAAATCTCCTCCCAATACTCTAAATGCAGCCTAGGTCTATTCAGCCCAGCCCTGATTCACCCAGGAAAAGTAGGACATACCTCAACCCCCAGTGGCTGTCTGAAGACAATGCACATCCCCAGTCCCTGTCACTCCAAAGCCAGACAGTCAATCCACAACCCGGCAGAGGCACACAGGATGGCTAAGCAAGAAAAGACGTACTTTCTAAAAGTGTTATTTTCAAACGCAAAACATAAAAATCATCTTTCCTTAAAGATGTATTTCTACATTCTGAGTTCAGGCATACTAAACTTTATTTTTCTATCTTGTCCCCAAGGAAAAATATACTCATAAGATGTTATAAGTAAACTCCCATTCTATCCTATGGGACAGATTGCCTTTCAAGAGTAAAACACGAAATACACTGTATTTCACTATCAGGACATGTCACCGATACCAGTTTATGTCCTGCCTTTCACAGACCAGACACTGCACCCTGCCCATAGGGGTACCTTGGGCCTACATTAAGGGTGACTTACATGTAATAAAAGAGAAGGTTAGGGCTTGGCAAGTGGGTGCACTAGCCAAGTCGACGAGGCAGTGTAAACTGCACGCAGACACTGCAGTAACAGGTCTGAGAACCCTTTGAAAGGCTGCTCGTGTGGGTGGTACAATCAGTGCTGCAGGCCCACTAGCAGCATTTGATTTACAGGCCCTGGCACTCTAAGAGCACTTTTCTAGGGGTTTACCAGTAAATCAAATATGCCAATCATGGAAACACTAATCCATAATACAATTCAGAGAAAACACAAACCCAACAGTGGCTGACCTAAGGTTCAGCACCCCAATCCCTGTCTTAAGGAAATGGTAATGTCCTGTGCAATCACTTCCAGAGCCCTCCACAATTAGGCTCTACTGTAGTCCAGAAAAACAGATTTTCATGAAAAAGGAAGGTGCACCAGAAAAAGAGTCAAAACCATCCGAATGAGTTCAGCAGCTTTCTTTATTTGTATTCAAAATCTTAAAATGGCCTTCAGCCAACGCGTTTCATTCCTACGGAGGAACTTCATCAGGGCTGAAACAATCACATAAGACAGAACGTAAGTCGATACGTACAACATATACAATTTTGCCAAGTAAAACAATTCCAACAAATCCAAGGAAATAAGTGATGCATAAGAAAAAGTGACGAATATATACAATGACATTGAAAGACGGCCCACTTGAAGAAACAACAGTCACATGTAATATACAACTATATACATATATACACAAATATAGGACATAAGTGTGTAAGAGAATTTTTATAATTTTTATTTATCAATTCCTATGTTTATACAGGATGTAACAAATACCTATATAGCTCGAATTCAGTTGAAAAGTATTTAAGAAAGTGAGAGAGAAATTATTGTTATAATATACCTATACATCCCAGATTCATTTAGAGAATATTCTAAAACGTGATAAATCCTTTGGTTACTGGCTTTGCAACTTATATGGATGACACTTAGGTATATATGTTTTTAATTCTATCTGTTTCTCAAGTTTTAGAATATTCTCTAAATGAATCTGGGATGTATAGGTATATTATAACAATAATTTCTCTCTCACTCTCTTAAATACTTTTCAACTGAATTCGAGCTATATAGGTATTTATGTTACATCCTGTATAAACATAGGAACTGATATATACAAATTATAGAAATTCCTTTACACACTTATATCCTATATTTGTGTATATAGATGTATATTATATGTGACTGTTGTTTCTTCAAGTGGCCTGTCTTTCAATGTGATTGTATATTTTTGTCACTTTTTTTTGTGCGTCATGGTTACATTTCCTTGGATGTTTTTTTGAATTGTTGGAATTGTTTTAGTTGGCAAAATTATATATGTTGTATGTATCGAGTTACGTTATGTCTTATGTGATTGTTTCAGCCCTGATGAAGTTCCTCCATAGGAACGAAACGCGTTGGCTGAAAGCCATTTTAAGATTTTGAATACAAATAAAGAAAACTGCTGGACTCATTCGGATGGTTTTGACTCCTTTTCTGGTGCACCTTCCTTTTTCACAAAAATCCATGATACAATTTACAATAGGAGCACTTGCACTTTAACACTGGACAGCAGTGAGAAAGTGCACAGAGACACTAAACCAGCAAAAACAGAGTCAAAACCAGGAGGTCAGAAAGCAAAAACACTGGGGAAACACGCCAAAAGATGCCAGGTCTAAGAAGAGAGCATTAACCTCCTATTCATTCCTATACCTTCATGCATCCCCCACACTCGCCCATACCCCAGCAAAAGCGCATGCAGCATACTACTCATCCTAACCTGTCATGCACCTAGGCCTTACATTCTTGATGAATTTGCTTAGTACTTGTGTAAAGATTTACTTAAATGATTATCCTGTGGAATTTTTGACCCATGTTCAGGTGTCAGCGGTAGTACGGACGAGTCCATACCAGAGCGTGACAAACATGATCAAACATATAACATTGGATGTTTTCACATTTCACTTCAGGTTGTTGCTTCTCTTTTAGAGACATCAACCAGTTCTGGCTTAGAAGCAGCTCTTGCCCTCTTTTAGGCATGCAAAGCTCACATACTTTATCTTGATAACTAGAGTCTAGATTCACCCCCTCTCTGCGAAGAGTGTGTAGGCACTGATCCCCATTTCGATGTAATATTCCTTAAAAATAGGTTAGGTTGAACTCTTCTGCGTAAAACACACAAAGCTAATATTACACTTTCAGGCCATCCGGGGGTTAATTCACCACTCCATTTCCCATGCACCCCCTCCACCCCCACTAATCAACTCATCAACTACTGTTAGGCCCGCATGGCACTTCGAAAGCAATGCAGTGTGATTCCCAACCCACAAAGTGAGGTTGAAATATGTATTCTTCGTTCCACCCTGGAATGATGTCAAATCAGATTTGCAACCCCGAAACCCGTCCTAGAATGCTTGTTTCCAGTCTAGGCAGGGTCGGACTGGCCATAGCGGGCACCGGGCATTCCCCCAGTGGACCGCACGGGTGGGGGCCGGTTTTGGGCCCCTGGGGACCGTTTTTGTTACAGGGCCGTTTTTGCAGCATAGCTGCAAAATCGGCCCTGTAACAAAAACGGCCGAAAACCGGCCCTGGCAAAGAGCTCGGCGGCACCCCCAACCCGAGGGGGGGAGGGGGGGAGCTGGCCGAGCACTTTGCCAGGGCCGGTTTTGGTTCCCAGTCCGGCCCTGAGTCCAGGGATGACCTGGCTTGGCAGTTCGGGCAGGACTGTTCCCATGAGGCACAGGGTCAAGACTGATTTGCATATGGCTGGGTTCAAACTGGAATGGCTTGGTGAGCAAAAAAACGATGGATTTACGCCCAGATCTCTGTACTGAGGTGAATGTATGACATTGTTCTGCATTCTGTCCATCAATTGTTGTTTTTGCATTTTCACCCCGAGTGGGACAGGTATGCCCAGACGTGGGTCCCGTGCTCTCCATGCCACTGGATCGAGCTATCGTGGCTGAAGAGGGGTGAAACCCCGAAACCGGTCCTAGGATGCTTGTTTCCAGTCCAGGGAGGACCTGGCTTGGCAGTTCGGGCTGGACTGTTCCCATGAGGCACAGGGTAAAGACTGATTTGCAAATGGCTGGGTTCAAACTTGAATGGCATGGTGAGCAAAAAGACGATGGGTTTAGGCCCAGACCTCTGTACTGGGGTGAATGTATGACATTGTTCTGCATTCTGTCCATCAATTGTTGTTTTTGCAAATCAGATTTGCAAGGCATGAAGGGACGTTTAGTACTATACAATCGAGAAGCTAAACGCACCGTTCCAGGGTAGAAGGGATAGTTTATCTTTACACTACAGGGTTTGGGAAAAATCATATGTCTGGTGCATTTGGGAGTTGCACTTCTTGCAACATGTGCTAGATTTATAAATCACACTTCCTGCTTTTACAAATTGCCTCTTACCTCTGCATCCTATTGTTTTGCACAAATTGTACTCCGGACACAGAACAAAATGCCCCCGGCCACTTTCATTGTAAGGTTAAGTGCAAATCACCCATTCATGGAGGTGTGAGACAAACAACTCTAACTTAACTCAATTGAGAGTCATGTGTACAGAGGGAATATATTTTATCTAATTGGAGAGCAATAGTTCCTGAGCCTCTGTGACACCAGTACCTACTATTTATTCATTTTACAGTGTGTTTCTCCCTAGTGCGAAAATGTCTCAAGGCCATTCGTCCACTTTATGAAACAAACCACAAAGACACATGCATATTGAAGACAAGCAGAGAAACAAGTCAATACAAAAGTGAATATGGATGTCATATGTAAGGTCAGAATAAAAGTAGATTGAAATTCAAGGTGAATAAAGACAAGAGTAAGTTCGCTCAAGGGGAAAACCCAACTATGTAAGTCTGAGAGGTTGGCAAACGGGAGTGGAGTGAAGGCTAAGTCACCAACCACATCTCAGAACAGGTAATCTCTGTTCCTCTCAGGACTAAGTAAAACAAACTTGCATGTGGCCTATCACATGATTTAGCTAAATGTTAACAAGGTGCATCTCAACTCCCTAGTGGGGCCCATAAAATGTTTCCAACACAGTCACCTAACTTTGCACGTATACACATGTTGTATGTTAACCCTTGTGAGTAATTGAGCAATTTAAATATGTCCTGCACATATAGGTTCTAAACTTCAAAATAACGAGACAGACAAGCAAATAATTAAATTAATCAGATTCACTTCTTGGAACCATTTCTGACAAATCCATCTATAATACCGCTTCGCAAGTGTGTACGATTCCACAGCAGAAAGTAAATGTGATGTCTTCAGTTCCTGGGCGTAACAATACAGACCATATACTTTGGCTCTTCAAACCACACACACAACTAAATCTCTCTCTCTCTCTCTCTCTCGCTCTCTCTCTCTCTCTCTCTGTCTCTCTCTCATACACACACACCCCTACACGTTTTTAAAAAACTTTTTCCCTACTTATTTGCAAGACTATCAACAAAATATGTAGAATCCTGCAGTCTTACCCAAGGGAAGTGGTTCATATGACCTGCCACCCAAACCCATTTGAGGGTGAAGAGCCTAGAGATTTTTCTATGGCATTATTGACAGTAGAGGTGTGGGCTTTTTATCTTGCAACTAACCTCTCTCAGCTGAAAGGTGAAGTCCATGTATTGGAGTTGTTTTGGCCCTTCTTTTGTAAAGGGATACCTTTCAAATTGTTTCTATAGTTGGCACACTTCTACATGTTTCTGTGGTTGTTGCGTGGGTAAGCAGGTGGGGTGTATGTGGTTGTTGACTTCGTCGAAGTGTCTAAGTATGCCTGGAGATGGGGTTACTGAGTTGATAGTCTTTGCTATTTCCTGAAGCATTGTTTTTAGTGTTTTGTTAAGGTTGATGGTTCATACTATGTAGTGCCGTAAAGCTTTAATTGTATACACTGATCCTCTGACGGTTTTTACGTAGTTAAATATTTTTGTTAACATTAATTTGGACACAATATTTATTTATTCAGCAATGATATTCTGGTACCACATAGCATTGGCACATAATGACCACTATTCATTCCTGCTGAGATTGAGCGATGAATATTTTCACAGAAGTAGCGGAGATAAAGATGGGCAGTCAGGCCTTGACAGGTTGTTCAATATTACAAAGACTGTAGCCAGTCTGTACTTCCACCATTGCAGCATTGCTGGAATGCTTCAGCACGCAGGTTGCCACAATTCACCTCCATGTATATGCCCATTTGAGAGTGATCAGGTCTCTAAATAAAGAATTAATAAAACAACATCAATATTATAACTAAAATACCTTATTTTAGGTAGTGCTTCATAACACCCTTCTGCCCTTTCCAAGCACAGGAACTGAGCATTTAATCTGTTCCTATAAGCAAAACAGCAGCATTTGGAGATGTCCTTTCAATGAGTAAGATGCAGAAGTTGGCACAGCATGGAGAATTCCATGTGAGATCCTCAACCTGCATTCAGAGATGTGAAAGCCGGGATTTGCCCAACAACCTACTATACTTACCCCAATTAGCACTACTACTGTAAAAATAAAAAAATAAAATACCTTCACAATTACACATAAAGAACCATGCAAAACATTCACAGACATACTGGCCCTAAAGAATGTTGTTAACTCTATTGGGGTTGTTGCCCCATATGTCATGGGGTTAATGTGTGTCATGCATCGACCCTACTGCACTTTTTGAGTTACTCCACACCACTTTAACTCCAGTTTAATTTATTAACGCCTGTGCTGTCATATAATATACATATTGTGCTATTTATCTCACATTACTTGGTCACATAGCCCCTTTCCTTTGTGCTGCCCAAGACAATACTTGTCTTGCCTTTGTGGCACTGTGGGTGTGGACAGCGCTGTATTCTGCATACACACCTCTAACCTCTTTCTATTCTGTACATTTTCTAAAGCAACACTAAAAATAGTAATTGTATGTTTTATTGACCACTTCATACAGCAGGTCTGCCATTTGTAGGTGAACAACCGATGCTTCTATTGGCTAATGTTACCGACATTATAAGAATAGAAAACTAACGTGGCTTGACCAGGATTCGAACTCGTGGCTTTGAAATCTCTGCAGCGACCATGGTTTGGAGACCAGAGATCTTTGCACTGTGTACTTCCATTATCACAATCACGGATTCCTCCCTTTGAGCCCCCCTCTCCCCGGCCTCGTGACCCTGACCAATATGAGGCCATGAGCATCTGTTGTGCTGACCCCAGGTTACTTCCGTTCCCTGGTTGTTGCTCTGCTTTGTCCTATGCTGTACCCTCTCTCCTGGGCTTTGCCACCCCAGTGTGCAATGCTGCTTTGGAATCTGAAGTAAACGGCCTATTGACTCGCATTGAAACTTTATGAAAGGCGTAAGGCCCCTGCAGTACACACACAGTCCTTACGGGGTTCTTGTACAGCCAAAGCCTTGGTATATTTGATTACTGGCTGTGCTTAATTTGTACCGGAGCATGCAGGTGGTGGGTACCAGCACTCCGTTTCAGGGACTGGAAGTTATTTTTTATCTTCACATTTTAACACAGAAAGAAAAGCAGAGACAAAATGCAGAAAGGAGGGAGAGGATAAATATAGGAAAACAGAGACAGAGTGAGAAAGAAAGGATGAAATGAACCTGTAAGATGGGGACAAAGCGACAAGTGTAACATGTTGTTGATAGAGCCACCAGGTGGAATAAATCAGAGCCGAACTGGGGGAAGCAAAAGCTGCCGTGGGTAAAATTCTCAAACCAAACTCGCTCCCTTCTATTCACAGCCCAGTCTTCCTTTCCAACCATTCATCTCTCTTCACTCCCTCTCTGACCTCTTTCTCTCTTTCCTCCACCCCTTCTCTCTCTTGTGAAACCTCTCTGTGCCTGCTGCAGTTACTCCCACAGCCTACACCGCTCTTATTTTGCTACATGTTAAGCACTGTAGGTAACAAGCAAGAGTACATTTTTACGTTGACATTTCCCCATTTTGAAGGGGACTTTGTTATTTTGCAATACCCCTTTGCTCCCATTTAGTTTTGCCAACACTAAAAGTAGAAACCTGTGAAACCTGAATTCAACAGTCACTAAACATTGCATCTTACATCCTCAGCGCCCCTTAAGAGTGGACATGTTGGAGGGATGTAGGGATGTGGGACGAGGAGGCGATGTCACTACAGGGTCGCCCAGCATATGTATATCTTTCATTACGAAGTGTTGGTTTGTGCGTTGAGAGGCACGTGGACTGCGTGGGGCACATTTGACACACGCAATAGTAACTTGTGGTATAATTTTATGTGATATAAAAGACAGAACATCTCTTTAAAGAACAGTCTCCTAGCTCGGTGTCTGTGACCAGCTGCCCCCCCCCTCCCTTGGGCACCCAAAGTCTTTATGGCCTTGATAATATCAACAAGTTCTGACAGATGTTTTGCTCTTGGGTTATTTTTTATTTGAAAAGTGTGTGTTAAGCCCAAAATACGAGTGCAGCTTGTATCAGAATTGATTTAATTTCATAACAGTCTTTTATTTATGCAGGGAACACCAGGTAGATGTGTTTTGTGAGGTGTAATTCAACAGGGGAACATCAAACAAAATTTCTGATTTTGATACGTGGTGCGATGCTTTAAGAAAAGGTGGGTTTATGGAGTTTTCAGATGCATACCATAAGCATTGTGATGGTTTATTTTTTGGTTCACATTTGCTTGAAGTCGTTAACTTTGCAAAGAAGTAGGGAGCTGGGTAAGGGGCGAGGCATTGTAAGCGGCTACACCTGGCCTGTGGCAGCTTCAAGAGATGGCTTGCCCATTCTGAGCCTGTTTTAGGCCGAGTATGCTAATTATGCGTTGGGTCCACTTAGCAGTGGGGGAGCAAACATCTGCATTTGGGTTCCATTTCATAACAGAGGTGTTTGAGTGTGTTGCACCTTGGGACAACATTTTATACTTACTAGAGTTGGCTTCCTATGCAATGGGAGCACTTTGCGGATAGGGGAGCCATCATCTGCGTTTGGGTTCCATTTCATAGCAGATGTCTGCTTCTGATTGTGTGTGTGACCGTGGGCGGGCATTTTATATTTAGTAGAGTTTGCTACTTATGCATTGGGAGCACTTTGAGGAGGACCAGCCACCTGTGTATGGGTTCCATTTCATAGTAGGCTTGATTAAATTATGAATTTGTCTAGACGTTTCTAACAAAAGACCTTTTTTATGTTAAATATGAACTATCCAAGATAAGAGAGATGGCTTAGGGAGACAAGGGGGGCTGGGGTATTCCGGCTGTGTATTTTCTGAGCCTCGAGTTGAGGAGACCTCCAGCTGTCTCATCATGAATTCATGAGTGCGGCTGTCTGAACATGCCCGGGCTTGCTTTGTTTGTGCACCCCGAGTGTTCAATTTTACCCGTGACAAAGACAGAGACACAGGGCAATGGGGCCCTTACTTGCTATGACGGCATCCTAATCAGGTTTTAGGACCATGAGCTAATGACTAGCACATGACCATGGTGATGTCACAAGACACGTGACTCAACATGGTCATGTGACTCCCGAAAGTAAAGTCGGTCCCAGTAACCGAAGTTACATCACTTTCGGGGTAGGACAACTGTCACTTTTTGCATGATGGCAGAAGGTATACCTCCCTTCTACTCATGTCCAACATGGGTCTAGAAGGTCTGTAACCTTGCACGATTTTTAGGATAACCGCTGACTTTGTAAACAAGTTCCATTTAGATTTGTACATACATTTATGGCTTGGGTATGACCCTCCTAACCCTACATTGGGCACTTGTGTTATATTGTTCACACAACTATTTAACTATGATCACATTTCACTTTTAGAAAGAATTATTAATGATGTAACATTGAGTGCTCATACTCCTTTTGGGGGAAGCACTGGTTAAGAAAACTCAGAATCTTACCTCTCATGAAAGTTTAACACATCTTCAATATTACAGGATAAACACGTTTTCCCATAGATCTATGTATACAATTCATTGATTTTTATGAAAAGTAAGACAAGGCTCAACATTATCCTGACAATTTTTTTTAGAGTAACAATACTATAGTACTCAATTTCAAAATGGGAAATATAAGTTTACCATGGAGTCACAGATTGATTACCCTCATCACTACTATGATCACACTACTTGGGAAATCCAATTTGTAACAAATTTATTAGATAGTGAATCAAAATATAATTTTCACAGTTAGGCAAACTTACATGATGGAGAGTGTTCTCTCGTTAGGGCTCTCAAAACCATGCGATTAGTAATGTATGAAATGCCTGATTGAAAATAAGGAAAGACTTGTCTTGGTTTTGAGGGCCTTCATTCTTTGTAAGCGATCTAGGGAATACGTGGTGAGACGAAGGATTGTTCTACTTGTCATTTAAGATTACTTAATGAGTACAATTTACTTATCACTTAAGATTATTTACTCAGTGCAAGAGGGAGTCAGCCCCCTATTAACCACAATGTAAAATTACGGACAAAATTATGAAAGCATATCGAGTCACACAAATGAAACAACAATTCCCAATATATGAATGCAGATACTAGAGAAAAGAGGTATAACTAGTGCTTCTAATCCATATTGCCTCTTACTACCAGGAAATAATGAACTCAACAATAACCCTTGAGGTTAACATTTCATAAGCAATAAGAGCAAAAAAGAGATTTGGGGCACATGGTTCAGAGTTGAATCATTTTTGAATGGAGGAAACCAACATCAAGTGCTCAAGAAAACAGGCAAATCACACAAAAGTGCCACTAAGATCCAACTAAACACTTAAAAATGGCAAACTGCCTTATCTAGAAAAGAGTTTACTATTCACACTCTTTTTAAATTTAAAATCATAAGAATCACAGCCTATAAGAATTTAACCATTCAGTTGAATCAATGACCCGATGGCACAAGTAAGACTCACTTATTCTAGCATCAATGACTCAAAAAGGATTAGGAGGTGTCTCCCTACTTGTCAACTGCCACACAAATGCCCGTTGTAAAGCCCGGGAGTACGCGCAGGGAATGAAGGAGACACTCTTGTGGGGGCATTACTGTAAGCCCTAGAAGCCCTGTGATTCATTGCCGGTCTGGTACTTGAAAAAGCCCGCTTCTCTCACGCAGCATGGGATAAGCAGGCAAGGAAGTGGACACTTGTGTGAGGGCAGGACTGCAAGCGCCAAAAGCCCTGTGATTCAGCACCGGCCGGGCGCTTTAAAAATCTGCGGCACAGGATGAGCCCGGTACGTGCCTGGGTGAAGACCGGGCCAAGTGCGGGTTCGTTTTTGCCCCTCAGCAACCGAAAGAGTCTGGTTTATCCCACCTCTCTGAGATTTGAGATCTTTGTGAGGTAAGTCTATTAGATGTCTCCTTGTTTCTTTTGTCATAATTCTCCAAAGTGTTGGTTGAGCTGTCATAGTCAATAGAAAGTCTACCTCCAGAAAGTACAATCAACGGCCAGGCACCATGGTGTCTTACCTCACTAATGCTAAGGGAGCCCTTGAACAGGAAATTGTCTCTGCTGAGGAACAGCTGTGTTCTGCCATGAAATCTGCACCTGGGAAAGAGCCCAGAGTTTCATCAGGGGTGAGCCGTTGCTCCAGCCCCCTCCACGACAGTTAGATGTAAAGGGGAGAAATCCATGCATAGAGGATTTTCCTAATGAAATAGCCCCCTTAGAGGCTTCTCCTGTTACCCCTAGTGCAGTAGACTCATACATTTCCTTGCCCCTGGCTAAAAAGAAGTGTCCCCAGCATAGGAACGGCAAAGTCACCCAGGACTTTCACGCAACAGTAGAGGGTGCTGTACCTCCTGGGATAGGGCCTTAGCCTTCGGAACTGTGCATAATTAATATGTTTATCTGCTTGGAGAACAAATTAACAAATGTTATCGCGGGTAGGCTGGGCTCTCTAAAGGCTCTTAGTCAAAGCGGACAGTTTCTTAGGCCTCTGACTAGGGATGCCTGTACGGAAACCCGAACGGATTGGGGGTCTGCTACTGGCCACAAGGTTACTGTAGTTTTATCTAAACCCTCCTCACAAACCCAGACTGCTCTTTGCCCTCCGCAACCTCTCCAGCGATCTTTGGAGAGCCAATGGGCAGACATAATGTGGAATCAGGAGACACAATTCGTACATATGGGGAGAGAGGGGGTCACTCTCAAACGCCTTGCTCATGGATCTTCCAATTCTCCTGCTACCCCTACAGGCCACTCCCTTTGTGCTGTTTCTTGAAGGTGTAACTCCTTTGAGGCCAGGCACTCAAGACAATCATGACCAGCTACTAAATAAGGTAGTGCACTGTTTAAATAGGAGAATGGCGGTCCAGGACAACTTCATAGCCGGATCATTCTTGTGCGGAGGGTCTGTTGGGTAGGCATTAATCCAAAACCTGATAATAATGGCTGTATTGTTGTCAATTTATATAAATATTCGCAGCAATTGACATTCTTCCTTAGGATTTATTCTACATTCCACCAAGTAATCTGCTTTTAACATCTGTAAAGCATCTCTGATCCTGTTACCATTCTGCATAGGTTCTTGCCTCTGCCGCAACTAGACTAATTGGACAGTCAATCTATAGGCAAAAAGACAGGATGCTATAGTGTAAGTCCCTCAGTGATCATACATAATCTAACCACCCCCAGAGAGAAAGTCATGCTGCTAAGTGTTCTGAAAATAATGGAGATGAAACATTACGATTTGCATCATGAAATGTGGCGGGTTTGGCTGCAAAACAGGCACACCTGGACTGGTTGCATTTTATTAACTCCCAAGCTATACTCTCCATACAAGAATCATGGGTACTAGAAACTGTTCATTTCGATGGTTTTGTGACCTATTTCACTCCTGCAACTCCAGGGTCTACGGGTAGGGCAAAAGGAGGTTTAGTTACATTAGTAGCCCCTTATTTTCCCGGGCTAGGTTGTGTGGACGAACTTGGTCTCTCCCTATTATCATCAAAAGTTGTTTATAAAATGTGGATGAAAACAAATGCTATTGGTCAATTTTTATAATAATATTTTTTGATGCCAAGAACTCTGCCATAGCGAAAGATTTGCCTCAAGATATCGAGCGAAGTCTGAGCAGATTTACTGTAGCTATGTGATTGGATGTATGGGGTGATTTCAATGCAAAATATTGTCAATTGTCTTCAGCAATGTCCTGTGGCCTGTTGACTACTGATATGGCTACCATTACACACTGTGGAGATGAACTAAGTTTTGTTATTAATGAGACATAACTTGGTGTTTGCTTTTTGACTCTTCAAACAGTGGTCCAGCTATTTCCCCCATTTTTGTTGTGCGTGGCTCTTCTAGTTAAATTGATTTGATTTTCACAAAACTTTAGGACATGAGTGGGAGAATATGTGCTACTAGATTTTCCTTTGAGCGATCATAGGCTTATAGCTGTTTCGATAAGTAATGCCTTTTTCACAAAGAGACAGGTGGTATCACAGTCCTATACAATTAACAAGGGGGATAACTATGAGCTGGAGTTGGTAATTTTATCGAACCTAATGGCCTCAATTTATTCAGATTTTTTTACATGTCTTGAGGAGATCAAAGAGGGGGGTCTAAAACAATCAACAGTTTCGACAATTCGTGGAAATGCCTGGGAAATGCTCATTGTTACAAATAGCATTCATAACAGCAAATGAGGGAGAGGGTTTAACTCAAACTGTACCATGGCTCACAATCAGCTATTGTTAACTCTTAAAGCAATACCAAGAGATCTGGAATGGGTGCACACTTGTAGAAAGATGTATAAGAAAACTTTAATAGCCCGGAAAAGGATAAGAGAGGAAGCCTATCTTAGCTTAATAATAGCCAGTGAACTTAAAGAAAGTAAACTTTTCTGGCTAACGGTGAACCGCAATTATGTATGGAAACCTCATGAAACTGGGCTCGTTACAGTGATCCCCAGGAGCTCTGGGTTAGACATTTCAACCAAGTATATTCAGACCCAGTATTACAGGAGGCCATGTTCCGCGCGAGAGACAGACAATAACATCAGTAGCCTTCAGTTTCCACCCAGTCACTCTGTGGTCTAGAGACTGATTTGAATAATGCAAAAGAGGCCTTTAAAAGCTGCCCCGTAGGGAAAGCTCCAGGGCCAGATGGGATACAAGTGAATCTATTTCAGGGCAAATGTACGTCTTTGGGTCCCCCTCCTGACTAATGTTTATAAGGCGTCCTTAATTGTGGGCCTTCTTAAGGCTTGGTCACATGCGACAATAGTCCCTATTTTCACAAAAGGATCCAAGGGGGATCTGCAATGTTATCCCCCATTTCTTCAATAAACTCTACTGCCACAATTATGGGCAGGATTTTGTTGGAATGCTTTCAAACCCCAGTGACCGATAACAATGTGCTTTCAGAGCTCCAGTTTGGTTTCCGCACTAGCCTTGGAATGGTTGAGCAGTGCCTCAATTTATACCTCTTTGTATACGTATACAGTGGCAAAGGAAGGCAAAGTGTTTTTAGCCTTCATGGACTTGAGCTCGGCATTTGACTCTGTAAATAGGTCAATACACTGGACAATCATGTTGGACTTAGGGATTGAGCCAAGTACTGTAAATGTTTTGAGGGCACTTCATCTAGAGGTAACCACCAGTGTGAGGTTTGGTCCAGCTCGGGAAATAATCAAAACTCTCATGCTTGTTGAGGTGAGCGCCAGGGTTGTGTTTTGGCCTCCTTTCTTTTTTGATTGTATGTTAACAGATTGGAGAATTAATTTTAAATTTTAACGCTGACTGTCCTAGGATGCGCAACCGTAGCATACCTGCATTGACCTATGCCAAAGAAAAGGTCTTATTGGCCAGAACTGCAATTGGCCTGCAGTGACTATTAGATCAGTTCTGTGCTTTTATGAACAGCCTGGACTTGATGGTCAACCAAACAAAAACAACTATGATAGTCTTTGGACCCAGAGATATGAAAAATAAGGTCTTTATTGTAAACAACATGAAAACGAGCAAGTTCTCTTTGATGATGGACTCACGTGGAGTACTTTGAAAGCTGGTAGGCAGAAAGCTGATCACAGAACTAATAACAATCTATAAGGCTAAATGCTGCCCAGGTGCCATATATAGGGCTAGTGTATGGGGCTTTTTAGACCAACCGAGGTCGGAGAAGGTGTAAAATGGCTTTGTAAAAATATTACTGGCCATATGCAAATCCACTAGTAATTACATATGCCACACTGAAATTGGTCTAAGGTACATAAATGATGTTGTGAAGTTACAATCTCTTCTGCTATGGCTGAAAATATGGACTAAGTAGGGAACCTCAAGGAATCCATCTATTTTAGATGAATGTCTGAACCTGGAAAAGGGCTTAATACCCTGGATCTTATAAGATCTGTACTTGGCTGGATCTAAGCAAATTGTTTTAGAATTCGGATTCCTTTTCTGCTACATTTTCTGGATCATTGATGTATTGCTTATTTTACCTTTGCTAAAACAGGCTAATTTTAGACAATGCAATGCTTCCTTGGAGTTTTTACAGACAATGCAAACTGTGAGGATATGCTTTTTACCTGCAACTTTTATACAGCTTTCCATATGCATTAGGTCTGCAATTGTATCATGAAATGTAACTTTTTTCGACATATATTAGTTCAAAGATTCTTTATATGTAACAACAATTTTTAAGCATATTGTGTAATGCATTTTGTATGATGCATTTTGTATGATTTTACTCTGCTTTGTTATGGTCACTGGATGACCGAATGAAGAATAAAGATTGAAAAAGACACAAAGATGCTGAGTTGGTGCACCAAAAATAATAAAAAACGCAGCAAAAACCAACACAGTGAGAAGCCAATCTATTTTACGGAATTAGACCAATACTCCTATGCTTAAAATATTTCACAAGCTTATTTATAGCCAGATATTACAGGCTGTGATTGAAATGATGAGCTAAGTCTCTCAAAAGAGCACAAATTAAGTTAAAAAGCCATGAAGTGTGCCGTGACTTTCCTTCTGGACATGTCCAGGCAATGGAATGATACCCCGGTCTACTAAAGTGAACCTGAAACCATGTCATACATTTTACATCTTTCAGTGTATGCCATCTTACCAAGTGAGATCAAGGCCCGCTGGATTTCTTCCATCACATTGTTGTAAAGTTCCTTCTGCCATTCATGCAAAAGCTTCCACTCCTCTTCAGAGAAACGGGCAGCCACATCAAGGAAAGTAACCCCCGCCTGAAAGAAAAGAAATGCAGGTGACATACACGACATCCGGTTGCGCTCTATACCTCTCCTGTTTGACCAATTACGGTCATCATTAGCAGAGCACATGCATCATGATCCTACTGTTACAAAGGCTCGTGGGTGGCATGAACACACGGACCACCATCTAACAGGGAGGGATTCTGTTTTCACATATTAGTATCTTGGAACATGTAGAGGAGTACATCCTACTTGACTAAAAACCAGTTGGGGGGTTTCCAAAAAAAGAATTAAATTATCATTAAATTATCATTTGGACACATTTTATTTGGCAAGGTCCCCCTTAGAAAATTAGTGCCATGGCTCCCAGACAATTTGAGGAAGAGGATAGGAGGTCGAGATGTGTGGGAGCCAGGGGACAGTAATGCTTTTCTAGCATACCATGTGCCAACATGGTTTTGCAGCTTACTACATCATGTCTGGAATTAAGTTAACTTACGTCTAGGAATATATTGTTTTCAAGCAGGGAACTTGTTTGTCAGAGCTGCTGCTGTAGTTGTTAGTTTAGGCAACCCCAGATGTTAATACGGCAACGTCTTCTACGTTTCAATGGTTTTCTTAGAGAGTATCACTGGAAAAAGAAAACCAGCGGCCAAAGAACTCATACAATAGCAGTCACAAACCTTGCTGCTGCAAATAGTCAACTATAAATAGATTATATTCCCAAAAACATCATTACTCTCCAACCTTCCTAATATGTAATATGGAAACTCTCTCGATGGAGAACATCATAGTGTCACAAAGCTACTCAAAGAGAGGAAATGGAGGCAACCATCTAGTCTACATTGAAATAGAAAGAGGACACCCTCTTTGTTTCAAAATAAGACCTATATCCTCTAGATGTATCTCGTCAACTACCTAGTTTGGAGAAATAGAAAAAGGGGGACTCCCTCCTTCTCACTGCTTTGTCTGTAACATTAAATCTCCTGTGGATGAGCCCTACAACTGAATGCTTACAAGAGACAGAAGGAGGTTTCTTTCATCTAACCTATCATATTCAAATTAGAATTTTCATTTGTTTGAACACAACATTTGATCTCTCTCACTATTTATTTACAAAACATAATCCATTCCGACAAGATAACTGCACAATAATCATATTTCCACTGCATTTGCCCCAATACCTACAATTTACTAAGATCTAGAAGGAGACCTCCTCCTTCTAGTCATCTGTCGACTAAACTTGTCCTGTCTCATATGGAGGTACCCCAATTTCTAAAGAAGATTCATGATCAGAAGGTAGTCTTTACTCTCTCTCACCATCTGTTTACTTTTCAGTCCTATCTCTCTTTTACCTTGCCTCCATGCACCATCCACACGCTCTATCGAACTGCCCATCACAACCTCTCAAGACAATCCTAACACCTTTGAATAGTTTCCCATCTTTCACCACACCATGTTTTCTTCTTCTCATAGCAGCCATGGTTGTCTCTCCTTTTTTCCTTCTCTTTTCTGAATTAGGAACCCAGTTAAATTTTTTTTCTTGCACCTGCAACCTTCTCTTCTCCCAAGACTACTTTCCTTCTTTCATTGCCCCTGTCACCTTCTTTTCTCCACACAAAATGCTCCCTATAAGGCACCCACTTACCTCCTTCCACCTGGAGACAATAGGTCAATACTCCTCCAGGATCATCCATACACACTATTCATTGAAGAATGGTAAGAAGAATGTCACATACAGACTCGTTCAATGTTCCCAGAAACCCTCATTTGTGAATATTACTGCAACAGATGAGGCATACATAAAGTATGACCTCCTTTTCTTATCTTCTGACATTCCACTCCAGGTTGAGACTTTAACACCGATCCAGTGGCGGGTGATGACATTTAGAAATGGAGGGGCATCGGAGCGAAGGGATTGTTTTAACCCAGTGGCAGGCACTGTGATAACCCATCAATACCTTTAGGCTCAATGCCAAAGCTCTTAATCATGGCTCGTTAACAGCGTTTTATTTATTATGGGCCATGATTGAGAGCTCTGAAGTTGAAGCTGCATGCAGTACAAGTTTCTGAAAGTGACTGTCAGTGGGCCAAAAAAGTAATAATAAAAAAAACAAAAAAACGTTTACTTACCCACTTGTCCTACATGTTCTTCACTTCAGCAGTCCCAGAGCTCAGAGTACTTCCCTTTACTACTCTAGATGCTTCTGATAATGTTAAGCAGCATGAGAGAAGTGTCAGGATTGGTTGGAGCGGGCAGGCTCTTTAGGCATGTGGGGGCCTGTGCCTTCTCTACACCAAGCTGATTAAGACAACTTGGGTTGGAGAGGTTTAAAGTGTGCGAGTCATGTTGGCCGTCGAAGAGAGCCAGCCACAGTGACATGAGCACTTCAAACAGGATTTGGCACCCTCCTCCCCTTTTACAAATCAGCAGCAATGGCCCCACCTCTTGGCTTGAGTTGAGAGCAGCAGTTTAATATTATTACCATTTTATTTTTCAAATCTGCTGCTCTTGCAGCGGGTGGGGGGGCATCCTCTGCCCAGATGGAGGAACCGCCGCTGCATCTATCCTTACTGACATGCGCTCCTCCTTCACTGCCAAAGCGAACATCAAGAATTGCAACATCAGCAAAATCATGATTCAATCCTTCAATAATGACCTTCAATTCTTCAATGCAATCTTTTAAATTTGACTAAGAAGGCATTAAAATGCACTCCATTTTCATTTCCAAGAATGCTGATCCTCTATTGCCTTTTACTCCATTCCTGTCCCCCCACACTGTAGATCCTCCTACCCCTCCTCACCTCCCACTTCCTTGAAACTCCTTAAACCCCTCTCCTTTGTACATTTGCTCAAATCACAACAACCTGCGATGGGAGAGATCCTTCACAAACGGATTCCCAATGCCCTTGAAATCCCCACCCTCCCCCGACACCATCACAAACTAGTCACTCAATCGAATCCAAACAACTTGTTCGGGTAATGACTCTCCACAAGTGGCCTCCCAATATCCCAACTCTCCTCCACCAGAACGATGTTCCCTTGAATTAATCTGAAAGCTCCAGCCCTCCTGCTACACTATGGCTGTTCTTGACAACAGTTTCAATCCTCACCCACCTGTCCACTCTAACCTTCCTTCACTCCTCTCCTAGCATCTGATATTACCTTCACCAATACTCAACTATTTGCCCAGACACACTGTAAGGTCAATCAGCCATACTCAATCTCTCCACAAACTCTCGAAGTCTCTAATTCCGAGACACCGTACTACACCTAGGTCATGTATCCTTACCCAAAATTTGAATTTAGTCTTTACCAACACAAAAGTTAAAATCCAGAAAAATCAGCCTATCTGCAGAAGTAAAATTGATTTGTTGAGCTTTTCCAATCTATTGCTTTCTCCACCCACTCAAATCTCCACTCCCACCTTGTGGCCCACGCTCACCACTCCAAGGAGAAACAAAGAACCGAGACCCAAGCGATCGATATGAGTCAAGTTCAAAGATATTTTATTCGGCAATTCAATGCCATAAAAGTAGACATAATATTCTTAACATCAATCAGGGGTCAAATTTCGAATTAAAGAGTAAGGCGGAAGGTATCATATAAAGTGCAAAGTGCTAAAGTTAAGTACAATAGACAGTGTATCATATTAATACCAATATTAACGTGAAACAGACTCTGGAATTAAAACAGATAAAAACTAATGGAGGTTAAAATGACAACTTTTTCCTGCACCTAATGGCTTCTGTTAAAAAACTTGCAACCCCAAAACTGACTTGGGTAAAATGACAATCTCTGAGTAATGGAAATATAAACATTTAACGCAGTAAAACATAATGACCACAGAAGAAAATAAAATGTAAGGTATCTTGCTCAGAGAAATTGTCGCAAGGACATGGTTTTAAGGTGCCGGGTTTTGTAAAACCTTGGGGAACAGCCAAAAGCCAGGGAACTAAATGCAATTGGAATCTGGTTAGCACGAAGTAATGAAAAGCGTTACCTACGATGAGTAGATATGGTTGAACTTGATTGCACAGGGATAATGTATCATATTAATTTATGAGTCCTATCTGAGAATGAATAAAATTGCTACAAGCAGAATATGGTTCTGATATTTACCACAGACACTGTCAAATTGCTTATAAAAAACCTACCATATCAGGTCTGACAAAGGCTCATCAGTCAAGTAATGACAGAGTAGCGATGAGCACAACCTTATCAAATTTCACCCTTCATGACCCTATGTTTACCACTCTCAAATGCCTTCTCACTCGTATGCCTTCTCCACAACTACAGGTCTATGGCTGAATAGAAAATTACAATATCAGATCTTATCAGCAGTGACAACCTTGACCTCCTATTCCTCATGGAGATTTGACTCAATGTAGCCTACCAGCTATTGCTGAACTTCCTGGTACCCCCTGATTACTCCATCATTTGTCTAGAGAGAATAGGGATTCTACAAAGGAAATGTAGAGATTCTAGATTTCATTAAACATATGGAGGATAGTATTATGCATTAAATCTTTTTATGCCACTTCAACAGCAGGTCCTTTAATAAAACACATTACCATAATAAGCATTCCAGAATTAGAACAAAACACACTATATAAGTCCATAACTTAGAATCTTCTCCGTCTTTTAAATCTGCTTCAAAACGATTCAAACTCCTTTCACTCCAAAATCTTTTCCTTGTCACCTCCGACAATGCTGCATCATTACTGACTCTGTCAACAAAAAAGTAACATTATAGCCAACTCTCCCTCCTTTTTTTTTTTTACCAAATATTAAACACTTCACACATACCTCCCATTCCATAACTTTCATGGGTGAGGAGGGAGTGATTATACTTGGCTCTGTATCTTTAATATATTCTAGATTTTCTCCACATTTCCTTTGGAGAACTGCTATTTTATTACAAGATAAGAGGCTAGCATCATGCATGGTTAAAGCTTTCCAAAGCGTATCTCGAAACATGCTCAGCAGGCCTGACATAATACCTCACAAACACATTAAGCTCCAGACCAATCAGCAGCCCTCAAACATCTTTTAAACGTGCATCGGACCATAGTGCCTTACTAGCTATGCACCCCTTATTGAATGTACCCCAAAACCCTTCACATCTACTCCAGCTTCTCTCATTACGATCTTCAACCGTCTTGCAATTGTCACAGATGTCACAGTTCTAAAAGGCTTTACTAATTAAATCAACAATCACTTATCCGCCTCATGTCTAGACTCCATAACCCTATCTTCATACACCATACATAACTTCCCATTGTTCTCAAATTTTGGATTATAATGTAATTCCACATACATTTAGTCCTCCTTATCTAAAAAAACACCCGTTCTGTGGTGTAAACCCTACTACAAACCTCCATTAACATCTGATACCTTCTACATGAAACCAAACAAAGAAAAGTGATTCAGTCACACACACATGCTCACACCGTCGTCAGCTGCCCGTGCGTGGCTTCCAAGTTCTCACAGTGTGCGAGGTTTTTCCCAAAAACCTCCCCGACTGCCCCCTTCCTCCCCCGGGGATTTAAGAGCTACAGGCAGGGGAAGAAGTGAAGCCCGTAACTTGGTTCGTGTGAACAGCGCAAAGAGCTCCGCACTGCTGCCGGGGAGGATGTGCGTTGTGGGTCCCTTTCTCCCAGCGAGCAGCCCCGGGGTCCCTCGCTTGGCTTCCTGCTAACCCCGCATAGAGACGAGCAGCAGCGGCGTCTGGACTCTGATTTGCCGGGACCGGAGCGGGGGTAAACTACATGCCCCAGAGTCCTCAGTGGCTGGTGACCCGCCACCAACACCACTGACGCTGTATCTGCACGCCTGGAGGCACTATAAAGCTGCAACAGGCTTCCCGCAGCGCGGGAGCCACCACAGATTTGCTGGGACCGGAGCCGGGGTAAACTACACGCCCCAGAGTCCTTAGCGGCTGGTGAGCTGCCACCAACACCACCTACGCTGTTCCTGCGCGCCTGGTGGCGCTATAAAGCTACAACAGGCTTCCCGCAGCGCAGAAGCCACCACAGATTTGCCGGGACCGGAGCGGGGTAAACTACACGCCCCAGAGTCCTTAGCGGCTGGCGAGCCACCACCGACCCTGTTCCTGCACGCCTGGAAGCACTATAAAGCTGCAACAGACTTCCCGCAGCGCGCGAGCGAAGCCCGGGCCCGTCCTTGCCCGTCATTGCCAGAAGGAGGCAGGGTAGGGCCACCCCCCTTATATTTCAGGATTGTGCTGGCTATCGAGCACTGCATCGTGAGACCATAGAAGATTTAACGGCAACAGAAGATCAAGACAACCGATGGTCAGTCCCCCAACTTGACCTCCCCTTAGTTAAAAGATGGACACAACAGGTACTCCAACTCAATGCTATTACCTTGGAGCATGGGCTAAGGGCAGTCAATGGTAGATCACAATCTGATAAGTAAGGTGCCAATACCTACAATAGAGCCAGCTGTCCATCTCGGATCAACTACATCCTCCTCAATGTAAAATTGTGGGGGAATTTGATCAACATGACAGGCGGTTCGACTACAGAGCGTGACCACAACCCCTTGTGTTTAACTTTGAAGACCTTGTGGGAGGCACCCTACTACCAGCCGAATAACCAACTACCGACAATTACCAGGGATATAGTTCCATCAAATTGTAAAAAGTTCCTGAAATGGAAGAAGGTAGCCCTGAGCGACGCGAAGACTGCTGGTATCAAACACAAGCTAGATGTAGGCATGGTTAAGCTACAGGTTGCGGACCACAGTGTAACAAGATTAGTGGACGTGGCCAAGGCCCACATGCATACCGTTACCCAAATCAATACATATTTTCAAGCTCCAAACTTGAGTAAAGAAACCAGCAATATAACTAAGGACCCATACTCATGGTACACCAAAGATTGCAGGGAAAAAAAGATCAATCCTGGATAAAGTGATCAAAGAGAAAAACCATCTGCTCATAAAATCTGCCAGATATTCATACAAAGTAGCCCAGCGGGAAGCAAAGACAAAATGGGATGAATCACGTTGGTAACAACTCAAAGAGGCATGTTCATCCAAAGATGCCAATAAGTTTTGGAAGCTGATCACCTGTGAAAGCAAGACAGGTGCACGCCCAGCCCCAAATTACCTCACTGGCCAGACTTGGCATGATCATTTCAAAGGGCTCTACTCAACAACAGAGGCCAGTGTAGAAGGGGAATTAGACGGGCTAAATAGGCTTATTACTTACAACAATATCTCAGCAGGAATTATTGAATTCTTTGCAATTGTATGTACAAAACATTACAAACCACAAAGCAAGTAAAAAGAGGCTTCAAATAATTTGATTAATGCGCCCGTAGGCGTCATGTATTTGGAGAAGATTAATGAAAAATATATACAAATTGTAACAGCACTACTTGGTACGAATACCAAAACAACCCTAAAGAAGAAAGTGTACAATGTGCTCGTGATAATGGAGTGACGGCGCAAGTGACAACATGAAAGAAACCATAGCCAAATGGCGCAAAACAGTATTTACAAGATATGTACAAAATGAAAGGTTCAAAACATCCACTTTTTTTCAATTGTTCATTTGATATTTTTTGAAATTATTCGGAGAACCAAACATTAGAGGGCGCCAGAAAGAGTTAAGGCTGATTTGGCTATGGTTTCTTTCACGTTGTCACTTGCGCCGTCACTCCATTATCACGAGCACATTGTACACTTTCTTCTTTAGGGTTGTTTTGGTATTCGTACCAAGTAGTGCTGTTACAATTTGTATATATTTTTCATTAATCTTCTCCAAATACATGACGCCTACGGGCGCATTAATCAAATTATTTGAAGCCTCTTTTTACTTGCTTTGTGGTTTGTAATGTTTTGTGCATACAATTGCAAAGAATTCAATAATTCCTGCTGAGATATTGTTGTAAGTATTTTGCATTTACCCTGATCTCAGTTGGGTCTATGGGTTACACTCCTGTGATTTTCCTATAAATAGGCTTATGGCACAAGAGGAGTGTTTTTTGGCAGAAGCTGCAATAAACAAAATTGTCCCCTCCAAAGCAGCGGGTCCCGATGGTTTGCCTGGTGATCTATTCTTGGCTGATCCCTGCCGTTGGGCACGCTATATTTCTTTATTGGCAAATGCAATAGCCAATGGGGCACCAGTCCCGGTGTCATGGAAGGCCGCCGAAGTGGTCCCCATTCACAAAAAGGGTGCCAGGGATGACCCTTCCAACTACAGACCAATCAGTCTGATTGATGCTATGCAGAAGGTCTTCGGCCGGATGCTTCTGCATAGGATACAGTGATGGTCTGAGGACGAAGCTATCATCTACCAGTATCAGGCCGGATTTAGATCAAAGACCAGGACATTGGATCAGGTATTTAGACTCCTCCTCATTTATTGGAAGGTAGTGGTGCTAGGCAAGGGCAGTCTTTACCTCGCATTCATCGATCTGAAGACTGCCTTTGACCTGGTCCCCAGATCCAGGTTGTGGACGACGCTCGCAAAATGGGTATCCCTCCCCTTATTCTTAAACTACTGATCCGGCACCATGAGGGGAACTTTGCTCCGACAGGGCTGTGTTTTGGCCCCAACTTTGTTCTCCCTATATGTGAACAGGGTAGTCGATTTCCTCTTGGAGGAACCCGCAGATTCGCCCACCCTGGCGGGCAACAAGATACCAACCTTGTTGTTTGCGGACGACACCCTGTTGATATCAAAGACCCCAGCGGGGTTACACGCCTTATCGATAGATTTCAAATCTTCTGCGACACCCGGGGATTGGTTATTAATAGTTCAAAAACCAAATTTATGGCCTTTAACTGCCATAGGTCATACAGGAATGGCCCTCAGCTGGGTGGGGTACCCCTTGAAAAGGTGGACACCTTTGATTACCTAGGTGTAAGGCTTACTAATAAAATGTCTTGGAGACCCCACCTAGCAAAGATGCAGCTGGACACAAGCGAGTGGCTGGAGCCAAAGGGAAAGAACACTGCCTTTCACACACAAGGCCCGTAGCTCAGGCCCTCCAAGTATATGACGCTAAAGCAGTTAGCACTGCTCTCTATGGAGCAGAAGTTTGGGACTTCAACAAACTCGATGAGCACTGCAGATCAGAACATACATTTTTAAGAGACCTGGTTATAACTCCCAAATATGTCCCCCTCACCCCTTTACTGTTGGACATGGGCAGGCGGTCGATAGGTGACGTAGCTAGGCTACGCCCTTTACTCTTCTGGGCCCGCCATAGGCGGACCCCTGAGCTTTCTCCCTATGCCGAAGCCCTTGCTGAGATTATCCGCCTAGACACCGGTTGCAAAATAGGCTGGATCGCTGATACAAAAAAAACGCTGACAGCCATAGGACTCCGAGCCTGTTGGGCCAGCCAGGATCCCCCGAGGAGAGAAGAACTCAAACATTTATATTGTGAATGGTTGGATCAACGAGAGAACTCCAGATCTAATGTGGGCAAACTAACAACAGAAGTCTATTCCCACAAACAAATTAGATATCTTGAGCCCTTCCTCAACACAATATAGGCACCGATAGATAGAATGTTATACATACATTTTAGGCTTGGATCTCTTCCCATTCGGGAGGCGACAGCAAAGTGGTGCACAAGTAATGGGAAAAACTGCCCATGCTGTAATGCCCAGACAGAAAGTATTGCCCACCTAATGTTTGCCTGCCCGACATATAAAACATCACGGGCTAACTGGCTGAAACCTCCTTGCCGGCAATTGGGCACACGGGACCACCACATAGTATTGCGCATCCTCAGGTCCGACTCTAGGCCGTTCTACGCATGCTGTGTAGCAAAGTTCTTGGGACAAGCATGGCTCATAAGGTGGAAAGTTCTTGCAAGATTGGTATAGTTTTAACCAAAATTAGGACAGCGATAACCCTACGATACACCACTAGATTCATTTGTATTCTCATGCACAATCACTTTACTTGTAAAACCGTTGCTGTTATGTCGCGGATAATTTAATAACTCTTTTAGTATACTAATGTTTCTCCAACAACACAAACTATTGACTGTTTTTACCCTGTTTTAACTGTAGATATGTATTCGACAAACTAAAATGTGCATTTGCTATCGCTCTCCTGCTTTTTAATATTTTGAATACGATATATGCATTATTGTACTAAGGGCTCATCCGTTTACTTCATTATATTATTTGTTTACGCAAACTGAAGATGCTGCATATTTGTACTCTTTTTTTAAAGGCAAACAATGTATTTTTATGTATTGCTTTTATGATATTTCTGTCAAAATAAAGCATAAGTCAATCAAATCAATCAATCAATCACTCAATTCAGTGCATGTAAGGCTGCCAATTGCAGACCTATAACAATGTATTGTTCTGTAATGCAATATTTTCTCTAGCAGTTCCGACCGAAAAATTGACAATTTCTACCATATTCTCCAAATTGGGACCCCATATCTTGTTTAGTCTCCTGAAATACTTGGGTTTCAGTTTTCATATGCGTCCTTCAATGGTTTTGATGCCCCTAGAGACTTACTGTTTTTTGTTTAATGTTGCTGCAGGCCAGCTTCACTTCCTGCAGCCCACTGACAATATTACAAAAAGCACTGGCATAGCCAATAGGTCTCGCCTTTGGGACCTTATAAGTGTTTAGTTATCCAGCACAATATCCTTGGTGCAACAACATCAAGTGTTGCATAGCTAAATACTTATAAGGTCCCAAAGGTGAGACCTATGCCAATGCTTGTTTTGAGTGAGTGGCTCGTGCAGGTATGCCACTGTGAGGTAGAGAAGCTGCGAGTGCTTTTACAGAAGCCCCTGTGACATTGTGCCTCTTCAAAATGTATCTTGGGTCTGGTGTAATACTTCTAGTCCCTATTCCCGTCTTTTTGCACCCAATGCATCCTTAAATGTCCCATGCACAGGCAGGATTGACACTCCTATTACCCCTGCCTTCCAGTGACACTTTACCTGTCACAGGTGGTGGTGGACGTGGTGGTGGTGGTAGACGTGGTGGTGGATGTGTGGTGGTGGTGGATGTGGTGGAGGTGGTGGATGTGGTGGTGGTGGTGGACATGGTGGTGGTGAACGTGGTGGTGGATGTGGTGGTGGATGTGTTGGTGGTGGTAGACATGGTATTGGTGGTGGTGGTGGTGGACGTGGTGGTGGTGGACGTGGTGATGGTGGAGGTGGATGTGGTGGAGTTGGTGGACATGGTGGTGTATGTGGTGGTGGTTGTGGACCTGGTGGACATGGTGGTGTTGGACGTGGTGATGGTGGTGGACATGATGGTGGTGCATGTGATGGTGGTGGTTGTGATGGACATGGTGGTGGATGTGATGGTTGTGGTGGACCTATTGGTGCTGGTGGTGGACGTGGTGGTGGTGGTGGACGTGTATGTGGTGGTGGTGGATGTGTATGTGGTGGTGGTGGACGTGGTGGTGGATGTGGTGGTGGACGTGGTGGTGGTGGACGTGGTGGTGGAGGACTTGGTGGTGGATGTGATGGTGGACATGGTGGTGGACATGGTGTATGTGGTGGATGTGGTGTTGGATGTGGTGGATGTGGTGGTGGATGTGGTGGTGGACGTGGTGGTGGTGGACGTGGTGGTGGAGGACTTGGTGGTGGTGGATGTGATGGTGGTGGTGGTGGACATGGTGGTGTGTGTGGTGGTGGTGGACATGGTGGTGTTGGTGGACATGGTGGTGGATGTGTTAGTGGTCGTAGTGGTGGATGTGGTGGATGTGTTGGTGGTGGTGGATGTGGTGGTGGAGGACGTGGTGGTGGTGGACGTGTATGTGGTGGTGGTGGACGTGGTGGTGGATGTGGTGGTGGACATGGTGGTGGACGTGGTGGTGGAGTTGGGTTGGTGGATGTGGTGGTGGTGGATGTGGTGGTGTACATGGGGGTGGACATGGGGGTGGGGGTGGACGTGGGGGTGGACATGGGGGTGGTGGACGTGGTGGTGGTGGACGTGGTGGTGGTGGACGTGGTGGTGGTGGACGTGATGGTGGTGGTGAACGTGGTGGTGGTGGACGTGATGGTGGTGGTGAACATGGTGGTGGATGTGGTGGTGGACATGGTGGTGGATGTGGTGGACGTGGTGGATGTGGTAGTGGTGGATATGGTGGTGGTGGACGTGGTGGTAGACGTGGTGGTGGTAGATGTTGTGGGAGTGGTGGAGGTGGTGGTGGTGGTGATGGATGTGGTGGTGGACGTGGTTAAAATCTTGAAAGATGTAGTTAAAGAAAGGTTAAAGACTGGGTAGAAGGGTGCAATATACACATACAGGTTGTACACATACTGAAATCGTACAATCTTTATAGTCAATGTGCCAAAAAACAGGCATAGAAATGTGTTTTTTTAAAGGTTGCTTGCCTCGCCTGGTGACATACATATTTCCTTACTAGACTAGATTTAATGAAATTATGTGCAATGCTTAATTAATAGTTGATTTGGTAAACAGATGGAGTTAAAGCTCTGCACGTGGCAGACGCACTCAGAAGAAATTATTCCCAGTGTGCTTTTACAATGCACCACGTATGAGGGAGCACAAAATAAGGTTTTTTTGTGTCAATTATATAAAAACCTTTAATCAATCGCTTCACCCTTCGATTGGCTGTGATAACATCACCGATGTAATGCCAGTTACAATGCAGATATTTCTACAACCAGTGCAAGTTTAATGTGAGGTAACAATAAAAAAAAGATTTTCATGTAAAGGTGTGTTTTCAAAGTAATATTCCATCAAATGTGTTTGCTTTCCTAAGAAATATTGTTATTTCTACAGTAAACGTTAGTCCTAGTATTACTTTCTCGGATGAAATACATCACAAATTGTCTTGTGAGGCTTTATTTCGGTAATTGAAAATAACTGGCAATGATAACGAATACAATACACTTCACACAATGGATGTCAGTGGTACATAAAGCGAGAAGAGTGCACCAGCAAGCTACGGTACTGATATCTTAAGGATGACATTGTGGCATTGGAAACATTATGCAATATGCCGGCTCCGCAGAAAAGCTGCATTTAATTAAATAAACGGCAGTTGGCTGTTTAGCTTGAACTAAGGTCAAGAAACTTTCTATCGATTTCAGCCATGTCCTCGGCCTCCCTGCTCATAACAAGCACGCAAAAAGAAAAAAACACAAGAAACTTTCTTTCTATCCGAGATGACGTAAATAGTTTAGAGTATTCTGCCCTCATCAGATCGATTTAAACAAGCCGAGGTGACAAGAAGGGCTGGGTGAGAAGGGAGTGGGGGAATGCCAGCAGCAGAGGAGCCTGATCAAAGCTGACGAAAAGGGAGGGGGAGAAGGGAGGAGGGAGTGCGAGCAGCAGCTGTGCACGTACATGCCATCGTGCACTCAAGCTTCAGGCCTGCAAAATCATGTGTGTAGCACTTTGAAAACCCGTATACTAAATGCTCTCCGAGCAGCGCGTGCGCGCTGGCTCAGCAAGACCTAAACATGCTTGGTGATGCCCCTTCCCATTCCAGGGGCACCACCAAGCTTAAAAAAATAATTTAAAAAAAGCCCTTGCAGGAAATTATGGGACGCTCCATGCTGGAGCAGCAAATAATTAATGAGCAGCTCCTACCGCTTATTCATTATTCACTTTGATCTCCCGGTGCTCACTAGGGACACCCTTTTTAAAAAAACAATATGTTGGAGCACAGTCCCCGTCCCGAACCTTTATGGCCTCAGGGACCCCATGCGCCAGGTTCTTTATTTTTAAATAAGGGCAAGGGCGTGCTTCTTCCCTACCTCAGTCTCCTCGGGCTATGGGACCCACTCCCCCGGGGACTAATTTATAAATTAAATGGAAGCGGGCATGCAGCCTCCCTCTTTGACCCTCCTTGGGCCCCGGATACCCCATCATCTGGCCCCTATTTATGTAAATTAAGGTGAGGGGCACGCAGCCCCCTCATTGGGCCCCAGGGGACCCTATCCACTGGTGCCTATTTTATAAATTAGGGGTAGGGGATAGCGTGGCACCCTCCGAGAGCCTTTACAGCCCCAAGAACCCAAACTCCCTGGGCAAGAGTTGGGTGCCCCAGTGCCCACCTGGGGCACACACAAACCACTAGTGTGGGCACCAAGAGGACACACTAGGGCCCTCACGGCCCCAGCTGGATCCCAGCATGCTGCAGGAACCAGTGCTGCTTCCACACAGAGGGAGCAGCTGCTTTTGCATGATCCTTCCGTGTGGATGCAGTCAGTTTTCCTGCACACAAGAAAGCAAGTAGGGAAACAGAAGTCTGCTCCCACCCGGTGGGAGAAATTTCAAAGCTCCTACTAGGTGGGAGCAGACTTCTGTTTCCCTGCCCGCAACTCTTGCAGGTAGGGAAACCACGGTGGGCTCTCCAGGACATTGTGTGGGCTCTCCAGGACAGTGTGGCCTCCCTCTCCTATTTACAGTAATTTTGGCCCGGGGTGGGCTTCCCAAGGCCTATAAAGACTGAAGAGGAAGTTGTGCCCTCTTTTTTATGATTTAGACCCCAGGGGTTGGCTCCTCGGGGCCGATAACTAAGGAATGTGGCCCAGCTGCCATATCCTTTTTTTGGATCCCATGGGATTGCTGTGTTTTTTGCTGATATTTTTTTTGGGGCGTGCGGGAGGACCCTCTGGGTTCCCCGTGCATGCGGCCAAACCCCAGCATGCAGCCAACCCCACACCGTGAACAGGGTGGGATTGGTTGCAGGGGCTGACCAAAGGCTTTCCTTTGAAAGAATCCTTAGAAATTCACTGAAAAAACCAGAGGTTCCAGCGACGATATAGTTAGGAAATAGAATTTTTAAAAAATGCAGGCATTCTTGTGCCCCACATCAATCATTACATCTTCTATGACATCATTAATGTCACTGTAACATTTCCAATAAAATTATTGATGAGAAAACTGTGCATAGCAGGAGCGTGAGTTATAGTTACCTTAGTGCACGAGTTTGTTTTTTGAGATATGTATAACTATACCTACTGAATTTCTGTGGTTTTGTGTGTGTACAAATGTAACCTAAATATAATGTCCCTTTAACCTTTGATTTTTTTGGGGTGAATTTCTAAGGTTTTTCCTAATTCTATTTCCAAACTATGTCGTCCCTGTAATCTTTGTTTTTTCAGTGGATATATATATTGGCGGCCACCACTAGGTAGCTATACTTAGGTTTGCTTTTCCATAGACGGAGCATTTGTTGGTTTGCTAATAACTTTAGTTCCGTTTGATGAATCTTCAACAAACTTTTTTTTTAAAAGAAGTATTCACCTCAGCTCTATTCTAGAATGTTTCAGGGCGATATATCAAGCAGAGGGACAGAACAAAGGGAGGCCCCAAAACATAAAATCCCCATGCATTTTTCATAGACTTCTGTAAGACAGGTTTTAGCAAAAACTGCTGAATGGATTTACACTAAATTCAGCTTGAAGCTAGATGTTGGTCTGCAGACAGTGGTTTTTGTGATTTGGTGTAAATCCATTAAAAAGTTTTTTATAGATATTAAGGGTCAAAAATAATTGTATATATTCTGGCAGTTGGGCAAGTGAGATTCCCGTCGACTCCAGCAAGAGCACAAAATCAAAAGTGGAGCCCTGTGATTGGTCATGAGGCCCTTGAGTGGGCTGCCATGCTCTAGTGGGAGCAAGAGTCTCCCTAGAGTAAGTGCTCTGTTTGGATGGTTGTTGGAATTTTAGAAATGAAAGGGCTGTTTAATGTAAAATATTGGAGGTGTTGTGGAAATGAAGTAAAAAAACTATATAAGGGGACAGGAGCAAGGCATGCTGTTGCCCTAGATTTAGAGAAAATGTATCTACGAGATAAATACTGTGAAGGAAATCAATGTATATTGTTTTTTAATAATTTTATTGGATCTAACTCTCGCGGAATCTTGAATAGTAACAAGCATTTGCAATGCAATAGGTCTAGCATTTGTCAGAGTTAGAGCTATTGGAGTTGTAAATGACAATGTCTTTTATCTATGTGATTTGGTTAGGAGTGTAGTGGATGTATGAACAAAGACACAGCTGAAACACAGCCAAGAGGACTTAGAATGAGGAATTACCACTGGGACCTGAGAAGCAGCTGCAGCGCTGTCTTGAGGACTTAGAATGAGGAATTACCAAGAGAAGCAGGTATTAGCACTGATTAGAGGACTGAGAATGAGGATTTGCCACTGGGAACAGAGAAGCACCTGCAGCACTGTCTACAGGACTTAAAATGAGGAATTACCACCGGGACAAGAGAAGAAGCTATCAACACAGCCTAGAGGACTAAGAATAAGGGATTGCCACTGTGAACAGAGAAGCAACTGCAGCACTGGGTATAGGACTGAGAATGAGGAATTCCCTATGGGAACAGAAAAGCCGCTAGCAACACTGGCTAGAGGACTAAGAATGAGGAATTAGCACTGGGAACAGAGACGCAGCTGCAGCACTGCCTTGAGGACTAAGAATGAGGAATTACCACAGGGACCAGAGAAACAGCAGTAGAACTTTATTTATTTTATTTATTTGCATAGTTTTATATAGCGCTGGCTAGACCCGGAGGTATCAGAGCGCTTTACATGAGGATCAGCGAGTTACTGTCTAGAAGACTGAAAATAAGGAATTACCACAGGGACGAGAGATGCAGCTGCAGTACTGCCTAGAGGACTAAGAATGGGGAATTACCAAGAGGACCAAAGAAGTAGCTGCAACACTTTGTAGAGGACTTAGAATGAGGAATTACCAATGAGAAAAGAGAAGCAGCTAGCAGCGTGCCTAGAGTACTTAGCAAGAGGAATTACAACTGGGAACAGAAACAGCTGCAGCACTGCCTAGAGGACTTAGAATGAGGAAATACCTATGGGACCAGAGTAGCAGCTAGCAGTACTGCCTAGAGATTAAGAATGAGGAATTACCACCGGGACTAGAGAAGCATCTGCAGCACTGCCTAGAGGACCTAGAATGAGGAATTACAGACAGGACCAAAAAAGCAGCTAACAACACTGCTGAAAGTACTTAGAATGAGGAATTACCACTGGGAACAGACACAGCTGCAGCACTGCCTAGAGGAATTAGGATGAGGAATTACCTATGGGACCTGAGAAGCAGCTAGCCGCACTGCCAAGAGGACTCAAAATATGCAATTACTGACAGGACCAGAGTAGCAGCTAGCAGCACTACCTAAAGGACCTAGAATGGGGAATTACCACTGGAGTCAAAGAAGCAGCTAGCAGTACTGTCTAGAGGACTTAGAATGAGGAATTACCACTGTGCCCAGAGACACAGCTGCAGCACTGCATAGAGGACTAAGAATGAGGAATTACCACTGTGGCCAGAGAAGCAGCTGTAGCACTGCCTAGGGGATTTAGAATGTGGAATTACAGACTGGACTAGAGTAGCAGCTAGCAGCACTGCCCACAGGACTTAGAATGAGGAATTACCTCTGGGATCAGAGAAGCAGCTAGCAGCACTGTCTAGAGGAATTTGATGGAGGAATTTCCACTGTAACCAGAGACACAGCTGCAGCACTTCCTAGAGGATTTAGAATAAGGAATTACCAATGAGACCAGAAAAGCAACTAGCAGCATTGCCTAGACGAATCAGAATGGAGGAGTTTCCAATGGGGCCAGAGAAGCAGCTAGCAGCACTTTGTGGAGTACTAAGAATGGGAGAATTACTGATGCGATGAGAAAAGCAGCACTGCTTGGAGTACTTAGAATGAGGAATTACCACTGGGAACAGAGAAACAGGCACAGCATTGCCTAGAGGACTGAGAATGGGGGAGTTACTGACGGGACCAGAGAAGCAGCTATCAGCATTATTAACAGGACTAAGAGTGAGGAATTACCCTTGGGACCAGAGAAGCAGCTGTAGCACTGTCTAGAGGACCTAGAATGAGGAATTACCACTGTGACCAGAGAGACAGCTGCAGCACTGCCTAGAGGACTTAGAATGAGAAATTACTGACGGGACCAGAGTAGGAGCTAGCAGCACTGTCTAGAGGACTAAGAATGAGGAATTACCGCTGGAACCAGAGAAGCAGCTGTAGCACTGCCTAGAGGACTTAGAATGAGGAATTACCAATGGGACCAGAGAAGCAGCAAGCAGCATTGGCCAGAGGACTGTGAATGCGGAATCATCACTGGGACCAGAGAAGTAGCTATCAACACTGGCTAGAGGACTAAGAATGAAGAATTACTGACAGAACAAGAGAAGTAGCTAGCATCACTGCCTTGAGGACTAAGAATGAGAAATTACCACTGGGAACAGAGACGCTGCTGCAGAACTGCCAAATGACTAAGAAGGGGGAATTACCAATGGGAACAGAGACAGAGCTGCAGCACTGTCTTGAGGACTTAGAATGGAAGAATTACTGGCAGGACCAAAGAAGCAGCTGTAGCACAGTGTAGAGGACTTAGAATGAGGAATTACCACTGGGAACAGAGAAGCAGCTGAAGCACTGTCTAGAGGACTAAGAATGAGGAATTACCATTGGGACCAGAGAAGCAGCTAGCAGCAGTGGCTAGAGGACTAACAATGAGGAATCACCACTGAGAACAGAGATGCAGCTGCAGTACTGCCTAGAGGACCAAGAATGAGGAATTACCATTGGGACCAGAGAAGTTGCTAGAAACACTGTCTAGAGGACTAACAATTAGGAATTACCACTGGGAACAGAGATGCAGCTGCAGCACTGCCTTGAGGACTATGAAAGGGGATTACCACTAGGAACAGAGACACAACTGCCATATTTGTGACCAGATAAAGAACAAGATTTACAGCCCTGTTTACAGAAATGGAGCTCTGAGCGAGTAAACAGAATGATTGTTAAAAATGAAAGATTGGGTGAAAGGGAGCTAGCGAGGAAAGTAAAGTTTCTAACGTTCTAACTTTGTGACTATTCAACTCGATCTTCAGTGACCCAGACTCTAGATGTAGATCATAAGTGAAAGCTAAGTTGAGAAAGGGAGAACACACAAATAAATGGTGGGTGGGAGAGGAAAGCAGTAACACTGGTCAGCTGCTCACATTTGCAACATTTCCAGAAGACTAGACAGGCAATCGGAAAAAATAGTGGACAAAAAGAACTGAATTGGACAAAAGCAAATTTAGGCCTGTAACAGTGCCAGTCGCTATGGGAGGGAATGACAGAACCAAAGGAGGGACAAATGGGCACCATTTATCATTCAAAAGTAAGAAATTATGAAAGGCACCCAGAAAAACCAATGGCACGCGATGGGCCGGCTTGAAGCCCATGTACTGAATACAACATGCCTCGCAGAGCAATGCATGCGCCCTGCCTGGCTCAACCTAAAAAGGAGTTGATGAGTTCTCAATACACACTATTAGTAGGAATATATATTGTTGTCCTTGGTTTTGAGAGGAAGTGTGTAAGAGATAAGTTCTGTGATGATTAGAAGGTAAATTCTTTTTTTGTTTTCAAAGTTACGATCTTTGGAAACTCCTGCAGGATTGTTAAAAGTAGGCAAGAGTAGGTGATCTTTGAATGCACTCTGGTGAGCGCACTTTTTACTGTAGGAAGAAAATACTTACTGGAGATGGTGTTTATCAGAGTCTACTATTTATGCTCGTCGGCTTGTTAAAAGTTGTGAGTAGAGGTAAGGCTCTTCACACACCCTAGTATGCACACCCATAATCAAAGAAAGGGGTGTTTGTGAAGAGGACAGTCCCTGGATGCAGCATACTATGCACACCCATCATCCAAAAGAGGTCTCAGCAGAGAAGCCAGTCTCTCTTATCACACCCTACAATGCACACCCATCATCTGAGAAAGCGGTCTGGAAAGAGAGGGCAGTCCTTCCACACACACACTGCTAGGCACATCCGTTATCTGAGACAGAGATCTGAGAGTAGAGGCCTTTCTATCCATACAGCTTACTATGGTTGCCCGTCATCCAAGAAAGAGATCTGGAAACAGAGGCCTGTCACTCCCCAAACCTTACTATGCAAACCAATCATCTGAGAGAGAAGTCTGACAGAAAAGGGCAGTCCCTACCCACACACCCTACACACATTCGTCATCTGAGATATCTCAAAGGAGAGGCCTAGCCATGCACACACCTTACTATACTAAACTGTCATCTGGGAAAGAGGTCTGACAGGAGAGTCCAGTCCATGTACACACCCTAAAATGCACACACCGCCATCTGGGAGAGAGGTCTGAAAGAAGAGGATAGCCCATGTACATACCTAAATATGTACATCCGTCAACTGAGAGAGAGGTCTGACAGGAAACGGCAGTCTCTCACTACTACGCACACCTGCCATCTGAGAGAGAGGTCTTAGCAGATGCCAGTCTCTTTCCACACTCCCTACTATGCACACCCATCATCGGAGAAAGAGGTCTGCAATGAGAGGCCTGTCTCTCCCCACACCTTACTACAGTAACCTGTCATCTGAGAGAGAGATCTGACAGGAGAGGCCAGTCCATCTACACACCCTACTACATACACCCATTATCTGAGAAATAAGTCTGAAAGGAGAGGGCAGCCCCTTCCTACACACTACTATGCACACTTGTTATCCGAGACCGAGATCTGAAAGTAGAGGACAGTCTATCTAAACAATCTATTATGCATGCCCATCATCTGAAAGAAGGGTCTTACAGGAGAGGGCAGTACTTCCCCGCACACTACTATGCATACGTGTGATCCAAAAGAGAGCTATGAAAGGAGACGATAATCCCTACTCACTCCCTAGTATGCACAACTATTATCCAAGAGAGGGTTCTCAGTGGAGCAGTTAGTCTTTTCCATATACTACTATTGTCCAACAACTATGTTGGGATCCAACGAGAGAATCACAAGAGTAGCTTGCATGTTTCAGGGATTGAAGCTTGCCGCATGGGGTTTGTACGATCTTGCATGCATCTCACAAGACTCACATGGAAAATTACTGGGTCTGCCCCAAGGTATTTTACAATCCGGCAAGAGTCTCGTGAGATCATATGGGGAGAGGATAAAAAAAGGGGGACCAAGGCTCAACGAATAGTTACCATTCTTATTATGTGGTTGACGAAATGCTGTGATGTGATTGGGTGCAGAACCAGAGATAGCTCAGGTTGTTCTTGGTGCTTTGGAGGACAAGGAAGTCTGTTTGAGTTGGGGTCAGCAGAAGTGAATTTATTTTGAGCTGAAAGAGACTGGGGTCTTTATCTACATGTATTAAAGAACTCCAAGTTTAGGTAATTGATAATATATTTTATAAACATTGTTGTGAAGTGTCAGTAAGTGCACTAATGTTGGTAAACTTATTTTACAGCACATTTACAGGCTGAAAAGGGAAGGCGTATATCTCTTAATATAGCTTTTGAGAAGTTGACATTAGAATGTAGATAGATATCAGAAAGTATTGCACATTTAATAAAATAATTACGTGTTCCAACTGTATCTACGTGTAAGTAAAGGAGGCAGTGCTTGTCAAATTTGAAAGCAAAAGAATGGGAATGTGTTAATACAAGCCCAAGTGTTTTATGGACCTCACTGCACATATACTTTAGGCCTATGAGATGTTTCAGTGGCAATATTGCTATTTCTAGAGTGAAATACTCTGCTCAGTGTGAGCAAAGGTGTCTCAAGAGGAATGTGTTACTTTATAAACTTTTATGAAATCAGGTTTGATGGCATGTTGTAATTTATTTGTGAAAAAAAATATACTGGGTGAGGGTTTAGAATTTTTCTGGAGAATGGAACAACAAGTTAGTGGTACACTAGATCTAAATGTGTGATTGTGGGTGAAAGATGTAGAAAACTTTATAGAATATAGTGAAGAATGAATGTTATGATTTATTAACTAGTATATAACTTTTACATTATTGGATATTTTTTCTTTTTGTAGGGGGAAAATGGTAAACATGAGGTGTGAACAAGAAAAGTACCATGTGAGAAGATATATGGAGGAAAAAAGAAGTTGTGTTCACTTTTAAAAAAACAGGAAATAATTACTTTGAGGAAATTAAGGAAAAGAACTATTAATTGTAGAAGTGAAAGTGTGTGTATTGCACATGGGGACATCTGTGATCTCGCACAAGCTTGTGCTGTGTAGGTCTACTTGTCTCTTAGGAAATAATTATCTGCTTACATATTCAGTAAAAATTTGATTTTTTTAAGACAAGCAGAATTATTGTCTTTTTCAGCAGTGAGTACTTGAGCAGGCACAGTGTTTCTAAGTTGAAACGATGTAGAAGCACATGAGGAGCTCTGCAGTTCAGTGGCGTAAGCTAACTCTGACATAACTAGCCTCTGTAAACTAATTTTTTTAAACTGTACCTATGTGAAACTTTTCTGAGAGCTTTTTGCTAGCTGGCCTCAAAACAAACAAGCATTGGCATAGCCAATAGGTCTCGCCTTTGGGACCTTATGTGTTTATCCAGAGCTATTGGCTTTGTCAATGTCTTTAAGCTATGTTGTAGAGCAGTGTGGCTGCTTTGCAGCATGTTGAAAAGTTATAATAAAAAAGGGTTATAAGTATTTTTGTTACCTTTTAGATAAACAAGAAGACATTGTGTACAACAGAACGAGCCTTTAAAAAAAAGAATTAACATAAAAAATGTCTTCTAGTTTTTTGGTCCTTGCAATGCTGACAACTTGACGGTGGATGTTGGGAAATAGTATCTGAATTACAAAACAAGCAGTGGATGGATACTAGGGGAGAATCAACAGATGCCAGATACAAAGACAAACTGAGGTGTTTGGTATGCTGGTGTGGAGGTGATGCTTAGTTGATACCGAGTGGTACTGAAATGGTGCAGAGTGATGCTGAGGTGATGTGGAGTAATGCCATGGTGCTGAGTTATGCTGAGGTGGTGGTGCTGCATTGGTGCTCAGGTGGCGCTAAGCTGGTGCTCAGGTGGTGCTGAGTGATCCTGAGTTGGTGATGCTGCACTGATGCTGAAGTGGTGCTGAATTGCTGATGGGGTGGGGCTGTGCTGGTGCTGATGTGGGGCTACACTGGTCGTGGTACACTGATGCAAAGGTGGTCTTGTGCTAATGTTGAGGTGGTGCTGCACTGCTTGGAGTACTTAGAATGAGGAATTACCACTGGGAACAGAGATACAGGCACAGCATTGCCTAGAGGACTGAGAATGGGGGAGTTACGGACGGGACCAGAGAAGCAGCTATCAGCACTGTTAACAGGACTAAGAGTGAGGAATTACCCTTGGGACCAGAGAAGCAGCTGTAGCACTGTCTAGAGGACTTAGATGGTAATGTTGAGGTGGTGACCCAATTAATTATGTTGTGTTTTAAAGAACAGTGGTACGACATTGTGACAATTTTTGGTAAAAGTAAACATTTACACCAAGCCCCTCTACTGTTACATACACACACAAACACACACAAGCACAGGTGTGTACAGTCCATGTAGAGTGCGGAAATCCCTCATCTCTCTGCTTTGCGCACCATGCTGTGCTCTCTGGTAAACAAATGTTTGTGTTTGGAAAAAAACACATGCACAAACCTTGCATGAAAATGACATTCATGAAATGCGACGCAGATGAGTATTAGAGCTGCATTAGCCATGAAAGAGAGCGGGACAGATATTTATTTTCTCCGGTCTCATACAATAAGGATTTCTGATATAGAGGCAGCACCTGCATTGCCATACTGCATTCACAAGCCCTACAAAGATAGAACGTGTTGCATTATGCACTATTGCCCAATGTAGTTGTAGAAACACTTTCCACTTCACATTTCAGTCACTTCTGTATGTGAGCAAAGGGCATTGTTTCAGGTTTATTTTTTTTTTTTAAATAAACAGCTTTCATCTGATTAACCCTTTCGGTGCGCAGGACGGCTGGGAGCCATCCTGCGCCACGGTGGTCATGCTGACATAATTTCACCGAAACTGAAATGAGCCTTTAGGCTCATTTCAGTTTCACTTTCTACGTGCTCAGGAGGCTATTTCAGCCCCCTGAGCGCGTAGAAAGACAAGAGATGTATCATTGGAAAGGGGAGAATCTCCTCTTTCCAATGATACCCCTCCCCAGGGATCCACCCACTAGACACCAGGGTGGGGCAAGGGCCTTCGCTCCCCCATAAAAAAATTGGCAAAATTCAGTCTTTCTGCCCCCCCCGGGGGACAGAAAGTCCACTAAACACCAGGGTTTTTCTTTTTGAGCAATTGTTTTTAGGGTGGGGGCTGCCCAAAACGGCATTCCAATGACCCCACCCCCTGCCGCAATAACAGCCTTTCTGCCCCCTGTGGGGGGCAGATGGGGGCAGCAGCCCCCAATATACCCCCCTGGGGGAGCAGAAAGCCCACTAAACGCCAGGTATTTTTGGGGGTAATTTAATTAGGGTGGAGGCTGTCCAAAACGGGCATGCCAATGCCCCCACCCCCGGCCACAATTACAGCCTTTCTGCCCCCCGGGGGGGCAAAAAGTCCACTAGACGCCTGGGATTTTTTGGGGGGCAATTTGAATTAGGGTGGGGGCTGACCAAAGCGGGCATGCCAATGCCCCCACCCCCGCAATAATTACATTCTTTCTGCCTCCCCTGGGGAGCAGATGGGGCAGTAGCCCCAAATGTGCCCCCCTGGTGGGGCAGCAAACCAACTAGAAACCAGGGTTCTTTTGGGGCAATTTTAATGAGGGTGGGGGCTACCCAAAACGGGCATGCCAATGCCCCCACCCCTGCCAAAACTACTGCCTTTTACCCCCCCGGGAGGGCAGATTGGGCAGTGGCCCCTGATCTGCCCCCCGGGGGGCAGAAAGCCCACTACGCGCCAGCGATTACGCTGGCTTTTTTATGCATGGGGGTGGGGGCTGCCCATAATGGGCATAGCAATGCCCCCACCCCTACAAAAAATAGCCACAGTCTTTCTGCCCCCCATTGGAGGCATATCGGGGCAAACCCCCCCACCCCAGATTCCCCCCCAGGGCGGCAGAAAGCCCACTAGGCACCAACTTTTTTTAATAATGTGCCTACCTGTCGATTTTGGGCCCTAGCGTAGCTGGCACATAGGGAAACCTAGCAAACCTGTACATTTTTTAAAACTCGACACCAAGGAGAACCAGGATGGAGTGACTTTGTAAAAAAAAAAAAAAAAAAAAAACATATTTTCCTCACAGTTCTGGAAACTGCATGGATCCACAAAATTCCACCCACCCCGTCTTCCCCCAAGTCTTCCGAGAAAAATGATACCTCACTTGTGTGGGTAGGCCTAGTGCCCGCAACAGGAAACGGCTCAAAACACAACGTGAACACACCACATTTTCACAGTGAAAACTGACCCTTTTTTGCAAAGTGTCAAGCTGTAGATTTTGAACCCTAGCTCTGCCGGCAGCTAGGGAAACCTCAAAGTTTGTCTAAAAAAACACACTTTCTTCACATTTCTGTGGTGGAAAGTTCTGGAATCTTCTTGGATCCACAAAATTGCACCCATCCCGTGTTCCCCAAAGTCTTCTGAGAAAAATGGTATCTCACTTGTGTGGGTGGGTCAAGTACCCGCGACCGGCAAGGGCCCAAAACCTATTGAGGCGACATCAAAATTACCTATCACAAAACAACCTGGTTTTGCAAGGGGTTCCCATGAGTTTTTGGCCCCGGGGTCATCGGCCATCTAGGTACACCTACCAAACCCACACATTTCTGAAAAGTAGACACCCGGGGGAGTCCAGCAAGGTATGGCTTGCATGGGTCCCCCAACATTTCCCTACCCAGAATCCCATGCAAACCTCAAATTATGTTGAATTTTTTTTTTTCTCATATTTCAGTGTGAGAAATTTGTAGGATCACAGGGCTGACACAAATTTCCTACTACCCAGCGTTCCTCCAGGTCTCCCGATAAAAATGGTACCTCACATGTATGGTTAGGCATAGTGGCTGCAACAGGAAATATGCCAAATCATACTGTGGAGACTTCAAAATTACCTATAACAAAACTACCTAGTTTTGGGGAGGGGGGAACCTGGTTTTTTGGCCTCGGGCTCGTCGCCCTGGGGAGTCCAATGAGGTATGGATTGCGTGGATCCCCCAATGTTTCCCTACCCAGAATCCCCTGCAAACCTCACATTTAGCTGTAAAAAAACACATTTTCCACATATTTTTGCGTGGAATCACCGTGCCGTCACAAATGTCCTACCCCACAGCATTCTCCTTGGTGTCCCGAGTAAAATGATACCTCACTTGTGTGGGTGTCCAATTCCATAGTTTACAGGTGAACGCGTCAAAGCTTATAACACCCCCCATGAACCCTTTTAAATGGGGGAATAACAACCATCTTGGAAAATGCAGAATATAATGTTCTCTTAGGGATGTACCATTGGAATCTGCTCATTAGATATTCCAGGCCTGGGTCATGAAGAGCTTTATAGGTTATACAAAAGCCTTTAAAAGCAAGTTGTTTTTTTACTGAAACCCAATGAAGATTGGCTTTGGCTTGTGAGACTGAATAGAATTTTGGGATCTTTGGGAGGGGACAGATGGCTGCATTTTGTAAAAGCTGGAGTTTGTTTAATAATAGTTGTTGAATGCCAGGATATAAAGCATTGCAGTAATCAATTCTGGACATTACTAGGGCATATATTATTGTTTTTTGAAGCTCAAAAGGGATAAAGGGGAAGATTGTTCTCATAAGAAAGAAGCAAGTGGGGGTGACTTGATTGATTTGATTGGCAATCATTAGCTTCTCGTTAAAAATAAATCCCAAATTCTTAACCTTTCTGGCAGGGGAAGGGAGAGGGCCACAATTCTGCGGCCACCAGTTAGGGGGCCACTAGCAGATGTCATTTCCAAACAGAAGAACCTCGGTTTTGACAGAGTTGTTTGAGGCTGTTGTTTTCCATCAATCTGCCTATCTAGAGCATACAGTTGTTAAATAATTTTGCTACCTTAATGATGTCTCTTGAGATTGAGACTACGATCTGAGTATCATCCATGCAGGAAACTATAGAAAAGCCAAAGGAGTGGATCAGTTTTGCCAGTGGTGTAACATACATGTAGAATAGTGTAGAGCTTAATGAAGATCCTTGTGGAACTCTGCAGGAAAGAGGGAAGGGTTAGGAAAGGTTGTCTCCTAAGGAAACTGATTGTTCTCTGTTAGTAAAAAGAAAGAGCTTAATAGAGCCATGGTAGAATCCCTAATACCAGTGGTCTCCAAGTGATCTAACAGCACCTTCTGATTAACAGTGTTGAACGCAGCCGACAAATCCAAAAGGATATGCGCCACCTTTCCATCTTTATCTAATATCGCTCTGACTTCCTCGGTTGCTGATAAGTCAGATTCAGTGTGGTGATTACTTCTAAACCCATACTGTGGGAGGTCTAACAGATGATTATTATCCAGGAATGAGGAGAGTTCAATGTTCACAGCTTTTTCTATAATTTTAGCTGGCACGGGAAGATGGGAGATAGGACGATCGCTGCTCACTTCACATAAATTAAGGTAGGTTATAGGAAAACAAATGGTAAAACAGAAGCCTTTATCTATATTTTTGGAAAGTATCCTGAGCTAGCACACTATTGCAGAGCTCAGTGAGATGCAATGCCGCTGTCTCTGGGACAAGATGTAGGATTCTAGGAGGGCACAGTCTGTAGGAGCTCCCAACTTCTTTGAACCAATCAATTTAGTTACCGCCTCCCTCGTCAGAGGGGTAAAAGTGTTAAAAGTCTTAGTAATGGGGGGGGGGGGGGTGGCGATCATTTATAGGATAGCTTAGGTTAATTTTAGTATTGGAGGCACACCCAAGACAGACTTTTTTAACATTATATTAATAAAAATCGGCTAGTTTGTCACAAAAGGATTATGTTCAGCTGTGTTTTTATTACTGAAATTTAGAAGTGTGTTAAAGATTTTAAAGAGTTCTTTGGCATTGTTTTTGGCAGTTTACATTTTTTCTGTATAATAGTTAGATATCACAATTACAATCATGGCTTTGCAGTCTTTAATGAAATGTTTATATTTGTCTCTTTCACATGAACTATAATTTTCCTCCATTTTTGTTCCTATCTTCCTCAAATTTGTTTTTGATTTGTTTTTGTAATCTTAATTTAGGAGAATACCAACAGGCTAATAGTGTACTTTAATGATTTTTCTGGATCTTTGAAGGGGCCAGCTGATTCACCGCTGAATTTATCCAATTAGTATAATTTATTGTTGTTAGATACAAATTATTATCTAAAATGGGTTGGTCTCTAATAACATTTCATTCAATTTGTTTATATCAATTTTATGCCAAGCATGTATTTTGATGTGTCTGTTTCTTGCCCACTTTGCTTGCCTGCTGCCAGCCAGAAGGACGCCAACACACATCTCCCGAGTGGAAGGAGGAGGAGCCAGATCCCAGCTGACCCGAGCGCGCACCATAAAGGTGCTGGTCATCTCCCGTGGCACGCATTTGCGAGGGCAGAGCACGGGCCAAGGGCGGACACGTCTGAACCTGTCAGAGACTAGAGGAGGCCGGGATGGGCCCCCCTTTTTTGTTTTTCTGTTCTCTGCCCTTGGAGTTTTGGTATCTAGGCTACGATCAGGACCTATGAAAGTCTGCTGGGATGAACATCAGGAGGACCAGAGATTGGGTCTTGTATTTGGTGATCTAAGCAGGGAAGAGTTTCATCTTTTCATCTTCCCTGTGTGGTGGCCCTGTGTTTGACCTGTTGGCTACACCCCCTCTTGATGCCTTGTCTTGCAGTGGAAAGTCCTTTCCTTTTGTGGGATCTTCAATTTTTCATTTTTCCAATCAGACAGTTTGTCAGCTTGTCAGCTGGACCGCTAGGCGATTGTTGGATCTAGTTGGGTCATCCCTGTAGGGCTGCTGGGTTGTTTGAGTGTTGTTACAATGGGCAAACTTAGGCTAGTGGGACCCACCCCATAGGACCCTGTGATAACGGTGACCAATATGGACGCTTTCCTGCAGAGAGTTGTCGGGGTTCTGGAAAAGAAAATTGAACTGCCCACTCAGTGACTGTCTTGATCTCCTATTCCCCCTCCTCCCAGAATTCCTTTGCTCCCTTACAATCAGGGTCACCAGCACCGGCACAAGTTTTTTGTGCCGTTCTGACAGACGTGGCACAAGATCTGTCCGAGTTTGATCGTCTACGCCAATCCCACCCATACAGGATAGTGTTCAGTCACCAGCGCCTCGGGCAGTGTGTACAGTCCCTGGTGTGGGCCCTGGTGTGGGGATGGGAGCAGGGAGGGCAAAGAGGAAGTGCCCCTCGATGGGAGTGGGAGGGGTTGGGGGGGGGGCATGCAAAGCACCGGAAGAGCTTCGGTCCACATCCTAATTCCTCAGTGTCCCTTACAGAGCCCAGTACGGACAGGACTCTCTTGCTCGATATGTTTAAGGTAGCCTTGCTATCAGCATTGGATTCTAAACTAGACCCAATTCTACATCGTTTATCTGTGATTGAAAATAACTTGACTAAATTGACTGCTTTACTGCAGGGGGACCATATAGAGGGACCATACAAAACCGCCCATATGTCTCCCAACTCCAAGGGTCATGAGTAACAGTTCCTGTGGAAATGTTTTGTAGCCTGGTCCCAGGCCTTCACCTAGGTCTGCGTTATGCAGCGAACCAGTCATCCAGTGTCTAAAGTCTGCTCTGCTACAGCCGTACCAGCTTTGAACAGTATAGGCCATAGGCACGTACAGTTAATCTCATGGTGGGGGGGTACTTCGTATTTAGAGCATCATCAGATTCAAGGCCCCAAAGCAGGCGGTTTAAACAGCTTTCCGGATGAAAGGCGGGGAGGGATGTTTCGAGGGGTACCTAGCAATCTTACCCCAGAGTTTGTGTACTGTCCACCTGCCACCAGAGTCGACCCCGCTTGTAGTGGTTTTATCCAATGTTCCTCGACTTAACCCGGGTACCAAGGAAGATTTTGATTAATTGAAGAATAAGGTAGTGCACGGTTAAATATCAACATAGCCCCAGAACCGAGGGTGGAAAATCAGATCATCATGGTGTGCAGGTAATCCTGGGTGGGCAGTGCCAAGAAAGTCTGGCTAAGGATCGTGTCATTATCAATTTTAACAGTCCTCTTATGGTAAACAGTATTTTATGTTCAGTTGTCCATCTCAACTATAGGAGTCGGAACTCTGCCATTGTGGCACTCCTGCTGTGCTATTTTTATAGGCCCTTGAACCATCCACTGCCCCCATTTGGAAACATTCAGGGGCGGCCTCAAGATGCGAGTTATATGAATCAGCATGAGGCAGTGATGGGCGTAAGCTTGTCAAACAGGTTTATACCCCTGAGCTCATTAGAATGTTGTGATTGACTGTGTGTTGACCCACAGGATCCAGATGTTCTCCCTCCACAGGGGGTGGCACGGACATTGGGCCCGGGTTCTCAAGATTTTATGGGGTTTAAGTATATTTCCTGGAATACTGCAGGGCTTGCAAGTAAGATTGATGACCCGACTAGCTGCTCTTTTTTTAAACATATTTTTATTGCCATTTTCCATATCGCTTTGGAGTACATGCAAACCTTTTTCATCTTTTATACACATTGTTTTGGATATATACAATATAATCAGCTATTTTTTTATAGTCCTGATTGGCTGGTCTATGTTAAAGGTTTTGATGTGATATTCCTCCAGGAAACATGGGCTCTCGAGAACAGATTCTATTTTGAAGGATATCAATTTTTTTTAGTTCCAGCTACCCCCTCCTTGCTAGAAAAGCCAAGGGGCCTGGTAACTTTTGTTTCATTAGCAGTTTGAGACAGTTCTGCTACATTGCCCAACACCTCCTCCACTTTGCGTGCAATGTCATTATCTAGCGGGACGAGTAAGCTCCTGCTCAAACTTTTATAATGCGGGAGTCGCCCAAATGGAAGTATGTAACATTACACGACTGGGTTCTTTATTGAGGGATATTACCTTGAGTGGGCAGGATTATTCCAATGTACTTACAGCAGGTGGCTTTAATATTCACATGTGCGGGGGACATCTGGCACGGGGGTGAAAGACATGGCTTGTGCGTGCCACGCAGGTTTGCACATGGAACATACCCCCCAGGGCTCCACCCTTAATGCTATTTTACATGACTTTGACTTAACATCGGCAATGAACAAGCTGCCTCCGGAGAAAACTGATACTGTATCCACTTTTACCGGGAGAGGGTGTGAGACTTTTATTGATTTCATCTTTGTCTCTATACCATTTTATTTTTATATTATGGACTTTTAAATTAAGGCATGTACACACATTGATCATAATCCTGTGTGTGTCTCAACAGGATGGCTGTGGGTGATCAAGCAAATTAAGGAGGGTCTGGGGGTTCCCCTAAAAGCTGTGGTAGTGGGGAGGAGACTGAAGTCGGGTCAAATTGTTCCGGACCAGCTCCATGAGTCCCTTTTAACCCAGTGCAACAGGGAGTTTGCTATCTGTTTAGACAGTGCGGCCAATCCACTGGATAATATGGAGGCCTTTGGAAGTATGTCTGGTGCTATAGTGAATCTACTGCGGGCTCCGGGTAGGTGTTTATCACATTTAGGACCAAAATGGTTTGATTTCGAGTGCTTCTGTGTCTCTAGGAAATTGAAAGAGGCCTTGGGAGTGACACCTCGTGCCCCTCTGGTTGTTAGGAGCCTTCGAAGAGCCTATAAGGGTGCCCTGGCAAAGCGTAAGTCTGCCATGAAAGAGGAGGCCCAGCCAGAACTGGTAGAGGCCAGTACCTTGGGCAACAGTTCCAAGTTCTGGAGCATCATTAACAGCCCCTTTTTAGCAGGCGACATTGGCAACTTAATGGCGAAACGCCGGGGATCGGGTCCAAGTAGGTGGTGAAGCGGAGCAGGACTCTTGACGAAGGTTTGACTACAGAGCTACTCCATTAGCCCTTCCATCCCCTGAGAAACAACTACCATTCGAAGTCCGGATGGATGTACAACGCAGGACAGATTAATTAATCAGTCTTCTACACAAGGAGTAGCTACTCTACCCTTGTCTAAAAAAACAGAATAGGGTATTCCCCCATCTGAATCCCAGGGTGGCCTCATTTGCCCTGAAGAAAGTCCTGGACCTTTATGGCCGCTGTGGACTGAAACATGTTGGCACTAGGGTCATAGGACCATAATACTCCTATATATACCCCTACTCTTATTATTTTTAATCAACCCAGACAGACCCAAAAATAAAGGGAAACTGGGGATCTGCCTGAGGTTTTTTATCTTATAGCCTCCCTGGTCTGCAACTTCTTCAAAGCGCTCCCAACACTGTGGTCGAGCCCACCCCGACTTTTAGGCGTCGGGGTGACCCGATGATGAAGCATGACACCACTAGGGTGTGTGAGGGTACCTTAATCAAAAGGAATTGCTTCCTTGCTCACCTAGTGGTGAAGTTATAAGTTCCCCTGTTCATCATAACATTCCATTTAGACGGAACATTAATGACCATTGTATGGTTAGTTGGAGTAAAATTATTTGTGAAACTATTTATACTGGGAGGTGTTACTCTGACCTATATCCTCTCTACCCTTTGGGCATGAGAAGTCACTTTTCTCAACAGCCTTTGTATACACAACTTAATGGACACCCATATCTTAGAGAATGATTGAGTTAGCCATTTTTAGGGCATGTTCTAGTCTGACCTAAGCTCCAGGTAAGGGTGGGAAAGTGTGGAAGGTAAATCCGAGGTCGTATTTATAGGCAAGAGGTAAGAGCCGGCTTCATGGCATTTTCCAAAAACAAGGCTCCAGGCCCGATGGGATTCCGCCAGACCTTTACACTGAGAATGTGGAAACTTGGGTGCCTGTACCTATAGCAATCATAAATGTGTTGGTTCAGGTCGGCCGCCCAGACTCATGGGCCCTATCGAACATTGTCCCTGTTTTTAAAGAGGGTGATCTGGATAGCACTCATTGCAATAGACCCATCTACCTCTTGGATTCTGTGGTTAAGGTGGTGGGCCATATGGTTTTAGAAAGACTTGAAACCTGGGTGGAAGAAAACAATATCCTAGCTGAGGTACAATATGGATCCCGCCCAGGTCGTTCTACAGTGGATAAATGCTTAAACCTATATATGGTTTTGAATAAGTACACTGTGGCTCATACCGGTTCTATCCACCTAGCATTCATTGATCTGTCCTCAGCGTTTGATCATGTTGATAGATCAAAGCTTTGGCAGATGATGCTTTCTGTTGGTATTGACAGGGACAATGTTTTGTTTTTAAGGGACCTTCACAGAGACACACAAGCAATTGTCCGTTACTCAAAAGAATTTAAAGTAACCCGCAAGTTTGCGATTAGGAGAGGGGTGCGCCAGGGGTGTATCTTAGCTCCATTCCTTTTTAATTTGTACATTAACTCCCTGGAGAAGGTCCTTTTCAATTTAAAAGCTGATTGCCACCAGGTTGGTAAGCATAGTCTGCCGGTCCTTCTGTAAAAAGAACAACTGATGGACACAAAATGCAGAACAATGTCATACATTCACCCCAGTACAGAGATCTGGGCCTAAATCCATAGTTGTTTTGCTCACCATGCCATTCCAGTTTGGACCCAGCCATATGCAAATCAGTCTTGACCCTGCGCCCCAATGGGAACAGTCCAGCCTGAACTGCCAGGCCAGCTCCTCCCTGGACCGGAAACAAGCATCCTAGTACCGGTTTCGGGCTTTCAGCCCTCATCAGCCAGGATAGCTTGACTCCAGTGGCATGGAGAGCACGGAACCCACATCTGGGCATACCCGTCCCACTCGGGGTGACAAATGCAAAAAGAACAATTGATGGACAGAATGCAGAACAATGTCATACATTCAACCCAGTACAGAGATCTGGGCCTAAATCCATCGTTTTTTTGCTCACCATGACATTCCAGTTTGGACCCAGCCATATGCAAATCAGTCTTGACCCTGCACCCAATGGGAACAGTCCAGCCAGAACTGCCAGGCCAAGTCCTCCCTGAACTGGAAACAAGCATCCTAGGAGTGGTTTCGGGCTTCCAGCCCTCATCAGCCAGGATAACTTGACTCCAGTGGCATGGAGAGCATGGGACCCACGTCCGGGCATACCCGTCCCAATCGGGGTGACAAATGCAAAAAGAACAATTGGTGGACTGAATGCAGAACAATGTCATACATTTACCCCAGTACAGAGATCTGGGCCTAAAACTATCGTTTTTTTTGCTCACCATGCCATTCCAGTTTGGACCCAGCCATATGCAAATCAGTCTTGACCCTGCGCCCCAATGGGAACAGTCCAGCCCGAACTGCCAGGCCAGGTCCTCCCTGGACTGCAAACAAGCATCCTAGGACCGGTTTCGCGCTTTCAGCCCTCATCAGCCAGGATAGCTTGACTCCAGTGGCATGGAGAGTACGGGACCCACGTCTGGGCATACCCGTCCCACTCGGGGTGACAAATGCAAAAACAACAGTGGATGGACAGAATGCAGAACAATGTCATACATTCACACCAGTACAGAGGTCTGGGCCTAAATCCATCGTTTTTTTGCTCATCATGCTATTCCAGTTTGGACCTAGCCATATGCAAATCAGTCCTGACCCTGATGATGTACCTAAGCCAGCAAGCAAACGCCAAAAACAAAAAAACTGTTTTCGCGTGCTTCGTAGATTATTTAGCCGCCTTTGATGGGGTGCCTCGATACAAGCTCTGGGCTAAACTACGCGGTTCCATGATGGAATATCGTTAACATAAATATCGTCATAAATAAATATCGTCACTAAAATATCGCTTACATTAATATCGTCATCCTATACTTAAACAAGGATTCACACAAATATCGATTTTTTTTTATCGACAACCCTAATATCGTTCACACTAATATCGACAACATAAATATCGACTTCTACATGATCGACTTTATTTTAAATAACATGACCTTAGACATATATATCGACTACACTAACATCGACGACCTATCTGCTTATAGAAATATACAAAAAATATCGTCTTTTTATTACCAACTCGATATGCACTATTCTTTTATTTTACACACTTTTTTTTAACTATTTAACTTTACAAAACTATTCACACATATAATTATTTAACGGTTTTCTAATTCTAAATAACGTTCTCGACCAATGATTTTGAAATTTCACTAATTGAACCAATCAAAAGCTACCATTAATTAACTCACTAATATAAAAACAATTATACACTTCACGTAATTTACCATTTTTGGGCCAAACTTGGAGAAAAACAGTTACCTTGCTGAGAGAAGAAAATACAAACCTACGACTACAACTACAAAACGTCATACTACACTTGAAGTAAGTAAAATCCCATTGCTTTTTTCATTCGAACTTAGCATAAAGTAGATAAACTCCCTAAATTAAAAAGTGTTCTTCTTTAGAGTGAAAAAAGAACATGTTGAACTTATCAACAACGACCAGAAACTTACATGTAAAAACATTTATTAACTACCTTATCCATGTCTACTTAGATAGCTGACAAAAATTATTTAAACTTGCTAAGTAAATGTACAATTTACTTCATATATTAACAACTACTATCATCCAAATACTATAAGTAACACAATGATTAGAAAAAAAAAATGAATGCTGCACTAGGTTGCTGTCCAGTAGCACAGGCGCAAAGGAGGATAGTTCAGTTAATCCATGAATGTATAGGCAGCATACGTGGCAACTGCTTCCAACAAAAAATCGTTTGCAGGGCCACTAAAAGTCTCAGCCATCCAATTAATTAAAGAAAAGGAACATACGTGTTCTTCAACCATCGGAGCCTCTAGCACAATCAGAGGGCAACCGGAATGTTCCTCTAAATAGCTCATAGCCAAGAAGTCGTAGGCAGCCGTTGATATGTCCCAATTACCCAGGATACCATGCGCCGCACCACAAGCCATAATCCGGACACCAGAACAGGCCAACTCGTGAGACACTAAGGGCCTCATCAGTCGATCGAAATCCGGCACCGGAGACACCGTGTTGGTCAAGCACAAATCCAGAGGCCATTCAAAGGGACAATCCAGGCAGTGAAATACAGGTTGCACGCAGGTGAAGTAGGAATACCTGAAGGATAATCCATATGCCAGGCTTAAAGTCGCCAATGGCAGAGTACCATAAAAGTCAAGCATCCTATCACGAAGAAGATGCAGACGTGACAGGTGCTCGTGTGGCACAGAAACAGCAGCCATTCCGTAGTATGAAAAGTAAAAGCAGCACACCTGCCACCAGCGCCAGAAGCAGCGGAACACCTCCAAAGATGCTCGAGAAAATCGAATGAAAAAATGCCGGAATCACACCAAAAATAGTTTGGAAAGAGGTCACGAGGCCTGAGCCTACAAGTTTAAAAAAATGAGCCAGGCCGGTCGTGGACGAGGAATTGAAAATAGTTAGGATCAAAGCTCCGAAATGTAGGGGGAGGTCAGTATTCAAAACCGCCTGTACCTCAGTGCGCGTATTAGCAACGTGAAGGACAAATGTTTCATGAGAGGAAGTCAATGACACCTCTTTTTGGAACAATACAGCTCTTATTCTGCTCAACTTGTTGAACTCTGCTTTCAAGGTTGGAATCGAAGGCCAGATGGAAACATCCAGCCGCCCGTGCGGGGGTGAAAAGAGAACATTATTGCAGGAGACAACCCTCTCCGATACAGTTACTATATATGGGATTCCCACTAACATCCCGCAGCAAGCTTCATTATTCAAAATTAAATAACTACTGTTTGCAAGCAGCCTCAAAGAAGGCGTAATCACAGGCACTGGGACACCTCGTAGGACGCAGGCCAAAATCGGGGCTTGTACATTGCATGCACCGTGTAATTGAATGTGCCTACATACCAAGGAATGATCTGGTGTCGTGGTACATTCCTCACCCTTCAGATAAACCTCAGTTCCGTCCCTAGTACATCTATACGTAAAGGGGAGGGACCAAACCTCATGTATGAAAGCGGTGCCCAGCTGTTCATATCTACCCAGAGCATAATGTTTCATACAAGACGTAAACTTAAGAAGTGCGAACGGTAGAGTTATCAACCCGTATATAAGCCACGTGACTGAATTGATTTCCGCCACAGAGAAAGGTAACGGTTCTAATTTTTCAATATGTAATAATGAATATTTAGCATCTTTCATGGACATAAATAGCTGCTTATCAGTAATGTTAAAAGGAATGAATAACGATGTAGTGCTCAAATAGTCCCAAGGGACCCTCCCTGCCTTTAACGTCTGCAATGTCCATTCAAACTGCATAACAGAACGCAACTGGTTTTGACCATTATATAACACAGACATATCATCATGCACAATATCAACAACTGACGAAACAATATTATCTAATGTATAAATTCTGGAAGAGAGAGTGCTAATGCTGTTATCTATAACGGCTAAAACCTTTTCCATGTTTGCTTGGTCAATAGCTCTCAATCTTGAAGCCGCCTCAATTTGCGAAAATTTCCACACTTCGTTGTAAATAGCATACGCCCACCTTTTGGTTCTGCCACCCACAGGACCTTTAACAAAAGAATTCAAATCTATTTTGTCATGTAACTTCGAAAAATGAACTTTGACAGATGCTAAGGTGGAATGTCGCAGCCAGGATTGACATAACTTTCCCACAGAATATGTAGTTACAGTATGTGACGACTCAAACCGAGGGTCTACGCGTTCCAGAGGACTAAATACCCTTTTGATCAAAAATAAATTGTAAACTCAGGGAAAGTTCTGGATAGTAAACCATAATAAATTACTATTCTAACTCCAATCCAACATAAGTCAGGGAAAGTGCTGGATAGTAAACCATAATAAATTACTATTCTAACTCCAAACATAACATAACTCAGGGAAAGTGCTGGATAGTAAACCATAATAAATTACTAATCTAACTCCAATCCAACATAAGTCAGGGAAAGTTCTGGATAGTAAACCATAATAAATTACTATTCTAACTCCAATCCAACATAAGTCAGGGAAAGTGCTGGATAGTAAACCATAATAAATTACTATTCTAACTCCAAACATAACATAAGTCAGTGAAAGTGCTGGATAGTAAACCATAATAAATTACTATTCTAACTCCAATCCAACATAAGTCAGGGAAACTGCTGGATAGTAAACCATAATAAATTACTATTCTAACTCCAATCCAACATAAGTCAGGGAAAGTGCTGGATAGTAAACCATAATAAATTACTATTCTAACTCCAAACATAACATAAGTCAGGGAAAGTGCTGGATAGTAAACCATAATAAATTACTATTCTAACTCCAATCCAACATAAGTCAGGGAAAGTGCTGGATAGTAAACCATAATAAATTACTATTCTAACTCCAATCCAACATAAGTCAGGGAAAGTGCTGGATAGTAAACCATAATAAATTACTATTCTAACTCCAAACATAACATAAGTCAGGGAAAGTGCTGGATAGTAAGCCATAACATAAGCCAGGGAGAGTGCTGGATAGTAAACCATAATAAATGACTATTCTAACTCCAATCCAACATAAGTCGTGGAAACTGCTGGATAGTAAACCATAATAAATTACTATTCTAACTCCAAACATAACATAACTCAGGGAAAGTGCTGGATAGTAAACCCTAACAAATTACTATTCTAACTCCAATCCAACATAAGTCAGGGAAAGTGCTGTCTAGTAAACCATAATAAATTACTATTCTAACTCCAAACATAACATAACTCAGGGAAAGTGCTGGATAGTAAACCATAATAAATTACTATTCTAACTCCAATCCAACATAAGTCAGGGAAAGTGCTGGATAGTAAACCATAATAAATTACTATTCTAACTCCAATCCAACATAAGTCAGGGAAAGTGCTGGATAGTAAACCATAATAAATTACTATTCTAACTCCAAACATAACATAACTCAGGGAAAGTGCTAGATAGTAAACTATAATAAATTACTATTCTAACTCCAATCCAACATAAGTCAGGAAATGTGCAGGTTAGTAAACAAAATAAATTTTTCTATCTAAATTATTTTTTAGACCCTATTCCCCTATAATACCAAAATAACGCTTCTTCAATATTAATTTAATATTTTTTATTAATATTAAAAAATAGATTTTGTGTAAAAATTTTAATTTCGATGTTAAATTTTGATTTCATGATACATTTCTAATTTATTAATATTTTATGCAATTTTTAAAGACTACATTTTTAAATTACTACCCACCCTAATCCCCTATAATACCAAAAACCCGCTCCTAAAATTTTTATTTGAAATTTTTAAATTTAATTACAAATTTAAATTCGTAAACAATTAGAAATTTAAAATTAAATTTTAAATTTCTTAATTATTTTCAAATTTGTTTATATTTTATAATAATTTACTATTCTAACTCCAATCCAACATAAGTCAGGAAATGTGCAGGTTAGTAAACAATATAAATTTTTCTATCTAAATTATTTTTTAGACCCTATTCCCCTATAATACCAAAATAACGCTTCTTCAATATTAATGTAATATTTTTTATTAATATTAAAATATAAATTTCGTGTAAAATTTTAAATTTCGAGGTTAAAATTTGATTTCATTATAAATTTCTAATTTATTAATATTTTATACAATTTTTAAACACTACATTTTTAAATTACTACCCACCCTAATCCCCTATAATACCAAAAACCCGCTCCTAAAATTTTTATTTGAAATTATAAAATTTAATTACAAATTTAATTTCGTGAAGAATTCGAAATTTCAATTTAAAATTTGGATTTCTTAAATATTTTCTAATTTGTTTATATTTTATAAATTTTTTAAAAACCAAATTTTAAATTACTACCCACCCTTATCCCCTATAATACCAATAACCCGCTACTAAAATTTTAACAATTCTTTTGTAGAAAATATTTTTTAACACATATTATTACTAGTAGGAGTTTTGTAAGTTTTTTAAAAACATAATACATATTTTTTTATAAATTTTATAACAACTTATATTTTTCTGTCGATATTATATGAAACGACATTTTCTTCAACGATATTCTGTTCATCGATATTTTTTTATGACGATATTTTTGTCATTCTCACGAAACGATATTTTTAAAAAAGATATTTTCTATAACGATATTTTTCACAGTCGATATTCTTACCACGATATTAATGCTAGTCGATATTTTCCCGTCGATATTCTATCTTTATACCAAACTACGCAACTGGCAAATCCCAGTAGGTCTCCTTAATGCCATTATTTTGCTGTACAGTGATACTTAGATTAAAGTAAAACTAGCAGATAACACCACAACGAAGAAGTGCCTCACAAATCGTGGACTAAAACAGGGATGCGTACTTGCACCTACATTGTTCAACCTATATACCGCCGATCTGGGAAAGAAGCTCCACAATGCCAGTCTTGTAATCCCTAAAATCGGAGCCAATAAACTTTAAACACTACAATATGCAGATGATTTAATGGTGATGGATCACACGAAATTCGGGATACAAAGGGGTCTAAATGCCCTCAAAAATTACAACGAAAGAAATTAATTAATAATTAATGCTCAAAAGACCAAAGTAGTCATTTTCGGTCACTGTCCAAAAAAAGCATTACTGAAATGGCATGTGGGCAAAAAGATTATTTTGGTCGCGAATGCCTATAACTACCTTGGGTGCTGGCTAAGCGAAACGGGTAAAGCAACGCTACACCTGCAAAAAATGAAGGCCAAATCACAGTCAACAACTTATGCCCTATGCAAACTACACGAGCTAATGCGAAGCCCAACGACAGTCCCCATCAGAAAAGTATTACAAGCTAAAATCAGGGCAATTGCAGGGTATGCACAGCAGGCATTCCCGGGTAAAATGGAATCAATGTTAGAACAAGCATTGGCATAGCCAATAGGTCGCGCCTTTGGGACCTTATAAGCGTTTAGCCATGCAATACTTGATGTTGTTGCACCATGGAAATTGTGCTGGATAACTAAACACTTATAAGGTCCGAAAGGCGAGACCTATTGGCTATACCAATACTTGTTATAGCACAGTGTTCTCCAATTACGTGTCTTCTTAGCCCTTTAAATTGTGAACATGAGGTCTGCGATTGAGGATTATACCAATGGAGGGTCTCTGCGTTGGATGAATGGTGTTGGACGTTTAATCTACCCCTGGCCCGAGTAAATGTGAGATGTTGCGTTCATAAGGCGAGGGGTTATTCTAAGAGGTTTTCTTGGACGTTCATCTTGTGACCCGTCAAACTATCGCTGCGGGGTGCTCAGCGGGGGCTAGTGGTGGCGATACGACCCTCCACAGACCAACTATGGTAGGGTTCTACGTTTCAAGAGGTCATTTGGTTCCTTTCTGAAAAACCTACATGGCTTCCTATCAACGCCTTCATGCTAGTGCGGAGTGCTACAGCAAGGAAGGAAATACCGCCCTCGTTGTTGTGTGAATTGTAAAATACTGCATTAATGAGAGTTGAGAATGACCTGCAGGTCTCTGGGTCCCGGTGCCACTGCACTTGCTGCACCAATGGTAGCCACGCCTTTGCCTTCTTGCAGTGTTTGTGACTCTTCAATTTCTAATCTGGGGTGTTTTGTTTATGATCTTGGTTCTAGAGAAGCAAAACGGCAGCAAGCATGTCTGCCCGTCTGAAAATACTCAAACCAGAAAGCATTTCAACCCTACACACTTTTTGCGACTTCCTGGTTTCTTGTTCTTTCGAAAGAGGTAGCAAACTGAGTACAATGCTAAGAAGCGCTGACACCTGGGTGGCGGTTTTCCTGGAAGAAGCTAGTCATGAAAGTCAGTCACCGCCAACCCCGTCTTCCAGCTCACCGTGCTTGGGAATTTTCAGTTTCATCACTGGAGGGGCAGTGAGCCAGAAGCACACGCGTGTGCACCAATCATGACTTAGGAATGTATAACTGTGCAAAAACACTCGTGTGCGTGTCACGAGAGCCGAGCGGCCGGAGGTGAAACAAAACGGACCGGTTTCACGATCAAAGGAGTGACTGTGGCGCTACAACGGATCAAAGCGGTGACTAGGACCACGAAACCACGTTGCAACAGTCGATGACAAACTGATTCACTAAATGTCAAGCTGAGTCAGGACAAGGATTGCAGCCGTTCGTAAAACCATTAGTTCTTAACTAGGTAGCAAAAGTGAATTGCATAAAATGCACTATTTCACCACATAAAATTGGCGGCAGCTGGAAAACAGCCCTCGGTGCATACGGCGATACTGATATCATTCAAAATGACACTGCCAGTTAGAAACAATGGACATTCCTGAAATACGACAACATGAGAACACGAAGCCCACATACACTAACCTTACGTGCTGCCCGGCATAAAAAAGTGCTTCACTACCTCGTAAGGCAGCACGAAGTGCTTAATTTGAGCCGGAGGTTATAAGTGGAGCTTACCGGAACTCATTTTTGAGGACTGGAACTTATTTGTTATTATCCTATTGTGGCCCATAGCAAGAGAGAAGAAGGCAGAAAAGGGAGAAGAGAGAATGAAGGATGAAAAGCGGCGGGCAGCAGTGCAAATGGAGTAAGAAGGGAAAACAAGCACGCGCGCCTCACGCTGAAAGTTAAAAAAACAAGCAGCGTGAATTCTCTAAAGTGGATGCAAGTGTGAAGGCAGTGGGAAGCCTTGGCCCAGGGAACTTATTGGGACAATAAAGTCAAATGGAGCCAAATCATTTTTATCATGATTTCCATTTTGATAAAAACACCAAACAGAAAACAAGCCGGTAGCCAATACTTGAAAGGTAAGAATGTATGAATTTTTGAAATAAATGTTCTAAAATAATCATATTCGTCAAGATACGGAGACAGTGGTTTAAAAATTAAGACAAAATCTACAGCTGCAAAATACGACTATACCTAGACACAAATACTGTCCTGGGAAGCGCTGGCTGCCCGCGAGTGGTGCGCACGTGAGAGAGAGGGGGAGCAGGAAGTGAGCCCGGGAGTCTGCTCATTTTCAAACACTGCACTCGTGCTTGCGGTGCGCCGCTGCCCGCAAGGTGGATGCCGCCACAAGCACGAGTGTGTGCTTGAAAATGAGCAGAGCGACGGCGAAAGGCCCTCCTATGCAGCGCATGCACACTGCGTAAGCGAGACCTAAGAAGCACAATGCCAGGCATATAAACGTATTTTTAAGTTGCCAAATAATAACCCGCAACAGCCTGATTCGCTTGGAATTTGGTCTGAAGCAACAGAACAAAGAATGTTTGGGAATGCATGCAAAATACTACTATCAGGTACGCACAGCATCAGCCGGAAGCCTGAAGAGCATGCTGAAACCGATATACAGGGGGGCCGACTAACCCATGGCAATGTTACATGGAGGAAGCAGTGGAAAAGCTGGGCTTAGCAATACAAAATTGGGATCAAGGAGTAACAAATTATCTGGCCATTAAAAACTCAATTAACACACAATGCTCCCAATTGTCACGCAAAAATGATTTAGCAGACTACGCAACAGGAGGAGGACAACTTGGGCTGATCACAGCATAAGCAGGGCATAAACTCCAGCCCTACCTTAGTCGAGCACTGGGAAGGAAAGCACTAAAAAGCATTCTATGGGCCAGACTAGTGCCCCTTCCAACTAAAGAACTAAACCCAGGGTGGAAGTCCCAAGAATTTAAAATCAGATGTAGAATCTGCAACTTTAAATCTGAATCTTTGCTACATTTGATTTGTTGTTGCCCCGGTGTGCTATAGCACCGTCAGAAGCTTTTAAAACAAATATGGCTACGTAACGGGGTTCGGACAGTGAAAGAAGCAGTTTTGGTTTTATTGTTCTGCACCCTAATGTCAGACTTGGCCAGATTTGGGAGATATATGGCCGAGCTGCATCCTAGGCTTATTGAAGAAGAGTGTTCTGGCACTACAGAAGGCGATTCTATCTGCTAAAAAGTCAGTCTCCAGCAATTAGTTTGTGAAGACGCTTGCTTAAATGCTAACTTTAGCAGACATATGAACTTTGTCACAAAGTTGAACTGGTAACTTTTCACCCTTCTTAAAGGAACATTCTTTATTTTAGTGGAACAAGATAATGTCACAAGTGAACTCATTTTGTATAATTTTTTTTAAACAATTGTAATCCAATTATTTCTTTTAAACACATTATTAACGTATGTAAGTCATATTGCAAATGGTTTTAACCCCTTCAGCGCGGCGCGGATTACTGCGCCGTGCTGAAGGTTCGTTGCGCGGGCGGGGCCGTGACGGAGCGGTTCCGTCAACCGCACAGCGCGACCGATGCGCATGACGGAACCGCTCCGTCATGCACATCGAAAGGGTTAAGTAACTGTTTCATTCACAGATGATGCTGTCCTCATGGCTAGGGCAGCCAGGGGCCTACAACATTTGTTGAATTCTTTTGTACATTTTATGGAGGACCTGGACCTGTTGGTTAACCACAGTAAATAGCTTGTAAGGCAGGTGGGACCTCATACAGCTAAGCCCTATATTTTTAAGGTAGGAACTACAACTATCCCTAAGACAAATGTTTTTTCATATCTGGGAGTAGTGTTTGGTGATGCCTTGAGCTGGTGCCTCTTGATTAGTTGAATAAATTGGGACCTGGCTAGAGCAACTGCCGCCGTTTTTAACTTTGCTTCCAGATTGTGTGGAAAACAGATCGGGCCCTCCTATAGATTTATAGAGCTAAATGTTTTGCAAAGGCCACCTATGGGAGCAAGATATGGGGTTATACTGGGCAGGAGGTACTGCAAATCATTGAAAATACTTTTTTGAAACAGGTACTCTCCTTACCACAGAGCATTCCGTACACAAAGAATTGGAGACAGCTTTTCTCTCTGATGAGCTGCCTTTTTGCCCTCTAGCTTTGTGGAGGAGGATTTGGACCAAGAAAGAAAATGCCCTCTGTAAGGACATTCTAAGGGATTGTCTCTCCCTTGATTACGTTAAATATATATGTTGGTTAAAGTGTGTAGGAGAATGTCTTTGCAGCTTAGGAAGGGCAGATCTATTTGACAATCCGGAAGCGAGAGGTAGGAGGGATCTAACTTGGCTGAAAGAGCATTTTATCAAAAGGCGCCTGTGGCATAGAGAGGAGATAGAGCTGAGAAAGCCCAGCATGTGAAGGGACATTGTACTGAAAACCGTGCCAACTATTGAACCATATCTCCTACGGGTTAAAAGTAATCCTGATTGCTTCTTACTGACTGGATTTTGGCTTGATCTTTTTCATTACCTTTTGGCCCAACCATGTGGCATTCATAAAGGGCAGTGTCTCATACCCTGTAGCTGTGACGGGCAGTCTCCTCAGGATATGATTCAGCTTTTACTGTTTTGTAGTTCTTATGAGGCTCCCCGAAAGTCTTTTATTATTCCCATTCTTAAAAAAAACTTGTTTTAAGAGGGCCAGACCTTCTTTTATCTTTTTACAACTTCTTTCAAGTGAGTCAGTACTGTATACACTTAGCTTTTTAAGGGCTGACATCAGGCCTAGGTCCAATTGTGATTAATCTTGATAGTGGGGCCTACCTTTTAACTTTGTAAGTAGGGGTCTATATTGGTCTTATCGCACTGTCTTTTTTATATATGCTGGAGTTTTTATTGATGTTTGTATAACTTTTATGGTTTGAACTGAAAAAAATAGCAAAGTATGATGATGATGATGACCGTTTGAGAGGAATTAGTGCCTGATGGTGCTTTGCTGGGGATTTATATGAAAAGGGCAATAGTTTTAAGGTCTGACAAGGTAAGTGGTAAGGCAGAGTCAAATACAAGTTCAGGTTTAAGATAAAAATTCCATTCACTAAGCATTTTCATACCTTAAAGGCTGCTCGTACTCCTCCAAATTATGAGCCCTACAATAGATTGGAAATTCCTATTGGGTCTCAACAATTTCAAACATGGTTTAATGGGCACATATTACATGAAGTTGAACGGGTCATAATGAGTCCCTTAGGGGCCCAATATCTTTGATTAACAACTCCTTGAAGATATTGGGCAGGGTTGTTTTTAATAAAATCAGAAATTGGGCAGAAGAAAAACAAATCTTAAATTGCTGTCAGCTGGGTTTTAGGAGTCACGTTGGAACTGTTGAACAGTGCTTAAATTTGAACCTAATATTGGGGAAATATACTGTAGCAAAAAAGGCACCTTTATATTTGGGTTTTATGGACTTAACTTCAACCTTCGATTTTGTTAATCGTTCACGTTTATGGGAGATTCTTTTAAATTATGGGTTGGACGATGCACTTGTGCACTTTTTGGCATATTTGCACAGAGACTTGAAAGCGCGGGTGAGGATCAATAATGAAGGAGAGGTCTCCAGGGATATTTTAATTGGCAGGGGGGTCAGACAAGGGTGTGTTCTGGCCCCCCTGCTTTTTATCCTTTATATTAATGAATTGAACAACTCCCCGATTGAACTGACTAGTGACGTACCTAAAATTAATGGCCAACTCTACCCCGCACTTCTATATGCAGACGATGCGGTCCTTATGGGCCGCACACCTAAAATATTACGCATTTTAATCTCAGGTTTTGTTTCTTTTATGGCAGAGCTGGGACTTTGTACTAATTTTAATAAATCTCTTATAATGTCATGTGGACCTAAAAAGTACTGCATAAAGAACATAAGGACTGGAGACGACCTTTTAAAAAGCACCAGCACTTTTCCCTACTTGGGTCTAGTCTTCTCAGACACGGGCTCATGGCAATCGCATGTAGCTAGAGGCAGAAATAAACTTGGTACGGTAATTAATTCTATAATTAGCCTGCGACAGCCCAGAAAGGCAGAAGTGGTGATCCCATTACTGCAGATCTATAGAACCCAGTGTCTGCCTACCGCCACCTATGGTGCCGAAGTGTGGGGGCACGTAGACTGCAGTGGCATACAAATGGAGGAAAACAGATTCTGTAGAAGGGTACTTGGGGCACAAATCTCATCACCCACCTTCATATGCCATAAAGAACTGAGCCTACACTATGTGGAGGATTTTATCAAATCTCGTCCTGCCTTATTTTGGTTAAAGTTATGGCGAAATCCTGCTGCAACTCTAACCCAACAAATCATTACAGATTGCCTTAGCTGTGATAGGGGTAAATACATACTTTGGCTTAGTGCTGTACACAAAAGCTTAGCCAGCATTCATTTAGAACATACTTTTTTTCTTCCCTCCGCTGCCGAAAACATAAATTTAAAAGCAGCGAGGGGCGCACTATATGATCTATATCGTGAAGACAGAGAAAAGACCGAGCTTCGTAAGCCATCAATTATAAGATATATTCCTATCCTGAGGACATCAGGTAACAACTATCTTAAGCCACAAGAGTATCTAAGGAAAAATATAGGGAGATGGAATAGGAGCTTACTCTTCCGTCTTAGGGATAATAGCGTAAAATATCTACTCTGCTTTCCGATTGGTTTTAACAAAAATTTGGAGGAGACTTTTTGCCCATGTGGTGATGGTTGCAAACAAACAATGCCACACTTTTTGTTCTCTTGCAAATTTTATGTAAGGTACACAAAACAATATTTAATCCCGTATTTTAAGGCAAACGAGATGTCTAATCATAATTCGGCGTATCAAGAAATATTGCAATTGGGTTGCGAGGACATGATCTACCGTGCAAGCTCCTTTCTACGAGCAGCGGTCAAATCTCGAGCCTCTATGAACGCCCCTTGAAACATGTTACTAATTTGTAATGTTTTTATCCGATTATGCTTATTTATGATGTGTCTATCTTGTACATAGTAGGATGTTATAAATTGCCTATTTGCACTATGATTAATGTTTACATTTTTTGCGACCCTTGCACAGCAATGCTGGCGGCACTTGTATGGTCTAAATAAGGCAAACCTATCGCACATTTGCACTTATCATCACAGCAACATACCGGGCCTATGATTCTCAATAAATTGTCTATTTTGCACAGTGTTTAAAGTTTACATTTTATGTTTTTGCACAGTAATGCTGCTGGTCTCTGTATGAATTATTGGTTAATCTACTCATTTTTAAATTGCATTTACAACTTGCATGTCGGCCCTATGATATTTAATTTTACAAGTTTATCGTCTGATCTTATTTTTAACTATTTTTTTATGTTTGAGAGATGATTGTATGCTACATGTGTATTAGCAGTGATGTTGTACTTTTATGGATATTTATTATATCCGAATAAAGATAATTGAATTGAATTGAATTGAGTCCCTTAGGCCTTCCAGGAGCTACATGGTCAGTAACGGGCAGTTATAATTCTCATCCAGTTGCAAGAAACCTGAATGTGTCAGAGCTATCAATCAATCAATCAGTCATTTGTAGAGCGCGCTACTCACCCGTGAGAGTCTCAAGGTGCTAAGGGGGTGGGTAGGAAGAGGGGTAAGCAGCTACTGGTCGAACAGCCAGGTCTTGAGAAGTCTCCTGAAGGTTAGCAGGTCCTGGGTCTGATGCAGGTGGGCGGGGAGGGTGTTCCATGTCTGGGCGGCGAGGTGGGAGAAAGATCTGCCGCCGGTGGTCATTCGGCGGATGCGTGGGATGGTGGCGAGGGCGAGGTCAGTGGAGCAGAGCTGGCTGTTCAGGGTGTAGAAGGACAGTCGTTCGTTGAGGTATGCTGGTCCGGCTTGTGGAGTGCTTTGTGAACGTGGGTGAGGAGTTTGAAGGTAATCCTCTTGTTGACCGGGAGCCAATGCAGGTCTCAAGTGGGTGGCGATGTGGCTGTGGCGAGAGAGTCCGAGGATGAGGCGTGCAGAGGCGTTTTGTATGCGTTGGAGTCTCTTCTGGAGTGTAGCTGTGGTTCCTGCGTAGAGGGCGTTGTCGTAGTCCAGTCTGCTGCTGACGAGTGCTTGGGTGACCATCCTTCTGGTTTCGGTGGGGATCCATCTGTAGATCTTGTGGAGCATGTGGAGGGTGTTGAAGCAGGAGGAGAAAACAGCGTTAACTTGCTGGGTCACAGAAAGCGTTGAGTCCAGAATGAACCCCAGGTTGCGTGCGTGGTTGGTGGGTGTCGGGGCAACTCCCAGCATGGCCGGCCACCAGGAGTCGTCCCATGCGGAAGGGGTAGAGCTGAGGATGAGGACCTCCGTCTTGTCCGAGTTCAGTTTCAGCCAGCTAGTCTTCATCCAGTCTGCGACGGCCTTCATTCACTCATGGAGGTTGGATTTGGCGGTGGCCGGGTCCTTGGTGCGGGAGAGGATCAGCTGGGTGTCGTCGGCGTACGAGACGATGTTGAGGAGTTGTGCTCGGACGATGTTGGCGAGCGGGGCCATGTAGATGTTGAAAAGGGTAGGGCTGAGGGATGATCCTTGGGGCACGCCGCAGATGATCTTGGTGGCTTCGGAACGGAATGGGGGGAGGCAAACCCTCTGGGTTCTGTCGGTGAGGAAGGAGGTGGTCCAGTCCAGTGCTTTGTCGCGTATTCCTGCGTCGTGTAGGCGTGTGCGTAGGGTGCTGTGGCAGATGGTGTCGAAGGCAGCCGAGAGGTCCAGGAAGATGAGGGACGCGGTTTCGCCGTTGTCCAGTAGGGTCCTGATGTCATCTGTGGCAGCGATGAGGGCGATTTCGGTGCTGTGATTGCTGCGGAATCTGGACTGGGACGGGTCCAGGATGTTGTTCTCCTCAAGGAAGTGGGTCAGTTGCCTGTTGACGATCTTTTCGGTGACCTTCGCCGCGAATGGAAGCAGGGAGATGGGCCGGAAGTTCTTGAGGTCCTTAGGGTCCGCTGTGGGTTTTTTGAGTAGGGTGTTGATCTCGGAGTGCTTCCAGCTTTCCGGGAAGGTGGCAGTCTCGAAGGAGCTGTTGATGATCTTCCGGAGTTGGGGTGCGATGATGCGGTTAGCTTTGTTGAAGATGTGGTGAGGGCAGGGATCGGATGGTGAGCTGGAATGGATGGTGTTCATGGTCTTGATGGTGTCGTCGTCATGGGTCCAGGAGAGCAGGCGGCTGGGGGTGGTGGGACTGCGGTGTCAGCGGTTGTGGGGAGGGTCTGGGCGTTGAAGCTGTCGTGGATGTCAGCAATCTTGCGGTGGAAAAAGGTGGCCAGGGAGTCGCATAGGTCTTGTGACGGCGGGATGTCATTGGAGCTGGAGTTGGGGTTGGAGAGTTCCTTCACGATGTTGAAGAGCTCTTTGCTGTTGTGTGCGTTGTTGTCAATGCATTCCTTGAAGGAAGTCCTTTTGGTGGCTCGAATGAGTTGGTGGTGCTTGCGGTTGGTGTTCTTTAGGGCAGCGTTGTTGTCCGGAGTCCGTTCATGGCGCCGCTTTTTCTCGAGTCTTCGGCAGGTCCGTTTGTATTCCTGGAGGTCGGTGGTGAACCAGCTGGTTTATCTGTCGGTGCGTCTGTTTGAGGGTTTTTTGATCGGGGTGAGGGTGTTAGCGCAGTCATCGATACATTGTCTGAGGTTGCAGGCGGCTGTGTCGGTGGTGTCCGTTGGTGGGTCTCGGGCGAGGGTGGTGATGAGCTGGTCTTCGGTGACCTCGTTCCAGCTGCGATAGGGGATTTGTTGCGGGTGGTGGTGCGAAGCGGGTTTCTTGAAGGTGAAGTGGACGCAGCGATGGTCGGTCCAGTGGAGTTCGGTGGTGTGGCTGAAGGAGACGTGGTTGCTGGCGGAGAGGATGGGGTCGAGAGTGTGTCCGGTGGAGTGGGTGGGGGTCGTGACGAGCTGTTTGAGCCAGAGGTTGGCAAAGTTATCGAGCAGAGCGACGCAGTTGCTGTCGTTGGCGTTCTCGAGGTGGAAATTCAGGTCTCCGAGGAGGATGTAGTCTGTGGAGGCAAGGGCATGTGTACTGACGATGTCAGCGATGGCGTCAATGAACTGTGGCCGGGGTCCGGCGGGTCTGTATACAAGTGTTCCTCTGAGGGTGGTGTTGTGGTCCGTGTGGATCTGGAAGTGCAGGTTTTCGGCGGTCTTGGAGGTGTGCTGTGCTGGTCGAGACTCTGAGGGGGTTTCTGTAGACAATGGCGATTCCTCCTCCTGGTCTGTTGGTTCGGTCCCTTCTGGTGATCTTGTAGCCATCAGGGATGGCTACGGCCATGTCGGGTGCCGAGGAGGGGTTCATCCAGGTCTCTGTTAGGAAGGCGATGTCTGGGGAGGCTGAATCGAGCAGGTCCCAGAGTTCGATGGCGTGCTTGTGGACGGAGCGGGTGTTGAGTAGTATGCATCTGAGGTGGTTGCGTTCAGCTTTGGCGGGCGGGGTGGGACATGCAGAAGTTCGGTGGCGGGTGAAGCAGCAGCTTTGGCAGGTGAAGGGTCCGTGGGTGAGCTTTGGGGTGGCCTGGAAGCAGTTGGATGATCGTCCGGCGTTGAGTTCGTGGAGTAAGTTGGCGTCGTAGCGGTGTCGTGGCTCTCGTGGGGGCCAGGGGGTGCAGTCCAGGCGTGGACGGGTTTGCCTTTGGCGCGCCCGCTGCACGCAGTCGCCATTAAGTAGGGGAGGGGGTCGGGACCAGAGGTAGGGAGGCGGGAGCGGGGACTGTGTCGGGGGAGGGGTCACGGGGCAGCAGCAGCGGGAAAACAGCGAGAGTTACGGGGGTGAAAACAGTAGGCACAATACAAGAGTACAGAATACAACAGCAAGCACAAGGACAGGCTAACTTACAGTAGGGGCAAAACCTGTAAGCAGGAGGCGAGGGTAAAGAACACACGGGGCGCTGCGGGCTAGAAGGATGCCACCAGCTGAGTCTCCTATTGGGACGGCAGCTGGCGCGAACCCTGCTTCAGAGAGTGCTCTGCACAGGACCTGAGCGGTGACGAGGCGAAGCTGCTGAGGAGAGTGTTCACCTGGACGGAGGTTTAGGTCTCACACGCGCTCCCCCGCAGCGGTCGCCATTAAGTAGGGGAGAGGGGCGGGGCCAGATGTTGGGAGGCGGAAGCAGGGACTGTGTCGGGGGGAGGGGCTGCGGGGCAGCAGCGGTGGGAAAACTGCGAGAGTAACGGGGGTGAAAATAGTAGGCACAATACAAAAGTACAGAATACAACAGCAAGCACAAGGACAGGCTAACTTACAGTGGGGGCAAAATCTGTAAGCAGGAGGCAAGGGTAAAGAACACACGGGGCGCTGCGAGCTAGAAGGATGCCACCAGCTGAGTCTGCTATTGGGACGGCAGCTGGTGCGAACCCTGCTACAGGGAGGGCTCTGCACAGGAGCGGAGCAGCAACGAGGCGAAGCTGCTGGGGAGAGTGTTCACCTGGACGGCTATGAAACCTAATATATTAATTAGTGACTGTATATACACCACTTCAACAATATGTAGAATAGACAATAGGGACTGCTAGTACCGGCTACCCAACAGGCACCTGCATGTAGTCAAGTAGTCTAAAGACTATTAATGTGATTTTGAGTAAAGTGCCCACCAAGCAAGATGAAACACCATTTTGGATTGCTTGAAAGACCAGCCAACTGAAAGCAGTCTATTCTTACATAAAGCCGATAAGCATAGAATGTGGACTTTGTGTGTTCCTCCTGCAGAGTACTGTACTACATGGGGAACTATATTTGCAATATATACACCATTATTCATGGCACATCTTCTTTGGAAGAGTTCCTGGAGATACTGAAACAAATAAAGAATCAGTACGGAGTTGATCTGTGGTTATGACGTTGATTGCTCACTTTGAAACCATGTCTTCAAAAGGTGTTTAGTAATGTTTGGGTTGGAGGTGGCTCTGTTGGCTGTCTGCCACCATGTGATTGCTGTTCCTATACATGCTCATGAATATAAGGGACCTACAATTATTTCAGAAGTATATATATTGGTGGGTTAAGTTACCTTAGGTCTTGGGGCCTCAAAACTGCTGCTTAAAACAAAAATAAAATCTGAGGGTTTGATGTAAGAGAATGGTCTGAAAACCAAGAATAGTAGAAAGCGAAACAGAAAACAAGAACAGGAGTAAGGGATGGGTGGAAACAACGTGAGAGAAAAAATTAAACAGCCAGATTAGTATCACTATACTGATGGCTGTTCTTTTCAGGACTCTGAAAAGGACAGAAAGGAGCGGACAAACTAAGTATCAAAGGAAATATGAGTATGTCAGACCAAAAAGCAAGAATTAACAATTACTTCATGTTGAGGAAAGCAATTCTGTTTGTAATTAGGTGTCTTTTTAGCTTTGCTTTTATTAGTGTTTTTTAAACTTTCATGTACATAACATGCATATGTATGCATATATGTATGCATTCATTTATATTTGTATTTCTATAGATATGCTGATTATATATATATATGTATGTATATATATATATATATTCTTTTCCTCCAAACGGGTTATTTGGAAACCGAGCCCGTTGTCAGTTGGTGCACGATGCCGGTAAACCAGAAAACCGGCAAAATCTTTGTAAATCCAATATTGCACGTAAAAGAGCACACTCAGAGTCACGGGTATTCCAAAACGGCAGTAGTTTATTCTTCGCTACGCGTTTCGACACGAAAAGTGTCTTGTTCACACGAATCTATGAACGTTTTGCATAGATTTAAATAAAGTTCATTGAAGTGATTTCACCCAAACACAATGATAACAGAAGTAGGACTATACCTTCAGATAGTCACATCAGATGTTATAGTGCGGCAGACATATTGGAAAGTGCAATTCAACGTTTTCAAAATATAATCTCTCTTCCATTTGTATTGCTTCTATTTTACATATTGCAAAATAGACACCGCAATTGCTTGTCAATCATGGGAACATAAAATCAATATGCATCTGATTACATGTTTCTGTTGTTAACATTTATAAACGATTTGCCTTAAATACTTGTTCAAATATGTCTCGCCATATTTTAAGGCTCAATAGCCATTTCAGTTATGGCAATCGTTATATTCAGCAATTTGTATAATTGATACTTGCATACATGAGTATTCGTAGTCCCCAGTGTTCCTAGAAGACACACGTTTCATGTGTAAGATTTTGCCGGTTTTCTGGTTTACCGGCATCGTGCACCAACTGACAACGGGCTAGGTTTCCAAATAACCTGTTTGGAGGAAAAGAATTACAAAGTGAGGAACCGTGAGCCGGCCACCACCTACTAATCGGTGCTATACAGAAGCAACAGGAACTGCCGTGATTCTCCAGTTTAGAGGTAAGCTAGGCCCCGGGACTGCAGCGAGGTGGGGGAACACCGCCGTTTTCCAAGGCGGGGGGTTCTCTCACTAGCGGTGGCACTTGGGGGGAGTACTTACATCTATGAAAAGGAGAGGAGGAGGGGGAACTACACAGTACATATGGTCGATATTAGGACACTTCAAAAAGAGGGACTGTTTTTGATCAAAAACTGTACAACAACTTGCAAACGCGTATTCCCTAAATATCTCCACGGCAACGCGAGAAATTTTACAGTGGCATCAGGAACCGCCCATAGTTGGCGGGGAGTCCGGGTATAACGAGGCAGTAGTTTAGGACGAACAAGACAAACAAACAAATTAAAGAGAAACAATACCAACTAATAACGAGGAGTACAGGTGACAGCCTCCCTGTACATTACCGTGTGATTTTAAAACAATAGGCCAATCACCGAGGGATCTAGAAGTTCCTTTAAGAGGCAACATTTCCAGAATATGGATGAGGAAAGAGACAGACGTGCCGCTGCACAATCTCTTTTTGCACGTGCGCCAGGCAAAGGGAAATCGATAGGAATATCTGATACTAACATCAAGAAAGACAATGAGTTGAATATGCTACTACGCAAATATGAAAAATTGAAAAAGCAAGAAAGTTCGAAGTGGTGGGAGGCAACGTCCCTTGAAGATTATGTAGAGAAAAAAATGATACCAAGAGGTCTAAGAATATATATTACGCCTTCACATGAATCCCCAAATCCACGAATGCTTGATGAATGGGCAAACAACTCTGCTGAAAGTTCTAAGAACATGATGATAATACTCATCAAATACGCCTGGGAAGATCGGGATAAAATCATTAAAGAAATAGCAGAGACTGAAGAAAATCTGAAAAAACACGCAGATCAAATATGCATTCAAAAATTCAAGGACGAACTTAAAGGAAGACTAACTAAGTACGAGGATGACATAAAACAAAGGAAACAGAGAAAATTACACAGAGACTGTGTCGACTATGAAACAGGACGAATCCTGACTTACAGCCATAAGTATGACCATTTATACAATCAAACTATGAAAACCAAAGAGCCAGTTACCACAGAAGTAAATGTGGAAATCCATCCAGATCTAACTGACTCGGATACTGATGTGTCAATACACACAGCAAGCTCTCTGTCTGATGTAGATGTCATAACACATCAAGCTACTTTTTTAGACGAGTTCAGGGTAATGAAGAGGAGCCGACAATCAGGGAAGACAACGGCAACGCCTACTCCACCGCTGAGGGGACGGGGAAGAGGCAGAGGAAGAGGAAGAGGCAGAGGCAGGGGCGCAGTAAGCAAAGACGCCTCTAGCGGAAACACAGAAAGAAGAATGGAGCCCATGGGAACAAGGAAAAGAGGCTCAAAATCGACGCTATAATGGATGCCCAAATGGTAAACAAAACCATAGTTAATCTCTCTGCACGTACTCTGTCCCAGTCTTTGTCTTGGGCTAACTTTTTGTCCAACGGAACTTTTTAATTATGCTAATACTCGTATTGACATTTTTAAATTTATCAGAAAGGTAAAATTAAAAAAATGGCATATATTGAATAACAGCTTAGGACAACAAAATATGGCCCAAATATACGATATTTCCACACAACCAGGACCGACGGTAGGAGATGCTGACACGTTGGATGCGATAATTGATTTAGGAGCACCCTACTCTGCGGACGCAGAGGATATAATAACAAACAAAGCAGCATGTACTCAATTTAAACCCCGTTCAGTATTCTATCCCAATTTACCCCACGATGCTATCGATACATTCCATGATGTTGTGACCAAAGATCTTATGAAACAAAAACACAAATGCAATAATCCCAAGGGTACACAAAATTTGTCTTACAAACAGTGCGAATTTATTTTGTCACTATCGAAGGACAAAAGTTTGGTCGTACGACCATCAGACAAAGGTGGGAATATTGTCCTTTGGGATAAGGAAATGTACATCAATGAAGCAAAAGAACAACTTAGTAACAATGATTATTATTGTATTTGTGACACTGCAGCATACAACGCCAGCATAGTTACAACATGGCAAAAATTATCAGAGTGGCAGGAATTTGGTATTATGTCGTGGCAAGAATACTGTTTCCTAAAACACAATTTCCCGAAATTACCCATTCTGTATCTTCTCCCTAAACTTCATAAACACCCCACTATTCCACCAGGGAGACCAATCGTGTCTTCTATGGGCAGTGTAAACGAAAATGTATCCAAATATGTGGATCAGTTTTTAAAGGAGCATGTCATGAACTTACCATCTTTTGTTAAAGACACTAAGGATTTCCTGAACAAATTAGACAGTCTCATATGGGACGAGAACTACCACCTGATTACCCTGGATGTGAACTCATTGTATACTATAATAGATCACGTCCAGGGGGTTGAAGCTTGCATGCATTTTCTAGGTTCAAGAGCTATCACATATCTTGAGCATACACGCATGCTGGCTGACATGATGATGATATGTTTGAAAAACAACATCTTCATGTTTGATGGGGTACTATACAGGCAGGTGCGAGGCACGGCAATGGGAACGTGCTTCGCACCTGGATTTGCAAACCTTTTCCTAGGAAAATGGGAGGAGGAAATTCGATCAAATCCATCCCTGACCAAATACTTTGAGTCAGTAGTTGTGTGGCTCAGGTATATTGACGACCTATTTATTGTATGGAGTGGCAATAAAGAAGAAGCTGTTAAGTTCATCAATGAACTAAACACTAACCCATACAACATTAAACTTACATCTAATATCAGCAAGAGGGAGGTAGAGTTCCTTGACACCCATATTGAAGTCATTGATGGGGGACTTGTAATGAGTCTTTATAGGAAAGATACAGCTGGGAACAGTTTGCTCCATGCCCTCAGTGGCCATCCAGAACCTCTTAAATGGAGTATTCCATATGGAGAGCTACTGAGGGCAAGGAGAAATTGTAGCACAGATGATAAATTCTTGGAAGAAAAAAACAACATGCTTGAAAGGTTTCGCCAGAGAGGATATCCTGAATGGGTCCTCAATAATGCAGTGAAAAAAATTGACAGTGTGAGTAGAACAAAAGCACTAGAACAAAGAGCAAACGACCAGGAAGATGTAGATAGCAACATCAGACTTGTAACTACATATAACAACAGATCAAAAAAAGTAAGTAAAATGCTCACAGAGAATTGGAAGATTCTCCAGACTGATGCCTTCATAGGGAAAGAAATAGGAAAAAGACCCCTGATTACCTATAAGAGAGGCAGAAGTCTTAAGGATATATTGGTAAGAGGGGATATCACTGAACCAAAAAGCCATAATTTTCATGATCTTAAAGGGTTCTTCCCCTGTGGGCATTGCAGAGCCTGCAAATTCAGTCACTCTGTAAAAGAATTTAATATTCCAGGAAGAAATAGAAAATGGAGAATCAACCAATTTCTAACATGTAGTAGCAACTGTATTGTATATGTACTTGAATGTCCCTGCAAACGTAGATACGTGGGGAGTACTATTTGCATGGTAAAGAAAAGAGTGATGGAACATCTGCGAGCAATTACCAATGTAAATGTACAATACCCAATTGCAAGGCATTTTTGGGAATTTCATCAATCCAATAATTCCTTGCTACGGTACTTTGCTATTGAACAAATAGTCTTGAATCCAAGAGGCGGCAATAGAGACCTCAGATTAAGACAACGGGAATCTAAATGGATACTCGAGTTGGAAACCAGATTCCCGGGAGGGCACAACCTCGACGAGGAACTAGCCTCACATCTTCATATAGAATAAACAACTAGAGACAATATCAAAAATAGTGACTGTATTTCTGTGAAATCTAATGAATATGTTGTTTCGTTTTGGATACTTTGTCCTTTTCTCTTTGAGAAACTAATGGCTGTATATCTCTTATTTGTGTTTTTTTTCAGGAGGAAAGGAAGGGGCCCACTTTGTGTCTGACTGTCTCACGGGTTCCCTAACCTTTTCTTCCCCGGGCTCGGGACTACACTATAACACAGATAAGAAAATTTTACAATGAAATGTCTATCTATTTCAAAAATATAATTTGTTTTTTTGTTTTCAATTTTGCACATTTGATTGTATCACAGGTGAAGTTAGGACATCAACCTACAAAATGACTTTAGTCTAGAAAGATGTTGCAAACAATATCAACCAGTGCCAAATCAATGTAATGTGGAAACATATAGTCTCTTTCGGGCACTAGACCGATACAAATGTATGAACAAATAGACCCCTTATCTATACCGTTTAGCCACTAGAGCACTTACACATGAAACGTGTGTCTTCTAGGAACACTGGGGACTACGAATACTCATGTATGCAAGTATCAATTATACAAATTGCTGAATATAACGATTGCCATAACTGAAATGGCTATTGAGCCTTAAAATATGGCGAGACATATTTGAACAAGTATTTAAGGCAAATCGTTTAAATGTTAACAACAGAAACATGTAATCAGATGCATATTGATTTTATGTTCCCATGATTGACAAGCAATTGCGGTGTCTATTTTGCAATATGTAAAATAGAAGCAATACAAATGGAAGAGAGATTATATTTTGAAAACGTTGAATTGCACTTTCCAATATGTCTGCCGCACTATAACATCTGATGTGACTATCTGAAGGTATAGTCCTACTTCTGTTATCATTGTGTTTGGGTGAAATCACTTCAATGAACTTTATTTAAATCTATGCAAAACGTTCGTAGATTCGTGTGAGCAAGACACTTTTCGTGTCGAAACGCGTAGCGAAGAATAAACTACTGCCGTTTTGGAATACCCGTGACTCTGAGTGTGCTCTTTTACGTGCAATATTGGATTTACATATATATATATATATATATATATATATACATACATATATATATATAAATGCATATGCATATATATGCATATATATATGTGCATATGTGTGCGTGTAGAGAGAGGTAGAGGTGTAGAGGTAGAGAGGTAGAGAGTAGAGGATGAGTAATAGAGAGTAGAGAGTGAGTAGTAGAGAGTAGTAGAGAGAGTAGCAGAGTGAGTAGTAGAGAGTGAGTAGTAGAGAGTGGTAGAGAGTAGTAGAGAGTGAGTGGTAGAGGGTGGGTAGTAGAGAGTGAGTAGAGAGTGAGTAGTAGAGTGTAGTAGAGAGAGAGTAGTAGAGTGAGTAGTAGAGAGTAGTAGAGAGTGAGTAGTAGAGAGTGACTAGCAGAGAGAGAGTAGTAGAGAGTGAGTAGTAGAGAGTGAGTAGTAGAGAGTGAGTAGTAGAGAGTGAGTAGTAGAGAGAGTAGCAGAGAGTGAGTAGTAGAGAGTAGTAGAGAGTGAGTAGTAGAGAGTGGGTAGTAGAGAGCGGGTAGTAGAGAGCGGGTAGTAGAGAGTAGTAGAGTAGTAGAGAGTGAGTAGTAGAGGGTAGTGGAGTAGTGGAGAGTGAGTAGTAGAGAGTAGTACAGAGTGAGTAGTAGAGTGAGTAGTAGGGAGTAGTAGAGAGAGAGAGTAGCAGAGAGTGAGTAGTAGAGAGTGAGTAGTAGAGAGTGAGTAGTAGAGAGTGAGTAGTAGGGAGTAGTAGAGTAGGAGAGAGTGAGGACTAGAGAATGAGTAGTAGAGGGTAGTGGAGAGTGAGTAGTAGAGAGTAGTAGAGAGTGAGTTGTAGAGTGAGTAGTAGGGGTTAGTAGAGAGTGAGTAGTAGAGATAGAGTAGCAGAGAGAGAGTAGTAGAGAGAGAGTAGTAGAGAGAGAGTAGTAGGGAGTAGTAGAGTAGTAGAGAGTGAGTAGTAGAGAGTGAGTAGTAGAGGGTAGTGGAGTGTGAGTAGTGGAGAGTGAGTAGTAGAGTGTGTAGAAGAGAGTGAGTACTAGAGTGAGTAGTAGAGAGTGGTAGAGACTGAGTAGTGGAGAGTGAGTAGTAGAGAGTACTAGAGAGCAAGTAGTAGAGAGTGAGTAGTAGAGAGTAGTAGAGAGAGAGTAGTGGAGAGTGAGTAGTAGAGAGTAGTAGAGTGAGTAGTAGAGAGTGAGTAGTAGAGAGTGAGTGGTAGAGAGTAGTAGAGAGTAGTATAGTGAGTAGTAGAGAGTGAGTAGTAGAGAGTAGTAGAGAGCGAGTAGTAGAGAGTGAGTAGTGGAGAGTGAGTAGTAGAAGAGAGTGAGTAGTAGAGAGTGAGTAGTAGAGAGTAGTAGAGTGAGTAGTAGAGTGAGTAGTAGAGAGTGAGTGGTAGAGAGTAGTAGAGTGAGTAGTAGAGAGTAGTAGAGAGTCAGTAGTTTAATTTAAAAGGAACACAATGAGGGGGCTCATTTTGCCATAGAAATTATGATTAGTGCTGAAAAAAGATAAATTAGGGCACATTTTGATTGAATTCTCAAATCATCTTCTATTTCATTAAAAAAATTTGGACATGCACTTTCAAAACCAGAAGCAGACTTCCCTAGTGAGCAGTAGCTTTACTACAGTGATCTAATAAGCAACTAGAGTGCTAACATTCTGAATTTATGGCAAATGTGTGACACATCTGAATGCCTTCTTGATGGAATCAAAGTAAAAAACTGAAAGTATTTCCTACTGAGGAGACTGTAGTAAATGAGGAAATTAGGAAACTTCATAACAAATAAGTCTCCCAAGATGGCCACCAGAGACAAAAGAGCAGAACTGTAGCACAAATATCACCCAGATGTAGCCCAAGTATAGCCCAATGACAGAATGTCCCAGAGTGTTCTAAAGAACAACTAGAACGCCCACAGTCTTACTTATGACAAAAGTATGGCACACCTGAAGCCATCTTGATTGGAATAAAGTGGTAACACTTAAAACATTTAATTTGCAAAGGAACAAAATGAGGGGGTTCATTTTGCCATAGAAATTATGATTAATGCTGCAGAAAGAAAAATTAGGGCACATTTTGACTTCTCAAATCCTCTTCTATTTCATTAAAAAATTCTAACATGCAGACTGAAACATGCACTTTGAATACCAGCAGCAGACTTTTCTGGTGAGCAGTAGCTTTACTAGAGTGATCTAATGAGCAACGAGAGTGCTACCATTCAGAATTTATGGCAAATGTGTGATACATCTGAATGCCATCTTGATGGAACCAAAGTAAACAAGCATTGAAAATGCAATAGGTCTCGCCCTCGTTTAAGTTAAAGCAATTCTGTTTGTAATTAGGTGGCTTTTTAGCTCTGCTTGTATTAGTGTTTTTCAAACTTTCATGTACATAACATGCATATGTATGCATATATGTATATGTATATGTATGCATGCATTTATATTTGTATTTATATAGATATGCAGATATATATATATATTCACTGAAAAAACCATAGGTTTCAGGGGTGTTATAGTTAGCTGGACATTTCACTCGTACAAAACCATAGAAATTCCTCTGTTATAGTTAGTTCTACTAACTATAACCCGCGCACCCGCAATCCACTGCTGATGATTTCACATATTACATCACTCAGGACATGGTCAGTGACATCACTGATGACATCTCAAATGACATCACTGATGACATCATCCAGTGAATGTGGTTTGGTTCGTTATTTAAATATGTATTATATATATAGCAATCTGCATTGAAGAATGAGTGGATATATAAATATAAATATCTTGATGGAGGATTTAGTAGCAGTGTGATTGACTGTTTACTTGACTTGTTTATAGTGTCTCACTAAATATATTGGATAGTGACTAAACTGTGTGAATATCTGTATTACTTTGTCAGTTGTTGTGTAAAGTGCTGCACCAGTTGGTTACTAGCTACATGAAAGTCTATATTAGTTATTGATTAGTTAATTGAGTATTTGTATGGGAGAGTGAATGTGTGTGTGGTTCGGTGGGGGGGTGTGACTGCCCAAAGGTGTGTGAATATTTGATTCAGTAGGTATATGAGGTAAGACTACATGTTATAACAGTTGTTTGGGTGAGTGAATATCTTTATGGTTGTGGTGATGAGCAAATATATCTCTGAATGGTACATGTCCAACAAACTAGAAATATAAAAAGCAGTGTATGTGACAGTTGTTGTATATAAATAAGTATACATAAGACTCAGTGATTGTATGAGTGACTGTATGGATAACTGTATACTTGTAATAGTGATTTTATAACACGCTAAGTACGAGTTAGTTACTGAATAAATGAAGATGTGTTTGTATAAGTGTGTAGCTGAGTAAATGGAAGTATGATCCATTGTTTGCATAAGTGAGTAGGATGACTGCATAAGTGAATAGTTTGTGTGCTGGTGTGTAATGTCAATATAGGTGTATAAGTATTTTTGATAGTGTTCTATTCATCATTCACAGCATATATGACTGAATCTATAGGTAAGTGATTAGATGTGTTTGCAGATCTAGGAATCGCTGAGCGGGTTTTTAGAAACTTGTACTGGTGTGTAAATGGATTCAAATATGGTGCTCTGTATTTTACAGTGAGTGTTGAAAGGTTATATTAGTGTATGGTGAGGTTTATCTGATAGTCACATGGATAATGTCATCAGTGATGTCATTTGAGAGGTCATCAGTGATGTCATCAGTGATGTCATTGACCATGTCCTGAATGATGTAATATGTGACATCATCAGCAGTGGATTGCGGGTGCGCGAGTTATAGTTAGTAGAACTAACTATAACGGAGGCATTTCTATAGTGTTGTACGAGTGAAATGTCCAGCTAACTATAACACCACTGAAACCTATGTTTTTTTCAGTGAATTTCTAAGGTTTTTTAAATGCTAATTCCTAACTATAACATACCTGAAACCTATGATTTTTTCGGGGAATATATATATATATATAAATAAACAAATAGGCAAAACCTAATGGATTTACCAGTGCTTGTTTCATTCTCTGTTCTCCAGCCTTTTTTGGAGGATTTCCAATTATCATACTGCTAATGGACAGCAGTATCATCATCATTTCTCCTTTTCTGACAAGTATATCAGCAACATGGAGTGCGTGTATCCAGATGAACAAAGCTGGAGAGAGATTCTAGCATGTACTTAGGACATGCTTGGCTATCTGAACTCAGAGAGCACAAGATGCTCACATTTCACAAAATGTATGCTACACAATTAGAAACTGTGATTTGGTGCATAAACTGTCCAACTGAAATCTCTTTGGACTTACATGTGGAACAGCCCCCAGTGGCTTATCTTGATATGGAAGCAGTTATTCAACCTCTGACTGAGTACCAAAAACAAGCCGAACAATGCAGCTGTCCCGTCTTAAGGATGCTAGCTATGACAGAGCAGGGACAGAGGAGGGATTCCAGACCATATAGAGTGCTGCTGCCAGACTCATCCTGGACCTCCCCAAATGAAGCCACATCCCCGTCCACTTCATAAACCTCGACATGCTACCCATCTAGAAGAGATGCCAGTTCAAGATCCTACGCATGCCTACAAAGCTCTACACGGTCAAGGACCGACCTACATCAACCACTGACTCAACTTCCATTAACCTGCTAGACACCTCTATGCTCCTCCTCGCTAGCCTGTGTGTACACCCCCAACATTCATCGCAGGAGCAGCGGAGGGCGCTCCTTCTCCTACATTGCTGCCAAAACCTGGAACGACCTGCCCCTTCACCTTCGAACAGCTCACTCCCTGGCGGACTTCAGAAAGAGACTGAAGACCTGGCTTTTCAACAGACTCTACAGCCTCAATGCTGTTTGACTGTTTGATTGATATCACCGTTGGCACTTTTCGATGCTGCTCTTTATGAGTGGCTTGACTTGCTGTTGTCTTTCAAGTCAATTGAGGAGGGGCCACAACTACTACTGAATGCCCAGGACAAGCAACCAATTGCTGGTCCCTCAAATACATTGACTAATGACTATGAACAAGCTCTGTATGGTTTTCATAAGAATCATACGTATGCTAACAGTGAACCCGATGATGTTGACATGTCCTCTGATGAGTTGTGAACTCAACAAGAAAGTAGACCAACTGCAAGAATTCAGTAAATATACCACAAAATCCCTGAATGAACATCATTCTTTGTATGACTCTTTTTAAGTTTGCAGTTTCTTTTTAGAAACTTTTTTAAAGTTTCACACAATAACAAGATACAGGTGTACATACCGATACCATCAATAAGAATCATGTAGTCATACATCATACTGGTTACAGTTCTAGAGATTGGTCCATCCACAATTTCCCCCATTGCAAAAACAATAGCCAGGTATAAAGGACATTTAAACCTCCTCCCCTTCAGATCCTGCTGGTTACTACCTACTGATGTACTTTGGGAACCTGTATGTAGGCCGTTGGGCAGTAGGTCATGGCAGAGCTCCCTCCAAAACCTTAAATCATCCTGTAATTTCTCATTGCTGCGACACCTCTTAATGTGCACCTCCTCAGCTAGTGTCCATTCACGCACATCTCGTATCCATGCCGTGATCTCGGGTGCCTGCGCCCCCATCCACACAATTGCAATTCTGCACCTTGCTAGCACCAATAGTAGTTGCTGGAGTCTATATGCCATCTTACTTTGCTTTTTAGGTTTTCATATCAACCCCAATAGGCAATGGGTGGGTGCCAATTGCACATGTCTATTCACACTGCCTCTAATCCTCTCCACTACCTCCGTCCAGAAGCTACTGACCTCAGGGCATTCCCAAGCCAAGTGCAAGAAATTACCCCTTCCTTGTGGCACCTAGGGTACGAGTTGGACATATGGGGGGCCATGCGATGTATTCTCTTCGGGGCCATGTATGTACGATGCTGCGTTTTTTATTTTTATCGTTTATTTTTAATCGGGCTCATTACTAGTATGTTCTGTTATAATAGATAGTCAACAAACTATACAGTGTGTCTCTTCCTAAGAAATTCTAGACTGCAAGTTGCGCTCCCTTCCATGCTCTCTTAATATAGCGCATAGAAGTAGACGTTAGGTTCTAGATTACATTATAATGACATTTTAACAATGTTAGAAATGTTCAAATTATTCTATTATTTATAACATGCCTTCTCGTTCTTTTTATGATATTCTGTGTAGATGTTTTAGATTTACTGAGGAACAAACTATTTCTGTAGGAATAAACATTTTTAACTTAAAAGTGTCCTTACTTCTTATTACAATGTGTGTGATGCGGCAATCCCTTTACAGGCTTGTTAGTTATTCAAAAGCAATACTTCTATGTCAATTACACATTGACTAGTGCTTTTCAGGGCTACAATAATCTGTCTTTCACATTAATCGCTGGTGTATTGAACCAAATTCACCCGTAGTTGGAAAAGCACACCTTTTAGAGTTACGCCAAAGTCGTAACTTACGCAACACTCAAATCCTGCCATGGTCCAGTCTAACATGAGCATTGACTACAATTGGTGCCTTGTGCTTTTAGGCATTATTTCCACATGAATCTTTTAAAAAATCATATCTATGGGTCCCCTCACTGGATTTCTGCAGTTTTGTTGCCAATTTGTTCATTTTTATTTCTTAGTATGTTGACTTTATTATTGTTTTGATACTGCACAAATACTTTATACATTTCCATAAATTAAGCCAGTCTGCTCTGTTCCATCAATAATATGAGGCTGGGGTTGGGTTCAGGTTTCCTTAGGGGCTTTAACGGTTCACCCAGGTGAGAGTTGTGATGGGAAGTTGCCCATCCCACATAATAATCCAATTTTTTAAAGCACTCAATGCTTAACTGATAAATGTGATACTGGCATAATGGCAGGTTGACACAAACAGCCCTGTCAGGCCTGAGTAGGACAACCTGGCAGGCATGCACACAGCGTGAAACCCTTGTCCCCTGTAATATTTGAGCAACATTTGAATGACATTTTATTTTCTGGCATGTTTATTTTAATCCATATCAAGTGGATCCAAAACACGATGAACGGGCATTTTTCCCAATGTGGTAGTGTCACTATGGCCCACATTCTGGAAGGCAACATGGAACGCAGCATAGCAGGCAAAAATGCTGTGCTGCGTTGCGTGACGGTGAGACAGCAGGAGAGCGCCATATCCACAGAGATATGGTCCTACCCTCTCCTCTCCCTAGTGCAAGTGAAGATTTCAACTGCCATGTGCCAGCACACACCCTCGCGCCATAGTGCTAGAGTGCATTCCTGAGTCTACCATAGTTTTTTTTTTTACAGGGAGGGTACCCTTCCTGTACAAAATACTATGGCTAGACAAGTGAAAAACATTTTCTTTCTTTGTATGTGTGCTGTACAGTGCAGCAGACAGGCAGTCAGAAAAGAAAGGAGAAATGAAAACACTTCTCTTTTTAACATCTTCTTTTCAGTGACGTTAATTTTTAGTGCTAAACCCTGTCTAATAATTTTAATAGACAAGGTTTAGCATCAAAAGGCATGGATGGTTGCATAGAACGCCCATGTACCATCCATATAACGCCCCATTGACACAAAGTAATGCAAAGCAGTGTTTTGTGGTCTTTTGTGTCACTTTTGGGGACTTCCCAGCGCAAAACAAGTTTTGCACTAGAAAGTGAATCATGAAAAACATATTTTCTACTGGTTACTTTTGAGACGCTAAACCAGCGCAAAATGTTTGAGAATCGCCCCCATAGTATCAGTCAGAGTTTCACTGATGAGATACATATGTGCCTACTGTTAATAATTTTTTTTCTGTTTTCAGAGTTTTATGATGTGCAAATAGTGTATGCAATAGTGGGGCTGTTTGGTTTGCCCGCTACCCTCGCTTACTGTTGAATAAGTCTAGTTACGTTAATCAGTTTCAGAGAGGTATGGGTAAGGGGCAGTGAGTGGGGAGGTATTCTGAGTCACAGAAGTAAGATACTCGTGTCAAGTGTAAAACTGCATTTTTGTGTGTGGCTGGTTGCATTTATGCGCAGCGTCTGTAAACCTGCCCATTCATCTATAATGTATAGTGTCACTCTCTAGGATATGAATAAGCCACAAGTGGCTCCAATCAAGGTTGGCTATCACCGTCGTATCTTGGTGTTGAAGGAAAAGTGCTCACCTCCCAAATACATGTACATCGTAAATCCATAAACACGCCTGGTGGTATCCAAATGGACCCCTCCCCGTGCCACAACTCACCTCTTTAATCAGCTGGGCCATTTATCCCCTGTTAGTGATTATACGTTCGGATTAGTGCCTGAGATGGAGCTGACCAGCAGGTCAGTATCAGGGACCGGACACCAGACAAACAGCTTTGTCCCTGTGGCTTAAAACAATTAGAGGATAGAGTAACGCCATGTCTGATGCACTGCACATGCCCAGAACAAGGGACGCAGCGATCAACACATGCTTCACGCTAGCACCCATGAATCTGCTGTATGCGTGTAAGTAAACCCGTGTAGTGTCTGATCATGAATCCATTTTTGCTCAATACGTTTACGAACTTTCTGGGTTGGCACGAGGCTCTCGTTTGACTATGAAAGAAAACACGTCTGCCTGGTGAGACTAGTACATTATTATGGTTTGCTTTTGCTGTCACAGTGCGCATGCCTCGCAAAGCAGTGTACCCAGTGAGCGCTTGCTTAGTTGCTGCCTCGCGGGAGCCGGAGGCAGGCTATCAGTTACTGGAGTTAACTGATAAAATACGTCTGCTCGATAACTGATCTAATGCTTTTTCTCCACACTTCCACAATGAAACATTCTTACCTAGTCTTATTTAAAATTCCTAAAATTAAGAGTGCCATATAAACAAACAGACCACCTCTCGAACCCGAGCTTCCTATTATTCCGAAAAAAAAGTATAGAGGAGGTCATAGTGCATCTAAATAACAGATATGCCAACATTTTAGTGCAGGAAAGTAGGAGATGTTAAAATAGAAAACGGAAGAATATAATTAACCCATTGACTTCTATTGCAGAAAGTGCAGTTTCAGGCGGGAGACAGCTAAAAGAAAGCATTTTTTTGGTTGAAGAATCGGGTCTTATGTCCCACTCATCCCTAATTACTCCAGGCAGACCAAACACTAATAAAAACGAAATTGGAACCTTATTCAATGATGACACTGATTTACATAAGCCCACGCAGGGCGACCTTTATTTTATTTATTTGTATTTATTTATTGTTGCCGTCTGATAGCGCGAACTAGACCCAAAGGTAATTAAACGCTTTGCATGAGCATATGCTATATAACCCAAGGCCTTTAACTTGTGCGAGCTGGACCTTTAAGCACTGATTCTGGAGGGTGCTGGTGCTGGAGCGGGTTTTATTTTAAAAATGTTGTCTACCCTCTCCATTTTGCATGTTTCTATTAATAAGAATAATTAACTAATCGTAATTGTATTAATTGGATTGCTATGGCATTTAACCAACCTTACTAATAAGAATACACATGGGAATTGCTTTCGCATGGCCTAACTGATACTTAAACTAAATTGTATATGCATACTGATCATAGATAATTAGAATTTTGCATGAATATATGTTGCTTCCGTGATGTATTCGTGATTTGTGCTTTATTAATGTGAATATAACCCGCATTAAGTGTTGCTTCTGCTAGATAAATACACACACATATGGGTATTAGTAAGGGGATAACATTTTATTAGTCATTTCCATGTATTAATTACGTTTTTGTGTTTCTTTGCTTAAGTTGACCATTTGGTGGCCAAAAAATGGCTGACATTCCCTATCAGACAAATTGACTCCATTTGTGAACGTCTCTGGGTGAAGTGCGCATGCGTCACCATCAGCAGCAGCGGCCTTTGTGTGACCCTAACTCGACTGTACCTACCAAGGACGGTCCGGGCTAGAAGCCAACTGCCCTGAAAGAAACAGTAAAAGATACTTCACCATGAAATTATGAACTATATCTAAAGAAACATTTTCCGCATGGGAAACCGATGGAACTGATCTCATCAACCAATCACGGACATTCAAAAATACTACTCGTTACTTTTGGAATGTAATTTTACTATTAAAGATGGTAGAATAGAGAGGTTGAGTGCGAGACCCTTCAGAAGATTTTCGATTCCCTGACGTTATGCTGACGGAGAGGATGGTGACACTGCAGGACAGCTATTTCCTAAGACTCTGACAGTACGAACTAATGACCAAGATTTTGACTTAGAGGACGACTTTTAGCCAGAATAGGTAAATATGATGGTCTACTGCTTGATTAAACAAAAGACTCGATTTTCAATTATTCAGATAAAAAATGTAAGATTTATTACAAGAACTGTGTTGGGTCGTTATTATGAAAAATGTATTTGTGTAAATAAATTATAGATTTAGTTGTCACTTCAACCAGCAGCTAGCTGATTCCTGGCCTATTCATGGGAGGAGTACTAAAAGGTGAAGTTTAGGCCTTAATAAATAGAGAAAGGTAGGGAAATCTATTATTCATTAGGGATAAATGAGTACTTCCTTCCATTACAGCGAGTGGAACGATCGCCTCCTTGGAAAGAGGTTAATAGAGGATGAATGTTGGTGTTATGGGCCCCACCAGCGAGTGTAGTGATTGCGTGTGATCTATGATCTGTGACGAAGGGAGGGATTTTGCATTCCGCGCTGCATCACTGGTGCCCTTGTTTGCATTTGGATGGCAAGTTCGGGTCAAAGCCTACCAGACGGCACAGTTGTCTGGTTGTGAAGGGCATATTGGGAACTTGAGAAAGTTGACCTAGGAATGCATTCCACCCATTTTTCACTATAGACTCTGCTTTTTGCCATCAACATTTGCTTACTTTTTGTTGTCTGGTTTTATTTGTATTAGGCTGTCCAGCTTATGTTTGTTCCTCACATGGAGCATAGCCTGTTTACACCTTCCTGACAGGCTCCTTGCGTTCTGGTTGCTTTATAGGAAGTGTTTTTTGTTTTTGTGAGGCACTTTACGAGAGTCCATGTGTTTTCAGTTGTCTCTTACTACCTCTCTGACTGGCTCCTTGCATTCTTCCACGAGTGCTCGCTTCCTGGGAATTTTTTTTCTTTTTCGTGAGGCACTTCACAAGAGTACATGTGTTTTCAGCTGTCTTCTTTGAAAAAGTGGCATAGCTAGACCTACTGCCACCCGGGGCGGACCCTAAGTTTGCCACCCAGTGCAGGTAAGAGCGGGGGAGCAACAGTCGACTCGTTCCTGGGGAGAGGAGTCTGGTGGCCCACGGACGACTTGACCTCGGGGGCGGGGGATAGTGATCGTCGACAGACACAACGGTTCCGCCCGGACGGACTGCCCTCCCCCACTAGCTACACCACTGCTTTGAAAGCTAGTTCAAGAAGCAGTAAACATGCAGTATTTCTTGGAAGAGGTTTCTGCCTCCTATCATTCTGCTTGACTAATTCTACTTACCTTTGCTTCCACTACCCGTTCATCAATGTCACATGCCTATAAGGGTCAATGTTCTGCCTACGAGCTTGTTTATTTTGGTTAGCGTTCTTTACTAATAGCATAACTTAAACTTCTCCCTCAATTTCACGTTCATGCCATAGTGGCTGGAAGTAGAGGAGTGGGGCATGATGAGGCACCCCCAAAATAACCATGCTGTAGTTTGGAAGTGAATGAACAAGGTTCACTGACACATCAATGTAAAAAATATCGATGTTAAAAATATTGAGTAAAAAATATAGACAACAAAAATATCGACTCCTATACTTAAATAGGTAAGTACAAAAATATCGACTGAAAAATATAGATGTAAAAAATATAGATGTATAAAATATCGACTCTTATAGAAATAAAAAATAATATAATATATATTACATATATTAAATATTAAATATAATTCTAACTAAATACAAAATATTAATATACATTTTAATAAAATAGAACAAATAAACTTAATAAAAAAATAAACACACAAACATAATAATTTATACATATATATTTATTTTAAACCAATTAATGAACTATTATTTTTAATTTATGTTAAAAGTTTAAAAAATATAAAAAATTAAAATTTATATTATTGATTTAAAATAAAAATAAAAAAAATCGTTAATACATTAAACCATTAAAAAATATTTAAACTTACATTTCACAATAGAATCAGTACAACAGTAGGGAAAGTGTTGGCTAGCAAAGGGGTAAAAATAACTATTCCCACTCCAATGAGTGCAACAGTTGGGTAAGTGTTGGATAGCGAAGAAATTAATTTTACTATTCCAACTCCAGTAAGTTCAACAGTAGGGAAAGTGTTGGATAGCAGAGGGGTAAAAAATACTATTCCCACTACAGTGAGAGCAACAGTAGGGAAAGTGTTGGATAGTAGACGGGCAAAAATTACTATTCCCACTCCAAAGAGTGCAATACTAGGGAAAGTGTTGCATAGCGTAGGGGTACAAATTACTATTCCCACTCCAAAGAGGGCAACAATAGGGAAAGTGTTGGATAGTTGAGGGGTAAAAATTACTATTCCCACTCCACTTAGTACAACAGTAGGATAAGTGTTGGATAGTGGAGGGGTAAAATGTACCATTTCCACTCCACTGAGTGCAACAGTAGATAAAGTGTTGGATAGCAAAAGGGTAAAAACTACTATTCCCACTCCAGTGAGTGCAAAAGTAGGGAAAGTGCTGGATAGCAGATGGTTAAAAAATGTTATTTCCACTCCAATGGGTGCAACAGTGGGGAAAGTGTTGGATGGCAACGGGGTTAAAATCACTATTCCCACTCCAATGAGTGCAACAGTAGGGAAAGTGTTGGATAGCGGAGGGGTACAAATTACTATTCCAACCCCAGTGAGTGCAACAGTAGGGAAAGTGCTGGATAGCAGATGAGTAAACATTTTTATTCCCACTCCAGTGGGTGTAACAGTAGGGAAAGTGTTGGATGGCAAAGGGGTTAACATTACTAGTCCCACTCCAGTGATAGCAACAGTAGGGTAAAGTGTTGGATAGAGGCGGGGCAAACATTACTATTCCCACTCCAAAGACTGCAAAAGTAGAGAAAGTGTTGGATAGCGGAGGGGTAAAAATTACTATTCCCACTCCACTGAATGCAGTAGTAGGATAAGTGTTGGATAGGGTAGGGGTAAAAAATTGCATTCCCAGTCCAGTGAACGCAATAGTAGGGAAAGTGTTAGATAGCAAAGGGGTTAAAATTACTTTTCCCACTCCAATGAGTGCAACAGTTGAAGTACTGGGTATTTTAGTCCCAGCGGTGCAGGGGCACACACCCTATGACTTCTGGGTTTCACCCTGTTCCGGACCTACAGAAACACAGAGTCTTCTAGGTGAAGTCAAAGAATCGTTTATTGGCTGCAGACCAATGACAGGTATCCTAGAAGTACAACAGCGTGTATGTTCTCAGGAGACTGCTGCAAATCATAGAAACGGACTTCGTCTTAAATAGGCCTTTTTCGGCCTCAAGCATACATTCCTGAGTTTTATGAAACGGCAATATACAGGGATATGTTACAAAGAAAAGGCAGAGTCATGATGACCATCCCACATTCCAGTTCGGCCAACTCACAATGATTTACACAATAAGGTTGCGATCCCACGTTAGATGTAAGCAGACCCCCCAATAAACATGAGCATCTCCTGTTTTGGGAAACAAGTCATAAAGCAGGAACAAGCAGGTGTGGAAGAGATTAGCCGGGGGTTTGTGTAGGATGAGAAGGGTTTTATGATGGGTCAAGCCCTGATGCTAATCACAGGTGGACGGAGGAAGGGGAGCTCGTGAGACCAGTTTGACCCGGGGCAGCAGAGCCAGCTGCCCAGGTCACAGAGAAGTCACGGGAAAGCACATGTACTGAGAGGCCCGTGTTTGCTCCATTATAGCCTATGTGAGGGCAATGACAAGATGGCCACTGCTTCCAAAATGGAACCCGCGTAGTGAAGCAGAATAACGTGTACGCGGTGCATTCAGGGCTAGAACGACGAGTAAAGCACTCGTACATGCCGCATTTACCATTTGCGGTTCGCTAATACCAAGATAGACAGGGGTAGGGCCTTGTCCCCTACGCGGTGGCAGAGATTAAAGTACGACAGACCCTCCTTTTGCCCTTACATAGGCAATCACTATACTCATCTCAATCCGAGTCTAGGTCAATGTCCGCAAAGTCATGGAGATGTTGCTGTAGCATCATCCTATTACTTAGCTCGTCCCTCGATACAGGCTTCCTTACACACAAGGTAGCACAGAGGCCACACATCGCAGGAGCACACTGTATGCACAGACAGAACAGGAAAAGAATGGCTAAGATCATTCCAATGACCATCAGGACTTTCCAACCCCAGGCAGATATCAGTTCCCAGAACCATCCCACCAGTGACCAATCTCCCTTATCCACGTGTATGGCTTCAGATATTTTATGGAGTTTGGAGATGGCTTGATACACCGTTGGAGCGTTATCTGGTATGAAAATGCAGCAACTGGATTGGATAACCTTACATACCCCACCGCGGTCTGCAAGAATAACGTCTAGAACCATGCGGTTCTGTAAAGTCATAAGGCGATCCGCTTGGAGCTCAGCTGTTAGATTACTAAGGGCACCAGCCGTTACATTTATAGTGGATTCAACCACACGTGTCAGCTGTCTCAGGTTCCTACTATTGACCATAGGTCCCCAAAACGGCAGGAAACCCAAGAAGAAGTCTCCTGCTTCCTGACCGGCAGTGTCATCCTTACTTATCACACCTCTCACAACTCTCGTCTTGTGATAATCAGAGGCAGCAGTAAATGTCGGCGGTAGCAGATTCGCAATATAACATGTGCCCGAGAAATCAGGGGGCAACCATGTATATGCTCGGTCATTACAGATGAAATAGGTGCCCTTGGCAGCTAAAAACGCAGGGGAAAACTGTGACGGGAAAGTGTACGTTTCAGTACAGTCACTTCTTCCCAGTTGAGCCCTAGGGTTCTGACCAGTACCCCGTAAGCAGAACCGACCCATGTGGGGTACAACCCAGATTGGAGATGAGATTTGTCGCTGTCTTTCACCCAGACTAATACTGTACCCCGTCGCGTTCCATCCTACATAAGGTCTCAGCTCTTCTTTAGGAATGGACGAGTATGCGTCAATATCTCTACTCATATCGGCAACTCCTTTCATCAAAGCCTTATTATTGGTGATGGGTCTGATGGAACGCGGTTGGCGAGGGGAGTACGTCTCTAGAGCATAGAGAAACATGGTCTGGAATGCCCATGACGATCCATTTGAACTATACGGTAGCACCAGGTAGGGAATACCCTTGTTAATGGTATGTGGCATTAACCCACAGACCCAGCAATTGGTCGTATTCACTACTAGTTGATGCTGGTGCAAGAGCTGGATAAACGAGTTATTTACGAACTCCGAACGTCTGGTCTGTTCGTGCTCAGGCAGAGGGTGAAAAGAGTGGGAGGAGGCAGTAGAAAGAGGTGTAGGCTGTTCGGTAGGTGCAATGGGCCTTTGAACAGAGAAAAACACAAGTCCTACAATAAACATCATGATACTACACAATGTAAAAAGGCACAAAAAGACAAAACATTTACTTTTTACAATTCTACACATCCTGGCTTTAAAGTTCATTTCCTCAATCGGTCTCTCCATCTTAAAAAACTCCATCCTCTACTCGGGCCGCTCGCGGCGGGTGAGTTTCTTCTGCTGAGGAGTACGCCTGTCAGTCCAGGAAAACGCCCTAGACCAACCAGAACCGTCGTCCTAATCGTCTTCGGCCTGTACCCCAAAGTCTTGACACCGCGACCCTGCGGCAGAACCCGGATGGTGGTTCGAAAAACAAAAAATCAAGAAAGTCTTTCAGATGGGAGAGTAAAAAATGTCAAAAGGGGAATAACAAGGAAATCTTTATTTGTCCATGGGCCTAGGTCTCAAATTATAACGTAGACGGCCAGGTGCCGTTTGGTCTCGAAACAAAAGTTCAGGCTGAGTGGTGTCCAGTCGATTCGATAGTGGCACAGCTTCCTGCAGAATATTATCACTCTCTTGGTCTGAAACTGTGTCTCTTAGGCGTGCATCACTGAATGGTGTGAAACGAGGTACAGTGTCTGTCTCAGAGTCGGCGATACCCTCCTTGACCCACTGGTCATATGGCAGAGGCAAGGGGACTACCTTGCAATGGGTACCATGAATCCAGTGCTTCTTCCCTTTTACTCGCACTGCTGATCTTGTCGATAGTAGAACAAGATGAGGGCCAAGCCAGCGGGGCTCGTCGTTGCTCTTGCGCTGGAAATTCCGGACCAGGACCCATGTACCAGGGTTGATAGGGTGTCCAGGAGTTTCAGAGGCTTGAGGGAGAGTATCATGTACCTGTTGGTGCAAAACACGCAGTTTAACAGTCAAATCATACAGGTAATCAAGCAGCACTGGATGCTCTAGTTCACTAAATTTCGTGGGCCTTGGCACACCCCATACATTAGCTGGGCGGCCAAAGACCACCTCGTAGGGACTAAGTCCCACTCGTGAGTGTATCGTCATTCTGGTGGACAGGAGTGCTAAAGGCAGAGCATCAGGCCATTTAAGACCAGTGCTCGCCTGGATTTTGGCCAACTTGAGCTTCAAGGCTCCATTGTAGCGCTCTACCAATCCAGCTGATTGGGGGTGATTTGCAGCATGAAACTTCTGCTGGATACCTAATCCTTCACATACATTCTTCATCACTTTACCCACGAACTCACTCCCATTATCACACCATACCACTCTCGGCATTCCAAACCTGGGGAAGAACTCTTTCACAAGGGCTTTGGCTGTGGACAGGGCAGTGTTATCTTTTAGAGGATAAGCCTCTAACCATTTTGAGAAAGCACAAACAACCACTAGTACATATTTCAGGTTGTTGCATCTTTCCATGTGAATAAAGTCCAGCTGCAAAACTTCGAATGGACATGATGGGGGTGCAAAGTGACCAGCTGGAGTTGGGGTTCCCCTACCAGGGTTGTACTTCAAGCATACCATGCAATTCTTGACCACATTCTCTGCACACTTGGGAATTCCAACATTCTGCCATACTGGAGCCAACAACTTACAAATTCCTTTCGTGCTGATATGTGCCATTCCATGTGCCATAGTAACTACCGGAAGCACATACGCGTCAGGCAACAACCATCGCCTATGTTCTGTCAGATCAATCCAGCAACCATTCTCATCCAACTTACCCATACTCTCTCTCCACTTGCTTAACTCTTCCTCTGTGGCTTCAGCCTGAAGCGACTTCACACTCTCTATGGTGTTCTCACATATTCCTACATCATTAACCCATCTTGCGGGGCCTGTAACATACATTCTAGTCTTCACATTCTGTGCCGTTTCTTTCGCGGTCTCATCAGCAAACGCATTCCCACGACCAACATCATCTGTGACTTTCCTGTGCGCACTGCATTTCATGATCGCAACTTGCAACGGTAGGGTCAGTGACTCAAGGAGATCATTCACCAACTTGCCATTCTGGATTTTAGCTCCATGCGAAGTCAGGAACCCACGCTCTTTCCACAGTCGCCCAAAATTATGAGCCACGCCAAAGGCGTACTGGCTATCTGTATATATATTCACTCTCATTCCTTCAGACAGCACACATGCTCTCGTGAGGGCGATTAACTCTGCAGCTTGGGCCGAATTATGTGGCACTCGTGCAGTTTCCACAACCGTTTGTAAAGTCGTGATAGCATATGCAGCAGTCGTGTCACCATTAGGAAGCTTAAAGCATGAACCATCTACCCATAAGGTACCATCACACTCAGTCAGGGGAGTATCTTTCAGATCCACTCTTCCTTTCGTCTCTTCTTCCGTTCTGAACAGGCAGTCATGCTGCTCAATCTCATCTGAGTCTGCTGGAATCGGCAACAACGTAGCTGGATTCAACGTATTGCATCTTTTTATGTGTATATGATTCGCTAACAGTGTGAGCTCGTAGCCCGATAGGCGTGCACTAGTCAAGTGTTGTGTCTTGGTTCTATTTAATAATGTGTCTACAGCATGTGGAACCATAACGATCAATGTGTTGTCCATTACCAGACCAGCAGATTGTCGGATAGACATCGCTGCAGCAGCTGTCGCTCTCAGACAGCTTGGCAATGCCCTCGCTACAGGGTCCAAGGTGGATGAAAAATACGCGCACGGGCGCGGTCTGTCACCAAAAGGCTGTGTTAACACTGACAACGCACATCCATCTTTCTCATGGACATACAACGTAAAAGGCTTACTATAGTCAGGAGTACCCAACACAGGTGCCGAACACAATGCATTACGCAATTCCACAAAACTTTTCTGGCACTCTTCACACCATGGGATAGGATTCGGTGTGTCCTTGCATGTTAAGGCTAACAAAGGTTTCGCCAGCAAGGAAAAGCTAGGGATCCAATGCCTACAGTATGAAGTAATGCCCAAGAAAGCACGTACTTCTCTCTGTGTCTTTGGCACACTCAACTGTGCAATGGCTTGAATTCTCTCTGGGGTCAGTCTCCTTCCCTCCTTCGATAAGAGATGACCTAAATAGGTCACTTCTTGTCGACAATATTGCAGCTTAGAGAGAGACACCTTGTGATGAAAAGCAGATAAGTGACGCAACAGGGACAATGTGGCCTCTTTGCAGATCTTTTCAGTATCCGCAGCGATTAGTAAATCGTCCACGTACTGAATCAGAATAGCGCCACTAGGTAACACAAGTGCATCAAGCTGCGCTTTCAAAGCCTGACTGTATATGGATGGACTCTCACAGTAGCCCTGGGGAGCGCGTTTGAAGCGGAAGCTTCGGCCTCCCAGACTAAATCCAAAAATGTCTCTGCTCTCCTCTGCAATTGGGATGCTAAAGAAAGCATTCTTCAAATCGATCACTGAAAACCATGCAGCAGAGGCCGGAATCATCGTTAACAAGGCAGTTATATCAGGGACAACTGGAAACTGTGGCACAACAATCTTATTAACCTCTCTAAGATCAATCACGAATCTGTAAACAGGTGGCTGTGAAGGGTCCGTTCGTTTTAAGACAGGTAAAATCGGGCTATTGCAAACGTTGCCTCTTGTTTCTTCAATCACACCCTTATTAATGAGGTCGTGGACAATGTCTAACAATGCCTTCTGGCCTTCATTAGAGATCTTGTACTGGGGAATACGTGGCAGTCTAACATTAGCCTTTAAAGTCACCACGTATGGCGGTATCTCCAAGAGGCCCACATCATTGGGACCAGTAGCCCAAAGGGCATCTGGAAGGGATAACAGTTCAGGTGGCATCGTATTTTTGGACAAATACATCGGGGAAATCACTTTCTTGCCTAATGTAAGTTGTACTCCCGAGGGAGAACAATACAATGTAGCATGCAATCTTTTCAACAAATCCAATCCCAGCAAATTCTCACCACAACCTGTTGTCAGGATTAGGGGTGCTTTCAGCTCGCAAGGTCCAACAGAAAGTGACATGGGACTAGAAATCGGGTTCCAAACGGGGGCGCCAGAAAAACCTACTGAAACATTCATATTGCCAGACAAAGGTGCGCCAGGGAGTTTGGAATGCATAATCGAACTCTTTGCAGCACCAGTGTCTAGCAGAAAAGGCTCCGTTACATTCGCTGTAGTCACCTCAACATACGGTCCGCTCTGATCCACTGGCACTGAAACAACTCCCTCTCTCTGTCTACGGCTGTCCTAGTAATCATTATTTTCTGCATCACCATCCTCTGCATAATAATCATTAGTGTAATACTGGGCCGTATTACTGGTTGCGTTAACTTGCTGATCAAAGCTATTAATGACATTCTGAGGCGGAAGAGGACGCGCGTTCTGGGGAACACTTCCACGCCCTCTACCTCTAGGAGCTTGCTGACCACCTCTACCTCTTACGCCATACATATTACCATTCCGCTGCATTAATTTAGGGCAACTATATTTAAAATGACCTTCCTCCTTGCAGTATGAACATTGGTTGGGACCTACAGGGACACGTGGCTGATAATACCCGTTCATTTGCTGATTGTTCTGAAACTGTTGGGGCTGGTGATAGACACCTTGGGGTTGCCTATAATTATTCTGACCTCCACGTGGTGGATAGGCCTGCTGTAAAAGGACCTTTGTCTTCAATTCCTTTGTTTTCTTCTCTGTTCTATCTTTCTCGTCTTTATCTCTGTTTTCATAATACTGTGCAGTAGCCAGTATTTGTGCTGAAGAGGAAACAGCCCAAGAACTCTCCGAATCTTTCAACTTTTTACACAGGTCAGGAAGTAAATTCTGCACAAACTTATCCTCGAATAACCGTTGGCCACCCTCAGTACTCATATCCTGCCCACTGTGATCAATGAACGTTTCCTCAAACCTAGTAAAGAAGTCTGACACTGTCTCATCCTTTTTCTGCTTGCATGCAGATAACTTGTCCCAATTTACGCGCATTGCTGGCATTAGTGTCTTCATATACGTGATGATTCTACCAGGCAGTTCAGCTACTAGAGGCTCAGGTTTCGCGCCACCAGTTTGTCTTGCATCGGCAGCAATAATGTTAGCCCACGTATCCCCTAGTTCTACATCATGATCCGCATTACGGATTGACCCCCATAGGGGCTGTGGAACAACATTACCAAACAACATGTCTATGTCAGCCAGATTCATAACGCATGACCCTGCCGTCTGTGACAACTCTTTATAGTAACCTGCTGGGTTTTTACGGGGATCAGGTAAGGACTGCTTAAGCGCTAACACCTCAGAACGCTTCCATGGAACATGCACCCAAACACGCTGGAAATGTGCTGCCACAGCGGGGTTACCACCGACAGCTGCGACCGCTTCCTTCCATACCGGGGGCACTTCTCTCATGGGGTATTGTCGCGCTTTTTCCTTTTTCCCCACAAGGACATCCTGTTCGAACAATGACTGTTGACAATCATCATTCCTGAAGGACAATACAACCGCAACTGCTTTATCTATATCACGGTCCACAATCATACCAGCTCCAAAATCAAACCTCACTCTACACAATTCTTGTGGCCTCGGATTTCTACCACTATCCTCCAATTCCTCACAGAGAATTTCGCACATTTTCTCAAACACATATCTCTGCTTCGGGGCATCCCACTGATGGAAAACATTAACAACTGATTCCACATTATACAATGAAGGGAAAACAATCCATCTGCGCGCCATACTGTCTATTACGTTCTTCTCATCAGGGGTAGGCAACTGACTACGCAATTGCTTACGCTGCAAACCAGGAGTCGCACCAGACAACTCAAAGAGAGGTGACATTAATGAAGTAACCACATTAGCTAAACGCTGTCGCGCTGAAGGAGAAGCTGAGGCAGGAACAGGGGGGAAAACAGAGGGAAGAAAAGAGGACGTAGAAATAGGTACCGAAGTGGTGCAAGGGAAAGTGTTGGGAGAGGCAGCTGCTGAATTAGGCGAAGTTGCAGGAAGTGCGGGGGCAGTTGGAAGCACAACTGGCGGCCCTTGAGAGGGCTGCGTTACATTAGTAAAAGCCGGCTGTGCGGCAGCTGGTGGTTGCGGCAAAGCCTGTAATACATTAACTGGAGGTGGCATATTCACAAGCTGAGGAGGCGCCGTGGCATTTTGCGCATATGGGGGTGGCGAACTCAACAAGTGTGACATCAGGTGATCTTTCTCCTTTTCTTCTAACTCATTCTGCTTAGAGTGTGGTAAAACTGGGTAACATTTGTCGATCCCTAACTTACGCTGCCTGTGCAATTGCTCGCCCATCTGCTCCTCCTCATTATCTCTAAATTGTACAGCTGCTTGCATTACTGACATACCTTTCTCTCTTTTATTCTTTTTCACTAGCTTAATTTCCTTCTGTTTGGCTTCCTTTCGCCATAAGCGGAAAGAGTCAAACATCGCCGGCCGGGCTTTCTTCTTAAACAATTTAATTTCCAAATTATCTAAGATATCGGTATCGAAACTACCATTTTGGGGCCATTTTAAAACACCGTCTTTCCTAGTGTAGTGGATCCATACTTCGTTATATGCAATGGGGCCTACGCCATGCTTTACATAGAGCTCATAAGTTGGAGTTCCAACCGGAGGAACCGGACATGATTCCTCTAGCTGGAAATCTTTTCCACAACCCAAACAGAATAATCTACCAAATATTCTAGAACCAGGCATCTTCGCTCACTAGTCTAGATCCAGACGTCAAAGGATTATCGATTACGATAGTCTCGTGAATACACGAGTCCTCTGGCTTTGGGGTTTGCAAACACCAAATCACCAATTACCAAATCAAACCAAACGATCCCGAGGGATACCAAAACCAATGGGAGACGCTCCACTTATACTTAACTGAATATTGCTGATCGATGACGTCACCAGAAGACTCTCTCGATTGTTTCGCTCTCTAAACTCGTCAAGGGTCCAAAACAGGTCGATTAATCTGGGCAGCAGTCCTTCGTAGCCGTCGGGACGCGGAGAACCTCGCAGAAAAGACTTTCGGACCACGTCGACATGCAGGGGTCGATGAAGTGGCGGCCTTCCTCCGGAATTTCCACACGAAGCTCCTCACGAACCTCTGGCTTGGACTGGTACCGCTGAAATCGTCCCGAGTTGGGCGCCAAACTGAAGTACTGGGTATTTTAGTCCCAGCGGTGCAGGGGCACACACCCTATGACTTCTGGGTTTCACCCTGTTCCGGACCTACAGAAACACAGAGTCTTCTAGGTGAAGTCAAAGAATCGTTTATTGGCTGCAGACCAATGACAGGTATCCTAGAAGTACAACAGCGTGTATGTTCTCAGGAGACTGCTGCAAATCATAGAAACGGACTTCGTCTTAAATAGGCCTTTTTCGGCCTCAAGCATACATTCCTGAGTTTTATGAAACGGCAATATACAGGGATATGTTACAAAGAAAAGGCAGAGTCATGATGACCATCCCACATTCCAGTTCGGCCAACTCACAATGATTTACACAATAAGGTTGCGATCCCACGTTAGATGTAAGCAGACCCCCCAATAAACATGAGCATCTCCTGTTTTGGGAAACAAGTCATAAAGCAGGAACAAGCAGGTGTGGAAGAGATTAGCCGGGGGTTTGTGTAGGATGAGAAGGGTTTTATGATGGGTCAAGCCCTGATGCTAATCACAGGTGGACGGAGGAAGGGGAGCTCGTGAGACCAGTTTGACCCGGGGCAGCAGAGCCAGCTGCCCAGGTCACAGAGAAGTCACGGGAAAGCACATGTACTGAGAGGCCCGTATTTGCTCCATTATAGCCTATGTGAGGGCAATGACAAGATGGCCACTGCTTCCAAAATGGAACCCGCGTAGTGAAGCAGAATAACGTGTACGCGGTGCATTCAGGGCTAGAACGACGAGTAAAGCACTCGTACATGCCGCATTTACCATTTGCGGTTCGCTAATACCAAGATAGACAGGGGTAGGGCCTTGTCCCCTACGCGGTGGCAGAGATTAAAGTACGACACAGTAGGGATAGTGTTGGACAGCAGAGAGATATAATTAACTATTCTCACTCCAGTGGGTGCAACAGTAGGGAAAGTGCTTGAAAGCAGAGGGGTAAAAATTACTATTCCCACTCCAGTGAGTGCAACAGTAGGGAAAGTGTTGGATAGCGGAGGGGTAAAAATTACTATTCCAACTCCAGTGAGTGCAACAGTAGGGAAATTTTTGGATAGCTGAGGGGTAAAAATTACTATTCCAACTCCAGTAAGTGCAACAGTAGGGAAAGTGCTGGATAGCGGAGAGGTCAAATGAACTATTCTCACTCCAGTGAGTGCAACAGTAGGGAAAGTGCTTGATAGCAGAGGGGTAAAAATTACTATTCCCACTCCAGTAAGTGCAAATCAGGGAAAGTGTTGAATAGCGGAGAGACAAAAATTACTATTCACACTCAAACAGTAATAAACAAAAAAAAATATTGAAAATAAAAAAAATCCGAAAAATAAATAAACAATATTTAAAAAATGAAAAATCAAATAAATTAAATATATAAAACGAAAACATAACATTAATTACATATAACAAAAACCAACATACACATATTATATAAAATAATAACAATAATAAGAAATACATTACAAAAATTAAACTAGAAAATATTTACAAATCAAAAAATTAATTAATACATAAATGTATTTATTTTATTTCCTACCCTATAACACCACCTCAAAAACAAAACACTTCAACATTTTAAATTAAATTTACATAATTAATAATCAATTAAGAAAATATTATTTATAAAAAAAGAATAAACATTAATTGACTACACACACCACTATAATAACCCCAACTCACACCTAAATTAAACTATAAAATAATAAAACACAATTAAAACATATTTTTAAATTAAAAACTATTACTGTTAACAACTAATAATAAAGTAATTAAAATGTATTTAATACCCGCCCTTTACCCCTTTAACCCCTCCCCTGCTCATGACGGAACCACTCCGTCATGAGCCACGGTCGCCGTGTGCTCATGACGGAGTGGTTCCGTCATGCCGCGGCCGTTGGCGGCCGCTCCGCCCACGCGGCGCTAATTCCCCGCCTGTGCGGGCGATTAGCGCCGTGGGCGGAGTCATGACGGAACCACTCCGTCATGAGCACAGCTCAACCGTGGCTCATGATGGAGTGGCTCCGTCATGAGCACAGCGCCACCGCGCTGCCCCCAACCCCCCCCCCAGCGCTGCGGCGGAATTCCCGCCGCAGCGAAGGGGTTAAAAGTAAAAACAACACACAAAAAATAAACAATTACCCTAAATAAATATCAAATAATTAACATTCATTAACAACTATATATTAATTATTTAAACACAAATTACTTCCCACCATTTACTCCTATAAACACCACAACACACATCTAAAATTAATTAGACAATTACCATAATACAATTTTAATTAATTTAATTAATATCAATTAACAAAAAATGAATAATAAATATACATAATATGACTACTTAACGCCCTTCACCCATATAAACACCAAAACACACAACTACAATTAATTGGACAAATACCATAATTAATTACCAATTAATTATTTAAAATTAATTAACAAAGAATTAATAATTCACAAATTAAAAATAAATAACGTCCCACCCTTCACACCTATAAACACCACATCACCCACCTAAAATGAATTACACAAACACCATAATTAATGACCAGTTAATTATTTAAAATTAATTAACAAACAATTATTAAATCATAAATTAAAAAAAAATTACTTCCCACCCTTTACACCTATAAGCACCACAACTCACACCTGAAATTAATTACACAATTACCATAATTAATTACTAATTAATTAATTAAAATTGTTACCAACCAATTAATAATTAATTAATAATAAATTACTTTACACATTTAAAACTATATAATCTCAATTAAACACATATTAATAAATAAAAGATAATTAATTCATTTAATATAATTGAATTACTTCCCACCCTATTCCTCCATAAGCCCACAACCCACAACTAAAAACGCAAACTTCAAATAAAAAAATGTTATAACTACAAAAAATTTAACACATATAGTCAAAATACAAACAATTCTTATACAAAAAAAATCCTTCACATACATATAAAATATATACCAAAATACATAAAATCAATAAAAAAACGATATTTTCAGCAACTATATTTTTGCAAATGATATTAAGCACTTCGATATTTTTTAAATCGATATTACTTACCTTAAATCGATAATCTTGACCATGATATTCTTGCTGTCGATATTTCTGAACTACAATATTTATTACTCGATATTTTTTACTCAATATTCTGTCTGCACACCAATGAACAATAAACAGGTCTTTACATTTTGTTTTTATCGTGCCTCATTTCCTGTGCATTCAAAGATGGAGGTCAAATGTTAGGCTCTGTCTTCAGAGAGAGGATTTTACTCTAGCATACAACAAAATTTAAATGCCAGAAAGTAACTATAAATATTTCAGAATATATCAGGATTAGGAAAGTACAAATGAAGGAAACGGTTTCATAATTCTGAAAAATCTTAGAAACAAATATTGTAATACGATCAATAAAATCAATCTACCAGTTGATGCCGATTTCCACACTGTGGGCCCGATTTCGATCTCGCTAGGAAAGCCCACCGTACGACTCAGATTCGGAAGCCTCTTCGAGCGAAACATGCTCTGGGAGTCCGAACGAGCGAGTACGATGCAGGCGTATGCTTACAGACTCAGTTTCTCGGGCTCCCATTGGTCTCTATGGGAGCCTGTGTACAGACGCGTACAAAGGCTCCCATAGCAAAAAGGGGTGGGTGGGGAAAAACGTACACTCTGTGGTGGGCACCCCATGTTGCCCGCCACACTGTGCATGCCTGGATCGGGAGGACCCATGGGCACACCCCTAGACAGATTCGGAGGGCCCGGGTAATGGGGGGCCTGCTACGGCCCCCTGAGGTACGATTCCAAAAGCCGTTTTGTCTTGCTGAGACCGAGGCAAAGCGACTGTCCAAATTGTGCATCGTACTCGCTCGGTCTGAATTCGGCTCTATTGCGCGGCACGGTTCGACTACAAACGAGTCGTACGGACAGGTTCGGGTCCGGGAAATGATTGGGTCGACACGTATGTGATCTTTGAATTGTACTTTGTCATTCCGACCTGTGTAAGATTTGGTCAGTAACAAGGGCTACAAATCGGATTGGTGAAAGCCAAATCCAACGTAGGCCCTCCGAATGACATCGAAATTGGTCCCTGTATCGTTTGTGTGCTTTATAGTGTTATCGGTAAAACTGTATGGGCCTCATACGGATGTCTGTCGGAAAGCATTCCCACCAACTCCTTGTTGGAATCATTTCCGACGACTGATTCGGGTAGTTCTACCGACCGATTACGATATTTCCGACCACCGTTCGGTCGGACTACTATTGACTTCATTGGGAGCCTGTGTTCCGACCGAAAATACAGGCTCGCATTGAAGAAAGGGGTGGTTGCAGAAATGCTTGCACCCTGTGGCGGGCACCCCATGGTGCCTGCAACACTATGCATGGTTGGAAAGAGGGGTCCCATGGGTACCCTCACGGGCCACAACCGGAGGCATCCGTGGGAATAGGTCCTTCTACAGGCCCCCAAACTCAGTTTCCGACAGCCATTCTGTGTCAGACAAACCGAGTCGGAAATGCTGTCTGAATCTGACATCATAATATGTCGGTCAGAAACGAGGTCCATAGACCTGTACGATTGAGCTGCGACCGACTCTGTTTCTCCGAATGCCAATCGGACCGAGTCGGAAAGATTGAACGGTTAAATTGCATCGGAATCGGTTGGTGAGAAATGTTTCCAAGTCGGTTGGAAACATCGGTTCCGACAGGGATTCGGACAAACTGAATGCTGGTCGGAGCCTTCCCAATCTACATCGTAATGAGGCCCTATGACTGTGTAAATATAATGGTAATTTCAATTGAAAATATATTGTCTGTAATGGCAGTAGAACATTGTTCTCCACACCATTCTACGTGGCTTCACTGTATGACACTCTACTCTAGTCAATGCCACTCAACGACACTCTAGAACACTACTTCACTCTAGGCTACTATGTTCCACTCTACTCCATCCTGTGACACTTTGTGACCCTCCACTTTTTGATCCCCCACTCTATGCCACTGCACTCTATGCCACTGTACCCTACTCCTCGTAACTCCACTCTATCCCTCTCCTCTTTACTCAACTCAACTCCACAACACCCCACTCTAATCCACTCTTTAGCACTGCACTCTGTGATACTCCTCCCTATGGCATTCTACTCCATTCTACAATACACTGCTCCATTCTGCTCAACGACAAGCTACTTTGCATCCTTGGTGCGAGTCGGAGCCAACTTCACTCTTTTGCTTTTACCTCTGCTCTTGCTGGCAGCGTTGTGTTCTTGCCCAGGAGAGAGCAAGCAGAGAAAACAATTTAAATTCCCTGCCCACACTTTCCAGGCAGGGAACATGGCAGTGTCCCAAGGGATGGGGTCGCCGGGACATTGCTTTGATCAGACGTCCGGTGGGGGGTTCCAAAGGCTGATCTGCCACTCTCAGAGGGGGAACCAATGCCCCTACCCCTAAATAAAGTAATTGGCCTTCAGGATTGGCTTCTCAAGGCCATACAAAGGCCCCCATTCGAGAAGGAAGGAATGTGTAGATACAGAGACCACATTAATCTTTATTATTGTCTAGAAAGTTTTGAAGTGAGGTGGCTTCCCACCATTTCTACAATGCGACCCTTGACAGTCTCTCCAACTTCCTTAATTGCTCAATTATTATAGGGTCATTATGTGCTGCTTTCTTATTACCACTGTTGAGATTAGAACTGTGCCATTCCAGAAAATAAGGCTTTAGCCACTTATGTTCTCAGGTTTTCCCTTACAGTGCCCATACTGAGGGGTCAATTAGGATGGCGGTTGGAAAACCGTTCCGACCGCCGTGGTCGCGGAAATGAACCGTCCACATGTACCGCGATAAAACCGGTGGTCCGATTAGGATCAACAGCCAGAAAAATCCGACCGCGGCGGAACGATGCCACGAAAGACCGCCGGTAACGTGCGAAGCAGGTGAAAATCCGCCCATGGCGGTCGGATTTGCGGCAGAAAACCCCAAAACCGCCACACAGTTAGTGGATTGACCGCATGTGAAATTAGGATACCATTGAGGTGACAGCGGAACAATCCGCTGTTTCCAACCGCCGCGCTCGCAACCATTGATGAATGGGTGAGCCGGTGGAAGTGCGGTTGTATACCCACTACCGCGGCTGCTCTGGAACAATTATGGCGGTCAACCAAAAAAACACAACAAGGCTACCAAGTGTACCCATTAACCTGGCTCAGCCTAAAAAAAAACACCTAACACACCCCAATGACACATCCCCATGGCATCTAAAAAAATACAAATCCCAGTTCAACCCACGCAACACACCTGACAACAATACTCCATTTTGACACACCCACATAGCTGAGTATAAAACCAGCCCCTTCCCTGACCAGAATCCTTTGCAATACTCCACTACTGAAGGAACCAACCCCATAGCACAAAGGAGAGGCAAATCAGCAAACATCTCACCAGCACAAGAACACACACACACACCACTTACATCAACAACACCACTCTCACACCTGCACCTTTAACCCATCAGGCACAGAAGAAAATGCCCAAATTCACTGACAATGAGTTGCCAGTCATTTCAGATGAGATAATCAGAGTACAACCACAATTGTTTGGAAACCTAGTCCAACAATCACCATTAGCCACCAGAACACAAATGTGGGGAAGGATAGTCAGCAAGGTCAATGCATTAGGGACCGTCCCGCGCACCAAGAAGGAGATCGTGAAGCGGTAGCATGACCTCAAGAGCAAGGTGAAAGAGAAGAACAACAAGAACCGTCAGCTGGCTCAGAGGACTGGCGGTGGCCCTCCCATTCCACTAAGCATATTCACCGCATGGGAGGAGAAGGTGCTTGGCATACTGCATCCAGAAAGTCTCACAGGAATACCCAGGGGAGTGGAGGCTGTTAAGTACCAACAAATGTCTACCATCACACTGCTATGTACTGTCTTGCCCAACTAGAAAGCGACACCTCCTAGGCCCAAATGCATTCATGTGCACCACACACTCCCCAACACATGTCTCACAGATCCAACATGCACTCCCTCTGCTTCACCCCAAAGGTAGCTAGCAACATTACCATGGGGGCATGTGTACAGGCAGCCAGCTCTACAACTCCCACCGGGCCCCCTTGTCCCACAGCTGAGCAAGATGGAGCACTCCACACACCCACAACCATGTGCCAGCCATTGTACTTTACTCATCAAACTTACAGGTAGGTAGCCATCTTATGCTCTCCTGTTCCACCCCTGAGCAGGATGGAACACTCCCCCATCCAAGAGCCATGTGTAGCCTATTCCCTTCCTCTGCTCCACTTCACAAGGAGGGAGCCATCCCAACAGGGAGGGGGGTGTGTGGATAGGCAGCCAGCACTACAACTCCTACCAGGCACCCTTGTGCCACAACTCATCAGGATGAAATACTCCCCCACCCAGAAGCATGTGGCAGCCATTGCATTGTCTACCTTCACCTAACAGGTAGGTAGCCATCTTAACTGGCAGGGATCTTTGTGGGTGGGAAGACTGCACTACTACTCCTACCTGGCCCCCTTGTCCCACAGCTCAGCAGGATGGAGCACTCCCCCCCACACCCAGAAACATGTGTCAGCAATTCCCCTCAACTGTGCCACAGAACAGGTAGTTAGACAGTGCATGCACCCTTCCATTCCTCTCAACTGCGCTGCCCCTGCTGTAACGACCTGTCCGGCCTCCACCATCACCACCAGTGCTGCCTGCAACACTCTCCCTGCCTCAGAGGATACCCATACCACCCCACAATCTGAAGAGGGCAGGGAGAATCAGCGGTTGGCTCGAGTGGTGACGCCACAGGTTTGGGACAGCAGAGCAGGTGGGAGGCCAACTGGGTGACAAATCCAACAGGGCCCTGGGGCTGAAGCCCTGGCCAACATCACAAGAGTCCTTGGGGCATATGAACAAACCCAGGGACAAATGGCCCAGGTTCTGGAAGAAGTGCGTGAGGTCCGCCTGCTACTTAGGTCCATGGACACGCATATGGGCCAAATCGTGGACCTCTTGGGCCAGATTATGGGTTTTCTGAGGGACAGGCCTGCGGCCCAAAGGACAGCTCAACCTCCTTCCAGTGGCCCGCAGGATGACAGTCCCACCACCTCACCTGCGGACACAGAGAGGGGTGAGCTAGAACAGGATGAGTCCTCAGACACCCCTGAGCCTGCAGCAGAGGCCTCCCTGCCAAACGCTCAAGGCGTCTGTTGGACTGTGTCACCACATCAATGTGGTAACTACTCTATTGTCTCGTCTACCATCACTGACAACTCATTCATTCACTTTGCACCTTTTTGTAAATAATCACTTTCCTGTCACAAATACTTATTGTAAATAAACACTCTTTCCACACCTATGTTTTTGTGTCAGCTCCATGTTTATCACAAGATGTACAATGTTGACTCTGATTACAATGTACCAGGAGCAGTGATTGTTTCGAGGCATTGAGAGGCTGAAGGGGCCTAGGAAAACACAAGAGAACAACATTCACTTGTCAGGTGATGGCATCACAGCCATTACACAACACTTCAAGGGAAGTAGCGGTTGATGAGCTGTTGACGCAGGTTGACACCTTCCTTCTCTCCACTATCCTCGTCACTGGACATGTGTGGGTTTGCTAGCGGGGGCATCGGCTGCTCATCATCGTCCAGGAGCAGGGGGATCTCTGCGCAAGGCCAGGTTGTGGAGCATGCAGCATGCAACTACGATCTGACACACCTTTTGGGAGAGTACATCAGTGCACCTCCGGTCTTGTCCAGGCAGCGAAATCGAAAATTCAGAAGACCAAAAGTATGCTCCACCACATGACGTGTCCTCCCATGGGCATCATTGTAGCTGACTTCACTTGGGGTCCTGGGATTCCTCAGTGGACTCAGCAACCAAGGCCGATTGGGATATGCAGAGTCACCTAGGTGTGAGATACACAGAACAATTTTGTAACATAACTGTGGCAGAGGACAGCATATCACACACACAGCACGCTACTTGACTCTGCATACTCACCCACAATCCATGCACGCTTCGGAAGCAGATTAGCCATCAGCTGTGGCACAATGCTGTGACGCAGGATGTACGAGTCATGGGCCGAGTCAGCAAACTTGGCACAGATGTGTGAGATTATCATATCTGCCTGGAATACCACTTGCACATTGATGGAATGGAAATGTTTCCTGTTCCTGTAGATGTGCTCACGTGCCCGTGGTGGAACCAGGCCAACATGTGTGCAGTCAATGGCACCAACAACATTAGGGATGTGCCCAAGGGCATAAAACTCACCCTTCACAGCCGCCAATTCATGCCTCCGGGGGAAATGGATGTATCTGTCCTTGTAGGTCATCATAGCGGACATGACATCACATAGCACCATGCTGAACATAGGTTGTGACATCCTACCTGCAATGGACACCGTGTACTGGAATGAACCAGTAGCAAAGAAATGCAGGACCGCCATCACCTTACACGTTGGTGTCAAAGCAGTTGGATATGTTCTACGGGGCCACAGGTGGGGTTCCAACAGAGCACATAGGTCTTGTAGGGTGGGTCGATCCAGACGGAATTTCCATTTGACGTCCTCATCCTCCATGTCCGCCAGCACTGTGAAGGGACGATGCACATTTGGTTGCCTCCTAGGTGAGATGAAGGGGGACACATGTCATTGCAATCCACCATGTGAAGTGTCCAACATCTTACGTTTTAACTGACACAACGCCAACAATGGCTGGCATCAAACCTCAGCTTACAACACAACTTACATGTAGGTACACCTTCAGCTACACTAGTCGTACACTTGTACACTGTTCACACAGTGAGTGTCTCCAAAACAACATCTGACTATGTGAATGCCCAAAGGTATATTGCCACATCTTGTATAACCAGCACTGACAACAGTTCATACAGCATATGTGTGAAACAGCAACACTACTGTCTCCTACCAAGCTGCAGTACAGGCCACACCTTCTTGTGTAAGTAGAACAGGGCACACATCAACAACACAATGATCACAGTCTGTGCATTAAGATCAAGTATGTGCATGAGCTAAGCACAGTAGACAATGAAATATGCACATTGTGTAGTCAGACATTCATCACTGAGTTGCTCAGCCATATCACACATTGACATGTGTACCCATTAGAGAGTCCATCAAACACTGTTCTGTGTACATGCCCATCAAGATCACAAGTGATATGTGAGGGAGTACACGCCAATGTTTGCAGTCAGATACACCAACATGGCATGTGTACTCAGCAGTGGGCTACATGTTACATTGGCATTGTGTGCACTATCTTGTGCCATAAATTATGTGTCTACTGTAAACTGTTGAGAACTGGCCATTGCTATTGACACAGCATGATGTGTCCATAGGTGTTGTCAACGTGCACCGCCACCCAAATCACAGTAATTGTCAGCAATGTATAGCAGCCATTTCGCGGTAGCGACCGCCTGGTCCCTGCAGTGCGTCACCGCCAATGCCAAAGCCACACTCGCGGTAGTGATATATATGTATTTATAGTCAAATGGCGGTTGCCATGCTCCGCCACCCAAATCATGATAATTGGCTACAATGGATAGCAGCCATTTCACGGTAGCGACCACCTGGCCCCTGTGGCGTGTCACCGCCAATACCAAAGCCACACTCGCGGTAGTGATATAGCTATATTTATAGTCAAATGGTGGTTGGCATGCTCCGCCACCCAAATCACGGTCATTGTCAGACAATGGATAGCAGCCATTTCGCAGTAGCGACCGCCTGGCCCCTGCGATGTGTCACCGCCAATGCCAAAGCCCTTGCACCCAATGGGAACCACAATCGCGGTAGCCTAATGCAAGTTTGAAAATCGCGGTAGGCATGCTCCGCCACCGCGGGGCCGGTCATTGGATGTAATTGAAAGATGCACGAACGCGGTAGCAACCGCCTGGCCCCTGCGGTGTGTCACCGCCAATGCCCAAGCCCTTACATCCAATGGGAACTGCAATTGCGGTAGACTAATGCAATTTTGAAAATCGCGGTAGGCCTGCTCTGCCACCGCGGAACCGGTCATTGGATGCATTTGAAAGAAGCGGACTTAGAACACCAATTTCAGCAGCTTAGAACCACTGAAACTACCCCAGAGGGCTATATATGTGTGGGAGAGAGCCTCACATATCCACTGCTTCCAGACACTGCTGCCTGACACCCCTCACCACCAACTGCTACTGCTCCTGTCTCCAGACACTGCTGCCTGACACCCCTCGCCACCAACTGCTGCTGCTCCTGTTTCCTGGACCCAGTGATGGCGAGGACTGAGAAGATCAGGGCCCGTCCCTTCACCACCAAGGAGCTGGAGGTCCTGGTGGACGAGGTGCTCACACAGTTTGGGAGGCTATATGGTGCTCCAGATATCATGGTAAGTGTTTCAGAGTGAAGTGAGAGTGCAGGGAGTGCACACATGAAGTTGATCTGCTGCAGTATGTGCCTGAGAGTGTGGGGTTCTGTCATACACTGCCTAGCATGCTGACTCCAGGGGAAAGGGGTGTGTAGCCTATTTTACACGTTTCGCTGGCTGCACATCAGAATGGGAGGGACATGCATTGTTTTTTCAGCCATACAGTGAGACAGCAAGTTGGTTAAGCGGGAGTCAGGACAGAAATTGCCTGTGTGAATGGATGTGTGGGTCCATGATGTTCTTCACAGGCTCATCTGTGACATTGCCAAGGGTTTACCTTTAGAGAGTACTGATGAAAGTGTGTCTGACTCACAATTGCCACCATGTATAGGTCAGCACGATGCACAGGACTTAAATGCTAAAGGGTGACACTCCTGGTGGTAATTCACCTATGACACAGCAAATTGTTGTACTTTGGTACAGAGCCCTATTCATTTTCATCAGCATGTGTACTGACTTGCATGTGTAGGTACTGTTTACACTCTCATATTGTCCCTGCATGTGAAATTTCTGATGCCCCACGTTGGACCTCAGTGTGAGCCCACCTGGCATGCACAGTCACTGCCCAATCTGACAAGGACACATCACTGAATGTACAGAGTGAAACATATGGGTTGTCTGCTAGACTATCCATCAAAGAGCTTTCCCGGCCCTGTAGATTGCTCATGACAGACCTTTGGAGAAGGGTGTGAGATTGTAAGATCATGTCCCTAAATGTGACCTCCATGACACAGAGAGCCATTAACAGGGCAAGGACATTGATGGCTGCGCAGTGTTGTACACAGTGAGTCTGCCCCGAAACATAATTTCCCATGTAATGTATGTCTTGCTTCCCCACAAACTGGATAGCAGATGTGGGCCCCCTACACTTAGCTTTCTGTGCTGGCATCCTGCATGTGTATGAGATGGGCAGGTACTGTGTCCACCCTCCTACCTGCATGCATTTTTGCATGATTCGCCCATGCTTATGTACTATGTGGGATGCTGTGTTGACTCTGCTAGACATATCTGTGAAGTAGTGCTGTGTTAGTATCATGCTCCTATACTGAGAGATAGTGGTACATAACCCGGTGTCACTGATTTTTCCCCCTCTTGCCTCCCATGCCTGCAGCTCAAAGTCCACCAGCGTAAGGCCATGTGGAGGGCCATTGCACACAAGGTGCGGGCTCTGGGTGTCTGCAACCGACGGCGCACACTCTGTCACAAGAGGTAGGATGACATCTGCCATCTGAGCACAAACGTGGCAAAGATGACGCTGGGGCTGCTCCCTCGGACTGGAAGGTTGGCGCGCAGGAGCATGACACCACTAATGGCCCGCATCTTAGCTGTGACACAGCCTGAGCTGGATGCACATTTGAAGGAGCATCAGCAGCAAGCTGGGGGTGAGTATTCTGGGAAGGGTGACTTTGGTTGTGAGTGACTGCATGTGTTCCAAGCCTGAGCCAGTGCTGAGCTCTGTGATGTTGCTAGTGTGATGCAATGGCTTGTAAGTGGCCTCTGTGTTGGGTGCATTTCCCCCACCTCTACTTTCTCATGTCATTGAAGTAATGCCCCTTGAGATTGCATTCTGAGTTGTGGCCTTCTGGCATCGTCTGCATTGGAGAAGTCAGGGATATCCCATGGAAGTAAACGGCAGTGTGCCTCATCTGAGTGTGCTTACATCAATGTGTGCATTGCCTGATGTCAGAATTGTGAGGACTACACATCTGACACCAATGTGCAACTGTAGTTGTGCCCCAAAGAACGACATGGTGGATGGCATGAGCTCATGGCCATTGTGGACTGATATTTTGGAGTCTGTATCTGTGTTGTCCCCTTCTGCTGCCTCAAGATGTGACTGTGGCAACATGTTGGGAGGTATATCTTTTCCCCCCTCAGGGCCCTGGGTATGCTCAGAGGGATCTGTATGTCTGCTTACACGGAGCCACGGGCAGGCTATTTGGCTGTCCGTTCATCACATGGGTCACTTATGTCAAGTTTGCATGATAACACGCAATATTGAAGTTTTGAATTGAGGTTGCACAATGTTACTGCACAGGGTGGGGTGCAACATGGGGTATCATCATCTTGTTTTGTGCTTTGCTTGCATATGATATTTGTGTGAATGGCACTAAACTGAACCTACGTCTCTTGCAGCATCTACCGTGGGCACAGAAGGACAGGGGATGGACACCAGTGGTGAGGCATCAGGCATGACTGCTACACACGAGCACACTGACACTGATGTGACCTGCGCCTCAGATTGGGACAGGAGTCTGCTTGAGGAATCACAGCCAGAGACACCAACCTCAACGTTATCTGACGCCAGTGGTGACACATCTATGTTGGCGGGCACAGGGAGCGGGAAATCTGCCTCCTCTTCCACCACACAGCGTCCAGTGTCCACCCTCCCCGCTACTTCCACTAGTGCTGCACATGCTCGCATCAGTAAGAAGTAAAGAGGGTCCTTCACCCCAGGCACCGCTGCCCCTGCCCCTGTCTCCCCTGCTGCCATCAGTGTTGAGGCTGTGGACCTTTTGCGCCAGCTGTGTGTGAGTCAGACAACTCTCCTCAATGCCTTCCTAGACCACGATAAAAAGTTGGCAGAGGTAGTTGCCTTCATGGAGGACATTCATTCAGACGTGGGTGGGCTACACTGGACTGTCCAGTCTTTGTCCTCCACAGTGACGGAAGCCATTCAGCTGTCATAGGCTCAGAGTCTAGCTCCATACCCTTTGGCCACTTCCCTGCCAGTGGCTACATCTGACGATAGTGACCACACACCACAGACCTGAGGCTCAAGATACAGCACACACAGCACACAACAGCAGTAGCCCAAGTGGGCCAGAACGCAGACACCATCCCACAATAAAACCAAATCCACCCCAGAGCGCAAAGGCAAAAGCCCGTCAGGTGACACTCAGGGGCATAAAGCCAAGAAGCAGGCATCAGGCTCACATGCCTCAGAGGCATCCCCAGCTAAGGACTCTCCTGTCCCAAAAGCGTCTCGCAAAGAAAAGCAGTCAGTTCCCGTTCCTGCTGTGAAGGTGGTGCCTGCTAAGGCTCAACAGAAAAAGGCTGCTAAGGCAGATTCACCCACAACCTCTACTCCCATCCAGACCCCTGTGAAGCAGGGAAAGGAGGTCAGTGTAGGGGGTTCACCTGCTCAACAGGTGATGGAGGGGAAAGGGCAAGGCCAGGCCAAGCATACCTCCAGATCCAGCAGGTCCCTAGAGGGTGGCTCACCGGCTGCACCTGATGCAGCTTTGGTGGAGAGCGTGCCTGTAGTGCCCGCCCCACTTACCACTCTGCCCAAGACAATACTTCCCTATCGAGTCCCCAAGAAGTGGAAAGGCACCCCTTCACATTCTCCCTCCCACACTATGACTCACGGCAGCATGACTCCACCTCCATGTGCCACCACCGCACCCGGTCCAAGCAGCCCTCCGGCTCGCAAAGACACTGATGCCTCCACCTCAGTTGGTCCTCTCTCTCCCAGGTCTAGTCCTCCAACTGGCCCGACACTCTGCCACCTCCCAGTCTGACTGACAGCCAAGTCTGAGGCAAAGTCCCCCTCACACATCTGTCTCTCCCACAGCGGTGCCTGGACTGCCCATTGTTATCCCCCTAACTGTATTGCTGACCATGGCAGTGTACAGTCTCACCCATTCCCTGTTCAGGTTCTCATGCACACATGTGCCTACTCTGCACGTTGGACTGGCCACTGGCCTTGCTATTTATTACTGCATTTGCCCATTCCCTGTGCATGTCCTCATGTACCTACTCTGCACTTTGGACTGGCCACTGGCCTTGCTGTTTATTACTGTGTTTGCCCATTCCCAGTGCAGGTTTTCATGTACCTACTCTGCACTTTGGACAGGCCACTGGCCTTGCTGTTTATTACTGTGTTTGCCCATTCCCAGTGCAGGTTTTCATGTACCTACTCTGCACTTTGGACAGGCCACTGGCCTTGCTGTTTATTACTGTGTTTGCCCATTCCCTGTGCAGGTCATCGTGTACCTACTCTTCACTTTGGACTGGCCACTGGCCTAGCTGTTTATTACTGTGTTTGCCCATCCCCTGTGCAGGTCCTCATGTACCTACTTTGCACTGTGTACCGGCCACTGGTCTTGGTCTGGTCTACTTTTGATGCCTATCTTTGTAATATGTGAATAAATACAGTTTCTCCTGTTGTCTACTTTGCCAGTGTCCTTGCTAAATAAAGGGTGTTATGTGCGGGTATGCTTTCATGCGACACATGCTCTGTATGCCACTTTAACATTGCCAATGGCAGAATTCACTTTTTCACGGTTTTGCAGAGGTGACAGGCACTTCAGGTCTTCTTGACTCTGAGGCTTGGGGGTGCAATGATGGTTGTTTGTGATGACCTACTGTTATCATAATCAATCTATGGTGATGTTAGCTAAAGTGTACACATGTCATGTTTGGATGCACTGCCAGCACAGAGTGGGATTCTATCCACAGGATTGCAGGCAGGCTGGCCAAGGTCCATCATGTCTGTGGGATCTTTCTTGATGTGTGAACAGCAGTGTTGGTGTATGCTCATCTTGTGATGGCCAGTCATCCTAGTCACATGGGTAAATTTCAATGTGTGTTCTTGGGTGGTCATGAAGAGTGCAGTGTTAATGGGGTGACTTTGTCAGTAGTGTTGATGTGTTTGTGCCCCTGCGATGGCAACTGCACACATTTGTCAACCTGGATTTGAGTGCCTGTTAGTTGGCTTGGTCAGCTCTGTGCTTGTGATTGTGTGCACATGTGGGAGTTGTAGGTTGTGCAGTGGGTAGTGTGTTGTTGTGTCCTTGCACTTCTGGGGGACACCTACTTGTTGTTGGTGCCGATTGTGAGTATGCAGAGAGTGTGACTGGCAAGTCTGTGTTGTGTTTTGTTGATCAGCCATGTGTCTTGATACTATTTGTCCTCACTGTGCAGACCTGCTCAGCCACACTGACATTGTGGGTGTGTTTTCTCATGGATTGCTGTCACTTGAGCCATTTTTTGCACCAGTATGGCATGTGGGATGTGGAGTTGTACCATCCCCTATCTGTGCTTATGATACCTACTCATTGTGTGTGAACACTCCATCTATTTGTGTATGGTGCACTCCTGCTATGTCCACTACTGACGTACACACCACTTCACTCTCATGTCAGCTATCCCCTTGGGTTGGCAGTGTGTGTCCCTCCCCATCACTTCATTTGTTGCACTATGCTTTGTGGTGCTGATCTGTGCACAGGACCAATGTGCCACTCAGGACAGTTTCCCAATTGGTTTATGTGTAATTTTCTTGTACTGGTTTGCATTCATGGTTGATCATGTGCATTGCAACTGTTTGTGCTGCACAGTCCTCTGGTCATGTTGTTTGCACCTGGTTGTCCCAGACTTGTGCATCTGTGGGTGATGGGTAATCAGTATGTGTGTTTGCTGAGGTACTGCTACCCTTCCTGAGGGTGATGTTGTCTGTGTGCTGTGGTGATTTGTGTAGAGGGTCTTTGGGAAGACGTGTAGAGCTCGATCCATTGCGGTCCGGATCGGGTGGAGGGAACCAGGAGTCTGGTTTGGAGCTCCGCTGTCGTGCTTCCGCCGTCGCTGGTTGGGTGGTTTCTCCGCAGCTTTGTGACGGGCTGTTTGGGGCATCCTGATTTGTACGGCGGTCGGGACTTCATTCCGCACGGCGGTGAGTCTCTATTGGCTCCTACTGCCGCGGTGGCGGGTGCATTTTTATGGCGGTTTAAGTCGCACAGCGGCGGATGGGAAAAGGGTATGTTTGCCCATTGTAATATGACGGGCGTGAAGACCACTGCTGGCGTGCAGAAAATGACATTTTCCTGCCACCTCCAGCACAGCGGTGGTGCCTCCGCCCGCCATCCTAATGGGCCCCTAAATCTGGGCAGCAATTGCCAAATCAAGTTACGGGGCAAAATAACACTATACAGATTCAACACGGTCAACCACAAGCCAACAAGTAGAGCTAATCCCGCAATATAGCTTGAGGGGGCCACATGACATTTTGAACAGAGGGTCCATACTGAAATTGCTAGAAGAACTACCATCCCTGAGCCATATAAAATCCAGTGATTTGGAAAGCATAGAGTTTAAACCGAATCCTTACAAAACAGGTCCAGATTCTACAATCATAACATGGACCGATTACAGCTTCACAGAACAAATTCTGCAGCACAGGGAGGAGATCTCGAATTGGGGATTAGAGCTAAAAAAGGTGGAGCCCCCGCGGTACCCCAGTCCGGTACAACAACAAATACAGAAACAGAGCCTTTTAAAAGGCGCAAAAGGCCCGAACCAGTTAAGCACCAAGGTAGAAGAGGGACATCCACTCAGACAAATCACAATCACCATTGCACAACGGGAAGAAGTGAATCCAGAGGTACATTCCACAAAAACAATGGAACTGAAGCATTGCGGAGAAGTATGAATTAGACTAAGCCCATCACCAGGAAAAGTGCTGGTGTGCATGATTTGTTCCTGGGATGTAAACGGCTTAAGTACAAAGTTAGAAGAAGACGATTTTGTGGAATTCATCCAACAACATGACATTCTCCTGTTTCAAGAAACTTGGCAGACAGAAAACTCTCCATTAGTGGGCTGTAAAGAAAACTTCATTCCAGCAAAAAAGGAGGCACACTATGGATGGACAAAAGGGGGTTTATCGACCTTTATATATACCGATCTCCTTTGGAGAGATGTAAGCATCGATCTTGATTCCACATGGATGCAATGCACTAAAATAGACCTTCTACCCTCAATGGGCCTACTAATTTTGAATCTTTACATTCACCCAGCAAGAAAGCAGAAGGGGCAAAGAATTAGGTAATTAATTGAGGCAATTAAAATGCTGAAATGCACCTACCCATGTGAAAACATAATAATAACAGGAGAGGAACCTAGCGAGCTTCATACAGCCAAGACAGGGTAACCGAAGTAGACAAGACATTATGGGGAAGAAATGCGCAGCAAAACTGAACGACCTCTTCTTGTATACGTTAAACGGCAGAGGCCCCTTGGACAGTCCAGCAGCATTTACAAGGGTCACATGGAAAACAGGCTCAACAATCGATTTTACGCTAGCAGTCCCCGATTTATTTCCTCATATAATGGATTTCCAAATACAGGTATGCGTCGAAAGTGATCATTACCCCCAGACCTTCATATTAACCATCACCCCAAATGAGTCAGGGCAGGCTAATCCTCTCACATTAGGAATGTAACTTTACAACCTAAAATGGCTAACCAGGAATTAAAAAAATATCGCCAACATAATGGAGGCATGCCGGTTATTGCTAATACCCCCAGACGCAGATCAAGATATCACAGCCTGGGAGTCTTTTGTAACTAACATCAATAAAAAAATTCAAACCAATCACAGACCTTATAAGACACCAAGAAGCGGAGGGGGACAGTGGTATATGCCAAAAATATGGACAATAAAAACACAGCTAAACAAACAGTTAAGGTAATCTCGAACAAATGGCCCCCAACCGTCACTACAAACTCTCACAATAATAGATAAAATGAAAAAGGAGTTAAAACACGAAATTAAGGCGGCCAAGTGAAAATACAAGCAAGCAGAGACACTCAAAACAGTTTTGGGCAAAACTCAATTTCTTGCTTAATGGCAAACATCGTCAGTTCAATTCGGACATAACAGAGCAAATCTGGATTGCTCACATCGAGGCAACATTTAACATTGTAACTGCACAGAGCTTGGTCAGTATCACCGACATTTCAAACGAGATCAAAATGCGATCCAGTCTGAGCATAAAATCAGAAGTCCGCAACCAGAATATGAACAAGCATTGGCATAGCCAATAGGTCTCGCTTTTGGGACCTTATAAGTATTTAGTTATGCAGCACAATATCCTTGGTGCAACAACAACTGTTGCATGGCAAAACACTTATAAGGTCCCAATGGCGAGGCCTATTGGCTATGCCAATGCTTGTTGCTGTTTTTGTGGTACTGCAATATATAGGGATGTTATTTGTCACAGTTTACAGTTTGGATTAGATCATTGATGACACTATTGTTCATAGGATCACGATGTTACCAGTGACAACTTCTTGCTGCCCAGGTCATGCTGAGGGGTTCCTTTTCTGGTGGTTCTGCTGTCCTGATCGAGCCGAAGGTCCTGCTGCAGTTGCTCCTCCCTTTGTGTGTGTGGTTGTGTGTGCGGTTGTGGTTGTGTGTGCGGTTGTGGTTGTGTGTGTGTTTTTGTGTGTGATTGTGGGTGTGGTTGGATGTGGTTGTGTGTGTGGTTGGGGTTGTGTGTGTGGTTGTGGTTGTGTGTGTGGTTGTGTGGTTGGTTGTGTGCGTGTATGTGTGGTTGTGTGTGTTTGTGTGTGGTTGTATGTGTGTGTGTGGTTGTGTGTGGGGTTGTGTGTGTGTTTGTGTGTGTGGTTGTGTGTGTATGTGGTTGTGTGTGGGGTTGTGTGTGTGTTTGTGTGTGTGGTTGAGTGTGTGTGGTTGTGTGTGTGTGTGGTTGTGTGTGTTTATGTGTGTGTGGTTGTGTGTGTGTGTGGTTGTGTGGTTGTATGTGTGGTTGTGTGTGTAGTTGTGTGTGTGTGTGGTTGTGTAGTTATGTGTGTGTGGTTGTGTGTGTGTGTGGTTGCGTGTGGTTGTGTGTGTGTGGTTGTGTGTGTGGTTGGGTGTAATTGTGGTGTGTGTGTGTGTGTGTGGTTGTGTGTGTGGTTGTGGTTGTGTGTGTGGTTGTGTGTGTGTGGTTGTGTGTGTATGTGTGGTTGTGTGTGGTTGCGTGGTTGTGGTTGTGTGTGTGGTGTGGTTGTGTGTGTGACAGTAATACTTAAAGCATCTCAAAATAAAGGAACACAAACATCGAGTTTTGAGAAAGAGAAAGCACGTTGTAAGTCAAACGGGCGCAGCAAAGCATTGACACAACAACAAAAACAAAACAAGATCACTTAGCGAAGACTGAGTGCTGATAATGGATACACACAGCCCATCATCTTAAGAGTTCGATTGCAACCAATGTGCACTCAAACCTGCCCCCTCCTAGTGAGTTGCACCCCATATTTCATGAGTTATAACTGCTGCACCCACCATAGCGCTTTGGGATCTAAAGCGCAACATAGGTCTAATCGACTAAACAGTCGCTAACATGCTGTGCTTTTAAAGAGAATGTGCCAAAAGTTTCCAGCTTCCTCATCATCTCCTCATGAAAGCGCCAATGAAAGGACTCCCTGAATGGTGCAACGGACATGAAGCAGCCGCTGCGATCAGAAATAAACACTGTGAACGTTGTCCAGTTTCACGGTAACATTTCCTTAATGTTCCTTAACTCACAAAACAGTAATGCTAAAAGCATCTCAAAATAAAGGAACACAAACATCGAGTTTGTGGAAAGAGAAAGCACGTTGAGGCAGCGATGGAAGATACATTTAAGGTGGGCGTGATATTGCCTGACGGAGATGCACCCACTGGGAGAATCCTGAACGCTTGTAAGCGCGAAGGCGGGGGGAGGGGCGGAGGCAGGGAGCAAGCAAGAGGAAAGACAGATGGCGCTGAAGGCTGGCGGTTCGCGCGTGCACGATCAGGTGAACGCAAGCTTCTCGCCAGCCAGCAGCTCTTTGAAAACTCACCTACTAAAGTCTCTCCGAGCAGCGCATGCGCGCTGACTCTGCGAGACCTAAAAACGCTACCCACATAGGCTCAAAACAAAGATAACAAACGTCCATCCACAAGCCCCAGTAGTGTGCTACTCGTGCGGGTTAGCGCTAGATAAATGCTGCAAACGATTATTCGTCTATTATGGTGCATTATACATAACTCTCTAAATAGAACGAGTGTTCTCATGAGTTATTCCCAATTTTTACCGTTTTGCTGACTCCAAGCTTAGCAAGTGCATTCAGGTCATGCTTTTCTGTATTAATAATAATGCACATACGGAAATTAACGAGGGGGCGGGGCTTTCATAGATGCATCCTTAGTTGATTAAATAACACCAATAAAGCAGTCAGTCAGTGTCAGGCCCAAAGTTTGATCATTCCACCGATTTCTTCCTTACCAATTCCCAGTTACCCTTCGAGCAGTTTGTCAAAACATAAGCAAATCGGTAGACAAGTGACCGCGCCTTGAATGAAAATAATCGATACTGTGGCAAACGCCGCAGCCTTTCGCGCGTGGAATTGATTCATTCTGTCAATTGATGCTTGATTTAAAAAAAGTTGCCTGAAAAACTGTCCGATTACATTTTGCACACGTGAATCCAGCAGGGAGTATATACAGTATTCTAACAATGAAGATACAATAAAAAGTCAATGCTAAATCTATGGACGTTTTTAATTGGCATTGGTGGTGGTTAAACAGTAAAATATGGATTACCGTTTCGAGATGTCCACCGTCTTTACATTTCCATTTTTACCAGACAGCCAGCTTGGACTCAGGCGCTATCGTGACGTGTTCCAGCTCCGTTTGAAGATGGCCGCCGCCCATGGCACAGTGTTGTCCCACTGGAAAACCACTTTCGAAAAAATTTCATTGGCCAATCACAGATAGGGCTGTGACTGTCATGGGTACTGCTAACGGTCCCTGCAAAGGCGAAACGCAACATTATCTTTTTAAGCCTCAAAGCTATCAGCCAATGAAAATCTGGCAAAATGGAACCAACTAGCAGGTCAATGGCAGACTGAAATTGGGTGTTAGGAGGGGCAGAGAGACTCCGGTCGGTAAAACTTTTTGCGGATGATATTTACTTATTTTCTTTTGGTTAGTAATGCAGCCACGTAGACAGGACATGGCTGAGATTGTCACATAACCCTTTCTAATCTTGGCTTAAACGTGACTCATTAAAGAGCGGGAACGTAGTGTTCACCTCTAGGATTCGACATAGAGCTCTTAAGTATTTACCTCTAATGGTCAACAAAATACTCACACTGGCACCCCTGGGGAACTAAACTGAACCCGGTGAAGTGCCTCGAGGGCACCGCACCTTTACATTGCTATCCCTACTTTACCTGTGCAAAGACAGATGGTGCTGAAGGCTGGCGGTTCGCGCGTGCACGCTCGCGTGAACGCAAGCTTGTCTCCAGCCAGCAGCACTTTGAAAACTCACCTACTAAGGTCTCTCCGAGCAGCGCATGCGCGCTGACTCAGCGAGACCTAAAAAAGTACATCTCTGTATTGGTGATGTTGTTAAAGTGAAAAATGGCAGACTAACACGCAAAGGAGAAAGTAACTTTTCAACTCCTTTAAAAGTTATTAAAGTAATGTGTAATTCTGCTTTATTGAGTGATGGAAAGGTGTGGCATGCTAGTAGAATTGCTAAATTCAGAGGTGAATTTGAACCTAACTTAGCTCATGATATTCATGCTAACCATCATCCAATTAAATATGATTGGATTCAGGATTATCCTTCTGACCATGAGTCCACTCCATTTGTCGCAGAAGAGGAAAGCTAGGTTCCCATTCCCAACACCAATCTTTTTTACTCTGAGTTTTCTCCTTGTGTTGCGGAAGGGGAAGATAGTGGTGTGTCCAACACCAATCTGTGTGATTTTCCTGACGCAAGTAATTTGTGTAATACTCCCAGCGTTGACACTAATCTCACTGATTCTAATTTGGATAATTCTGGTATAATTAACACAAGAGCTACCTCCAAGGAGTACATCATACCTGAAAGAAATCCTGAAGTGACTAGAGCTGGTCGAGTTTGTGTTAAATCTCTTTATTTAAAGGATTACATCACACATGTTTGTCCATCTTGAATTATGTTAGCAAGTCGTCAAAAAAAAAAATATGAATTGTTATGCCACCTTTATTATTTTTTTTAGTGTTACATTTCTTTTGTGAGAAAGGGGAAGTGTTGTGTTTATGTCCTTGATGCTACATGACCTCATTGGATTCCAGCCTTTGCATTCTGTAACCATGGAATCCAGTGAGATCAGATGAAGGCAGATCAAGACTGGAAGAGGAGTGTTCAGACTGTCCTCCTCGACATACTGCTGGGTTCTTGCAATAAACCCTACAACTACAATTTGGGTTTGGATGTATTTATTTACGTAACATATTACACCCGGTAATTCCAAAGCTGGAAATAGCATGCTACTCAGAATTACCTAAAACATTATCCCCAAGGATAATCCACCTCCCAGGCCACTTGTAATGATATCCTTAGTGGTGATATGTTCTGTATCACAAGTGGGGCAGCTTTTACCCCTGAAGTGTTATGGAACACGCCATGTACAATATATGCAATGTCATTGTCAGGTAAGGAAATCCCTGTGATGCCATTATGCTAATTCTAGTTTTAAAAACTGGGAAAAATCCCTCCTCGTTCCTATCTTAAAATGCGTTGAAGGTGGGTTAATACTGTTTTATATCAAATGTAATTGATTTAAAAAAAGAAATATTACACTTCAGTGCAATTCACAGAGGATCGACCATGCTCAATGTGTCGGTGCATCCTAAAAAGAAAATTCAAAGATGGAGAGATTAGAGATTCCAATAACGAAACCTTCTCCAGCTCGCCTCATTGTCATTGACGTCAACCAATGAACCACGCCTCAAAACTGCTTCTTATTAAGTCAGTGTTAAGTGAATTGTGCAGTTTTGAATCAAAAGGCCCATAGACTATTACCGCCGCCATATTAGATGCTAGTACCCAATCCGAGAAGAGGATGTGGTCTCACGGCTAGACTGCCGACTTTGGAACTAAGAAAGCAAGGTTCGAGCCACAGCCTGTAATTTTGGGCAAATCACTTAATCTTCCCATGCTTACCCAAAAATTAATGTTTCCTTGTAACTGGTGCTCATTTAAAGCGCTCCAATACCGTCGAGTTCGCGCGCTATTAAATCTGCAGAAAAAACATTCAAGATCTAGTTTTGTAGAACTCAATGGGGTGGGGGTGGGGGGGGCTCGTCGTTTCTGTTACTGTATTTTCAACATAACCCTACTTCAAGATGGCCGCACCACTCGTGGATGTTACTTGCTTCGTTACCTAGCGATATTGTTCCACGGTGGCCCTACAATGACTTATTAAACTTTCAAGCATTCAACCGCAAGCCGAGCGCCTGTTTTCTCACAAAATCCAAGTCTGTCCAGCAACATCACCCCTGTTGAAGTTGTCAAGCGACTTTGCCATTTAGATCGAGCACACGTTTCATGTAAGTTACAGCTGGAAATGACGCAAGCGCAGTGTCACGGAAGTCTTGACTAGGGATCGCCCACCTTTCTGACAGCTGGCGCATCGTGCTGTGTTCTAAAAGCGGCTCTCGACGGAGGAGAGTCGTGTGGGCTTCTCTGCGGGGGAGGTATGTGTGAAGGCGCTTCTACGAAACAGCCAAGGTTGTTTTTAGGTCTCGCTGAGTCAGCGCGCATGCGCTGCACGGAGAGACTTTAGTAGGTGAGTTTTCAAAGTGCTGCTGAAGGCTGGCGGTTCGCATGTGCACGCTCGCGTGAATGCAAGCTTGTCGCCAGCCAGCAGCACTTTGAAAACTCACCTACTAAAGTCTCTCCGAGCAACGCATGCGTGCTGACTCAGCGAGACCTAAAAAGGGATCAGACATTATCCTCAGATGGCCGTCTGTGGAAGCACCAGCCAATGATCCAATGAATCCCACTAAAGTCAAATCTCAAACTGAACGCAGAGATACCCATAAAGTAAGGTGTGAGCTAATAAAACACGTGCAAAGAGAAGAACCAGTTCAGATAATACAAAAGAAAGTCATGAACATAAACATTTGAGATCGGACGGGGCTCCTGGCCCCATTGGCCTACCGAATGCCTTGTTTAGGTACGATCCCATGTTCTGGTCCGGCTACCTAACCCCCTTGTTTTCCAACAGCTTAGAGACCGGGATTTTCCACGATTCTTGGAGGGGCAGCATTTTTCAACCGATACATAAATCAGGGACATGTTGAGAGTCAGACCCTAATAACTACAGGCTGATAGCCCTCATGGATGTGGAGGCAAAGATCTATGTATCAAATCTACTGGAAGATCTGGAGTCTAGGGTAAGCAGCAAAAACCTGATTCCGAAAACACAGACTGGATTCAGGGCCGGCACAGGCACTTTAACAAATATATCGGCACTTACCCTTCTAGAAAAGAAAGCAATTGTAAACTCAAACATCCTTTATGCATGGGGCGCAAGGTGGCGCACAGCCAAGATGGTCGCACACCTGTGAGGCTCCGGACGCCCGGTGAATAAATCTGACATAAATCCTTATTTATACCTGCCCTTTATCCCCTGATGACATCTGCTGCTGATGCCTGAGATCCTCCGACGCTCCTGTGTGAAAATTTGCCGCCTCTGCTTTGTGTTCTGCAGGCCCTTGAGCCCTTACTGGTGCTGGTGCTGCTGCTGGACCGCATGCACTACGCAACCCCCCAGCCTTCCACGTGGTGCTAGGCCGCTCCGGCCTCTGAGGCGACTGGGCATCGGGCTTTGGCCGGGGCAACTAGGGGCCGACCTGCGCCTCCTACGTCCTTGCTGCATCGTTCCCGATTCACGGAGGTGAGCCGCGCGGAGCGATCTGACCCCCCCCGCACGTCTCTCTACAACGGCGTGTGTGGTGGCTTTGCTCCGGCCCCCTTCTGGAGGTACGAGTTGGCTGTTCCGGCGGCGGGAGCCCGCCATTTCCGTATGCGGCGCGCTCTACTCCCACTCCTCCTCGCGCCTGGGAAGACTACTGCTGATGCTTTGCTTGTGCTGCGTGAGGCGCTATAGACTGCCATTTCCCCTCAGGGCCATTTATTGTATCACCGCGACCTTGAAGCCGGCTGCCACATCCTTTGCCTGTTGCTGCTGCGAGGTGGGGAGAGGCGCTGATCGGTATCCCCCCTGCTGAGACTCTTTTGTGCCTCCATCGGCGTTGTGATTGCCCCATCGTCATTGAGACTGCACCTCGGCACAAGGCCTCTAATGTCATCTTTCTGCTGGTCTGTGCATGATGGGCTGTGTCTGGAGGGGTGTATTCTTCGGGTGGCAGGCCTCCAGTGCCTCCTGATTCCTGTGGGCATTACTCTGCTGCCAGCCCTTAGGCTACCACTGTGAATCCCCTCTACTGTTGGTGCAGGGGACCCCCCCCGTCATCTCATCTGACAATCCTATTGTGAAGGCCCTCAGCCATCATCGCAGTCTGCAGCGCACGCAGACCCTGGTCTCCGTTACTCCACTGCTCGTAGTTCTTGTTCTGGCCTTTGCCATTCCATATACAATATGTTGCCCACGGCTCCCTGCTGACTGCTGAAGGCACAGTTACGTGAAGCTACGCCAACAACACCTCAGCTGGACTCGGAGGGATGGGCTGAGCGACCTGCTAGACGTGTTTCTTCCAGGGTCTCGCTTGGTGTGCAGGGGGGAGACGCGCGGCGTGGCTGACCAACACAATCCTGCAGTCTCCTTGGTCCCGGTTTGGGCCTCGTGGATATGGGGAAGACTGACACCCATCAGCCTAGGTTGACGTTTGACTCCAGAAAAGCTACTTCACGCTCGACCTCTGTTGACTCTGAGCCATCTGACATGGCATCTGGTCCAACCGCCTCGCAATCTTCCGGGGACGAAGTCAAGACGCTTCTCCTGGCGGTGCAGAACAGCTTGACAGACTTGTCTGGGAAAATGGATTCCATGAACAACCGCCTTGATTTTCTTGTTCATAAAGTCGACAAACACGACGGACAACTCAAAGAGGCCGAACGTCGCATCTCCGAGACGGAAGACGTCACAACTCAACTTCAAAACCGCGTCACGACTATGGATAAGTTGCTGAAGGTTATTGCGGCTAAAAACGAGGACATTGAGGTGCGCGGCCGATGCAACAACATCCGCCTCGTTGGCATACCCGAATCAGCCAATACCGGCCATATGGAAGACTACGTTGAACGCCTCCTGAAGGGTTGCTTTGGCGAAGACTCCTTCTCACCCCATCTGGTCGTGGAGCGCGCTCACCGATCCCCGGGGCCGCGCCTCCCCCCCGGGTGCCCCCCCTCGCCCTATTATCGCCAGACTGTTAAATTTCAGAGACCGCGATGTGGCACTACAAAAAGCTCGTGAAACGAAATCCCTGCAATTCGAAGGCAATGCTTTTTTGGTTTATCCGGATTTCACCCTCGCAGTTCAGGAGGCACGGCGGAAATTTTTACCTGCTAAGCAAAAGCACCGGAAGGTGAATATTGAATATGCACTCCTTTACCCTACAAAGCTCCGGATCTTTTATGACGGTAAACACATTGTTTGTGTAAATCCACAACAAGTTGACGACTTCTTAAAGAAGCTGGCTAAAAGATCACCTCGACGCGATTAGGACTCTCGACCCTCCTCGCCAACTGGCAATTGAACTTTCACCATGCTCGAGGCCTCTCGTTCACCTGGCGTTCTTGGCTCTTTTTGCGCTTTGACCCTACGAGGTGCACAGTGGATTAATGCTCGCCATGCACTATGCATGTCATGCTTCTCACTCTCCTGATTTTGGCGACTGTTCCTGTTCAGATAAGTGCTATGGGTTGATCTGTTTGTCATGACTCTCAATGGTGCATGTGCTGCAGTCACACTTCTGTTTATTGGACAGGTGCACTTACTTTTCACCTGGCACCCCTCCCCCCCACGCCGCTGGTCTCCCCTTTGGTGAGAGGACATGTTTCTCCTCTTTCCTCTTGGGTATATGCCATAGCGTTGTTGGACACGGGAGGGGGTTTGTGCCCACCGGGCACCCCCCTTATGGGAGCTCCCCATTGCATGTTAGTTTTTTTGTTTTTTTTGTACTACAGTTCAATGGCTCTATGCCAGTCTTTCTGGGACAATGTAGTTCTTCTGTTTTTTGGGGTTTTTTCAGGTGGGTGGTGGTATACCGGCACGTTTGGGGTGCTGTTGTCGGTGAGCTGGGTTTCAAATGCTGATGACTGTTTTCTATTGCTCCTGCACCGATTCTCCTTGCAGATGGGTAGGTTGGGGAGGGTGGCTATTGGCTCAGGGTTGGTGGGGTGGGTGGTTTTTTGTTTACTGTACCGTCATGCATATTGCACAAGTTGTTTGTCATGTTGTTCAACACACAGATACGCATCACATTGCTTCACAATCGCTCATGTGACATTTCCCTTTTCCTCAATCTCCTATGGCAACACATCCTAAGGCCCTAGGCATAAAATTGCTTACTTGGAATGTCAGGGGTCTCGGTGACCCCCGTAAACGGCGACAGATTCTGGCATATTTAGATCGGCACCAGGTGCACATTGCACTGCTTCAGGAGACCCATATGGACCCCCGTTCTCCCTCAAGTTTTGGTACCAGATGGGCCTCTGCCCGAGTTTTCTCTTCTTACTCCACCTACTCGAGAGGTACTGTTATTCTGATTAAAAAGAATACACCATTCATACTAGGAGGCACATACTGTGACGTCTCTGGCCGCAGTTGTATTGTGTGGGGTACTTTATGCACACAGTCAGTTGCCCTTGCGTGTAGCTACGGCCCTAACCATGACGACCCACAATATTTCTCTACTTTCTGGGGCCGAATATTAGATATGGGATCCACACATGTGATATGGGGGGGGATTTTAACATAGCACTACACCCAGCAGAGGATCGCTCCAATCCTCAGCCTTACCATAACACTAAGGCATGTGAAACGTTGCTGGGGATACTGAAAGAACACGGGCTGGTGGATGCCTGGAGGTATATGCATCCCACTGGGAGGGAGGGCACATATTACACCTCTGGTCACACCATGTGGTCTCGGCTCGATTACTGGCTTTGTTCTCGAGGCATGGTGCCTATGATTCAATCTGTCACTCATCTTGCTCGAACATACTCTGATCACGCCCCTGTGTGCCTTGAGGTAGTCCCCCCTAGTGCGGTAGTCACCCCTTGCTTCTGGCGTCTCCTCCCGGAGTCCCTTTTAGATACTGTCTTCCAGGCTGAGCTTGGGGAAGAAATCAAAGATTTTTTTGACAGGAACAAGGGCTCCGTGGACCTTCTGTCCACGCTTTGGGAGGCTTTTAAAGTCACCATCTGAGGCATATGCATGTCTAAGAGCTGTGGTGTCCTCCGCGACATTAGACGTAACTTGCAACGCCTGGAGGTCGAGATCCGGCAGCTGGAAACTGATATTTGGAGGGAAGGTTCCGGCAATCGTAGAACACTGCTTCGATAAAAAATGTCTGACTATGTTACCACTGCTGACCGAGAAGTGAAATTCCGTGGCAAATATTTCACAGCTCGCCGATACGGGGAGGGGGAGAGGCCTGGTCGAGCTCTAACCACAGAGATTAAGCAGCCTCGCTTCTCCAGCTTTGTGTTGGAGGTGGTGGACAAGGACAGCGTACGTCATAGGGATAGCCAAGACATATTGCACACTTTTACCTCATTCTACAAAAACTTATATAAAACGCACTGCACCTCCCCGCCAGACTTCACACCTCTATTCGGGGACATTACTCTGGGATGGTTAGGGGACTCACAACGTGAGTTTCTGGCTGCGCCTTTTGAGGACGACGAGCTCAGGGAGGCTATTATGCAGATGAGGTCGGGCAAGGCCCCGGGCTCTGACGGCCTACCTGGGGATTTTTATAAATTATATCTTGAACAGATGCTTCCCGTGTTAAAAGAAGTCTTCCTTGAAGCCCAAGAGGCCCAAATCCTTCCGCCTTCCATGAGGGAAGCTCTCATCACCTCATTGTTAAAACCAGGTAAGCCTCCCGACCAATGCGAGTCCTACAGACCACTGTCCTTGCTGAACACTGACACCAAGATTCTTGCTAAACTCTTAGCGAATCGTCTGTGCCTCCTGCTAGACAAGCTGGTCCTTCCCAGTCGGGTTTTATACCAGGCAGGGCAACGTCCCACAATCTCCGCACCCTCTTTTCCATCTTGCAGACGGTGGATCCCAAGCTGGCACTGGCGGCAGTTTTTTTAGACGCCTCCAAGGCCTTAGATTCTGTGGAGTGGGATTATTTATTCGCTGTGCTTCAGTGTATGGGACTACCCGTTGGTTTCCTCTCCTGGATGCGCTTGCTGTATACATCACCCACAGCGAGAGTACTGATTAGCGGGCGAGCCTCACCATCCTTTTCCCTACCCCGCGGCACCCGCCAGGGATGCCCCCTCTCCCTCCTCCTTTTTGCCCTTATTATGGAGCCGCTGGGGAATTAGACAGCACTACCAACATGTAGGTCTTCGCTGCCTGTTACGCCCTATCCTTATATCCCTATATGCGGATGAAGTCACCCTTTATATAAAAGACCCCCGTCAACATTTGAACCCACTTATGTGCGAATTTATAAGATTCGGCGGCCTCTCAGGCATAAACATAAACTGGTCCAAATCGCAACTCTTCCCCTTGACGAGTGCTGCTGCCCCCTTTGAGATGGACTATCCGATTGTGTGGTGCGAGGACGCGATGAAATATCTTGGGATCAAGGTCACGACGAACCGTAACGAACTCATGTACCTCAATTATGGATGCGCCATGGAACACATTGCTAGTTGCATTACCCATTGGATAGCATTACCCCTAACTATGGCGGGCCGCATATCCCTTATTAAAATGGTCATATTACCCAAATTTCTTTATTTATTCCTTAATATTCCTTATAACCCTGGGCGCCACTTCTTCTGCACCCTTCAGTCGGAACTGACTAGACTAGTGTGGGGGGTCAAACAACCCCATATTCAATGGGACACGCTTGCACGACCGTACAATCAGGGAGGTTTGGACATTCCAAACTTTGAGCTGTACTACCTTAGTGCACAGGCACACTATGCTCACTATTGGTTCCACCCCCCGTTACACCCCTCACGTAGCCACTGAGCATTGGTTATCGGATCCCATCCCGCTGGATGGTGTTATACTGCCCAGAGTGGCATCTCGTGAGAAAGAACCTACCTCCATTGATTGCACAAATGCAGCCTGGGTTCGCATTCAAGCACATATGTCTGCGCCCTATCTCTATTCCCCTCTCCTTCCTTTGACTTACCATCCCGATGTGGCGCTGTTGCAAGAAGGCATTTTTAGAAACATGACACGTGCACGGAATATTCGCACTTGGGGGGACCTCTTTGTTAAATGTAAATTTCGCGCTCTCCAGCAGTTATGTCATGACTCTCCACCCTCTACCATGGACACATTTCTGTATGCCCGACTGAGACATGGGGTACGAGCGTGCCACTCCACGTTCCCCTCTGAGCCTCCTACCCTGCCGCCTCTGCATCGGGTGCTTCAGGCGAGGAACGTTAGTCATCTGGTGTCTGTACTTTACCATTCTCTGTACTCTGATTATAAATACTTGCCTTGTAATTCCCGTGTTAGTTGGGGAGTGGAGTTGGGTCAGGAACTCACTGATGAGCAATGGACCTATTGCTGTCAACAGACTGGGGAAGTCTCCTCGAACAGCAGGCTACGTATTATCCATTACCGATATCTTCAACGCTATTACCACACTCCCGTGCGGTTACATAGATACGGGTTACGCGACTCTGACAGCTGCGCTAGGGGCCAGGCGGGGCAGGCAGATTTTCTTCACCTTGCCTGGGCGTGTCCTGGGGTGTATGACTACTGGCAGCTGGTGTTTGATGCTCTTGATTCCATGACCACCGCACCCCTTCCTAGATCCCCACTCACTGCGCTCCTAGGCTATACTGCGCTCATCCCTACCACACACAGAAAGTTTATTTCCTTCAGCCTGGTTCTGGCAAAACGCCGCGTGGCCTGCAGGTGGGGCCGTGGCTGTGCGCCTAAATTTAAGGAATGGCTGGGCGATATGATCCTTTGGCAAGAACAAATTAGTACTTATGCTGATTTACTACCTCGCTCTTCCCGACCCCGGGATATATGGGGCTCGCTGAAGTCATATCTGCTGGCACATCCTTTCACTGTTGATTCCTAAGCCTGCATGCCTGACACATGATCCAGGGATACTTTTGCTATTCTTGTGATGTCTGGGGTGGGCCACATGATTCTCTATTGTTACATATACCATCATACACTGGGCGATATAGCCTGTTTTCCTTATTGTCATCAAATGCTTAATATATTCCATGCAGATCTGTTGTTGTCTTTGCACTTCATATGTTGTACTTCTTCATGTGTACTATTCCTTGCACGATAATAGTGTGATTTGCTGTACCTGATGATGGCATCACTTGTACTCTGCTGACGGTTGTTTAATAAAGAAATAAAAAAAAACATCCTTTATGCATGCATTGTAGATCTCAAAGCAGCTTTCGAAAAGTGCCAAGAGCCAACCTATGGGCCAAAATGAAAGCCTGGGGAGCTCCCCCCGAATTATTGGGAGCAATCATCAACTTATACCCGCAAACCTGGTTTCAAATAAAACAAGCATTTACAATGCAATGGTCTCGGCATTGGTAAAGTTAGAGCTATTGGCATTGCTCATGACATTTTTTTTGTTTATGTTTTTGCTTTTAAAACATTTAAAGAAACGGCATTGTCATGAGCAATGCCAATAGCTCTAACTTTAATAATGCCGAGACCGTTGCATTGTAAATGCTTGTTCTTTTAGGCTACTACATACTCCTTGGACACATATCACTGCTTCGATTGAGCAAATATGAAGGAATGTATATCTTTTGATATAACTGTACGAACCTCAAACTATTTAAATTGTGGTTTCCTTTAAGAGAAGTAGTAGGCCACAATGTAGCTTAGATGGCAACTAAACACCAACAACGCATAATTATCTAATTATGCCTTGAGTAAAAGATATGGTGAACAACGTAACTGCAAAAAGATGTTCGATGCGTAAATTAAGAATGAAAAGATAAAATGCAAACTTCGACGAAAACAATATTTTCGTTCTGTTTATGATGCAGGCTGTACGCACACTTCACGCTGTAATACGGCACAGACCTGATACTCCTAGTACTGTTGCTCTAATCAGGGTAACAGTGTACATTATCTTAAGCACCCATGGTCTCTATGGAAACCTTTTAAAGCAGTATAATTGCAAACCACTTCAGAAACACAATTTGTGCATCTCTATTTAAACACTATGGCCCCTATTGAAGCTGTATAATTTCCAAGACCGTTCTCCAACTCTAGAAGAGGATGCTCGATCCCTAGTAATCGACATTTTGCAGGCACATGGTGGATCAACATGAAAATTGACATCTTGTAGCCGGCTAAGGAAAGCTTATAAAAAACATAAGTGTAGACACAATATGGAAGGAAGGCACAGAACTGCATCGCACAGAAGTAAGATTTACTGGCAGAAGTATTACAATAAGCTGCGGCCTTGTCCCTGCTAGGTTGTGGGGCAAAATAACACGGTAGGAGTGGTCTGCACACTACAGATCGTTCCTAACGACACAACCCTGCTACGTCATGCTAGAGTGGGGTGCCCGTCACTTCAGTACATACTGTGAGGTGCTCCCAGACATTATACAGCAACAGTAGGATTCGACCATCATAAACATATAGGACGTAATCACGGTGGCAACACCATCTATATACAGGGTGGGATTGTACGCCTAACAGCGAGCACGGCCAGCCACAAACACAACAACACAGATCACTGCTCCACAAGATAGACTGTTGTGATTCAGAAAAGCAGCAGGCATCGGTCTTTCTTTGAGTACAAGGGCCAGTCTCAAGTGCACCATGTCGGTGACACACTCGCAAACCTGTGGAGACGGCCAGTGGAAGCCATGACTCATGGGCCCCCCACTTGTGCCGGTCTCTGATAAACCACCCACAGCCTCTCTTCCACACCTAGCACTGCAGGCAGCCAGCGGCCAGTCCCTGCCACAAACAACATACACACATCGCGGGCGGCGCGAGGCCGTCCTCGAGCCCAGTGTTCTAGGCTGCAGTCCGAGGGAGCGGCGCGTTCCTCCCACACGGGCGCGCGGACATAAGAGTTTCTGCTGTTCCCTCCCTGGTACGAGGAGCCCCCCCGGGGCTTCAAAGACAGGCCGCCAGGAGATTGTTAAAAAATATATATAAAAATAAAAACGGCGTCTGCGCGTCCCTTATTAATCAAGACATTAAACTGATAGCGCGAGCTCCTGGAGACCAGGGTACTCAGCGACAGAGGGGGTTGGGGGAAAGACCGGGAAGTGACGTATGGGGAGATGCGACTGGCGGGGCCGTGGACTGGGGGAAACACAGAGCGGCTCATGGGTGATTAGGCACTAGACCGCGAATGATTATTGCGGGAGCCATGATGGGTGTTGTAAATCCTCGCGAAGGAGTGCTTCCTCACCTAACATGGCCTAACTTTCAAGCCTAGCCAATTCATTGTCAAGACGTCCAATGAGACGTTGCGGTTGATCCGATAAGACCGAGAAAGAAGGTTTTAATTCTTATTTTATTTTGTTAAAAGACTTAAACAAGGCAGAGCAAAAGGCACACCACTGCCTTTCTCCGAGGTCAAGAAGAAATGCCTCGGAGAAAGGCAGTGGCATTTTCGGATTCGGGGGCGTGTTTGTCTTTTCTCTCCTCCAGCCATTGGCTGGAGGAGAGAATGAGACTTTCTTTAAAAAACACGCCCCCGATCCGAAAAAGACGGGCCTTCAACGGAGTGACTGACCTGTTCTCCAGTGGCTGGCCAGCATTCAAGAGGCCAGCCAATGGAGAACAGGGGAGAAGAGGGGCGGGTGCAAGCCCCTCTTCTCCAAGTCATTAAATCTCCGGACTTCCGGTCTGCCGACCGGATGGTCCCGAGACCTAAAAAGGGAACTAAGACATTTTTGACAACAAACGGGCTAAAGCAGGGATTATTGGCGAATGAGGGCAGCCGACAACAACATGCTCGCTCGTCATTGCTGGGAGGAGGAAGAAAACCAATCAAGGCAGAACAATTCCAAAAGTCAGATGTTAAAACAAGCACTTCTATCGCTAAATCTGGAGGAAGCCTGGCACACACCCATGTCATACCCCGCTTTTAAACAAATTACCAACAAAGCAACTAAACAATTATCATTGCAAACCGATAAATCCTCACAAGCTGGCAAAAGTCACACATGGTCGGTGATGCCAACTTATAAACAAATAAAACAACAACCTTACCTGCAAGAATGCTTTAGAGACCATTACAAGCAGAGACTGACATTACTGAGACTGGGGTCCTTCTCGACTAAAGATCTTACCCCAAAATGGCTACGGACTTGGCCTATCCCAGATTGCCGCCTCTGTGGTAATGGAGAAGTGTCGATATTACATCTATTATGCATCTGCTCTGCTTTACACAATTTTTTTTTTGATAAACAAGTTTTTATTATTTTCAGGTAGTACAACAGAAGAAACTTTCGGGCCCTTTGAACCACCACCACACAGTAATACGGCATAAAACGCACCGCATTCCCACCCTCCCCCTGAAACACCAAGCCCCACCCCACCCCCCCCTCTTCTAAACCGCCCTATCATGGTACGTTGCCCAGCCATTTCCCCAGACTTTTCGGTATTTCTTGGGGCAACCCCGTGCCCGGTAAAGAGTTCGCTCCTGCGCCGCACACCAGTCCACCCCGGCGCCCCACTTGGCCAGGCTAGGCGGTTGCGGCTGCTTCCACGCCGCTGCAATGTCTCGTTTGGCCACCATTAAGGCTGTCATGAGAAATAGCTGCTCCGGGCGTGTGCCATCCAGGCCGTCAGTGATGCCCAGTAGGGAGTGTCTAGGATCATGTGGCACCTCCCACCCCAGGACCTCTGCAAGTTCGGACTCTATGCCCCTCCAGTACCCCTCCAGTACCCCTCCAGTTCCGTGCAAGACCACACCATGTGAATGAAGTCGGCCGACTCAGAGCCACAACGGGGGCAAGCCGCGTCAGTGGAGAGGCCCGCGTGGTGTAGGCGAGCCGGTGTGAGATAAGCGTTGTGCAGGTAGTACATTTGGATAAGCTGCAATTTGGCGGAGGCCGTCACCAAGCGGGGGGCCATAAGGGCATCCCGCCAGTCGGCCTCATCCAGGGGACCCACCCACCCCTCCCATCGTTCCTTAAGGCCCTCTAGGGATGTAGGGGTGCAGTTGATGAGGGAGCGATAGATCCTGGAAATGCCCCCCCTCCCCAGATTACCCATCATGACGTGAGCCTCCGGGGGGCTGTGGTCCGGCAGCCGAACGTCCAGTGGGGTGTAGGTGCGTATGGCATGGCGTATTTGGAGGTATTTATAGAATTGGGAGGAGTGGAGGGAGAAGCGCGCCTGCAGCTCTGAATAGGAGCACATACGCCCTCCCCGCCAGACGTCCCCCAGCTGGGAAATGCCGAGTAGGTCCCACGAGTTAAAGCCCTCCAGCTCCGCGACCTCCCGCAACCATGTCCCATGCCACAAGGGAGTGACGCGGGTCAGCCTCCCAGTCCATCGGGTGTGGCGGAGCGCCGCTCGCCAGGCCAGGAAGATTGCTTTGGTTATATCCGGACAGGAGGCGGGGATGGAGGCGCCATACAGGCGGTCCTGAATACAGGAGAAACCCAGATCCCCAAGTTCCACCCTGTAGGCCGGATCGGACCATCCCCCCCCAAACCAGTCATGAATGACCAGGAGGCGGGTGGCCAGGTAGTAGAGGTAGAGATTGGACATGCCCAAGCCCCCATCAAAGGTGGGCAGGTGGCATATCGATAGAGCCAACCGAGGCCTCCCACCACCCCAAAGAAATCTCGTCGCCATCCCGTCCAGCTCACGAAACCAAGGTCTTGGAAAGGAAAGGGGAGTGTTTTGCAGCACATACAAAAACCGGGGAAGAATCATCATTTTGTAGAGGGCCACCCTCCACAGCGGATTGAGGGGTAGCTGTTGCCATCTTGCCAGGTCCGCCTTGGCTTTCTTAACCAGGGGGGTCACGTTAAGCGCCCAGCTCAGTTCCGGGAGAAGGGAGACCCAGATGCCCAGATATTTAAAGGACAACCGGTGGAGGGGAATGGTATCTTGTCAATCGAAACATTCCCGGGAAGGGTGCAAAGGAACCAGAACCGATTTCCGCGAATTTAGAGACAGACCAGACGCCCGGCCAAAGCGACCCAAGATATACAATGCACGGGGTCCGGAGCGCACCGGATTTCCAAGATACAGCAGGACGTCGTCCGCATGGAGGGCGATTTTGTCAGCCTCTAGGCCAGGCCATTCCCAGCCCTGAAGGAGAGGGTCAGTTCTGATCAGGGCAGCAAGGGGCTCCATCATAGCGCGAAGAGAAGGGGCGACAGCGGGCATCCCTGCCGCGTCCCCCGGCCGATCCGAAATGGCCTCGACAGCGCCCCGTTGACCAATACCCTGGCACGGGGGCGGGCATAGAGGACCCGCACCATCCCCAAGAATTTAGGGCCGAAACCCATGTGGGTCAGGACGTCAAACAGGTAGGCCCACCCCACCGAGTCGAAAGCCTTTTCGAAATCAGCTAGCAGGAGGGCGAGGTACGGAGTCAAACGGTGGCGGTGAGCCAGGGCCACGTGGAGGCGGCGAAGACAATGGCGGGTGCCCCGATCGGGCATAAAGCCACATTGGTCCGGATGGACCAGGCTCGATAAAAAGTGCCGGAGCAGTTGGGCCAGAACCGCCGCATAGAGCTTCATGTCAGTATTGATAAGAGAGATCGGTCGGTAAGCCGCTCTGTCAGCGGACGGCGGCGTAGACTTAGGCAAACCACAATCGTGGCCAAGTCGGCTTCCAGGGGGAAGGAGCCCTTCTTAATCGCCTCCGCATAGAGATCCCGCAGCCGCGGGACCAGGCTATCCCTATAGGTGGCATAGAATTCCTGAGGGAAGCCGTCGGGTCCCGGGGTCTTCCCAGCGGACGTACGCCCTATCGCTTCCCCAATTTCTTCAAGGGAAATGGGGGCCTCCAGGCTCTCCCATTCACCCGGCCTAAGCCGGGTGAGTCGCACGTTACTAGGCACGAGCAGAGTGGCCAGAGAAAGATCCAGTGCCCGGGCCCGGTAGAGCTGAGAATAGAACTGGGCGAAAGCTTCCGCTATCGCCACGGAAGAAGACTGGAGCACGCCGTCGGAGTCGGTGATCGCCGGAATGATGCGCGACGTCCTGGGATAGGTGGCCAGGCGATGTAACAGCGCGCCGTTCTTATCGGCCCATCCATACACCCTCGCCAGCGAAGATTGCCAGAGAAACTTGGCCGCTTCGAGTGATCGCTGACGAATCTCCTCACGAAGGAGCCGCAGCTGCCGGTTCCCAGCTGGGTTGTCGAGCTCAGAGAGAGATTGCTCCAGCCGCAGCGCCCGGGACTCACAGGCAGTGAGCTGCTGTAACTGCGTCCGGCGGTGCCGCACCACATACGCCTTGGCTGCGCCTCTAATGGTCGCCTTGCAGGCCTCCCAAAGGGTGCCCGCTGAGGAGACCGAACCCTCATTGGTGCAGTAGTACTGGGTAAGCTCGGTGCCCACCGCCTTATGAAGTATCTTGTCTTGGAGGAACCAAGCGTTAAAGCGCCACATCGGCCGGGCCGCGTGAGGTGGAGGGCCCAGACCCAGGAGGACCGGAGAGTGATCCGAGATCCCCCTGGGGAGGATACGGACATCTTGGATGCCCCTGCAATTGGCGGGGGGGACGAAAATCGCGTCAATACGCATGTGAGAGTGATGAGCGGCCGAGGTGTGGGTGTACTGACGTGTGTGAGGATGCCAAATCCTCCAGGCGTTGCATAGGCCCTGGGCCTCGGCCCAACCCGCCAGTTGCCTCGCTCGAGCAAATTGGTCCTGACGAATCCAGCTGAGGGACCGAGACGGCATTAAAATCCCCTCCAAGCACAACAGTACCCAGCGGGAAGGTCTCCAACAGAGAGGCGGCGTGAGATAAAGCCTGCGACAGTCCGGAGGGTGACGCATAGAGCGACAGAAAGCTGATCGGCCTACCGTCGAGTGTGCCGCAAATGGCAATCCCCGTTCCATGAGGGTCGTGGGTCGCCTGTGTAAGGACAAAGGGGAGGGAGCGTCGCAGCAGGACGGCCACCCCGCGGGAGCCACGGGAAAACCCAGAGTGCCACACCCGATCATACCCGTAGCGTGCCAGAAAGGGACATCTCTCACCAAGAAGATGGGTTTCTTGAAGCAAGAGCACATCGACCCCTACGCGCTGGGCATACTTAAGGACTGCAGTGCGCTTGAGCCTATCCAACAGGCCGTTCACGTTCCAGGACAGGATGCGCAGCTGGGCCTTGGGGGCTAGGTCTTCCATGGAAGCGGTGGACGCGAGTCGCAGCGGGGGCGGAACAACCAGGGGGGCGCCGGGAGGACACCAAACGGTGTGGGCGCGTGGGGAGGGGACGAGGAGCATGCAGGCACCAGGGGGATAACAAATCTCATACTGAAGGGAGCCAGTGAAGGCCGGCGGAGAGCGAGCTCTAGCGGAGCGCGTGTCAGTGTCAGTGTGGAGCCACACAGTGGCGCTCGCAGGGTGCTGCTGTGTGACAGGCCCAGTAAGAAACAAACCCAAACTAAAAAGAACACCCTCCCTAGGAGGAACAACCAACTAACACCCACCCCGACCCCCCACCCCCCACCCTACACTTCGAGAAAGGAAGCATCTGTCGCCCTAACTTTAACTAACAACTACAAGGCCCCAAGCAGTAGCGCTTGGGTGTAAAGAGCGTGGTGGACCCCTCCTGAAGTACGGATGTAAGTGTTCTGTCCTAGGTTACTACATAAGAGCGGGAAACCGCTGAGTCCGAGTCTGAGACTGATGCCCCCGCAGCGGGACCAGGCCGTCGAACCCCCTGCAAATACAGAGAACGAAGAAAAGTCACATGGCGGGGCTGCGGGAGAGGTCGGAGAGGTCTATGTGCGTGGGGAGGGGGGTCGGAGATGGATCCGGCAGATGCGATGGGTGGCGTTGAGAACCCCCAGCCGCTTGAGAGGACGTCCCGGATGAGGCGGATGAGTCCCTCGGTCTCCTCCCTGACACACTCGCGGATCGTGGCCCAGCTGCCACCACGCCTCGGGGCCGCCGGGATTGCGTGCGCCTCCTGCGTCGTGGTCGCGGGAGCCTGGCAGTATCCTGGTCCGGAGGTCGTCTAACAGGTGACACCCGCCCGGGCTGGCGCAACGGCGTTTCTTCGGTGAGCCAGGTCCATGCCGCCCGGGGAGTGTCAAAAAATAGAGTCTTGCCCTGGAAAACAACGCGGAGGCGTGCCGGGAATTGGAGTTGATAGCTGAGGCCCAAGGAGCGCATCTAGTGTTTCACCTCCGTGTAAGAGCGGCGTTGCTCCTGGACCTCCCGGGTGTAATCCGGAAAGACCATGATGGTGTGGTTGTTAAAGGACAAGGGGGCTTTTACCCGCGCTTCCCTCAGAATAGCGTCTCTTTCTCTGAAGTTGAGGATCCGCAAAAGGAAGGGGCGCGGGGGGGCCCCCACCGGAGGCTTGGCTGCCAACGACCGGTGTGCCCTCTCCACCACAAACCAGGTTGAGAAGCTGGCCGCCGGCATCCAAGACTTGAATCACTCTTCCAGGAAGTCGTCGGTGCGGCCAGACTCGACCCCCTCCGGAAAGCCCACCAGGCGGAGGATGTTGCGGCGGGCCCGGTTTTCGACGTCCTCTGCCCGCCGGTGCAGCTCCTTGGAATGGGTCGTAAGCTCCCGGACTTGGTCTTGGAGCTGTCGGATGTCATCCTCCGCCGTCGAAATCCGCGACTCCGTCTCCGTGATGCGGGCTGTGGCATTGCGGAGGTCCTGTCGCAAGAGCATAACGTCCACCTTCACCTCCCCGACCATCGCCTCCAGGGACGCGCGGGAGGCGTTGATAGCCTGCAGGATGGCGGCTAGGTCTTTGCTAGGAGTTGATGCCGCCTCTCCGCCCGCACCCGGCGGGTCTGGGTTCGTAAAGCGGTCGATTTTGGTCTGGTGGGACGTGGTCGTCAACTTGGCACCCCTGTCCTTGGCCATGATGGCGCCCTGGATGCGTGCGCCGGTCCTTAGGCTCGGTATGGCGGACCGCCTGTCAGTCGCGCCCTTCCGTCAAGCGACTGGCCGGTGCGGGGCCAGGGACCGGAGGGTTAAGAAGAGAGGAAGAACAGAGGCACTTCTGTCCTCCAGCGGGGGGAGGCCAGGAGTCCGCCGGAAACGCCACTGCCCCGCTCTGATCCGGGCTGGGCCGCCCTCTCACCTCACCATGGCCGCCCTGGCGCGACCCACTCCTGTAGACGCCGTCAGATTAGGCGTAGTCCCTGATCCGCCACACCGCCGTCACCCGCGGTGGGCCCACAGGTTCGCCCGGTTCAGTGGGGCCACCCCGCAATCGCCCCCGGGCCCGATCGCCAGCAGGACCCCTCCGGGGTTAGGGCCGGGACGTCACCGCCCTGGCCGGCAGCAGAATCAGCCCGGGCGCCGTCACCCCTCGTAATGGATCCACTCTCGAGGCCCTCCAGGAGGCTGCCGCCCGGCCGTCGCCGGTGCAAGTCCCAACCAGCGGTGCAGAGAAGAAACAGGAGCCAGTCTCAGCGAGGCCCGATGCGGCTGCCTGCGCAGGCCCGCGCCGCTCGATCCAGGCCGTCTCCGCTGCGGGACCCCCGCAGGTCCCGGGCCACCCTACTGTGCCTGTTACAGCGCCCTGTTGGTCCGTGGAGGACAGGGGTTCGCCTCCCCAGGTCCCGCGATGGGCGGCAGGCCGCTGCCAGTCACACGGCCTTTGCCCCTCTCTGGCGCCGCGGGACTCGCGTAGCGCCCAACGCCGGCCGCAGAACCAGCCGGCCGCGTCCCTCACGTCCTCGCGGCAAAGGGCACCAGAACTCGGCCCATGGTGCTGGAAAGCGGCTGAAACTGGCACCGAGTGTTGTGCAGCGTTCCCGCAGCAGGCGGTGACTTCCGGATCGCTGCTAGGACAGCGAGGCACGGATGGAGAACGGATGCGAGGGGTCGAGCATCAGGAGCCTCACATCAGTGCGGCCATCTTGATTAGCGCCACCTAGCGCTCTGGCTTTACACAATTTAAGGAAGATCCTCCTGAGACCGATCTTAAGGGAAACACAAATCAGGACTTGTAGAGCGGCTGTTATAAAATGCTTCAGAGGTTCCTAAGTCCAACTGTCATGTAAGACTATTACATTTTTAGGTCTTGCCTAGCGTTGCAGCGCGAATGCGCTGCCATCGCTTTGCAAGAGATGCAGTATGTACTGTAGTGTGGAAGCTCTGCCCACTCTCTGCCCATTGGCTTTTGTCTTAAATGCTGCCTTCCAAATGGTTTGAGGCTTGTTAGTCCCTCCTCATTCATCATTTGTATCCTTCCACGGCTATTGGCCCCTTTACTCCTAACACTATTTTCTTCCCTGTCTCCCCACCCCACCGCCCCCTCCCTCAGTCTGTGACTTATCACCCTCCCCCCCACTCCCGTTCGTGTTTTCTTGCCTGCCAGTACTTCCGTTTTCATCTTTATTATTGCCACCTTGAAATATGAGAGTTCAAGATGCGTGCTGTACAAAAACTTCTCGTGTTTAATGAACTAGATTTTAATGTTACTCTAAATATAATAAGACTCTAGGCAACATTCGGGGTATGCATGGCAACTGATGCCTCTTAGTTCACAAATGGCATTGTTGTCTGGCGGGAGGAGCGGCAGTGTTTTAACTCATGCTTAAAACTAGCACTTTTAATAACTTCCTCTCAATTCAGTGCTATAATCTTGTGTACTGAGGTGACGCGCTAAAGAAATACATTTTTTTTAATTCTGAAGAGACATTATCGCACATTTACATCATGTTTACTATATGATTAACATGCCGATCATTTTCACGGCTCGCCCACTGGCTCGTATACGCTTGGCTCGTCTTAGGCTGGCTCTACTTGTTAATTAATATATTGGCACGCGCACCTCTAACAAAGAGAGATGAATGGATACATGACAGTGAGCCTGATAGATGGTAGAAAAATAGACTGGTGCAGACAAACAGACAAAGTCAGTCTCCATTCCCTCACGTCAGAATCATCACTTTCAATAACCTGGAAATCTGCCAGCAACTCCTGCATGCCCCAACCTCATCCCCCTCACCTATTCTTAACAGAAGCGGCAGATTCTGAACTGTGCCCTGCTAGTGCAGAGGAGCACGTCAGAGTCTGTAGAAGCGCTGGGATCCCTAGCCTCTCCGGGTGGGCACCTAAGCCTTCCGGGTGCCTTCACACTCAGGATAAATTAATACATTTTGTTCTGTGCTTTAGTCGCCCCTCTGTGAGCACTGTCTGGTAGATGAAGCTCTGTGTTAATAAACACATTCAGAGAGGTGGTTGTATACAAACAAACAACAGCCACAATACCGTACATTTTGAACGTTTAGTTAAATACCTGCTCATTGAGTACCTCATTGGCTGATCATTCCATGACACTACCAAAATTACATTTGGACACATTTGCTCAACTGTAAAACGCTCCCTTTTATGGGTCATTTAACAACTCAGGGCTTTGGGGTTAGGTAACCTACTTTGGATGGTGTGTAAAAGAGTAAATACAAAAATTAATGAAATTAAACTAAGCAACCAGTGCTGTCTAAAACACTGTGAAACCTGATACGCATTCTGGCATTTTGTTTAGTTAATGTCGATTTTCCCATAGATGCGAGTAAAATACTCTTAATATCTTAATGAAATATGCACACTTTTAGCTAATAGCACCGGGCGACCTTTGACAACTAGGCAATGAATACATTTTCATGTACCCCCTGAAGCCCCCCTGCCCCCAACCCCTTGGCAAACTTCATTGCCTCCCAGTGTTTGGGGGATAACCAAGACGCAGGAGAGTGAGTCAAATAGTCTAGAAAATGAAAGAGAAGCTGGGATTCGGATTCACATGCTCCGATCCCGATCGCGTTGGTTAGTCTGTAAGCACTCATTTTACTAATGAGTTTTTCATTAGTAAAGCACCATGGTGTGCATGTGTGGCAACACTTCACCCATGAGGTACGTGCGAAGCAATTGTTGACACAATCCACACTTTGCGTCTTTTTCAATATATTTATTACGAAGTGCAGGACCTTTCCAAGGGATTTTGCACACTACATACATTCACTCCAAAAATAAAACGTGTAGGTAAAAAACATTGCCATTTACAATGTCAATAGCTCTAACTCACAAAGGCGAGACCTATTTGCATTGCAAATGCTTGTTGACATTAGCAGCCCAAGAACTCGAAAATAGGGATGTAGAGAAATAGGGACTGGGAATGAAGGACATAAAGTAGTTGGCCTGAGCCTTTTTTAGTTCTTTTTAGTCCTTTCTAGATCAGTTTGCACTTTCTTTTTCCCCTCTTCCCTTTCAAGCACAAGCACTTTATTAGAAACAGGAGGTATAGTAATGTTCACACCAGTAATAGGTCTTTGATAGAAGGCCACAATGACTTGTGTAGAGAAATAGGAACTGATTTTGGACAGAAGACCTTAGTAACGCAATGATTTGGAAAGAAGGTCATTATGCAGACGTGCTGTGTCCCTTCTAGAATGGTTTGTATCTTTCTCCTTTTTCCTTTAGCACAAACACTTTGTGTTCTGCACTTTCCCTCTCTTTCATTACTTTTTTAGTACAAACACAAAACTCGAAATAGGTGGTACAGATATGTCTACACCTAGTTCAAAAAAAGGTATTGTGGTTTAAGCAGCTTATCTCAACAGTCGTACTTTTGTACCAACTATAGCAAGCGAGGGTCCTTAGTACCAAAAATGTTTTATTGTATTTTTTTATCGGTACATTTGTGTTATTTTGTTCATTTTATGGTGGTGTGTTTCACCCTTTTAAGATTTTAACAAATCAAATAAAAGTATTTTGTTGTTGGGTCAAGGGAAATTTTATAGCTTAGGGTGGTTATGGGATTTTGGGTGGTACGGGATTTTTTAGGTTTTGGGTTGGGTCTGGGTTTTAGGTGACAATGGAACCTTTAGGGTTTAGGGTTGGCATGGGTTCGTGAGTGTTAATGAATTTTTTAGGGTTTAGTTTATGTACGAGTTTTCAGGTAATAAGGAATCTTGGAGTTTAGGGTGGGTGTGCGATTTTAGCTGGCAAGGTATTTTTTAGGGTTTAGGGTGTGTATGGGTTTTTGGGTGGCAAGGCAGTTTTTAGGGTTTAGGTTGGGAATGGATTTTTTGGTTGTAAGGTATTTTTGGGTTTAAGGTGGGTATGGGTTTTTGGGTGATATTGGCTTTTTCAGATTTTAGGGTGGTTATGGGTTTTTCAGGAACAATTGAGGTTTGAGGTTTTAGACTGGTTATGGGTTTTTGGGTGGTAAGGGATTTTTTTTAGGTTTTAGGTTGAGTATGGGGTTTGAGTGACAAACAAATCTTTAGGGTTGAGGGTTGGTATGGGTTTTTGGGTGGTAATGATTTTTTTTAGGTTTTAGAGTTTGTATGGGTTTTATAGGTGATGAGAAATTTATAGGGTTTAGGTGGGTGTGTGATTCTGGTTGGTAAGGTATTTTTTAGGGTTTGGGTGTGTATGGGTTTTTGGGTGGCAAGGGAATTTTTAGGGTTTAGGGTGGGTATGGATTTTTTGGTGGTGAGGTATTTGTTGGTGTTTAGGGTGGGTATGGATATATGAGTGATAAGGGCTTTTTTTTAGGGTTTAGGGTGGATAGGGGTTTTTGGATGACAACTGAATTTTTAAGTTTTAGTGTGGGTATGGGTTTTTGGGTGGCAAAGGGATTTTTAGGGTTTAGCCTGTGTATGGGTTTTTGGGTAATAAGGAGTTTTGGGGGTTTAAGGCGTGTGTGTTTTTGGCTGGTAAAGAATTTTTAGGGTTTAGGGCATGTATGGGTTTTTGGGTGGCAAGTGAGTTTTTACGGTTTAGGTTTGGGTATGTATTTCTTGGTGGTAATTACGTTTTTACGGTTTAGCATTTGTGTAGGTTTTTAGGTGATATGGAATTTTTAGGGTTTAGCGTGGGTGTTTTTTGGCTTGTAAAGTATTTTTTAGGGTTTAGGGTGAAAATGGGTTTTCTGGTGACAACGGAATTTTTAGGTTTTAGGGTGGTTATGGGTTGATGGTTGGTATAGGAATTTTTAGGATTTCGGTAGGTATGTGTTTTTGGGTGGTAATTTTTGTTTTAGGTTTTAGGGTGGGTATTGGTAATGGAATCTCCTGAGGCACAGCCAGGAGAAGGGACCGCTAGCACTATTTTAGACTTGTGTGTTTCACTTCTGATTTTAAAAGTTTAATCACTGTACCTTACTCCTCGCACAGCGAAAAACGCTGCCGAGGGCGGGGGTTTGTTTGTATTGCTGAGGCACAATTGGCCGGAACAGAAAGCCACGCCCACCAACCGTAGCCACGCCCCTTTTCCCCCAAAACGCGCGCTGAACACGAGCGCTGCGTCTTGATGCTGAATCTCCTGAGGCACAGCCGGGAGAAGGGACCCCTAGCACTATTTTAGACTTGTGTGTTTCACTTCTGATTTTAAAAGTTTAATCACTGTACCTTACTCCTCGCACAGCGAAAAACGCTGCCGAGGGCGGGGGTTTGTTTGTATTGCTGAGGCACAATTGGCCGGAACAGAAAGCCACGCCCACCAACCGTAGCCACGCCCCTTTTTTGCCAAAACGCGCGCTGAACACGAGCGCTGCGTCTTGATGCTGAATCTCCTGAGGCACAGCCGGGAGAAGGGACCCCTAGCACTATTTTAGACTTGTGTGTTTCACTTCTGATTTTAAAAGTTTAATCACTGTACCTTACTCCTCGCACAGCGAAAAACGCTGCCGAGGGCGGGGGTTTGTTTGTATTGCTGAGGCACAATTGGCCGGAACAGAAAGCCATGCCCACCAACCGTAGCCACGCCCCTTTTTTGCCAAAACGCGCGCTGAACACGAGCGCTGCGTCTTGATGCTGAATCTCCTGAGGCACAGCCGGGAGAAGGGACCCCTAGCACTATTTTAGACTTGTGTGTTTCACTTCTGATTTTAAAAGTTTAATCACTGTACCTTACTCCTCGCACAGCGAAAAACGCTGCCGAGGGCGGGGGTTTGTTTGTATTGCTGAGGCACAATTGGCCGGAACAGAAAGCCACGCCCACCAACCGTAGCCACGCCCCTTTTTTGCCAAAACGCGCGCTGAACACGAGCGCTGCGTCTTGATGCTGAATCTCCTGAGGCACAGCCGGGAGAAGGGACCCCTAGCACTATTTTAGACTTGTGTGTTTCACTTCTGATTTTAAAAGTTTAATCACTGTACCTTACTCCTCGCACAGCGAAAAACGCTGCCGAGGGCGGGGGTTTGTTTGTATTGCTGAGGCACAATTGGCCGGAACAGAAAGCCACGCCCACCAACCATAGCCACGCCCCTTTTCACTCCCCACCTTATCCCTATGTAAGATGTGCCCTTACAGGAAGCGCAGCGGACGAGCGCAGCAGGCGCGACGATTGCGCGCCGAAGGCGCGCTTAAGGCAAGCTCGTCTGCGCTCGTCCGCGCCGAGACCGGGCCTAGGGCATCCCCCCCTGCCCGAGCTCTCCCGCTCCACAAGGCAAACAGATACAGTAGAGAAACACTCATGCTACTAAACCCTTTGGCAGGCAGAGCTAACTGCCCTCGTCTAAGTCCCCACTCTGAGTCCGAGACCAATAGTCTATGTCCCAACTGCCTAGGGCGCCTGCCTCATATCAATCCCCTCCCACTAGTTTTACATTCGAACCCTGATCAGAACACAGGATATAGGCATTTCCTGCCAACACACGCCGTCCCCAAACAGACCATTAAGGGAGAACTAGTCAGTGGACTATTAAACGTCAGGTCTCTGCCGAAACACCCCACTGAAATACAGCTTTTGGTCGAGTCCAACCATTTGGACATTTTATTTCTGACTGAGACATGGACGGCTGCGGGAATGGAATTAGAGCTAGGGCCGGCCTGCCCGCCAGGATACAAGATCATTCATAAACCTAGGACCATAGGACGAGGAGGAGGAATAGGGATCATCTTTAATGAGGAGCTAAATATTGCTACCTTAGATGTCGACACGGTTTCATGTGCTGAAATACTTGGGATATCGATCAGACATGACTCAGGCCACTGCCTCACGAGCCTAATCTGCTACAGGACTCCGGGACATATCAACGCAACACAACAGCAGGAATTGATTGCCGTCATCAACAACATATCAATCTCACACAGCAAACTACTGGTATTAGGAGATTTCAATCTTTGGGATAATGACCAACTACACACGGCCTTCCACAATATCACCCACTCTTGGGAAAACTTAGGGCTGAAACAGTGGATAACTACCCCCACACATAAACAGGGAAATACACTGGATCTAATATTTGCTGCAGAAGATCTTATTACAATGAGAACAACGCTCCCAGTAGATTGGTCAGACCATCACCTCCTACTTTTCAACATTCACACCTTGACCAATACAGGACCTACTAATACACAGAGCAGATCCTTTTTTGGACGCGATTGGAAAGGCCTGCTAAAAAGGAAAGAGAAAGGAAAGTTCAACCTCCATCACATTGGGAATTCGTTCAACCCAGAGAACGACATCACCACTAACTATCTCACGTTGTGTAAAGAAGTAACCAAAAAACTCGACGATACCGTACCCCTGAAAGTAATCAGGAAAAGAGGAAGACCCTCCGCGCCCTGGTACACGGATAACCTGAAGGCACTGAAAAGAGCCTGTAAAAACGCCGAAAGGATGTGGAGAAAAAATTACTCGGAGCCGGAGAAACTGATATGGAGACAAACCATTGTAAGATATAAAAAAGATATCATCGCAGCCAAAGCAAACTATTTCGCCGACTTACTACTCCACAGCTCTAATAAGTCCCGTGACACTTTCAGGATTATCAGAGAGTTATCCAATCCGGATTGTGCGAACAGTCAAATTAAGCCCTCACAAGAATTATGCGATGACTTAGCTTCCTTCTTTCAGGAAAAAATCACTAAAATCATTGAGGGAATGAAGGGTGCTTCCATCTCCTCTGAGCAGGATATTAGTAACCCCGAGAATAGGGAAAAGAGCGAAGACAACGCAGGACGACCCAACCCAAAGGCCACCTTAGAACATTTTAAAGTCCTTACAGAACAAGACTTCACAAAAACTGCTCTTAACACAACCTCAGGGTCCCCTCTGGACCCTTTGCCTCACAAAATAGTAAAGGAGTTCAGGGATGACCTTTTCCCAGTATTGCAACAGCTTTGCAATCAATCCCTCATTTCTGGCACAGTACCAAAAGAATGGAAATTGGCGGTTGTTACCCCCCTATTAAAGAAACCTAATCTAGACCCGAACTGCAAAAAAACTACCGTCCTATATCGCTCCTGCCATACCCTATAAAGATCATAGAGCGGTGGGTCAGCAGATCCCTTGCCCTCTTCCTAGAAACCAACAACATCCTGGAAGAGGAGCAATTCGGTTTCAGACCAGCTCACGGAACCGAGTCAGCTCTGCTGACAGTTCTGGATGACCTGCGAATGAGGGCGGACAGGGGGGAATCAGCAATCCTGATTCTGCTGGACCTGTCCGCCGCTTTCGATACGGTGAGCCACGACATCCTGCTGACAAGGCTAAAAAACATTGGAATCGGCGGAGTGGCGCTCAATTGGTTTCACTCCTATTTAAAAGACAGATGGCAGGCAGTAGCCATCCCTCCATATCAGTCGGAATTTGTTAAAGTCCCACATGGCGTCCCACAAGGGTCCGCAATCAGTCCGATACTTTTTAATATATATATGCAACCCCTGCTGGGCATTATCAAGGCCCACGGTATTAGCGTGATCAACTATGCGGACGACACGCAGCTGATGATTTCCCTTGATGGTGCCCAGGCCAACTCACTCACGGCTTTCCATACCTGTATGGCAGAAATGACACTCTGGCTAAACCAGAACTCACTACAATTTAATAGTGATAAAACGGAAATAATGCACTGCGCAGTTGGCAGAATTACCAGAAGTCTACCCACCGATTTCTGGCCCTTGGACTCGGGGGAATCATTAGCCCCAGTGAAATCAGTGAAGAATCTCGGAGTCAGCTTTAACGACTGTCTGAGCTTAGAGACCAATGTCAACAAGCAGATGAGTAGCTGCTTTGCTTTAATGAGAGGACTGCGAAAGCTGCTACCCCTCTTACCAGCGCAGGTCAGAACCACCATAGTTAGGAGCACCATTCTCAGCCGCCTGGATTACTGTAATGCTCTGCTTCTGGAATCCCCGGCCTATTTGATCTCCAGATTGCAAAGCATCCAGGCGGCAGCAGCGAAGCTGGCACTCTCCCGAGAGCGAAGATCCTCTACCACCCTCGCTCTAGCCGATCTTCACTGGCTACCTGTACATCAAAGGATCTGCTTTAAATCCCTCTGCATTGTCTTTAGGGCAGTACACGGAATGGGCCCCCGACCACTTCAAAAGAAATTCAAATGGTATATACCCACGCGGTCCCTCCGCTCCTCATCTTCCAACCTGATAAGCATACCCAGGATCAGGAAAGCCACTTATGGTGGCAGAGCTTTCAGCATAGCCGCAGCCCATCTGTGGAACAAATTGCCTATCGACATCAGGAAAACAGACGAACTGATGGCTTTCCGTAAAAAGATGAAAACATGGCTCTTCCCCAAAGTTTAATCTCACCAGAACTTTATACTATCCCCCTCCTCTGATGCACAGTACTTTCAGCAATATGTACACAGCGCCAGGATGCCCGTAGGGTTACAGAAGCGCTTTACAAATGCTATAAATAAAATGGGTGACAAAGGAACCTTTTAGGTTTAGGAAGATATGGGTTTTTAGGTGGTCAGGAAATTTTTAGGGTTTAGGGTGAGTATGGGTTTTTGGGTGGCAAGGGAATTTTTGGGGTTTTGGGTGGTAAGTTTTGTTAGGATTTAGGGTGGGTGTGGGTTTTTGAGTGGCAAGGGAATGTTGGTGTTTTAGGGCAGGTATGGGTTTTTTGGTGGCAAATAATTTTTAAGGCTTAGCGTGGGTATGGATTTTTGACTGGTAATGGATTTTTTAGGGTTTAGGGTGGGTATGGGTTTTGGAGTGGCAAAGGAATTTTTAGGGTTGAGGATGGGTATGGCTATTTGTGTGGTAAGGGATTTTTTTGGGTTAAGGGTGTGCATGGGTTTTGGGTGGGAAGGGAACCTTTAGAGTTTTGTGTGGGGATGGGTTTTTGGGTGGTATTGAATCTTTTAGGGTTTAGCGTTTGTATGGGTTTTTGGGTGGCCAGGGATTCTTTAGGGTTTAGGATGGCTATGGGTTTTTGAGTACCAATAGAGCTTTTAGGGTTTAGGGTGGGTATGGGTTTTTGAGTGGTAAGGGACTTTTAAAGGTTTAGGGTGGGAATGGGTTTTATGGGTGGCAAGGGAATTTTTAGTGTTTAGGTTAGGTGTGGGTTTTTCAGTGACAAGGGATTTTGTAGGGTTTATGGTAGGTATGGGTTTTTGGGTGGAAGTACATTTTTAAGGTTTAGGGTGTGTGTGGATTTTGTGTCGGCAAGTAAAATTTTATTGTTTAGGGAGGGTTTGGGGTTTTTGATCATAAGTGATTATTTAGGTTTTAGGTTGGGTATGGGTTTTGGGCAGCAAAGGAACGTTTAGGGTTCAGAGTGGGTATGGGTTTTTAGGTGGTAATTAATTTTTTAGGGTTTAGCACTTGGGTTTTTGAGTGACAATGAAACTCTTAGGTTTTAGGGTGGATGTGGGTTTTTTGTTGGCAAGGGAATATTTAGGGTTTAGGGTGGGTATATGTAATGGGTGGCAAAGGAACCTTTTGGTTTCAGGTGGGTATGGGTTTTTAGGTAGCCAGTGTTTTTTTAGGGTTTATAGTGGGTATAGGTTTTTGGATGGTAAGGCATTTTTTAGGGTGTGGGTGAGTGTGGGTTTTTGAATGGCAAGGGAATTTTAGTGTTTTAGGGTGGGTATGGTTTTTTGGTTTCAAATCATTTTTCAGGTTTAGCGTTGGTATGGTCATTTGGCTGGTAATGTATTTTTTAGGGTTTAGGGGGGTTACGGGTTTTTGACTGGCAAAGGATTTTTTGGGGTTGAGGGTAGGTATGGCTATTTGTGTGGTAAGGGATTTTTTAGGGTTTAGGGTGTGAATGGGTTTTGGATTGGAAGGGAACCGTTAGAGTTTAGTGTGGTATAGGTTTTTGAGTGGTAATTTATTTTTTAGAGTTAAGCGGTTGTATGGGTTTTTGGGTAGCCAGGGATTTTGTAGGGTTTGGGATGGTTGTGGGTTTTTGAGTGGCAAGGGAATTTTTAGGGTTTAGCGTGGTTATGGGTTTTTGGGTGGCATGTGAATTTCTGGGGTTTAGGGTAGGTATGGTTTTTTGGGTTGTAAGGGAAGTTTTAGGCTTTGGGATGGGTATGGGTTTTATGGTGGAAAGGGAATTTTTGGTGTTTAGTGTGGGTATGGGTTTTTTGGTGGCAAAGGATTTTGTAAAGTTTATGGTGGGTATCGGTTTCTGCGTGGAATACATTTTTTAAGGTTTAGGTTGGATATGGGTTTTGAGTGGCAAAGGAATATTTAGTGTTCAGGGTAGGTATGGGTTTTTAGGTGGTAATGACTGTTGCAGTGTTTAGCACTTGTACGGTATTTTAGGTGATAAGAAATTTATAGGTTAAGGGTGTGTGTGTTTGGCTGTTAAGGAATTTTTTAGTGTATAGGGTGTTTATGGGGCTTTTGGTGGTAAGGTATTTTGTAGGGTTTAGGGTGGGTAGGTGTTTTTGGGTGATAAGATCTGTTTTAGGGTATAGTGTGGATATGGGTTTTTGAGTGACAATGGAATTTTTAGGTTTTAGGCTGGTTATGAGTTCTTGGTTCGCAAGGGAATTTTTGGGTTTTAGGGTGTGTATAGGTAATGGGTGGCAGAGGAACCTTTTGCGTTTAGGTTGGTATGGGTTGTTAGGTGGCCAGGATTTTTTTAGGTTTTAGGGCGTATATAGGTTTTTGGGTGGTGATAGATTTTTTGGGTTTAGGGTGAGTATTGTTTTTTGGTGGCAAGGGAATTTTGGGGGTTTGGGTGGTCAGTTATTTTAGGGTTTGGTGTGGGTTTTTGAGTGACAAGGGATTTTTGGTGCAGAGGGTGGGTATGGGTATTTGTGTGGGAAGGGATTCTGTAAGGGTGTGCATGGGTTTTGGGTGGGAAAGGAACATTTAAGGTTTAGGGTGGATATAGGATTTTGAGTGGTAGTGAAACTTTTTGGGGTTTAGCATCTGTATGAGTTTTTGAGTGGCCAGGGATTCTTTAGGGTTCATGGTGGAGAAGTGTGGCTCAATGATTAGAGCGGCAGACCCTGATGCAGAGGTCTAGCCCGGGACCAGGGTTCAATTCCCCGCCTCGGTGGGTCTTGGGCTCAAAAATTCCACGGACCTGATAATTCTCGCCTCGGTGCCTATTCCAATCATGGAGTCCCACTCTGCAACTCTGGGCAATAGCTTGCTTAATCTCCACAACGGCCCCCACAACGCTAAGGATGCCTGGCCTCCACCTTGGGGGTGCCCAGGAGTGGACGCCTCACAGGGAAAGCCAGGATGGGTTCCACAGCGGTATTCGTACAAGCGCCATGAGACCCTTGCGGGTGAGTAGTGCGCTATACAAGTATCAAATTTACATTTACATTTTATGGTGGGTATGGGCTTTGGGTGGCATGTACATTTTCAGGGATTAGGCTGCGTATGGGTTTTTGGGTGGTAAGGTATTTTTTTCTATGCTTTAGGGTGGGTATGGGTTTTATGGTTAGCAAGGAAATGTTTAGGGGCATATTCTCAGGAACGTGTGATAACTACCGCAAGAGTAGCTTATCGCAACTCACCACATCGCAGTCCATTACAGGAAAATAACACCTTCATAACGCGGCATTCCCAAGCCGGCGGCACCATACGATAGTACCACGATAACGCGTCAAATGTCCGCAATGAAGTCAATGCGACACTGCAAAAATGCGAAACACCAACGCGAAAAAAGCTGCGATGAGGCCAAGAGCGATTAAAAATCCGCGAAAAGTAGCCACAGGCCTGCCAATCCCACGCGTCATGCTTGAAAATGCAGTATAAAAGAACTAAAAAAAACACAACAAAACCCAATCAAACTGCGTAGCACCATGGATGCACCCAGACCGAGTAAAGAGGACAACCCGAACCCCACAAGCCCCATGGAGGACCAGCCAGGAACCCCGTGCTCGTGGAAGGGCAAAGAGAAGAGGAAGAGGAAGACAGGGTTAAGTCCGCAGGAAGACCGGATCATTGTCACGGAGGTGACAGAACACTACCAACAACTGTTCGTCACCTCCACTGTGCCATTGGCAACACAAACGGAAATATGGTAGTCCATTGTCACTAACGTGAATGCAGTCAGAGTGTTGAGGAGGTCAATGGAGGAGGTCAAGAGGTGCTGGCATGAAGTGCACAGCCTAACCAAGGAGAAACTCGCTGCCAACAGGAAGGCAGCAAAGGCGACTGGAGGTGGGACTCCTGCGCCACAGGAGGAGCTGGATGAGCTGGAGGAAATGGTGGCCACAGTCATCAGTGCGGAGACGGTGCAAGAAGTTGGGGGTCTGGACACAGCTTGATTTGACCTGACCCAACAGCAACAGGGTGAGTAACAACCAGGGACTGGTGTGACGGAGGGAGATGGGCACAATGGCACATATGCACAATCATGCCCAGCACAATGAACACCCACAATGAGTGTGGAACATGTCCCTCATACACTTGGCACACTACAGCACACATAGAAACACCAAGTAAGCCCCCGTCCACAATGTGCACAAATGGGCCCCCCTCCATATAACCAATGCTACAACCTACCCATGCACATGTGCTGAAGCAAGAAAAGCTGCGGCTCTGTGAGGCACACAGACTATGCAACTGACACTGCATGGCAGAAAGCATGGCTGCAGTCACAATACATGACATGGTGCACAAGATGACTTTGAGGCAGCTGAATGTGGACCACATCCGTAAAGGAGCAGGTCACATTCTGACACATCCATGTGCATCTACAACCCATGATGTCAAAAACACATCTGCAGACAAACAATGCACAAGAGTACAAAAATAGGTCCAAGAGCACAAATGACCCAAGTCGCAAAAATCACAGCCCCCGAAAAGCACACAAGTCAAAGGCACATCTACTCATAGGGATGAGGTGCCGCCAAATCAGAGCCGCAGGGCTGACTCGCCAACAATGCAGCACACACACATAGCAATCACGGCACATCAACATTGACGACAATGTGGTTCAAAATGCAACACTTACACCACAGGACAGAGCCACAACTGCTGCTGCTCGTGCGTAGAAACTGGCCAATCACATCAGGCATTGCATGTCACTGTGAGATGATGATGTACGAGTACAACCTCACATCTGTCATGTAGTCGAAATGTCCACTGTCTCCCATCAAATAGGCAGCTCCTCCAAAACAGTCACAATGCACATTGTCATACAGTCTGTATGTAAACATGTACAATGGGTCAACATACATGCAACACACTGTTAGCCTGCATCTCCCTTTTACATTGCAGAGGGACAATTAACACCTCCTACAGAGCAGACCACACATCTCTAGAGTGATGACGAAGAGGACACCCTGCACTTTTGCTCAGACACCCTCCAACTACTTGTGGACAGCCTCAGCACTCCACCCCCAGGAGCAGTGCAGCCCAGCTGCATCGAGGTGACCCCACCCCCTGCACAGACCACACAGCAGGAAACACACAACACCATGGCTGGCCCACAGGGCCGCCACGACCAACACTTTGAATTCCAATGCCATGTGTTAGTGTGCCAGGAGGAGTTGGTTGATCAGCTGTGGGTGGGTTTCGACCTTGTGGCAGCCGAACTCGATGCCATACATGGGTGTCTGAGTCCAACCAGGGACCACGTAAGTCCCTAACGGACACCCCCTGCCCGCACCATGCTCGCCGACAATTCTTGGCTGACTTTGCTGGGGCCATCACTCGGATACAGGAAATGCCTACTCAGACAGGCTCCAGTGATGACAGCACAGATTTGGCACAGATGCGGAGGACAATGGAGACAATGGAGCGGATGCATGCTAGGAGTGAGGCTACCACGGCTGAACACCAGCGACATGTAGCTGGGATCTTCCAGGCTTTGCAGATCCTCATCTTGCCATTGCTGCCACAGCGCCTGTACCAGATGACTGCTGCAGGAACTTCGACACACACATCTCTACCCCCGATGTGTCATTGGTACACAGTGATGCAGCCCTATCACCTTCGCAACCTGACGTGTCAGTGGCCCACAGTGATGCAGCTATGACACCACCACACACCTGACACACCGGACACAGAAGACATCTCAGAGGAGTAAGATGTGGAGTGCAATAACTGTGTGAGGAAGGAGGCAGTAGCAACCATACCCACCACATGGCAAGTCCCTGCATGGCTCAGCCCCATGCATCATGCCCTGGTACAACGCATCCAACTGTCCCCTGGAACACTCTGCGACATTCCCCTGGACCTCGACATGGACTGCCATATCCGCCCTTATACCAATGACACAGCAATCCGGCTGAGGACTGTACTCTTCCTCTTCAGATCTACTTTGCATTCCCCCAAGGATTCTGGTTGGCCCACCACTGGGCAACCACTTAATGTTGGTTTGAACTGGACATGTACCTCTCCATCTCGGAGACTCCCCAGAATGTGAATAAAACATTCCAAATCACACAGACATGCCATGTCTATGTTCACCCACGTGTACAAGTATGGATGAATGTAGAGACGTTGATTGCACTAAGAGGTACACCCTGGTAAATGTCAGCAATGCGCAAGTTTGATCCTGACCCACATGGCCAATTAGATTACTGTGAAGGTGTGAACTAGCTGTGGCCTCATTGCACATGCACAACAATCTCGCATCCCCCAATGAAGCCCCACGTCCATGTATCACATAGGGCTGTGTGTGTCAATGTCAGAATCGGTAGCCCGCCTTAAGTAGTGTACCCCATCGCATGGGACTACGGAACTCCTCTTCTCATGACGTACTCACACACATCAGTGTGTACACGGTCTCCTTCAATGGATCATACCGATTCACAAGGCAAGTAGTTTGACACCATACTCACATTGCTGAAGACATGTCAGAGCACAGGTCTACCAGCAACTATCCCACTATCCCAAACACAATGTGTGGCTCACAGAGATGGAGCTGCCAATAGAGATTCACCACCTACGTACCATAGGCAGTCTGTCCCTCCCTGTGTATAGACAGTGCTCATTGTTACACACGATTTTCAAACTAGTCGACATTCATCACAGTTGTACACTGGTGAAGTTGCGTAGGTTTTATTAGCGTGTGCGTGTCAGTACAGGCAAGTGATGGGCCCCAACAGGCAGACAAGTGCTGAATACACTTACAGGCAGAATGGGAACGTGTTGAGGTGCATGGAATGGGGTGACAAACATGTACACATATCCTTATCCTTGCGGTTGGCAACGGTCTCAGCCCACCTTGCCTTGCTGGTCGAGTCATGTGATGTTTGGCGTCTGCTCATTGCCCCGTGTCAGGGGATACGACTCACAGCCCATGGGATCTGCATGGAGCTGTACCACCGAACTGCGCCTACTGTGTGCTCTGCTGACACTGAGCAGGTGAAAGGGACCAACAAGGTCACATGTCGTGCCACATTGGCATGTGTGTAGTCTCCCTCCAGCAGTATGTCAGATTTGGGAACTTTGCCAAACGACGCTGTGCAGCTCTGCCCATAGGCTGCAGCACCTTGCACAGGTGTGTGGCAACACACGTAGATGCACGCACATGCATTCTGAGTCCGTGCCAATGCAGAAATGTCCACTGTTGTTCTGGCTTATGTGACCAATCCGCCCCGATGCAACACAGCGTTGGGACCTGTGCTCTGGGTGTCAATCAGTTTTGTATGCAGGAAGGTAATTACTCGTCCATGAATGCGAGCGCTGCTTCGTAGGCAATCAGTTCCAGAAGTATGTCGTTCTCGGATTCAAGGAACACGAGGGAGAGCCAATCCATTAACTGATCCGGACAGATGTGCTACGACCACGCAGTGTCACCAATCCGCAGCACAGCCCAATAGGGGAGCGCCTCGATGTGGTCACTGCACACGATGACTTTTGCAATCTACCATCCACTGCTGCCGGCACAGACACCACTTATAAAGGCATCCCATGCCCGGGTACCCCAGTTGCACTCCTGTTCGTGTGCCAACAGGTGTCACACACACAAGTCGTAATCCAGTTCAGCTACTGTTGTGTTGGTTACTGTTGTGTTGGATAGGCAGACCTCCATGGGCCACTCGAATGTGCACGATCGACAGTGGAACCATGGCTGGACGCATGTGATGTAAACAAGCCGGAAACTCAGACGGTAACTGATTCGCAGAACTGCCACTGGCAGAGCTCCCAACAGATGCAGCATTCATGCATGGTGCAGTTCCACGTGACTGTGGTTGTGCATGTGCCCAGGATTGCCTGCCATTGCATTTGTTGGTCCAGTACCACCGGCACTCCTCAGACCGGCGGCAGTTCTGTGGACGATATGCCACAGCTCGGAGTAATGAATCGTATGTGTATTCAGCGTTTTGACGTAGGGGTTGTCTCTTGTGCCGATGTTTTGGGGCATGCCATGCAGGTGTAGCTCGAGCAGGGACAAGTGTGTGTGGGGTGTGGACAAGTCGCTCTTTCATTAGTGCAGTTTGTGGTGTGGGAGTCGCCAGAGTCTGGTATGGTATTTCAGTCAGGGGGTGCCGTGTGGATTGGACACCAAGGTCAGAGGTTCGGATGTCCTTCCGCCTTGTGTTTCGAAACAAAGGAGCTTTCATGCTTAATTTTAGTCTGACTACTGCTTGGGTTTCTGAAGTGTGATGTGGCCTTCGCGCTAAATATGTTGCCAGGCCTCAGATTTTGGGTGCACCAAGTGCGAGACACACGCAACAGTTGGCATGCATGTGCCAAGGGCAGGATTGTCCTTGCGCTCCTTGTTCAGTTTCTCTCTCTCTCTCTCTCTCTCTCTCTGTCCTTTGATGAGTGCCTGGAACACCTTCTTATCTGAGATATTGTCTTACAGGCTTTAACTTGCAGATTGTCCAGGGATGACCCGCCATGACTCTACCAAATAGTTGTTTGGTGTGATATTTGATTGTGATGTTTTGTTTGGACTTTCAGTGGTGAAGAATTGAATCTGCTTTTTCTGTACTCACATGGCTGTTAGTTGTTGTGTTTCTGCGGCATCAGGCGAATGGTTTTGTGCATGATTTTGTGACGTTGATGTGCATTCTCTTGGTCTGAGGGAGGTGGGGGGTGGCCGGGGTGTGGCCCAAGGAGGTGGTACGGGGGTATGGTGGAGGTGGGTGTTGTGTCCCTGTTGGGGGTCTGAGCTGCATGATCAGTGGCTTCATGGCATCTGTTGTTCTTCAGGTGTGGCTGTGGTCTGGGCTCCCTTTTCTGTTGCCGGTAGTCGTCCGACTTTGCACCAGGTCGGAGCAGGTGTTAGTTTCCTGCTGCTATCGCGCCTTATCGCATGTTTTGTGATCTTATTGCCGATCTCGATGTTGTGGTGTGATGTTGTTGCTGCTTTTTGCCTGGGAACGCCTACTCTGCTTCTCATTAGCGATAGTTGCTGGGATCATCCGTGGCAATGTTTTTTGAGGATGCTATCGCAGGTAAACTGGTGGTATTGGCAGTTTGCACCGGCTTGTGAATGGGGCGATGGATTTATCGCGACTTTGGCTGCGCTAAAGTGCCGTTAACTCGGCGATAGCTCCTTGAGAATATGCCCCTTAGTGTTTAGATGGGTGTGGGTTTTTGGTGGAGAAGTGTGGCTCAATGGTTAGAGCGGCAGACCCTGATGCAGAGGTCTGGCCCGGACCAGGGTTCAATTCCTACCTCAGCGGGTCTTGGGCTCAATTTCCCCGGACCCGATAATTCTTGCCTCGGTGCCTATTCTAATCATGGGTCACACTATGCAACTCTGGGTAATAGCTTGCTTAATCTCCACAACGGCCCCAACAGCGCTAGGATGCCTGGCTTTACCTTGGGGGTGCTCAGGACTGGGCACTTCACAGGGAAAGGCCAGGAAGGGTTCCACAGCGGTATGTGCACAGCGCCTGAGAGACCCTTTCGGGGGTGTGTGGAGCGCTATATAAATGCACTACATTTACATTTACATTTGGTGGCAAGGGATTTTGTAGGGTTTACAGTGGGTATTGGATTTTGGGTAGAAGAAAAATTCTAAGGTTTAGGGTGGGTGTGGGTTTTTGGCGGGCAAGGGCAATTTCATGGTTTAAGGTGGGTATGGGTTTTTGGATAATAAGTGATTTTTTTAGATTTTAGGTTGTGTATGGGTTTCTGGTGGCAAAAGAACGTTTAGGTTTCAGGGTGGGTGTGGGTTGTGAGGTGGTAATGATTTTTTGGAGGTTTAGCACTTGTATGGGATTTTTAGGTGATAAGGAATTTTTAGGGTTTAGGATTTGTGTGTATTTGGTTGTTAAGGTATTTTTTAGGGTATAGCGTGTGTATGTGTTTTTGAGTGGCAATGGAATTTTTAGGGTTTAGGTTGGGTATTGATTTTTTGGTAGTAAGGTATTTTGTAGGGTTTAGGGTGGGAATGTTTTATTGGGTGGGTATGGGTTTTTGGGTGACAAGGGAATTTGTTAGAGTTTAGGGGGTATAGGTTTTTAGGTGATAGGTTATTGTTTGGTTTTAGGGTGGGTAGGAGTAATGAGCGGCAAAGGAACCTTTAGGGTTTAGGTAGGTATGGGTTTTTAGGTGGACAGAGAATTTTTAGGGTTTAGGGTGGGTATAGGTTTTTGGGTGGTAAAGGATTATTTAGAGTTTAGGGTAAATATGGGTTTTTGGGTGGCAAGGGAATTTTTCAGTTTTTGGTGGTAAGTTTTTTTTAGGGTTCAGGATGGGTGTGGGTTTTGAATTGCAAGGGATTGTTGGTGTTTTAGGGAGGGTATGGGTTTTTGGGTGGCAACACATTTTAGGGTTTACCCTGGATATGAATTTTTGGCTAGTTATGGTTTTTTAGGCTTTAGGGTGGGCATGGGTTTTATGGGTGGCAAGAATTTTTTTTGCATTTAGGGTGGGTGTGGGATTTTGGGTGGAAAGAGTTTTTGTAGGATTTACAGTGGGTGTTGCTTTTTGAGTGGAAGAGAATTTTTAAGGTTTAGGGTGGGTGTGGGTTTTTGGGGGAAAGGGTCATTTTATGGTTTAGGTTTGGTACGGGATTTTGGTAATGGGTTTTTTAGGTTCTAGGTTGGGTATGGGTTTTGGGTGGCAAAGAAACCTTTAGGGTTTAGTTTGGGTATGGGGTTTTAGGTTGTAATGAATTTTTTAGGGTCTAGCCTTTGTATGGGTTTTTAGGTGACAAGGAATTTGTGGGGCTTTTGGTGTGTTTGAGTTTTCGGCTGGTAAGTTATTTTTAGGATTTAAAGGGTGATTGTGTTTTTGGGTGGCAAAGGAATTTTTAGGGTTTAGGTTGAGTATGGATTTTTTGTTGGCAAGGTATTTTTTTAGCGTTTAGAGTGGGTATGGATTTTGAGTGATAGGGGATTTTCTAGGGTTTTGGGTGGATATGGGTTTTTGAGTGACAACAGAATATTTAGGTTTTAGGGTGGGTATGGTTTTGGGTGGCAAATGAACATTTAGGGTTTAGGGTGGTTATAGGTTTTTGGGTGGTAATGATTCTTTTAGGGTATTGCATCTGTATGGGTTTTTGGGTGGCAAGGGATATTTTAGGGTTTAGGGTAGGTATGGGCTTTTGGGTAGCAAGGGAATTTTTAGGTTTTACAGTGGGTATGGGTGGCAAAGACATATTTAGGCTTTTGGGTGGGTATGGGTTTTATGAGGGACAAGGCAATTTTTAGCGTTTAGGGTGGGTGTGGGTTTTTGGGAGGAAGTGAGTTTTTTAAGTTTAGGGTGGGTGTGGGTTTTTAGAGGACAAGGGGAATTTTATGGTTTAGGTGGGTATGGGTTTTTAGATGGCCAGGGAATTTTTAGGGTTTAGGGTGGGTATTGATTTTTTGGTGGTAAGGTATTTTGTAGTGTTTAGGATGGGAATGTTGTTTTGGGTGATGAGGTATTTCTTAGAGTTAAGGGTGAAAATGCATTTTGGAGTGACAATGGAATCTTTAGCTTTTAGGGTGGGTATGGTTTTTTTGGGGGGATAGGGAATTGTTTAGGGTGGGTATGGGTTTTTAGGTGGTGAGGGATTTGTTTGGTTTTAGGGTGGGTACGGATAATGAGTGGCAAAGGACCCTTTAGGGTTTAGGTGGGTGTGGGGTTTTAGGTGGCCAGGAAACTTTTAGGGTTTAGGGTGGGTATAGGTTTTTGGCTGGGATAGGATTTTTTAGGGTTTAGGGTGAGTATGGGCTTTTGGGTGGCAAGGGAGTTTTGGGGGTTTTGGGTGGGTATGGTTTTGTTGTGGTAAGTTTTTTTAGGGTTTAGGCTGAGTGTGTGTTTTGAATGGCAAGGGGTTTTTGGTGTTTTAGGGTGGGTATGGGTTTTTGGGTGGCAACAAATTTTTAGGATTTAACCTGGGTATGGATTTTTGGGCTGGCTATGGTTTTTTTGTAGGCTTTAGGTTGGTCATGGGTTTTATGGGTGGCAAGGACATTTTTAGCATTTAGGGTGGGTGTGGGTTTTTGGGGTGGAAAGGGATTTTGTAGGATTTACAGTGGGTATGGCTTTTAAAGAGGAATAGAATTTTTAAGGTTTAGGGTGGGTGTGGGTTTTTGAGGGGCAGGGAACATTTTATGGTTTAGGGGTGGTATGGGGTTTTGGTAATGGTTTTTAGGTTCCTGATTGGGTATGTGTTTTGGGTGGCAAAGAAACCTTTAGGGATTAGTTTGGGTACAGGTTTTTGGTTTGTGATGAATTTTTTAGGGTTTAGCCTTTGTATGGGGTTTTAGGTGATAGGGAATTTGCAGGGCTTTTGGTGGGTGTGGGTTTTCGGCTGGTAAGTTATTTTTTAGGATTTAAAGGGTGATCGGCTTTTTGGGTGGCAAGGGAATTTTGAGGGGTTAGGTTGAGTATGGATTTTTTGTTGGCAAGGTATTTTTTAGAGTTATGATTTTTTGAGTGATAAGGGATTTTGTAGGGTTTTGGGTGGATATGGGTTTTTGAGTTAAAACTGAATTTTTAGGTAGGGTGAGGATGGTTTTGGGTGGCAAAGAACATTTACGGTTTAGGGTGGTTATAGGTTTTTGGGTGGTAATGATTCTTGTATGGTATTGCATTTGTATGGGTTTTTGGGTGCCAAGGGATATTTTAGGGTTTAAGGGAGGACACCCCAGAGAGGTAGTAAGAATGTTGCAGTCTATGGCTATACATTATGTTATGCAGCTTTGTTTAAGTGCATTATCACCCAGGAAGGTGTCCTGGCATAGCTCTCAGGAGCTTGTCTTCTTATGAACATCCATCTGTAATAAGACTGTCAAACACGCATGACTTCCCAAATCCCAGTAGCACACTCGCTGATGCAAGGAGGGGCATACCCCCTTTTTTACATGGGTGCTTTGGAAAAGCTCCTGGTGGGTTGTTTTACAGAATTGGCATAACCACCCCTGCGGTTGCACCAAGTTGGCAGCCCTACACCAGAAGTACTTTGGTTAGCCAGCTCCACGTGAGCTGCGCCAGTAGATCCCTGAAATGAAGGAAATTATTTTAAAAGCCCATCCAAATAACATTTAGCTATATATTGTGACATAATTCACAGGAGGGTAGCTTGACTTAATTGCCAAATATTTTTATGAGGAGTTTCTTCTTGTTCTTTTTAAGGTCAGCAGTCTTTAGTGAGGACTGATGGCGTACAACGCAATTAACATGTAGTGGGCTAGGGGTCCTCCACCGACTCGTGGGGATAGCTTTCTATTTAGCTCAGTTGCTGATTCCCTAGTCAATTGTTTCCCTCCATCTCTTGTGTTTGTCCCATCCATGGAGCATGTTAATTTTACATGGTTTTCATGTAAGGTAACTTGAGAGCTTTCATTACGGATGTGATGCTTGATACATTCGGATCAGATTATCCAGGGTGGGGACTTGACCGTAATGTCGAACATCCTTAAGATTGGCTCTCTTTTATTTCTCTTATAGGTGTCAGTCACCCCCTAGAAAGGAATAAGCATGGAGGTATAGGGCCAGGGTCCGACTTTTCTGGCATCAGAGCACAGAAGAGGGGGAGACGTGGTCTTCTGATCGGCTTCGTTGCAGAGCTGGAAGCCCACTCTAGCGGTAAATAGAGATGCATTGGGTGACACGGCCTCTCCAGATTGCGGTGGGACGGTCGACAGTGCATCCACCCCTCCTGACCCCCTCTGTCAGTAGGGAAAAAAAAAAAAGGATAGTACTTAATCTGCACCAGGGGTTGCTGGGGGCGTATCTGCACTCAATTTTGGGGGCTAGAGTGAGATAAATGGGTACTGGGGGTCCGATGGGTGCTGGTAAGTTCATCAGCTAGAAGCAGACTTATGCAGCCTGGAGTTCAACAGCCTCTATCTTTGTAGTATCGGCTCGAGTTCCTGAGTGAAACTTGGAGGCTCAGGACTTACTCCTTTTGCATTCAAAGTTTGCATCAGAGCAGGGAGGTGACAGTCGGAGTACATCGATTCTCAGCAGAGGATGTCGATCCCTTCGAGGGCCACAGGAGTTGTTGGCTTAGGGCCTTGGGCTAGGCTAGGCACCTCCAGGCAATCCAGTTGGTTCCATTTTGGGTTACCGGTCGTCTTCTTTGCTGGCCCCCCTGACCAGAGGACGCCAATTGTATACGTTATGATATTGCTATGGTCTAGCATCCTGTTGACCTTTTCATGTATGGGTGTTTTCATGCATCCCATCTCTTTATGAGCGGGGACATGGGTTGCTCAGTTCGGATACTGGGTACGGTGGGGGGAGGCAACGTGAGGTAGGACCTACCCGAGCAATGGGTGGTGTTGCAGGTCAGGAAGGATGAAGCAGAGGTTGCCAAGCCATACCAGGGGGCAGCAACGGGTGTACAGGCACCGGTTATTTGCATGATACAGGCATGCAATTTTTCTTAGTGGGCATTGTGATAGCCCGGCTCCAAGTACGGCAAGTTTACATAACTCTCCAGGGGGCTTTCACATTGTTGAAGTAAGTAACTTTATTTTGCTGACATTTAGGTATTGTTAAGCCAGAGACACCTTGCTGTAGGAACTAGAGGGCGAAGGCTTGTCACCCCTTTTAAGCCTGCTAGTCCACAATCTGCCTGTAGAAGGTAGGTGAACCCAACAGAGTGACGCTAGTATAGAAGTAGAAGCCAGTTTCCCTCCTGTCGTGCTCCTCAGGGGTTCAACGGTTCTTTGTATGACCAGAGGAAGAACCAGTAGGTGTTCAAGGGATGCATGGTATTTGGTTTGGTTGAGGCAGTAGAACATACTGAGGCACTACATGAATGTGGTGAGACACCCCCTGGCATGTAGATCTGGGACCGGTCGGAGGTTCTTACCGGGGTCAGTTTCACCAAGTGATGCATGCCACAAGGACATTCCATTCAGGAACATTCTGATTTTGCATTCAGAGTCTCCGGGTTCAGGGAGGCCAAACAAATCCGCCAGCGGCGGGATCCCCCGTGGGATATGGAGTCCTAGGTAGGCTGTGAAAATGGCAGCGGGGGTCTGGAGGAGTACATTCACCTCAGGAGAAGAGGATTTAGCGAGGGTACGTTTATGTTGGCCCCCTACTTGGATGTAAGTAGAGATCAGTGGGAATAGTTACATTACTGGGGTGGAGTGTATCACATGTTGTCAGACAGGGAGGTTGGTATGGCCTCAGCTGGTAAGGTGCTGGTGTAGCCAGTCAGAAGACAAATACCCATTGAGGAAGCAGGGTTAGAGGCATATCCGGAAGTAACCATAGAGTAGGGTCCCGGGGGATTGGAGCGATCCCATGGCAAGGCGGTGCTTTGATTACCCATGGGCTGACAGCTCTGCAATCAGGTACTCAGTCATAGGGGCCCTTATGGGGAGCAGAAGCGGTAGCTGGGGGAGGGCGAGTTTGCCAGTGACCTCTTCGCCTTGTGGTGGAATTTCTTGCAGCAGAAATGGGGGCTACCCCAAATGTGGACTGATTTACTGAATTTTTCCCTTGGAGGGGTGTTGGTTTGTGTGGGCACTGGGCAAGCAGGAGGGGGGGCTGACCTGCTGGTGGTCCTGGACTTTTGTGCCCTACCCCGGGATTCTGGAACTTGAACATTTTGGGGGATTTTGCCTGGTGACAGGTATCCCCTGGCAGGGACGAAGCACTATGCAGTGCCCTGGTGGATGTGTTGGTAAAAGGAACTGCGGACACGGCCAATCCCTCAGAGTGATAGAGGGGAAGTTCCTAATATGGTATGCCCTTGGTTGAGGGTGTGGGCGATGAATAAGGTAAAGGGGCCTGCTGGCACTTTGCATTAGTCGGAAAAAAGTCCGCTGTAAGGGAAGGTAAAGATACTGTTGTATTGCTTGCACAATCTCTGAGCTGTTTAACTGCCTATGTTCTGCTTCTCACAACAGTTATGTATGATCTGGGTGATTTTACGTCCAGTATTCTCATAACAATGTCTGCTTAACTATGGTTATCATTTATCATTTCACAATGAGTCTATGCGTCTGTGAATAAAGGGCTACGCCCCTGGTCAAACCACACTAATGGCTGTTGTCTGTCTCCTTGGGAGCTGATTCAGTGGGGGACAGCGAGTTGCACGTTGTGAGCGCACTATAGTTTATCTGATATCTTGACAGTCAATGGCAATTTTGAAGTGTTTTTCTTTTTCGGATTTCCCCCTCTGCTGTTAGGTGCTTTGCGTCAAGTTAGTCTGGCCTTGCTCCTGGGTCATCACAAGCTTGCCATCTCGACTTTCCATGGAAAGTACTGATAAGATACGACAGAAGTGTGGCTTCTACGCTTGTAAGATCAGTGTAGCAAAGGCAGTCCCTAATGGCTGGTTCTCTAAAGAAGATCCAGTTAAGTCAATAAAAACAGCACCCTACAGTTATTGGAGGCTTGGTGTAGAACAAGGGGTGCATGTTAGGAGTAATCTGAGGATCAGGATAGTGGCATGTAGAGTAGTCTTAATGTAACTTCAAGCATCCAAACATAGGGCATTGTAAAACTCACTACATTTGCTTTTGTATGACTCTGTGGAAATCTTCAAGGCACGTAAAAATGTAAAATTGGCACTTCCACTTTATTTTAACTTGAAATATATCTCCTTACAAAGTGCTAAAAAACACATGCTGCAAAAAAAAACCTCATTTTCTGGTTATTCATGCTCAAAAGCAAAAATTTTGCTGCAGACGCAAGTGTAATTACGCCACATGTGGAATGTCATAATTTACCACTAGGTGAATTCGTAAAAGATTACAGCGTTATATTGAGAATCTCACCAGGGCCTAGTTTCTATCCTAACTAGAGAGTGTAAGTTGTGGGTCGCAATCTATGCCTTGGACTAAAACTCGTATGTAAAACAATCCAGGATTATTTCCTGACATCACTTGTTCGCAATTCAAAAGGTGAAAGTTAGCTTGTGAGAGCTCTATGGAGGGTGAGAGGCAGGCATCTGTCATGGCGGGTATAGGCCAGATGAGCTAGAAAGGTAACTGGGAGACGTTTTCCGAACTTCTCAGTGATTGTTCATTTTCCACAATCTTTTTTAATTTGTGCTAATTTTTTCCAGGTGGATGTTAACGATATACTTTCAAGGTCCTACTCGAAGCTGGTCGTCTTAGGCTTTACTGCGTCTTGGTGTGGCCCATGTAGAAGGATTGCACCTGTGCTTCAGGTAAGTAACCCCCCTCTTTAATACTATTTTTGTGGCAACCCGGTTATCAAGGCCTCCGCTGCCTTGGTAAAGGCCTTCAAATATGTCTGGCTTTGTATCCTGCTGCATCTGAGGGAGGTTTGACCTCCCTAAGGCATCGCCAAACCCTTGGAAATAGAACAATCAGCCCTACAATCTACATCACCCAGAGGCGCGGCAATGGCATACGAAGGGGGCAGGCTGCCCACATCAACATGCTGAAAGCGCAAAGCGGGGCAGGACTGTCTGCAGCCAGATGAGGCCACCCCCTTCCTTGGTTCATCTAAAAGGTAGTATTATTATTTTTAGGTCGAGCCTGGGCAGCGCATGCACTGCTCTGCGGCATGCTGTATTGGAGTTTGGAATAGAAGCCCTGCCCATATTGTCATTGGCTTGTGTCATTGCCCTTCATAAACGCTGGATTCTGATTCGTGATGGGCTTGTTAGTCCCTCCTTAGTACCGCCTTGCCTTCATTTGTAACCTCTCATTAGGATTTGCCCTTTTACTTCGGTTGTTACACAGTACGTCATTTTAAATCAAGCCTACAGCCCTTGCCTGGGTAGTTCCCAAGTTTTAGGTGGAGAGCAGCACCATTATATAGACCACATTAAAACGCCACCAACTATAAATATGCTCATCTCAAATGTCTGTTTTAGAGCGGTTAACTTCAAAGCTGGGGAACCTGGTCTCAGCAAGAACACTCAACATCCTGTGATTCTGGGCAAATCACGTAATCTTCATGTGCCTAACAAAAAATGAAAGTGTCCATCTGTAACGCAACTGGTGCTCATGTAAGGTGCTCTGATACCTTCGGATCACGTTTGCGCTATATAAAACAAAAAAAACAATAACAGCGCATGCTGTGCTTTAAGATGTATTGTTTATTAATCAACGGATTTGCAACCCACCCACCGCATACCATTGACTATTTTCTGTGTCACTCCCTCTGCAATCTTTCCATAGCCTAGCTCCCGTAGGCTTCCCTTCCTTTCCTGTGTTAACTGCTCTTGGAGCATGGACCAAGTACATGTGTTTTTCCTCATCTTTGTTCTTCTCGTCTTTTTGCAGCACACTTTTTTAGGTTGAGTCTCGGCAGTGCATGCGCTGCTCTGTGAGGCATGCTGTATTGAGGTTTGGAATAGAAGCCCCACCCATTTCCCCCATGTTTTCAATTGGCTTCTGTTACTGTCCTTTCAAAATCGTTGATTGATAAATAAGCCTAGTAGTCCCTCCTTGGTACCGCCTTGTATTCATTTGTAACCTCCCATAAGGACTGGACTTTTTACTTGTGTTATTACACGGTCTGCTTTATCTACTCTGAGCACTATTTTCTTTAATGATCTTCCAGTATTGCACCCATGACGTGCTTTCCCACAAGGCAGCACGCCGCCCGCTTTTATATTTTTAATAGTTATAGCTGCGGGTCCACTTTAACTATAGCAGTCGCGCTTATTTAATTATTTAATTTGCAGCGTGGTCTGCTTTAAGAATAGCAGACATGCTTTTTTATTTATTTATTTTCCAGCAAGGTCCTCTTTAACTTTAGCGGACGTGCTACAGAATATGTATTTTGGGGGGGCGGGTTAAAGCCCCCCATACTGTGCTTTCGCTTTAATGTTTCTTTAGACGCTGCTCACAGTAACCTGAATATGGCGAGCAGCATCTAAAGAAAGGGGCACGATCACCATGAAAGTGGTCTCGCATTTGAGAGAGTTTGAGCTTTAATGTGTGTTGGGTTTGAAAAAAGATAAATAAAAGGCAGTGTCATTAACAATGTCAATAGCTTAAACTCTTGCAAATGCGAAGCCATTTGCATCGAAAATGATTGCTTTTTTTACAGATTTATATAGCTCAAACTTGACCCTAAGGTATTGATGCACTTTACATGAGCACCAATTACGTTACACAAGGACAAATTCATTTTTGGTAGGCGTGGGGAGATTAGGTGATTTGCCCAGATTCACAGAATGTTGAGCTGACGCTGAGGATCAAACCTGGTTCCCCAGCTCCAAAGCCGGCAGCTCTAACAATAAAAGGCCATGTCCTCTCCCCTAGTTATGCCGACTAATTGCCTAGTACTATGTCTTCGAACTGTTTTTAAGGTTTCACAATACCTTGTGACACCTTACTTTTTTATTTCTCTGTGGCCCTTGAAGATCCCTGAAAGTGTGCGACAACAGCTGGGGCGTTTTACAAGTGCGTGCAACATTTTACAATACCTCTCTTTTGTGCATTGTTGTATGTCGGTTTAATCGTTAATGATTCTTTGCACCCGCTGCCCCAATCAAATTATTAAAGCAGCCAACATTGTCTGCATTACTCAGGACAAATGGAGCAGGCGGGTTGCGCCTAAAATAAATGCACCGCTGTAATGCAGCTACCTCGAAAAACAATTGTGCACTCGGAGACGGACCCTTAATCAGGACGGCTCTGTACCTTGTTCTTCTGCAGTGAATTGTTCTGTGTTTGTTACTCTGCCCACCTCGAGAGAATCTATGCTCATGTTGATGCAAACATTCTAAATGAGAACACAAACAACATTCGGCTGCATAACGTGAGCTAATGCTCTCAAAGTACTTGGTTGTTGGCTCTCAATAGAAGAGTGTTTACACGAGCCCAGTTCTTAGGTGCTCTCTGTGCTGTGAAGCGGAAGATTTCAGATTTTGAAGCAGAACATGCTGGCCCTGTGGGGTGGGACAGCCTGACTGCGTTGCAGCAGTGGCTGTAATACAACAGGCCTTTAAAGGGTCCTGATTGGTGCTGCATTGAGATGTGTTCAGCAGCAGACATGCCATTGGCACATTGCCAGGGCCCACCCGGGTTCACCCACTCCTGCCAGGGACCGCCCGGGCCAGACCAGCTGTTGGAGGAGGGAGGTGAGAAGCGAATGCGAGTTGGAATACTTCCGGTTCATCCATGTTTCCAGCGATCTTGTACGGCCCTACAATGAAATCAAGCTTAAACAAAGGCACCAGCTCACGCTTTATAGTATGTATGTAGAGACTTGCATGTGAAGGTATTAACATAGAAGAAGGCAACATTTGTGGGTTCGTGCATCGTGCGGATGTATGACGTAACAACGCGAGTCATTACAACGCGTGCAGTTACTTCGCGGTCGTTACAACGAACGTATGTAACCACGCAATGCCATTACAACGCAAGTCTTTACATCGACTTGCACTAGATGGCGTGCTAACATTAGAAAAGCGTAATTTACTATTCCAACTCCAGTCCACTTAACAGTAGGGAAGGTGTTGGGATAGTAAACTACACTATTTGTAATGTTAGCACGCCATCTAGCGCAAGTCGATGTAAAGACTTGCGTTGTAATGGCATCGCGTGGTTACATGCGTTCGTTGTAACGACCGCGATGTAACAGCATCGCGTTGTACTGAATGCGATGTAAACAATGTTTCCCGCATCGTGCCATTGTTATTACAAAAACACGTGTTTTACACAGTTTTATTGATTTTTTTTTTAAACTGCAATAGTTAAAGCAGTATTTATTCTTAAACATTAGCAGATGCCCTCCTCTAACTACAATCCAAGAAGTTCAAACAGAAAGACTCATCACATTTGAAGAGCCTCCTGTGCGGAATGAAGGACTATGCAACAATGCTATGGAACTGGTTTCCCTTGAACCAGAAGTTCAATTCAAAATAACACACAAGTTGCAATAAGACCAAATACTGATGTTTACTTCAACATGCCTCGACAAGAGCAAACTACGATTTCAACAAATCCTGATGCAATTCCTACAATTGATCGAACTGCTTCTGGCTACTTCATGAACTTTGATACGTTTTCTTTGGATCCAAGTGAACCTGAAACGACACCAGCCCAAAAATCACGCAAGCAGCAAGTTAAAGACTTTCTGAACTTTCTCAAAAAGACTTATCTGGTATCGCCTTGGTTAGAACTCTGGGTAATTACTGGGATACTATTTTTTCTTTTCTGGCTAGGCTTAGTTATAACTTTTAGCATGCTTATTAATGACCGATACCTTCATCAAAGCTCTACAGCCCAAAAAGTTAATTTAATTCTGAAGCCTCCTCAGTCCTCACATCGTGAACAAAGAAACTTGTCATCAGTGAACATTACAGCAGTTCCCTGTACCGGACGGTATAGTTTGGGACAAGGTTGATTTCGATATATTCGGTCCTACTGAACTTCTAAAAATGCCTCATGTATTTAAAATTTAATTGAGTGATATCATTACCTCCAGAACATTTTCTGATGATTGGGACTCTGAAACTGTTAATAACATGTTGTCTGATTTAGAGAAAACTGCCGCATTTCCAAACACTGAAATGTTAGAAGGTACTTCAGACTACGACACTTTGTACTGTTATCAACATTATGGTCATCATTTCTTGCACAAATCTATATCACCTAGAAATGTTTTTGAGTACCACCAGTGGGAACATTGCCCTACACCACCAAAAAGTAGTTCTCAAACATTTGCACAGAATTTTTCATAGTTTTCTGGGTTTAACACCACTGACCCGACCTCATATTATTATAAGGTTACATTGACATCGGTACTAAAAATTATGTTGACAAACACCAAACAGATATACTCTGCTTCGTTTATCGCCCAATTGTCTGAACAAGGTTTTGACCTATGGAAGGACACAATAGAGTTAAAATCAGTCTGGGGTTCTAGAGATTGGCAAGTCCAGGAACAGAAGCGTTATTTAGAGCATGCCTCATTCCACAGCAGATGATATTTCTAAATGACAATGTGCAACAGACATCCTGTCTTGAACTAGCCAAAAACAAGGACCTGAACACACCTCGGTTTCCAACACCATCACAGATGGAAGGGTGGCAAAATTCTGCTTCACAGGGAGGGGCAACAGTAGATGACATTTTACAGGACAATAGATCAGAAAATAATTGGAAAGAATTGTTGGTTTGGCCCTTAGACAAGAACAGATGTCAGACAAGATTCTGGGGTACCACCGAAGGGTTCAGTATCTATAGGCCAGGCCCACGCTATGTACAAAGAGATGCTGCCTACAATGAGATTTGGAGGATACCCCAACAAGAGGCCGCAGAGAGAATACGGGAAATAGACTGTATTAACTTAGAGAAATCTCTAGCAGTGGTAGGCAATGGGTTAACAACTTTGAACGCCAGGATATATTCCTTAGGCAACATTGTATCTTCTGCGATAGACATACTGGAACAAGATTTGGCCATGTTACAACACGGGCAATCTCAGTTACGTTCTATTAGGTTGTTAAGCTGGACGCTGCAATCTTTGCGTGCAGGCTATGTGCCTTGGCGTTTTATCAACAATACGTCTCTGTTTTCTGAATGCAATCGAACAGATAGAAATGGCACAAAGGAGAGTGAAATATACAATGTTGCGTTTCGAAAAACTGGATAGATTACCATTTAGGGTAGCGGAGTCACCATCAACGGAATGGCTAATCCATGGCCACATAACTCTACTGCTTTCAGTTTCAATATTGCCTTGAACAAAGGCAGGCGGGCAAATATGAAAGTATGGGTAATGAATACATTAAGGAATCTTGGGAGGTACCATACAGATTTCGATGCTGGAGTGGGGATCGAGAAGTGTTTCTAAACGGAACAAACTGCAAGAGCGCTTTTGAGCGGTTCTCTCATGTGCCAGGATATTTCCCTGCACGGAGCTTGTAATCGTCAGTAGTGAACTTGTCCTGCCACATAAAAGGGACTCCAGTGGCAGTGATTACTCCAGTATTCAAGCTGCTCTCAAATGGGAGTTACTTGATGCTGAACAATCAAGGTTGCTGTGGGAGGGTTCCGGGCATTTCCTATCTGGTCACTGTGAACTCCAGGGCTACTTGCTGTATGCAATTATTGTTTCCCCCAATGAATACAGTCAGGGAGGCACCGTTATGGCCTTCGTTTGAATGTTTCCTTTATACAATTTGATACTTTGAGCAGACTGAAAGCCATGCAAACTGTACCCTTAACCTCCGCTCAAGAGACCTTTGATCTTCAAATCACAAGGACCTCGACTGAGATACAGGCACTTATACGTACAAACTGCCCCTTTCATTTCACAGAAATGGTGGGTCGTGTCTTTAATATGGCTGATACGAGTGGTATTGTACACCTATTTAAGACCATAGGGTTAGGATTTCTAAGCACCTTTCAGACAATCCTCTGAGTTATTCCAAATTTTATACCCTCCGTATTGGGAAGCATTTTTTAAGGTCATCCGCTGATCCTGTTCTCTATAGCAGGAATTCTGATTGTCATTTTTCTGCTATGCAATAGACGGCCCTATCACCAACGAGATGGCGAAAGTACTCCTGGAGTGCAAATATCGTGAGCGCATGGTACAATATCTGGGCACACCTCGCCTGCGGGAAGTAAGCGCCTCTTGGTTACTATCATTTAGACCAGTCTGGATGGACTGCTTCTTACCTGTTCTTCGATGCCTGTTTTGCAGTGCTGAATGCGTGTTGGATCTCTGTCTGACACTTGCATCGGACACGCCTACGGACTTAAATACCAGACTGGAACCCGTGAGGTCCCATGCTCGGCAATGTCCCCAGCGTATTCCTATAAGGATGGCTGCATTCCTCGAGAACCCGCAGGTACCTTTTACTACAACTGGGTTGAGCATCAGCTCTTCCACTAGCACTCAGGTATCAACTACAGCACCAGCTGCCTCTGCACCAGCTATTGGCAGTTCTGAATATCATCTTTGCTCCATTGATGGTCTCTGTGAGGTGTTACAGGGACCGTCCTCTGCAGCGGCAACAAAGATGTTGCGTCTCCCAGCCAGGACACTTAATATATAATTGGCTCATCGTGTGCTGGGAAAGAATTCAGATTTTTCCTTTTGGTTTCAAAGCTCAACTAAATTTGGAGCATTTCCTAAAAATTGACACTTGTCGCTGGAAAAACGTGGCCTTGTAGTGGTTTGACTTATATAAACAAACTCAACTAGGACTTTGGCTTAAAGTGACATTTCCAATACCAACTTTTGAAAAATAATTCCCCCTCCCCTATTTGACTATTTTGTTAAATGGTTTATAGAGACAATATTTTATGAAGCTCACTGATAGTTTTATGCACTGCTATCTAGTATAAAGAGTAGTTCACTAGCATTTTTATCATTGTTGATTGTTCGGAAAAGAGGAGTGGGTGTTATGTTTCATATAGGTACCCTAATATAGGCCCTGCTAACATCATACACCTTCACCTACATTAACTCCCTTATACTACATAGTACCAAGCCTTTAGGATTGAACCTTTACCTAGTTCTAGTCCTGGGCGAAGAAGGAGGGTTTTTTCCTGAACAATAGAGTCCTATAACTTCATCAATAGACTCACACAGTATGAATGGATATTCATAAGGGTTCTTGGAAACCAGGCAGGGGCTACACCACCTGCATAATATCTACGTACTAAGGTCATCCCATACGTCATCCTCAAATCCAACAATGGCTAATGCAAGAAACAAGGCACAAAGGAACCCTAGATACTTTTTGTATAAATACAGCACATCTTGCCAGGGTTAGATAGAGGTAACCGAGACTTCCAGGCTGACACACTGATCAGAGACGCTGAGGCTCCTGCATGCAGACGCTCCAACTGACAGTAGTTTAACATATCCCTCGTGGGGTGTCCAACTCAAGACCAGGACGGGGTCCCACACTCTCCCACTTCAGGTAATGGGGTTCGACTAAATCCTAGAGGCATTCTTGGCTTCACACCTACTCACATTCTAGGTACACTTGGCTATATCTAGATAGGCATAGTAGGAGTACTCACACTTTTACCATGCATTTTATATTCATGTATGTATTCATGATTATTGCAAGATGGTAGAACTGTACTATCCTTTTATTTTCACTGTACTGCTAATCATATATATCTGCTACTGTCTAACAGTTGTTGCAGCACATCTATTTTACACTAGAAGAACAACTGTGCAATAAATTCTTCTTGTAACACGCCCAACTGCTTCTTCTGTGTAACTCTCTGAGACCGAATAAGTGAGCATGAATGACTGAGTAAAAAGTAGTATATTATTTCCATGATCCTGAGGGATCAGGGTTGTCCTGTTCAAAGGTTGCCAGAAACTATTCTCTCTCTGATAAGCGGCAATACTAGTGGCACTGTGAGCTAGCTAATTCAAACAGGTCAACATTCTTGGTGGGGGTGCTCAGAGTCAGTCTGCCACCAAACCCACAGTTCATGTTATCCGAATGTGCAGATTCTGTATAGGGTATAAAGGAACTACACGAGAGGAGAAGATCATACGAGCCGCTAGGTAATAAGAACCAGTAAAGTTCTGAGGGGATATTATCTCCCTTTTCCAGGATGTCTCCACCTGAATACTTGCACAGGGGAGGGAATTCAAAGTGATCACTCAACATCTACAAAAGCATAAAATTCAGTATGACTAGGACTTCCCATGCTGCCTGCACTTCAGCTTCAAGGAGAAAAGGGTTGCATTCTTCACAATTCATGAGACCCAGGAACACTGGGCATGCTGCCTCCCTCAGATGAGGAACAGCCTTAGGGGTCTGGAAACCTCACACTGGGTAGACAAAGGAGGGGTCTGATGTTTCCAATCCATTCGCTCAACCAACAAGACGGGACCACGGACCACCCACATCTGGAGAGGACCCTTAACCATGACCCCCTACTGGGGGAATTCCGTCCCATAATGAGTTGCCTGTGAGAACGTTTAATGGCTTATCCTCTGCTCCTTGCCGACTGTTGCCTCTCTTGCCAAGAGATTGACTAAAGAGGGGAAGGGGGATTCGTCTATTTACTACAGGAGCTCGACCCTCTTCTTCTGGATAATATCTTATATTTACTCTTGTATCCTTTTACTGGTCCTGGATGATTATCTCCCAGACCCGGGTTTCAAGGGAGGCCATGCAATCCACAATTGTTGTTAATTTAGTCATATGTTGTCTTCAGCTGTTATTCAGTTCTTTTGTATCCTTGTTGACACACACATTAGGTGATATGTGCATTGAGTTATCTGTAGTGTATGTTCCTGCCTCACACAGCTCCTCATGGACACCCTGAAAATAGTATCACTTACTGTACAGGGTCTAAACTTCCCTATTAAGGAGCAGGCATTCCTGCATTGCCTCAGGCAGAAGGAAGTGGATGTGGCGTTATTCCATGAGACTCCTCTCCTTCAGACAGACACCAAACATCTCTGTTTATATTGGTATTGAGACGGACAATTTAGGTGTTACTCGGACAACTGTTCTCTCTATCTACAATGAAAGCAGGGAGGAGTTCTGCACTGATCTGTTTCTGAGACTCTTCCACTTTGCAGCTGGCAATATTATCTTGGGGCGTGACCTTAACACCCTGTTTGATCGCTTCCACCCCAGACAGGGTGATCCCTGCCCTCTTGCCTTGGTGCACGAATTGCTAGACCTCAACTTGGAGGACATTTGGCACCATCATCATCCCCAAGACTGGGAGTACGCCATTTATTCCAAAGTTCACGAAACATACTCATGCTTACACTACTTCCTGGTCTCACAATCTTTTTTTTACTCGGCTACCAGGTTCCAAAATTGATGTCAATGTCCTATTGGATCATGCCCCAGTGTGGCTGATGGTGGGGCCTATGGACCCATAGAGACCATTCCAGAGGCCATGGGTGATGAACAAGGTGGCACTTTGTGACCCATTCCTACGCGATCGCATTGAAGAAACAATAGAAACCTAATTTAGTGAAAATTATACTGGTGAAGTGCCCCTTGCAAACCTTTGGGATGTGACCGAGATGATTATTTGAGGGGAGCTTATCTTCCACACTCTGGACCCAGAAATCACAGGCTGAGATTCAGCACAAAAAGGGTGCTTACCACATGTCTCAGTGGGAGCTCTGCAGAATTCTGAAATAGCCTGAACAGGTCTTGATGAGGAAAGCAGACAAGAAGATACTATATGTTAATTAAATTTACAATGAGTGAGGGGACAAAGCTGACATGCTCCTGTCCCATAAACTGCATGTACTAAAGGCACGCCATCATATCAGGGAGAATAAAGATGAGGGGTGCCAGCTGCATCAGGAGACAGGGGAGATTCTCATCGACGTTCAGCAATACTACTCCACCTTGTGTCGAGCCCAAGCTTCAGATGGGCAGCTTCAGGATGCATATTTGAGCTACTTCATGAGCCAGACATGATCGCAGAATTGTGCTTGCTCAGGAGGATAACACACCGGAGGAGGTCTGGTTTTCTATAAACAATCTTCCCTCGGAAAGGCTCTGAAACTCGATGGGTTCCCTGCTACCGTTTACCGTTTACAAGGCTCGTTATGTTATGTTACAGGTTTTATAGAGCGCACAGCTGCCCTAGCAAAGGGGCATCCCAGCGCAAACTTTAGCAGAAGTTGGGGATATACTGGAAGAAACAGGGCCTATAGTATAGGAAAAAGATGAGTTTTGATAGCTTTGCGAAATGCTGTGTAGTCAGTGGTGCTGCGGATGCGCACCGGAAGAGAGTTCCAGAGTTTTGCAGCCAGCACGCGGAAGGAGTGTCCACCTGCTCGCTCTCTCATCGCCCGAGGGACAACCAACAAATGCTGTCCCATAGATCGGAGTTGACAAGTAGGTATGTAGGGTGATAGCAGGTTGGCCAGGATATCTGGGGAAGAAAGATTCATGATTTTATGGGCAATGCAGAGGGACTTAAACTCAATGCGTTTCGCCACCGGCAGCCAATGAAGGCTGCGGATGGCGTTGGTCGTAGAGCAAGTTCTTGGAAGGCCAGGTAGGGTTCTAGCAGCCGCCTTTTGAGCCCTTTGTAGATGTAGGATTTCAGCCTTATTGGCCCCCAGGTAAAGTGAACTGGCGTAGTCCAGCCTAGATAGGATGGAGGCCTGAATAATGACCTACTGGGGGATAAAAAAACACAATGGTGGTTTGAGCCCACGCAGGAAACCAAAGCAGGTCCCAGCTACTTTTTTAGTCTGGACCTGGAAACTAAGGGCTGAATCAATCCATACACCCAAGTTTTTAACCACCTGTTGGGGGCGGGTGCACAGCCCAATGTCAAAGGCCACCAACTCTCACTCCACATATGCTTCTATACTAGTGGAACCCCTCATGAAGGTCTTCAACTTCTTTCTGGTGTCCGGGGTTATGAAGGATATAATTCTAGGGTCCAACCTTACCCTTCTTTTGAAGCCTAAGAAGCTATCCTCAGTCTATTCATCTTACCAGCCAATGGCATTGTTGAATTGCGACATCAAATCTTTATGTTGATTCTTTCATTCTGGCTCCAGCCTATTTGGTCCACTCTAATCTCTCCTCAGCAACCAGGCTCGACACGAAGCTGGCGGTGGTACTCATGGAGGTGGTTGAGCATCACCAACAACCAATGGCCCTTCTCTCCCTGGATGCATTTCATAGGGTGGACCCGGCATAACTGTTGAGGGTATTAGATAGGGCATGCCTAGGCCCCAAAATGAAAGCCTTTATCTGCACCTACTACAAAGAAAAACAGTTCACCAAGCTTAAAGTTAATAGCGTATTCATGTATGACATTCCTCTGATGGGGGGTACGAGACAGGACTGCCCCTTGTCACCTCTCGTCTTTGCCTTGGCTATGGAACCATTGCTAGCTAAGTTCCAGAACAGTCCAGCCATCCACGGTATGGTACTGAAGTAGCCCTTTTTTCCGATGACGTACTCTGTTTCATAATTTAGCCTGCTACCACAATTCCAGCGTTACTGGAGGAGTTTGACCTATTTGCCTGTGTGGTGGGCCTTAAAATCAATTACCCCATTTCCTAGGCCCTAGTGGTGGCAGATCCTTGGTATACCCTTCGTGATCCCACCCAGCAGGGAGGCTTTACATGGTTGGAGTCTTCTATCCCATATCTGGGGTTTCACCTTCCGGCCCGAGCACACACCCTTTATGACTGCAATAGCCCTTCATTGCTCTCTCCCACTAGGGCAAGTTGGAAATATCTTGGACGGGCCACTTATATAGCCTCAAAATGAATTTCATGCCTCGACTCTTGTATCTCTTTCCAACCCTTCCTCTTCTAGTCCCTAAATCAACCCTATCTCTGATCTATTGCAAAATGCTTTATTTTGTGTGAGATGGTAGATCCCAAGGGTGACCAAGTATTCTTTGCCCCTCTCCATGGCTGACAGGGTTCTGGGTTTCCAGGACATTACAACATATGTTTGAGAGGCTCTGTTACACACTTCCCTTGACTGAAACCTTGATCAAGAGGGCAAAACTTGAGTACAGGAGGAAGAAGCTTTCTCACCAGTCCCCCTTGGCAAACTTTTGTGGCTTCCTGTTTTGGACTGGACTGGCTCCCCCATCCCCTACCATTGACAGCCAAACTGCTAACACACTGACACTACAATGTAAGCATGCAGTTCCAACATTTGACCCCCTGGCCAATAATCCCGACTTCCCGCCAGGGAAATTGGTACCCTGGTCCCTTTTTTTGGGATCAGAGCCAGTCACCTGCTTTGAAATATTTCAACAATGACAGAGACCTATAGGCAAGGGAGGAACTCACTGAGAAATATGCACTAACCCGGAAGGACACTTATAAGGTTACGCCAGCACTAGGAAGGAAGGTTTATGACTTGTAGAGCATCACAGAGGGATAAAACACCAATTGACGCCCTGTACACCAATAATATTTGACTTAGGAGAGCCTCCTAGTTGTATCACCAAATTGTAACTCTCACCCCACCAAGAAATATGCCTATGTGGCACAGTCTGAGAAAGAACTGGCTAAATATATCACAAAGGAAACCTGGGAGGGACTTCTGGCACAGGGCTTCCAAATTATCCATTTGCCTACGCTATAAAGCCATTGCTTATAAAATATTGACATGCTAGTACCTCACGCATGTGCACCTTCACAAGATGTTTAGGATTCAGAGCTGTACTGGAACGGTTGCAGGATGGGGGCACCTTCTTACATACATACATGGTTGTTATGCCCAGGAATTCAAACATTTTGGAACAAAGTCCTCCTCACAATATACTCCATCACTAATGTCTCCTTGCTCTCAGCGCCACATCTAGCTGTCCTGAGGGACCAGGGAGAACTTCGGTTATACCCCACGATAACCCTTATGGGTAAGCTATCCTCTCACTACCTACAGGATGAGTGTATCCCAGGTGTGGAAAAAGCCATTGGTACCTTTGCTTAATATGTGGTGGGGGGAGTTATGGTCAATTTATGCAGTGGAAAAACTTACAGCCATTGTCCGCAATAGAGTTGGTAAGTGTGATACTACCGGGCACCCCTTAACTACATATATAAAGAGACTAGTTTCTAGAGGATTACCTACAATAATGTCTAAGACTCTGCGAGCTTCAGGGGTGTGCAAGATGCCTTCCTTGGCAGCAGGAAGTCAGTCACCGCCAGGATAATAAGACAATAGGTTAACATGTCATTAAGTGGGGTTGTTCTTGTTTTGTGCCAGTGAGAGAAAGGGGGTATTGCCCAGCATAGAGATAATTAGGTGCTTGTGGTTGAAGCTGTCTATATGTGCGAAACACTGAAGCATTGAAATATCCACTGCTGAAAGTAGACATTCACTGTACACTTAAATGCCAAAATGTGTGTCTTCAATTGCTCAAAACTTAAAATGAAGTTGTTCTTAAAAAGAAACTAGATACCTGTGCTAAAAGTGTATGTTGTCCCTTTTTAAACTTGTCTCAATTTTGACTTGAAATAGCACACTTGCACTTTTTTGTAAGGGATGTTCTGCTAATCTATGAGGTTGTAGCTGGCTATTTATTGGCTGCCTGGATTCTGGTGAGAAGACTAAAATGGTGCTGGAGCTGTAATTAGCCTGGTTATGCCAGGCATCTGTCAATAGTATTTTATTATACCTTTCTGCTCTGAAGTATGAAGCATGTAATAACATTTGTTTTATTACTTTTTATATGCTTCCCACGTAGGAGGTCTTTTAACTTTGTACTTCTAATCTACTTTCTCTGAGGATTTTCATTGTCTTTTAATTGTTCTTTTTTTGTATGTAGGTATTTGAAAGAATACCTACATACCTAGAAATAAAGAAAGAAAGAAGGAAAATTAGTAAGATAGAAAGAAAGGGGGAAAGGAACGAGGAAAGAAAGAAGGAAAAGGGAAAGAAAGCAAGAAAGAAGGAAGGAAGAAAGGAAAGAGAAAGAAAGAAAGAAAGAAAGAAAGAAAGAAAGAAAGAAAGAAAGAAAGAAAGAAAGAAAGAAAGAAAGAAAGAAAGAAAGAAAGAAAGAAAGAAAAAGGAAGCCAAGCAAGAAGAAAGGAGCCCAAAAAAGAAAACTATGGAAACATAGAAAAATCAAACGCAGGAAAAAGATTACAAAAGAAATTAAAGAAGAAAAGAAAGAATGCAAGAGAGAAAGAAGGAAAGCAACATTCAAACAAAAAGTAGGAAGAAAAGAAAGAATGAAGGAAAGGAAAGGAAGAAACAAATGAGTCACAAGTGCAAAAAATGAAACACAAAAAAGGCAGATTTTTTTCCTGGGCAAAATGTAAAGAACCATTGGTTAAATTGAGCCCAAAATATATGTGTTCTAAAGACTCATCTGCTTATGAATTCACATGTATAATATTGAAGCTTTCGTTTGTGTACTGCATGCAAAGTAAAAAGAGGATAACTTAACACAGAGCAATTTTAAATGGATGTAATCTGTTATGCTGTGAAATACCAGCAGTCAGATAAACAATGGACACTCCAAAAGGAATTTACAACAGCATTTGCAGGAGACAGAAACTGTTAAACTGTGGAATGTGGCCTGTGCTCACACCTAGAGGCTCATTATGATGTTGTGCGGAAACTTTCCGCACCAACACCATCTCGCATCTGGGACCAACCGACCCACTGTCGGTGGTTCTGCCCGACCAATTACGATGCGACCAAACACTGTTCGGTCAGAGTCCCATTGTTTTCTGTGGGAGCCTGTGTTCCGACCGACAACACAGGCTCCTATGCAGAAATGGGGTATGTGTGGAAAACCCTGCACCCTGTCACACAGTGAAGCATTTTACAGAGATGTCCTTAGGTACCCCCTAGGCCCCCACCCGGAGGCTGCAGGATGAAGGAGGGCCTGCTAGGGGTCCCCAAAGTCAATTTCTGACAGCCTTTCCATGTCGGACAGGCCGATTCGTAAAGGCTGTTTGTGAAATCTGCATTGTAATTGCATCGTTGGAAACGCTGTCCATAGAGGTGTAAGATGCGGTTCCGACTGACACAAAACCTCCCAGAGCCAGTCAGAACCGATATGGAATGACCGCGTGGTTTACCTTCCGACCAAGAATAACGCAATCGGTCGGGTGGCTTTCCGCCCGACATCGTAATGAGCCCCCTAGTACGAAAGTCCTGTTCTCACCTCAGGCTCTAAACACAAAAGCAACACTAAAGTAATTATAAAGTAATAACAAAAATACTGGCACAAAAGGGAACTACCTTGTGTGCGGATGTGCTCAGTGTGAAACAGCAAAATGCAGTCACTCAATGTGAAGTTAACCAGAGGCTGAAGTAGGCTGACCCAATGCCCCATAGTCTATGCTGCAGTAGTCAAAAGCTAAATGTGAATGACATAGCAACAGGCCAATGAATGAAGAGAGGTGGCTGAAAGCCCCTCTAAGTAAGTATAATATACATATAATTTAAGTAAAATAAGAAGGTCTCGGCGAACGCGACACCTAAAAAAGATTGATGCTTTAGTTCATTTATATTTAATGATCCTGATGTGACAGATTTCTTGGTGCAACCTACAATGAATTGGTAAAACTATCAACATCAAATAGATTACATTTTTGTTTCTGTGGACAATTATCTTGATCACAAAGATCTGTCTGTCGGTACAGGAACAAGCAGTGCTTTCACTTTGCAGACAAGGCTTGGATCTAGTGCACCTCGAGTATTCCAATCTGTTTCCTTATCCTAATCAATTTGGCAGCCAAATTAAGTGAATTACTGACTCTCTTTTTAAACACCCTAAATGCGCCTATTTTAGGGAAATCTATTTTGATTAGCGACCTTTCTTTCGTGCAGTTCCACTTATGATCAGTTAAAAAGTGACAAAAAACCAAAATTGTCATTGATTGAATGGTTTGACAGTCAGTGTCGGATCACTTTTTTCAGTTGGCACCCGAACAGAGACTCCTTCGGGTGAGTGACCCATCCCCTCCCGCAGACGGGGGAGGAGGTCGAGGCCCTTGTCGGGTCAAACTGACGGATCAGGGATCCCTGTAAGAGGAGCATTGACTGCTCGTAGCTGCCTATTCTGTCCAGTCGGATGGTGCATCGCCCAGCAGTCATCCCAACTGGAGTCCTAAACGGCAAACCCCCTTTTTTTTTTTTACAGATTTATATAGTGCGAACTTGACCTGAAGGTATTGGAGCGCTTTACATGAGCACCGGTTACGTTACACAAGGACACAATAATTTTTTGGGGTAGGCACAGGGAGATTAAGTGATTTGCCCAGAATCACAGGATGTGGACGCGACCCCGAGGTTCAAACCTTGGTTTCCCAGCTCCAAAGTCAGCAGCTCTAGCCATCTGACCACATCCTCTCCCCATCCTCTAACCCTTAGATCTGAATGCTTGGTCTGAAGAGTTGGCAGTGTAGAATTCGTTTGTTTGTCCTGCATATATCAGGTGAGTTTGTTTTGGTTCATTGTGGATATGGTACCATTTTGGTTTGCATTTGGTGCGGTCTGAGGACTGTCTTTGGGGACAAAAGTATTTGCAATTGCTATGCCATGCATAAATAATGAAATTGTTTTATTTTGAAGATGCCTGGAGCCAGTAAGTTGTTTTCTTTGTGATGTCGTTGTTTTTTGCAGATGCTCAATTGAAAGAATCTCGGCCGGTGCCTTTAGAAGGCACTCCTAACTTTGATATGTACGTGAAGCATGGTCTTGGCCCTACTATGTTTAGTACGCTATGGCACAAATATACGAGGGACAATGCCGAGTTGCGGTGGCCGTTGACGGGCACATTTGATTAACAAAAAATTGGGTTCTTACAGGAGCAGTTGTTTAAGAGGCAGAGTTGGAAGTATATGTTTGATTCACTCATAACATGGCAGAAAGAAGCTCAACAGAGACGACTGAAGTTGGAGAAGAATACACTAAAGGGGAGAATGCAGACATTGACTCAGAAAGCTGTAGAGTATGATAAAGAGAAACAGAAGATGGAAATTGAATGTGAAGATAAAAGGTTTCGATTGCAAGCTGATAAATCGTATTTGCTCAGGAGGAAAACAATACTTGTGTGGAAGAATTGTTAGACAGTCGATCCCCGCCCCCCTAATGCCCCATAAAGGATATATCCCACTGTCCCTGTGTCATCACAACCGCCTGTTACGGTTGTTCCCTCTGTCCCTGTATCTACTGCTGTCGTTTCCATGTCATTTTGTCCCTTAAGACTCATTTGCCTGATCCTAGGAAAAATTATACTGCCTATTAAAAAGAATTGACTGAAGCTGCTTCCTCAACGGTAATGACTCTTGCTGATATTGAAATGTTTTTTTGGTCTTCTTGTTCCGGTTGATATTTGGAGACAGGTCCATACCCAAGACCATGCTCCTGAATTGGGTGGTACTTGGGATCAAATTAAAGCATGGGACCAAGAGAGGAAACCAGATGATAAACCCAGAGCGGAAATCTTAGTGTTGCCAGGCCGTATTATTACATATATGAATTCTCTTATTCCACCGAGGCAAGTGGATTGGGATAAATTGTTGGCTTTTCGACAAAAGAAAGATGAGAGTGTGTCTGATTTTTTCACTTGGTTGGAGGATCAATTTCTGAACTATTGTGGACAGGATTTGTCTATTGAAGGAGATGTTCCGTTGTTTGTTAATAGATTTGTCTCTAATTTGCTTACTGATATTGCAACTCTATTGCAGGCTTCGGAGAGTACTTGGTCCACCTCTTCCCCTTCTGTTATTTTGAATATGGTTCAGTATTACGAACATTGAGATCATGAGGAAAAAGAAAGGACAGAGAAGAAGCATAAGGATTTAAAGACAAAGGTGCTGCTGCAGTAGGCTTTTAGAGGGAATGGCAGAGGACGTGGTGGTCCTGCCAGACAGCTTCCACGTACTAGTAGGCAGCCGAATACAACACCTTTGGGGACGAATCAGTGTGCGAATTGCAAGGAGGAGGGTCTTTGGCGTAACAAATGTCCTGTGCTTTTGCAAAGGGTAGCGGTCCCTAGAGGACGAGGTTATTGCGGACAGGCGTCGTGGAGCTGGTGAGGCCGATAGGGCTCAGAGCGCCCCAGCCTTGCAGGGTCGTTCTGATAATAACTACTTTGATGATCCTCATGATGGGCAGTATTATGATGATTATGATGTGGAAGAAGTGACTGCCATGTCTTACAGCTAGGACAGCCAGGGACCAGTTCCGATACCTGTAGATTAGCATGGTCCTTATGTAACATTGGAACTGCAAGGTTCGATTAAGGAACTTTTTGTGGTGCGAAAAAAAGTTCTGTTTCTTGAAATATGGTGCCTGGGACTGCTCTGTCTGGCCATGTTAAAGTTTCCATAGGTTTTTCAGGTATACCAGTTACGAGCCCCATTTCAAGACCTCTTGAATTGACTATCGGTCCTTTCACTGTGGATTCCCCATTCTTGTTAACATCCAATGGTGGTGAAAATTTGATGGGTTTGGATTTGTTGAAGAAATTGCATGCTACTATTTATTGTTCCCCAGAAGGTGTTTATATGACGATGGGTCCAAATGTGAGTACTAGACAGTGTCTGTCTCTCCCTCTTCCTGCTGAATTTGCGGATATCCCGCTTTGTGGGAAACTGGTGATACAGACGCGGGACTGCTGCATATACCGCCGTTTTCAATTACAGTTAAGGAGAAAGCTATTTTGACTTGTATCCCTCAGTATAAAATACTGCAGGCAGGAGTACGGGCCATGTTACAGATTGTTCAGGATTTGATCAAGAAAGGATTGGTGGAGGAGATGTCTGCGAATAATTGTAATAGTCCTATTCTTCCGATTCTTAAACCGACACCCTCAGATTCCCCTGCTGATCATGACGATGTTTATCGTTTTGTGCGTGAAGTTAACAAGATATTAATTCCTAAGTTTCCAGTGGTCCCAGATATTACTACACTTTTGACAATGATTCCTTCCACTGCTAAATTCTTTTCTGTCATTGATTTGAAAATTGCGTTCTTTAGTATTACTATTCATCCAGATAGCAGATATCTGTTTGGGTTCACCCTAGCTGGCTGAAGCTTTAAATTCTGTCAAGTTCCTCAGGGCTATACTGAGAGTCCGAGTATTTATAGTCAGGCTTTGAAGAATCGTTTGGATTCCCTTTTGCTTCCTACAAGTAATGTATTGGTGCTGTATGTTGATGATCTCCTTGTCGCTTTCAACACGGAGCATGGTTGTAGACATAGTACTGTTAGATTTGTTGTTGCATTTGGCTCATCATGGCCATAAGATTTCTCTTTCTAAATTTCAGTATTGTCGACAGGAGGTCACCTATTGTCAAAGAAGGGTAGGAGATTGACCCCTGAGCGCATCAGTACCATTGTCAAAATGCCTGTTCCGCAAACTCTGAAAGATGTGCGCGCTTTTAAAGGTATCACCTTCCTATTGCAGGCAGTGTATATCTAGTTATTCTTTACTAATCAAACCCTTGCTTGCCCTAACAATGAAAGAAGTGCATGAGCCTTTGCTTTGGACGCCTGAATGTCAGCAGTCAGTTTGTTCGGCTCCAGTACTCAGCACCCCAGATTATACTGAACCATTTGTGTTGTACGTCCATGAGATGGCTGGTTGCGTGCTTTCTGTTTTAACACAAAAATTTGATGATAAGCAACAGCCTTGTGCTTATTTTCTGCTGTCCTTGATCCAGTCGCAAGAGCCCTCCCGAGTTGTCTAAAAGCGGTCACGGCCGTGGCCACTTCGATCAGACAATCAGTTGGACTTGTACTGGATACTGACATCACAGTCATGGTACCCCATGCTGTGGATACACTTTTGAATAAGACGAAGACACAGCACCTCACCAGTGCGCGTCTTACCGGCTATAAATTAACGTTGTTTGCGAAATACATTATGATCAAGAGATGTGCTGCTCTGAATCCAGCCCTGTTACTACCCCTCCCTTCCGAGAGTGATGAAATTGACAAACATGATTGCATCTGCCGGACGGAAGAAGAGCTGAAAGGACGGGTAGACCTGACTGATGTTCCCTTATCTGACCCACAAGGGAAACTATATGTCGATGGCTCTTGCTTTAAGTTACCAGATGGCACTACAACTGCAGCTTACCCTATCACCACACTGCGTACAGTAGTAGAGACATCCCGAGTTCCTTATCAGTCAGCCCAAGCTGCTGAGCTTGTTGCCCTTATACGAGCTGCGAATTGAGTGAAGGACTGGTTGTCAATATTTATACATACAGCCAGTATGCCTTCAGGGTTGTGCACAATTTTGGGTGACTCTGGGCTGAGAGAGGGTTTCTTACTTTACATGGCACCAGAATCCAGCACTGGCACCCCAATTGAGGCTTTTGTCTGCTTTGACACTCCCTAAGAAATTGGCTATAGTGAAATGTAGCACCCACCGAAAAGTCACTGACGATGTAGGAAGGGGAAATTTTTTTTGCGGATCAGACAGCTAAAGAAATGGCTCGGACTAAGATTAAAAGAATGTTTGTAGCAGGCCCTGCTAGGTGGGTGCCTGAAGCTACCATGTTTGAGGACGCATTTGAGAATGTGAAAGAGATTCAAAGTGAAGCCACAATCAAAGAATTGGCAACATGGCAGGAAAGTACAGCACAATTGAATGATGAGGGATGTTGGATCGATAAGTCAGGAAAACAGAGATGCATACGTTCGTCCTATTGTTACGATGGCCCAGCCCATATCAGTGCTAAGGGTATTTGCAAGCTGTTGGACCCTGTATGGCAGAATGATAATATCCCGAAGACAGCTGCACACTTAGTGAAGTACTGTTTGGTGTGTATGATGCACAATCTTGGAAAGGGCACCCCAACACCACCTTGTAATTTTGCACCGCCCACTTTTCCTTTTGAGGCCCTCCAGATGGATTATATAGAATTAGATATTCTCTACAGATTAAATGATAGCCCTCAGGTAGGGCCATGTTTAGCACTGACTATACAAACTCAGGGAGAAAATGGTATCTTGATTAAATGGTCTGGGATAAATCAGAATTAATTTGTAGAGAGCTTATTGAGTGATTGTAAAAATGATATTGAACTATGTAAAAGGGGGGATTCAACAAATACACAGATCATTGGGGCTGTCTGCAATATTACCGCAGCAATTTCCCAGGGTCTAAAAATTAAGAGCAGGAACAAAAGGAAAACGACAGTTAGTTGGTTTGACTCTGAATGTTCGGAGGCAAACCAACTATTAAAGAATGCCTTGAACATTAGACCAAAAGACAGCGAACAGATCAAAAATTGGAGGATGATATATAAGCAGACAGTGCAAAAAGAAAGAGGGAGATTTAAAATGAAGCATGGGAAAAACTTACACAGGCAGCAAACACTAGGGACTCTTCCTTATTATGGAAAACGATAAATCACCCTTATTTTAAAGACAGCTGTGCTGTTAAAATTGAAAGCCTAGTACAACCCTAAGAGTGGATTAGTCATTTTATACAGGTTTTTAATTCACAAAATCACACCTCTGTTTTATCATCAAATAGTGATCCTTTATATATATCTCTGAATTAGTTGATAATAACAATTTTATAAATTTTAATACTCCTAATTTGGACCCCATTACTCTTGATGAAGTTACTTTGGCCCTAGAAAAAAGTGCAAATGGAAAGCCACCCGGTGTTGACGGGGTTCCCATAGACATTTTTAAATTTAAGATGGGTTTTTGGGAACCGCTGTTACAAAAAGTCTTTAACACAATTGCCGATGGCCTGGTACCAAGAACATGGACCGAAAGCATTATTGTCCTGAGATTTAAAAAGGGCAATAGGAAAGACCCTAAATGTTATCGCCCGATCTCCCTTCTTGATACAACTTCTAAATTAGTGGACAGGATATTGTTGGAGAGGCTGGAACTGTGGGCAGGGGAAAAGAAAATTGTTACTGAAACACAATACGGCTTCAGAAGGGAGATAGGGACAATAGAACAATGTATTAATTTGCACCTATTAATCGCTAAATATACAATTGCGAAAAAGGGTCACTTACATCTTTGTTTTGTTGACCTTACTAGTGCCTTTGCCTTAGTAAACCACTCAAAGCTGTGGCAAATGTTGATAAGCATGGATGCACCAAATGATATTGTCAATTTTCTCTCACAAATATATAGTCATTTGAGTACTAGAGTGCGTTATGGGTTAGAAGGAGAGTGTACAACAAGCTTTTGGGTAGCCCAGGGAATCAGACAGGGTTGTGTCCTTGCCCCTCTCCCCCTCTCCTTTTTTCCCTGTATATAAATGGAGTGGATGACGAGCTACAAAATTTAAATGTTGATGTCCCAAGAGTAGGTAAACGCCCTGTCCCAATTTTACTCTATGCGGATGACGCAGTTTTTTTTTTATCAAGAACTGTGAATGGGCTTCAGTCTCTGATAGAAAAATGTGCAGAATTTATGCACAATAAGGATTTAGCACTCAACTTGAAAAAAACATTTACGATGGTGTGTGGGCAAGAGAAACCAAAAACGAAGATTCACCATGTAAACAGTGTCCCTTTCGAAGCAACAAATTCATTTATATACTTGGGATTAGCTTTCACTGCAAAGGGACACTGGAGAACTCATATTGAACATTGTAAATTACATTTTGGCAGGCCGACTGAGGCAATTTTCAGATTTTCGAAAAAAATGGGTAATAAGCCAATCAAGGAAATCATGACATTATATAAGAGCAAGTGCCTAAGTGGAACCTGTTATGGTGCAGCACTTTGGGGGGTGGCTAATTGTTCAATTCTTCAAACCCAAGAAAATAGTTTTTTACGAAGACTGCTAGCTGTACCAAACTCCACTCCCATATACAGTGTACATAAAGAACTTGGGGCACTGTATATTAGTGATTTTATAAGTACCATAAGTTTAAATACTTGGTATGGGATATGGAGTAAAGAGGGTACAAAGTTCACACAGTATATTATTACAGACTGTATTGGCCTTGACCATGCAAATAAAATCCTGTGGCTGATATACATTAGAAATCTTTTAAAGGAATGTGTCTTGGATGTTGATCTGGAAAACCCCTCCCAAATACTTGAGTATGATAAAAAAGAACTGAAGATTAGCCTAATGGATTCATGTACCTGGTTGAGGGAAGTTGATGCTAATATGAAACCCTTGACAAAGAAATACTGTGAGAGGACCTTTGGGATTGGGATACAAAATTATCTATTACATGTCACAAATACAACACACAGATTTTATCTTACAAGACTGCAGATGGGTTTAGCTAATTTTTTAATAGCCTTTCCAAAAATGGGCAAGTGGAATCAAAATTTGCCAAAGTGTCCTTGTGATGGCAAATCAAACCAGACAACGTTGCACTTTTTTTTGTTCTGTGATTTTTATAGAGAGCTTAGGAGGTGTCTTTTACGACCTTTTTTTTTAAGGGAGAGGGTATTTTTATATAAACCTGCTTTTGAATATATCTGTAGCCTAGTAAATCTTAAAGTCTGTAATGCAGTGGCGGTTTTTATTTAGAAGGCAATTAAAATAAGACACAATAACTCACATCTTGAAGCCCTTGTCTATGAAGAAATCGGGTCACAAGATGATGAATGATGTTCCTATTGTATATCTTGTGTTCGGTACAATATATATATTAGCACTCTGCACTCTTCTGTATTATTCCTTTTAATATTAATGGAAATTTTAAATTGAATGCATTTTAGTTGGATATAACCAGAGGAAGACAGATGTATGACAGGAGTTAAAACAACTGTTAAAAATGGATGTTTCTGCACCGAGATTTTTGTGCCTACTGATTCTTTGGGACTGTCATCGAGTTTTCAAACTCCATGGCTAATTTTAAATGTACTTCGTTGTATATATTGCGAAGAGAAGAGATCCCTTTTGCTCTAGTACTGTATCAAATTGGATATTTTGCACATAATATTTTGTCTGTTGGGGTTTGTAGTTAGACTTTTAACTTGATTTGCTATTTTAATGAATTTTATAACCCTGTGATGTGTAGATGCTTATGATTTTTAGGATGCTTTTATGGTTTGTGATTTTAAACCGAATAAAGCTTGATTTGATTTGAATTACGTTTTAGTGGTTATATGTGCATTCAGTAAATGGATAGAGGCCTATCCCACCAAGGACAATCCAGCCTTTACGACTGCAAAGGTACTCCTGAAGGAGTTTTTTAACGAAAGAGGAAGGTGCACCAGTAAGAAGTCCAAACATGATAGAAAGTCCTTTACGTTTCTTTAATTCTTGTATGTATTCTTAAAAACAGACATCAGCCAACGCGTTTCAAGGAGTTCTTTCCTCATTTCGGCTTTTGTCAACAAGAACGAGAGCTCATTCTAGAACAGGATTGTCACCGTATGAGGTCATATTTGGATGCCTGGAAAATGTTTGGGTCACCCCGCGCCTTCGGTGGTTTTCAGATATTGAGTATCCTTTGTTACTTGATTACCTTGGCCAGTCAACTGAAAGTTTGCATTCCATTGACCAACAGGACCGGGATACCCTGCCAGCTGCACCAGAGGGGCCCGAACAAGACATTCAGTCCGGGGACTATGTCCTCGTGAAGAATTTCCAGAGGAATAAAAGTTTGGAGCCGCGCTGGAAGGGGCCAGAACAGGTACTTCTATCTACATGAACTGCAGTAAAAGTCGCTGGCCGTAAAAACTGGGTGCATGTCACCAATTGTAAAAGGGTGCCCCTGCCTTTGCCCTATGATCAATGGGTGAAGGATGGAATAGGGGACTCTGAGTGTGAAACAGTGCCTCAATGTGTCCCTTTCAGTGATGCAAGGTTGACATGGACGCGAAGAGAAGAATGATGATGTACTGAATGCAGCTGTTCCTCTGGAAATTCAAGCAGTTCAGGAGCCTCTCTTTATTGATTCTTCTGTGCCTCGAGTCAGTACGTACAATTTGCCCTCTCGGCTGGGGGACAGTGCACCAAAAGAGAAATCAGATTAGTTAGGGATGGACTTTGAAAGTTACGGTGTACTTTGCTATAGTACCAACGGAGTTAGTTTAAGGTGATGGGAGATTTGTGTATTGTTTGAATATTGGACAGGATAGATTAAACATATCCCCTTAGGGATATATTATCGTGGTGGACGTGGGAATACGAGCTTAGGACAGAGCAAGCTCCACCACCAGTGCTCAAGAGTGCCAACGTTTTGATGAACAATAGGAGCCTGTACCAGTGAGGCTCTGACGCACACTGGGAACTAGTATACTTTTCGTATACTTTTCTTGCTTGTATTTCGTCCCCTATTTTAGCATTCCTTATGCATCCCTTTGGCAGAATGGTTGCTGAGGAAGAGCAGCCAGTGATTTTCCCTGTTCACATACATGTCTTTCGGTCTTCAAAGAAAAAGTTCATATGTGCTGTTCTTGTGATCTTGCTGCTATTAGGTTTGGGTGGGGTGTCATGGGTCTTGGAACATAACAAGGATGTAACATCGTGTGTCAAGGGTAAGATTACTCCTCAGGTCTGGCAAAAAAGAATGACACCAAATAATGTTTTTCTAGACACACATAAAAGATTTTTGGGAGAAGATACAGCTTGTTATCCTACTGGATCTGTCACAAGTTTGTGGACTGCTTACCCGTTGTCACTTGTCAATTATCCGTATACCCGCCCATCCCAATTCATGGAGGTAAGGGGGGAGTTTGGTATGGGATATCCGGGCCCTTGTTTGTATTACAGAAAGCCACGAGGAAAGTCGTATCTGGGGTGTGACATTGATACGTATTGTGACAATTTATATATGAAAGACCAGAACATTACCTTAATGGGCTGGCATTACGACGATCAAACTGTCACCCGAAAAGCTGGTGATTATCCTGCATGTTGGCCTATAGTAAATAGTACTGATGCATTTCTGTATGTCAATTGTTCAGGAAAAATATTGTTCAAAAATATGATGTCTCTAGTGAAAAATAAGTACCTTTGGAATGAACACCAGATATGCTCCCATAGATTACCAATGTCTACTTTATGCACACCCAGGATTTTATTTTCTGTCTAATGGTACTTACTCAAATGTTTATAAGTTACAGATTATGTTGCCCTAGGAATGGTGTTCCCCCTGGGCGTGCCTTGTAAGTACAGTGAGCCAAGTGTAAGATGAATGAAAAAAACATTGACTGCAGAGTTTTGTGTTGAAGTAACAGATTTGGAAGTCAACAATTACAGCAATGGCATTTTTGGATACATTCTCTCCTCCATAATGACGTTTGATGGTAATGCTATGGCTAGGGGTGGGAAAGCCAGAGAATATTTTGGATGTAAGCTGATGATATTATCTAACTGTACAGTAGCAGCTTTGCATGATATCACCACTCAATTAGAAAGTATACAAATATATTCGGAGAAGACTAGATGTGCAGTCAACTTCATCTTGGCAAAAAGTGGTGGTATGTGCGCTGTAGTCGGGACGAGTGTGTAGTCTGGATCACAAATATGCAACTAAATATCACTAAGCATATATTAGATATCCTGGAGAATGTCAAAGAAATGGAAAGCGGAAATTGGAGTTGGTCATTGTAGGAGAGTAGGGTCTGCAATCCTATGATCACCCAGATTTGTTGCTTTTGCTTCATTGGTTTACGACTTTCCCCGGCTGTGGGCCTGCCAATCAGACCCACGGCCTAGCTGTTCTCTCTCGAAATTAACACACATGTACATTAGGTACATCCACTAATTGGAACTGGGTCGCCCTGTCAGTCCCTGTCTCAGCATACCACAGGTATCCAGGGCATCGGTGTACCCAGGGCCTACCGGGGGCTGCAGCATGTATTATGCCACCCCTGGATGGCCGCCCAAATCTGACACAACTGGCTGCACGACAGCTGGGGCAAAGTGGTGTAATCACCCGTTGCTGTAGGTGTAGTATTCCTACACCTAACCCTAAAATGGACACATGGATTCCTATCAGTCACTCCTATGGCAGGCCTTATCAATCCTGAAGGCAGAGTGCAGGGAATCATGTGGGACGGTGCTCTGGCGCGAGCTGAGCCCGTCGACGGCTTGCGGAACCAAGTCCTAATAGCCGTTCCATGGTGACGCGGGCCAACTACTTTTAAATGCATTATAATCCTTGCGGTTATTTGCTAACTTTGGCATCGCATCACCTACACATGTCGAGTAAGGTGTCATACGAATTGGAATACGAACCCCTCGCCAGTTCTGGCGACAGGGTTAGCATTCCCCCCTTTTAGAGGGGCACGACATGGAAGTAACCTTGAACCCCGGTTAAAGTTTACTCAAGCCTCAGCATCACAAAATGGATGCTGCCACCAGACACAAGTCTGACCTCCTGCTGCTGGGAGACCTTCCAGCAAGGGGAGCTTGGACAAGGGGTTTCCTGTCGAGGGCGGTGTTAGCACCATCCCAGACAGGGTTTGTGTATCCCAGGTAGGCAGGGCTGAAAGGAAGGTGATTGCAAGTGGCACCCCGGTGCTCACTGTGCATAGCCCGGCTCAAACCAGTTTCGGGGGCAACCCTGCCCCTGAGCTGGGGCGAAGCCGGACAAAAAGATAGGGGTGTAACCACCCCCCTCCTGGCCCCACCCATAGGTAGGACCTAGTCACGGGCCAGCCCCTTTTCTTAGAATAAAGGTAGGAGCGAGTCCCCTTCCCAAATTGGATAATCGGATAATCGGATAATTCTGAATCTTGAACTACTTTCCACGAAAGGAACTCTTGACTACTTTCTGAAGACTCTCCCTTGTGGCTAAGGAGTAGCCACCCTGCACCAGCAGGCACCACCTAAGCGCTTGCGGTTTGCTGTAAGTCTCTCCTACGGATCAAGACTGCCCAGCTCGACGAGACCCGGGTTCCCTGCCATCTCTGACCTCTTACCTACAACATCAGCCCAGCTGAGAGTCGTAGGTGTGACGAGACCTGCGGGACCGGCCATCTTCAGAACCTGCACGACGCTTATCTAGCACGCCCACCGAGGGACCCTCGAGTGAGTGCACCTAGGGTTTGAGAAGCCCTAACCCTGAGCAGCTCCAGCACCGAAGTCTGCCTCCCCAGCATCCACGAGATCTGCGTGGGGGCCCTTCCGCTCCTTGCTGTTCACCGCGTTGTCCGACCACTTGCCGACCGGCTTGTGGCCCTCTTCACGACGCACCACGATTGTTTCATCACTAGTCTGGTTGCTCCAGACTGGCTCTTGCTCCCCTTCAACAGAGGAGTACCACGGACCCTCCTGGTCCACTCCAGACGGCATCTTGACTCCCCCGCGTGGGTTGCCACTGCCAAGATCCGCTGCCCCATTCCTGGGCCCAGCATCATCGACAGCAGACACCTTCGTGGGACAGCTCGCCCTCCATCCTGGTCGCCGCCGCGCCTCCTGGTCCGAGGAACAGCCGAGTCCGACATCACCCATTCACCTGGTCGAGGTGACTTCAGCCGGTACCTTCCTGGTACCCACACGATCGCTGGCTAGCGGTTAAGAACTGAGTCCCCTCTGCTTTCAGGTTTCCTTCATCCCCGATCCAGGCTTGGATCTCGCTGAACATCGTCACTGGTCGCCTGCCAGCAACTCTTCTTTCAGGCTCCTGAGACTACAACAAGGACTTCCGACATCTTGCCGAACCTCCCGCAGCCGCAGCCTCTGGGCTAGGTAACTCGAGCATTTCGGTGCTCCATCGCAGGTTCGCTTTACAAGTGTCCAGTTCCTTTTTCGTTTAGTCCCACTGATCGGATCACTCCGGAATCAGTAACTTTAGACTTTCTAACCTCTCCCCTTCCACTTGCAGTGTAATGGTTTCGTGCCCTCGGGCATTTGTGTAAATTGTGCAACCAGAAGTATTTTCCTAAGAGTTTTGTATTGTGCTTAGCTCCCTGACTCATAAAGAGCCAGGGTAGTCTTGTTATAAATAAATACCCTTTATTTTCATAACAACTTGTGTGGTGTCCTTTCACTTGGTGTTCATGGGGTATATGTGATGGTAAACAGCTGGCTTAACACGCCTCTAGAGTTTAGCCTAAGACTGCTCGTATCCACGCTACTAGGATAGCTGGTCTATAAGGTTGACTTACAACCAATCATCAATGAGGGTCGTTTGGAATGATACACAGTGATCACTAGAATAGTGAGCACTACATATCAGGCCAACTTCTCACAGTCATTATTTGGTAATTGAGGTTGGAATTACCCAAAAATAGTTTATTTAGTTGTGGTGCTAATACTTTGCTGTATTCTTATTCAATGTCTCCCATTTTGTTGTTCCTATTGCACCACTCTTTTCCTTTCATTTTTGAGACGTCTTTCCTCCTTACTGTTTCTGTTCCTGAGAATATGGACTGTTCATAGTTTAGTTTGCTTGGGATTTGTTCTATTGCTTTGCATATTTTATACTGTCATAAAATCCTTAGCTCATCCTAAAAGGCGGGTCTGTTGGAATAGAAAAATCCTTCTTATGTATCTTCTCATGTATGTTAGCATTCGCGGCACCATTTCGTATGTCGGCGCCATTTTAGGTAACAAACAAAACTTATACTTCACCTCTTCCAAGAAAAGGCGACTGTTGTGTTTCAATTCTTCAAGGTTGGGTATTGCTTCACTAATGAATAGACTGTCTTTATTAGTGCATACCTTTATCCTTAGATAGAGGTCTTCTCCCATTTGTCTAGTGGCGGGCACGGGCAGAGCGACCTTGAGTAGTAGATAGTGTGTGCCTTGCCTTAGAAACAAAACTTATCCTCTGTCCTTCATTGTTACCTGCATCTGCTTGAAAAAATCCATTTTGGGCGTGCCTTCATTGTTTTTGAAATGTACATAATTGTATCTTCATGCTTGCTGATGTCAGTCCCTCTGCAGCACTCATAAGCAACTGGGCGGTTTGGGTTCCGCTCTGAGCGTCCTCTGAGTAAACAGATATTTGTTTGCATTCTTTACTGTCTGACTTCATTTGATAGGGAAGGCTGAGAGGTGGTCGTGAGTGAACCGGGTGACCAGAATCAGGTCACTTTCTTCAATGGTATTGGTGGTGGTGGTAGTGGTGATATTGGTGGTGGTGGCAGTGGTGGTATTGGTTGTGCTGCTGGTATTGGTGATGGTGATATTGGCGATAATGGTGGAATTGGCGGTAGTGGTGGTATTAGTGGTGGTATTGGTGGTGGTATTGGTGATGGTGGTGGTGATGGTATTGATCTTGGTGGTATTGATGGTGGTTTTATTGGTATTGGCGGTGGTTTTGGAAGTGTTGGTATTGGTGGTGGTGGTATTGGGGGTGCTGGTATTGGTGGTATTGGTGGTGGTATTGGCAGTGTTGGTGGTTGTGGTATTGGTGGCGGGATTAGTATTGGTATTGGTAGTGGTAGTATTGGTGGTGATATTGGTGGTGGTACTGTATTGGTGGTGGTGGTACTGATATTGGGGTGGTGTGTTGGTGGTATTGGTGGTATTAGTGGTGGTGATTCTATTGGTAGTGGTGGTGGTATTGGTGGTGGGGTATTGGTGGTGGTGGTGGTGCTGGTGGAATTGGTGGTGGTGGTATTGGTGGTGGTGGTATTGGTAGTGGTGATATTGGTGGTGGTGGTATTGGTAGTGGACATGGTGGTAGTGGTTTTGGTATTGGTGGTGGTGGTATTGGTGGTGGTGGTATTCATGGTGGTTTTGGTGATGGCGCTATTGGTGGTGGTACTGGTGGTGGTGGTGGTAGTGGTTTTGGTGGTGGCATTGGTGGTGGTGGTGGTATTGGTGGTGTTGGTATTGGGGGTGCTGGTATTGGTGGTGGTGGTATTGGCAGTGTTGGTGGTTGTGGTATTGGTGGTGGTATTAGTATTGGTATTGGTAGTATTGGGGGTGATGTTGGTGGTGGTACTGGTATTGGTGGTGGTGGTACTGATAATGGGGCGGTGTGTTGGTGGTATTGTTGGTATTAGTGGTGGTGATTCTATTGGTAGTGGTGGTGGTATTGGTGGTGGGGTATTGGTGGGGGTGCTGGTACTGGTGGTGGCAGTGGTATTGGTGGTAGTGGTGGAATTGGTGGTGGTGGTATTAGTGGTAACTATCTCAGACCATAACCCGTTGCTGTTGACGGTGCAGTGGCGGCGGCCGCGGTCGGCTGTCCCGACATGGCGGCTGCGACCGGAGACATTGGAAGACCCGGTGTTTAGTGAGGCGTAGAGCAGTACTTTAGGGAGAATGAGGGTTCCACTGCCACGAGGGCGATGGAGTGGGATGCCATGAAGGTGGTGACCAGAGGCATTTGTATGGGTAAATTTGCGAATGTAAGGACTACCATCCTGACGGCTCTGGAGAAGGCGGAGGGGGTGTTGCGGGATCTGGAGCAGCGTAGGCCTGAGCGGCCAGATTTACAGGACAGGCTGCTTGAGGCGAAGGAGGTGGTAGCGACTGAAACTGAGCGGCTGCGGGGCTTTGATTACAAGCGGTATCTAGTCAGAGTGCATGCGGAAAGGGACAAGGTAGGGACGCTACTGGCTAGACTAGCTAACCCAGAACCCCGAGGTTGCCCGGTCATGAGCATTCGAACGGAGACGGGGGAGGTGGTTTATTCGCAGGGGGCGGTGCTGCAGCGGTTCAGGTCATACTACACGGACCTCTATGAGAGCCAATTGGGGGTGGAGGACTCCGCAATAACTGACTATCTGGCGACTCTTTGCCTCCCTCGGGTGGATGCTGAAACTGCGACGGTGCTGGGCGGGCCCATTACGCTGCAGGAGATTCGGGTGGCCATTAAGCAGATGGCCAGAAATAAAACGCCGGGGGTAGATGGCCTGCCGATCGAATTCTACGCGCAGTTTGTGGATGCCTTGGCGCCCAGGCTCTTGCTGGTTTACACTGAGGCCATGGAGCTGGGGAGACTTCCCCAGTCGATGAGGGAGGCATTGGTGGTGCCGCTGCTGAAGCCCGGCAGGGACGCCTCGGATGTGACGTCGTATAGACCTTTGTCTATGCTGACGGTCGATTACAAAATATTGAGTCGCATATTGGCCACTAGATTACGGCCGCATATGACCAAATTGGTTCACGAGGACCAAGCCGGTTTTATCCCCACCAGGAGCACGGCCTGGAACATTCGCCGCCTGGTCCGTATCATAGACAGCGTTTGGGGCCCTGAGCAGCGGCCGGCAGTGCTCTCCGTGGATATCGAGAAGGCTTTCGAAAGCCTCGAATGGGGGTACCTCGATGCGGTGCTCGAGAAGTCCGGCCTGGGGGAGGGGTTTGGACGTTGGACACGGGTCCTTTATTCCTCTGCTACGGCCAGGGTGCGGCTGGGAGCGGTCATATCCTCAGCTTATCCGGTGCGCAGGGGTACACGACAGGGTTGCTCGTTGTCTCCCCTGTTGTTCGCCTTGGCGATGGAACCTTTGGCGGCACAAGCACGAACAGGAGTGGGGTACGGCGGGGTTCGCTGTGGGGAGGAGAAGCATCATATTTCCCTGTACGCGGATGACCTCCTGCTGTACCTGGAGGACACCGGTGACGCCTTGGAGGGGGCTGTGGGGATGCTGTCGCGCTTCGGCAAGCTCTCGGGCCTCAAGGTCAATTGGACCAAAACCTGTGTTTTCCCGCTGCGGGCAGATGTCCCGTATTGCCCTCCCACTCGGGATGTGGTATGGGAGGCTACGTGCTTTACTTACTTGGGGGTCCGGATATACCACGACGTCGTGAATCTCTTGGACGGTAATATAGGGCGTTGTATAAGGGCCCTGAAGGAGTGCATGGCCTTCTGGGCTGCCCTCCCACTCTCGGTGCTGGGCCGGGTTGCGTTGCTGAAGATGGTGGCTCTACCCCGACTGCTCTATTATTTCCGCACACTGCCAATATGGATCCCGCAGAGGATCTTCAAAGAATTGAAGTCGCAGGTCACCGGCTTCCTATGGGGGACGGGACGGCGAAGGGTAGCCCTGACAGCTCTGATGCGGCCTAAATTAGAGGGGGGACTAGCGGTCCCCGATTTTGAATTATACTACCTGGCGGCACAGCTACAAGTGCTGACACAGAATGTTGCTAGAGTGTTCAGAGGCCCGGAGCAGGGACGGGGGACTGGCATCCAGAGGCATGTCCTGTCCTACATAGTCATGCAACAGAAACTGGACCTGAGAGATTTATCCATCCAAGAGCGAACTCTCCGGTTATGCTGGCAGAGGGGTATGAAGAGGGCGAAAGCGGTGCAACCTTATGCACCAGAGATCCCGCTGGGGATGTTGACGGCACTGCCGCATGGAGGCGACTGGTCCCCGCTGGCAGAGTGGGAAGAGCTGGGGCTGCAGATGGTGGGGGACCTCTACATAGACGGGGTGCTGGCCCCCTTCGGGGTTTTGCAGGAGCAGTTTGGCCTCCTGGATGGGAGTTATCTCCTGCACGCGGCGGTGAGCGCGGCGATACAAAAACACTGGAGGGAGGGGCTGGCGGAACCCACTGCGGCCCTGACCTGCCAGTACGTAGTGATGGCGGCGGGAACGATTAAGGCGGTGACCTGCCTCCAGGCTAGATTGCTGCAGGAGGGGCTGGAGCCGCTCGCGGCATTGAAGGAGCGGTGGGAGGAAAGCATAGGCAAACCCATTCCGGACACGATCTGGAGCCACATCCTGCGGAGGACATGGAAGGGTAGTGGGAATGCCCGCTTTCAGCAGGTGCATTTCTTCATCCTCCATAGGGCATATTTGACCCCGGGAAAGATTAGTCGGTACTTTAAGGTGCGGGATGCCGCTTGCCCGCGATGCTTCACACTGGGAGCTGAACTAGACCACATGCTGTGGGGGTGCCCGAAGCTTGGGTCGTACTGGGCTGAGGTGGGGGAGATCTTGAATGCAATAACTGACCGGGAGGTGGAGTTTGACATGGGGGCGTGTTTGTTGCTTTGGTTCCCTCACACAGCAAAGACGAAAGTGACGAGCAAATTCATTGACTTGGGGCTCATGTTGGCTCAGAGAGAAATTACATGGCACTGGAAATCCCGGGAGGGCCCGTCAGTCGGGCGGTGGATATCCGAGTTGTTAAAATGGTCTAGATGCGAGAGTGAGATTAGACGGCGGCAGGCGACTAAGGCGGATAACGAGAAGGGGTTAGAGTGGGTGAGGGCTTGGGAGATGATCGGGCAGGCTCTGCAGGATAGCCGGCTGGAGCGGGCGGAACGAGAGCGCGAGGAGAGCGGAGTTCCTTGAGGCTGGGGAAAATAGACGTAATCCCCGACGACTGGCACGAATTAGAGTTAGGGACCACTGGAGGGGCCTACATCAGCAGCAGTTGGGGGGGTGGGGTGGGCGGGGGGGAGTTCATGGGGTAGGAGGGTAGTGTTATAACGAGTTGGATTTGGGGAGAGAATCTGATTGGACAGAAAGCAGAGGCTCTCATGGGGCATGGACCGGGCATCGCCATGAGGCGATAGTTGTGTTAATTTGATTAACTGTCTAAATATGCCACCTGGCCCCCGGGATGTGGGCTAAATGGCTGTGTGCATTGCTAAACCGTAGGGTGTGATCGGAGATTGTACGTGCGTGCCGGTTGCCCCGATGGTTGTTTTGCTTAAAATGCTGCAATAAAAACATGTTTAAAAAAAAAAAAAAAGTGGTGGTATTGGTGGTGGTGGTATTGGTAGTGGTGATATTGGCGGTGGTGGTATTGGTGGTGGACATGGTGGTAGTGGTTTTGGTATTGGTGGTGGTGGTATTCATGGTGGCATTCATGGTGGTTTTGGTAATGGTGCTATTGGTGCTGGTATTGGTGGTGGTGGTATTGGTGGTGGTGGTGGTATCGGTGTTAGTGGTGGTGGTGGTGTTGGTATTGGTGGTGGTGGTATAGTGGTGGTATTTGTGGTGGTGGTATTGGTGGTGGCGGTATTGGTGGTGGTGGTATTCATGGTGGTATATTGGTTGTGGTATTGGTGATGGTGGTGGTGGTATTGGTGGTGGTGGTGGTATTGGTGGTAGTATTGGTGGTGGGGGTGGTATTGGTGGTCATGGTATTGGTGGTTTTAGTATTGGTGGTGGTGGTGGGGGTATTGGTGATGCTATTGGTAGTGGTGGTATTGGTGGTGATGGTATTGGTGGTGGTGGTATTGGTATTGGTGGTGGTGGTATTGGTGGTGTTTGTATTGGTGGTGGTGGTAGTGGTTGTATTGATGGTGGTGATACTGGAGTTGGTTGTAGTGGTTGTATTGGTGGTGGTATTTGTGGTATTGGTATTGGTGGTGGTGATGGTGGTACTGGTATTGGTGGTGGTGGTAATGGTGGTGGTATTGTTATTGGTGGTGGTGGCATTAGTGGTGATATTGGTGGTGGTGGTTGCATTGGTTGTGGTGGTGGTATTGGTAGTATTGGTGGTGGGGTATTGGTGGTGATGATGGTGATGGTGGTGGTGTTGGTGTTGGTATTGGTGGTGGTGGAATTGGTGGTGGTGGTATTGGTTGGTGGTGGTATTGATGGTGGTGGTATTGGTGTGGTATTGGATGGGGTGGTATTGGTGGTGGTGGTATTTGGTGGTGGTGTTATTGGTGGTGGTGGTATGGGTGGTGGTGTTGGTGGTGCTGTTATTGGTGGTGGTATTAGTGGTGGTGGGGGTGATGGTGGTATTGGTGGTATTGGTGGTGGTATTAGTGTTATTGGTGATGGTATTGGTGGTGGTGGTATTGGTGGTGGTTGTGGTATTGGTGGTGGTGTTGGTTGTGGTGGTATTGATATTGGTGGTAGTGGTATTGGTGGTAGTATTGGTATTGCTGGTGGTGATATTGGTGGTGTAGGTATTGGTAGTGGTGGTATTCGTGGTGGTCATATTGGGGGTGGTAGTGGTGGTATTCGTGGTGGTGGTGGAGGTGGTGGTATTCATGGTGGTGAGGATAGTAGTGGTGGTATTGGCAGTATTGGTGGTGGTAGTGGTGGCATTGTTGGTGGTGGCGGTATTGGTGGTGGTATTGGTGTTGGTAATGGTAGTGGTGGTATTCATGGTGGTATTGCTATTGCTGGTGGTGGTATTGGTATTGGTGGTGGTGGTATTGGTGGTGGTTGTATTTGTGGTGGTGGTAGTGGTTGTATTGAAGGTGGTGAAACTGAAGTTGGTGGTAGTGCTCGTATTGGTGGTATTGGTGGTGGTATTGGTGGTGGTGGTACTGGTATTGGTGGTGGCGGTAATGGTAGTGGTATTGTTATTGGTGGTGGTGGCACTAGTGGTGGTATTGGTGGTTGCATTGGTTGTGGTGGTGGTATTGGTAGTATTGGTGGTGATGATGGTGATGGTGGTGATGGTGGTGCTGCTGGTGGTGTTGGTATTGGTGGTGGTGGAATTGGTGGTGCTTGCGGTGGGATTGGTTGATGGTGGGATTGGTGGTGGTGGTGGTATTGGTGGTGGTGGTGTTGTTATTGGTGGTGGTATTAGTATTGGTATTGGTGGTGGTGGTGGTATTGGTAATGATGGTGGTGCTATTGGTATTGGTGGTGGTGGTATTGGTGGTGGTGGTGGAATTGGTGGTGGTGGTATTGGTGTTGGTATTGGTGGTGGTATTGGTGGTGGTGGGGGAATTGGTGGTTGTGGCATTGGTTGTGGTGATAGTATTAGTGTTGGTTTTGGTGGTGGAGGTGTTGGTATTGGGGTGGTGGTATTGGTGGTGGTGGTACTGGTATTGGTGGTGGTGGTGGTATTGGTGGTGCTGTTATTGGCGGTGGTGGTAGTGGTATTGGTAGTGGTACTGGTATTGGTGGTGGTGGTACTGTTGGTGGTGGTGTTGGTGGTATTGGTGACATTATTGTTGATATTGGATGGGGTGGTATTGGTGGTGGTATTCGTGGTATTTGGTGGTGGTGTTATTGGTGGGGTATTAGTGGTGGCGGTGGTGATGGTGGTATTGGTGGTGGTGGTATTAGTGTTATTGGTGATGGTATTGGTGGTGGTGGTATTGGTGGTGGTATTGGTAGTGTTATTGGTGATGGTATTGTTGGTGCTGGTATTGGTGGTGGTATTGGTGGTGGGATTGGTGGTGGTGATATTGGTGATGTAGGTATTGGTGGCAGTGGCATTGGTGGTGGTCATATTGGTGGTGGTATTCGTGGTGTTCGTGGTGGTGAGGATGGTAGTGGTGTTATTGTGGTATTGGTGGTGGTAGTGGTGGTATTGTTGTTGGTGGTGGTATTGGTGGTGATATTGGTGGTGGTGGTGGTGGTATAGGTGATGGTATTGGTGGTGGTATTAGTGGTGCTATTGGTTGTGGTATTGGCGGTGGTGGTGGTGTTGGTGGTGGTATTGGAGGTATTGGTATTTGTGCTGGTGGTGGTGTGGTATTGGTGGTGATGGTAGCATTGGTGGTAGTGGTATTGGTGGTGGTATTGGTGGTGGTGGTATGTGTGGCATTGGTGGTGGTGTTATTGGTGGTGGTGGTGGTATTAGTGGTGGTGGTATTGGTGTTGGTATTGGTGTTGGTATTGGTGGTGGTGGGGGAATTGGTGGTTGTGGTATTGGTGGTGGTGGTAGTATTAGTGGTGGTTTTGGTTTTGGTGGTGGAGATGTTGGTATTGGGGGTGGTGGTATTGGTGGTGGTGGTACTGGTATTGGTGGTGGTGGTATTGGTGGTGGTGGTATTTGCGGTGGTGGTAGTGGTCTTGGTATTGGTACTGGTATTGGTGGTGGTGGTACTGTTGGTGGTGGTATTGGTGACATTATTGTTGGTATTGGATGGGGTGGTATTGGTGGTGGTATTGGTGGTGGTGGTATTTGGTGGTGGTGTTATTGGTGGTGGTGGTATGGGGGTGGTGGTGTTGGTGGTGGTGTTATTGGTGGTGGTATTAGTGGTGGTGGTGGTGATGGTGGTATTGGTGGTGGTGGTATTAGTGTTATTGGTGATAGTATTGGTGGTGGTGGTATTTGTGGTGGTATTGGTAGTGGTGGAATTGGTGGTGGTGGTATTGGTGATGGTTGTGGTATTGGTGGTGGTGGTATTGGCAGTGGTGGTAGTATTGGTGGTATTGGTATTGGTGCTGGCGATATTGGTGGGGGTGTGGTATTGGTGGTGATGGTAGCATTGGTGGTATTGGTGGTGGTGTGTGTGGTATTGGTGGTGGTATTGATGGTGGTGGTATTGGTATTGTCTGTGGTATTGGTGGTGCTGGTATTGGTGGTGGTGGTATTGGTGGTGGTGGTATTGGTGGTGGTATTAGTATTGGTATTGGTGGGAGTATTGGTGGTGATTGTATTGGTGGTGAAAAGGTGACTGCTGTATTTCATTCTTTCAAGATAGGGTATTGCTTCACTAATGAAAAGACTGTCTTTATCAGTGCATACCTTTCTCCTTAGATAGAGGCCTTCTCCCATTTGTCTAGTGGCGGGCACAGGCAGAGCGACCTTGTGTAATAGATAGTGTGTGCCCGGCCTTAGAAACGAAACGTATCTTCTGTCCTTCATTGTTTGGAAAATTCCATTGTGGACGTGCCTTCATTGTTTCTGAAATGTACATAATGTATCTTCATGCCTGCTGATGTCAGTCTCTCTGCAGCACTCCTAAGCGACTGGGCGGATTGGGGTCTGCTCCGAGTGTACTCTGAGTAAACAGATATTTGTTTGCATTCTTTACTGTCTGACTTCATTTGATAGTGAAGGCTGAGAGGTGGTCGTGAGTGAACCGGGTGACCAGAATCGAGTCACTTTCTTCAGTGGGATTGGTGGTGGTAGTAGTTGTGATATTGGTGGTGGTGGTAGTGGTGGTATTGGTTGTGGTAGTGGTTTTGGGGATGGTGATATTGGCAAAAATGGTGGAATTTGTGGTATTGGTGGTAGTTGTGGTATTAGTGGCGGTATTGGTTGTGGTATTGGTGATGGTGGTGGTATTGGTGATGGTGGTGGTGGTATTGGTGGTGGTGGCATTGATATTGGTGGTGGTGGTATTAGTGGTGGTCGTATTGGTATTGCTGGTATTGATGGGGTGGTATTGGTGGTGGTATTGGAAGTGGTGGTATTGGTGGTGGTGGTATTGATGGTGGTGGTATTAGTGGTGGTGTATTGGTGGTGGTGGTGCTGGTATTGGAGATGGTTGTGTTGGTGATGGTGGTGGTATTGGTCTTGGTGGTGGTGGTATTGGTGGTGGTATTGGTGGTGGTGGCATTGATATTGGTGGTGGTGGTACTGGTGGTGGTGGTATTGGTGGTGGGGGTATTGGTGGTAGTTTATTAGTGGTGCTGGTGATATTGGTGGTGGTATTGGTGGTTTTAGTATTAGTGGTGTTGGTGGTGGTAGTGGTCATATTGGTGGTGGTGGTACTGGTGGTATTGGTGGTGGTGGTAGTGGTGGTATTGGTGGTATTGCTGGTGGTGGTATTGGTGGTGGTGGTGGTGGTGGTATTGGTGGTGGTTTTGGTGGTGGTATTGGTATTGGTGGTGGGGATATTGGTGGTGGTGGTATTGGTGGTGGTGGTGGTGTTGGTTTTGGTGGTGGTGGTATTGGTGGCAGTGGTATTGGTGATGGTGGTATTGGAATTGATGATGATGGTATTGGTATTAGCGGTGGTATTGGTGGTGGTGGTAACTAGGGATGGGCGGAAATTGCGAAATCCACTTTCGCAAATTATCGCAAAAATGTTTAAAATTATCACAAACAAGCGGAAATAAAATTCCGCATCTTCGAGAGATTTTCTGCATGGTTGCGGGTCGCCAACTTACCCATGTGGTTGCTCGCAGGCGCGGCCATATTGTTTTGAGTTGTCTCGCGGTGCATGATCACGAGAAGAAAGACGTGATCGCGCGACGCATGACGTCACTGCGGGCGCGAACTGTCGCGAGACAGCGCAAATGGCTAAAAACAATCCAACATCTCATGGAGAACGCGACCGGATCAAGAAAACTTGTCGGCGAACACAGGGATTCAGTTAAGGCGATCGCGCGTGCGCGAGAATGTAATATTTTACAGCGCGAGCAAGAAACAAATTATCGCCAAGCTGCGGAAAGCGGAAATTTTTACATTTTCGCGCTCTCCGCGGAACGAGAAAATGTCAAATTATCGCAATTTCCGTGAACGGAACAAAATTTTTGCCCAGGCCTAGTGGTAATGGTGGTGGTGGTGGTATTGAAGGTGGTGGTATAAGTGATGGGGTATTGTGTGGTGGTGGTATTGGTGGTGGTGGTATTAGATGTGGTGGTGGTAGTATTGGTGGTGGTGGTATTGGTTGTATTGGTGGTGGTGGTATTAGTGGTGGTATTGATATTGGTGGTGGTATTGTTGTTGGTGCTATTGGTGGTGGTAGTGGTGGTATTAGTGGTGGTGGTGGTGGTTTTATTGGTGATGGTGGTGTTGGTGGTATTGGGGGTGTTGGTGGTGGTATTGGTATTGGTTGTATTGATGGTGGTGGTATTGGTATTGGCGGTGGTACTGAAAGTGGTGGTATTGGTGGTGGTGGTATTGGTGGTGGTATTGGTGGTGGTTTAATTGGTGGTGGTATCGGTGATGGTGGTACTGGTGCTGGTGGTATTAGTGGTGGTGGTGATTTGGTGGTGGTGGTATTGGTGTTGGTGGTATTGGCTGTGGTGGTATTGGTATTGGTGGTATTGGTAGTGCTATTTGGGGGGGTGGTATTGGTGGTCATGGTGTTGGTGCTGGTATTGGTGGAGGTGGTGTTGGTAGTGGTGGTGGTATTGGTGGTATTGGTGGTGGTGGTGTTGGTGGTGGTATTGATGGTGTTGGTGGTATTGGTCTGTGGTGATGGTGGTATTGGCGGTAGTATTGGTGTTGGTGGTGGTATTAATGTATTAATGGTGGTGGTGGTATTGGTGGTGGTGATATTGTGGTGGTATTGTTGGTGGTATTGGTGGTGGTGGTGGTATTGGTGATGGTGTTATTGGTGGTGTTAGTGGTGGTATTGGTATTGGAGGCAACAAAATATCACTAAGCATATATTAGATATCCTGAGAATGTCAAAAGAATGGAGAGCGGAAATTGGGAGTTGGTCGTTATTTGGTAATTGGGGTTGGATTTTCCCGAAAATAGTTTATTTAGTTGTGGTGCTAATACTTTGCTGTATTCTTATTCAATGTCTCCCATTTTGTTGTTCCTATTGCACCACTCTTTCCCTTTCATTTTTGAGACGTCTTCCCTCCTTACTGTTTCTGTTCCTCATCCTGAGAATATGGACTGTTCATAGTTTAGTTTGCTTGGGATTTGTTCTATTGCTTTGCATAGTTTATACTGTCATAAAATCTTTAGCTCATCCTAAAAGGCGGGTCTGTTGGAATAGAAAAATCCTTCTTATGTATCTTATGTATGTTAGCATTTGCGGCACCATTTCGTATGACGGCTCCATTTTAGGTAACAAACAAAACTTATACTTCACCTCTTCCAAGAAAAGGCGACTGTTGTGTTTCAATTCTTCAAGGTTGGGTATTGCTTCACTAATGAAAAGACTGTCTGACTGTGGAATTGGTGGAATTGGTGGTGGTGGTATTGGTAGTGATGCTATTGGTGGTGGTGGTATTGGTAGTGGACATGGTGGTAGTGGTTTTGGTATTGGTGGTGGTGGTATTCATGGTGGTTTTGGTGATGGTGCTATTGGTGGTGGTATTGGTGGTGGTGTGGTGGTATTGGTGGTGGTAGTGGTTTTGGTGGTGGTATTGGTGGTGGTGGTATTGGTGTTGGTGATGGTGGTGTTGGTATTGGTGGTATTGGTGGTGGTGGTATTGGGGGTGCTGGTATTGGTGGTATTGGTGGTGGTGGTATTGGTGGTGGTATTAGTATTGGTATTGGTAGTGGTAGTATTGGTGGTGATATTGGTGGTGGTACTTAAATTGGTGGTGGTGGTACTGATATTGGGGTGGTGTGTTGGTGGTATTGTTGGTATTGGTGGTATTAGTGGTGGTGATTCTATTGGTAGTGGTGGTGGTATTGGTGGTGGTGCTGGTACTGGTGGTGGCAGTGGTATTGGTGGTAGTGGTGGAATTGGTGGTGGTGGTATTGGTGGTGGTGGTGGTATTGGTAGTGGTGATATTGGTGGTGGTGGTATTGGTGGTGGACATGGTGGTAGTGGTTTTGGTATTGGAGGTATTGGTGGTGGTGGTATTCATGGTGGTATTGGTGGTGGTTTTGGTGATGGTGCTATTGGTGGTGGTATTGGTGGTGGTGGTATTGGTGGTGGTAGTGGTTTTGGTGGTGGTTTTGGTGGTGGTGGTGGTATTGATGTTGGTGGTGTTGGTATTGGTGGTATTGGTGGTGGTGGTATAGTGGTGGTGGTGGTATTTGTGGTGGTGGTATTGGTGGTGGCGGTATTGATGCTAGTGGTATTCGTGGTGGTATATTGGTGGTGGTGGTAATGGTATTAGTGGTGGTGGTGGTGGTATTGGTGGTAGTATTGTTGGTGGGGGTGGTATTGGTGGTCATGGTATTGGTGGGTTTAGTATTGGTGGTGGTGGTGGGGGTATTGGTGGTGGTATTGGTGGTGGTGGTATTGGTGGTGGTATTGGTAGTGGTGGTATTGATGGTGGTATTGCTATTGCTGGTTTTGGTATTGGTGGTGGTGGCATTGGTATTGGTGGTGGTGGTATTGGTTGTGTTTGTATTGGTGGTGGTGGTAGTGGTTGTATTGATGGTGGTGATACTGGAGTTGGTGGTAGTGGTGGTATTGGTGGCGGTATTGGTGGTAGTGGTATTGGTGGTGGTATTGGTGATGGTGGTACTGGTATTGGTGGTGGTGGTAATGGTGGTGGTATTGTTATTGGTGGTGGTTGCATTAGTGGTGATATTGGTGGTGGTGGCTGCATTGGTTGTGGTTGTGGTATTGGTAGTATTGGTGGTGGGGTATTGATGGTGATGATGGTGGTGCTGGTGGTGGTGTTGGTGTTGGTCTTGGTGGTGGTGGAATTGGGGGTGCTGGTGGTGGTATTGGTTGGTGGTGGTATTGGTGGTGGTAGTGGTGTGGTATTGGTGGTGGTGGTGTTGTCATTGGTGGTGGTATTAGTATTGGTATTGGTGGTGGTGGTATCTGTATTGGTTGTAGTGGTATTGGTATTGGTGGTGGTGGTATTGGTGTTGGCATTGGTGGTGGTGGGGGAATTGGTGGTGGTGGTAATATTAGCAGTGGTGGTGGTTTTGGTGGTGTTGGTATTTGTGTTGGTATTGGGGTGGTGGTACTGGTATTGGTGGTGGTGGTGGTATTGGTGGTGGTTGTGGTATTAGTAGTGGTAGTGGTATTGGTGGTGGTGGTACTGTTGGTGGTGGTATTGGTGGTATTGGTGACATTATTGATGATATTGGATGGGGTGGTATTGGTGGTGGTGGTATTTGGTGGTGGTGTTATTGGTGGTGTTGGTATGGTTGGTGGTGGTGTTATTGGTGGTGGTATTAGTGGTGGTGGTGGTGATGGTGGTATTGGTGGTAATGGTGGTGGTGGTATTAGTGTTATTGGTGATGGTGGTATTGGTGGTGGTTGTGGTATTGGTGGTGGTGGTATTGGTGGTGGTGGTGTTGGTGGTGGTATTGGTATTGATATTGGTGGTATTGGTGGTAGTATTGGTATTGCTGGTGGTGATATTGGTGGTGTAGGTGAAGTAATCTAATAGTAATCCCAAGGGCCACACTTACCAGTGGCCCGCAATATCAAGTCAATAATAAGCAGTTGGCAACGTAGAAGGTTCAAGCATTTATTGGCCACAACAGAACTCTACATAGAGGAGCCTCATCGAACCTCACCCATCAGGTGTGCCGAGGAAGACTGCTGGCTCCTTGACAGAACCACACTTATATACATAACAGAGTCAGCATACAAAGCATTGTAAGTGGAAAAACACCAGTTAGCCCTAGAGCTCCTAGATGAGCTCATACCATCTGCACCCATAAGGCTACTATCTCTGCAGGGAAGGTCAGAGGGGTGACTCCCTTTCGTCTCGGGCTCAGAGGAATTTCTCTTGATACTCCCTACGGCAGATGTGACCTTGGGCCTCAGTCATAAATACAATTCACCCTGTCTTTAGGCTGGTACGGGCTAAATCATACAGATGGTGTTCAGAGAGAACCACGTGACCTGAGCATGACTAGTCATAATCCAAGATGGCCGTAGTATGGCTTCTCGGCCCTTTCTATCATACAGGACACAGAAAGGAATAGGCCATCTTATAAAGCAGTTCTTGATGTACAAGGGAGAAAGATATAACCCAAGATATGTTATGCTAACTTCACATACTGGCCCGAATCCCACATAGGTATTGGTAGCGGTGGTATTGGTGGTGGTCATATTGCTGGTGGTAGTGGTGGTATTCGTGGTGGTGGTGGAGGTGGTGGTATTCGTGGTGGTGAGGATAGTAGTGGTGGAATTGGCGGTATTGGTGGTGGTGGTGGTAGTGGTGGTATTGTTGGTGGTGGTGGTATTGGTGGTGGTATTGGTAGTGGTGGTGTTCATGGTGGTATTGCTATTGCTGGTGGTGGTATTGGTGGTGGTGGTATTGGTGGTGTTTGTATTTGTGGTGGTGGCAGTGGTTGTATTGATGGTGGTGATACTGGAGTTGGTGGTAGTGCTGGTATTGGTGGTGGTGGTGGTGGTATTGGTGGTATTGGTGGTGGTAGTACTGGTATTGGTGGTGGTATTAGTGGTGGTGGTTGCATTGGTGGTGGTATTGGTAGTATTGGTGGTGGGGCATTGGTGGTGATGATGGTGCTGCTGGTGGTGTTGGTATTGGTGGTGGTGGAATTGGTGGTATTGGTTGGTGGTGGTATTGGTGGTGGTGGTGTTGTTATTGGTGGTGGTGGGGGAATTGGTGGTTGTGGTATTGGTGGAGGTGGTAGTATTAGTGGTGGTTTTGGTGGTGTTGGTATTGGGGGTGGTGGTATTGGTGGTGGTGGTACTGGTATTGGGGGTGGTGGTGGTATTGGTGGTGGTGGTATTGGCGGTGGTGGTAGTGGTATTGGTAGTCGTACTGGTATTGGTGGTGGTGGTACTGTTGGTGGTGGTATTGGTGACATTATTGTTGGTGTTGGATGGGGTGGTATTGGTGGTGGTATTAGTGGTGGTAGTATTTGGTGGTGGTGTTACTGGTGGCGGTGGTATGGGTGTTGCTGGTGGTGTTATTGGTGGTGGTATTAGTGGTGGTGGTGATGGTGGTATTGTTGGTATTGGTGGTGGTGGTATTAGTGTTATTGGTGGTGGTATTTGTGGTGGTGGTATTTGTGGTGGTATTGGTGGTGGTGGAATTGGTGGTGGTGGTATTGGTGGTGGTTGTGGTATTGGTGGTGGTGGTATTGGTGGTAGTGGTATTGATGGTAGTATTGTTGGTATTGCCTGTGGTGATATTGGTGGTGTAGGTATTGGTGGCGGTGGTATTGGTGGTGGTCATGTTGGTGGTGGTTGTAGTGGTGGTATTTGTGGTGGAAGTGGTGGTATTCGTGGTGGTAAGGATGGTAGTAGTGGTGTTGGCGGTATTGGTGGTGGTGATGGTAGTGGTGTTATTGTTGGTGGTGGTATTGGTGGTGGTTTTGGTGTTGGTATTGGTAGTGGTGGTATTCATGGTGGTATTGCTATTGCTGGTGGTGGAATTGGTGGTGGTGTTATTGGTATTGGTGGTGGTGGTATTGGTGGTGGTTGTATTTGTGGTGGTGGTAGTGGTTGTATTGATGGTGGTGATACTGGAGTTGGTGGTAGTGCTGGTATTGGTGGTATTGGTGGTGGTGGTACTGCTATTGGTGGTGGCGGTAATGGTGGTGGTATTGTTATTGGTGGTGGTGGCATTAGTGGTGGTATTAGTGGTTGCATTGGTTGTGGTGGTGGTATTGGTAGTATTGGTGGTGAGGATGGTGATGGTGGTGATGGTGGTGCTGGTGGTGGTGGTGGTGGTATTGGTGTTGGTGGAATTGGTGGTGCTTGTGGTGGTATTGGTTGATGGTGGTATTGGTGGTGGTGGTGGTATTGGTGGTGGTGGTGTTATTGGTGGTGGTATTAGTATTGGTATTGGTGGTATTGGTATTGATGGTGGTGCTATTGGTATTGGTGGTGGTGGTATTGGTGGTGGGGGTGGAATTGGTGGTGGTGGTATTGGTGTTGGTATTGTGGTGGTATTGGTGGTGGTGGGGGAATTGGTGGTTGAGGCATTGGTGGTGGTGATAGTATTAGTGTTGGTTTCGGTTTTGGTGGTGGAGGTGTTGGTATTGGTGGTGGTGGTACTGGTATTGGTGGTGGTGGTGGTATTGGTGGTGGTTATATTGGCAGTGGTGGTAGTGGTATTGGTAGTGGTACTGGTATTGGTGGTGGTGGTACTGTTGGTGGTGGTATTGGGGGTATTGGTGACATTATTGTTGGTATTGGATGGGGTGGTATTGGTGGTGGTATTGGTGGTATTTGGGGGGGTGTTATTGGTGGTGGTGGTATGGGTGGTGGTGGTGTTATTGGTGGTGGTATTAGTGGTGGTGGTGGTGATGGTGGTATTGGTGGTGGTGGTGGTATTAGTGTTATGGGTGATGGTATTGGTGGTGGTTGTGGTATTGGTGGTGGTGGCATTGGTGGTGGTATTGGTGGTATTGCTGGTGGTGATATTGGTGGTGTAGGTATTGGTGGCAGTGGCATTGGTGGTGGTCATATTGGTGGTGGTGGTAGTGGTGGTATTCGTGGTAGAAGTGGTGGTGTTCGTGTTGGTGAGGATGTAGTGGTGGTATTGTGGTATTGGTGGTGGTAGTGGTGGTATTGTTGTTGGTGGTGGTATTGGTGGTGATATTGGTGGTGGTGGTGGTATAGGTGATGGTATTGGTGGTGGTATTAGTGGTGCTATTGGTGGTGGTATTGGCGGCGGTGGTGGTGGTATTGGTGGTATTGGTATTTGTGCTGGCGGTATCGGTGGTGGTGTGGTATTGGTGGTGATGGTAGCATTGGTGGAGGTGTCATTGGTGGTGGTATTGGTGGTGGTGGTATGTGTGGTATTGGTGGTGGTGTTATTGGTGGTGGTGGTGGTATTGGTGGTAGTATTGGTGGTGGGGGTGGTATTGGTGGTCATGGTATTGGTGGTTTTATTATTGGTGGTAGTGGTGGGGGTATTGGTAATGGTAGTGGTGGTATTGGTGGTGGTGGTATTGGTGGTGGTATTGGTAGTGGTGGTATTGGTGGTGGTATTGCTATTGCCGGTGGTGGTATTGGTGGTAGTGGTATTGGTGGTAGTATTGTTGGTATTGCTGGTGGTGATATTGGTGGTGTAGGTATTGGTGGTGGTGGTATTGGTGGTGGTCATATTGGTGGTGGTAGTGGTGGTATTCGTGGTGGTGGTGGAAGTGGTGGTATTCATGGTGGTGAGGATGGTAATGGTGCTATTGTGGTATTGGTGGTGGTAATGGTGGTATTGTTGGTGGTGGTATTGGTGGTGATATTGGTGGTGGTGGTGGTGGTATAGGTGGTGGTATTGGTGGTGGTATTAGTGGTGGTATTGGTGGTGGTATTGGCGGTGGTGGTGGTGTTGGTGGGGGTATTGGTGGTATTGGCATTGGTGCTGGCGGTATTGGTTGTGGTGTGGTATTGGTGGTGATGGTAGCATTGGTGGTAGTGGTATTGGTGGTGGTGGTATTGGTGGTGGTGGTATGTGTGGTATTGGTGGTGGTATTGTATCAGTGGTATTGGTGGTGGTATTGGTATGGTCTGTGGTGGTGGTGGAGGTATTGGTGGTGATGATGGTGATGGTGGTGATGGTGGTGGTTTTGGTATTGGTGGTGGTGGAATTGGTGGTGGTGGTGGTATTGGTGGTGGTGGTGTTGTTATTGGTGGTGGTATTAGTATTGGTTTTGGTGGTGGTGTTATTGGTACTGGTGGTGGTGTTATTGGTATTGGTGGTGGTGGTATTGGTGGTGGTGTGGAATTGGTGGTGGTGGTATTGATGTTGGTATTGGTGGTGGTATTGGTGGGGGAATTGGTGGTAGTATTAGTGGTGGTTTTGGTGGTAGAGGTGTTGGTATTGGGGGTGGTGGTATTGGTGGTGGTGGTACTGGTAGTGGTATGGGTGGTGGTGGTATTGGCAGTGGTGGTAGTGGTATTGGTATTGGTAATGGTATTGGTGGTGGTGGTACTGTTGGTGGTGGTATTGGTGACATTATTGTTGGTATTGGTGGTGGTATTGGTGGTGGTGGTATTTGGTGGTGGTGTTATTGGTGGTGGTGGTATGGGTGGTGGTGGTGTTGGTGGTGGTGTTATTGGTGGTGGTATTAGTGGTGGTGGTATTGGTGGTATTGGTGGTGGTGGTATTAGTGTTATTGGTGATGGTATTGGTGGTGGTATTTGTGGTGGTATTGGTAGTGGTGGAGGTATTGGTGGTGGTTGTGGTATTGATGGTGGTGGTATTGGTGGTGGTATTGGTGGTAGTATTGTTGGTATTGCTGGTGGTGATATTGGTGGTGTAGGTATTGGTGGCGGTGGTATTGGTGGTGGTCATATTGGTGGTGGTAGTGGTGGTATTCGTGGTGGAAGTGGTGGTATTCGTGGTGTGAGGATGGTAGTGGTGGTATTGTGGTATTAGTGGTGGTGGTAGTGGTGGTATTGTTGTTGGTGGTGGTATTGGTGGTGATATTGGTGGTGGTGGTGGTATAAGTGATGGCATTGGTGGAGGTATTAGTGGTGGTATTGGTGGTGGTATTGGCAGTGGTGGTGGTGTTGGTGGTGGTATTGGTGGTATTGGTATTGGTGCTGGCGATATTGGTGGTGGTGTGGTATTGGTGGTGATGGTAGCATTGGTGGTAGTGGTATTGGTGGTGGTGGTGTGTGTGGTATTGGTGGTGGTATTGGTATCAGTGGTATTGATGGTGGTGGTATTGGTATTGTCTGTGGTATTGGTGGTGGTGGTATTGGTGGTGGTGGTATTGGTGTTGGTTGTATTGGTGGTAGTATTGGTGGGAGTATTGGTGGTGATTGTATTGGTGGTTAAAAGGCGACTGCTGTATTTCATTCTTTCAAGATAGGGCATTGCTTCACTAATGAAAAAACTGTCTTTATCAGTGCATACCTTTCTCCTTAGATAGAGGCCTTCTCCCATTTAGTCAAATAATGCCACAACGATGAAGGTCCCGCACTTGTGCGCACAGGGTATAATTTTGATTGCTTTTTGTATATAAGCTATCAATAATGTTCTACACTATTAGTGCTCGCTTAACAAATGGTCATCGTTAAACCCTTTGAAAACTACAAACAATTCATACAAATAAGGAGCACTCAATTCAACACAATATTTCCAAACACCAATTTTTTGGATTCAAACATAAGCATCGTTTATTCTTAGTTGTCATCTTCCCTCCCAACAAGAAAGATGTCTGATGTATCACACACTGTTTAAAACGGTGAATGAGGATTGGTTGGCACAACAGCTTGTGGAACGGTGTAGGATGATTGGTCCATGGACTGGATGATGCGGCGGTGGTGGTATTGCTGGTGGTGGTGGTGGTATTGGTGGTGGTTTTGGTGGTGGTGGTATTGGTATTGGTGGTGGTGATATTGGTGGTGGTGGTATTGGTGGTGGTGGTATTGGTGGTGTTGGTATTGGTGGTGGTGGTATTGGGGGTATTGGTGGCAGTGGTATTGGTGATGGTGGTATTGGTATTGATGATGGTATGGGTATTAGCGGTGGTATTGGTGGTGGTGGTAACGGTGGTGGTGGTGGTATTGAAGGTGGTGGTATAAGTGATGGGGTATTGTGTGGTGGTGGTATGTGTGGTGGAATTGGTGGTGGTGGTATTGGTTGTGGTGGTGGTAGTATTGGTGGTGGTGGTATTGGTTGTATTGGTGGTGGTGGTATTAGTGGTGGTATTGATATTGGTGGTGGTATCAGTGGTGGTGGTATTGATGTTGGTGCTATTGGTGGTGGTAGTGGTGGTATTAGTGGTGGTGGTGGTTTTATTGGTGATGGTGGTGTTGGTGGTATTGGTGGTGGTATTGGTGGTGTTGGTGGTGGTATTGGTATTGGTTGTATTGATGGTGGTGGTATTGGTATTGGCGGTGGTACTGAAAGTGGTGGTATTGGTGGTGGTATTGATGAAGGTGGTATTAGTGGTGGTGTATTGGTGGTGGTGGTGGTATTGGTGGTGGTTTAATTGGTAGTGGGATCGGTGATGGTGGTACTGGTGCTGGTGGTATTAGTGGTGGTGGTGATTTGGTGCTGGTGGTATTGGTGTTGGTAGTATTGGTGGTGTTGGTGGTGGTGGTGTTGGTGCTGGTGGTAGTGCTCATATTGGTGGTGGTATTAGTGGTGGTATTGGGGGTGGTGGTAGTAGTATTGGTAGTGATATTGGTGGTGGTGGTATGGTGGTATTGGTGGTATTAGTGGTGGTGGTATTGATTTTTGTGGTATTGGTATTGGTGGTGGTGGTGGTATTGGTTGTGATATTGAAGGTGGTGGTATAAGTGGTGGTTGTATTGGTGGTGGTTGTATTAGTGGGTTGTATTGGTGATGGTATTGGTGGTGGTGGTATTAGTGGTGGTGGTGATATTGGTGGTGGTGGTATTGATGGTGGTGTTATTGGTGGTGGTGGGGGTATTGGTGATATTGGTGGTGGAACTGGTATTGGTGGTGGTATTGGCTGTGGTGGTATTGGTATTGGTGGTATTGGTAGTGCTATTTGGGGTGGTGGTATTGGTGGTCATGGTGTTGGTGCTGGTATTGGTGGAGGTGGTGTTGGTAGTGGTGGTGGTATTGGTGGTGGTGATTTTGGTGGTGGTATTGATGGTGTTGGTGGTATTGGTCTGTGGTGATGGTGGTATTGACGGTGGTATTGGTGTTGGTGGTGGTATTAATGTATTAATGGTGGTGGTGGTATTGGTGGTGGTGATATTGTGGTGGTATTGTTGGTGGTATTGGTGGTGGTGGTGGTATTGGTGATGGTGTTATTGGTGGTGTTAGTGGTGGTATTGGTATTGGAGGCAACAAAATATCACTAAGCATATATTAGATATCCTGGAGAATGTCAAAGAAATGGAAAGCGGAAATTGGGAGTTGGTCGTTATTTGGTAATTGGGGTTGGATTTTCCCAAAAATAGTTTATTTAGTTGTGGTGCTAATACTTTGCTGTATTCTTATTTAATGTCTCCCATTTTCTTGTTCCTCTTGCACCACTCTTTTCCTTTCATTTTTGAGACATCTTCCATCCTTACTATTTCTGTTCCTGATCCTGAGAATATGGACTGTTCATAGTTTAGTTTGCTTGGGATTTGTTCTATTGCTTTGCATATTTTATACTGTCATAAAATCTTTAGCTCATCCTAAAAGGCGGGTCTGTTGGAATAGAAAAATCGTTCTTATATATCTTCTCATGTATGTTACCATTCGCTGCACCATTTCGTATGACGGCTGTTGTGTTTCAATTCTTCAAGGTTGGGTATTGCTTCACTAATGAAAAGACTGTCTGACTGTGGTATTGGTTGAATTGGTGGTGGTGGTATTGGTGGTGGTGGTATTGGTAGTGGTGCTATTGGTGGTGGTGGTATTGGTAGTGGACATGGTGGTAGTGGTTTTGGTATTGGTGGTGGTGGTATTCATGGTGGTTTTGGTGATGGTGCTATTGGTGGTGGTATTGGTGGTGGTGGTGGTATTGGTGGTGGTAGTGGTTTTGGTGGTGGTATTGGTGGTGGTGGTATTGGTGTTGGTGGTGTTGGTATTGGTGGTATTGGGGGTGCTGGGATTGGTGGTATTGGTGGTGGTGGTATTGGTGGCGGTATTAGTATTGGTATTGGTAGTGGTAGTACTGGTGGTGATATTGGTGGTGGTACTGGTATTGTTGGTGGTGGTACTGATATTGGTGGTGGTACTGGTATTGGTGGTGGTGGTACTGATATTGGGGTGGTGTGTTGGTGGTATTGTTGGTATTGGTGGTATTAGTGGTGGTGATTCTATTGGTAGTGGTGGTGGTATTGGTGGTGGGGTATTGGTGGTGGTGCTGGTACTGGTGGTGGCAGTGGTATTGGTGGTAGTGGTGGAATTGGTGGTGGTGGTATTGGTGGTGGTGGTATTGGTAGTGGTGATATTGGGGGTGGTGGTATTGGTGGTGGACATAATGGTAGTGGTTTTGGTATTGGTGGTATTGGTGGTGGTGGTATTCATGGTGGTATTGGTGGTGGTTTTGGTGACAGTGCTATTGGTGGTGGTATTGGTGGTGGTGGTATTGGTGGTGGTACTGGTTTTGGTGGTGGTATTGGTGGTGGTGGTGGTATTGATGTTGGTGGTGTTGGTACTGGTGGTATTGGTGGTGGTGGTGGTATAGTGGTGGTATTTGTGGTGGTGGTATTGGTGGTGACGGTATTGGTGGTGGTATGGGTGGTGGTGGAATTCGTGGTGGTATATTGGTGGTGGTATTGGTGGTGGTGGTGATGGTATTGGTGGTGGTGTTATTGGTGGTGGTGGTGGTATTGGTGGTGGGGGTGGTATTGGTGGTCATGGTATTGGTGGTTTTAGTATTGGTGGTGGTGGTGGGGGTATTGGTGGTGGTATTGGTGGTGGTGGTATTGGTGGTGGTATTGGTGGTATTGCTATTGCTGGTGGTGGTATTGGTGGTGGTGGCATTGGTATTGGTGGTGGTGGTATTGGTGGTGTTTGTATTGGTGGTGGTGGTAGTGGTTGTATTGATGGTGGTGATACTGGAGTTGGTGGTAGTGGTGGTATTGGTGGTACTGGTATTGGTGGTGGTATTGGTGATGGTGGTACTGGTATTGGTGGTGGTGGTAATGGTGGTGGTATTGTTATTGGTAGTGGTTGCATTAGTGGTGATTTTGGTGGTGGTGGCTGCATTGGTTGTGGTTGTGGTATTGGTAGTATTGGTGGTGGGGTATTAGTGGTGGTGGTGATATTGGTGGTGGTGGTATTGATGGTGGTGGTGGTGGTATTGGTGGTGGTGGGGTATTGGTGGTGGTATTGGCTGTGGTGGTATTGGTATTGGTGGTATTGGTAGTGCTATTTGGGGGATTGGTATTGGTGGTCATGGTGTTGGTGCTGGTATTGGTGGAGGTGGTGTTGGTAGTGGTGGTAGTATTGGTGGTGGTGGTTTTGGTGGTGGTATTGATGGTGTTGGTGGTATTGGTCTGTGGTGATGGTGGTATTGGCGGTGGTATTGGTGTTGGTGGTGGTATTAATGTATTAATGGTGGTGGTGGTATTGGTGGTGGTGATATTGTGGTGGTATTGTTGGTGGTATTGGTGGTGGTGGTATTGGTGATGGTGTTATTGGTGGTGTTAGTGGTGGTATTGGTATTGGAGGCAACAAAATATCACTAAGCATATATTAGATATCCTGGAGAATGTCAAAGAAATGGAAAGCGGAAATTGGGAGTTGGTCTTTATTTGGTAATTGGGGTTGGATTTTCCCAAAAATAGTTTATTTAGTTGTGGTGCTAATACTTTGCTGTATTCTAATTTAATATCTCCCATTTTGTTGTTCCTATTGCACCACTCATGGTGGTAGTGGTATTGGTGGTGGTATTGGTGATGGTGGTACTGGTATTGGTGGTGGTGGTAATGGTGGTGGTATTGTTATTGGTGGTGGTTGCATTAGTGGTGATATTGGTGGTGGTGGCTGCATTGGTTGTGGTTGTGGTATTGATAGTATTGGTGGTGGGGTATTGATGGTGGTGATGGTGGTGCTGGTGGTGGTGTTGGTGTTGGTATTGGTGGTGGTGGAATTGGGGGTGCTGGTGGTGGTATTGGTTGGTGGTTGTATTGGTGGTGGTAGTGGTATTGGTGGTGGTGGTGTTGTTATTGGTGGTGGTATTAGTATTGGTATTGGTGGTGGTGGTATCGGTATTGGTGGCGGTGGTATTGGTATTGGTGGTGGTGGTGGTATTGGTGTTGGTATTGGTGTTGGCATTGGTGGTGGTGGGGGAATTGGTGGTGGTGGTGGTAATATTAGCGGTGGTGGTGGTTTTGGTGGTGTTGGTATTGGGGTTGGTGGTATTGGTGGTGGTGGTACTGGTATTGGTGGTGGTGGTGGTATTGGTGGTGGTTGTGGTATTAGTAGTGGTAGTGGTATTGGTGGTGGTGGTACTGTTGGTGGCGGTATTGGTGACATTATTGTTGATATTGGATGGGGTGGTATTGGTGGTGGTGGTGGTATTTGGTGGTGGTGTTATTGGTGGTGGTATTGGTGGTGTTGGTATGGTTGGTGGTGGTGGTGGTGGTGGTGGTGGTATTGGTGGTATTGGTGGTGGTGGTATTAGTGTTATTGGTGATGGTATTGGTGGTGGTGGTATTGGTGGTGGTTGTGTTATTGGTGGTGGTGGTGGTATTGGTGGTGGTGGTATTGATATTGGTGGTAGTGGTATTGGTGGTAGTATTGGTATTGTTGGTGGTGATATTGGTGGTGTAGGTATTGGTAGCGGTGTTATTGGTGGTGGTCATATTGGTGGTGGTAGTGGTGGTATTCGTGGTGGTGGTGGAGGTGGTGGTATTCGTGGTGGTGAGGATAGTAGTGGTGGTATTGGCGGTATTGGTGGTGGTGGTAGTGGTGGTATTGTTGGTGGTGGTGGTATTGGTAGTGGTGGTATTCATGGTGGTATTGCTATTGCTGGTGGTGGTATTGGTGGTGGTGGTATTGGTGGTGGTTGTATTTGTGGTGGTGGCAGTGGTTGTATTGATGGTGGTGATACTGGAGTTGGTGGTAGTGCTGGTATTGGTGGTGGTGGTGGTATTGGTGGTATTGGTGGTGGTGGTACTGGTATTGGTGGTGGTGGTAATGGTGGTGGTATTAGTGGTGGTGTTCGCATTGGTTGTGGTGGTGGTATTGGTAGTATTGGTGGTGGGGTATTGGTGGTGATGATGGTGATGGTGGTGATGGTTGTACTGGTGGTGGTATTGGTATTGGTGGTGGTGAAATTGGTGGTGCTTGTGGTGGTATTGGTTGGTGGTGGTATTGGTGGTGTTGTTATTGGTGGTGGTATTAGTATTGGTATTGGTGGTGGTGGTATTGGTGGTTGTGTTATTGGTATTGGTGGTGGTGGTGGTGAAATTGGTGGTGGTGGTATTGGTGTTGGTATTGGTGGTGGTTTTGGTTTTGGTGGTGTTGGTATTGGGGGTGGTGGTATTGGTGGTGGTGGTACTGGTATTGGCGGTGGTGGTAGTGGTATTGGTAGTCGTACTGGTATTGGTGGTGGTGGTACTGTTGGTGGTGTTATTGGTGACATTATTGTTGGTATTGGATGGGGTGGTATTGGTGGTGGTATTAGTGGTGGTGGTATTTGGTGGTGGTGTTATTGGTGGTGGTGGTATGGATGTTGGTGGTGGTGTTATTGGTGGTGGTATTAGTGGTGGTGGTGATGGTGGTATTGTAGGTATTGGTGGTGGTGGTATTAGTGTTATTGGTGATGGTACTGGTGGTGGTGGTATTTGTGGTGGTATTGGTGGTGGTGGACTTGGTGGTGGTGGTATTGATGGTGGTTGTGGTATTGGTGGTGGTGGTATTGGTGGTGGTATTGGCGGTAGTGGTATTGATGGTAGTATTGTTGGTATTGCCTGTGGTGATATTGGTGGTGTAGGTATTGGTTGCGGTGGTATTGGTGGTGGTCATATTGGTGGTGGTGGTAGTGGTGGTATTGGTGGTGGAAGTGGTGGTATTGGTGGTGGTGAGGATGGTTGTACTGCTATTGTGGTATTGGTGGTGTTGGTAGTGGTGGTATTGGTGGTGGTATTGGTGGTGATATTGGTGGTGGTGGTATAAGTGATGGTATTGGTGGTGGTATTAGTGGTGGTATTAGTGGTGGTATTGGTGGTGGTATTGGCGGTGGTGGTGTTGATGGTGGTATTGGTGGTATTGGTATTGGTGCTGGCGGTATTGGTGGTGGTGTGGTATTGGTGGTGATGGTAGCATTGGTGGTAGTGGTATTGGTGGTGGTGGTATTGGTGGTGGTGGTATGTGTGGTATTGGTGGTGGTATTGGTATCAGTGGTATTGATGGTGGTGCTATTGGTATTGTCTGTGGTATTGGTGGTGGTGGTATTGGTGGTGGTGGTATTGGTGGGAGTATTGGTGGTGATTGTATTGGTGGTGGGGGTTTGGTGGTGGTGGTATTGGTGGTGGTGGTATTGGTGATGGTGGTATTTGTGGTGGTAGAGATATTGGTGGTGTCAGTATTGGTGGTGTTCGAATAGAAAAATCCTTCTTATGTATTCTCTCATGTATGTTAGCATTTGTGGCACCATTTTATATGTTGGCGCCATTTTGGCTTACGATCGAAAGTTATACTTCACCTTTTCCAAGAAAAGGTGACTGCTGTATTTCATTCTTTCAAGATAGGGTATTGCTTCACTAATGAAAAGACTGTCTTTATCAGTGCATACCTTTCTCCTTAGATAGAGGCCTTCTCCCATTTGTCTAGTGGCGGGCACAGGCAGAGCGACCTTGTGTAATAGATAGTGTGTGCCCGGCCTTAGAAACGAAACGTATCCTCTGTCCTTCATTGTTAGCTGCATCTGTTTGGAAAATTCTATTGTGGACGTGCCTTCATTGTTTCTGAAATGTGCATAATGTATCTTCATGCCTGCTGATGTCAGTCCCTGTGCAGCACTCCTAAGCGACTCGGGGCGATTGGGCTCTGCTCTGAGTGTACTCTGAGTAAACAGATTTTTTTTTCATTCTTTACTGTCTGACTTCATTTGATAGGGAAGGCTACGAGGTGGTCGTGAGTGAACCGGGTGACCAGAATTGGGTCACTTTCTTCAGTGGTATTGGTGGTGGTAGTAGTTGTGATATTGGTGGTGGTGGTAGTGGTGGTATTGGTTGCGGTAGTGGTATTGGGAATGGTGATATTGGCAAAATGGTGGAATTTGTGGTATTGGTGGTAGTTGTGGTATTAGTGGTGGTATTGGTGGTGGTATTGGTGATGGTGGTATTGGTCGTGGTGGTGGTGGTATTGGTGGTGGTGGTATTGGTGGTGGTGGCATTGATATTGGTGGTGGTGGTATTAGTGGTAGTCGTATTGGTATTGCTGGTATTGATGGGGTGGTATTGGTGGTGGTATTGATGGTGGTGGTATTAGTGGTGGTGTATTGGTGGTGGTGTTGCTGGTATTGGTGGTGGTATTGGTGATGGTTGTATTGGTGATGGTGGTGGTATTGGTCTTGGTGGTGGTGGTATTGGTGGTGGTGGTATTGGTGGTGGTGGCATTGATATTGGTGGTGGTGGTACTGGTGGTGGTGGTATTGGTGGTGGTGGTATTGGTGGTAGTTGTATTAGTGTTGCTGGTGATATTGGTGGTGGTATTGGTGGTGGTGGTATTGGTGGTTTTAGTATTAGTAGGGTTGGTGGTGGTAGTGGTCGTATTGGTGGTGGTGGCACTGGTGGTATTGGTGGTGGTAGTGGTGGTATTGCTGGTATTGCTGGTGGTGGTAGTGGTGGTATTGGAAGTGGTATTGGTCGCAGTGGTGGTGGTTTTGGTGGTGGCAGTGGTATTGGTATTGGTGGTGGTGGTATTGGTGGTGTTGGTATTGGTGGTATTGGTATTGGTGGTGGTGGTATTGGTGGCAGTGGTATTGGTGATGGTGGTATTGGTATTGATGATGGTGGTATTAGTATTAGCGGTGGTATTGGTGTTGGTTGTAACGGTGGTGGTGGTATTGAAGGTGGTGGTATTGGTGATGGGGTATTGGTGGTGGTGGTATTGGTGGTGGTGGTGGTATTGGTTGTGGTGGTAGTATTGGTTGTATTGGTGGTGGTGGTATTAGTGGTGGTATTGATATTGGAGTTGGTATCAGTGGTGGTGGTATTGGTGTTGGTGCTATTGGTGGTGGTAGTGGTGGTATTAGTGGTGGTGGTGGTTTTATTGGTGGTGGTGTTGTGGTGGTGGTGGTGGCGGTATTGGTATTGGTTGTATTGATGGTGGTGGTATTGGTATTGGCGGTGGTACTGAAAGTGGTGGTATTGGTGGTGTTGTATTGATGGAGGTGGTATTAGTGGTGGTGTATTGGTGGTGGTATCGGTGCTGGTGGTATTAGTGGTGGTGGCGATATTGGTGGTGGTATTGGTGGTACCGCCTGTACGTCTGGAGGAGTTCACGGGAGCGAAGGTGCCGAACTTTGGGGACCTTATTTGGTTACTATGGTATACACGACGGTAATCGACGCCGTGTTTTGATCGTTTGGATATAAAGTCAAGAATCAATATACTCATATTTGGGCTGACTTAAGACAAGGATTCGCAACTTCGATATTTTGTAAAATTCGTTTTGTGGATAAGCAAAACTACTACAATTTACCTGTATTTAGATTCAGCCTTAAATAGGATACTAAAGCCTTGAGAAAGTCGTAGGCTTTATGCGGTAGCGACGAAACGCGTTGGCACAAGGAATTGGAAGACCAATGGAAATTAAACAAGAAGACGAATAAGAAAATAATCTATCTATTTGTATTATTCTTTGATGAGTGTTCTTGATTATTTGGTGACGCGTGCTCTGAAAACATTTTGAATGCTGTTGGTGGTGGTATTGGTGTTGGTGGTATTGGTGGTGTTGGTAGTGGTGGTATTGGTGGTGGTGGAAGTGGTCATATTGGTGGTGGTGGTATTGTTGGTGGTGATATTGGTGGTGGTATTAGTGGTGGTATTGGGGTGGTGGTAGTAGTATTGGTAGTGATATTGGTGGTGGTATGGTGGTATTGGTGGTAGTGGTATTGGTGGTATTAGTGGTGGTGGTATTGATGGTGGTGGTATTGGTATTGGTGGTGGTGTTATTGGTGGTGGTGGTATTGGTTGTGATATTGAAGGTGGTGGTATAAGTGGTGGTTGTATTGGTGGTGGTTGTATTAGTGGGTTGTATTGGTGATGGTATTGGTGGTGGTATTAGTGGTGGTGGTGGTATTGGCTGTGGTGGTATTGGTGGTGTTGGTAGTGCTATTTGGGGGGGTGGTATTGGTGGTCATGGTGTTGGTGCTGGTATTGGTGGAGGTGGTGTTGGTAGTGGTGGTGGTATTGGTGGTGGTGGTTTTGGTGGTGGTATTGGTGGTGTTGGTGGTATTGGTCTGTGGTGATGGTGTTATTGGCAGTGGTATTGGTGGTGGTATTAATGGTTATGGTGGTATTGGTGGTGGTGATATTGTTGGTGGTATTGGTGGTGGTGGTAGTATCGGTGATGGTGTTATTGGTGGTGTTAGTAGTGGTATTGGTGGTGGCATTGGTATTGGTGGTATTGGTGGTCGTAATGGTGGTGGTGGAGGTGGTGGTATTGGTGGTGTTGGAATTGGTGGTGGTGGGTTTGGTGGTGGTATTGGTGGTGGATTTGGTGATGGTATTGGTGGTGGTGATATTGGTATTGGTAGTGGTTGTGGTGGTATTGGTGGTGGAATTGGTATTGGTGGTGGTATTGGTGGTGGTATTGGTGGTGGTATTGGTGGTGGTGGTATTGGTGGTGATGGTATTGGTAGTGGTGGTATTGGTGGTGGTGGTGTTGGTGATGGTGGTGTTGGTGATGGTGGTATTGGTGGGGGCGGGGTGGTATTGGTGGTGGTGGTATTAGTGGTGGTGGAGGTGGTGGTATTGATGGTGGTGGTGGTATTGGTGGTGGTGATATTGTGGTGGTATTGTTGGTGGTGGTATAGGTGGTGGCGGTATTGGTGGTTGTGGTGGTGGTATTGATGGTGGTGGTGTAGGTGGTCATGGTGGTATTCATGGTAGTGGTGGTAGTAATGGTGTTGGTGGTATTGGTGTTGGTATTGGTGATGGTGCAGGTGGTGGTATTGATGGTGGTGGAGGTATTGGTGATGGTGATATTGTTGGTGGTATTGGTGGTGGTGGTGGTATTGGTGTTGGAGGCGGTGCTATTGGTGGTGGTATTGGTGGTGGTATTGGCGGTGGTGGGATTGGTATTGGTGGTATTGGTGGTGGTTTTGTTGGTGGTGGAAGTGGTGGTATTGGTGGTGGTGGCATTGGTGGTGGTGGTGGTATTGGTGGTGGTGGTATTTGTGGTGGTATTGTTGGTGGTGATGGTATTGGTGGTGGTGGTGGTGTTGGTGTTAATAAAACTGACTTTTGAAAACAGGCCATCAAGTGACTTTAGCACAGATTTTTTAAACATATTTTTATTGCCATTTTCATATTTCACACATCGTACATCATACAAAGTTTTCGAATAGTGAAGTCAGACTGTACATTCCATGGTGGTACATAATATCTGCATATACTGGTGATACATCAAGTGGGAGCATAAACAACTTACAGATATATCGTGATGTGTATACCCTGTTGTCTCAGGTTCCAGACATGGCACAGGAACTGGGGTGTAACGGGGCATAACCTAGGGAACGGGCATGGAAGAACATCTCCAGAATCTCTAGCGAGGGTATGGAACGTCGTATGGGTAAGGCACCACTGTGACTCATGGTTGCCTATCATATTCGATTCGACCTAAAGCCACTATAGCACACCTGATGCTGGTGTTTGTGAGTAGTTCATGCGGTCGTTATTTCGAAAGATTGGTTGGGTAGGGTCTGTGACTGCGTGTGCAGGGCTGACATTGTGGGCGGGCCGTCTGTTGGATCTGCTCCCGGGGTTAGCTGCTTGAACTGATATAATAGCATGGCCCATTCCATAGATATAGGGTGTTTGCGGACCCCTCTCACCTCCTCCTCCCGTAATGTCTCCTCCTCAGCCCCCGCCCATTTGTGTGTAGCTCCCACCCAAGCCGCCAGCAGTGGACCGGTGGGGGAGCGCCAGTGCATGGCGATGCTGCGTTTGGCTAAGAGCACCGCAAGGGAGAGAAAACGGGTCCACACCTTGTGCTGCTTACTTGCGCGAAAGATGCCTATGGCGTAGGCCTCCCACGTGTTCATGCAGGCCAGCCCTGTGAGGGTACCCAAAGCTGTATGAATGTGGTGCCAGAAAATTTTAATGACGGAACAATTCCAAACATATGTTGGAAATCTGCATTCCGTTCGAGGCATCTGGGACATAGGAACTGAGTGTCGGGGTAGAATCGTTGGAGGCGTGCAGGTGTTAAATAGGCCCTGTGCAGAATGTAATATTGGATATTCTTAAAGCGTGCGTTTCTAAAGACCTTCTTAGGGTACTCCAAAGCCCTCTCCCACTCCCTATCATGTAGTGCGCGCCCGATTTCAGCCTCCCAGGTAGCCCTCAGGGTCTCCAGTGGTTTATTAGTCAGTTCCCGAATGGCTTTATAAAGCCCTTGTCGTTAAATGTTGCCCTGCTCCCATGTGTAGGATCGTGTGAAGAACTGGATATGTGCGTGGTTCCCCTTTGATTAGGTCCTGATATGGTCGGTAGCTATCTAGGAGTTGGCGGTGAAGCAGAAATTGTCCCGGTGAAGTACTGAGTTTTTAAAACCCAGCGGTGCAGGGGAACACACCCTAAGACTTCGAGTTCTTCCTGTTTCAGACCCACAGAAACACAGAGTCTTCTAGGTGAAGTCAAAGATCGTATTTATTGGCTGCAGACCAATTACAGGTATCCGAGAAGTACAACACCATGTATGTTCTCAGGAGACTGCTTCTCAACCACAGAAAAGGCCTTCTCCTTATATACAAAATATCATGCTTCAGGCACACATTCCTTGTTTTACGAAATGGTCATTCATATGTATTCATTACAAACGAAAAGGCAGAGTCATGATGACCATCCCACATTCCAGTTCGGCCAGCCCACAATTATTTACCCAGCGAGGCTCAGATCCCACATCAGCAGACCCCAATAAACACGGGCACCTCCTGTTGGTGAAACAAGCCATAAAGCAGAAAGAGTCAGGTGTGAAAGAGATTAGCCGGAGGCTTGTGTGGGATGAAAAGGCTTTATGGTGTGTCAAACCCTGATGCTAATCACAGGTGGCCGTAGGACGGGCAGCTTGTGGGACCGGACTGACCTGGGGCGGTGGAGCCAAGTCGCACAGGTCACAGAGAAGTCAATGGAAGGCACATGTGTTCTCAAGGCCTGTACTTGTCCTTAATGTGTAGCCTATGTGAGGGCAACCATAAGATGGCCACCGCTCCAAGATGGAACCCACGAAGTCAATGTGTAATATCGTATACAAAGTGCATTTATCGATAAAACGTTATGCAAAGCACTTGTACATACCGCATTGGCCATTCGCGGTTCGCTGATACCGGAATAGGCAGGGTAGGGCCCTGCCTCCTACGCGGTCCCAAATTTTAAAGTACCACACCGGGGAAGATCGTATTCTTCCACAAGGCTGTGGAACGGTCTCAGTTGCCCGTCCTCAAAAAGGGACTCCACTTCCGTTATGCCACACAATGTCCACGTGCGGACCACGCTTGTTGTGTAGTAGTGTTCCTGTTTGGGCCATCCCGCCAGGGTGAGTAGAGGGGAGTACAATGGGGTCCCCGGGGACATGCGGTGTATCCTCAGCATGCACCTACGTGCCACTGACACCTGCAGTGGGTATGTGCATTTTGGTTTGGTGCCAGGGAGGAGTAGGCGACGGATCTCCGGGACCGATATCCGTCCTGTGATGGTGTGAGTTTCCACAGTATACCTGTCTGCCGTCCAGTGCGACAGCCACTGCAGCTGTGCTGCTAGGAAGTAGGCCTCGAATGAGGGGGCTCCCAGGCCGCCCTGTGAGGTGGGCAACTGCAATTTTTTCAGGGCTATTCTGTGTCTGGCGGACCCCCAGATGAGTGCGCTGAGGAGGGAGTCTAGGTCCCGAAAAAAGGCTCTGGGCGGGATTACTGGCAGATTGGTAAAGAAATACAATAATCTTGGGACCATGATCATTTTGGCCAATGCCACTCTCCCAATTGGAGCTAACGGAAGGCTTCTCCAGAATCCGACCGTAGCCCTAATACTCGCCAATGCCCTATTATGATTACCCTCGAACATATCTGTGGAGGAGTGGTATAGGCGGACCCCGAGGTATCGAGGGGCTTCCGCACTCCAGGGCACCCGCTGAGCGCCCAGGCGAACCTCCTGTGGGGTTAGATCCGGATGCAGCGGGTATATCGTGGACTTATCCCAGTTCACCCGCAGTCCCGAGGCCGCTGTAAATTCCGTCAAAGTCTCCCAAAGGGGAGTCAGGTCGTCCGTAATGTCCCGCACATAGATCAACAGGTCATCCGCGTATAAGGAAACGCTATGCACTGTGCCTGCTACCGGGGTGACTTTAGCACAGATGACATGTAACACAGATGTGATGTTGTCAGCATCAGGCCATTAGCACAGGATTATGCGCTACATGACTTAATTCACTAATCATTTCTAAATCCATTGTACTTGGGGGGAGTTGAAACAGACACAAAATAATGCCGGTTTAAAGTGATTAAAAGCAGGCGCCTGTGTTATGGGGGGGAGTTTCAGCTGTAGCAGCCTATGTCCGGCCTGCAGTAAGAAAAACTGCATAAAGTAAATAGTGCTTACAGACTAAATGCGGAGGCATTTGGGGCATGTGAGAAATAGAAGTGAGATGCCAAAGATGGAATACACAAAAATGTTTTGATGATGTTATGGAAATTTCTGTTGGAGGTTAAGGTACAGGCAGTGCACTCTTTTAAAAAAAATCAAATGTTATTGACAAGAATGATAACTTTCTCCCCAAAAAGTAGGAACTATCCATCAAATGTTGAGACAGGTGGTAACAAACTGAGCAAAGTGTCCTGCGAGAGAAAGCATCACTAGGTGTTAATTTAAGCATACTACGACAACCCAACACACTCCTATCGTATCTCATAGAGAGGAGTTTATTTATTTATGTATGTTTAGAAAAAATGAAAATGTCTGCATTCTGAGTGTGTGGGTGGGGTGAGTGTGTGGTGTGGGTTGGGGTGGGGTGTCACAGGTGAATTTTAATTTTGACATACCAAGGGTATTAAAAATAAAATCCTGAAAGCAAATGGGGCAGAAGTCTACATGCAACAGAAGCGGGGGCTCCTTTGCTCAGAGATGGGCTGTGCCGTGTGAAGGGGGGCACCCGGCGTCTCCTAGAACAGCTCTCATTTCAGAGAGGGTTTTGTTTCCACACTTCAGATTCCTGCCTAAAGCTCTGTTTCAAGCCTTGCTCTGCCATTTGGGAAGCTGTGCTTGAAGACAATGCTCTGTCCTCTCCGCACACCCTTCCTACCCTTGAAATGATGTAGCGCCCCACAAATGACACCATGTTGCCGTGTTGCAGCTTCCTCTGCACTCTGAGGAGCCGAGAGAAGGAACACCTCACTCAGAGCCTCGTGCCTTCACGTTCCTTTACTTTCTGCGCTAAAGACGTTTAAACAAATAGATATTTGCAATGCCATAGGTCTTGCATTTAAATGCGAGACCTATGGCATTGCAAACAAACGGCCACCATTGTCCCTGCTTCAAAAGTGAAAGCCGGCGTGGCACGCTGAATGTAAGCGAAGCACCTCATCGTGCCTAATGTAGGAGCAGCACAATAAAGAAAAAAAAGTACATGCACCGTGTAACAACCAAGTAAAGGGACCAGTAACCATGGGAGGATACAAAAGACGACATGGCCGTACTAAGGAGGGACTAACAAGCCTAAAGTATTAAGGAATCAAACGCCAGCATTTAAGAAGGACAAAGACACAAGCCAATGAAAAATATGGGCGGGGTTTCTCCTCCGTACCCTACCTACAACAGATCACCAGAGCACAGAGCAGCGCTTGCGCGCTGGGTCATGCTCGACCTACAAATAATTAGACAAAAAAAGGAGTTGAATCTATTTGACAGGTTAACCGACGAATCTCAATCAGGAACAAGTTAAAACAAGTATCTGTCCTGCCCTCAAATATTTACTACATTTTTGGCAGATCTTCCATCGCGCTTGCCCACTTTTCATTCCTGTTCTCTGAAGGAAGGAGAGTAGATGTTCAACTTCGTTTTCTACTCTATGTTGATGTTTAAGTCCTTATGGACAAAGCACCGGTTCATCTTTAGTGGTCAGTCTTGTTACATGTGTAACTTCCTTATTGTATTTTGAATGACATAACTATAAACACAGACAATACAATGTTATGTTAATTGTCCATATACATGTGATGTCCCCATGAAGGACACACATAACCTTGCTTTAGCATAAGCTTGCTGTGGGGCTAAAATTAATTTTTAAAGAATTATATTAACTTGAGTATGGATGCACAACTGGTCTTATTCATAATAAGGTCCTGTTAAGATAAAGCATTCGTTGTAGCTTTTTGCAACTTTTTTTGTCCCCGAGGGGCAGATGCCTTTTTCAATGATTCCAGAGATACCTGCTACAAGAGTATGTATGTATTAAGCGAAAATGAAATGAATAATTGCCCAAGTCAAAGGTGTCTACTACATTCAGGAAAATATTTCTCACCATATATTTTCTGTTTCATTTTTGTACTGCTGATATAAATTGTACTGTGTTTGTATTCATGATGCTTTGATGCTCCTTCACTGACATTTGTTTTGACTCGGACCGCGAGCAACGTGACTTGAAATCGATGTATTATTACTATTCCGCTTGTTGCATGATTCTAAACCATCGTGGGCTTTAGAACATACACCATTAATGTTACAAATGGTACTGTCAACGTGTACTATGCAAATATGTAATTTCCTCAGCCCTTCTGTGCACAGGTGAGCAAAGTCCATCCATGTAAAAACGTTTTACTCTGATGAGCCAATGGGGTTAGTTTATTTATAACCCAACGGCCACTGTAATTCAAAGATGGCGTCACGTTTTGGAAAGAACAAAGCGTTGAAACGTGCGTTTCTTTCCCGTGTGTTGTATTTCCATAGCAAGCAGAGCAGGGCACGTGATGTGGGGAATGGTCATGGAAGCCGTTTCTTTGTGTAGGCGCGGATCTTTGGCCATACCCTTCACCACAGTCTTGTTCATGTTGTCTTATCTCATGCTACATTCGGACTTTCTGAAAAAGGCTTGTTCCCAGGAAAATGAACACAAAGGATACTTACTACTCTTTTCATGGTTAATTTATTTCCAACAACCACACGCATACACTTGCTTTTGCAATGGTTTCTACAGAAGGAAACGAAAAGTGTATGTAGGATTGGAATCTCATGTGATGGAATGCTTTTACTAGCATAATCGAAGTAACTCTTTTTAGGTCTCGCCTACGCAGCGCGCATGTGCTACATAGGAGGAGACCTTTAGAAATCGATTCCGTTTTTCAGGCAAAAACGTGCACGCATTGCATCGTTTTGAATGGCAACGCGTGCACGTTTGGCGATTTGCTTGCGGGAGCGAGCTTTGAAACCATCTGTTTGTAATGAAAAGATGGTTCCTGCTCGCTCCCGCAAGGGAAACAGGGGCAGGCCCCCTCCTCTCTCCCCTCCCCCTGCTGCCTCCTCCTCTCCTCGTCAAACTTGTTTTTTGCTTGTTTTTACTTTCAGCGCGATGCGCGCGCTAGCCGCTTAGGCAAGACTTTCCTTGAGTGGCAGTGGCACAGTGAGCAAAAAAGCAGATGGAATGGAATGCTCTCAGAACAATTTCCAGTGGTTACGATTGTCAGTCATTTCCATTCATCACTTTTGGTCTCCCAGACAAGGCACGAAGCCACCCGGCAGTTATGTATCGTGCAAACTTTGAAAAACACGAGGAGGAGAATGAATAAAACAGCGCAAACACTGCCTGAGATGGATCACAGAGCTACTCAAATAGTCATAATCACAGCACTGCACCCGACTCTGGTGATCTATAGGACGTAGATATATTCCATGGAGCCCCCGCTGAGACCAGGATCTAATGCCTCAAGTAACACAGCCTTGAACTTCTCCTCACTGACCCTCATGGACGCCATAGAGCCAAACATATAGAACCAAAGATGGCTCCCATGCTGCTATCACTATGGAACGTACGTCCCCGTCTCACAAATGATGGGCAGTCGGAGGATAATCGTTTTTTTGGGAAATAAAAAAAAAAATAGTAAAAAACGCTTTTAGGCGGTGCTCGAGAATTCTGATGCTTCCATGTCAGGCCCGAGTAGCTAGTCCCATCCTGGTTTTATTGTTTGCATCCAGGTGCGAGCACCATTATAATTTTTAAAGTACTACCAGTTCCAGAATGCACAGCAAACAACAGAAATGGATGACCTACTAACATATGACATGAAAAACCTCGACTTATCTCCAGTGCGAACACATTGTCATCATTACTCAATCTGTCGACCTTGGAAAGATGAAAGGTGGAGCAGGTTAAGCTGACAGTTCTGCTTTGTGTATCACAGGTGGCCAGTCCTGGCTTTTAGCCTGCATTAAATCCCATTCCACTCATTGCAGTTTTGCCTGTCACATTACAAGTGTAGACTCTCAAACCCCCGCATGTTAAGTGCGTCTAGTAACCAAAGCCAGGGCGGATTCAATATGTGCTCGTGACGTGTCATGGCAACATCAGGCAACCTTGAGACAGGATTCACATCTGCTCGTGCCTCTTGGGAGCCAGTTTAAGATTGCTCTACAATGGAATAAAGAAGATTTGACTTACCTGTCCGTTCCCTGCCGGACTCCCCTATCTCACTCATGAAGGCTCTCCTGAGCCCTGAGCAGCAGCAGCAAGTAATGCAAAGTTTCCAGCGCTCTGTGGGTGGGTGGAACTAGTTAAATCAACTTCTGTAATCTGACTTCCTGGTCAGAAGCAGCGCCCGGCACTGCCTCAGCCGCTCTTTGTTGTTTCTACGGCTTTGAATTTCTTTGCACGCATTTCGTTGCTTGTCAAGTGCAGACATCAGAAGTGCGGTAAAGGGCACCTGGTCATGTGTGGCACCTTCGACCGCTTGTATTCCGGAACTTGTAGTGTCAGAGCTGGCGCTAAGTAGGGAGCGGGGAGAGCGAGGAGGGAGTGACGAGACCTGTGCAGTTGCACAGTCCCCATCTCCCACTAACCCCTCTTGCACAATGGCATGGGGCCTCGCGCGAAGGCCAGTCCTGAAGCCTAACCACACATTGCTGACAAGAAAACTGGTGACGTAATCATAAAGGGAGGCGCACTGCCTCTCCACAGCACAATGCACCCCATTGCATTCTGGTAAATGCAGTACGCTTACTTCAGAGTTGCTGTCCTCTTTCAAAAAGTTGGTGCAGGTAGTGCTCTTATCTGGTGATGTGCAAGTCTTCACAGGTCACAGTACCACTCCACAGGCACACTGGTGCATTCCAAGTGAGCTCATTGGCTCAAGGGAGCCTTTTAAAAACAAGTGGGGGGGGAGCACACTGCATCTCATCCCAGCACAGTAATCATGCTAAGAAATTGTGAGATTCTGAGTCTGCGAGGCAGAAGGCTGCAGCTATGGCTACATTCAGAATCCAATTTTTTCGACACAGTGCTCTCTTGTGAGGACTGTTCCATCCTGGTCAGAGTTCAGTTCCTTAATCAACACACATATTGTAACCTTTGTGTTAGGACTCTGTCAGCAATGCCTACCAAAATGGATCTTCCGTTGGTGGACGCTCAGGAATGTGCTGCATGGCTAAACACTTCAAAGGTCCCAAAGGTTAGAGGTATTGGCTATGCCAATGCTCAGGGCTTTAAGTGGGATGAAAAAACTCGGGGGTCTCTCAAAGGGGCGTGGCCAATGTAGGGGCGTGGCTTAAAAACACGTACGGGAAAAATCTGTGCTTACCATAGTGCGCCACCCGACTTAGGGGCATATCAACAAGGGCTTTATCTCTGCTTTTTTGGCTTTAAAAGCCAAAAAAGCAGAGATAAAACTAGCGCCCTATCAACAACAGGGTGCTAACACGCAAATTCGCATGTTAGCACCCTTTTACTCTACGCTTCCCCTTACATCTCTAATGAGATGCAAAGGGGGCGTTCCAGAGTAAAATAATAGGAGAAATGTCGCTAAGCGACATTTCTCCTATTATCAAGAATATCGCTAACCCTGTTAGAGACAAAAAAAGCAGCGCTAACCGCGGTTAGCGCTGCTTTTTTACGTCTGATATTTTTCTGACTTAGCCATGATATCCTATGGAAGGTGGATATCATGGCTAAGTTTGTGAGTCCCTATCAACTAGCTAACGTGAGATTATCGCCGGGTTTCCAGCGATAATCTCACGTTAGCCACTTAGCGTGAGGATTTTTATCGCTATTGAGATAAGCGTTGCTAATAGCACGCTATCTCAGCGATAAAAATCAACGCTAGCCGGCGATAATTATCCTAGCGCTAAGTGCGCTTAGCGATAATTATCGCCGGTTGTTGTTGATATGCCCCTTGTATTTTTCTGTTTCAGTCACTCCATCCAGATATATGATACAACTCACATCATACCTACAATTCAGGACTATTGGCTTTGTTAATTGTTAGTTGCATAAGATAAATAAGCAGCAACTATGGTTTGTATAAAATATTGAAAAAGCTTCCACTTAAAGCCCCGATGACACCACAACACCGTTGCTGCTCCTGAGTTTTAACAAGCATTGGCATAGCCAATAGGTCTTGCCTTTGGGACCTTATAAGTGTTTAGCCATGCAACAGTTGATGTTGTTGCACCAAGGATATTGTGCTGGATAACTAAACACTTATAAGGTCCCAATGGCGAGACCTATTGGCTATGCCAATGCTTGTTTGATGATTTTATGACTATGGCTGTCTTAATTTTTAATATTTGTGTAACCTGTCTCATCCATTCAGTACTTACTGGCCCATTAATCCACTTCCCCATTCATTCTTCCATGCACTCATCAGTTCACTTAGGGACTAAATAATTCTGTATACATTAAGCCAGTCACGTATCCCTACATGTCCCACTTTAAAACAACCATTGGCATTGCCGATGCTTATTTAAGTACAGAATCAATCGTCAGACATTAAGTGCTGGCTTGCAATGAAGATGAGGCAGCTGGCGTGGATATTGTACAGTGATGCACAGATAAGGGCATTTACAGCCCTTATACTTTACTTAGAGTGCCATCTTGGCAGGTAAAGAACAGTTTTGGGACAGGCTCTTCTACACTATAACCAAGTGTTCCAGTCCAAAACGTTAATCAAGCTAAAAGTCTATTTGGCATGAACTAGAATGATGTCACACCCGCCCCTTGGAATACGCTGCATATTCTTGAGCCATTACTGCATGGCGTGACAGCGGGGCCAGCCCTCTGTGTTCTGCCACCATCCACATCATCCAACAGTTCCCATGCAGGGCGAGGCAAGAGATTTTACACAGCACCGCATAAAAGGACTGTAAAGTTCCCATTTGCTGGAGATATGGACTTCTCTGAAACATGCTCTTTGTCATCGACCTCGTAGTCGTGCCTTGTGAATACTTAGTGGTACCAAGAGGAAATACCTTTCCCCAAAGTGGGAACAAGATGCCCATTTCATTGCACTGCACGCTACAGAGACCAGTGCACTGCACTAACCTGCCCCTCTCCGCTGTATTTGAGGAACAGTAACCATCAAGCTGCACTTCTTCTCAAGGGCTTTTCCAGTGACCATCAGTACCAGAAGGCGGTGAAATAGGCAATTGGAACAGATTGATGCATGGCAAGATCTGAAATGCTGATTTGAATTATCCTCTCTTCTTCAAGCAGACCACAATGAACATTCTGGTGCCAGGCTGGAACTCATAGAATCATATAGTCTGCACCCTTCCTTACCTAATCAGGACGCATATTCCCTTCATGATGAACTACAGCTTTGCTTTTCATTAATGGTGGCCGTTATTCCCCGTTGCCGGTTAAATAGTGAATTTTTTCTGCTGTCTATTGGGGCGCTGGCTAAATGGTACAAAATTCTTTTTAAAATAAACATAGCAGAAAAACTTTACTATTAACCTGGCCGCTTGCTTAATATTACAGATTCTACACTGTTTGGCCAGTGGCCGTGCACATAGCAAAAAAGTCTCTATCTACCTGGCTGCTGGCAATATGGTAGAGAATCTGCACTGTTTGGCTGGCAGCCCTGTAAATAGCAGAAAAACGCCACTATTTACCTAGCCACTGGTTAAATAGTAAAGTTTTTGCCCTGTTCTGTCTGCGACGGGGTCAAATAGCAGGAAAACTTGAACATTTACCCGGCTGATGGCTAAATAACAGAGATGCTGCACTGTTTAGCTGGTGGCAGTGCAAGTAACAGAAAATGTCACTATTTACCCACTTCTTAGCTAAATAGGACAGGTTATGCACTGTTTGCCCGGCAGCCATGCAAATAGCAGGCTAACCTCACTATTTACCTGGTCGCTGGCTAAACCGTAGAGGTTCTGCGCGTTTCAGCTGTGTAAACAGCAGAGACACTTCACTATTTAATTGGTGGCTGGCTAAATAGAAGAGATTTTGCAGTTTGGTCAGCAGCCATGCAAATGACAAGGAAACGTCACTATTTTACCAGGCCACTGACTAAATAGAAGAGGTTTTGGACTATTTGGCCAGAAATCAAGCACAAAAAAACCTAATTCATTAATCAGCTACTGGAAAAACAGCACGCATATACAATTGGGCCAGCAGCCATGCAAACAGTAATCTTAATTATTTATGTTGCTGCTAGTAAATAGCAGAAATTGTGTATTATCTGACCAGTAGCCAGACATGTAATAAAGCAATTTCAATATTTACCTGACAGCTTGCTAAATAGCAGAAATGATGGACTGTATTGCCTGTGGCCTTGCAAACAACTTGAAAAGAAACTTCATAATTCACTTGGTGGAAGGCTAAATAGTAGACTGCATGCAAAGCTTGGCCAGCAGCTATGCAAATATCAGAGGAACTTCGCTATTTACCTAGATGTTGTCTAATCAGTTTACATTTTGATTTATTATGCCTTCTGCAGATTTCAACAGGTACTTATACCAAGTAGAACGGAATGGCATCCATCTCCTTATGAACGTTAGGGTCCCAATATATTATTTCATTCACAAAAAGTGGAAGACAATTCCACACATAGTTTGTGAAGATGGAATAGTATTTTGCATACTGACCTATGTAGTGTTCGGTCAGTTAAAAAGTACTGGGTTTTTAAAGCCCAGCGGTGCAGGGGAACACACCCTAAGACTTCGGGTTCTTCCTGTTTCAGACCTACAGAAACACAGAGTCTTCTGGGTGAAGTCAAAGATCAATTTATTGGCTGCAGACCAATTACAGGTATCCGAGAAGTACAACACAATGTATGTTCTCAGGAGACTGCTTAAACTTACAGAAACGGCCTTCTCCTTATATACAAAGTATCATGTTTCAGGCACACATTCCTAGTTTTATGATATGGTCATTCACATGTATTCATTACAAACGAAAAGGCAGAGTCATGATGACCATCCCACATTCCAGTTAAGCCAGCCCACAATTATTTACCCAGCAAGGCTCAGATCCCACATCAGATATCAACAGACCCCAATAAACACGGGCATCTCCTGTTTGGAAAACAAGCCATAAAGCAGGAAGAGTCAGGTGTGAAAGAGATTAGCTGGAGGCTTGTGTGGGATGAAAAGGCTTTATGGTGTGTCAAACCCTGATGCTAATCACAGGTGGCCGTAGGACGGGGAGCTCGTGGGACCGGACTGACCTGGGGCAGCGGAGCCAAGCTGCACAGGTCACAGAGAAGTCAAACAGAAAGCACATGTGTTCTGAAGGCCTGTGCTTGTTTGTAATGTGTAGCCTATGTGAGGGCAACCATAAGATGGCCACCGCTCCAAGATGGAACCCACGAAGTCTTGTAAAATATCGTATACAAAGTGCATTTATCGCTAAAACGTTATACAAAGCACTTGTACATACTGCATTGGCCATTCGCGGTTCGCTAATACCGGAATAGACAGGGGTAGGGCCCTGCCTCCTACGCGGTCCCAAATTTCAAAGTACCACAGACCCTCCTTTTGCCCTTACATAGGCAATAACTATACTCATTTCAATCCGAGTCTCGGTCAATATTCATGAAGTCATGGAGATGTTGCTGTAGCATCATCCTATTGCTTAGCTCGTCCCTCGATACAAGTGTTCTTATACATAATGCAGCACAGAGACCACATATCACAGGAGCACACTATATGCACAGACAGAACAGGAAAAGGATGGCTAAGATCATTCCAATGACCATCAGAATCTTTCAACCCCAGGCAGATATCAGTTCCCAGAACCACCCCACCAGTGACCAATCTCCTTTATCCACGTGTATGGATTCAGATATTTTATGCAGTTTGGAGATGGCCTGATAAACTGTTGGAGCGTTATCTGGTATGAAAATGCAACAGCTAGATTGGATGACCTTACATACCCCACCGCGGTCTGCAAGTATGACGTCTAGAACCATACGGTTCTGCAAAGTCATGAGGCGATCCGCTTGGAGCTCAGCTGTCAAATTACCAAGGGCACCAGCCGTTACATTAACAGTGGATTCAACCACACGAGTCAGTTGTCTCAGGTTCCTACTATTGACCATCGGTCCCCAAAACGGCAGGAAACCCAAAAAGAAGTCTACCGCCTCCTGACCGGCAGTATCCTCCTTACTAATCACGCCTCTCACAACTCTGGTCTTGTGATAATCAGAGGCAGCAGTAAATGTTGGCGGTAGCAAGTTGGCAATATAACATGTGCCCGAGAAATCAGGGGGCAACCATGTATATGCTCGGTCATTGCAGACAAAATATGTACCCTTGGCAGCCAAAAACGCAGGGGAAAACTGCGATGGAAAAGTGTACGTTTCAGTACAGTCACTTCTCCCCAGTTGAGCTCTTGGATTCTGACCATTACCTTGTAAACAGAACCGACCTATGTGGGGTATGACCCATACTGGGGATGAGATTTTCCGCTGCCTTTCACCCAGACTAATGCTATACCCCGTCGCGTTCCAACCTACATAAGCTCGCAATTCATCCTTGGGATTAGATGAGTATGCGTCGATATCTCTGCTCATATCGGCAACTCCTTTCATTAAAGCTTAATTATTGGTGCTAGGTCTGATGGAACGCGGTTGCCGCGGGGAGTAGGCATCTAATGCAAAAATGAACATGGTCTGGAATGCCCATGACGATCCATTGTAGCTAAACGGCAGCACTAGATAAGGAATACCCTTGTTAATGGTATGTGGCATTAAACCACGCACCCAGCAATTGGTTGTATTCATGACTAGTTGGTGCTGGTGCAGGAGTTGAATAAACGAGTTGTTTACAAACTCGGAACGTCTAGCTTGTTCGTGTTCAGGCAGAGGGTGAAAAGAGTGCAAGGAGGCAGTAGGAGGAGGTATAGGCTGTACAGTGGGTGCAACTGGCACTTGAGACGAGAAGAATACATAGCCTACAGTAAACACCATCATACTACATAGTATAAACAAACATAATAATATAAAACGTTTGCTCTTCATTATTCTACATATTTTCGTTTTAAAGTTCATTTTCTCAGCGGGTCTCTCCATCTTGAAAAACTCCATCCTCTAATCGTGCCGCACGCGGCGGGTGAGTATCTTCTGCTAAGGAGTACGCCTGTCAGTCCAGGGAACGCCCTAGACCAACCAGAACCGTTGACCTAACGTCTTCGGCCTGTACCCCAAAGTCTTGGCACCGCGACCCTGCGGCTGAACCCGGATGGTGGTTCGAAAAATCAAAATCAAAAAGTTCTTCAGATGGGAGAGCTATAATATCAAAAATAGTAAGGGAAGGGAATCTTTATTTGTCCATAGGCCTTGGTCTCAGGTTGTAGCGGTTTCTACCAGTTACTGTCTGGTCTTGAAACAAGAGTTCAGGCTCTGTGGTGTCCAATCGAATTGATGGTGGCACAGCTTCTTGCAAAATATCGTCACTCTCTTGTTCTGAAGCTGTGCCTCTTACGCGTGCATCACTAAATGGTATAAAACGGTTTCAGAATCAGCAATACCCTCCTGGACCCACTGGTCATATGGTAGAGGCAAAGGGATCCGTTTACAGTGGGCGCCGTGAATCCAATTCTTCTTCCCTTTTACTCGAACCGCTGATCTTGTCGACAGAAGTACGAGGTGAGGGCCGATCCAACGGGGCTCATTGTTGCTCTTTCGCTGGAAGCTCTTCACGAGAACCCACGTGCCAGGGTCGATAGGGTATCCTGGAGCTTCAGAGGCCTGGGGGAGAGTATCGTGCACCTGTTGGTGTAAAGCACGCAATTTAGCCGTCAATTCATACAGATAGTCAAGCAGTACTGGATGTTCGATTTCGCTGAATTTTGTCGGTCTTGGCACACCCCATACATTGGCCGGGCGGCCAAAAATGACCTCATATGGACTAAGTTCCACTCGTGAATGCACAGTCATTCTGGTGGATAGGAGTGCTAAAGGCAGAGCATCAGGCCATTTAAGACCGGAGCTCGCCTGGATTTTGGCCAGTTTGAGCTTCAGGGTGCCGTTGTAGCACTCTACTAATCCAGCTGATTGGGGGTGATTTGCAGCGTGAAATTTTTGCTTTATCCCTAACCCCTCACACACATTCTTCATCACTCGACCCACAAATTCACTCCCATTATCACTCCACACCATTCTTGGCATTCCAAACCTAGGGAAAAATTCTTTCACAAGGGCTTTGGCTGTGGATAAAGCAGTGTTGTCTTTTAGGGGATATGCTTCTATCCATTTCGAAAAAGCGCAAACAACAACCAGTACATATTTCAAGTTGTTGCACCTTTCCATGTGGATAAAATCTAGCTGCAAAACCTCAAATGGATATGATGGAGGCGCAAAATGACCAGCTGGAGTTGGGGTTCCTCTACCAGGGTTATATTTCAAACATACCATACAATTCTTGACCACATTCTCTGCACACTTGGGAATTCCAGCGTTCTGCCATACTGGAGCCAACAACTTACAGATTCCTTTCACACTGATATGTGCCATTCCATGTGCCATAGTAACCACTGGAAGCACATATGCATCAGGTAGCAACCATCGCCGGTGTTCTGACAAATCAACCCAACAACCATTCTCATCCAATTTACCCGTACTTTCTCTCCACTTGCTCAACTCTTTCTCTGTGGCTTCAGCTTGAAGGGACTTCACACTCTCTATCGTGTCTTCACACATTCCAACATCACCAACCCATCTTGCAGGGCCTGCAACAAACATTCGAGTCTTCACATCTTTTGCTGTTTCTTTCGCGATTTCGTCAGCAAACGCATTACCACGACCAACATCATCAGTGATTTTCTTGTGCGCACTGCATTTCATAATCGCAACTTGTAACGGTAGGGTCAGTGACTCAAGGAGATCATTCACCAACTTGCCATTCTGAATTTTAGCTCCATGCGAAGTCAGGAATCCACGTTCTTTCCACAATCGCCCAAAACTATGCGCCACACCAAAGGCGTACTGGCTGTCAGTATATATGTTCACTTTCATTCCTTCAGACAACACACATGCTCTTGTAAGGGCAATCAATTCTGCTGCTTGAGCCGAATTATGTGGCACACGTGCAGTTTCAACAATCGTGTGCAAAGTCGTGATAGCATATGCAGCAGTCGTATCACCATTCGGAAGCTTAAAGCACGAACCATCCACCCATAAGGTACCATCACACTCAGTCAGGGGAGTATCTTTAAGATCTATTCTCCCTTTCGTCTCTTCTTCTGTTCTGAACAGACAATCATGCTGTTCAATCTCATCTAGGTCTGCTGGAATCGGCAATAATGTAGCTGGGTTCAACGTGTTTCATCTCTTTATGTGTATATGGTTTGCCAACAGTGTCAATTCATACCCTGACAATCGCGCACTAGTTAAGTGCTGTGTCTTGGTCCGGTTTAACAATGTGTCCACAGCATGTGGAACCATTACAATCAATGTATTATCCATTACTAGTCCAGCAGACTGTCGAATGGACATAGCTGCTGCGGCAGTAGCTCTCAGACAACTTGGCAATGCCCTAGCTACCGGGTCCAAGGTTGACGAAAAATACGCGCATGGACGCGGTCTGTCGCCAAAAGGCTGTGTTAACACTGATAATGCGCAACCGTCTTTTTCATGAACATACAATGTAAAAGGCTTGCTGTAGTCAGGGGTACCCAACACAGGAGCCGAACATAATGCATCACGCAATTCCAAAAAACTTTTCTGACACTCTTCAGACCATGGGATAGGATTCGGTGTATTTTTACAGGTTAATGCTAACAAAGGTTTTGCCAACAAAGAAAAATTTGCTATCCAGTGCCTACAGTATGAAGTAATGCCCAAGAAAGCACGCACTTCTCTCTGTGTTCTTGGCACACTCAATTGTGCAATGGCTTGAATTCTTTCTGGGGTCAGTTTCCTTCCCTCCTTCGATAAGAGATGACCTAAGTAGGTCACTTCTTGTCGACAATATTGCAGTTTTGAGAGAGACACTTTGTGATGAGAGGCAGACAAATGACGCAACAATGACAATGTAGCTTCTTTACAGATCTTTTCAGTATCCGCGGCGATTAGCAATCGTCAACGTACTGAATGAGGATAGCGCCACTCAGTAAAACAAGTGCATCAAGCTGCGCTTTTAAAGCCTGACTGTATATTGATGGACTTTCACAGTAGCCCTGTGGAGCGCGTTTAAAGCGGAAGCTTCGGCCTCCTAAACTGAAGCCAAAAATGTCCCTGCTCTCCTCTGCAATTGGGATGCTAAAGAAAGCATTCTTTAAATCGATTACTGAGAACCATGCAGCGGAGGCTGGAATCATAGTTAACAAGGCAGTTATATCAGGGACAACTGGAAACTGGGGTACAACAATCTTATTAACCTCTCTAAGATCAATCACAAATCTGTAAACAGGTGGCTGTGAAGGGTCCGTACGTTTTAAAACAGGTAAAACAGGACTATTGCAAACGTTGCCTCTTGTCTCTTCAATTACACCCTTTTTAATCAAATCACTCACAATTGCTAACAACGCTCTCTGACCTTCATTGGAGATCTTGTACTGGGGAATGCGTGGCAATCTGACATTGACTTTTAAAGTGACCACATATGGCGGTATTTCCACACATCATTGGGACCAGTAGTCCAAAGGACATCCGGAAGGGATGACAATTCAGGTGGCATTGCATTCTTTGACAAATACACCGGGGAAATCACTTCCTTACCTAATGTAAGTTGTACTCCTGAGGGAGAACAATATAATGTTGCATGCAATCTTTTCAACAAATCCAATCCTAACAGATTTTCGCCACAACCTGTCGTTAGGATGAGGGGTGCTTTTAGCTCGCAAGGTCCAACAGAAAGTGGCATAGGACTAGAAATCGGGTTCCTAACTGGGGCGCCAGAAAAACCTACTGAAACATTCATTTCGCCAGACAAAGGCGCGCCAGGGAGTTTTGAATGCATAATTGAACTCTTTGCAGCACCAGTGTCCAGCAGAAAGGGCTCTGTTACACCCGCTGTAGTTACTTTAACATATGGTCCACTCTGATCCACTGGTACTGAAACAACTCCCTCTCTCTGTCTATGGCTGTCCTAGTAATCATTACCTTCCACATTGTCGTCTTCTGCATAATAATCATTATTATAGTACTGAGCTGTGTTACCAGCTGCATTGGCTTGCTGATCAAAGCTATTTATGGTATTTTGAGGCGGAAGAGGACGTGCTTTCTGGGGAACATTTCCACGCCCTCTGCCTCTAGGAGCTTGCTGACCACCTCTACCTCTACCTCTCACGCCATACGCATTACTAGTACGCTGCATTAATTTAGGACAACTATACTTAAAATGACCTTCCTCTCTGCAATATGAACATTGATTGGGACCTATAGGGATACGTGGTTGATAATACCCATTCATTTGCTGGTTATTCTGAAACTGTTGGGGCTGCTGATAAATATCTTGGGTTTGCCTATAATTATTCTGACCTCCACGTGACGGATAAGCCTGCTGTAAAAGGACCTTCGTTTTCAATTCTTTCGTTTTCTTATCTGTTCTATCCTTTTCGTCTTTGTCTCTATTTTCGTAATACTGTGCAGTAGCCAGTATTTGCGCTGAAGAGGAAACAGCCCAAGAACTCTCTGAATCTTTTCATTTCTTACACAACTCGGGAAGTAGATTCTGCACAAATTTATCAACAAATAACCGTTGGCCACCTTCAGTACTCATGTCTTGACCACTGTGGTCGATAAACGTTTCTTCAAACCTTGTAAAGAAATCGGACACTGTCTCATCTTTCTTCTGCTTGCATGCGGATAGTTTATCCCAATTTACGCGCATCGCGGGCATTATAGTTTTCATGTAGGTAATAATTCTACCAGGGAGGTCTGCTACGAGGGGCTCAGGTTTTGCACCACCAACTTGTCTAGTGTCTGCGGCAACAATATTAGCCCATGTGTCCCCTAGTTCTGCAGCATGATCCGTATTACGAATGGATCCCCATAAAGGCTGTGGAACAACATTCCCAAACAACATATCTATATCAGCCAGATTCATGGCACACGATTCTGCAGTTTGTGATAACTCCTTATAATATCCTGCAGGGTTTTTACGGGGGTCAGGCAATGTCTGTTTAAGCGCTAACACCTCAGAACGCTTCCATGGGACATGTACCCAAACACGCTGAAAATGTGCTGGAGCAGCAGCGATACCTCGAGCGGCATCAGCCGCAACGGCTTCCTTCCATACCGGAGGGACTTCTCTCATAGGGTATTGTCGCACTTTTCCTTTTTTCCCCACAGGGAATTCCTGTTCGAACAATGATTGCTGACAATCACCATTCCTGAAGGACAGTAAAGTCGCAACTGCTTTATCTACATCGGGACCCACAATTATACCTGTTCAAAAATCAAATCGCACGCAACACAATTCCTGCGGGATTGTGTTTGAACCATGATCCTCCAATTCCTCACAGAGGCATTCACACATTTTGTCAAACACATACCTCTGTTTTGGGGCATCCCATTGGTGAAAAACGTTAACAACTGATTCCACGTCATAGAGTGAAGGAAAAACAATCCACCTACGCGCCATATGATCTAGTACCTCTTTCTCTTCAGGATTAGGTAGCTGACTGCGCAACTGCTTACGTTGTAAACCAGGGGTCATACTAGATGACCCAAAGAGAGGCGACATTAAACTAGTAACTACATTAGCTAGTCGTTGTCGTGCTGAAGGAGAAGTTGAGGCGAAAACGGGGGGAAAGACAGAGGGAAGAAAAGCGGATTCAGATACAGGTGCCTGGGTAGTGTAAGGAAAAGCGCCAGGGGAGGCAGCTGACGTACTAGGCAAAGTCGCAGGAAGTGCAGGGGCAACAGGTAACAAAACTGGCGGCCCTTGAGAGGGCTGCGCTGCAGGGATAGGAGACAGCTGAGGAGGAGCTGGCGGCTGTGGGAAGACTTGCGGCATATTTACTGGAGGCTGCACATTTACGAGCTGTGGAGGCGCTGTGGCATTTTGCGCATACGAGGGTGGCGAACTTAGCAAATGGGTCATTAGAGAATCCTTCTCTATCTCTTTTGTCTCATCTTGTGGTAGGGGTGACAAAACTGGGTAACATTTATCGATCCCTAGTTTGCGCTGTCTATGTAACTGCTCATTCATCTGTTCCTCCTCATTATATTTAAATTGCACAGCTGCTTGCATCATTGACATACCTTTTTCTCTCTTATTCCTTTTCGCTAGCTAAATTTCCTTCTGTTTGGCTTCCTTTCGCCATAGGCGCAAAGAATCAAACATCGCCGGCCGGGCTTTCTTTTTAAACAATTTAACTTCCAAATTATCTAAGATATCTGTATCGAAACTACCATTTTGGGGCCATTTTAAAACACCGTCCTTTCTGGTGTATGGGATCCATACTTCATTATATGCAATGGGGCCCACGCCATGTTTTACATAAAGCTCATAAGTTGGAGTTTCAATTGGAGGAACCGGACATGAATCCTCTAACTGGGAATCCCTTTTACAACCCAAACAAAACAATCTTCCAAATACACTAGAACCAGGCATCTTCGCTCACTAGTCTAGTTTCAAACTTCAAAGGATTATCGAATACGATAGTCTCGTGTATACACGAGTCCTCTGGCTTTGGCACTTGCAAGCTCCAAATCAAAACGATCCCGAAGGATACCAAATTCCCGAAGGATACCAAACAAACTGGGAGACGCTCCACTTATACTTAACTGAATATAGATGATCGATGGCGTCACCAGAAGACTCTCTCGATTGTTTCGCTATACCAGAATCGTCAAGGGTCCAAAACAGGGCGATTAATCAGGGCAGCAGTCCTTCGTAGCCGTCGGGACGCGGAGAACCTCGCAGAAAAGACTTTCGGACCACGTCGACATGCAGGGGTCGATGAAGGGGCGGCCTTCCTCCGGAATTTCCACACGAAGCTCCTCACGAACCTCTGGCTTGGACCGGTACCGCTGAAATCACCCCGAGTTGGGCGCCAACTGAAGTACTGGGTTTTTAAAGCCCAGGGGTGCAGGGGAACACACCCTAAGACTTCGGGTTCTTCCTGTTTCAGACCTACAGAAACACAGAGTCTTCTGGGTGAAGTCAAAGATCGATTTATTGGCTGCAGACCAATTACAGGTATCCGAGAAGTACCACACAATGTATGTTCTCAGGAGACTGCTTAAACTTACAGAAACGGCCTTCTCCTTATATACAAAATATCATGCTTCAGGCACACATTCCTAGTTTTATGATATGGTCATTCACATGTATTCATTACAAACGAAAAGGCAGAGTCATGATGACCATCCCACATTCCAGTTAAGCCAGCCCACAATTATTTACCCAGCAAGGCTCAGATCCCACATCAGACATCAACAGACCCCAATAAACACGGGCATCTCCTGTTTGGAAAACAAGCCATAAAGCAGGAAGAGTCAGGTGTGAAAGAGATTAGCTGGAGGCTTGTGTGGGATGAAAAGGCTTTATGGTGTGTCAAACCCTGATGCTAATCACAGGTGGCCGTAGGACGGGGAGCTCGTGGGACCGGACTGACCTGGGGCAGCGGAGCCAAGCTGCACAGGTCACAGAGAAGTCAAACAGAAAGCACATGTGTTCTAAAGGCCTGTGCTTGTTTGTAATGTGTAGCCTATGTGAGGGCAACCATAAGATGGCCACCGCTCCAAGATGGAACCCACGAAGTCATGTAAAATATCGTATACAAAGTGCATTTATCGCTAAAACGTTATACAAAGCACTTGTACATACTGCATTGGCCATTCGCGGTTCGCTAATACCGGAATAGACAGGGGTAGGGCCCTGCCTCCTACGCGGTCCCAAATTTCAAAGTACCACACTATTGAATCGTAGAGGTTTGCAGAACGAACCACCTAATCAATATTCATTAGGAAATTGACAATTTCCGACTGTCTATGATTGGCTATAATCCCAAGGATGGTGGCCTGCAAGGGACAGCAGAACATCTATGACTGTATTCCAAAATGGGAAACCTTTTTTTTTTTTTTTTAAAGCAGGCCACGTTCCTTAAAGAAACCTGTGCTGGTTCTAAAAGAAATAGGTTTTTGAAAACTTCTCCCTCCTAAGGCTACTATCATGCTTTCCAAAGGGCAAGGGATCCTAAGGGGACTCCTTCCCTTTGGTAATTAGTTACCACCCCATCTTGGGGGACGTTAGCTAATTAATGGTTTGTGACAACAATTGCAGTCACAAACTATCAATAAATTACTTTCCAAATTGGAAAGGGATGGAGGAAAACTGCTTCATGATCCCTCGTATTTGCAATGCTTAAACAATCATGAAAGGCGTTTTACTAGTTTACTAGTTTAAAGAAATTCCCAACTAATAAAAAGGGGTTTGTACATAATGATAAGTTCTCTTGTAGTCACAAACACTGTGATTTTGTGACATGATGTCCTTAGTGCTAAAACTAGCTTAGATGCAGGCACTGACTTATAGGTCCAAAGGCTTCAAATCTTTTAATGTTTCCAAGTTATTTTGACAGACATGGCACAGAATGTCACTCCATTACACTGTGGGCCAAGACATAGCGACTTGGGAAGCTCTTTATGGAGTTGTGTCGTGCTCCACAAATACTCCTACTCCTTTGCATTTACTTGCAGAGGTGACTAATAATAAAGATGATTAAAACCTACGAAAGACTAGTTAAAGCGGTTTACTAGTCTAAACTTATGTACTTGCTTTTATTCACAAAGCAATGGAAATGTACAAGGGCCAGATATAGGATTACCAAAGGGCTCCAAGTTATGAAAATACTTCTTTTTTGAGGCAAATCAGTTCATCTTGGAACTATTAATCCTGGTTCAGTTTGATTAAAGAAATCAGACTAAAACACATGAAAACAAAGATTTTTAAAAGCAATGAAACAGAACTGGAAATCAAATACTTAGGGTGATTTTATCAAAATGGAAACAATTGCATGGGCCCCATATTACCAAATGTCATCACTCAGGAAGAACTAATTATCAGCCCTTTGTTAAAAAGGACCTCTTAGAATTTCTTTGGGTATCCTTTTCCCCCATTAACTCTCACTTAAGTTCTGGGTCTCGACCCTCTATCCAAGGGGATGCAGTCAATTCACACCCATTGTGTAGGGAAGCTGTATCTACCCTCCATCCTGTCACACGAAATGCATTGCATTGATCCATGTACTTTGAATTTCATCATGCAAGTATTCTTACTACTACACTCTTGCTACACACCACCCTCACATACACATATATGGAATGTCAATGCAAAGATCTGGCTGTCATACAGAATCCCTCAAGAAGGTCTTTCTGGAGCCTCTAATACTGCTTGTTCTGCTTATTGGAGCCCTGTTATGATCCTAAGCTTCCCGTTGCTGATTGCCATTTGACCCCTTTTTTAGCCATCAAACATGTTTCCTAACTTATGAAATCTGAGTTACTCACACCCTTTCTGCCATCCCTCACAGACCTAGTTCATTTTCACCCATCCACTTTTAAACTCTTCTGCCAAGATTCAGTCTCTATGCCCTCAGATCTACGCTCAGACAACTGTGCTAGCATCAAACCGTGTTTTCTACATTCAGGGGTCAGAGAGTAACTGTCCCAGCTTTTTATTCACTTTGTATGGTCTGATTTTTCAACAAATACTTACCAGTTCTATACATGGGCTGAAGAGGTGAGGGTTTCTAGTGGTTGGCGGCATAAGAAACATGCATAAGAACTATTTACAAAAGGTATATCAATATAATGTGGCCTTGAATGACTAAGGAGTCCTCCTGCTCCCAGTCTTCTTCCTTCACTTGCAGGTCCTTCTGTGACTTTAGGTGTTGGTCATTATCCTAGTCCTATTCCAAGTCCTCCATTTCTGGGTTGTTTTGGTTCTCCAGATCCTCATCCTGGCCCAGGTCAAACTAGTTCTGATCAACCTCGTACATGTTCCTTAAATCTGGTGGTCCTGGTGTAGTCATTCCTGGCCCTAGTATTCTCAGCTCTGCTCCTCAATCATCCTTTGATTAGCCCTTTCTGGGATCGCCTGATCCTGGCATTACTGATCCTCACCAATATTCTCCTGGTGTGCTGGGTCCTTACCCACCTTGTCCTTTGGCCCAGGGTCTCCCTATGTCTGGCATTCCTAGTCCTCTTGGTTTTGGTCATCCTGATTTTCCTTGTCTGGTCCTTGTGGGCACCTTGTACTGCCTCCACTGTTCCTGGTCCTCCTTATTTGATCTTCTTTGGTGAACCTGGTCATTTTGGTCTTGGTCTAGTCACATTGATCCTCATTTTTCTGGTTGTCCTGGTTCTCTTGATCTTCTCCAGCCTAGTTCTAATACTCCAATTCCAAGTCCTCCTCCTCCACAGGGGACTTTAGGTTTGATACCTTAGTTCTTATCTCTCTGGTCCTCCTCGCTCTGATCCTTCTAGTCCACCTCAAAATCTCTCATCCTGCTGGTAATGACCACTGTCTACCTACTCCTGACCTGACTAGTTCTTCTTGTCCTCTTTCAACATGTCATGATACTCTTCGCCCTGGTCCTCATGTTTATTGTCATATTGGACTAACTGGTCCATGCTGTCCTGATCCTCCTTCTTCAGGCCATCCTGGTCTTAGCCACCCAGCAGGGTCATCATGACTACTACTATCATCCTGGCTTTCCTTGCCCTACTACTCCTTTGTCTCCTCATTTTGGTCCTGCTTGTCCTGGTATGCCAGGTCCTAATACTCCCAAGCCTCTGTGACTTGAGCTTTCTTTTCTCCTTGGTGTGGTTCCACTGGTCCTCATTGCCCTAATCCTCTTAGCTCTTGTTCTGTTGGCTCCGGTTGCCTGGCCAACTCCTCTTCATTCTTCATGTCCTGATCTCTTAGCCTTCCTCAATCTCAGTCTGGACTGCTAAGCATTGGTCTTCCTATTCCTGGATCTCCCAGTCAATGTTCTCTTCCTTGATTTAGGGCCACTATATTTATTCATTTTGTTTCTGGTCCTCCTTCTTTGGGTCTTTGTATGCCTAATCCTCTTGGTTTTGGTCCTACTGGTCATCTTGGCACTTTTAGACCCCCTTTTCCTAGCTCTTCCTTTACTTTCCTGATCCTCATGGCCCTCACCCATTTAACCTATTCCTTCTGATCATTCTCACCCTGCTCATCTGATTCCCAGTACATCAGTTCCTGGTTCTGCTTGCCCCCTCAACCATCCTGGCTTTTTGTGTCCTGGCCCTCTTAGGCCTTGCCCTCTTCGGTCATGTCTTCCTGGTATGGATCATTCTTGTTCCCCTGGCCCTGCACCATTGCATCATGGTCCTTCTCACACTGCACCTAATGGCCTAAGCCCTCTTGGATCTGGTTCCCTTTGGGTCCTTTTGAATTGGATTATTTTTTCCTGGTCCCCCTGAACATCCAGGTGCATTCCCCCTTAATCTCCCTTGTCTTTATGCTTCAGTTGGTACTCTGGGCCCTGTTCCTATGGCCATGATCTCTCTGGCCTTACTAGGCCTGTTACTGGTCCTCTTGGTGCTGAGCCTTCTAATCCTTCTTGCTCTGGTCCTCCTTGCTCTAGTGCTCCTTGCATCCTTGGTACAGACCCCCTCACCTTCCTTGCTTCTTCTGGGCCCAGTCCTATTGTCGTGGATCCTCTCTTCCTGGATCTGGTCTTGATCCTCCTGGCTCTGGATATCCTGCTAATTGCCCTTGTCCTTCTACACAATTTCATCACAGTCCTCTTTTATCTGGTCCTCCTGAGCCTGGTTATCCTTTTGTTAATTTTTCTGCTCATTCTGCCCCTTTCCATGTAGCCTGGACCTCCAGGCTGTAACCATCATGGTCCTGATGTCCCTGGTCCTGAACCTCCTTTTCCTCCTCACGCTGGCCCTCCTGGTCCTGATACTCAAGGTTCTGATCCTCTTTGCCATGATCTTCCTGGTTCGCCATGCGTAGTAAAGTGGAGTATTATGTAGTGAGGCTGGTTAGGCTTCATTATACAGTACTCTCACAATACCCCAAAGGTAGGTCCTTGGGATTCACATTAATAAATCTCTAGCTCAGTCCTTGGTAATGTAGCACAGAGCAGTCCGGCTTTACTAGAGGAACATGTGTTAAGCATTTCAGAGTACCAACAGGGACAATAAGTAATAGACATAACTCACAAGAAATCGGAGACCAATTTATAAAAAATAGAGAGGAATTTGATATAAATTTAGACACCAAAATGAACACATCTGGATAGGTATAACTGGAGGTATGGATTTTGTAGGAAAAACAAAACAGTACTATTCACTTCAGCAAACCTTTAATGTTGCAGTCAATGGAGAAAATGACAAGTGACAATTGGACACTTGCAGATCAAATCCAGTAGAAACCACTGGGGGTTAAGGTGATGTGGGTCCCAGGACCAAGCCACAACAGTCATTTCAATTTTACATGGCTCATTGAGTTTTGGCGGAATTAAATCCTTTATGGGTGCAGTCTAGTGTAACCTCTTCGTCTTTCAATTCTGATTCTAAGTTTCAGAATAGGCACACCACGTAGTCTTCCCGAATCTGTGTGACGAAGGATGCCTTTTATTCATATATTAGAACGGCGTGATCAGTTTTCTAAGTCCTCCAGACGATAGTAGAGCTCATCATTTTTATTGTGCAATGCTAGCAGTTCCTGTTGGTGCACAATGAGTTCATCCTCCCGCTGGTCCTCTGTCTGCTCCAGTGTGTCCAGCCGTTGGCCCAAGTCAGTCAATTCTTTCTTCATGCCCTTGATGTCATTTGCGATATCTCTCTTAAGGGCAGCAATACTGTCTCTACAGGTCCTGAAAAGGGTCTCCAAGAAGACCTGAGTCACTGGTTCCTCCAATGCTGTTTTGCCTACCTCAGCACCGGAAAGTGTCAAATAAGTCATATGCAGATTTTTAAACTGTGTATATTTCAGTCATGTGGTTCTGGAGACCTTCTTAGGATACACCAGGATCCTATTCTAGTTGGGGTCTGGAATTTCCAGAGTAGTATATATAGGGACCATATGATGACCTTTGACTACCATTGTTTTAGTTGACTTTAGGTGTTTTGATTTACTCTAGCTTGAATGTACGTCATCATTTTTTGTGCATTTTGCCTTATGATTTCTTTAGTGTCTCCTTGAAGCTGTATAGTGGGAGTCTTTCACAGAGTTGAACAGCCTTGTTAGGAACAGAAAAGTGGGATGTGCATTTGAAAGCATGAGAGAGAAAGGTGTGGAATATACTCCTCTGTCCTGAAGTGTAGTGTTATGGGTAGTGGTGCACAAATGTGCTTTGTGTTGTACATTGGGAAATTTTATGAAGTTGTTACTATTGGCTTTGACATAACCTCATGCCATCTTGAATTCTGACTCTGTCTAGCTTGAGCTTTGCACACACAATAATGCCCCCAGGTTACTCACGTTGTTTAGTTTATTCATGTTCAAGATTGTTTTCTGTACTTTTGGAGATGTTTTCTACTTTCTCAAGCTTCACTAAGATAAGGGTCTGGAACATGTGGGAGCGCAGAAGAATACATGAGAGCTCCTTTGCCGTTGGAATGCTTGTGGGAGATTGGTCAACTACAGTAAGTTTCCTTTGCGGAGAGGCGGTCTTCCCGGAAACTTCTAGTGCATTGAGATTATAAAACTGGGGTTTCTTGATTTGGAAAGTGGGATTTTATTTTAACCTGAAGGGACAGACGTGTGTTATTCAGTGTGGCAGTTCCCAGCTTGATGGGTCTCTTGCCCCTGGCTGTGAATCCCCCAGTCTGGTGTGGGCTAAGATGAAGTTATAGCAGCCGGTGATGTATTTTCTCTGATTATTAGCATTGTGATGTGTGAGTGTGTCTCTGTACACATTCAAGTCTCCAGTGGCTATAATCATCTCATGTACTCTATGTATATATCTTTATATATTTTCATGCTTTGCTTTGATTCTTTGTGTCCGATTACTCGCATTTAACAGTGCTTATTTCTTGCAGTGGATGTCCAGTATTATTATCATTATCATCTGTTTGTATCTTATCCCATGCATTTAACAGTTGCATTTGCTTACTTCTAAGTGTGTTATTATTGCTTACGCACGCACACACACACACACACACACACACCCACACACACGCACACACACACACACACACACACACACACACACACACACACATATATATATATATATATAAATATATATATATATATATATATATATATATATATATATTATCTACTGGCGGTCGCCAGTAGATAGTTATAGTTAGGACCGAGTTTCCATAAGAAATCTCAAAATTCTATTTTGAATAACTTTGGCCCCGATTGACGAATCTTCGCGAAATTTTCAAAACTAATGGGGCGCTCCGCTCCGCTCCTACCCTGAAAGTCTCGGGGTGATTCGTCAAGCGGGGGCCGAGAAAAAGGGGGGGTCCCAAAACACGTTTTCCCCATGGATTTTTCCATAGGGACTTTAGTCGCAGCTACAGCCCGAACGGCTGAACAGAATTACGTGAAATTTGGCAGAGAGGTAGGCCTAACGTCCGTTTGGTGCCTTTTGCAGGTTTGGTTTAAATCTGTTCAGTATTTTCTGAGAAAATAGCATTTAAATCAATATATATATCTATACGCGTGCAGCTTGCGCGCAGGGTGCGCGCACTCGGCCGTCCGCGAGCGCACTTCTGATTGGTTGTTACATCTTAGTAAACATTCGAATCGGTCGAAACCAGGAAGTGTCGGCCGCCATTTTGTCTCTCGCACTGAGAGAGGGTGAAACACAAAGGAGAAAAACATGTAAAGGGGGCACGCTGGACAGTTCCTGACCCCCTAGCAGGGGTTAAGGGGTCCCAAGAGGTCCCCCAAGGGCAATTAAAATTTTTTAATTTTTTTCGGTAATTCACCGAGTGCGTGAAGCGTGCGCGCACTATAGAAATGAAAAAATTTCCGCGAGGTTCGCGTAGCGTGCGCGCACGCTGTAAATGCTTAAAAATAAACTTGCAATGTCAGTCCCCCTGTGTGCTCACGCTGCGCGTAGCGCAGTGTGCGAGCATGGCATATCTAATGTTAACATTGTATGGCATTACCCTTAACAACAAAGCGTATCATGTGTCCTCCTTGTGCGGACGGTGCGCGAAGCACTAACTGCGTAAAGTGGGCGCGCGGTGCGCAAAGCGCACCGCGTGCTCACCGTGCGCGCACGGAACGAACTGCGTGAAGTGGGCGCGCGGTGCGCAAAGCGCACCGCGTGCCCACCGTGCGCGCACGGCACGAACGGCGTAAAGTAACTTAGCATTTAAAAAAACGTACAAATTCACTGAAAAATCCATAGGTTTCACACACGTTATAGTTAGGAATTAGCATTTAAAAAACCTTGCAAATTCACTTAAAAAACCATAGGTTTCACACATGTTATAGTTAGCTGGGCATTTTCCTCGTGAAAAACCAATGAAATTCCCCCGTTATAGTTAGTGCAGGCAACTATAACTCACGCGACCGTAATCCGCTGCTGATGACGTCAGATATTACATCACTGATGACATATGTGTCTTTCTGAAAAAAAAAAAAAATATATATGTATAGCTAAAAAAAAAAGGAAGAAGACATGGGTATATAAATGTGTAAATACAGTGATGTAATATCTGACGTCATCAGCAGCGGATTACGGTCGCGTGAGTTATAGTTGCCTGCACTAACTATAACGGGGGAATTTCATTGGTTTTTCACGAGGAAAATGCCCAGCTAACTATAACATGTGTGAAACCTATGGTTTTTTAAGTGAATATATATATATATATACACACACATATTTGCATAATGTTTCATTCAACATCTGGGAAATACTTTCTGTTAGAAAGTGTTGCACAAATAAACCCCAAGTTTTATTCTCAAAACTGTCTTTTGATGTGCCTCATTTTTATGATAGTGAAACCCTTCACCTGGTGTTTTCTTGCTTTGCCTTGTCTGTGCCTTTGTGTTGGAGTGCTATATTCTTTTATTTGGGAGTGTGAAGAAGGACAGTGATTGAGTGATTTTTTGGGTATGTGACAGAATATGTGAGTGTCTGTGTGTGTGTGTGACTGGGTATATGAGTTGCTCTGTTGGTTCAGAGTCGGTGTGTGAGTGGTTGTCTGGGTCTGTTGGTGGGTGTGTGAGTGCTTGTGTGTGTCTGAAAATGGGTTTGTCAGTGGCTGAATGGGAATGTGAGTGGGTGTGTGAGTGGCTGTGTGGATCTGTTATTGGCTGTGTGAGTGGTTTTGTGGATATGTGAGTGTGTGAGTAAGTATCTGTAAGGGTGTGTTAGTGGGTCTTTGAGTGGCTGTGTGGTTTGTGAGTTGGTGTGTGAGCGGCTGTATGGATGTATAAGTTGGTGTATGAATGACTGTGTGGATCTGTGAGTGCATATGTGAGTGCTTGTCTGGGTGTGTAAGTGGGCTTTTGGGTCTGTGAATGGGTGTGTGAGTGTGTGTGTGGGTATGTAAATGTGTGTGTGATTTTGTAGATCTGTGAGTAGGTGTGTGAGCGGTTTCGTAGGAATGTGAAAGACTGTGTGAGTGGCAGTGTTAGTGTGTGTATTTTTTAATTGAGCGCTGTCAGTGGCTGAATGGGTGTGTGAGTGTTTTGTGAGAGGCTGTATGAGTATATACATGGGTGTATGAGTGACTGTATGAATGAGTGAGTGTCTGTATCTCTGTGTGATTGGATGTATTATTTGCTCTGTTGGTCTCACAGTGGGCGTATGAGTGGTTTATGGGTCTGTGACTGGGTGTGTGAGTGTTTATGTGTGTCTGTGAATAGGTGTGTCAGTGGCTGAATAAGTGTGTGAGTGATTGTGTGGATCAGGAAGTAGATGTGTGAGTGGTTTGGTGTGTCTAAGAGTGGGTGTATGAGTGTCTGTAAGGGTATGTGAGTGGCAATGTGAAACAGAAAATTACAGTTTTGCAAGGATTAGATCCATACGAAGTGAGAAAGTATAGTAGTTTACAGGACATTCACTAGTGTGTCTATTCTATTCTATTTTGCAGTAATTTGTATAGTGCATGACTGCCCATGGGCCTCCCTGCAGTTTAGCAGCCACTTAAGAACAGCTCCGGGTAAAGTTACTCCCTGAACAGCCAGGTCTTGAGAGCTTTGCGGAAGGGGAGTTCTTGCTCCAAGACGCGGAGTTTAAGAAGAAGGGAATTCCAAGGTTCCCCAGGGAGATTGCCTAATCCTAGAAATCTTGAGTAAATAAGCCAAGGCTGATCTCAAAAGTCTGCTGGTCACATACAGAGATGCAAGTGAGCATAACAGTTGGGGCCCTCTATTGTATATGGCCCTATGTATGATGCAAAGGGACTTGACTGGATGCGATGCACCACTGGGAGCCATTGAGGATCTTTGAGTGGCTTTGACAGCTGACTGCCACTTGGGGGTATCGGTAAGAAGTTACGCTTCCGCATTCTGCACTGTCTGCAGTCTTTTGATGACATAACATGGGGATCCAAGGTATGAGACATTCCCACAGTCTAAGTGTGCCAGCACCAGAGCCTGGACAATGATTCTTCTGGCTGTAGGAGGGAGAAGCTTGAGCACTTTCCTCAAAAAATTCAGGATGCCAAAGCAGCTTGCAGAGATTTTTTTTTTGGCTTCGTATTCCATCCGGTCCTAGGATGCTTGTTTCCAGTCCAGGGAGGACCTGGCTTGGCAGTTCGGGCTGGACTGTTCCCATGAGGCACAGGGTCAAGACTGATTTGCATATGGCTGGGTTCAAACTGGAACGGCATGGTGAGCATAAAAACGATGGATTTAGGGCCAGATCTCTGTACTGGGGTGAATGTATGAAATTGTTCTGCATTCTGTCCATCCACTGTTGTTTTTGCACAGATCAGATAAGTGGCATAGCGGTCTGAACCTGAAGTGTGTCCATGTTACTCAAAATCAAATCGATGGTATCGTTATTGTCGTGTTTGGGGTCCTCAACCAACTGAGCTAATTGAAGTGCAGCCATATCATGCAGAAGAGTTTTTGAAGCATTGTCCTCTGTGATCTTTGTGTGTTTATGAAAATCACTCAGACCAGCGAAGTTGGATTTATCTGTGGTTAGCTCTGCCACTACCTCTGGTAGGGACTGAAGAAACTGAGCATTTAGGCCGGGAGGACTATTAATAAGGATATCAGAAAAAGAAAGTGTGGTGGGCAGTACTACAGAGAAGTAACCAGAAAAGTGCGACATCTCTGCGGCTCACTATAGATAATGACTATCCCTCTGAGGTTCCGTGTGAGACGGGACGGCACTTTTTGAGTGGTGACGAATATGGACGAGTGTGGTATCTATGAACCGCAAATGACGAGTATAGTGGGTGTACGAAGTTTCGCAATGCAGCCACGTATGGTTCGCCTCATTTTCGGGTTCGTTCATCCGAACCCTCGGGTTCCATTTTAGATACAGCGTCCATTTTGTTTCTTGCCCTCAGGTAGCCAGCGAACGGGCTTTTTGTCCGCTTCGTGACCCTGGGACTTTCAAGCTAGTACGAAGGACACGTGTCTCTTTGAGGTGACTTTTACGATGAGGGGAATGACACGAGTGAGGCAGATGGCCCCGCTCGAGGCTCATCTTGCCGCTCCGGTCTATTGTTTCAGTCACGCATCCATTAGACATGAGGTCTTTGAACCCTCTATCGAGTTTCCTTTATTGCCCCTAACACTCCTTTCTAACCTGTTGTGCATCCTCATCCTTTCCTTGTATTTTGTTTTTCGTCCTTCCTTAATGTGTTTATGGTTGGAAGGAAATGTGTTTATTGCGGATGGAATATGTTTTTACAGTTGGGAACTGGCAAGACTGTTGTAATTATGTTCCGGCCTCCTGAAACATGAACGCGACCCTTTTGAAGTTTATTGTGGGAACTGAGTTGTAACCTTTGTTCACCATACTGTGCTATGGCAAAAACGTGTATAAAAGGAGCGACCCACTTCTACGAATTTGAAGCAGTCTCCGAGAACCTACACGCTGTGTACTTCTTGTGACCTCTGTATCCCTGCAGTAAATAAACGCTGATCTCTGACGTCGCTGGAAGTGTCCCGTGTCTCTGTGTTTTGTACGCCAGAACAGGTAACCCACGAAGGTTTCAGGTGTTGTCCCCTGGCACCGCTGGGTCTTAAGAATAACCCAGTCCTTCAGTTGGCGCCCAACGTGGGGCGACATCAGCGGTACCGGTCCAAAGCCCGACGATCGTGAGGAGCTTCGTGTGAAATCTCCGAGGGAAGGTGCACCCCGCTTCATCGATCCAGTTGTCGAAATAAGTGGCCCGACGTCTTTTCCGCGAAGATTCCCGCCTCCTGACGGCTGCGACGGACCGATGCCCTGACTGTCGACCTGTTTGGCGCCTGGCGTAGTCCTTTGTACGGCGAGACGATCAACGGGCCTTCCTGGTGACGCCATTGTTCTCTCAGTTAAGTATTTGTGGGTCGCTCCCAGTGTTGCTTTGTTGTTTGCATGGTTCCATAAGCATTCGTGGTTCTTAGTTGTTGGGTTTTATTTGACGATTGCAATTGCCAAAAACCGAGGGTCTTGCATTTTTGCGAGGACATCGTACTTCGATAGCCCTTGAAGTTTGTATACTCGGTTAGTGTGCACGATGCCTGGCCGTAGTACTTTGTTTGGGTTTCTCAAATGTTGCAGCATGGATTCCCGGCTGGAGGATTCATGCCCGATACCTCCGGCTGGAACTCCGCTTTATGAGCTCTATAGTCGCCATGGCGTGGGTCCTATCGTATATAATGAATATTGGGTTCGTTATACTAAAAAGGATGGCGTCCTTAGTTGGCCACCTCATGGTAGTTTTGAGACTGCCATTTTAGATAACTTGGAAGCTAAATTATTTAAAAAGAAAGCTAGGCCGGCCATGTTTGATTCCTTCCGGTTATGGCGGAAAGAGGCCAAGCAGAAAGAAATCAAACAGAACAAGAAAAATAAACGAGAAGGTGTCATTACGGTGATGCGCAATGCAGAACAGTATCAGTTAGACAAAAATGAGAAGGAGCAAGAAGTTAGTGCTCGGCTTCACCATATGGCGGTGGACAAATGTTATCCGACGCTACCTTCCACGATCGATAAGACAGGAGAAGAATCGGTGGAAGATTCGCTTTTGTCTTATCTGATGAAATCGCCACCTCCCTATGCTCCTGATGTTATGGGTCCCGTTCTTCCACCTCTTCCTCAACTCGCTGTTTTGGCGGCTGCTGGTCAGCCCGCCGTTCCTCCCGTACTCCCGAATCCCCTTGGGCCACAGATCGTACATCCCCTTGGTCCGGTTCCTCCCCCCATTGCGCCTCTCCAAGTCCCTCCTCAGTCTGTTGTTCCTGCTACTCCTGCTGCTGCGTCTACCTCTACCGTTTCCGCCCCTATGGCTGCTACACCTGTGTCCTCTTCCTCTTCTCCTTCTGTTCGTAGTCGTCTCTTGACTGCTGTTGCTTCTCTTTATTCTCCGTTCTTTGGGCCGATACTTGGCTCGACTCTTTCGGATGTTGCTCAAAGACGCAGTCAGCTTCCTGATGACAGGGAACGTGAATCGTTGGTGAAGATGGCGCGCAGATGGATTCGCAACCCTGTTAGATACACCCCCCGTGTAGTGTTCGAAACGTTTTCCCAGTTCAATGTGCCCACGCAACGATTTGTGTTCGAAGAATTGTGTAAGTCATTAAAAGAGGAGTGGGACGATGATATAGCTGATGATATACCACCTGAGGTTTCCGAGCTACAGCTTCGGTTTTCCACGGGTGTCATTGTAGGTGATAAAGTTCGAGAGGCTCTGGAACGCTTGTTATCCTTTCGATGTACAGTGCAACCACGTGCACTGTTTAAGGACGCGACCGCGGAATGGATGGCACAACCTGGTCAATATCCTATGCTGGAAGTTCCCCCAGTGTGGATGCCAGGTGATCCTACTGCTGTCCCTGTCGTCCCAGGCCATTTCCAGAGAGTATGGATACACCTCCCTTGGAAGCGATCGGAAGTTTTGCAAGTGAAGCAATCCCTACCCGATCCTCGTAAGAATCCTGCGGGTTATTATAAGGAGCTGTCCCAATTGGTGGATGCTACTGTTATGAACCTAGCCGATATTGATATGTTGTTCGGTAATGTGGTGCCTCAGCCGGTTTGGGCGAAAATCCGTCATGAGAATCATGTGGCCGAGTTAGGCGGTGACTGGGCTGCCCTTACAGCGGCAGATGCCCGGCAGGTCGGTGGGGCTAAACCTGAACAGGTTATTGTGGCTTTGCCCCAGAGAATAATTACCCTCATGAAAACGCTTATGCCAGCGATGCGCGTCAATTGGGACAAATTATCAGCATGCAGGCAAAAGAGGGATGAAAGTGTGTCTGATTTCTTCACGAGATTTGAGGAAGCGTTCCTTGATCATAGTGGTCAGGACATGGGTTCCGAGGGTGGTCAGCGGTTGTTCGTTGATAAATTTGTATCGAATTTGTTGCCCGACTTGAGCAACAAGCTGAAGAATTCTGAGAGTGCGTGGGCTGTTTCTACCACTGCCCAAATATTGGCCACGGCCCAATATTATGAGAATAGAGAAAAAGAGGAAAGTGAGCGGGCAGAAAAGAAAACGAAGGATCTCAAAACTAAGGTCTTGTTGCAGCAAGCTTATCCACCGCGTCCGAATTTCAGTGATACGCAGCAGTCAAACAGATCGCAATCACAGTTCTCTAGACCACAGTCGCGCAATGCTTCGCCTGCGCCTCGTTTTGTGCTGGGATATAATCAGTGCGCATATTGTCGTGGGGAAGGCCATTTGAAGTTCGATTGTCCGGTTCTCCGTGATAGGGCCAATGGTGTGTCGGCTCGGGGAGGACGTAGTGGTCCTCAACAGGCTTCTCGTGGTAGAGGTCGCGGAGTTACCCAGAATCAGACCGAGCGCTTTGCGACGTCTTCGGATTCGCAAAATTGTTTCGATCGACGCGAACCATCGTCCGGTCGGTCTGCACAGTATCATGTGGATGATCATTATGTTGAGTGTGATGTTGATGCGGATGGTGTCTACTAGGACAGCCATAGACAAAGGAAGGGAGAAGTATCGGTTCCGGTTGATCAGAGAGGGCCTTATGTTGCAGTAGCCACTTTGGGCGTTGTTGAGCCTTTTCTGTTGGACACTGGTGCAGCAAAAAGTTCCATCATGCATTCGAAACTCCCTGGCGCGCCTTTGTCTGGCTTAACGAATGTTTCCGTTGGATTTTCTGGCGCCCCCGTTAGCAATCCGGTCTCTAGCCCTTTGCCCCTTACAATTGGGTCTCATGAGCTGGAAGCTCCTTTGATTTTGACTACTGGTTGTGGTGAGAATCTTTTGGGCTTAGATTTGTTGAAAAGGTTACATGCGACTTTGTACTGTTCCCCTATGGGTGTGGAGCTTACGTTGGGTAAGAGCGTGATTTCTCCTATGTATTTATCGATCGACAAACTCCCCCCGGAATTGAGATCTCTTCCAGATTCCTTGTGGGTGACAGGTCCCAATGACGTGGGCCTGTTGGATATACCACCTTATGTTGTCCAACTTAAAGTGGGTGCGCGTTTGCCACGTATACCTCAGTATCGTATTTCCCTTGATGGTGAAAGGGCACTGTTAGCGATCATTTACGATCTGATCGGCAAAGATGTTATTGAGGAGACACGGGGTAATGTGTGCAATAGTCCCGTGTTGCCTATTTTGAAACGAACGGATCCCTCCAAGCCTCCCGTGTATCGTTTAGTTATCGACCTGCGGGAGGTAAACAAAGTTGTTGTTCCGCAGTTTCCTGTGGTGCCAGACATTACAGCTTTACTGACTCTGATTCCAGCTACTGCATCATGGTTCTCGGTCATCGATCTGAAGAATGCGTTCTTCAGCATTCCGATTGCTGTGGAAAGCAGAGACTTGTTCGGTTTCTCATTGGGTGGTCGTAGCTTCAGATTCAAACGCGCTCCACAGGGCTACTGTGAGAGTCCATCAATCTACAGTCAAGCTCTTAAAAGTCAGCTTGATGCATTCGTATTACCGGCTGGTGCAGCCTTGATTCAGTACGTTGATGATCTGTTAATTGCTGCTGACACTGAACAGCTTTGTCAATCAGCTACAGTGTCTTTGTTACAGCACCTTTGCGACTTACATCATAAAGTGGCACCTTCCAAACTGCAATATTGTTGTCAAGAAGTAACCTACCTCGGTCACTTATTGTCAAAGGCGGGAAGAAGGTTGACCCCTGAAAGAATTGCAGCAATTGCTCGAATGACTGTGCCGACAACTCAGAGAGATGTGCGTGCCTTTCTAGGTATCACGTCATACTGCAGACAGTGGATCCCGAACTTTTCACTGTTAGCGAAACCATTGGTAGCTCTCACGTGCAAGGACGTTTCGACTCCTTTGCCTTGGACGGAGGAATGTCAGAAAAGTTTCTCTGAACTACGTGACGCTCTGTGTTCTGCCCCTGTGTTAGGTACTCCTGATTACAGTAAGCCTTTCACATTATACGTCCATGAGAGGGACGGTTGTGCGTTGAGTGTTCTAACGCAACAATTTGGTGATAAGCAGCGTCCGTGTGCATATTTTTCCTCGACCTTAGACCCGGTAGCTAGAGCGTTGCCGAGTTGCTTGAGGGCGACGGCGGCAGCTGCGGCGTCTATTCGGCAGTCCGCAGGTTTGGTCATGGACAATATGCTCATAGTAATGGTTCCGCATGCAGTTGATACGCTCTTGAATCGGACAAAGACTCAACATCTAACGAGTGCAAGGTTGTCTGGGTATGAGCTGACCCTTTTGGCAAGTCATATACAGATTAAGCGCTGTAATGTACTGAATCCGGCGACATTGTTGCCGATTAATATGGAATCAGATAATGTGCTGCCCCATGATTGTTATTTACGGACTGAGGAAGAAACAAAAGGTCGTGTGGACCTGAAAAACACTCCCTTGTCAGATCCCGATGGTACTTTGTATGTGGATGGCTCTTGCTTTAAATTGCCGAATGGCGATGTGACGACTGCGTATGCTGTGGTGACATTGAGCACGGTTGTGGAAACTGCGAGATTGAACCAGAACTCAGCACAAGCTGCAGAATTAATTGCATTGACGAGAGCGTGTGTTCTGTCGAAAGGAAAGCGTGTGAATGTGTTTACCGATAGTCAGTATGCATTTGGTGTTGCGCACAACTTTGGAAGACTGTGGAGAGAAAGAGGATTTATGACATCGCATGGTACGAAGATTCAACACGGGCAGCTCGTGAATGACCTTTTGGATGCACTTACATTGCCTAAACAAGTGGCGATCGTGAAATGTAGTGCGCACCGGAAAGTGACGGATGATGTTGGTCGTGGTAATGCATTTGCGGATGAGATTGCTAAAGAAACGGCTAAGAATCTTGCGACTCGAATGTATGTTACGAGTTCAGTGAGATGGCCGGCAGAGACTGGTATGTGTGAAAATACTGTCGAAAGTGTGAAGGAAATTCAGAACGGAGCTACTGAAGCTGAAAAGACCAAGTGGAAAGAAAGTACAGGGAAATTGGATATGCATGGATGTTGGGTTGACCTGACGGAATGTCAGAGATGGATGTTACCAGATGCATATGTATTAGCTGTTGTGACGATGGCTCATGGGTTGTCACATATTAGTGCAAAAGGAATATGCAAGTTCTTGTCTCCTGTGTGGAAGAATGATGGTATTGCTAAGTGTGCTGAAAGAGTGGTTAAGAATTGTATGGTGTGTTTGATGCACAATCCCGGAAAAGGCACCCCCACTCCACCTGGTCATTTCGCTCCTCCTGCCTGTCCCTTTGAGGTTATCCAGCTGGACTTCATCCATATGGAGAGATGCAATAACCTGAAGTATGTTTTGGTTGTGGTTTGCGCGTTCTCCAGATGGATTGAGGCCTATCCTCTTAAAGATAATACTGCCCTGTCCACAGCAAAAATTCTGCTGAAGGAGTACTTTCCTAGGTACGGAATGCCGCGGATTGTGTGGTCGGATAATGGAAGTGAGTTCGTGGGAAGTGTAATGCAGAGTGTGTGTAAGGGCCTTGGAATAAAACAGAAATTCCACAGTGCCAACCATCCTCAGGCAGCGGGTTTGGTTGAAGGGTACAATGGTACCCTGAAGCTGAAACTCGCTAAGATCCAAGCTACGACTGGTTTGTCATGGCCTGATGCCTTGCCTCTGGCTCTCCTGTCGACCAGAGCAACTGTACACTCTCGAGTAGGGCTCAGCCCATATGAGATTGTGTTCGGTCGCCCTGCGAATATTTGGGGAGTCCCGAGGCCTAGGGCTTTTGATAGTCTTGAATATCCAATGTTGATCGATTATTTGTATGATTTGACCACTAAACTACGATTAATTCATCAACAGGTCTTTGAAGCTCTACCAGCGCAGACAGAGGGTCCTGGACATCAGCTCCGGCCAGGTGACTGGGTTGTCACCCGAAACTTCGGTCGGAAGCGTAATTTGGAGCCAAGATTTGTTGGACCCCACCTAGTCTTGTTGACGACGAGGACCGCGGTTCGACTGGAGGGCCGGAAGAATTGGGTCCATGCCAGTCACACAAAGAAGGTACCTATCCCCTTACCAACTGACGGTTGGGTGAGAACTGGGACTTCGGCCGAAGAAACTGAGACCCCTTCGCGTTTTGTGCCATTCAGCGACGCTCAACTTGTGGAGGATTCGTTATTGCCAGATCCACAAGTGGAGTCATCAGTAGCAGAAAACCCAAGGTCCGACTCGTCATCTGCTTCATTGAACACTGTTGCGCCATCTGAACAATTGTTCGTAGAGCAAACTCGACCTGGAAGAAGTCGATACTTTCTTCGTTCAAGGACTTCAAGGACTAATAAAAATTGATAGTATAGTGGTTTTGACGTTACGCATATTATGGACAATTACATCCTTTCTTTTTGAGGTTTTGTGCTTTCCACTGCTAAGAGACTTGTAATAAATTTAAACGTTTCGAGGAGACCTCTCCATCCGGGTTACCGTAGGGCCGTGCGGGTACTTTTTTCTGTTTAGCAGGTTTCTGACGCTAGGTTGGTTACTTTTGTCGATTCCTGGGAACTCCTGGGGATTGATAATCGCTACTCAGAACGAAGTGCGTCAAGTACGTCACGGACGGTTTGTAGAGGATGGCATTCTCTAAGCTGGTGGAAGAAGAAAGGGTGTTGGCACAGAGATCAGAGTTATGGAGGGTCGTACGAACAAAATGTTTTCTGTTTCAGGTGTTCCTATTGTTCCTAACTGTATCTATGTTATTGGTGGGTGGAGTGTATTTTGGGGTATCGCAATTTTTGCCTTCTGTTTCACCTACCTTTTCTCCTAACCTAAGTTCCCTCACCACTGTCTCCCCACATTCCTTTCATCCTTTGCCTCAACACGAGCAGGTTAGACGTGCGGAATTCATGAATAATTCCTTTGTTCAACTCCTACATCAGCATCAGTTGGTGGTGAATACTACCAATTGTTGGGTATGTGGGTTAATGCCACACACGATGGATAGGGGTATTCCGTACTTGGTCCTTCCATACAGCTCCCAGGGTTCAGCTCGAGCATTCCAAACTATGTTTCGCAGTGCACTAGACTCCTACCCCAGTCGAGAGCCAAGATCTGTCAAACCCGGTCCTGGGCCGTACCACAAGCCTTTGGCGATAGCCATAGCAGATCTGGACAGAGATGTTTTCGATGCATCACTCATTCCAGATGAGGAAGTGCAGGCTTATAAGGATCTGAATGAGGCTGAGTATGGTACGTCAGTGGGAGATAGACAGTTGAAGAGCTCGTCCCCGATATGGATTGTACCGCACCTTGGTAATTTCTGCTTGCAAGGTTTGGGTCGAAATCCGAGAGCACAACTTGGGAACAGTGCTTGCACTGAAACGTATGTCCTACCGATGCTCTCCTCCCCTGTTTTTCTGACTGCCAAGGGCACCTATTTTGTGTGTTATGAACGCGCATATACATGGTTACCCCGCGATTTCTCGGGTACCTGTTATATTGCGAATCTTTTACCTCCGACCTTCACAGTAGCTTCGGACTACCACAAAACTAGAGTTGTGAGAGGCGTGATTAGCAAAGAGGATACCGCTGGTCAAGAAGCAGGAGACTTCTTTAAGGGCTTCTTGCCGTTTTGGGGACCCATGGTTAATAGTAGGAACCTAAGACAGTTGACTCGCGTGGTAGAGTCGACTGCTAATATTACTGCAAATGCCCTTGGTAATCTAACAGCGGAACTACAGGCGGATAGACTCATGACGTTGCAGAACCGTATGGTTCTAGACGTTGTTCTTGCAGATAGAGGGGGTGTGTGTAAAATTATCCATTCGAGTTGTTGCATTTTCATTCCTGACAATGCTCCAACTGTTTATCAAGCCATCTCGAAGTTGCACAAGATTTCCGAGTCCATACACGTGGACGAAGGTAATTGGACGCTCCTAGGATGGTTTTGGGGCCTGATGTCAACCTGGGGTTGGAGGATTCTGATGATTGTAGGGGCTGTTGTAGCGTTTCTGTTCACGTGTTGTCTTTGTGTACAGTGTGGTCCTGCCTTATGTGGCCTATGTGCTGCGACGTGTATAAGGCGGCCATCTGTTACCAAGGAGACATTGATGAATAGAATGATGTTCCAGCAGCATCTGAACGATCTGATGAATATTGATATAGATTCCGATCTTGACTAGTGCTTGCCTACATGAGGGCAAAAGGAGCGTCTGAGGTTCCGTGTGAGACGGGACGGCACTTTTTGAGTGGTGACGAATATGGACGAGTGTGGTATCTATGAACCGCAAATGACGAGTATAGTGGGTGTACGAAGTTTCGCAATGCAGCCACGTATGGTTCGCCTCATTTTCGGGTTCGTTCATCCGAACCCTCGGGTTCCATTTTAGATACAGCGTCCATTTTGTTTCTTGCCCTCAGGTAGCCAGCGAACGGGCTTTTTGTCCGCTTCGTGACCCTGGGACTTTCAAGCTAGTACGAAGGACACGTGTCTCTTTGAGGTGACTTTTACGATGAGGGGAATGACACGAGTGAGGCAGATGGCCCCGCTCGAGGCTCATCTTGCCGCTCCGGTCTATTGTTTCAGTCACGCATCCATTAGACATGAGGTCTTTGAACCCTCTATCGAGTTTCCTTTATTGCCCCTAACACTCCTTTCTAACCTGTTGTGCATCCTCATCCTTTCCTTGTATTTTGTTTTTCGTCCTTCCTTAATGTGTTTATGGTTGGAAGGAAATGTGTTTATTGCGGAGGGAATATGTTTTTACAGTTGGGAACTGGCAAGACTGTTGTAATTATGTTCCGGCCTCCTGAAACATGAACGCGACCCTTTTGAAGTTTATTGTGGGAACTGAGTTGTAACCTTTGTTCACCATACTGTGCTATGGCAAAAACGTGTATAAAAGGAGCGACCCACTTCTACGAATTTGAAGCAGTCTCCGAGAACCTACACGCTGTGTACTTCTTGTGACCTCTGTATCCCTGCAGTAAATAAACGCTGATCTCTGACGTCGCTGGAAGTGTCCCGTGTCTCTGTGTTTTGTACGCCAGAACAGGTAACCCACGAAGGTTTCAGGTGTTGTCCCCTGGCACCGCTGGGTCTTAAGAATAACCCAGTCCTTCACCTCCACCATTTCGATCTTGCCTATCTAGTTTTACATCATGATAGTTGGACGGGAGTGCCTGAGTTAAGTATGGCCCAAGTCCTCTAACATCCACGTTTCTGTAAGAAACAGCAAATCCAGATGGAAATCTGAAAGCACCTCAAAGATATCATATTTGTGTTCAGCCAGTGATTGACAATAGATCAGGCCGGCCAGTCTGGCTGGGGATCATCAGGGTGGTATTGATTTAGACCTAACTGGGAGGACCAACCACAGTTATCACAGCTCCAACGTACCTTAATAGGGTTTATACAGCACATGCATGTGTTGGGGACGGGTCTGTGTAGTGCTCGCAACTGGTCAGAGGTGTATTGTATCCTACCTTGTGAGAAAAATGCAGCCTCCTTGGCCTCTGACTCAGATAGGCCGCAGACAGACTTGCCTTACTCGCGCTTTCGGTGTGCCAGCGGTGCATTCACATCCAAGGTGGGCCAGAACCAAAATACTAAAACACACCTGGCCAAAAACGTGACTCGCAGTTCTCACTTTCCTTGATTCTTCTGCCCCAATATTCCCTGCACAGAAAGATTATACCAGAGCTTTAGGCACTGTTTAAATTTGTGAAAGAAAATTAAAAAAACAATGCACACAATGCTAAAAATGGGCTTTAAAACAGAGCTCAGCTCACAGCTGCTAAGTTCAGCAAGTCCCCCTTCCCCATAACCGACAACAGTGGCTGCTTAGCTGCGTGTCTGCGCCCGAACTCCATTTTAAGGGGAGCCGGAACAAAAAGACTAGACAACAACTGGACAAAAACGTGACTGCAGTCCTCAAATCATCAAAGAAATTGAGCCAAACCTCCTTTCATCATTTCAGAATGTTAGCTGTTCACCACTCTGAAATGCAAAAGTTAGTTAGAAGTCTTTACTATGTTGTAAATCATGCACTATGTTTAGGAGAAATGGATAAAGCGCCTTTACATGGTACAGTAGCAGAGATACAAAATGTTTGTGAAGATGTTCAGTTCTGTTTCTTTAGTTCTCCAGAGGAATGTAGAGAAAATGAAGACTTGTCATCTGCAGGTGTAGTGGAACAGGAGGCAGGTATTACTATTGGTAAGTTTGTCAAAGAAATTACAAAGTTCAAGACAGTTTCATATGAAAAACCAAGCTATGTTTGTATTTGTTGTTGACTCATTCACTACAAAAGTCAAACTAGAAATGTTAATTTGTATTTAAAAAGTGAAAAACAGAAGAATGACAAGTGGAAAGAATTAGTTGTTTATTTATTTGTAGAGGTACAGTTTTACTTATCCACTCTGCAAATTATACGTAAGTGCTACTACAACAAGTTAGGAGAAAACAAAATGCCAGCAAGAGCAGTACAACTTAGAGTTGGTACCTATTCCTCATGAACTAGCAGATTTAAATGTTCATGAGCCTATTATAATTTAGTGTGCACCCCCATTCCAGGCCATAGTTCATATGGAGCCTAAGACAGGGAAGCTCCCACCAACTGACCTTCATAAAGGCCTTTAAGGAAGAGTTGGATACTTACCTTTAGATTTTAAACAGAATATTCAACCTGTTGGTGTAGATAGAGATGATCATGAAACACTTGTCATTCTAGTAAATGGTGTGCCTCTAAGAATTAAAAAAATCTGTCAAGAGTTAGTAGATATTAGCAAAGTTAAAATGCAATATTACTCCTGATACAAAATAATATTTATTATAAGAATGTTGATGTTGTTCAAAATGAGACATATGTACAAGATGAAAAAATCCCCATCGAGTGGACAGATGGAAAAAGAGGTTGTATCCAAATCAGAAGAAATGTATTAACACTATAGCATCCATCCTCTACATTCAAAAGAAGTAATGGTGTTGAAATTGAATTATTTCAAATGAAGCAAATAATAGGACCTACCATGAGTGTAAGTGAGAAATCTTTAGAAGCCCACTGTTTTCCACAACTCTTCCCCACTGTACAATGTGGATGCCTTGATGACTGCCTTATACAGATACCAGCATCTGAATACTAGTCAATACGATTATAATAAAAAAATCCAAGATTTTGGCAGCGTATTCCCTATGTATTTCATCTTCTATTTGAAAGTGACTTGTGTGGACTTTCATATGTGGTTAGCCATATATTGAATACAGGACATCATCTACAAAATCTTTCTGCAAGGGAATTAATTCACAAAGTTCATTGAAGGGAGGAACATTTGGAATATATTGTATATATTTTGATGGCGTGCCAACGTGACACCCACAAGTATTGTAATCATCTTCACGATGAACTCAAATGCATGTTGAGAAACCTAGGAGCACCTACTTGGTTTCTAACACACAGTTGTGCTGAGTATGCGTGGGATGACCTACTTCAATTCTTATGAGAAGCAAATTCTAACATAAAGGACATTGAAGTAAAAATAGCTGGAGTGCTTTGTTCCTTGGAATCCTGTCAATGTTTGCAGATATTTTAAACACAGATTTGAAGATATGATGTTTTTATCTACAATGAACCAAATCCTCCTCTTGGAAAAGTAACTGATTTCTTTTGGCGAAAAGAGTACCAAGCAAGAAGTGTTCCTTATATATACTTACTGTTATCGATAAAGGATGCACCAAAATTTAGGAAAATTGCAATGAGTTTGTCCTGTCTTTCATCAAACAGTATGTTACATGTGCCATCCCAAAACATGGTGTTGAAAACACCTCTAGACAACAGGTTTTATGGTTTCAAACCCATAGATGTGGAACATATTGCTGATGAAAATACAGATGCAAAGGAAAATTTATACAAGCTGCAGTTTTGGATTCCCACGACCTGTCATTCCACAAGGATGAGTAAACAGCTTCTTGTCAGCAGTAAGACATACAATAACTCTGAAATCACCCAAAACACATACAACCTAAGGAGAACAGAAACTTCAAAGTATATAACTGACTGGAATTCAGTTTAAAATGTGGAATATAAACATGGATATTCATTTACTTGCTGATAAATCAATTACTGTTGCACGTTAAGTCACTTCATACATTACAAAATCAGGGAATTCAGAGATGAAAGAGATGTGAGAGAAGATTTCTGTGAGTCTCAGCAAGAAACAGTATAGCTACAGCTTGAAGATGCTTTCTCATAGAGAGATAAGATCCTATAAGTGTTTGGATTGGTTGAGCTCTGCCAGTTTGTTCTCAAAGTCAAGAGGAATTGTTTGGGGAAGCCTAGGCCTCCCCAGCACATCGAACAGAATGTTGAATTTGTTTCCAGAAATTCAATATTTAGCAGAGTTTGACCCAGAAAGTACTGATATTGTCAAAACATACTATCCAAGAAGAAGTCCAGATCTGAAAAATATCAGCGGACTTCAGCTGGTGTCCAGGGATTCCGCAGTGGGCTCAGCAACCAAGGACGGTTGGGATATGCAGAGTCACCTAGGTGTGAGAAACACAGAGAAACCTTGTAATGTTACTGTGGCAGAGGACAACATTTCACACACACAGCACGCTAATTGACTCTGCATACTCACCCACAATCCATGCACGCTCAGGAAGCAGATTAGCCATCAGCTGTGGTACAATGCTGTTACGCAGGAGTCATGGGCCGAGCCTGGAAATTTGGCACACATGTGCAAGATGATCATATTGCCTGGCACACCACTTGCACATTTATGGAGTGGAAATGTTTACGATTCCTGTAGATGTGCTCACGTGCCTGTGTTGGAACCAGCCCAACATGCGTGCAATCAATGGCACCGACAACATGGGGGATGTGACCAAGGGCATAAAAATCACCCTTAACACCCGCCAATTCATGCCTCCTGGGGACATGGATATATCTGTCCTTGTAGATCATCATAGCAGACAGGACATCAAGTAGCACCATGCTGAACATAGGTTGCGACATCCCACCTGCGCTGGACACCGGGTGCTGGAATGATCCAGTAGCAAAAAAATGCAGAGCCGCCATCACCTTAGACGTTGCAGTGAAAGCAGTTGGATAGGTTCTGCGAGGCTGCAGGTGGGGCTCCAAATTAGCACATAGGTCCTGTAGGGTGGCTCGATCCAGACGGAATTTCCGTATGACCTCCTCATTCTCCATGTCTGCCATCACTGTGAAGGGACGATGCAAATTTGGTCTCCTCCTAGGTGAGATGAAAGGAGACACCAGTCAATGCAATCCACCATGAGATGTGTACAACATTTTCCATTTTGACTGACACAACACCAACAATGACTGTCATCACAGTTGAGCTTACAGCACACCTTACATGTAGGGACACCTTCAGCAACACTACTCGTACACTTGACCACTTTTCAAACAGCAAGTACCTCCAAAACAATATCTGACTATGAGAATGCCCAAAGGGATATGGCCACATCTTGCATGAGCAGTCCTAAGAGTATTTCATACAGCATATGTGTGAAACTGCAACACTACTGTCTCATACCTAGCTGCAGTACATGCCACACCTTCAAGCGTAAGTCAAACAGGGCACACATCAACCACACAATGAGCACAGTCTGTGCGGAAAAAAAGTGTGTGCATGAGCCAAGAAAAGTAGACAGTCAAATCAGCACATTGTTCAGTAAGACATTCATCACTGTGAGTTGCTCAGCACTCTCACACATTGGCATGTGTTCCCATTGGAGGGTCCATCACAACACTGTTCTGAGGGCATGGCCAGCAATATCACAAGTGACATGTGAGGGAGTGTAGTGTAGTTCCTATTTCCTTTATAGGCTCTGCGCATTGGAATAATATACACTATAGTTGTGGCATAGGACTGAGGTTAGTATGCCTCTATTGAGTACGTTAAACTTAATTACTTTGTGTGCCAGCTAACTCAGAGACCACTATAAACTCCTTGAATAAACAAGAAGGGAGTAGTTTCTGGCAACCGCATAAACATGACAATTTTTTTTCCCTTAGAATCGGAACATGTCTCAGAATTGTGGAAACAACAGATAACAGTTTCACTCAGTCAATCGTGCATATTTAGTTTCTTCAGGGTTACACAGAAATAGATAGACGGGCGTTTCAATAAAAGGATTTATTAAACAGTCTTGTTTCTCGTGAAAGAGATATAAGCTATTACAATCGCAAGACTGTATGCGAGATATAATACATACAGCGTAAGCAGAAATAATACTGCAACAGCATTGTCTTCTAGCTATGATATATATTCATATACACATACTCGTTTGATGCTTCTAAATAGTTCTACCCCAGTGTACCCAACCTAAGTGTAGTACAAGGTAAGCAGTAGATGCTGTATTCTATATGGCTATGTAAATGCCACGAGTCCCTCTAGGTTCTAGTCAGCTCCATACCTCAGAATGAGAGAGGTGGGAATCTCTTTCCGGGTCTCAAACTCTAACACCCTGTGAAGGGAGTCAGAACACTGGAAGCTGGATTCTCTGTGAGCAGGGAAGACAGCATCTGGTCAGTGCGTCAGGCGGGGACTCGAATGCTTCCGAACTTGCTGTGGCGAGCCGTATTGAGCTGTACAGCCGAGCCGTGGTTTGCCATGGTAAGGAAAGGTATATTTATACCTGGAAGGTGCTTAGGAAGACGTCATGAATGAACCCCCAAGGAATTGTAGTTCATGCATAATAGATGAGTTCTTGGAGAAATCAATAATCCTAGCTAGGGAAATTCCCAATGGCTTAAGGGTCTGGTTTCTAAGAACTCGTTGTGAAGTTGGGATGGACGGATGTAGGTGACCATGCCTGTATTTGGATAGCATGGCTAATGCCTAAATAAGGACTGGGATTCTATGCCTAAATAAGGGCAATGTGAATTGTGCCTATATAAGGACATGATTTAGGAAAACCTATGTACGGACATCTTAATCGAAACACAACACCCACTCCACTTTCGAATGAACGATAATACTAAATGCTAAACATGAAATGCTAAACATTTCAAACTGAGTACAGCATGTTGCTAAAAACATTTGTAAAAGCATACTAAAAGAAGTTTATGGTAAAAAACGTTTTTGCTAGACATGAAATACAAAGGATACTGTACATATTAAAGCAGTGATTAATTCTAAGCACATGTTTATAGTGAATGCTAAGTGAATGAACAGAAATATATACACATATGATGAAATGGCTCACAATTACAGAAGAAAAGGTCATAGCCATTTCATGTCATGGTACATAAATGAAATTGTGGTGAATAAAGGTGACAATGTGTTCCGGGAAGTGTTCAAAGAAGTCTGTTCTCTATGAATAGTTCTACTTTAAGCATCTCACTTTGCCATAAAAAGAAAAATTCAAATTTAGAAAAAACAAATTGTATGAAAAAGTTCCAAGGTTTTGAGAAATGAAGGCCAAATTCGTAGCTTTCCCAGTACACTGTGAGCAGAATCAAAAGTCAGTGTAAGGAGCTGGTGAAAACATGAAATCCTCCATTCCTGTAGACAAAAGATCGTCTACAGATGTCGGTGATAGTTGGAATACCTCGTTTAGAAGATTAACTGCACATAAATGTGAAGCATCGCCAGTAGCAATGTTCGTTTCCGATGTTACCTGTGTGCCGGTTGATCCATCTCGTACCTCAGCAGTTGCTTGTTGCACCTGTGACATCTCAACAAATGCCGTCATCAGGATTGGTAGCCTCTGGGGACAACACAGAGCATGGGCCGTTATCGGGTCCAGCAGAGTATCGATATCCGTTGGCATGACAGATGTCTAGCACGCATTCTTTACCGCAAAGCAGGCAGCGTAGAACAGGTAAGATGCAATCTTGCCAGATTGGTCTGAATGACAGAAACCATGCGGTATTTCATTCTCATACACGAGGTAGGCCCAAACGTTCTACTGGAAAGGAAGAAGACACTTCCTTTCCAGTAGAGCTTTCTCCAAGGTGCTGGGAGTGACGCTGGTGGATTGGCTTGCCATAGCGTAGTAGTAGGAATAAAAACAGGATTCCTGCAACGAGTGCTAGAATTAGAGGCAGACCACCAAACACCGAGTGCACGAAGTTTGGAATGATTCCGAGGACTGCTTGAAAAGGTTTTAACAGTCCTGAACATATGGTCTCAAATACATGCACAATACCGCTCGTATCAGACATGTTTAAGATATGTCCCAACATTTCTGTGAAATGTGTAGGGCAGTTTGTAGGTAAAAGAGCCTGTATCTCAGCCGAAGTCCTTGCAATTTGTAAATCATAGGTTTCTTTGGCCGAGGTCAAAGGCACGGTTTGTTGTAAAAGAATGGCTTTCATTGTGCTTAAAGTATCAATTCGTATAGAAGAGATGTTCAGTGAAGGCCATAAAGGCGACTCCCTGACTGTGTCTATTTGGGGGAACAAAACTTGCATTCAGCAAGTGACCCTGGAGCCAACCGTTACCAGATATGGGATGCCTGGCAACATGCCACAGCAGCTCTGATCATTCAACATGAGGTAACTCCCATTTGAAAGTTGGCCAAACGTTGGATTAATCACAGCGGTTGGTGAACCTTGCAGGTGGCAGGATAAATTTGCAGTAGAACCGCTACAGGCCCCGTGTAAGCTAATATCCCGACATATGAGTGAATCGCTTAGTGCATTTTCACAGTGTGTACTGCTAAGAATCACTTCACGCCCCCTACTCCAATATCTGTGTGTGTAAGGTAAATCCCAGGAAGTCTTGATGTATTCTTTACCCAATCTTTTATATTTGCCTGCTTGCATTTGTTTGAGGCAATCCTGAAAATGGAAAGTTGCAACAGGCAGAGTTATTTTGCCATGAATGATCCATTCTGTAGCTGGTTTTTCTGCAACTGCAAATGGCAATGTTTCCAGTTTTTCAATGCTCAGCACTGTATACTTTGCTCCCCTTTGTGCCAGTTCGATCTGTTTATTAGTGAGATTGTATTCTGAAAACAGAGGCGACGTGTTGATGAAACGCCAAGGCACATAGCCTGCATGCAAGTTTTGTAGCGTCCAGCCTAATAACAGAATAGAACGTAATTGAGACTGGCCTTGTCGCAGCAGGACCAAATCTTGTTCCACAATGTCTATATCAGAGGATACAATGTTGCCCAGTGAATATATCCTGGATGACAGAGTCGTTAACCCATTGTCGACCACAGTAAGAGATTTCTCTAAATTAATACGATCAATTTCTCATAGTCTTTCTGCGGCGTCTGCTTGGGTAACCTTCCATATTTCATTATAAGCAGCATAGATGCCGGCATATATGAAACGTTTTTGACGCGGTTTTCTTGGACCTAGCAAGAAATCCCTAAGTTCTGCGCCTTCTTTAAGTAAAGATAAGTGTTGTTTCACATCCTCTAGTGTAGATTTCTGTAGCCAATCAAGGCATAATTTTCCTACATTGTATGTTGTTACTACCCCTGGATGCTGTCTTTGAACATAACGTGGGTCTGGCCTGTTGATTGTAAAACCCTGTATTCTGTTCAGGAATCTTTCTTGACAGATGTTTGTGTCTGTGGGACAGAGCAACCATTTTTCCCATTCAGGATCTGATCTGTTGTTTTGCAAAATTGTATGTACGTCGAGCTCCCCCTGTGTAGTGCTATTACTTGCAGGTATAGGTATGGACGGTGTGTTCATGTCTTTGATCTTGGCTAACCCAAGGCAAGACGTTTGTTGGACAGTGTCATTCAAAAACATTATTTGCTGTGGGATGATGCAGGCTCTAAACAAAGCTTATATCCCCTGCACCTGCCAATCTTTTGTACCCCAGACAGATTTTTTGTCAATTGTGCCTTTCCAAAAGTCAAACCCTGTCTAGACAGTGGGGCAATAAAGGCTGCAGAATAAATCTGTTTTGTATTGGTTAACATATTTTTTGTTCCTGTTTTGTTCACAATTTTAAAGTAAAACGCTTCTGGATTGGATGTATTGTACCCTGAAAACATGGAAACTTCATTGCAAACGTTTTTGAGCTACCCCTTGGTGATGTAGGACAATGTTTCCATTAGTTATACATAAATACATTTCTAGGTGTTGCAGATTTATGCACGAAATGATGACCATAGTGGTTGTAACAATAAAGCTGTTCATAGTCTGTTGAACCCTCTAAGTATTCATGGTTAGAGAATGCAGCAGACCTTTCTAGATCAGACATCATGTTATTAACAGTCTCAAAGTCCCAATCATCAGAATAGGTACTGGAGGTAATAAAGTCAGTTAATGAAATCTTAAATAAGTGTGGAATATTCAAAAGTTCCGACGAGCCGAATATATCATAATCCGTTTTGTCCCAAACTATACCATCTTGTATAGGAACGGCTGTGATGTTCACTGCTGACAAGTCTCTTGCTTCACGATTGGATGATTTGTGTGGTTTCAAAAGTAAGTTCACATTTTTACTTTCTGTGTCCAAGTGAATATATCTTCTATTCCATCAGCATGCTCAGAGTTATTACTAAAGCTAGCCAAAGCAGAAAGAAAAGTATTCCAGAAATAATCCATAGTTAAATCCATGGTGAAACCAGATAAGTCTTTTCCAGGAGATGAAAAAAGTCTTGTGTTCGTTCTTTGAAAGTTCTTTTGGCTGACATCGTTTCCGGTTCTCTTGGATCCTCAGAAAACGTATCAAAGTTAATAAAATAGCCAGAGGCAGTTCTGTAAATGGTTGAAATTGCATCAGGATTCATTGAAATCGCTGGCACCAGTTGATCACGTGTTACATTGGTGTAGACAGGTGTATCACGACGAACTGTTATTTGGGTCAAGACGAATGAGTTCCATAGCATTGTTGCTTAGTCCTTCATTTCTTACTACTGCCTCCTCGATGGTAATGAGTCTCTTTCAGTTTGAACCTCTTGAATGGTAGCTAGAGGAGTGCGTCTGCTACTTGGTCGGAGTCCACAAGGCCTACTGCTTAATATTGGCCACATAGTGTGGTTTGATGAGGTCGATTGACACAAATCTTTTCTCCTTTTTTCCAGCAAGGGGCAGCAGAAGTACTGTTCTTGTTCCGTAGATGGCTAGGACAGGTACTGGTTGTCTGTAAGAAGGCCCAAATTCCTTCTTGTCCGCGATCTTCACTCTGACTAGATCCCCAAACTTTGGGATCCAGACAGGCCTTGCTGGGACGGCTGGAATTTCCCCAGTGGTGGTTGGCTTCAGGAACACGTTGCTTTGTTTCGATCTTAGTTCATTTAAGTCTTGTAAAACAGCCAAACGATCTTTGATATCAAAGGGTTTATTTTCCACCACTGTGCCTTTATATTCGAGATCTGGAACCCACATCTTGTCCCAAATAGGACCTCATATGGAGTGACCCCCCCAGAGAACTTCTTGGCAAATTGTTTAATGAGCGATGGACCCCATAAAGATGTTTGACCCACCCATCACCCGAACCTAATACCCTAGCTGTTATAGACTGCGTAATGTCCCTGTTTTCCTTTCCACAACAGAATTTCCCTCAGGATGAAACAGAGAGGAGTACCGCAATGCAACGCCCAAACTGGCCATGGCTTCTTTGTAAGCGCGAGAGCTAAACGTAAGGGCCCTGGTCAGAATGTAGTATGCCAATTGCATATGTGCCGATAAAGACTCACAAATCTTTTATAACAGTTCGAGCGTCAGCCAAGTGCTGAGGCCACATCCATAGGAGCCTTGACTTAGTGTTAGTAGGATTGCATTTGTCCAAAAGGACACCTGCGTGTAGATAGTCTAATGCTGTCTAACAATGGTTTCTGTACTGGGCAGGCTACTTCGTAGTCTGGTGTCTGGTGGCATTCTGCACTGTGATCTCTATTGCAGTCTATGCAGTTATTGATGAAGATGTGAATCAGTGTATTCATTCCAGGCCACCAGTACATCTCTTTTAATGTTAATATGGTTTTAGAGATCCCCTGATGTGACAGACCCTCTCCCTGATGTGCTTCATAAATGAAAGCTGCTCTACGTTCCATGTTTGGAATTACCCTATCCCCCACTTCAGGGATTCGAGCAAACGGAACGTTGTTTGCATCAATTATATACGAGTATTTAGGTGGCAATTTTGTAGGTAACGCTGCACCACTGCCTTTGCTTGAAGCATTGACAGCCAATAATATCTCACAGTCTATTATCGTTTTTGAACGAGTGATCGCAGCTACGGAAGCCGTTTGCACAGCCCCCTTCATGGCTCCGTGGCTTCATCGCCAATTAATTCCATGCAACGTGAACGCCATCACGTTGATGACTCAGCGTGGATATCACGTGAGTGTTTTGTAGTCCATCTCCCAACTGAACTACTTGTTCACAAAGCATTTAATGCTTGATTGTGCCACCTTTTGCATCTTTGAAACCATTTTGAAGCCAATTCTGTAAATATTCATTATATGATTGAACACAGTAAAAAGAATTGCATACTATAAGTGTGGGGAATTTGCGATCCGTATTTTCAAGTGCCAATTTGAATGCTTGTAGTTCAGCTCACTGAGCTGTACAATCTCCTAGAGATTGTGTTTTAGTGACCATTGGTCGGAACTTACCATCGCGCATGCGACTTTTAACAATTGCGCACGCTGCACTGTAAGCTTGCTTACTTTCCGTAGTGGGTTGTGCTGATCCGTCAGTATAAATTATAAATTCGTACTGATTAAGAGGGAGAATCTCAATAGGCAGAGGACATTCATGTTCATATTGCAGGACAGCTTGTGTTTTTAAATAAGGATCAAAAACATATTCAACATCTGTTGCAGCAAGAGAATTAACCCATTGTATCCATCTTGGATGTAAAGCTTTTGCATTTGGAATGCTTGCTTTTGTAACTGCCTCTATGGCTGGTACCGGAGCCATGACAATAATGTGTTTCCCCTGAGCTAGAGCTCTTTCTTTTGCTACAGCGGTTTGAACTGCTGTCAGAATTTTTTCTGTCGAAGTGAAGTGCATTTCCGCTTGTGTATACAAATATGATTTGTATGCAATTGGTAGTTTTTCACCTTCATTAAGAGTTAAGTATGTGAATCCACATTGACCCGAAATTATTCGAATCACTAAATTGCTTGTATTCACGCGTGTTTGTAAGTGATTTGTTGCTAACATGTCAGCTTGAAGTGAACGCAGGATATCTGTGTGTTCCTGTGTCCAATTTTAGATTTTGAAATCAGGTTTGAATAATTCGTAGAGAGGTTTAACCCTTTCTGCGTAATTTAGAATGTAAGTTCTTCCAAAATTCAGGAAAGTTTTTCAGCGTTTTTGGAAGTTGGAGCAGCGCACACTTTTCTAAAAAGTTAGCTGCCAGGCTTTTGCCTTAACTTGAAAGCTCATATGCTAGGAAAAGGACATTGAGATGGGCAATTCTGGATTTTTTAAAGTTGAATTTATAGCCCTCAGAGGCGAAGCCCAGTAAATTGATATTCACCCTGTTCAAGTGCCTATCCTGGTCATCGTCTGTCAGATAGATATCATCGACAAATGACAATGCCTCTTCATCATAAATTTGTAGTAACTCTGTTACTCTTGCTGAGAATAACCCCGGGCTGTTCTTGAACCCTTGAGGGAGTCGACAAAGGTGAAGCTGGGTCCCCATTATTGAGAAAGCTCCCAAGTACCTACTTTCAGGTGCTATGTTTTGACAAAAGAAACCATTTGAAATGTGTAATGTGGTTTTATATTTTTTACGCACAATGTTATTCATTAATGCTGTACGGTGTGCATTTTGCACTGCAAATGTCTTAGAACAAGTGTTCAGGTGTCTGTAATCCAAAACTAGACGATATGTTAGGAGTTTGGAGACAGGAATCAAAGGATTGTTCATTGATGAGGTGCATGTTTCAATTACCCCTTGGTATTCAAGTTGATCTTGGATCTCCCTGACCTGTTTTTTAGCTTCTTGCTTAATTGGGTACTGCCTTTGTGCAGTAGGTTGATTTTTTAACTGTATCTTGTGGTGAGGTGAGTCCTCATCCCATTTTACATGATTTTTGTATAATGCTGGGGCCTGGGCAACTGCCCATTTCCTGGCATATGTATATTTTAGGTGTATTGGAACATGGTTGGAGAAGGCTGGCATAATGATGTCTTTGCCATGTGGGCACTCCCTGACAAATTCTGATGGCCAGTCCTGTTCTGCTAGAAGTATAGCATAACCCCTTGAAAGTTTCTCCCAAAAGAATGCTCTCACTTTTGTTGGTACGTCTCCCTCCATCCGGAGTGTTATTTCATATAACCTTTGTGGAGTACTAACCCTGGTGTCTAGAGTCTCAACTGTGATGTACTCATTCAAGTCCACTATCTCCAGAAGTTCCTTCAGGTTCTGGCGAGCTATTGTTACTTCTGCTACACTGTCCAGCATTGTCTGAGTCCATTCTCCGTTCTTGAGTTGTGTTCTCAGCATTCTCGGCATGTCTGATCTTCAGACCTGCTACCTTCTTCTTAGTGAATTGAGGTTTTGGTTTGTTTTTCTGAACGTGTTGTTCGTCTTTGTGATCTTTCTGATCTGACCGTCTTCTTCTTTTGGATGACTGTGACGATATCTGAAAGGTACGAGAGGAACGTGTATCAGTATCTTGATACCTGTCAGGTTTTCTCAAATTATCCCTATTCCTGAGGTTATACCTCCTTTCAGAGGGCTCCTTTTGAGGAGACCTACCTCGGGATTGAGAACGTTTCTCTTTTGAATGTTGTGTGTTATTTTCCCACTTCTTTTTAGAAGATGTAGGATTGTGTTTAATAGAGTCCTTCTTCAGGACCTTCAGACAGTTGTGGTTTAACTGGTTTACCACCCAAACTATCTCTGCCTAATTCTTCATAGGATTTTTCTATTATTCTGGGTAGTTCTTGTTGATGTTCTGTTACATCAAATTCCCTTAAGCGTATGCGGATCACCACTGATGCTGCCTCCCCTTTAATATTAGATAATATTATTGTTGAGACTTGGTCGAAGTTTTTTCGTAATTTCATACCTAAATTCAGAGCAGGCTCTGCCCTGTATTCATTTTGAATTTGTTTCAGGACATCGGGTATTACCGCAATAGACGGAACGCCATGTGTTTGAGTATAGATGGCAGCAAAGACTGTGCCCCAAGTGGTGCAGTCTTCCAGATGTGGTGTGATCCCCATTAGAAAACAGATTGTTAGGATTCTGTGTTTCTCATAAGGGATAGTATTAGGAAATACTGCTTCAATTTGAGTAATATTTTGAGCTATCCAGAATGGAATTTGTTCACGTTTTGTAGGCATTTTTTCCCATGACTGCGTGTAAAGTCTGTGGAGTAATTTTTAGTGTATTCCCCTGGTGAAGAGTTTGATTTGGAATGGTTAATGGTGGTTGGACTGTGAAAGTCCGCATGACATATTGGACTAAGTGTCTGTACATTTTTATTAACTCTTTAAGTTGAGTGAGTAATTCATCGTCTGACATCTCTTCGATGTCAGGATGAGGTGTGTAACCGGCTAAAATCGGCCATGTTGCTCCTGGTTTACCTAGTGAACCGAGCCTGGTAATGGGATTGTAATGTTTTATGGCGCCTTTAAACCAGAGATTATGTTCCTGGTATGTGAGTGGAATTTCAACATCCTCGAAGGGAATATATTCCTCAGGTGGTTCATCTTCTTTATAGAAGTGAAACACTTTTGTTACTGGATTTGATTCTGGGAATACTATCCATGAATAGAATACCTCTGTCTGAAAAGATTCATGTTCCTCTATCACAAAAACATATCTACCACCTCGTGGTGTTAGGCCATGTTTTATTGGTTTTAGAGTGATGGCTCTCCTTAAATTTGGATGGATGTTTATAACACCCTCATCAACCATGTTGCTCCTGGTCTACCTAGCAGACCGAGCCTGGTAATGTGATTGTAATGTTTTAGGGCGCCTTTAAACCAGAGATTATGTTCCTGGTATGTGAGTGGAATTTCAACATCCTTGAAGGGAATATATTCCTCAGGTGGTTCATCTTCTTTATAGAAGTGAAACACTTGTGTTACTGGATTTGATTCTGGGAATACTATCCATGAATAGAACCTCTGTCTGAAAAGATTCATGTGCCTCTATCACGAAAACTGCTCTACCACCTCTTGGTGTTAGGCCATGTTTTATAGGTTTTAAAGTGATGGCTCTCCTTAAATTTGGATGGATGTTTATAACACCCTCATCGGTTTTATTTAAACCTGTAAGATTAAAAACTGTTACGACTTGGTCGGTCGTAGCCTCACCGATCACGGTATTATTATCCCCGTTTGGGACATTGTTTTTCAAAAATGTAGAACAAGTTTCAAGGAAACAAAGATAAGGTGCACAATATTTTGGAACACTATATCCTTCAACGTTGAACAAACCAAACAGCTAACACATAGGATTTTCGTCCTACTCAGCTTTGGCGGATATTAACCCTACCCACTCCAGACGTCTTATGGAGTATTATGAGTAGGGGTCTCTGAGAAAAGCACGACTGAGTTACTTCAGTATCTAGCGTTAAATTAGTGCCTTACCAAACAAGTTGGGCACCATGTAGTGTAGTTCCTATTTCCCTTATAGGCTCTGCGCATTGGAATAATATACACTATAGTTGTGGCATAGGACTGAGGTCAGTATGCCTCTATCGAGTACATTAAACGTAACTACTTTGTGTGCCAGCTAACTCAGAGGCCACTAGAAACTCCTTGAATAAACAAGAAGGGAGTAGCTTTTGGCAACCGCATAAACATGACAACTTTGTTTCCCTTAGAATTGGAACATGTCTCAGAATCGTGGAAACAACAGATAACAGTTTCACTCAGTCAATCGTGCATACATAGTTTCTTCAGAGATACACAGAAATAGATAGACGGGCGTTTCAATAAAAGGATTTATTGAACAGTCTTGTTTCTCGTGTAAGAGATAGGAGCTGTTACAATCGCAAGACAGTATGCGAGATATAAAAAAAAAAAATTGTTCCAGACAATACTGTATCATTGTTTCCAACATTGTTTTGTGTTCCCATGTAGTGTAGTTCCTATTTCCCTTATAGGCTCTGCGTATTGGAATAATATACACTATAGTTGTGGCATAGGACTGAGGTCAGTATGCCTCTATCGAGTACATTAAACTTAATTACTCTGTGTGCCAGCTAACTCAGAGGCCACTAGAAACTCCTTGAATAAACAAGAAGGGAGTAGCTTCTGGCAACCGCATAAACATGACAACTTTGTTTCCCTTAGAATCGGAAAATGTCTCAGAATCGTGGAAACAACAGATAACAGTTTCACTCAGTCAATCGTGCATGCTTAGTTTCTTCTGAGTTACACAGAAATAGATAGACGGGCGTTTCAATAAAAGGATTTATTGAACAGTCTTGTTTCTCGTGTAAGAGATATGAGCTGTTACAATCGCAAGACATTATGCGAGATATAATACATACAGCGTAAGCAGTAAGAAGAAATAGTACTGAAACAGCATTGTCTTCTAGCTATGACATATATTCATATACACATACATAAATAACATAGGCTAAAATGTGGATACTCGTTTGATGCTTCTAAATAGTTGTACCCCAGTGTACCTAACCTAAGTGTAATACAAGGTAAGAAGTAGGTGCTGTATTCTATAGTACGGTAAGCTATAGTTTTTCATATGCCAAGAGTCCCTCTAGGTTCTAGTCAGCTCCATACCTTAGAATGGAGGGAATCTCTTTCCGGGTCACCCCACGAAGGGAGTCAGAACACTGGAAGCTGGATTCTCTGTGAGCAGGGATGACAGCGTTTGGTCAGTGCGTCAGGCGGGGACTCGAATTCTTCCGAACTTGCCGTGGCGAGCCGTATCGAGCTGTGCAGCCGAGCCGTGCTTTGCCATGGTAAGGGAAGGTATATTTATACCTGGAAGGTGCTTAGGAATGTTAGCATTGACGTAAAGTCAGGCAGAGGAAGACGTCATGAATGAACCCCCAAGGAATTTGTTTGACAAAACTCTGTACCGACAAACATCAGGAACTGCCATGGGCAATTGTTTCGCCCCCAGCCTGGCGAATGTATCCTATTTCACACACACAGTAGATGAGGAGTAGGAGGAGACAAGACAAACATAAAGAAAAACTATGCGGGATCAAAAAGAGAAAGGTGCAGAGAAGATAATGTTAAAACTAATACAGGGATCTCCAAACTCCCCTTTATTGGTGGACTCCCCGGTCAGATTAAAAAGGTTTTGAAAAACCCTGTGGATGGTGGTATAATGGGCTCTAATGGACTCACTACCCCTCCACACTGCTAACTGTTGACATGTTTCAGCCGGCTTTTGTGTTGTCCCCATCTTTCATCAGGACTATAAGAATAGATCCCTTGAACACTCTCCCTACCTCCTACCTTGTGGAGTAGAGCAAAGTCACAATCTGAGTTAATGCTCAGGTCAATTAGATTTTGTAACTTAGTCTGAGAGTAATTCCTGTAAGCAATGAGAAATATACACAAGTAAACACACAACATACAATGCCCACTGTAGGGAATATGATAAAAACATTTAGGAAAAGTTGCAACATGTGTTCCTGTCCCTCTAAACAAATTTTGCGACCCGGTAAATGCTATAATTAAGTGTAAGCACCACCTGTATAAAGTACCAATCGTCCCTTGTGAGCGTACTAACTCCACTCTTTAAATGAAAAACGAAAAACACAGCGGCTCATCATTACTCAGTACACTATCACAATCATGCAATCGGTATCCCTTACCGAGTTTCATTGATAAAAATGCTTGAACTGGCGGGGGACCGAGGATGGCTCCCTGTAGTCACATACTGCATTAATAAAGACAAAAGATGTTAATTAGGTGACCAGTTGGTCTGTGCGTGGGCCTGTTAGGGGATGCTGTATTTGGCCCGAGATACTATGCTAAATTTCAAATTGGCAAATTCGTGAGATTGCCCGGTTAGCGTTTTTCCATGGTGGTTTATTTTGGTTAGGCGGGCCACCAACAAGGCTCGCTGGGTCTTTGCTTTAATGCCCCCCATTACCGCCTACTTACTATGTCAGGATGAGCTCGTCTCGGGCAACTCATCCCTCCTGGTGTCGCGTAGGTACTGCGACCAGTGTACCGCGGCGCAGATATCACCCTCTCTCCGTCCCTCCACGTGATCACACACGTGGTACACGTGGGGGCAGAGTGCCGGTAGACTGAAAAAAGACTAGAGTGCTGACTAGTGCCTCCATTTTGGGGTATGTTTAAAGTTAGTGGGTGCGGTTTCGTTTACCATTTCAGCGAGTGGTGTAAAACACTACCACGGGGTGTCAGATGGCCAAGGAGCATCCTGATAACACGGTTAAGAGTGAAAATTGGACCTGTAGATTGGAGCTGTCTGCATCCTTTTACTCTACAAAGAACACCTATTTTTGCTCTCCAGTAAGACTACACATCACTTCTATTGCCTAATATATGTGTAATGAGACCCTCAGAGGGGTCAAGGAAGTGGTAGTGAAAAGGTATAACCTGAGGGTATACAGAGAGGTCCAGTGGGGTTACACCCCAGATAGTCATCTCAGTGTTCAGGATCCAAGCAAAACTCACAGGGTACATGCTCTGTCGTGCTTAATCATTATGTACCCATCCCCATGGTTGAATATAGGTTGTTAAGTACATTCCAGGGAATGTCTTTTTTTGAGGCCCGAGATATGATTGCAGACTCTATAGATCCATTTCTGTTCCCTTAAGAAAAGAGCATTCCTAGTGTTCTGGGCAGTAGGAGGGATGTTAGGTTTGTTCAACACTGTCCAGAACAGATCGTTGATCGAGTGTTTATTTTCCTTGTAGTGTGTGGTAAGGCGTGTTGTTGTTTTTGGCACCTGATAGTGGACCAGTGTTCCATGAATATTATATTAACTCTGCGTGTTGTCATCCCAATGTAGATCAGGCTGCACAGACATCTAATCATATAAATAACATTGTTGGTATTACAATTGGTGTGCATTTGTTAGTCCCATGGGTAGGTCAGCCCAATGTTCATGCTTTTTGTGTTGGCGGTTAGATGGCAGACATCACATGTTCCACACCTAGTATGTCCGGTCACTGACGGAAGTCCACACGGGTTCTCTGGGTGTTCCTGTGTTTTTGGTCTTGATGAGGAGGGTCTCGGTCTGGTGTGTACCAGCTGGTCCCTTCTATTCAGGCTTCTTTTGAAGGAGAAAAGAGGTTTCTCCAGGTGTAGACCGTTGGAGTTCAGGGTCTTCCAGTTACATAGTATAATCCTTTTGATGCTGTTGGAGGCGGTGTTGAAGGTAGTCTCAAGTAGGGCCTATCGGTTGCAGTTAAGTGCCCTCTTCTTTGCCCTTTTTATTGTTCTTGGCGGGTATTTCCTCTTCAATATTTTCCCTGCTAGAGTGTCATTTTTCTCCCTAAAATCCCCTATGTTGGAGCAGTTTCTACGGAGGCGTAAGAATTGGCCTACAGGTAGGTTGTTTCTCAATGATTTGGGGTGGAAGCTCTCGAAGAGCAGGAGACTGTTCCTGTCTGTTGGTTTGTGGAACACTCGTGTTTGTAGTTAACCCTCCCCTGGAAAAATCTCAAGATCCAGAAAGGGCAGGCGCTCCGTTGGTATAGTTGATGTAAAGTGCAGGAGGGGAATCAGGTTGTTGAGCCAGTCTAGGAAATGACCAATCGACTGGGCATCTCCCTCCTAGATCAGGAGCACATCGTCGATGACCCATAGTCGTAGCCAGTATAGAATTGGGCATAGCCTAGCATGGTCCTTTAGAGCTTTCCTACCCAGATCATTTCCTAGGGGATGGTGGGTTTGCTCTGTGGGAGGCTACTGATTATGTGTAAGAATGCGTTCTCTGCTAGTGTGCCCCACGGCTCAGCCCCATAGAGGGCTGAGCTCACCATTTTGCTATTATAAATTTGAAGAGCCGAGCTAAAGGGTTTCCTCAGAGAGGTCTTAACTTCCTTTCTAAGAGTGCCTGCTAACTGTCGGTGCTTTAGTGCCATGGCTTCAATGTGATGCTTCCACCTCATGTCCTTTGATGGACCAGATAGACAAAAGCGTCCATCTGCTCCAGGGGGAGCCCATCCATCATTATTTTCTCCCTGAAAGATCGATCCTGGTTAAATGCCATACGTTTTTTCTTTGCGGCGTTCATTTTAATGCCTCTCAAAAGACAAAACTCTTTGTAGCGGTTGAGGGCACGCTGCAATCCACTAGGTGTTTTGGAGATAATCATTGTATCATTCAATCTAAGTGCACAGTGTAAAGAAAAAATCAACAGCGGACACTTTGCCTCCCACGCCTTACATAAGGTGGTAAGACTGGAGGCCATATTTAAATAGGCAAATCCACAATACCATCATAACACCTTTGTTATAACATAAATGCTCTACCACCCTGTCGGTTTCCAATATGCTTACAAAATATTCACAAATCATAATGTCAACACTTGTCAATTCATTAGACATTAGCCCTTATACGGCTTCACTTTATGCTTAAAATCTAAATTTATATGCCAGATAAATACACCCAATCATATATCTTCTCATCATATCGCAACTTAGCAACAAAATATCAATTTTTACTTGCACATATTTTCACATTGTAACATTCTTATTTGCAAAACTGTGCCGCATTTAATCACAATGATATCACGCAATGTATACAAAGTAGCTCATCATATTGTCCCAATGGCTCATCATGGAGCCCCAGTGGGCAATGCTATGTGTGTTAATCAATGATATATTATGGAATATGAGCAAATTGGACACTATATGGTTCAGGTACCTGAAATATGGTAATCTGGCATCATGTCCAAGTGGGCTACTTAATTAATTGTGTATCCCTTTTGCAGATAGAGATGACGAGAGAGAAAGAGGTTGTATGTAGTCTCCAGTGTATCCTTCTGAACCTGTTAACAAGGAGAGACTCATTGCAGGATAGCATAGAAACCATGACCTAATAATGACCCCTTCAGATAATCACATCAAAATGGTGTTCTACCTTAACCTTAGTTACACCCAAAGTGTGTTAAAAAATCGAATGTCTAATATTTATTAAAACCCCTTGCATCAAAAAGAGCATGCCACCCACCTATCTCAAATGTACATGTAGTTCTTCATCCATATTCAAACACTGTGGCTCTTTGCTGCACAAATCTAATATTTATCAAGTCTCTAGCTGTCTGAGTTTAGTTTCTCTGTCCCCCCCACCTCTTATATTTGGGGGACATGTGCAAGGTAAATGGAATTTACTAGGAAACATCACTGTTGTGTATCTTTTAAAAAACCCTGGAGGTATGGTAGCTCCTATCCTTGTTTGTGATAGCCCCGAAATGTTAAAGTATATGTCTTTGGGCAGGTAGTGTGGTGCTCCCTACATAGAATTTCAGACAGGGACACTTTAAAATTTAAACCACATATTCACTTTTGCAAGTTAACATCCTTATGACCTTTAAAACTTTGTTAAATGGCATTCTAATCTGTGCAAGATTCTCTCCCTGTTGACATGCTTTAAATGGTGTGCACTTAATGAAACCCTCCCTTCTGCCAAGCCATGTTTGTGTGGGTATCATTGAGCTCAGGTCACTCCTGACCAATTGGTCCTGTAGGGACCTAGCCCTCCTAAAACAGATTTGCGGGTGATTGGGTATATCTTGTCCAATTGTCAAATCATCCTTAATCAAATGCCAGTGTTTACGCAGAGCACTGCACAATCTACTGTGGTTCACCTTGTAAGTTGTTGTAAACCTTTGTTTATTATTTTTGTTTTTCATTTTCCTCGATGTAAAGAATTTAAAATAACGTTATAGTAAGGTTTAATAAAAATTTGAGTTTTCGATTTGAAAAACCTTTGAAATCACTGAAAAAACCAGAGGTTAAAGTAATTTTATAGTTAGTTGAATTTGAGTTAACGTATTGAACTAAAAAACATAAAAATTCAACAGTTATAGTTATTAGCACTAACTATAACTTGCGCCCTCGTGAAGCAATGCTTATGATCTCACATATGACATCACTCATGACATGTTCTATGACATCATTTATGAAATCACTCATGGCATCTCAAATGCATTAATTGATTAAATCATTGATTGCATCATCCAGTGAGTGTGTTAGTTTGTTTTATACTTTACATGGGGTGGTTAACTACAATAGTAATTCTCAACCTAATTTTGTACAGCCTGTGTCCGGCTAATGGGTGTAAGTGTTTACAAACCTCATGTGCTTCTAATTTACCATAGCTGTGTAGAAGTATTAAACAAGTCATAAATGTTTGCATTCAAGAGTAACTCTGTGTCCAGGTGACAGTTGACTTGAATTTATTATACTCCACACAACTTTTAGTATCTGCAGAAAACATTCTACAGTACAAAGATTCCAGGTAGTACATATTAACTTTTATAAGGAGCCTTGAGTTATTAGAGTGGGTCAGCTTGATAATTTATACTACACTTGAAAGAGTGTTTGCACCAGGTACTAACCTTTGTAAGCATGCTTGATTTGCTTCATAAGAAAGGCTTAACATTTTAACCACAGTATGAAGGGTGCAGATAGTATGATCTTTAGCACCTTCAGATCTTGGTTATTTTAGGCAAATAGTCTTTTTTTTTACCAATGTTGCATAAAATGTACCCTGTTCTAAGTAAATTATCTTGAATACTCTTTGGTGTATTTCTCATGAGATTGTCTCTGTTTACAAACAGTGTGGTATAGAATTAACTTTGTCCAAAGAGTAAACACTTTCTACTGTACTAAGGTCTCTACTGATAGTTCAACTTAATTTCTTAATGTAGGTTCCAGTGTGTCAGGGGTTTGATAAAGAGAAAAGCTGTCCATAGTAGGGCATTTGTTTTGGAATTGGCATTCACTACTTTGGCTTTCTCTGTATACAGTTTGTATACCATACTCAATGAGTGTTTGCCATATATCTGTGGTTGGCTGTTAGTGTGAACTAAGCTAAATCTAAAGTCATAGCAATTTATACATCAATATGTGTAAAAACGAAGTTTAGATGAGGTCACCAGTGATGTAATCAGTGATGTCATGGAACGTGCCATGAGTGATGTCATGTGTGCAGTCATAAACAGTGCTGGGAGGGGGAACATGTTATAGTTACTGCTACTAACTATAACTGCAACGTTTTTAATTTTTTTTTACTTCAAAAGGTTAACATTGTGACAGAGAAGTTCACCTAACTATAAAGTAATTTAACTTTTGTTTTTGTCAGTGAATTTCTAAGGTTTTGTTTAATAAAAAACACATATTTTTATTACACCTAACTATAACGTTGCTTTAACCTTTTTTTCAATGAATTTCTAGGATTTAAAATATATTTAAACACAAATAGAAACTAACTACTGCAACAACGCTTGCGCTGAGAATGTTCAACTCTTACGTTTTGTAACTCACATATACAGAAATATTCCCTGCATAGTTGACATAGTCTTTTTATGTATCTTTACATAAACTCAATATGTATATTTAAAAAAGACACTGAGGCGTTTTTCCTATACTGTAAACTAGGGGGCTGATTACAATGTCAGTGGGACAGGCACCAGCATGCTGTCAGTCCCAACGACATCTACAACTGCTGTCAGACCGCTGCATTAGGATGCGGCCGCTCAGACAGCATTGCCCCAGGGACCGACTGACAGCTTCCGACAGGCTCAGGGAGCCCGTAGGGCAGTCGGTCGTATCGCATTCCCCACAATGGAGGTGGTGTCTTCTCAGCCACTGCCATGGGGATTACGATCCAACTTTCCACCAGCCATTTCACATTGGTTTTTCCAACGTGAAAAGGCTGGTAGAAAGGCATTTTTTAGGGCCCCTAGCAGGGCCCCTGTCCCCTATGGCTCTCCACTGTAGGCCATGGGGGTAACCTGTGTGGGGGCCCCCAAAACATCCCTGCATCATGTGGGAGGCACCCCATGGTTTATATTTCGGTGGACGGGATATCCGGCATTGTTGTGATTTAGTGACCCATCAGCCAAGATCTAAATCAGGCCCTATGATATGAAAACACACTGGCCTCTCAGGTGAGACAACCCCCAGAATAACATGTGCAAAGTAAACTGTGGGTAGAAACTGTTCTCTCTGCACATACCTCTCTTCATACTGATGATTGACCATAGTAGAGGATAAAATTGAGTATACTTGGCTAACTCTTGTCCATAATTCATTGTGTAGACATACTTAGACATCCGTTTCAAATGCCTCCCAAAAGCAACAGCCACACATAATAGGGTGTGCACAGCAACTGATAGCAGTGTTTATTAGAGTATAAACATGCAAAGATCCCTCTTGTGCATTACGGTTAGCTATACTATTGCATGCAACTCATCACTTTTGCATGACAACTTACCATACCTGTATTGCAAAATAATCGGCTCCCCTATTACCGACTCACTCTAGGATAAAAGATGAGTATAGTACCATTCACACACATACACATGTAATAACATATTCACAGACCCTCAACATGATACTGCCAATTTTACTGAATTTTACAATAGTATAATAAACTTGAAATGTATAACAAGTATTAAGGAAACGTATATAAAGTCACTTTAAACTATTTATTACATGGGTACTCACAAACATTTTCCCAGGTGCCAAAAAATGTGGCCTGTGATGTGCCTGAGGATTTATTTTGGTGGCGGTCGGGCGAGGAAGTGTGAGGGATTAGTGGTAAGGTAGGTGTAGTTGAAGTTATGGCTATACTTAGAGTGGCTAAATTGAACAATGTGAAAGAAAACCTGCGATACATCTCGGCTTCCCCACTTTTCCGAATTGTGTGATCCTAGGCAATTGTTTAACTTCATGTTCCCTCTTTTTTCTTCACTATCACACAAAAGATGACCTCGAAATGTATGATTTCAGAGTGTGCGCAGTACATACCCTGCTCCTGTGTTTTATTCAATAAACTATAATGTTGCTCATGCACAATAGGAATCGAGGCCGCCCAGAAAGAGCACATAACAACTGACTTGCCTCTTTCATTCACTAGTGGCATTTTGGTCAGGGAAGGGGGAAGAATTATTGTTTCTAAATTCATATTTAACACTATCACTTTTAAATTAATACTTCTCAATGCACTGATATAAACAAACTAAGGTGAAAAGGTTCTACATGTTAATTAAATACACTTTTTGAATATTGAAGAGGCTATCATAATTGTTTTTGCTGCAAGATATCTTTAAAAAAGAGGGCGTTCTAAATTTACATGCAGGACTCCCTAGTTACTTCCTTTCTTAACACCAATGAACCTTTAAATAAATTCTTGCTTGTTTATGTCACATATTTTATTGTTAGTGCTGAGTTGAGTAAATAGTAGAGGTGGGCGGTAGACTCTGCTCCGCCGGCAGAGTTCATAGGTGTTTTACCATGCACGAAGTTCTGCCAAAAAATGGTGGAGTGGAATTTACCAGCACACCCACCCATTCATAGAAATAGCCCAGAAAAAGGAGACATGCGAGTGGGAGCCCACGGGGACCTGTCTAAATGCTGCACTGCAAGGATAAGGATGAACTCCTTACAGTACCTTCAAGCTCCGGAAATTCTCTAAAAGGGTCATGTCAGCATCACCAGATTTAGAAAGTAAAAGTGACAGGATTGCAGTTCTCAGAGGCGTCCATGTTAGAGTCGGGTACATCATCACTGTTCAGTCTTCAGTGTCATGAGCGATGAGTCGGCTTTGTATCGTGAGTGGCACAAAGCCACCTGTGAGAGGGTCGGGTGGAAGGAAAAACGAGGAGGCCGAATCCAGGGATCAATTTTGACAGGGTTTTATTTAAGTTGAAATCAACAGGAGAGGGAGGGCAAAATTAGGAACACTCTCAGTCCCCCAAGGTACATCTAATCATATCAACAGAAGAGTATGCCTTGCAAACAGTAAATGTAGAGCATGACAGAAGAATCCGAGTTGGATCTTAATAAAGCCCTCACTCACTAACCTGGTTGGTGACATGATTCATCATTGGGCCCCACCAGGAGAGGCGAATGCCACCCTGGTGTGCTACGACGCCAGAATTACTGCGGAGCTGGTTATTCGTGTGTGGTGAATAGTGAAGGAGTGAATATTAAAAGTATCACGATTGTGTCAAAAAATACACATTTATGAAAAAGAGATAAAAAGTGTCTATATACACGTGTCATCTGGTATCCCTCGTCTGTGGGAGGAACAGAGTTTATTATAAGATGCAGTCACTAACTACATCATGGGTCTCCGGAGGGGGGTGGTAGCAACAATGGCACACTGCCTTCAGTGCTTGACACCCGCTTAGTGCCTGCAAGTACCCTCTTGGACCGGACCCCGATGACACTTTTTATCTCTTTTTCACCTCAGGTCAGGGTGGGACTTAGCGCGCCCATACCGCCGGGATCTACACTTTTTGGTCCTGAAGAATGCCCGTTTAAATTACAAACACATAGGCAGAAACATGTTGACCACCTCTTAAAGTGGACTCTGCTGAACAATTTATTCAGCGTTTCGTCCTCCACCTTGTTTTTAATGTGTCCGATTGGCTACTAATACTTTTGTATTTTTTGACACAATCTTGATACTTTTAATATTCACTCCTTCACTATTCATCACACACGAATAACCAGCTCCGCAGTAATTCTGGCGTCGTAGCACCCCAGGGTGGCATTCGGCCTCTCCTGGTGGGGTCCAATGATGAAACATGTCACCAACCAGGTTGGTGAGTGAGGGCTTTATTAAGATCCAACTCGGATTCTTCTGTCGTGCTCTACATTTACTGTTTGCAAGGCATACTCTTCTGTTGATATGATTAGGGTTTTATTTAAGACAGACAAAAAGCCCAACAGGGGGTCGGTTCAACAAGATGTAGGGTCCGTTTTCTGTTCCTCTGGGGTTGTGGTCGTGGTCTTCCTCTCGCGCTGCTCGGGGTTCTTGGGTCAGTAGGGCACACCAGGAGGATCAAAAAAAGAAGAAACAAAGAGGACGTTAAGATGGTCTATTGCTACAATCGTATAAGGACAGAACACTCCACCGTTTAGTGCGGGGTATCCCCATAGCACAGGGCGAAAAACAGGCTTGTACAAGCGACTGCGCTCAATATTGGAAGCACTCAAAGAGAAACCAGGAAACAATAGAAAGCTACCGGCGGTTTGAAGAATACACTTTCTCACAGGCTGCTTTTACTCCAGGACCCCGACTGTGGTATGGTTAGTGAGGCCTCGAGTAGAGGCAAGAAGTGCACAAAAGATACAAGGACTTGTGCATAGGGTATGGGGATAGTCAGTACGGGAAATATACAGAGGTGCAAGACTATTTACAGTGCCCCCTGATACCCTCCACTCACTCTACCCCCCTCCCGCTTCACGTACCGCCACAGCAGCAACCCTCCTGAGTTGCGGCAGCTCGTAGGTGTCCTCCGGGGGAGTCCACCACTCTTCCGACCAGGTTTCCGCTCCTTCTTCTGTGTCGTGGATGGCGTCTGCAATCGCCTCTCTGGGATGGTTTTCTTCCTCAGCATTCTCTTTCCACACGGTACTCGCTGCTGCTCCTGGGAACTCCTCTCCTTGCTCTTCCGGTCTGTGACGATGCGCTGGAACTTCCGCGTCCTCCTTACATGGCGTTGGCTTCACCTCGCCTTTCTTCCATTAGTCCCCGTCTCCGTCCTGGGAATCTTTCCCTGTGCGTAAGAGGCAGTGGGAGAGGTTAACCCCTTCTCTCCCTGCCTTCGTGATCTGTTAGTTGCTCGTCTATGAACCGTAGGGGAAAAAGGAAGGAGGGGCAGGGTGGCTATGGAGGCGGCCCCCTCACATCCCCCTTCCCTAAATTTATTGCCTGCAAAAAAAGAATAGAGGGGTTATCGGGACAAATAATCAGCATTTGACTGCTCCTTCCCTTTTCTGTGAAGAGTTGTGAACCAAAAAGGCTGTAGGGCCAAAAACCACCTCATGATTCTGTCGTTGTGGCCTTTGTTGCGGAAGAGCCATTCTAATGGGGGCATGATCGGTATACAGGGTGAACTCTTGCCCTTCTAAATAGTAGCGAGGGTCTCAATTGCCCATTTTATTGCCAAGGCTTCTTTTTCAATCACTGAATATCTTGTTTCCTGGGGGAAGAGTTTTCGGCTCATGTATTGTATGGGTTTTTCTTGTCCTTGGGCATCGGTTTGGGATAGGACGGCACCTAATCCTTGGTCCGAGGCATCAGTCTGAGAATGAATGGTTTTCCATAATCCGGGCTAAGCAACACGGGTTTGGAGGTGATGGCTGTTTTTAGGTTTCGAGAGGCGGACAGGTATTTAGCCGAGGGACAACGCAGTACTTTTTCAGTGTTCACGTTTTTCTGTAGGAGGTCCGTCAAGGGGGCTGCCTTTTGGGAAAAGTCAGGAACTTCTTTTCATAACATATTTTATTTAATTCTTTATTCTTATTCAAGTTATGCGAACATGAATATGCATATTGTATTACGCAGTACAGTGGAGGTGACATCTTACATTATATCCAATCCAATCTACATTATACAAGCATCATTTGTTTTTACACTGCACAGTACAAGATTCAAAACATGTGTCGTCTTACAATGATATCATGAGGTCAAATATGTGTGAAGCTAGAATAACATGTCTACCTATTAACTAACCTACCCCATCCCCCCTCCGCCTCTTGTCTGGCTCTATCCCCATTGGATCACTATCATACGTTTTCTAATCTGGGGACAACCCTGTGTCCTTAATGGCAGGTACATGTATATGTGTCGTCAGATTCCCACTTTTCGTGTGTTTGCATACTGAGATCGACGATATTGTGGGATTTGGCAGAGGACATTAATTCCATGCTAGTCATCAGGTATTCTGGGAACAGGTGCAGGTTCCAGGGCCTTAAATGTCTCCATTAGTACATCCCATTCCATTGAGATTAGGATCTTGCGTAAGCCTCTGACTTCCTCGTGCCTTAAAAGCAGCACCTTCCGCACCGCTCCAGCATACTACCTCACCATGCCAGACATAGACTGACGGGGCCTTCATCGACTTCCACCGCATGGTGATAGCGCATTTAGCTAGCAGCATCGCCAAGTCAATAAAGCGGGTCTGCACCTTCTGCGATTTAGGGTGGCAACGAATGCCAAGTACACAACCACCCAATGACTGCTATATAGGAATGCCGGTAGTGGTTCTCAAGCTCTGGAACACCCGCTCCCAGAACTCAGCTACAGGGCATGACCATAACATAGGTATAAAGTCAGCAGTTTCTAGCCTGCATCTTGGGCATCGATGCTCTGTTTCCAGGAATATGCGCTGTAAACAATGTGGAGTGAGGTATGCCCTATGTAATATCATAGATTGTATGAATTTAAATTTGGCATTGCGGGAGTCCTTCCTGGGGTATTCCAGCAGTGAAGCCCATTCCTTGTCAGTGAATTCTTTCTCGAGATCCTCGGACCACCTGCCACGTAGGGCAGTACGAGATATCCAGGCTTGTGCCCTGATGGCCCGATAGATCCATCTCGTGAGGTGACTCTCCCTCCCCATGAGATGAAGCGCTTGCGTTAATTCATTTGTTTGGGGCTCTTCTCTATTCGAGGCCCAATGCTTTTTGACCTATGCAAGGATAGTAGCATGTGATGTCATGTAGAGGTTTAAGAGACACCATTTTCTCTAGCAATGTTCTCATGGTCCATGAGAATACCATTGTTGAATAACGCTCCCACCGTGGTAACTCCGTCCTCAGCCCAGCAGCGAATGGACAGGGTATTAATCAGGCCGGTGGGGGTAGGAATGCCCAATAGAGACACGTTATAAGCATATGGGATATTTTGGCACGTATATTGAACCGCCCTATGCCAATATATAAGCGCTGTGCGTAGCAGTGTTGGTGCACTTTGCGGGATTTTCGAGCGAGGCAGCACCAAGGTGTGTAGGACTCCTAGGTTGATGTCACAAACGGTGTAGCCAACCTCATGCAAATTACGGCCTGCCAACCAGTTTGACAACCATTGTAATAGGCTTGCATAGCAGTAGGCACGGAAATCAGGTGCCCCCAGTCCCCCCTTGTCAGTCGCTAGTTGCAGTTTAGGTAGGTCCACCCTATGGCATCCAGTCCCCCAGATCAGGTCAGAGAGCAAGGTATCCAGCTGTGTAAAAATGGGAGTAGGAATCACTACTGGTAGATTTGTGAAATAATACAGTAGTCGGGGAAGGATGACCATCTTTGAGATAGCCACCCGACCCATCACGGACAGCGAAGATCGTTTGGGAGCGGAGTTCCCTGATAGCCCTATATAGGTTGCCTTCTATTAGGTCTTGTGTTTCTCTATAAATGTGAATGCCCAAGTACTTGAATGTGGGCTGTGCCACCGAGAGAGTGAGCTGTCCAAATTGTATAGTATTTGGGCGTACGCCAGGGTGAAAAAAGAACACCTGCGACTTTGCCCCATTTCTGGCTAAGCCAAAAAACGTGTTAGAGTCGGCTGAATATACCCAGAATGGGCGTTAGGTCGTGTACCAGGTCTTTAGCATATATGATTATGTCATCGGCGTATACAGACAGTACATGGGTGACATTCCCTAGTCCAATGCCTACTTGTACTGCTTCTGATCTCAATTTAATGGCAAGTGGGTCCAATGCATGAGAAAACAGCAAGGGTGACAGAGGGCATCCTTGTCGGCTGCCTCTGCCTACCGAGTATAAGCAAGAAATATGACCTCCAGCGCATGCTCATGCAGTGGGAGCTGTGTACAGCAATTTTACCCACTTTAGGAATGCCGGTGGTATGCCAAACTTCCCCAATCATTTCAACATGTAGTCCCAGTGGAGTGTGTCGAAAGCTTGTTTTAGGTCCAAGGAAATGCAACCCACATTGAGATCTCCAGTAAATGTTGTGCCCATGACATGATATAAGCGGCGTATCTTTAATGAGGTGCTACGCGTTGGTACGAAGCCGCATTGGTCCGTATGTATTATGGTCCGCTGGTATGGGAGTTGAAATAGTGCTAAGATTTTACTCAGAATTTTACACTCTGTGGTAAGTAGAGAAAGGGGACGGTATCCCAAAATGTCTGTGGCCAAGCGGCCTGGTTTAGGAAGAGACACTACCAGTGCCTGCATTGTAGTGGTAGGGAGGTGCCCTGTTTCTAGTGCCGATTTGTATAGCTGCTCCAATTGCGGGACCATAATGTCAGCGTACATGGCAAAGAACTCTATCGGTAGGCCATCTAAGCCCGGGGCTTTATTGCGTGGTAGTGCCTGCATGGCTTTCCTGATCTCTGACCTAGTGATGGGGCCTGACAAAGCAACTTGGGCGGTGCAATCTAATTGAGGAAAAGGTAAGTCTGCAAAGAAGGCATCTACGAAGTCCTCTGTTTGCGGTATTGGGGCTTGATAAAGGGTTTCATAATACTTACAGAAGGCTTCGTTTATGGCCTGCTAGGTGACTACAGTGTTCCTCTGTGGTGTGGCTATGTATGACCGCGTCGCGCAGGATGCGAGCCAACAGCGCTCCAGATTTGTCCGCTTCCATGTGTTGTAACTGAGTGTATGATTTATAATCCATCACTCTAAGGCGTTTCAGCAGGTCAGCGTGTTTGATACGTGCCTCCTGCAATTTTGCTGCTTTAGTGGGATCCCAAGTTGCTCCCTGTTCCGGTGTATTCAGATTGGCTTCAACAGTTTTCAGACTATTGTGTACCTCCTGACGTGCCCCTGCAGTGATGCTAATGGCTATGCCCCGAACCACAGGCCTAAACGCATCCCATTCCATTTGTCTGGTGGAGGCATTTTCTGTGAAGTAATTCTTGATGCATTCTGCCATGGTGTTTTTAAAAATGGGGTCCCCTAACATTTGTTAGTGCGAGTTCTACCCCAGGTAAGGGTTAATTCCAATGGATTGTGGTCAGACAGGGTTTTGCCATGATAGGTAGTATGTACGATTCGCGCCGTGAGGGGTGTAGAGCAAAATATCCTGTCTATCCTTGTGTGCAGCTGGTGTGTCGGGGAGAAGAAGGAATATTCCCTACTTGTAGGGTTGGTAAGGTGCCAAACATCCCACAGTGAACAGCCTTCCGCCCACTTAACTAATGCGAGATGGGATTCATGGAGGAACACTATGTGTGCCCTGCATCTATTAAGTTGTGCATTGACCCTATTGACCCTATGACGCTTGTGTATAGAGCCTAGGCCCCGGACATTCCAGGTTATTATTGTAAATGTGTCTGTCATGTAGTTAAGTGTTTGCATGGATTACAGGCAATAGGGCTGGGCGCTAGAACAGGAACAAAAGTCGTGCTATGTGGGGTGAGCCAGAACACCAGAACTCCCTTGGAACATTTTCAAATACTAGGTCCAGTGTTCTAACATCACTGGTCCAAACCGAGAGCACAACAGTGTGAACTGTAAACAAGTTACGGGGTGCATTCGCCTTCTGGGGGGGACTTCTTACGTCAAGCATTGTTTGTTTAAGTTGTGTGAGCCCATAATACCCGGACCCACTATATGTGGCAGTAGAAAGCACCGAAGTTGGGGGACATAGTGTGTGCTGCTTGTATCCACCCACGGACATCTTATCAATGAACATTACCTAGTTACCAAATGAGTGAGGCAGATTCCCACCTCTGAATGTTCATCAGCCCAACAGGTCGTCCGCAGTCTGAGGAGTTGCAGTGGGAAATAAGGCGAGGCTATCTTCACTTCAGAGTCAGAATGAACAGTGGTCTCCTCAGACGATTCCGAGGCCGACTGAAAGTGAGTGTCTCTGAAGGTGCTCACCGCTGCTATCGCCTCTGCACGGCCACTTAAGGCCTGTTCTGTGGTAGGGTTGCCGCCCCTGGATTTCTGAGCCAGTTTAGTGCGGCGCAATATCTGCGAGCCCGGGGTCCTCCGATTAGGAGGCACACTTTGCATGGAGGACCCAGACGCCGTCGGCGGGAACATTATCTCCAGCCATTCATCGCCTCTTCTGGAGTGTCAAAAAAGTTCGCTTTTTGATCGTGTATGACTTTCAGGCGTGCCGGAAAGAGTAGGGCATATTTAAGATCCAGGGTTCTAAGGCCCTTTTTAGTCTCTGTATATGAGGATCTCCTGCGCTGGACGAGCATTGTGTAGTCGGGATACAGCGAAATTCTACAATTTTCGTATTGTATTTCGAGCCCTTCTCTAGCCCTTTGGAGCAGCCAGTCACGGTCCCTATAATTTAATATCTGAGCAATCATAAGATGGGGCATGGCTCCTGTCGTTGGACGCCCCGTCAGGATCCTGTGTGCTCTCTCAATGCAGAAGAAGTTGGAGAGGCCCTCCGGGGCCACGTGTTCCCTGAACCACTGCTCCATGAACTTAGTGGCGAGGGTCCCCTCGCATCGCTCCGGCAAACCTATGACCCGGACTTTGTTCCGGCAGGCTCTCCCTTCAGCATCATCCACCCGCTCCTGTAACCTGGCGTTGTAGTTGTGTAAGTTGCGCCACTTGTTCCTTATGTTGTGGTACTAATTTGGCTAGGCAAGTGAGTTATCCTTTACGGTGGTGGCGAGTTTGACATGGTCTGCTTTTAGGAGAGTAAGTCCCGTCGTCAAGGAGCCGATTTGCTGCTCAGTGGCCTTCCTGGAATCACGTACTTCTTGAAGAAGGAGGTCCAGCTTGTCGTGTTCTGACACCATATTCGTGGGAGAGACACAGCTCGTGAGGGATGGCTGGGAGGTGGCGTCCACATCTTCCGTCTGCTGTGTGCCTGCAGTGGTGGACTCCGGGAGTTTGCTCTTCTGGCGCCCCATCTTTGTTGTTTCTGATGCCAGGAGGCAGTGCCACGCGCTACCGCCAAGCATGTTCAGTTACTTGTTATGTCTCTGCTTTGGATCCAGTGAGGTCCCGTCTATAAAGGCAGACTGTCTGCCTCGTCCGGCGTATTTGCAAGGATCAGGGGATGCAACTTGTGTGGACCCTCCAATTTGTGTTGCTATGACTAGGCAGGGCTATGCAGTGACCCAGTACCCAGTGAATCCTTTCCAGTGCAGTCTGAGTCCGGGAACCGGCAGAGTGTGTCACCTTTCACAGGGCCTTAATGACACAGCTGCATCCGGGGGGGGGGAGCAGGATCAGGCACCCCAAGTCGGTCCCACAGTTTCCACCAATGGCGCAGGTACACTTCACCCCCTGCACCCCAGTCAGTAGTCTTGAGAGGAAAGAGGAAGATCGCCAAGGATGTTGTAGTGGAGGCGGCACAAGACAATGTCCACAGTTGGTAGGATCAATGTCAGTGGGAGCACTCATGCACATGTATGTGGCGCGGCCTCCAGGCATACAAAGTGATACCCTATTCAGGAGAAAGGCAGTCATCTGTCGGCCGGACCGCCGCCAGGTGCCACAACAGGAGCTCAGGAAGGCATGCTCCAAGGAGGGGTGTGGGGGGACGGGTCCTGCAGCCACCACAGGAGCCCAGCGAGCCTCTCCAGATGCAGAGGCACAATCCAGCACACAGCGACCCCGCCAGGTACCCGACGTGCGTGGCCGCCGACTGAGCCCCCCGTCAGGGCCCCAGCCGCAGCAGCTCCCTTCCAGCTAGGGGCCGCTCCGGGGGTGCTTCTCCTCAGCGCAGTAGGCCCGAGGCCCAGACGCCAGCCACACCTAGGCAGGGTCCCGTCCAGGGGCCCCGATGATCTCTCCAAACACTCCCTTCGCTGCTCTTCCCAGGCAGACCAGGGAAGCAGTCAACTTCAGGAGAGGGGGGTTGTACACTCACTGTGCACCGACTCACGGGACGAGGAAAGATGGATCACCACACCTGCCAAAGGGGCCAGCAGCCCCGGATCAGCAGTCACACCGGTCCGTGGCCCCACACGTGGGGGGTCCACAAAGATCTGCATAAGGCCGGGGGCAGCAGCGGGTCCCCCGGCGTCACAGCACCACAGCGTGTCTCCACAGCAGGGTCTACACAGCAGGATCGGGGTTGGGTGTCCCAGCCAGGCCTCTGTCCATGTCGGCTCGGCATCACCACACAGGTATGCTGACTACAGACGGTGAAAAACAGGCTTAACCACAGTCCAGCCGCTTCTTGAGCTCGAGACACTCGATTGTGTACTGGATGCACCCCAGCTACAGAGGGATTGTCAGGATTTAGTGGTCCGGGCACGGAGTTCCCTTAAGGTGCGTCTGCCATGCTGTTGGCCACGCCCCCCTGGGAAAAGTCAGGAATAAACCTCCTATAGTAGCCCAGGTTGCCTAGAAATGCTATGAAGCCTTTTTTGGTCTGGGGAAAGAGGATGTCAGCTATGGCAGTTACTTTCTCTTTCTGGGGTTTGATAAGCCCCTCCCCAAGGAGATACCCTAAGTACTTAACAGACATAGCTGCCAACCTACTTTTGGTGGGGTTAATGGTCAGGCCACTATCTTTCAGGGTTTTGACAACAGCAGCGAGATGGTTGAGATGCTGTTCCCACGTTGTGCTGTATATGACAATATCATCTATGTACTCTGCCGCATAGTCGGCACAAGGTCTGAGTATGGTGTTCATTAACCTTTGAAAGGTCGCCGGGGCCCTATGCAACCCAAATAGGAGGACGGGGAACTGGTATAAACCCCCTGGGGTCGAAAAAGCTGTCTTTTACCTGTCTTGCTTTCTTAAGGGCACCTGCCAATACCCCTTACTCAAGTCTAACGTACTGATGTACCATGCTTTTCCCAGCCTCTCAATCATTTCGTCAACCCGCAGTAGCAGGTAAGTGTCGAATTGTGATATCTTATTTACCACCCAAAAATCTATGCAAAACCGGATGGACCCATCCGGTTTTGGGACTAACACTATGGGAGAGTTCCATTCACTGGTTAACGGTTCTATTACTCCTGTCTGAAGCATCTGTTGTACCTCTTCCTCGACAGGCCGTCTTCGGGACTCCAGGAGGCGGTAAGTCGTAGTTTTACTGTTTTCCCAGGTTGTGTGATGATGACATGCACAATCAGATTGGTTTTCCCCGGTGTGGAGGAGAACACGGTCTGCAGGGGCTATAACCTGTGGTTTAGGGCGTCTTTCTAGTCTTCGGGTAAGTCTGGATCTATACTGTGGGTGTATGAGGGGGGATTTTTGTCAGAGCCACTGTATGTGGTAATTCCCCTTCCCATTTCTTTAACAGATTTATATGGAATATTTGGGTGATGGTTTTCTTCTCGGGGTCCATCTCAAGGCGATATGTCACTGGAGTGACTATTTCCACAACCCGAAAAGGGCCCTGCCACTGTCCTAGGAGTTTGTGGTCTGAGGTAGGCATCATGAGCAAGGCAAAGTCGCCTACCTTTAAGGAACTTTCTCATGTGTTTTTGTCGTAGTGATGCTTCTGGGCTTCCTGTGCCTGTTCCATATGGGCTTTACAGATGCTTTGTATTTCCTGGAGGTGAGTCTTTAGGTTTAGGACATACTCAGGGAGAGGTTTGGTCCCTTCTGGTTCCTCCTCCCATTCCTCCCTCACCATGTCTAGCAAGGTACCGGGCGGTCGGCCATACACCAGCTCAAACGGGGAGTACCCTGTGCTTTTCTGAGGCCCACACCGTATCGCAAAAAGGGCCATGGGTAACATGTTCTCCCATCGTCGGGCTTCTAGATCTAGGAGTTTTTTAGGGTGGTTTTGAGGGTGGCGTTCGTTATAACTTTCGACTAGCCCGTCGGCTTGGGGATGATAGGCCACTGTACGGATTTGTTTGATGTTTAACTGCAAGCAGACCTGCTTCATGAGTTTGGAAACAAAGGGTGTTCCCTGGTCCGTTATAATTACTCGGGGAAACCCTACTCTGGAAAAGATATTTACCATGGCCTTCGCTATGTGTAGTACATTTGGATGTCTCAGGGCGACCGCCTCCGGGAAGCGGGTGGCATAATCTACCTACCAGCACCAATACATACCTGCAACCACTTTGAGAGGGAAGCAGAGGTCCAATTATGTCCATCCCTATTCGGGAGAAGGGCTCACTAATGATGGGTAGGGGATGTAAGGGGACCCTGGTAGGTGTGTATCTGCTTTTTTTTGGAAACGGGGCATTCCTTGCAATATCTACGGATCTGTTGATATACACCGGGCCAAAATAACTTTTCAGGTATCGCTTTTTCCATTTTTTCCTCCCCAAAGTGCCCCCCCTCCCCCCCCCAAGAGGTGGCTATGGGCCAGAAACATCACCTTCTCTCTGTATTATTGGGGAACCAATAAGTGTAGTGGCAATCCCTTCCCTCCTTTTCTGTATACTAACCACCTTCTTAGAACGAATTGGAGATCTACTTGTTCAGGGTCTTCCTCGTCTGTGGACTTGTTCCAGGCTTCCCTCAGGGTGGGGTCTTCCCTCTGGGCTGCAAAGAAGCCCCTGTTGTATTGCCACATAGCTACCTCCTTTCTCTGAGTCAAGGCAACTCTGATCCGGCCCCTTTTCTCTCTCTTCTTTTGTTTCCCACTCTTCCTCGGTTTCCCTTGGGTATAGGCAAGGCAGGGTACTTGAGAAAAGGGTGCACTTTGACACCAGTCTTCCTTGTCGACGGTTGTTTCTGGCACCATCGTCGACAGATAGGGGTAGTCGGACCCCAGGACTAAAGGCTCCGGTAGCTGGGGAATCAGTCAAACCCTCAAGGGAACCGGTTCATAGACGGGTCCATGTTGGATCTGCACATCGGTGGTGGGGTACTGCTTGTTATCCCTGTGCACACACTGTATGTTGACTGTCCCAGTGTTTTGGGTGACTCCTCCGCGTATAGCTGAGGGCTGTATCACACTCTGCAGGCAGCCCGTGTCCATCAGGGCTTGTCAGGTTCCCCATTGACCCTCATGGTATGATAATAGGGTGGCCTTTTTCCTGCGGGGTTACAGTAGTAGGAACGAGTGAGCCCAACCTCCATGGGCTCCTCCTTCTAGGGGCATACCCTGGCGATATGACCGAAACCTCCACATGCAAAACATTGGGGCCCAGGGTGGGGTAAGGGGAGAATGGGGACAGGCAGAGGGCCAGGCAACAGAGTGAGAGTGTCCTTTCTTCGGGAAGTGGGTGGTTTGGTTGGTTTAGAGGGGCCTCGGCTGGGTTGTCTCCAAGGATGTTCATCCCGCCTGTGTTGGAGCTTCTGAGCTCGATTGAACGTGCCTGCAATTTCCACCGCTCGTTCAAAGGTCAGCTCCCAAACATGATAGGAGAGGGCTCTGGGGGTCTCCTGTGGCCCTTCTTTCACCTGTCTGAGGCGTATTCTGTAGGTCTCTTCCTTGATCCCTAGTCTTTCAAGAATGGTTTTCTTTACATCGTCATAAGGCGTGAGACCCAATGGGTTGGCGGCTTGGTAGGCAGCCTGCAGGTCACCCGTCAATAGGGGACCCAAATATTGGTCCCACTTGTCGTTGGCCCAACCAGCTGCCCTGGCCATCCTCTCGAAATTCGAAAAGAAGAAATCAGGGTCCTCCTCGCTAACGTATTTTTGTAACACTACCGATGGCATGGTGGTATGACCCCGTTGTTGGCCTTGGTGTCAGCCAATCTGTTAATGGTGGACTCCTGCGTCTGACTCTGCTTAGATAGGGATTTGTGGAGCTTTTCTCTGTCCTCCTCAGCCACAGCCAGGAACTTCTCTATAACGTGAACCAGTCTTTCCTGGCCTTCCGCCATTTTCTGCATTGCGGCCTCCATCCTTGCTGATCCCACTTCTGACACCAGGTGTGAGAGGGTCAGGCGGAAGGAAAAACAAGGAGGCCGAAAGCGGGGATACATTTTGACAGGGTTTTATTTAAGACAGACAAAAAGCCCAACAGGGGGTCGGTTCAACAAGATGTAGGGTCTGTTTTCTGTTCCTCTGGGGTTGTGGTCGTGGTCTTCCTCTCGCACTGCTCGCGGTTCTTGGGTCAGTAGGGCACCCGAGGAGGCTCAAAAAAAGAATAAACAACGAGGGCGCTAAGATAGTCTATCGCTACAAGCATATAACGACAGAACCCTCCACCATTTAGAGCGGGGTATCCCCATAGCACAGGGCGCAAAACAGGCTTGTACGTGCGACTGCGCTCAATTTTGGAAGCACGCACAGAGAAACCAAGAAACAATAGAAAGCCACCAGCGGTGTGAAGAATACGCTTTCTCACAGTCTCCTTTTACTCCAGGATCCCGACTGTGGTATGGTTAGCAAAGCCACGAGTAGAGGCAAGAAGTGCTCAAAACATACAAGGACTTGTGCATAGGGTATGGGTATAGTCAGTGCGGGAAATATACAGAGGTGCAAGACTATTTACAGTGCCCTGTGACATGGCGCAATCCCCGATACCCTCCCCTCACTCCCCTCCCGCTTCACGTACCGCCACAGCCGCAACCCTCCTGAGTTGCGGCGGCTCGTAGGTGTCCTTCGGGTGCGTCCACCACTCTTCCGACCAGGTTTCCGCTCCTTCTTCTGTGTCATGGATGACGAAGGGGTCGATGTCTGCAATCTCCTCTCCGGGATGGTTTTCTTCCTCAGCACTCTCCTTCCACACGGTACTCGATGCTGCTCACGGGAACTCCTCTCCTTGCTCCTCTGGTCTGTGACGACACGCTGGAACTTCCGCATCCTTCTTACATGGCGTTGGCTCCGCCTTGCCTTTCTTCCATTGGTCCCCGTCTCCCTCCAGGGGAATCCTTCCCTGTACGTAAGAGGCAGTGGGAGAGGTTAACCCCTTCTCTCCCTGTCTTCGTGATCTGTTAGTTGCTCATCTATGACCCGTAGGGGAAAAAGGAAGGAGGGTCAGGGTGGTTATGGAGGCGGCCCCCTCACACCGCCTCATCGAGCATGGGACTGAAGACTAAACAGTGACAGTTTGGCTGGCAGTTCCAATTCTAATCCTAAAAGTACAGTAGTCGATGGGATGTAGAGGCCATGGTTCTCCTTGAACACGCTAAGTCCTATTTGGGGCCATGCTATGCAGTGAGCACCACAACCACTTCCCCGAATGCCCCTAGGGGTCCTCCTAGGATACTCACTTTTACCTTGCAAAGCAAGAACCTCTGCGTGCGCACAATGGAATACACATTTTGGGTTCCTATTTTCTGCTGAGCCAGGGAGCTGGAATGGGAGCTGCTTGGGGTGAGTAATGGGGTGATCACCTATAAATCTGTTTTTCATAGCTAAAAAAACACATAACACTTGCCATCCATTTGATACTCCATTAATGCTGCATCAGTGTTTGGTCTGTATATACCTGGGGCTGAGAGTGATCAAACATTTCCCACCAGCTCTGCTGGTTTGTACATAGATGTGAGACACAGATGATTTACCGCGTATGGCTATTTCGGGTGGATTTCAAATAAAAATACCTGAGAAGCCGTGCTCAATCTGGAATGGTGTGTTATTATATTAACATGGGGCATCTTCGGAGAACTGTGTGTGACTGTGTTTATCTCAGCAGCACCCAGAAGCTTAGGAATATCTCTTGAAAGAGAGACTCTGTTACAATGTTTTTCTCACCATGAGGTGACAAGTGGGACATTTTTAAAACCAGTGTGGCCAGCTCATTTGTATGCCAGTGTAAACATGGAATACTACTTTTGCTAACCCAATACGTAGTTTTCGTTTAAGTGACCAAACCTAGTGCTATTTCAGGAGCCGTTGTTTGAAAAAACTTTACTGAATATTTTACTGCTAGAGCTTTGCACTAGGGCCACGCTCTGAACAGAGTGCCATGGAAGCAGTATTGGCCCATCAAAGCTGCCATCTGGCCCTACACAATGATCAACAACTTCAAACAGTCATGTGTGTGTGCATTATGTGGCCTGTTAATAGTAACTAGAAAATGGAAACTACTAATCCCAGAATCCACATTACCTCTAGCTTTAAAGTTAAACCCAGGACTAGCTGAACGTGACCCTCACTCACGGGAAGTTGACAGCTAAGTGTAAGTTTGTGACTGCTTTTCCCATCCCGCCAAGTCACTATGCTATCTCCCACATGCTCTCAAACTTCGCCCTTGCTTAAACACTATTCCTTGTCTAATAGGTCTATCTCAAGCCTTCCAGAATTGAGACTGTTTTCAACTCCACCCCTGTTACTTGGAAGCTACATTATATTGTCAGGGCCAACAGCATTATGAGAATTTGCTGCTGTTGTGTTTGCCGCATAAATTTCTAGTTGCTACTCGTGACTCTGCCCACTCACGGAACTCCGCCTAATCTTGCTGAGTTTTCGGCAACTCTGAGCAATTCCGCAGAGTGAAACTCCACGAGCTCTGTCCAGACCTAGTAAACTGCAGCCTAGTGCCGCTCTTGACCAGTGGGCCACATGTAAAGGTCAGGAGGGCTGTACTTTGAGTAGCCATGATTTATTGCAACAAAACAATTTAACAACAATACAAAACTACAACAACAGCATTAACTAACAATATAAATATAAACACCTTTAACATGAACAAAACAAACAGCTCTCTGATATTGCTAATTGTTTGTCACCAGAATGCCATCCTCAGATTCAAATGAACAGCCTAGTGCTGTTCCTACAACCCAGCCACCTCATCCACCCAAGGAGTTCTTGGTGTGGCAATTTTTTTAAATGGGGTTTGGTGGGGAAAAAGAATATGCTAAATATGTCATATGTAAAATATGCAAAAAGGAGTTCATCAGGAGCCTCAGGAACAAGCAATACAGCATGAGTACCACTGGGATGTAGTGATATTTGAGTGCTATGCATTCTTAATTCCTTGCTCGGGATGAGTTAGCTTGAGCTGCAGAGCTTGATAACTCCTCATGGATGTCCACATCCTTCCAACCTGAATACACTGTGCCTAAAGAAGCAATTATTACTGAATAGCACAATAATCCTGTTTCTCCAAACAAGGCTCTTCTTTGCTGCTTATGAAAGCAGATAAGTATTTCATCAGAGACAACTTACCATTTTCTCCCCAAAAAAAGACAATATACCCAAAAAGATAAAAGTTACATACAGGTCAATAATTGATAGCAGTAATACATCAGTATATTTTATAAACATTTTTATGTTTTTCAACTCAATCACATATTTACATCTAATGCACCAGTAACTTATTTCTTTCTCCTGATAAATTCTACACCCTCACCCAGTGCGCTTATTCTCACAAATACATTAGAACATGCCATCACACCTTACAAGATAACCCAAAAATGTAAAGTTACATACTGATCAATAACTGATAACAACAACAATCACTATATACTGTAAAGTTTTACAAAATATTTTTCACCCACAATCACATAGTTATGTGTACTATACCACCAACTTCATATTCCTTTCTCTTGAAGAATTCAACACCCTCAACCAGTGCTTGATTCACAATTAAATTGTGACATGTTATTGGACATGGTTCTATAACAGTTTAGATAGTAAAACATTCTTCTAGGCACAACTTTCTTAATAGTAAGCACAGCCCTTTACTCTCTAGAAAAAGCAATATCACCCCTAGAACATCTCATATGGATAACATTTGTTTACATTAAGGTTCATAAAAACGTGAGGCCTTGTATTAACATATTGCAGATTTTTTGTTTTATAATTTTAGAAACACTGCATCTTTTACTGCATTCTCGCCCCAATGTTTTCCCTTCGTCCTCCACTTTTCTGGCCTCATTTTTGCTGGTAATAGGACTCTGCACACTTTGCCACTTCTAACCAGTGCTAAAGTGCTTGTGCTCACTCCCCTAAACATGGTAATATTGGATTATGCCCAGCTGGCATATTTAGTTTACTTATAAGTCCCTAATAAAGTGGCACTACACGTGCCAGGGCTTATCAATTAAATGCTACCAGCGGGCCTGAAGCACTGGTTGTGTCACCCACTGAAGCAGCCCTTTAACCATGTCTCAGGCCTGCCATTGCATAGCCTGTGGGTGCAGTTTATTCTGCCATGTCAACTTAGCAAATTAAATCTTTTGCCAGGCTTTAATCATCCCTTTTGTAACATATAAGTCACCCCTAAGGCCCTATGGCAGAGTTATTCAATCTGTGGGACGTGCCCCCCCCAGGGGGGCGTGACACCATCTATGGGGGTGCGCGCACTCCACACTAAGATTTTACCTTTGTTGGTCCTTTACTGTCTGGAGGCGTCGCAAGTCTTCACCCATTTCAAATGGGAATTTTTTATTGGTGAGCTCCGGTAACAGAGGGTTGGAGGGGGGAGGGAGGGGAAATAGATAAGGCACGACTTGCACTTTTGTCCTGTAAAGAGTTAACAGTTAACCTTCCCAGGAGGGGGTTAATTAGTAGAGCTGAAATACTTGGGCTGCAGTGGGAGGCAGGGTCTCCTCTGCTAAAACCGAAAGCAAACGAACAGACAGTCCTGTTCCTTCACTTTCGTTTTCATAGCAGAGGAGACTTCTTGCCTCCCACTGCAGCTGAAATGACTGCCTGTTCCTTTCTTTCAGTTTTAGCAAAGGAGACATCCTGCCTCCCACTGCAGCTGAAGCATTTCAGCTCTACGAGTTTAACCCGTCCGGGGAGGGTTAGCTCTTAGCAGAAAGGAGACAAAGTTTCTTTTAAATTTACATAGGCAGGCGCCACAACACCCACAGGGCTTCAAGTTACCAACAGAAAAATGCCAGCCAGCCAGCCATGTGTTTGTTAAACAGCCTGCAAATTGCTTGTCTTGACACTAAATATGCTTATAAATAAATAAGTATCTGGGGAAAACATGTAAAGAAATAAATAAGTATATATACATTTGAAATGTGACTTTTCTGTCTTTGTTCCATTTTATTATCAGTCATGGACCATTCAGGCCGCCGTAGAACACAATTAAAAGTGCTACTATTTATATTTGCTGTTCAAAGAATGCACAGACAAGTGCTGACAATACAGCTTTAGGTGACTGTTTATTTTGTACTGCCTGGGACATCAAAATAATGAGCTGGCAACCCTAATCATAAAACTGGAAGTTTGTTGCAAGATCAGCACATTTATTTCCTCCACCCTGATCCCTGGTTAATGCCATAATAGCAACAGTTTTACATATCTGAAACCCTACGCTGCCGTCAATAACCTGCTGAGTTACTTCAAGTGTCTGGGAATGCACCCTGCATTCAGACAACTCGCTCCTCATTCTCGCCCTTCACTTTCAGGCTCACCCTGCACTCACCGCGATCACAATACACTCACACTGATCACCATGCACTCACACTGATCACCCGCTTACCCTGAACTCATTAATCACTCTGCACTCACAAGCACTTGTGCTGTTCACCCTGTACCTCACCCTGCAGTCACACGAGCGAGCACATTACTCACCCTGCACTCATGCAACACTTCACTCACATGTCCCCCTTACTGCTCAATGTGCCAACTCACTCAAATAAGACCATCACTAACCATACAATCATTTGTCCCACTGTGCACTTACATCCGCACCCAAATTCATATGGTCACCTCACTCACCCTGCACTCGCTCCTCTTACCCTACTCTCACACTGTTGCATGGCTCACCCTGCACTAACAGGGGCCCTCCTGCCACCCACACAGTGCAGAGGTGTAATGTGCCTGCTACAAAGAATGTGTATCACCCAGATCAAAGAACTGAGTGTGGGTTAGCTATGAGTAGTGGTATAAAAAAATGAAATGTTTGCCAGAAAGGTGCTATAGCAAGATGGGGTGCATTATTGGTGAGTGGTAGTGAGGAAATTCATGGAGAAGGAGGAAATGAGGGAGTGGGCGCCAAAACAGACTGTTGCACTGTGTGCGACCAGTGCTTGGGCCAGCCCTGGATGGGAGTGTTAGCCCCCCTCCGAAGTTCGGGTCTAGTTGTGCCCCTGTACACAAGTATGGGCATGTCGTGCCCCATCAAGTTTTTTGTCCTAAATTACAAAAGGACAAATTTACATGCACTGCAATCCAGCCTTTCAGGGGGTCCTTGATAGAGGCAGCTCTGTTTTTGCCCTGATGGGCTGGAATAATTCCTAAACAGATTCTTGTAAATACTGTTTTGTTTCATTTCTTTTTAATGTGATTAATGTGAGAGAGTCTTTTACTATTTGCAGAGAAATGTTTTTGTTTCATACAACAACCAAAAAAAAGTTTATTATAGATCAAAATGGGTCCTCACATATGAGAAATTGGAGGATATCCCAGATATTATTCGCTGTAAAATTAGTGGGCTGCTGCTTTGTTACAACAGTGAAAACACACATCACTATATCTGAATATTAGATGCAAGCACTTTTAGAATTTCGACCACAGCGCCTGCGCACCGTTAGTAGCCTGGCTAAAGAGGATATGGCAGAGCTGAAAGTGAATCATTTAATCTCAAAGCTGTTCTTAACAGGGGCCCCCAAAATAATATTGGCCTAGGGCACACAAACTCCTTAACATGTCCCTGCCACCACAAAGTCTGTCAGACAACATTGCTCTGAAGTAAAATAGGCAACATCATTAATTTATTATCAGTTCTATTTTTTTTAAACATAAGCCCGACGTGTCCTAAACCGCCAGGCAAGCAACTTATCGTCCCACTAAGGAATTTTCAATTAGGTGTTCTTTCAGCGCCCTCTCTGTGGACTTTCATTTTTTTCTCGGATCCATAACTGGTTGGTGGGCAATTATCCTATTATAATGCTGCCTAAAACATTTGTTAATGGTTTCTAGAGAAGAATTGTTTCTCGTGTACTAACTCTGAGCTAGGGAGTGCTCTAAAAATCTGATAAAACGGTCTCCCTTAGAATCACTGTATTGGCTGAAAATGTCTGCAGAATATTCAGCTTTGAGAGAAACTGCTATCAAAACTCTCTTCCCTTTCAGCTCGTCCTATTTAAGTGAGATTGGGTTCTCAGCACTTGTGGTATTAAAGACTAAGTCCCGTTCAAGACTGGATGTGGAGCACAACCTGAGGATGGCAGTAGCAAAAATCCATCCAGAGAGTGACAGTCTATGTAGCTAAAAACCGGCACACCCGGCACATGTATGTTGGTGGTGTTATTATTAATCTATGTCCTGTATAAAACAAAGCATCCTTGTAAAAGAATTTGCGCACATTTTATCTTGGAAAATTGTGTTTTGAGTTGTGTAATAAGCCTCTGTCATTTCACCACACCCATTCACAAACCTGCAGTTTACTAAACACTCTTATTGTGTTGAACATTACTTGCCGGATATGGCCCGTGATATGCATGTGGCAGTCGATTATGTAGTGTACCAGATTCCAGAAATTTCTGTCAGGTGGTGGGGGGCCCCAACATCTAAAAAAATTTAGCTGTGGGGGCTCAACCTACAAAAGTTTGAAGACCTCTGCCCTAAGGTAAGCCTTGGACAACCCTGAGGGCAGGGTGCTATGTATGTTAAAGACAGGACATGTACTTGTAAGTTTTACATGACTTAGGAGTGAAAAACTCTCAAAGTCATTTTTCACTACTGCAAGGCCTATCCTCCCATAGCATAACATTGGGATTACCTTATTATATTTTATACAATTTCCAATTGGGGAGAGACAAAGCCTTCAAATCGGGTGTCTTTGGAATCGTAATTTAAAACCCAAACTTATGGTGAAGTTGGATTTTAACTTGCAATTCTGAAAATTCCACTTTTATAAAGTTGGCACTTTCTTGCGTTAGCCATTTGGGACATGTTCCATGTCATGACTGGGTGTAGGTGGCAGCTGGGCTTTGTGTATTCCTCCTAGACAGCCACACACAATGAGAGCTTAGGTGTGTTTAAATCTCTCTCTTACACCTGAATAGGCCATGTCCTGTCCACAAACAAAGGGCTGCATACCTCCCTGTAGTGAATCTGGAGCCGGGACAGGGAAGGGAGGACATCTGTGCACTTCAAAAACATGTCTTGGAAGTGTCCCCCACTTCAAAGGCATTAGTGGGTATAGTGGTGAAACTCAGACACCACCACATCAGCACACTTCTGGTCCTGTGGATACTCTGCCAGAAAGAAGGACTGCTGTGCTGCTGAAGGACTGCCACTCTATTGGACTGCGCTCTGCTGGACTCCTACTTTGCTGTGCTGATCTTCTGCCTGCTGATCTCTTGCCTGAGTGAGAAGGACTGTATTTGCATCACCTAAACCCAGAACCCGGAGTGACTCCAAGGCTAGTTGAGTGACTTCCTGATATGAAGCCTTAGGGACATAACAGACTTCTAACCTACTTGCATCTGCACCCAGACTCTGACATCTATGAGTCTACCCTGCCAAGTGGTGCCACCCCCATCCTTCACCATTGGAAGTGTGTCTAAGGTGCGTACCAGTGGAACCGATCAATCTTTTCTGCTGTGTGATGAATCCATGAGCGGAACCTACACATCTCCTTGGCACACATTTGAACGAAGCCCTAGAATTTAGGAAAGGGCCACACAATCCCACAAACACTCTCGGGGCCAGGCCACCTCAACTCAAAGAAGCTCTAATACAAAACCAGGATTTTCCAATCACGAATGCACAGATCTGTAAAAAAATCTCCAAGGGAAGACGTGAGGGTGCACCAGGTCCAAATGGTATTCCCCCAATTTTGTTCAAACAAGAGTCGGAATACTGCAATCATCAACAATCCCACCTTCCTGGAGGGGAGCAATCATCTCCCTAATCTTCAAAAAAGGAGACAGGAACGACCCAAGATGTTATCGGCTCATAGCCCTACTCGATGACGAGGCCAAATACTATGTGGGACTCTTACTCCAGGAGCTAACATCGTGGGTGGAAGATATAACAGCTATTCCATATAATCAAACCGGCTTCCGCAAAAACATGGGGACGACCACTAACTTACTAGCCCTATCTCTTTTGATTGACTCTGCACTCATAGCAAAACAACCTCTATATCTGTGCTATATTGACTACAGATCTGCTTTCGACCACGTCAATAGAAATCTCCTGTGGCAAAAATTTGAAAATTCCTTTGCTGCTGTTAAACCAACTAATTCTCATGCATAGTGATACCTGGGTCCAGGTCAAACTCGATGCAGGAGAATTTCTATCCAGGAAGATCCCTACAAGCACAGGAGTAAAACAAGGATGTGTGCTTGCACCAACACTATTTGATCTTTTCATGACTGAATTGTCAATCTTGCTGAACGAAAGTAATTTGCCCGCACCCAAGTTAGGGGGCATCCAACTGTCCAACTTATTCTACGCGGATGATCTGGTGCTCATCAGCCGGACCCCGATAGACCTGCAGCGGCTGCTGGACATCACACCGCGATACTCTATAACAAATATGCTCAGAATCAACCAAGAAAAATCTAAAGTTATGTGTATCAACTCTCGTAAAATGAGAATAACGAATAATTGGTTCCTGGACTCAAGGAAGCTGGATGTTGTAAGTGAATATAAATACTTGTGGGTCATTTTAGATTCCAAGGGCAGCTTTAAGCCACAATGCGAGGCCATAAAAAAGAGAGGACTATGACTGCGGTATCTCTAAGAATTCTAAAAAACAAGATCACTGGCTCAAGCCTCCTCCCCCTAATAAAGGTGATTCGGGCAAAATTGATTCCATCTATCACTTACGGCAGTGAAGCAATGAGAGGAAGGGACGCTGAAAGGGTAGATGGTACGTTAGCAAGAGCACTGCGCATGATCTTTGGCTTGCCGGGGTACACATCACCTGCGCAGATGAGGCTTGAATTTGGGCTCGCAAAGGAAGAGCTGGCACGCAAAGGAGTATATGTAAAAAGCTGGCATGAAATAAGCAGGGGAGAAGCGAAAACACTCAACGCTCTCCTGTGGAAGGAACTGCAAGCTAAAGAAAGCTGCCCCGCAAGGCTCTACCTGGAGGATGCAATTAAACGGTTGGGGCTGCGTCAATTATGGGATCTCCCAGGGCCTTTGGCGGGTCTTAAAACGCAGTAAATAACATTGTCAGGAAAGAATCACTCTTGTAGGACAAAGCCTCTCTGTCAGAGCGTGCACACAGCTGGTATACTATTCAATCTTATACCAAACTCGGGCCCCAAACATATCTCCAGACCAGCTTCACTAAAAAGACAAAAGAGAAGTTATTGAAATTATGCCTAGGACTGTTGCCCTCTGCAAACCATTCGGCCCCTTGGCTGCGCCCCCTAACACCAGCAAAGTGCCACCTCTGTGGTAACGGCAAAGAAAATACTGTACACCTTATCACCATCTGCAAGGATCTATTACAGAACGCCCGACCCTTTTGAGACCACTATTTAATCAAAACCGGATAAGGTCATGCAGGCAAGCAGTCCTGGCTTGCTTCTCCGGCGATGAAGCCCAACTGAACTGCCGGTTGTTAAAATATCTTGAAGCTGTAGAAGCTCACTGGGGAACAACCTTTACAACGCAACTTTTACAACGCACTACCTTTACAACGCATTTTTTACAACGCATAATCCATTACAACGCATGACATTACAACGCATGACACTACAACGCATTTTTAAAAACTACCTTTACAACGCATTCCATTACAACGCATACTACCATTACAACGCATACCATTACAACGCATAATATTACACTACACTATCCAACACTTACCCTACTGTTGCACCCCCTGGAGTTAGAATAGTAATTTTTACCCCTATACTATCCAACACTTACCCTACTGTTGCACCCCCTGGAGTTAGAATAGTAATTTTTACCCCTATACTATCCAACACTTACCCTACTGTTGCACCCCCTGGAGTTAGAATAGTAATTTTTACCCCTATACTATCCAACACTTACCCTACTGTTGCACCCCCTGGAGTTAGAATAGTAATTTTTACCCCTATACTATCCAACACTTACTCTACTGTTGCACCCCCTGGAGTTAGAATAGTAATTTTTACCCCTATACTATCCAACACTTACCCTACTGTTGCACCCCCTGGAGTTAGAATAGTAATTTTTACCCCTATACTATGCAACACTTACCCTACTGTTGCACCCCCTGGAGTTAGAATAGTATTTTTTACCCCTATACTATCCAACACTTACCCTACTGTTGCACCCCCTGGAGTTAGAATAGTAATTTTTACCCCTATACTATCCAACACTTACCCTACTGTTGCACCCCCTGGAGTTAGAATAGTAATTTTAACCCCTATACTATCCAACACTTACCCTACTGTTGCACCCCCTGGAGTTAGAAAAGTAACTTTTACCCCTATACTATCTAATACTTACCTTAAATGCAATTTAATATTATGCGTTGTAATGGTATGCGTTGTAAAGGTAGTATGCGTTGTAATGGAAATGCGTTGTAAAGGTAGTTTTTAAAAATGCGTTGTAGTGTCATGCGTTGTAATGTCATGCGTTGTAATGGATTATGCGTTGTAAAAAATGCGTTGTAAGTGCATGCGTTGTAAAAGTGTGCGTTGTAACGTCATACATCCAGCTCACTTGCATAAAATATAAGAATGAACAAGAAAAGTCAAATTGATCTGGTTGCAGAGCAGAATCTAGCGCTAAAATCTTCATGAAGAAGGCTCCACTTCGCAGTAGCGGGAAAGCAGGAGGGACAATGACGGAACCTAGAACAATCTTTGTACACTAGGAGCCAAAGTAACTGGATGGTAACAAGGTACTAGTCAGCATCTTGATGTTCATTGATCTCTACTGCTATAAACTTTAAAACTTTGAACAGTTAATGATCAGAGTTCAAGAACCAAAGTAGAAGGGCTTAGTTGCCTCTCTGAAACTTCTTGCTCCTCGAGCAATCAATTGTTTGTGCTGTTTCAATGGCATTACTGGGATTTCTTTTTTCTTTTCTTCCTACTCTACTGATTTGCTTGTTTTGTAGTACATGTGGTAATTCTCTCTTGGGCTGGATTAAGCAAGGATAAGTCTATGCGGTGGATCATCTCATGTGGCCCAGGCGCATCAAGGGCTTCAATAATTAACTCGATAGAATGGGAATGCAAGTTAGCCCTACCTATGTAGAGGACCACCCCAACAAAGTTTTTATCGGCAGAACAGAATTGAGACAGGTCTTAGGCCAATCTTATTCTCTACCCACATTTTAACAGTTTTAGCTTTATTATTTAAAAATCAGTTTTTACTCATAGTTTACCATAGTATCATCGTAATTTGTCATGTCTGTTTCAAAACAGGAAACTGTTTTTATTGATGACGGTTTGTAATGGTTTTAATTAACTGTACAATAAAGTATTACCTTACCTTGGCTGAGTGGCACATTCCCGAGCAGAACTAACACATCACCACTGCTTCATGGATTGGATCCGCCAATAAAGACTTGCATTGCTGTTGCATCCCGCATCTTGGGACAGACAAATCGCCTATTGAACTGCCAGTGCACACTTCTTTCCCAGGCTCAGCTCCTCGCATCTCTCTCATCAACTGTAGCCTCGATAATTAAACTCCACATCGCAGCTTCACCGCCTATCGTAACCGGCACATCGCCTCGACTGTGCTTCGCATTCCTGATACTGTACTTCACATTGCAGGTCATGTAGATGGGATCCTTGATGTCGATGCAACGGAACCTCGCACCACAGCCTCGCTGCATCTCGGAACCAACATATCCGCTTGGCTGTGAGATGCATCTTCGACGCACATCCATGCAAGGCAAAGTGTTGCGGGACCGAATAAAGGACACGTACTCCAATTCTAGTTAATGTGGGCTTTTATTTTCCCAAGACTCGTTTTCTCTTTGAGGTGAGATATTAACACTGTTCGACCCGACTGTGCAAGGTTGACTCCTCCTCATACTACTTTTCTGCCGTCCGGTGTATGACCATTGAAATGGGGAATAGTGCTGGCTTCTTCTTTGGTTTGGCACCGTCTGGGGACTTAGCTTCAGCTCCACCTCCGTAGCAACAAAACAAAAAAAGAACCAGAAAGGAGAGAACGGGCGACAGCTCTGCGTTACCGTTCGCTTTGGAAATGGGAAAAGGGGGTGAGGGAAAACACTCGTGAGCACTCCTGAATCCGGTGAGAGGTCAAACAGATTGCGGGGTGTGTGGTGAGAGTGCACGGGGTAGGGTTGTCACACAGAAGAATTAACTAGAAAAAAAACAAAAAGACGACCAGGGAGCGTCGGGCTATTTAATGGCACTCTGCCTCCTCCCAACCCAGCCCGCGAAGCGCTCACGTACCTGGCCGAGCCACGCTCCTCCTGGGACGTGGCTGGATGTAGCACGTTGTCTTTGGGCTGCGGTCTCCTCCCCAGTGTCCCGCAGTCCTTCGGCTCGATTCCGATCCTCGCTTCCCTCTCCGTCTCGTCTTCCGTCTTGGGCATCTTCTCTTGCTTCCGGGTTTCCCTCTCTGGTGTCGTCACACACTGCTGAGGGGGAATCCCATCCCTTTATTGGTCCTGGTGGTCCCGCGTCAGCGGGAGGGGGCGTGTCTTTTCTCTCTCGACCTTCCCACCGTTGTTTTCTTCTGGCTGATGCATAAAGGTCGACGTGGTCCACTCCTCCGGCTGTGTGGAGACAAGAGGGAAAGATTGGGGTGTCGGGGTCCACCAATCTACTTCAGCCCCCTCTTCTCCCTGCTCCAACCCCCCTCTGTCACACAAAGCAACCAGGGTTCAAGGTTCTCTGTTCAGAGGGCATAACTGGGTCCCAGTAGCCATCCAGTGTTCCATTGCAGTCGGCCTGAACTTGTGACGTTGTCCTGGTCCGACCAGCTATCCCCAATGGCACTTTGTGCTTTTGGTGCTATTTATCACTGTAAACTTTCAAATTCCATAGCTCTTGTTCTGCTAATTGGATTTTTGTCATTTTGATCTTGTTTTATTCAGTAAAATCTGAGCTATGTTTCTTAACTTGAGTCGAATAATTTGTGTGGTGTTTTCTTTGTTTTATTGCTTGGCGTGTTTCACAAATACAGTACACACTACCCCTAAGTTAAGCCTGACACTCTGTGCCAAGCTACCAGAGGGTGACTACAGATTCATTTGGGGTTTGCTTGTACCTTACACTGACCAGGATTGTGGTTATTGCTTGACCAGGACTTATACCCCAGGCAGCCAGTAACCAAAATTCTAACAGGTATCAGTATACTGATACACATACCTCTCATTCCTTGCATGATTCTACAGACAAGTGTTCAGATAGAGGGGGTCAAGGTGATCACAGACAGGAGGAGTATATGAATCTGAAGATGTACTCACATCGCTCCTCTGATGTCTTCATTAAAAAGGAAAACAAACTTCCACTATAAACAGCACAGTTTAAAAAGAAGAAAGTGGCAGGTATTTCTGCTAAAAATACCACGAATTCTCAGAGCTCTTCTTCAGAACAAGACATGTGCACAAACTCTTCTCGACAGCGCAGCAAACTTCACAATAGTTAATCAGATTATTCAAAAGTTTCTGGTGGTGAGACCGACTGGTGAATATGTACAGGTTCAAACGCCAGATTAGAGGCTTGGTCCCCCAGACAGAATCTGCGATTTAGACTTTCAAATTGAGGGCAACATACCCTGAAATAATAAAGTAATATTCTGGCAGAGTTTAACCACTGAATACGACATCCCATTGGCTGAGATTGATTGGCCACCACAGTTTGTTAGAAATGTTTTACAAGGGGAGAGTGTAATTATACCTTCCTTTCCCACTCTTGTTCCAGAGGAATTAAAGGCAGCATATGCTGCAGAATGGGCTCCTGTGAAGGCCCCAGCTTTATATCATAACCAAGTGGGATGGGAAAAAGATGCACCATGTCTTGTCATATCATACCATACCATATCATGTCCACCTGCAAGTTCAGGCACAATATCTTGTTAAAAGTATAGCTAAATTCACAGTTAGGGAGATTCTATCACAATTAGAATATTGTGGTGCGATTGAGCCTTGTGCCTTCCCTATGAATAATCCTTTATTTTCTGTGATTGAACCAGATAATTCGTATTTTATAGACTTGGACTATTGACATTTAAACTGTCATACACCTACTTTTGCTGTACAGAATTCACACAGTACAGGCTTATGACTATTATAGTTCGTAAAAAATAAAAATATACATAAGACATTTTAAAAAACAATTCTGTCAAAACATAGCGCCTGATAGCTAGAATTTGACTGTATTCTCAGCACTAGGAGCGTATGGACAGTTCTGTCGGCTCCCACAAGGGCATAAGAACAGTCCAGGTCTGTTTGTAGCCTGAGTGATGTCAATTTTCATAAGAAATTTACTTGGAAGCATAGTCTTATGTTGATCGCATTTACATCATCAACGATGATTTAAACACACATTTGGCGAGAGAGGGTTAATGTTATTTTGGGATTTGCTGACTATGGCTATAAATGTTACTTTTCAAAATCCAAAATTGAGTATCCCAGTGTCCTTTTCTTAGGATCTGAATTATTGAATGTCAAAAGTCTAGCACCACATTTCTTGGAGGAATGTGCTTTATTACAACCACCTAATACTTAAAAAAGCTTTAATAGCTTTTAGGATTTCTCAATTTAAATAGGACATACAGATTATGCACCATGGGTTAGACCGTGGTATGACTAATTTGCCGAGATTTTCCTAATAAACGTTGGACTTCTAAACATACTACTATTCTCCAGAATTTACAGGCAGACATGCTTGAATATAGACACATACAATTTACAAATTTTGTGACCCACATAATTGCAGGTAGAAACAGTGCTGATTGCTTATAAAACAGATTTATATTGCAATGCAGAAATGTGTTTTGCATTGCCACAAAGGTTTTTGACTGCATTTCAAATTACTGTACTGAAGGAACGTCTACTGGCACAAGGGAGACTTATATATGGGGTATCTCCTGTGTTGGCCTTAAAGGCCGCCGCCAAGGCCAGTATCCCAAATGCAAAAGACGTGCATCCTAGATGGATCCAGTGGCCCACTTCCTTAACATCTTCTGGTTTAGATTACATCTTTGACCCTAATTTGAGAACACAGGAAAATCTCCAGTATCAACAACAATACCCCATTGTAGTGATATTTTGCCTCTGGAACAGTATGCTTTTGTGATATACACTAATGGTTCACCATGGGCTCATGTGATTCACGGATCACTGACAGAATATCGACAACAGAAATTACGACCTACAAAAATATCATGACAAAAATATTGTTGTCAAAAATATCAACCTCCTATCTACATAATGGTAAGTACAAAAATATCGGGAAAAAGTATCTTTAAAAATATTGTTGTTAAAAATAGTTTTTTCAAAATGTTCAATAAATATTGTAAAATAAATTATTAAAGAATACATATCTTTTTAAAAACATATTAGAATTAATAAAAACTATTTAAAATTATAAGTAATCAATATAATGTAAAAATAAATTAAACATACATATATAACATAATATATATATTAACTTAATAATATTAATAACTAATTATTTTAATAAATTATAAAATGTTAGAAACATATTAAGAATTAGAAATACATATATATATTTATACAAAAACACCTGTAAAATAAAAATAAAAATAAAATATATATCTAATACATTAAAATATTAAAATATGTTTTATTTTTAAACTACATTTTACAGTACATTAACTGCAACTATAGTGAAAATGTTGGATAGCGGAGGGGATAAAATTACTATTCCCACTCCAGGGAGTGCAAAAGTAGGGAAAGTGTTGGATAGTGGAGGGGAATAATTTACTATTCCCACTCCAACGAGTGCAACAGTAGGGAAAGTGTTGGATAGCAGAGGGGAATAATTTACTATTCCCACTCCAGCAAGTACAACAGTAGAGACAGTGTTGGATAGCGAAGGAGTAAAAATTACTATTCCCACTCCAGGGAGTGCAACAGGAGAGAAAGCGTTGGATATGGGATTGGAATAAGTTACTATTCCCACTCCAGAAATTGTGCAACAGTAGGGAAAATGTTGGATAACATAGGGAATAACATTTACTATTACCACTCCAGTGAGTGCAGCAGTAGGGAAAGTGCTGGATGGCAGAGGGGATACAATTACTATTCCCACTCCAGGGAGTGCAACAGTAGGGAAAGTGTTGAATAGCGGAGGGGTAAAAATTACTATTCCCACTCCAGCAAGTGCAACAGTAGGGAAAGTGCTGGATAGCGGAGGGGAATAATTTACTATTCCCATACAAGCAAGTGCAACAGTAGGGAAAGTGTTGGACAGTGGAAGGAAATAATTTACTATTCCCACTCCAGGGAGTGCAACAGTAGGGAAAGTGTTGGATTGCGGAGGGGTAAAAATTACTATTCCCACTCCAGCAAGTGCAACAGTAGGGAAAGTGTTGGATAGAGGAGGGAATAATTTACTATTCCCACTCCAGCAAGTGCAACAGTAGGGAAAGTGTTGGATAGCGGAGGGGAATAATTTACTATTCCCACTTAAGCAAATTAATCACCATTAATTAACAGACGATTAATTAATTAAAAATAAATTTACCTCACACCATATTCCCCTTTAAATTACCCCACCAATGTCGTAAAACATGACACAAATAACATCATTAATTAAAAATTAATTACTCAGTTAATAACAGTTAACGAGCACATTATTACAATTATTAAAACAGTAATTCACAAAATTAACACTATAAAACAACATTAAATAAATATTACATAAAAAACATTTAAAAATGCATTAAAATAAAATTACTTTCCACCCTACTCTCCTACAACCCACAACCTGCTCCTAACACAATTAAAACAATTAACAATAAATTAATAACCAAATATTAATTAATTAATAATCATTTATTTACCATAATTAACATGATAAAATATTAAATATATAAATATTAATGAATAATTAGTTAATTATAATTACAATACTTTCCGCCTTACTCCCCTATAGACCCACAACCCGCTCCCAAAAATAGAACACAATTAACATAATTATCAATTAATTAATTAATAATAATTCATAATCAATTATTAATTAATTAATTAATAATTATTTATCAATAGTAATAAATGACAATTATTAATTACCTTATTATAACTAAAGTACTTCCCATCCTATTCCCCTATAAACCCACAACCCGCTACAGAACTAAAACGCAAAATTTTATTAAAATAAAATTAATATTCAATTTATCATAATTAAAGTACTTCCCACCCTATTCCCCTATAAACCCATAACCCCCTATTGGAACTAAAACGCAAAATGTAATTAACATAAAAAAAATTCACACATACACAAAAAAAAAAGCAATACTTATACAAAAAAATTAGATCACATACTTTTATAATGCATACTAAAATACATCACACTAATATAAAAATTGATATTAATAACAATATTTTTACTAACGATATCACTGACTTCGATATTAATAAAAACTATATTTCTTACCTTACTGTCGATATTCTAGGCCACGATATTCTTCCAGTCGATATTCTTGAATCACAATATTTGCAACTCGATATTATGGTAGGTCGATATTTGCAAGTCGATATTCTGTCTGTACACCGTGATTCACACATAGAGCATCAATGTGTTGGTGTAAACATTGCAGGGATTTTATTTGCTGATGAAGCTGCCAAAGCATTTGTTCAGACAGTATATGTGGCTGCAATTAATCATTCACACACAAGGACAGCTGACAACTTCATGGCTGCGGTCACTGCTTCGGCTGATGGCGAGCCATTGCCTAAAGGCTATTCTGCTATGTACTCATCAAAATGATACCTTTATATAAGAGGTATCCTAGGAGCTTTATTGTACAGCTATTTTTCTTCTTAGTTGGAGACCCATCCTTCTCGCTTACTTTCCTTAATCAATTCCATGATTTTTGTGGGAACCATTCGTCGAGGATTTTCCTGGATCATTTTAAAACATTCTTTATTACTGACTTGTCATTAAATTTCTGATTTATATTTGTCCCTGTCCATCACGACTATTACCGCCCTTATCGGCGGGTCCATTGATTGGATAAGAGTGAGATTTTCAACATCCAATAGCAGCACTGTACTTCTGTCAGGTGAGCAATCTGAAAGTGCCCAGCATATAACAGGAAATTGGCTACCTAAAGAATATGGCCCACAGACTACATTATCCATAAGTTACTGGTATAAATTTGAAGGAAACAAGGTGGATTGAAACGAAATGCAAATCCATTATCAGCTCCTCCATCCCCGTGTCACTACACTCATTTATATTGAACTAATTGGTGGTGTTTGGTTGTAAAGAAAGCCACAAGCCCTCATCACACAGCTTGAGCCTCCAAGGAGATACACACTCCCCAAGCGCGGCCTGCGATTGGCTAGAATCAAACATTCTTCTAGCCTATAACAGTGCAACACTTCTGTAAGGTTTAGAACCAGGGAGGGTTACGAGCTAAGAGAGAGAATAGTACACTATGTTCATGTGGTCGAGAAGAAGGTATGTGCTCACAGTGTGCCCCGATCTGAATATTCATGCATAAAACACTTTTTTCCCACTAAAAAATTTCACTAAGTAAAATGTAGTTCCTCCATTTGTCCCAGCTAAGATTTAGGAGTACACCTCCGATGTCACCACACCCCCATGAACATACACATGAGCAGACATTTCATCACACAGAGCGCAGTGTTTACCTGCACATAAAAGGTATGTCTGGTGCAGCCAGGTGGGATCATGGATGCCACTGTGTGTACTACATGCTTTGTCTGCCCAACACTAATCTATTGGTATCCTCTTCAAACTTTTTTAAATCCTTCATTTAATTGTTCTTAAATAATTCCCCTTCTTCCATATTATAACTGGTATATATATATATATATATATATATATATATATATATATATATATATATATATATATATATATATATATATATTAAGGGGCAGATTTACAAGCCCATTGCGACACTTTAATGCCGCTGTTGCATCACTTTTGTGATGCAGTAGCATCGTAAACAATGCGCCACGTTGCGACACATCTACAATGTTACGCATCTAGGGAGATGCGTCACGTTGTAAAGCTCTGCGCTACATTATACCTGTGCAAGTATTGACAGATGCGTGACGCATTTGTTGGTGTGAAGGCAGCGCATTGCTGGAGTCGTGTCGCAAGTATGACGCAATTTCAGCAATGCTCAGGAATGCCTACTCCTATTATGCTGTGTCACTCCTTACACCTGCTACAAGCAGGCGTCAGGTTTTGACGCAATGGCGTCGTAGAAGTAACGCAGTGAAATATTGTAGATTTCACTGCGTCACTTTTACGAGGCTTTCTTGCATAAGAACGCCCACCCTGCATACATTATACCTGACGCAGGTATAATGTAGCGCAGGCCTTTACCACGTGACGCATCTCCCTAGATGCGCCACATTGTAAATGTGTTGCAACATGGCACATTGTTTACGATGCCGCTGAGTCACAAAAGTGACGGAACGGCAGCGTAAAAGTGTCGCAAGGGGCTTGTAAACCTGCCCCATAGTGTCCCAATAGAGCAGAGGTCTTCAAACTGGGGGGCGGGCCCCCCAAGGGGGGCCTCAAGTGATCCCAGGGGGGGCGCCAGGTTGTAGCCAAAAGAAGCATTAAGGTCACAGCAGTGCTTTGTTTTAAGCGGGAAAAAAAATAGTGCCACTAAGCCTCTCTGTAATGGGTCATCACTAACATCTTTTGGCATTTATATCTAGCTGGGAGAAGGTGTCAAAAGGGAAGGGACTCCGAATATTCTTCTACATCCCCGTTTCTAAGAATCACACAAAGGCCTGCCTGACTAGAATATAATGTTTGGCAATCATTTATTTGCTTGCATTTTTTAAACAGTAAGAGAATTTAGCTGTAATGTTTGAATATATCTCCACTTTAAATAAGTTGAGACATATTCAAACATTGCCAATATAATGGAAAAATTATAAAAAAATTTTTGAGGGGGGCCCGATTAATTTAATTTTTTCCGTGGGGGGGCACGGGTTTAAAAAGTTTGAAGACCACTGCAATAGAGTATTCTTCAAGCCCTGAGGAAGACCTGCGAAAGAAAGCAGGTGTCAGTGTCCCACAAATGTGGCCAGAAGATGCACATTCCTACGAAAAGATTTTTAAATCTAACATAGTCCTTTGGAATTATTTGATTGCAATTGAATTATTTTCGACTTTTAATTTGACACAAAGGCAAAAGATAATGGCTAAAAAAGAAGCCTCCTACACTATGCTCAGTAATGAACGTTTAGAAAAAGTTCCCTTTTGAGTTGCTGAAACTCCCTCTGCAATTTGGTTACTCCATGGTTTTATTTTTCTTCCGATTTCCGTGTTTTATTTAACATCACATGTTCAGAATTTTTAAGTAGGCAGATATGAGGGGATGGATACACATTTTTTAGACTAAGCATGGTTTCTCTCTTTTCAGAACAGATACTTGCAAGCAAACAATAAGGTCTTTGTTAGTCTCCATGATTGTGGTGCTTGCAGTTGCTTTCTAATGGAAGCTATACATTTTAAGTGATCAACATTATTGCAGGTTGAAACCAGGTGTACCTTATGTAGTCACTGTTTCCATGACTGTAACTTGCTGTATGCATGTTCTCTATCCTTCCACACACAATATCAGGGATGTTATTTTGTGGCCCAATGTCTCTGTTGCCGAATTAAATATAATAAATTGAGCCAACTCAAAGCCTTCTTGTTTCAAACTAATGAGGTTCCCACATCTGCCCAAGAAACTTTTGATCTCCAAGTAGCACGTGCCTCATCCGAGGTACAATCTCTTTTGCGCACTCAATTTTCTCATCATTTTGGTGAGCTTTCACATCGTATTTTTAATGCTTCTTTTACACCTGGAGTGGCACACTTTTTTTAGAGCATTCAGGTCTGGACTGGTTTCTACGTTCCAGGCTGTGCTTGAAGGTATCCTGTCCTTCCTACACTTTTCATTTTCAAGCATTTCTGGAGGCATTCCAATTGTACTGTTACTCCTTGTTGCTATTTTGGTTGTATGTTTGCTGCTCTGCATGGCTGTCTTAAAACAAGGCCAAATGGGAACGTACCTACTACATGTTCTGTGTTGTGAATGCATGAAACAGTATTTTGGAGAGTCAGTGTTGTTGGAACTGAACGAGAATTGGTCTCTATCCTTCCAGCCCATATGGTTTTAGAGAGTGCAGACTGTGTTTTGCTGTCTATGTTGCTCATTTGAGAGTGAGCTCGACATATGCCTTGCTACTCAATTCTCGCAGTTTCCTGATATAGATCTGCTTGTGCATCCTTTGCAGTCGCATCAGCTGTGTTGTCAATTTATACTTCTTCATTTGCTGCAAGAAGCATCTTATAAGCCACTTTCGCTATTTCAGCTTCAGATTTCCTGGCATCTGGGCATTCTTCTGATGTTGCGCTCTTGGCACTGTCAATTTCGGCATCTGCTGAATGGGCTGGTATTGACTATCTTTGTGACTTGCAGCCTGCTCTTCAGGCCTCTTTCAATGTAATGTTGTGGATGCATGCTCTTTCCTGGGCCCCCGTTGACACTCTGAACATGGATATTGTAGACATTTTGGAGATACCATCCTCTTCATCGGATGCCTCATAATATTTTACAATGGTTTTTTTGAAAATGTTCTCTTTTTAAGTAAACAATATGCTTTTAATGTCCTGTAAGGCTTTTACACACACATATTGCTGTTGTTTTACATAGTCATATCCCCCAACCATGAGGATGGTGTTATAGGGTTTATATTTTTAGTCTCCATTTTAATTCTCGGTTTTTAACATCTTTTTCAGATGGTGGTTTGCACATGTTGTTCACTAACAAGAGAATGTTCCATGCGAGCATTTAATTTGAGTAGACATTGTTGTTCTATAATCTGTCCCCTTAGTAACAGGAACACACATATCAGAACGCAATGTCTTTGTTTTTTATTATCTGTTCATAGGAGATGACTTTATCCCTTCAGACTAATTAACATTGTTATTTTGTGTCCCTATCAGAATGTGATAGGACCAGTGTTTTATTTTTTAAACCATGCCCTTGTTGAAGTTGGTGAGAGGCACTTCATACCGGACTTATCATGCATGCTGCAGAGAGCTGGTAATTACACTCAACCCTACAGGTCCTGACATTCATCTTAAGATGCAAGATAGCTGTGATGTGTGCAGGCTTGCACACTCAGACAGCATGCATTTGTCAATGCACTGATATTTGGTAGACATTCCACTATGAGTGCCTTCCTACAAAACTGATATGTGCTGCATCTGGGAGCTAAACCCCTGGATGGCATTCAGCAGGGCTGCCTGCCCCACGGTGATCATGTGTAGGAGCCCAACAGCCTCCTCACTGAGCACAGCCAGGGCAACAGGGGCAGGGGGTGACATGCCTGGGGCAAAGGAGAACGCACTCTTTTCAGGAGTGCGGGGGCGGCCAGATGGGGGAGCAACATGAAGGGTGGAAATGGGACTCGGGGGGCAGACAAAGATGCAGGTGTAACGCTTCCTGGTGGGTCTACCACCACTAGGGAATGCTCACTGGTGGAGGCCTCCGAAAAATATGAACTAGAGCTGGGTAGCTCCAGATCACTCCCTTCACCCTCTTTGAGACTGGGTCCCTCGCGGTCGCTGGTGTTGGCAGCACCTGAACCGCAGTAGCTAGCTGCTTCCCCGGCTTGTTGGCCACACTCTCCTTCGTCTTCTGCCAAAGATGCTGTGAAGACATATACAATAGATCTTTTTATCTGTGTAAAAAGAACTGATCATGAACTTGGATCACAATACATTTAACAAGATTTTACATTACAGCTACTTCAGGCCCTCCAGCTTTGTTTGGACATTATCATAATCACATGCATGTGGGCAACATTTCCTGAAACTATTTGGTCAGAGGTTGGTCATTATAGATGATAGTTCCTATGTCATGGATAAGCTTGTCTCTCACCTATCCATTAAATTTCTACAGGAACCGTCTAGCACCTCTGAATGTTTGGCCTTTGTTGCATAGAATAAATAACTTATTTCAGCATAGGGATATCAACCTAAAAAACCTTTTAACAGTGTACTTACAAACCCAAAAATTATACATCTTTTGCATTCACAAAAAGGGTATACATGTATCTATGTGTGTCAAGAAATACTGCAATGTTGTACTAAAAATCTGTATGTACTGAAAGCCTGCTTGCTTTGTGTGGGCCTTTCACAATGCTAGCACTTGCTCAAAGTTACTCAAGTATATGTTAAATGTCTCAATGACTAATATGCATCCTATACTGAAATAGCTTATCAATTTCTCACGCACGGTGTTGATAACTATGCTGTAGAACATTTATTTGTAAGACTCTATAGGCTGGATTGTCCTTTAACCTTCACAGCATAAGTAAATACATAGGCCTTGTTAACCTGCTAATACACTCCAGTACAAAACATAAACATTTTTGCATTTAACTCATGAATCTCTGTAAGTCATCAGTGGTAAATCCTTTACTAGTGTAAAAACTGTTGTCACAAAATATGATGGCTTGCACTTTAGGTGGTAATTGGTACAACATCACAGTAAATAGTACATATACTGATACATATATCATGATCACTTCTAAGAGACAAAGGTAACTCAGAATATGCTCCAGGGTCACTTGCTAAGAGTGGCCTTCCTTTCTTATCTTTACTTTTCTTCTCTTTCTTCTGGGACCTAAGTCTCCTAACCTTAGGGATAGCACTGCCAGGATCCTTGGGTTGGGCAACACCCTGGGCGACTGCCCCTTCTAGGATCAGACCTACCTCTGGGAGGTCATTGCCTAGGATGATGTAGGGGGAGGTCAGGCATGACTACTACGCTATGGCAGGTGTAAAGGTACTCCCTCTCTCCGAGGTCAATAAGGCCATAGGTCTGGTTGTGATCTCTCCTGGGATTAGCCTTACTCTTTGTTAGAAATGGGGGTCTCTAGTTAGCAATGTCAAGTCAAGATACACTTTATTCGATTAAAATATAGATAATCATAAAAGCACAAACATATAAAAAATGACATACATACAATATAAAACTTTAAAATGCAACAGCAGCCAATTATAAATTACAAGCAAATCTTTGTGGTAGCATAGGTTAAAAAGTCACAATCAATAGCATGGTCTCACATCAATATACAACCCTAGCGTAAGTAAACTAGTAATCAGTTAAAATTAGATCGGGCCTTGCATTGTTTTCCTGGTTCTGACAACCCCATTCAGATATTTTGTAATGTGGTCGGTAACAATTTCATCATCCAGAAACAGCAACTTAATAAAAGCAGGTCGACAGTCTCAGACCTAGCAGTTTCAGATGAGGCAAAATCTACCTTTTCCTGAGTAAGATGTAAAATTTACAAAAAAATATAATGTGGATTGTTGACTGTACTGCAGTGTCATCGCAGGGGCACGGACAGAGAGAGCATGACCAATCATTTGGCTGGGGAAAGGTAACTAGATTTATGAAAGTTGCCTAGGCGTAAACATGTGTAAATAATAAATAAGGTTGAATCCCTGCCTTAGTCAAAAGCAATTGATTGGTTTCATAATATTAGAGGATAGCCTAATCGATTCTAATTCAACATTATGCCTTCAAGTCCCTTCTCGTGAGACAGGACAGGGTCTCAGGATTATCAAAAAACGCAGAATGGTCTAAGTCCTGCATACATTTTTTGATGTAGGCAAGCCAGGGAATGCATTTTGCCTGTTGAATCTTTTATAACATCCCGATTGAGACCTGTGGTTGCACCTGTCCACACCCTATGCCACAACAAGATCGGCTGGATTTTAATAAGGTCGGACAGGTACGGCAGCCCCAACTCAGCGTGACAGGTATACATAGCCGTTCTGTTTGGCACAGCTAAGAGATACCTCAGGAACCCATTCTCGACTTGCTGAAGAGACTCCACAGTAACATGTCCCCAGATACCAGCTCCATACAGAGCGACTGAGACACATTTAGCTTTATAAATTACCAATACGTCATCAATAGAGCGCTTTCCCAGTTTCCTAGCAAAGTTTATTAAGGCACCGATGGCTTTAGCAAAAAGCAATTTTCTGCAATTAACAGTTTTAGACCAAGAACCCCTTTTATCGAATACAATTCCCAGGTATGAAAAGTGATCAGTGAAATTAAGTCTTTCACTATTTATAAAAATTTCACGACACAACGCTGGGCTTGCTACATTTTATAACGAATGTTTTAGAAATGTTGACTTTTAGATCTAGATTTGACATGTAGGAAGCAAACTTTTTCACTATTCTTCGTAGGCTAGTTGGAGTGCGGGCTAACAAGACCGCATCATCAGCATATAGCAATGTGCCAATTGACCTTTTGCCAATCCTCGGTAAATCCTGACATCCCCTAGATAGGGTGTCACCAAGAATGATAATATAGAGGGTAAAGAGAAGGGGGGCAGGACACACCCCTGTCTTACCTCCTTGCCAACAGGAAAGCTGTCACTAAGCTCACCACTTCTTCCATAACGAACCCTAGCCCGTGCCTCTAAATAAGAATTTTTTAGAAAATTAATTAATTGAGTTTCCACCCCCATCTCCTCTAAAATATGCCAAAGTTTCTGGTGATTGACACAGTCAAACGCTGAACTCAAGTCGGCAAAGCACATAAAGAGACTCTTTTTTTGCCCGAGTATATGTTCCCAATATGAGACTCAGGTTCAGGCCCTGTTCCACGGTGCCTAAGCCTTTGCGGAATCCGTACTGGACCTCTGATATAATACCTGAGTCCTCCACCCATGACTGAAGTCTATTTAAAACAACACGCCTGGCCACTTTCACTAGGGAGTCCAGCAAACAAATTGGTCTATAACAGGCTGGGTCGTTTCTGTCACCTTTCTTAAAGATAGGGACAAGTGTGGACTCTATCCAGGTTGGGGTGAAGCCATGAGTACAACTAGTTAGCAATGATTTACACCGTGACCAAGTAGGGACCCTTCCTTCTAGTCAGGGTAAGAGGGATACACTTCTATAATGCAGTCATACTTATCTCGGGGGCAATGTGTAAAACATCTGCGCCTAACTCACAGTAATACAGTGAAATGACTACAAAAGGACACCACATCAGTTTTACAAAAATAGCCAATATTTATCTTGCAAAATATGACCAAAACGATAAAAATCCAACACACAGTTATTCAAAAATATCAATAGGCAAAAATAGACTTTAGAAACATTTGCAGGAAGTTGATAGCTCCACCCTGGGCAACCACAGCGGTATGAACCAACCAATCTAACGGTTCCGGCCGACCGCGGTGGTGCGGGCCGGCTGTGGTGTCGGGAAACCCTCACACAGGGCCTTTTGTTCCGTCCGAACACAGTGGTGCAGGCTAGCTGGAGCAATTGTTGAGGCTGTGGTGTGAAGCGGAGCGATGTAACATGCGGTGCCTTCAGGTTGCGGTGCAGGCAGTTGCTCTGTGGGGTTTTTCTAACAGCATCAGTGAGACTAGGGATGCAGTGCAAAGTTAGGCAGTGCTTGTCGCAGTGCTGACAGGTCACGGTGTATACAACGGTATCAGTTGATGATCTGGGGTCGATGGGGCTGGCAGCAGTGGGCCAAGACTGTGGTGTGGGACGAGGTGGTTCATTGTGTAACTTATGAGTGGTGCCCCCAAACCACAGAGCAGGCAGCGGCGGCAATGTCAGCATGCAGCGGTGGTGTCAGTGAGACCAGGACAGCGGAGTGAAGCGATGCAGTGTGAAGTGTGGTACCCACAGGTTGCAGTGAAAGCAGCAGCTAGGTGGCAGTGGCAGTGGCAGATGGTGTCAGCAGTGTGGTGGTGCCCTCTGCGGTGCCTTCAGGTCACAGAGAAGGCAGAAGTCTCGGTGATGGTATTGGATTGCGGTTTCCCTCTGTTGCAACTGAGACCCATAGTCCCAGGTGAGGTACCCAGAAGAAGGCGAAGCCTTTGCTATTCTTCAGACTTCGTGAACAGGGGGCAAGGTCTACTTCAAGCCCTTGGAGATACTCAGAAGAAGAAACTGTAGAAAGCTCAGTCCAGTCCTTTCACTGCCCAAGAAAGAAGCAACCACTGTAGGCCAACACAGCAAAGCACAAAGCAAAGTTGTAGTCCCTCCTCACAGCTTCTCTAGCTCATCTTCTTGGCAGATGCTTGATCCCAAGGAGTTCCCATGAAGTCTTTGATTTTCCTGAGACTTCCAACAGGAGGCAAACTCTACTTCATACCCTTGGAGACAACTCTAAGCGCAGGATGATGAAAGTACAATCCAGGCCTTTCCCTGCCCAAGACAAAAGCAGCAGGCAGCAGGCCAACACACTAAAGCAAGCAGCAAAGTGGCAGTTCCTCCTGGCAGCTTTTCCATCCCTTCTTCCAAGCAGGTTCCTTAGTTCAACAGTAGTCTAAAGTTCTAGAGTCAGGGCCCCAATATGTATACCACATTTCCCTCTGAAGTTGGCACAAACAAAGTTTCTCTGGCACTCAGAAACCAGTTTGGCCTGGCTCAGGCCAGGTTCACTACAGGAGGTGGAGACAGGTTTGTGGAAGGCAGCCACAGTCCATTCAGGTGCAAATAGCAACTCCTCCCACTACTCTAAATGCAGCCAGGTCAAGTTTTCAAGTTTCAAGATTATTTGTTTATGCTCAGCTAATTAAAGCCATTGCAAATTGGTAACACATATAAAATAAACACAGTTAAGTGTGGCACCAAACACATTCGCAAAATATAATTCAGTGAAAAATGTAAAATTGTTATTACAAGTAACTGTCACATGTGAAAATGCCTTCTTACAATAAAGGAGTGTTGGACAGTACCTTTGCACAAGTTATAAAATAATTTAAACAATTGTCAATACATAATTATCTAAAAAAATAATTCATTCTACACAATGCCTAAATATTGCCCGGATCAACTTGGTGATGTTAGTATAGGATGCTGGTAGCTGGTTGGGACCATTGAATCTTATAAGCGAGTTAATAGCAATAGGTGTTTGATTAAAACCAGTCACTGCTGTTGCACCCGTTCTGGTGAAGCTTGAGGTGTCAATGCATAAATAAAAGAAAGCACATTCCACGAGGGCAAGGTTTTTTCAGGTCCTGCGTGAGCTATTAATATAGAATGCTGGTGTTGAACTCCTAACAGTCTGATGGTCAAATGCACCTTTGGTGAGCGCTCTTATTTATTTACCCGTGGATCAGTACTTTGTGCATTTGTGCATGACTAGTCAGTGATGGTAGTTTGCATGCAACAGTGCTTTAAGCATGAAGACGCATATGGAAGAAGGGGTGACGAATAACAGTTTATGTTCCAAAAGTGACTGGCGGGTAAAAACTCTTAGCGCCCTGTGGAGTTTGGTTAGGAATTTGATCAGACCACAAATAGCTTGAGGATGAGCATCGTTGAGCAGGAAATCTACTGCTGCTTGAGTTGTTTGGAATCCTTGATTGAGACATACTTGAAGAAGGAATGTCCTGCGGTCATTAATTAGGGCTGGACAAATACAGAGAAGGTGAGATAAATTCTCCTGAAATTGACCACATAATCGATTGACACTGGGCACATCGACCATTTGCGGTAAAAGGTTGAATGATGTGAAGTTACCCATCCTAATAAGACAATACTATATTTTGTAGTGCACAGCAAAAGTGTCTGTAAGATATTATTGAATCTTTCGTCTGTTTAACGCCGTTTTAAAGTTTTGGTGTGAAAGACTTTGGTTCCAAAGAGAAGTGGCTCTTTTAAGTTTCAATGCTTCATGAAAAGCGACAGTCCAAGGACTTTGAACAACTGTATGGTTTGTTGAAGATGCTTCCTTCCAGATCATTTTTCAGCGTTCCTACTTTGGCAGCATGTGTAGATATTTAAGAATACACGACTTTTGTGCCAGAACTTGATCACATAACATGAATTCCAATCTAATCTGGGCTGCTGCAGAATGGTTTGGGAGTTTAAATAATGCTCTGAAAACTTGGTTCTGAGATATGTTCAGAAAGGTGCCCAGTTTCCTGGGAAAGGCTTCTGAACCATATGCCAACAAGGGGATTAGTTTGGCTTTTACTATTTTCAGCAGGGGTTCTAAGGTGGGTTTCTTGGTGTGTGTTCACAAATGGATTGAAATGCAAAGAGTAGCAATGCACACTTTGGTTTGGGGAATTCTCGTACATTAGGTGCCCTCTCTTATTATCTAGCCAGCATCCAAAGTACTTGTATATGGGGACGGTGGACGGATGTTGTTTGCTGAAGAACCATGTTCCGGGTTTGTTCTTTTTCCATCCGAAAATCACAATGTTGCTCTTCTCAAAATTCACTATCATGTCATTTGCGGTGCTTTGTGCAAATAGGACATTTAGCAGCCTTTGTAGTCCCCTGGCTGTTTGATTCAGGAAAACTACGTCGTTAGAGTGGGTATGGGGACAGGGGGCCAGTGCGATTGCTCAAGGGTCCTTCGCGATCGCTAGCCCGTTGGCTAGTGGGTCCCCACAAAGGCAATTCCTTTTCTGTTTGGGCTTTCCTGGTTGCTCCAGATGTGCCCTGACTTACCCTTGCTGGGTGAGTCCCCCAGACCTTGCTGATCTACACCGACGTCTTTCTTCTATTTCCACTTGACTTGCCGTTGCCAAGGCTTGTTGGGTCCATTCTGGTCGCCGACACTGCAGCACTCAACAGATTTCGTGGGACAGCTGGAATCCAGCTCCTGGTCATCATCGACGCCTCCTGGACATCGTGGCTGAAGAGTCAAGACACCCGTCAACTCACCTGAAGCACCCGACATCTGTGGGCATTGGACTATTGTGCCCCTGGTCACTGGTAAGTGACCCAGACTCTGTCCCCTCTGCTTTCAGGTTCCTTCCATCCTCGAGCCAGGCTTGGATCTCTTCGGACACTTCTCCTCTTCACGGCAGCAGCACGTTTTTGCCAGCTTCCATTGAAAACAACGCCGCAACCCGACACCAAAAGACACCTATGCACCCGGCTTCCCTGGGTGAGGTAACTCGAGTACTCCGGTGCTCCCGTGGGTGTTGGCCCTAGACACCTTTAAGTTCAAAAGGGTTTGCTTGTAGTCATCCTCTAAGTGTCCTTAACTTGTAATTTTCCAACCGCGACTTTCCCCTTAGAAGTCAACGGCGATTCACGCCTGTGTTCTAACACTGCACGCGTCCCCTGTGGGTCCCCTATGTCACTACCTTGAGTGGTTCCTTGGGGCCCATACACTTCTAAAGGCTCTAGGCCTAGTATCTAGTTCAGTCGTGGTTCTTATACCACTTTATTGGTATATGGTTTGGTACGCCCCTAGGGCCCAAACATGTATTTGTGCTTTTACTGTTGAATACTGACTTGTAACTTAAGTACTTTGAACTCCAGCCTCATAAAGAGACTAGAGGGGTGTGTTTTATCTTAAATATATATATTTTGAATATATACCTGGTGTGGTTGTCCTTTCATTTGGTCATTCAAGAGATTATAGACTGGTAAAACAAGCTGCTTTACATTCCCTCAAGACTTAGCCTGAAGGCTGCTCTCCATAGCTACCACAAGGATAGCTTTCAATAAGGGTTGTCTTTAACCTATCAAAATAGATGAGGCGTCATTTACGCCCCAATACCAGTCGCACAGCTTGATCTGCAAACCCACGATGCTTTAAGTTAATCCATTGTTCGCAAAATAATCAATATTTAAAGTTATATTCCTCTTATGCCGCTTGATCCACACGAGAAGTATCATGCAATTTTCCAAGTTTCATATGTTTATGATGTGACCATCCGGACTTCTATCAAAAACACGATCCACGCATGATTCATCCAAGGCATGTTCTTTATTGAAACCCAATGCATTTCGGACTACACGAGTCCTTCTTCAGGGGTAACTACAAGTAAAACATTTAACCATTAATGTTTGCTTATACATATATCATAATACGTTTAGGTTATTTGACAACATATTAAAAACTGTGATGTACTGTGATGTAGATTTTGTTATACTTTAAAAGAAAAATTAACTGATTTGAACAGTTATGCCCCTCAATTTCTGTCACAACACAATAAACTCCCCCTTGTGCCCTATGAAGCTTCGTAACTAATATCTACTGAGTCCGCTGCCACCTTGCTCGTTTGTTAACTCACCATATCCTGTTAACCTTCTATTATTTATCCTTCCGTTAAACAATTCAATCCCAAGTACAACATTCCACCCCTAGGGTCCCAACTGAACTTCACATTTCTACTATCGTCTTCTCTTTCCCACAATTAAGTCAAATATCACTGACTACATTCAACGTGTACCACACGTACCTGCCAAGGCGATTTAACAACGCAACGTCCACATCTCGAAAGAAAAGGTGTTGCCTCCCCCATAACAACGCTCGGTTTTTAAACTAAACGCGTCAATCGAAGTCCCTCCCAAATGCATTCATATTCTAATTAGTCACCTGGTCTAACCGCTACCGCATCACAGTTCCTAACAACTACAACTCCCAAAGTGCATCCCTTTACAAAAACCCGTTTTGTGTTCAAACGTGAATGAAAATAAAAAAACAAGGACATTTTGTTGAAAATAAAACCATCCTCAATTATTAAACGTGACTGTCTTAGTGCTTTGTTTCAACTACAGCATGAACGTATTAATAGAAAATAAACGTTCTGCTTGTCCCCAAACATATTAAAAAGAACAAGATGTTTTTGCCATCAGTGTGGATCACACTTATGAACCGTTTAGTCAATTTTAACCGACTTTCAGTGCCTGGTGCAAACCATAAGTAGGGCAATTATTCATGGTGAATGTTATAAGGGGTAATGGGATGCACAACTTCTTTGCAATAATAATGCCAATCTTGTCCTAAAATCCTCAAAGAGTGCGTGCTTACTGGAAGTGCCTTGCCCTAAAGGCACGCAGATAATACATCAAAATAGATGAGGTGTCATTTACGCCCCAATACCAGTCGCACAGCTTGATCTGCAAATCCACAAAGCTTTAAGTTAATCCATTGTTCGCAAAATAATCAATATTTAAAGTTATATTCCTCTTATGCCGCTTGATCCACACGAGAAGTATCATGCAATTTTCCAATTGTCATATGTTTATGATGTGACCATCCGGACTTCTATCAAAAATCGATCAACGCATGATTCATCCAAGGCATGTTCTTTATTGAAACCCAATGCATTTCGGACTACACAAGTCCTTGTTCAGGGGTAACTACTAGTAAAACATTTAACCATTAATGTTTGCTTATACATATATCATAATATGTTTAGGTTATTTGACAACATATTAAAAACCGTGATGTACTGTGATGTAGATTTTGTTATACTTTAAAAGAAAAATTAACTGATTTGAACATTTATGCCCCTCAATTTCTGCCACAACACAATAAACTCCCCCTTGTGCCCTATGAAGCTTCGTAACTAATATCTACTGAGCCCGCTGCCACCTTGCTCGTTTGTTGACTCACCATATCCTGTTAACCTTCTATTATTTATCCTTCCGTTAAACTATCCAATCACAAGTACACCATTCCACCCCTAGGGTCCCAACTGAACTTCACATTTCTACTATTGTCTTCTCTTTCCCACAATTAAGTCAAATATTACTGACTACATTCAACGTGTACCACACGTACCTGCCAAGGCGATTTAACAACGCAACGTCCACATCTCGAAAGAAAAGGTGTTGCCTCCCCCATAACAACGCTCGGTTTTTAAACTAAACCCGTCAATCGAAGTCCCTTCCAAATGCATTCATATTCTAATTAGTCACCTGGTCTAACCGCTACCGCTTCACAGCTCCTAACAACTACAACTCCCGAAGTGCATCCCTTTACAACAACCCGTTTTTTGTTGAAACGTGAATGAAAATAAAAAAACAAGGAAACTTTGTTGAAAATAAAACCATCCTCAATTATTAAACGTGACTGTCTTAGTGCTTTGTTTCAACTACAGCATGAACGTATTAATAGAAAATAAACGTTCTGCTTGTCCCCAAACATATTAAAAAGAACAAGATGTTTTTGCCATCAGTGTGGATCACACTTATGAACCGTTTAGTCAATTTTAACCGACTTTCAGTGCCGGGTGCAAACCATAAGTAGGGCAATTATTCATGGTGAATGTTATAAGGGGTAATGGGATGCACACCTTCTTTGCAATAATAATGCCAATCTTGTCCTGAAATCCTCAAAGAGTGCGTGCTTACTGGAAGTGCCTTGCCCTAAAGGCACACAGATAATACATCAAAATAGATGAGGCGTCATTTACGCCCCAATACCAGTCGCACAGCTTGATCTGCAAATCCATGATGCTTTAAGTTAATCCATTGTTCGCAAAATAATCAATATTTAAAGTTATATTCCTCTTATGCCGCTTGATCCCCAGAGAAGTATCATGCAATTTTCCAAGTTTCATATGTTTATGATGTGACCATCCGGACTTCTATCAAAAACACGATCAACGCATGATTCATCCAAGGCATGTTCTTTATTGAAACCCAATGCATTTCGGACTACACAAGTCCTTCTTCAGGGGTAACTACAAGTAAAACATTTAACCATTAATGTTTGCTTATTCATATATCATAATACCACAAGGAGTCGCCTCACAACTTGCACACCATCCTCGTACAAGAGGCGAACACGGACCCAGTAGTAAGTGCTAATTTTCTTTATTCAGTCCAATAAAAACGCACCACCGCCATGACGTGTTTCGGCCTTCCAGAGGCCTTGATCACATGGCGCCATAGTTAGAAGCCTGAACTTTTAAAGTGCTAGTGCAGAGTCACGTGCAAAATCCTGTTAATGAACATAGAAAACAGATTTCATCATTGATGTGTCGGAACGAGTGTCAAATACATACATATATCCGTAAAATACATTGATATATCAAAGAAAAAAGGGGGCAAAAATGTTTGATGACTGTGCAGTAAACACATGTTTGCGGGATGTAAATATATTGAGGGTTAAAGTGCCATTTAACAATTGAAAAATAATAATAATGATATTGATTACACAAATTAACACATTGCCCATACAATATATATCAAAACGTAGTTATAGTGACTAAACATGTGTGTATCAATACAATTTATTCTTATTTCCTTCCGGGGGCACAGACAAATAAAGTATAAAAAAAAGCAAAAGGATAATATGATTACTTGGCCGAGCATCAAATTGCTGCCAGCCACAGAAAGGATTATTCAATGACCGATATTAATTAATTAATAATATTAGGTAATGAGATCCCAAGTGGGTATCAGTCTCTGTGTTGGTTATCCTGAACCCTGTCACTGTAGAAGATAACTGAATCCTTTCTGTGTGTGGTATAGAACAAGGAATCTCAATACGCCTCATCCCTATGTTTATCATCCTTGTATCCTATGCGTAAATGGGTTAATCCCTGGTACTGGAAATCCTGTGCTTGGAATCAGTGTACTGCTGATGTCACTATTGCCTCCTGCGTCTGACTATGTCCCAAAGTGCTCGTGCTAAAAAGCTTTATCAATGAAAGTTTTTGTGACTAATAAAAAGGGAGGGGGGGGGAGTAGCTTTACATTTGTAAATATTTCTGGGAGGATAGGCATCGAGTTAGACTAACGATGGATATGTAATACCAGACTGATTGTGGCCGTTTGACTCATAGCCACGTATAGAAATCTTTGCTGGAGTTTAGTCCATTCGGCGTTTTAGAGTCTAGCTCTAAAATGTACCGTGTTTCCAATCTCCTTAGCAGGGCTTCTCGGTCCCCCCCTCGTCTGAGTGGTGGAACCGAGTCAATGACGAAGTAGCTGAGATGTTCTAGACTGCTTTTGTGTTTCTCCTTGAAGTGTCTAGCTACTAGGTAAGAAACATCATAGTTGGTGATAGCCCTCATGTGCTGGAGTATACGTTTGTGAGCCTGCAATTTGGTACTACCAATATATTGCAGGCCACATGTATATATCATAATACGTTTAGGTTATTTGACAACATATTAAAAACTGTGATGTACTGTGATGTAGATTTTGTTATACTTTAAAAGAAAAATTAACTGATTTCAACAGTTATGCCCCTCAATTTCTGTCACAACACAATAAACTCCCCCTTGTGCCCTATGAAGCTTCGTAACTAATATCTACTGAGTCCGCTGCCACCTTGCTTGTTTGTTAACTCACCATATCCTGTTAACCTTCTATTATTTCTCCTTTCGTTAAACTATCCAATCACAAGTACAACATTCCACCCCTAGGGTCCCAACTGAACTTCACATTTCTACTATCGTCTTCTCTTTCCCACAATTAAGTCAAATATCACTGACTACATTCAACGTGTACCACACGTACCTGCCAAGGCGAAATAACAACTCAACGTCCACATCTCGAAAGAAAAGGTGTTGCCTCCCCCATAACAATGCTCGGTTTTTAAACTAAACGCGTCAATCGAAGTCCCTCCCAAATGCATTCATATTCTAATTAGTCACCTGGTCTAACCGCTACCGCTTCACAGCTCCTAACAACTACAACTCCCAAAGTGCATCCCTTTACAATAACCCGTTTTTGTTCAAACGTGAATGAAAATAAAAAAACAAGGAAATTTTGTTGAAAATAAAACCATCCTCAATTATTAAACGTGACTGTCTTAGTGCTTTGTTTCAACTACAGCATGAACGTATTAATAGAAAATAAACGTTCTGCTTGTCCCCAAACATATTAAAAAGAACAAGATGTTTTTGCCATCAGTGTGGATCACACTTATGAACCGTTTAGTCAATTTTAACCGACTTTCAGTGCCGGGTGCAAACCATAAGTAGGGCAATTATTCATGGTGAATGTTATAAGGGGTAATGGGATGCACACCTTCTTTGCAATAATAATGCCAATCTTGTCCTGAAATCCTCAAAGAGTGCGTGCTTACTGGAAGTGCCTTGCCCTAAAGGCACACAGATAATACATCAAAATAGATGAGGCGTCATTTACGCCCCAATACCAGTCGCACAGCTTGATCTGCAAATCCACGATGCTTTAAGTTAATCCATTGTTCGCAAAATAATCAATATTTAAAGTTATATTCCTCTTATGCCGCTTGATCCACACGAGAAGTATCATGCAATTTTCCAAGTTTCATATGTTTATGATGTGACCATCCGGACTTCTATCAAAAACACGATCAACGCATGATTCATCCTAGGCATGTTCTTTATTGAAACCCAATGCATTTCGGACTACACAAGTCCTTCTTCAGGGGTGACTACAAGTAAAACATTTAACCATTAATGTTTGCTTATACATATATCATAATACGTTTAGGTTATTTGACAACATATTAAAAACTGTGATGTACTGTGATGTAGATTTTGTTATACTTTAAAAGAAAAATTACCTGATTTGAACATTTCTGCCCCACAATTTCTGTCACAACACAATAAACTCCCCCTTGTGCGCTATGAAGCTTTGTAACTAATATCTACTGAGTCCGCTGCCACCTTGCTCGTTTGTTAACTCACCATATCCTGTTAACCTTCTATTATTTATCCTTCCGTTAAACTATCCAATCACAAGTACAACATTCCACCCCTAGGGTCCCAACTGAACTTCACATTTCTACTATCGTCTTCTCTTTCCCACAATTAAGTCAAATATCACTGACTACATTCAACGTGTACCACACGTACCTGCCAAGGCGATTTAACAACGCAACGTCCACATCTCGAAAGAAAAGGTGTTGCCTCCCCCATAACAACGCTCAGTTTTTAAACTAAACGCGTCAATCGAAGTCCCTCCCAAATGCATTCATATTCTAATTAGTCACCTGGTCTAACCGCTACCGCTTCACAGCTCCTAACAACTACAACTCCCAAAGTGCATCCCTTTACAATAACCCGTTTTTTGTTCAAACGTGAATGAAAATAAAAAAACAAGGACATTTTGTTGAAAATAAAACCATCCTCAATTTTTAAACGTGACTGTCTTAGTGCTTTGTTTCAACTACAGCATGAACGTATTAATAGAAAATAAACGTTCTGCTTGACCCCAAACATATTAAAAAGAACAAGATGTTTTTGCCATCAGTGTGGATCACACTTATGAACCGTTTAGTCAATTTTAACCGACTTTCAGTGCTGGGTGCAAACCATAAGTAGGGCAATTATTCATGGTGAATGTTATAAGGGGTAATGGGATGCACAACTTCTTTGCAATAATAATGCCAATCTTGTCCTAAAATCCTCAAAGAGTGCGTGCTTACTGGAAGTGCCTTGCCCTAAAGGCACGCAGATAATACATCAAAATAGATGAGGTGTCATTTACGCCCCAATACCAGTCGCACAGCTTGATCTGCAAATCCACAATGCTTTAAGTTAATCCATTGTTCGCGAAATAATCAATATTTAAAGTTACATTCCTCTTATGCCGCTTGATCCACACGAGAAGTATCATGCAATTTTCCAAGTTTCATATGTTTATGATGTGACCATCCGGACTTCTATCAAAAACACGATCAACGCATGATTCATCCAAGGCATGTTCTTTATTGAAACCCAATGCATTTCGGACTACACGAGTCCTTCTTCAGGGTTAACTACAAGTAAAACATTTAACCATTAATGTTTGCTTATACATATATCATAATATGTTTAGGTTTTTGACAACATATTAAAAACTATGATGTACTGTGATGTAGATTTTGTTATACTTTAAAAGAAAAATTAACTGATTTGAACATTTATGCCCCTCAATTTCTGCCACAACACAATAAACTCCCCCTTGTGCCCTATGAAGCTTCGTAACTAATATCTACTGAGTCCGCTGCCACCTTGCTCGTTTGTTAACTCACCATATCCTGTTAACCTTCTATTATTTATCCTTCCGTTAAACTATCCAATCACAAGTACAACATTCCACCCCTAGGGTCCCAACTGAACTTCACATTTCTTCTATCGTCTTCTCTTTCCCACAATTAAGTCAAATATCACTGACTACATTCAACGTGTACCACACGTACCTGCCAAGGCGATTTAACAACGCAACGTCCACATCTCGAAAGAAAAGGTGTTACCTCCCCCATAACAACGCTCGGTTTTTAAACTAAACGCGTCAATCGAAGTCCCTTCCAAATGCATTCATATTCTAATTAGTCACCTGGTCTAACCGCTACCGCTTCACAGCTCCTAACAACTACAAGTCCCGAAGTGCATCCCTTTACAACAACCCGTTTTTTGTTCAAACGTGAATGAAAATCAAAAAACAAGGAAATTTTGTTGAAAATAAAACCATCCTCAATTATTAAACGTGACTGTCTTAGTGCTTTGTTTCAACTACAGCATGAACGTATTAATAGAAAATAAACGTTCTGCTTGTCCCCAAACATATTAAAAAGAACAAGATGTTTTTGCCATCAGTGTGGATCACACTTATTAACCGTTTATTCAATTTTAACCGACTTTCAGTGCCAGGTGCAAACCATAAGTAGGGCAATTATTCATGGTGAATGTTATAAGGGGTAATGGGATGCACACCTTCTTTGCAATAATAATGCCAATCTTGTCCTGAAATCCTCAAAGAGTGCGTGCTTACTGGAAGTGCCTTGCCCTAAAGGCACACAGATAATACATCAAAATAGATGAGGCGTCATTTACGCCCCAATACCAGTCGCACAGCTTGATCTGCAAATCCACGATGCTTTAAGTTAATCCATTGTTCGCAAAATAATCAATATTTAAAGTTATATTCCTCATATGCCGCTTGATCCACACGAGAAGTATCATGCAATTTTCCAAGATTCATATGTTTATGATGTGACCATCCGGACTTCTATCAAAAACACGATCAACGCATGATTCATCCAAGGCATGTTCTTTATTGAAACCCAATGCATTTCGGACTACCAAGTCCTTCTTCAGGGGTAACTACAAGTAAAACATTTAACCATTAATGTCTGCTTATACATATATCATAATACCACAAGGAGTCGCCTCACAACTTGCACACCATCCTCGTACAAGAGGCGAACACGGACCCAGTAGTAAGTGCTAATTTTCTTTATTCAGTTCAATAAAAACGCACCACCGCCATGACGCGTTTCGGCCTACCAGAGGCCTTGATCACATGGCGCCATAGTTAGAAGCCTGAACTTTTAAAGTGCTAGTGCAGAGTCACGTGCAAAATCCTGTTAATGAACATAGAAAACAGATTTCATCATTGATGTGTCGGAACGAGTGTAAAATACATACATATCTCCGTAAAATACATTGATATATCAAAGAAAAAAGGGGGCAAAAATGTTTGATGACTGTGCAGTAAACACATGTTTGCAGGATGTAAATATAGTGAGGGTTAAAGTGCCATTTAACAATTGAAAAAAAATAATAATGATATTGATTACACAAATTAACACATTGCCCATACAATATATATCAAAACGTAGTCATAGTGACTAAATATGTGTGTATCAATACAATTTATTCTTATTTCCTTCCGGGGGCACAGACAAATAAAGTATAAAAAAAAGCAAAAGGATAATATGATTACTTGGCCGAGCATCAAATTGCTGCCAGCCACAGAAAGGATTATTCAATGACCGATATTAACTAATTAATAATATTAGGTAATGAGATCCCAAGTGGGTATCAGTCTCTGTGTTGGTTATCCTGAACCCTGTCACTGTAGAAGATAACTGAATCCTTTCTGTGTGTGGTATAGAACAAGGAATCTCAATACGCCTCATCCCTATGTTTATCATCCTTGTATCCTATGCGTAAATGGGTTAATCCCTGGTACTGGAACCTGTGCTTGGAATCAGTGTACTGCTGATGTCACTATTGCCTCCTGCGTCTGACTATGTCCCAAAGTGCTCGTGCTAAAAAGCTTTATCAATGAAAGTTTTTGTGACTAATAAAAAGGGAGGGGGGGGGAAGTAGCTTTACATTTGTACATATTTCTGGGAGGATAGGTATCGAGTTAGACTAACGATGGATATGTAATACCAGACTGATTGTGGCCGTTTGACTCATAGCCACGTATAGAAATCTTCGCTGGAGTTTAGTCCATTCGGTGTTAGAGTCTAGCTCTAAAATGTACCGTGTTTCCAATCTCCTTAGCAGGGCTTCTCGGTCCCCCCCTCGTCTGAGTGGTGGAACCGAGTCAATGACGAAGTAGCTGAGATGTGCTAGACTGCTTTTGTGTTTCTCCTTGAAGTGTCTAGCTACTAGGTAAGAAACGTCATAGTTGGTGATAGCCCTCATGTGCTGGAGTATACGTTTGTGAGCCTTCAATTTGGTACTACCAATATATTGCAGGCTACATGTATATATCATAATACGTTTAGGTTATTTGACAACATATTAAAAACTGTGATGTACTGTGATGTAGATTTTGTTATACTTTAAAAGAAAAATTAACTGATTTGAACATTTATGCCCCTCAATTTCTGCCACAACACAATAAACTCCCCCTTGTGCCCTATGAAGCTTCGTAACTAATATCTACTGAGTCCGCTGCCACCTTGCTTGTTTGTTAACTCACCATATCCTGTTAACCTTCTATTATTTCTCCTTCCGTTAGACTATCCAATCACAAGTACAACATTCCACCCCTAGGGTCCCAACTGAACTTCACATTTCTACTATCGTCTTCTCTTTCCCACAATTAAGTCAAATATCACTGACTACATTCAACGTGTACCACACGTACCTGCCAAGGCGATTTAACAACGCAACGTCCACATCTCGAAAGAAAAGGTGTTGCCTCCCCCATAACAACGCTCGGTTTTTAAACTAAACGCGTCAATCGAAGTCCCTCCCAAATGCATTCATATTCTAATTAGTCACCTGGTCTAACCGCTACCGCTTCACAGCTCCTAACAACTACAACTCCCAAAGTGCATCCCTTTACAATAACCTGTTTTTTGTTCAAACCGGAATGAAAATAAAAAAATAAGGAATTTTGTTGAAAATAAAACCATCCTCAATTATTAAACGTGACTGTCTTAGTGCTTTGTTTCAACTACAGCATGAACGTATTAATAGAAAATAAACGTTCTGCTTGTCCCCAAACATATTAAAAAGAACAAGATGTTTTTGCCATCAGTGTGGATCACACTTATGAACCGTTTAGTCAATTTTAACCGACTTTCAGTGCTGGGTGCAAATCATAAGTAGGGCAATTATTCATGGTGAATGTTATAAGGGGTAATGGGATGCACAACTTCTTTGCAATAATAATGCCAATCTTGTCCTAAAATCCTCAAAGAGTGCGTGCTTACTGGAAGTGCCTTGCCCTAAAGGCACGCAGATAATACATCAAAATAGATGAGGCGTCATTTACACCCCAATACCAGTCGCACAGCCTGATCTGCAAATCCACGATGCTTTAAGTTAATCCATTGTTCGCAAAATAATCAATATTTAAAGTTATATTCCTCTTATGCTGCTTGATCCACACGAGAAGTATCATGCAATTTTCCAAGTTTCATATGTTTATGATGTGACCATCCGGACTTCTATCAAAAACACGATCAACGCATGATTCATCCAAGGCATGTTCTTTATTGAAACCCAATGCATTTCGGACTACACGAGTCCTTCTTCAGGGGTAACTACAAGTAAAACATTTAACCATTAATGTTTGCTTATACATATATCATAATATGTTTAGGTTATTTGACAACATATTAAAAACTGTAATGCACTGTGATGTAGATTTTGTTATACTTTAAAAAAAAATTAACTGATTTGAACATTTATGCCCCTCAATTTCTGCCACAACACAATAAACTCCCCCTTGTGCCCTATGAAGCTTCGTAACTAATATCTACTGAGTCCGCTGCCACCTTGCTTGTTTGTTAACTCACCATATCCTGTTAACCTTCTATTATTTCTCCTTCCGTTAGACTATCCAATCACAAGTACAACATTCCACCCCTAGGGTCCCAACTGAACTTCACATTTCTACTATCGTCTTCTCTTTCCCACAATTAAGTCAAATATCACTGACTACATTCAACGTGTACCACACGTACCTGCCAAGGCGATTTAACAACGCAACGTCCACATCTCGAAAGAAAAGGTGTTGCCTCCCCCATAACAACGCTCGGTTTTTAAACTAAACGCGTCAATCGAAGTCCCTCCCAAATGCATTCATATTCTAATTAGTCACCTGGTCTAACCGCTACCGCTTCACAGCTCCTAACAACTACAACTCCCAAAGTGCATCCCTTTACAATAACCCGTTTTTTGTTCAAACGTGAATGAAAATAAATAAACAAGGAAATTTTGTTGAAAATAAAACCATCCTCAATTATTAAACGTGACTGTCTTAGTGCTTTGTTTCAACTACAGCATGAACGTATTAATAGAAAATAAACGTTCTGCTTGTCCCCAAACATATTAAAAAGAACAAGATGTTTTTGCCATCAGTGTGGATCACACTTATGAACCGTTTGGTCAATTTTAACCGACTTTCAGTGCCGGGTGCAAACCATAAGTAGGGCAATTATTCATGGTGAATGTTATAAGGGGTAATGGGATGCACACCTTCTTAACCTATCACCATAAGGGGTTTGTGTGGACTGGTACAAGGTGCCCACTTTAATTAGTGGACAGCATATACCAGACAAACTTCTCACACAGAGTCTCGCTCCCGGGAGCTCAGAGCTCTGAGCAGAGAAGCACAGTTTCAGAGTCAGAGTCTCACTCCCGGGAGCTCAGAGGTCTGAGCAGAGAAGCACAGGGTCAGAGACAGAGTCTCCCTCCCTGGAGCTCAGGGCTCCGAGCAGAGATGCACAGTGTCTTAGTCAGCGTCTCGCTCCCGGGACCTCAGACCCAAGCAGAGAAGCACAGTGTCAGAGTCAGTCTCACTCCCGGGAGCTGAGAGCTCCGAGCAGAGAAGCACAGTTTCAGAGTCAGAGTCTCACTCCCGGGAGCTCAGAGGTCTGAGCAGAGAAGCACAGTGTCAGAGACAGAGTCTCCCTCCATGGAGCTCAGGGCTCCGAGCAGAGATGCACAGTGTCCGAGTCAAAGTCTCTCTCCTGGGAGCTCAGAGCTCCGAGCAGAGAGCTACAGTGTGAGAGTCAGAGTCTCGCTCCTGGGACCTCAGAGCCAAGCAGAGAAGCACAGTGTCAGAGTAAGAGTCTCAGTCCTGGGAGCTCAGAGCTGAGTCTCGCTCCTGGGAGCTCAGAGCTGGGTCTCGCTCCCGGGAGCTCAGAGCTGAGTTTCGCTCCCGGGAGCTCAGAGCTGAGTTTCGCTCCCGGGAACTCAGAACTGAGTCTCGCTCCCTGAGCTCAGAGCTGAGTTTCGCTCCCGGGAGCTCAGAGCTCTGAGCAGAGAAGCACAGTGTCAGAGTCTCACTCTGGGGAGCTCAGAGCTCCAAGCAGAGAAGCACAGTGTCAGAGTCTGAGCCTCGCTCCCGGGAGCTCAGAGCTCCGAACAGAGAAGCACAGTGTCAGAGTAAGAGTCTCTCTCCGGGGAGCTCAGAGCTCCCAGCAGAGAAGCACAGTGTAGGAGTCAGTCTTGCTCCCAGGAGCTCAGAGCTCTGAGCAGAGAAGCACAGTGTCAGATTCTCACTCCCTGGAGCTCAGAGCTCCAAGCAGAGAAGTACAGTGTCAGAGTCAGAGTCAGAGTCTTGCTCCCGGGATCTCAGAAATTCCGAGCAGAGAAGTCCAGTGTCAGAGTCAGAGTCTCACTCCTGGGATCTCAGAGCTGAGTCTCGCTCCCGGGAGCTCAGAGCTGAGTCTCGCTCCCAGGAGCTCAGAGCTGAGTCTCACTCCTGGGACCTCAGAGCTCGAAGCCGAGAAGCACAGTGTCAGAGTCTCGCTCACGGGAGCTCAGATCTCTGAGTAGAGAAGCACAGTGTCAGAGTCTCACTCCCGGGAGCTCAGAGCTCTGAGCAGAGAAGCACAGTGTCAGAGTCAGAGTCTCACTCCCGGGAGCTCAGAGCTCTGAGCTGAGAAGCACAGTGTCAGAGTCAGAGTCTCGCTCCCTGGAGCTCAGGGCTCCGAGCAGAGATGCACAGTATCAGAGTAAGAGTCTCGCTCCTGGGAGCGCTCTTAGCAGAGAGGCATAGTGTCAGAGTCAGAGTAAGAGTCTCGCTCCCGGGAGCCCTGAGCGCTGAGCAGAGAAGCACAGTGTCAGAGTCAGAGCCTCGCTCCCGGGAGCTCAGAGCTCTGAGCAGAGAAGCATAGTGTCAGAGTCAGAGTCTCGCTCCCGAGAGCTCAGAGATAAGTCTCGCTCCCGGGAGCTCAGAGCTCCAAGCAGAAAAGCACAGTGTCAGAGTCAGAGCCTCACTCCCGGGAGCTCAGAGCTCTGAGCAGAGAAGCATAGTGTCAGAGTCAGAGTCTCGCTCCCGAGAGCTCAGAGCTAAGTCTCCCTCCCGGGAGCTCAGAGCTCCGAGCAGAGAAGCACAGTGTCAGCGTCTCGCTCCGGGGAGCTCAGAGCTCAAAGCAGAAAAGCACAGTGTCAGAGTCAGAGTCTCACTCCCGGGAGCGCAGAGCTCTGAGCAGAGAAGCACAGTGTCAGAGTCTCGCTCACGGGAGCTCAGATCTCTGAGTAGAGAAGCACAGTGTCAGAGTCTCACTCCCGGGAGCTCAGAGCTCTGAGCAGAGAAGCACAGTGTCAGAGTCAGAGTCTCACTCCCGGAAGCTCAGAGCTCTGAGCTGAGAAGCACAGTGTCAGAGTCAGAGTCTCGCTCCCTGGAGCTCAGGGGTCCGAGCAGAGATGCACAGTATCAGAGTAAGAGTCTCGCTCCTGGGAGCGCTCTTAGCAGAGAGGCATAGTGTCAGAGTCAGAGTAGGAGTCTCGCTCCCGGGAGCCCTGAGCGCTGAGCAGAGAAGCACAGTGTCAGAGTCAGAGCCTCGCTCCCGGGAGCTCAGAGCTCTGAGCAGAGAAGCATAGTGTCAGAGTCAGAGTCTCGCTCCCGAGAGCTCAGAGCTAAGTCTCGCTCCCGGGAGCTCAGAGCTCCAAGCAGAAAAGCACAGTGTCAGAGTCAGAGCCTCACTCCCGGGAGCTCAGAGCTCTGAGCAGAGAAGCATAGTGTCAGAGTCAGAGTCTCGCTCCCGAGAGCTCAGAGCTAAGTCTCCCTCCCGGGAGCTCAGAGCTCCGAGCAGAGAAGCACAGTGTCAGCGTCTCGCTCCGGGGAGCTCAGAGCTCAAAGCAGAAAAGCACAGTGTCAGAGTCAGAGTCTCACTCCCGGGAGCGCAGAGCTCTGAGCAGAGAAGCACAGTGTCAGAGTCAGAGTCTCACTCCTGGGAGCTCAGAGCTCTGAGCAGAGAAGCACAGTGTCAGAGTCAGAGTCTCGCTCCCTGGACCTCAGGGCTCCGAGCAGAGATGCACAGTATCAGAGTAAGAGTCTCGCTCCTTGGAGCGCTCTTAGCAGAGAGGCATAGTGTCAGAGTCAGAGTAAGAGTCTCGCTCCCGGGAGCCCTGAGCGCTGAGCAGAGAAGCACAGTGTCAGAGTCGGAGTCTCACTCCCGGGAGCTCAGAGCTCCGAGCAGAGAAGCACAGTGTCAGAGTCTCGCTCTGGGGAGCTCAGAGCTCCAAGCAGAAAAGCACAGTGTCAGAGTCAGAGCCTCGCTCCCGGGAGCTCAGAGCTCTGAGCAGAGAAGCATAGTGTCAGAGTCAGAGTCTCGCTCCCGAGAGCTCAGAGCTAAGTCTTGCTCCCGGGAGCTCAGAACTCCGAGCAGAGAAGCACAGTGTCAGCGTCTCGCTCCGGGGAGCTCAGAGCTCAAAGCAGAGAAGCACAGTGTCAGAGTCAGAGTCTCACTCCCGGGAGCGCAGAGCTCTGAGCAGAGAAGCACAGCGTCAGAGTCAGAGTCTTACTCCCGGGAGCTACGAGCAGAGAAGCACAGTGTCAGAGTAAGAGTCTCGCTCCCAGCAGAGAAGCACAGTGTCAGAGTAAGAGTCTCGTTCCCAGGAGCTCAGAGCTCCGGAGCAGAGAAGCACAATGTAAGAGTCAGAGTTTCGCTCCCGGGAGCTCAGAGCTGAGTCTTGCTCCCAGGAGCTCAGAGCTCCGAGCAGAGAAGTACAGTGTCAGAGCCAGTGTCTCACTCCTGGGAGTTCAGAGCTGAGTCTCGCTCCCAGGAGCTCAGAGCTGAGTCTCGTTCCCAGGAGCTCAGAGCTGAGTCTCGCTCCCGGGAGTGCGGAGCTGAGTCTTGCTGCCGGGAGCTCAGATCTGAGTTTCGCTGCCGGGAGCTCTGAGCAGAGAAGCACAGTGTCAGAGTCTCACTCCCTGGAGCTCAGAGCTCTGAGCAGAGAAGCACACTGTCAGAGTCTCACTCCCGGGAGTTCAGAGCTCCGAGCAGAGGAGCACAGTGTCGGAGTCAGAGTTTCACTCCCGGGAGCTCAGATATCTCAGCAGAGAAGCACAGTGTCAGAGTCTCGCTCCCGGGAGCTCAGAGCTCCCAGCAGAGAAGCGCAGTGTCAGAGTCAGAGTCTCGCTCCCGGGAGCACAGAGCTCTGAGCAGAGAAGCACAGTGTCAGAGACAGAATCTCACTCCCGGGAGCTCAGAGCTCCGAGCATAGAAGCACAGTGTCAGAGTCAGAGTCAGAGTCTCACTCCCGGGAGCTCAGAGCTCTGAGCAGAGAAGCACAGTGTCAGAGTCAGAGTCTCGCTCCCTGTAACTCAGGGCTCCGAGCAGAGATGCACAGTGTCAGAGTCAGAGTCTCGCTCCCGGGACCTCACACCCAATAGAGAAGCACAGCGTCAGAGTCACGCTCCTGGGAGCTCAGACTCCCAGCAGAGAAACACTGTGTCAGAATCAGAGTCTCGCTCCCGGGAGCTCAGAGCTCCAAGCAGAGAAGCACAGTGTCAGAGTCTCACTCCCGGGAGCGCAGAGCTCTGAGCAGAGAAGCACAGCATCAGAGTCAGAGTCTCACTCCCGGGAGCTCTGAGCTACGAGCAGAGAAGCACAGTGTCAGAGTAAGAGTCTCGCTCCCGGGAGATCAGAGCTCCCAGCAGAGAATCGCAGTGTCAGAGTCAGAGTCTCACTCCACGGAGCTTAGAGTTCTGAGCAGAGAAGCACAGTTTCAGAGTCAGAGTCTCGGTCCCGGGAGCTCAGAGCTCCATACAGAGAAGCACAGTGTCAGAGTTTCGCTCCCTGGAGCTCAGAGCTGAGTCTCGCTCCCAGGAGCTCAGAGCTGAGTCTCGCTGCCGGGAGCTCAGAGCTCTGAACAGAGAAGCACAGTGTTGGAGTCGCACTCCCTGGAGCTCAGAGCTCTGAGCAGGGAAGCACAGTGTCAGAGTCTCGCTCCCAGGAGCTCCAAGCTCCGAGCAGAGAAGCACAGTGTCAGAGTCAGAGTTTCGCTCCCGGGAGCTCAGAGCTGAGTCTTGCTCCCAGGAGCTCAGAGCTCCGAGCAGAGAAGTACAGTGTCAGAGCCAGTGTCTCACTCCTGGGAGTTCAGAGCTGAGTCTCGCTCCCAGGAGCTCAGAGCTGAGTCTCGTTCCCAGGAGCTCAGAGCTGAGTCTCGCTCCCGGGAGTGCGGAGCTGAGTCTTGCTGCCGGGAGCTCAGATCTGAGTTTCGCTGCCGGGAGCTCTGAGCAGAGAAGCACAGTGTCAGAGTCTCACTCCCTGGAGCTCAGAGCTCTGAGCAGAGAAGCACACTGTCAGAGTCTCACTCCCGGGAGTTCAGAGCTCCGAGCAGAGGAGCACAGTGTCGGAGTCAGAGTTTCACTCCCGGGAGCTCAGATATCTCAGCAGAGAAGCACAGTGTCAGAGTCTCGCTCCCGGGAGCTCAGAGCTCCCAGCAGAGAAGCGCAGTGTCAGAGTCAGAGTCTCGCTCCCGGGAGCACAGAGCTCTGAGCAGAGAAGCACAGTGTCAGAGACAGAATCTCACTCCCGGGAGCTCAGAGCTCCGAGCATAGAAGCACAGTGTCAGAGTCAGAGTCAGAGTCTCACTCCCGGGAGCTCAGAGCTCTGAGCAGAGAAGCACAGTGTCAGAGTCAGAGTCTCGCTCCCTGTAACTCAGGGCTCCGAGCAGAGATGCACAGTGTCAGAGTCAGAGTCTCGCTCCCGGGACCTCACACCCAATAGAGAAGCACAGCGTCAGAGTCACGCTCCTGGGAGCTCAGACTCCCAGCAGAGAAACACTGTGTCAGAATCAGAGTCTCGCTCCCGGGAGCTCAGAGCTCCAAGCAGAGAAGCACAGTGTCAGAGTCTCACTCCCGGGAGCGCAGAGCTCTGAGCAGAGAAGCACAGCATCAGAGTCAGAGTCTCACTCCCGGGAGCTCTGAGCTACGAGCAGAGAAGCACAGTGTCAGAGTAAGAGTCTCGCTCCCGGGAGATCAGAGCTCCCAGCAGAGAATCGCAGTGTCAGAGTCAGAGTCTCACTCCACGGAGCTTAGAGTTCTGAGCAGAGAAGCACAGTTTCAGAGTCAGAGTCTCGGTCCCGGGAGCTCAGAGCTCCATACAGAGAAGCACAGTGTCAGAGTTTCGCTCCCTGGAGCTCAGAGCTGAGTCTCGCTCCCAGGAGCTCAGAGCTGAGTCTCGCTGCCGGGAGCTCAGAGCTCTGAACAGAGAAGCACAGTGTTGGAGTCGCACTCCCTGGAGCTCAGAGCTCTGAGCAGGGAAGCACAGTGTCAGAGTCTCGCTCCCAGGAGCTCCAAGCTCCGAGCAGAGAAGCACAGTGTCAGAGTCAGAGTCTCGCTCCTGGGAGCTCAAAGCTCCAAGCAGAGAAGCAGAATGTCAAAGTAAGAGTCTCTCTCACGAGAGCTCAGAGCTCCGAGCAGAGAAGCACAGTGTCAGAGTCTCACTTCCGGGAGCTCAGAGCTCCATGGAGAGAAGCACAGTGTCAGAGTCTGGCTCCTGAGAGCTCAGAGCTCCAAGCAGAGAAGCACAGTGTCAGTGTCTCGCTCCGGGGAGCTCAGAGCTCAAAGTAGAAAAGCACAGAGTCAGAGTCTCGCTCCCTGGAGCTCAGCTCTCCAAGCAGAGAAGCACAGTGTCAGAGTCTCACTTCCGGGAGCTCCAAGCAGAGAAGCACAGTCTCAGAGTCAGAGTCTCGCTCCTGGGAGCTCAGAGCTCTGAGCAGAGAAGCACAGTGTCAGAATAAGAGTCTGGCTCCCAGAGGCTCCGAGCTCCAAGCAGAGAAGCACAGTGTCAGAGTCTCTCTTCCGGTAGCTCAGAGCTCCGAGCAGAGAAGCACAGTGTCAGAGTCAGAGTCTTGCTCCAGGGAGCTCAGAGCTCCAAGCAGAGAAGCACAGTTTCAGAGTCTCGCTTCTGGGAGCTCAGAGCTCCAAGCAGAGAAGCACAATGTCAGAGTCAAAGTCTCTCTCCCAGGAGCTCAGAGCTCTCAGCAGAGAAGCACAGTGTCAGAGTCTCACTCCCTGGAGCTCAGAGCTCCAAGCAGAGAAGCACAGTGTCAGAGTCTCACTCCCTGGAGCTCAGAGCTCCAAGCAGAGAAGCACAGTGTCCGAGTCAGAGTCTTGCTCCTGAGAGCTCAGAGCTCCTAGCAGAGAGGCACAGTGTCTGAGTCAGAGTCTCGCTCCTGGAAGCTCAGAGCTCCAAGCAGAGAAGCCCAGAGTCAGAGTCAAAGTCTTGCTCCTCGGAGCTCAGAGCTCTAAGCAGAGAAGCCCAGTGTCAGAGTCAGAGTCTCACTTCTTGGAGCTCATTAGCTCCTTAGCTATAATACCGCCTTGCATCATGCAATTATTAATATTAACTGGTGGATTCAAACCTTCACATCTGTGGTTTCACACTACTTTATCACAATGACACTCCATGACTAATATTTCCCTCTTCATTATTGGACCTCCCAAGGACTCTGTGATTGGGGACCCTATATAGGACACGCATGTTATTGACTTGTCAGACACACAGCGGCTCCATATATACTGACATAACAAAGGGACCCTTAGCATTCTGCCTCCGACAGTGTATAGACGCGATTGTATGGATCATCTTGGGACGGCGTGTCTATTAACAAAAGTGCGTTTATCTTCACTCTGTGACAATTTGCGAATGGGGCCGCTTTATAGAAAAGTACTAGCAAAACTAGAACTATTTGCATTCTTTTCTCTGGTGTCGGCCTCACACTGGTCCCGGTACTCTTTTTTAAGGCACCACACACATCTGGCAGCAGAGGAAATGAATCCTGTTTCTACCTGTTGCATTTCCAACCATTATTCTTTCCAGCAGCAATTCCCTGAGACCAACAGAAGGAGCAACGTACTTAGGCAATTTTGTAGGGGCTTTTATTAAAATTGTATGCTTTTGTACAACAGTGGGGTTTTGACAAATATTTGCAAAACTCAAAATCATATGTCCTGGAGGGTCTTACCATAGCGCAACAAACTCGTAATCTTGTGCTTATTCACAAACTTTTTTCCATCCTATAAGAGGGCTCAAAATTTCTCCGGAAGACAAGAGGAAGTGATAACAAGCTCACCGAATGCTGCCCAGGCCGCCACAGCCTGACGCACCGCCCCGACCACTAATAGCATGCATATTGCACTATAAAGACCGCGACATGCTTCTGAGGGCCGCCAGAGAAAATGCTCCAATTGGTTTCGAAAATAGAACAATCTTCCTCTACCCAGATTTCACGCCAGCGATGCAGAAAGCTAGAGCAACCTTTCAAGAAGTAAAAAGGAACCTCCGGGTGCGCAACCTGAAGTATGCGTTACTTTTCCCAGCTCGACTAAAAGTTGTTCACGGTCAAAAATCAATTTTCTTTGACAGCCCGGAAGAGGCGGCGGACTGGCTTGAAATAACCTTTATGCCGGAAACCTCTCAGGCCTCGCTTCCATCGGGACAACTGCCTCGGACCCCCTCATTGCGGACTACTGGGACATACACAACGGGGATCAGACGAGTCGTGATAACTACTGACAACGGCCCTACACCAGAACAGATCACAAACAGTCAAAACGATGCACTTCTGACGGCAGCGGTGCTGGCCGCCCATGATGCACAGACTGCAGCGACTTCGACACACTCATCGGATGCGGCCACGGTCCGCTCTGACTCTGATACTAGTTTGACACTGTTCCCTTCGATTACTGCGCAAATGGCCAGAGACTTCTAGTAATGGGCTCCGATATGGCCGGGAGTGGTAACGTATAAACAGTATTGTGATGTATTTAGCTGCTGGTAACTGCTTTAGTGGGTCTAGTATGACTAAACTGTATAGGGAAATGTATCGACATAACAGGCTCATCTTTCTATTGAGCATGTGGATCGTAGCAGTTGTTGCCTCTACCCCCCTGGCGACTGCGTTATGGCATCTACTGTTTAAAGTTTATGTTGGTTTTTTGTTTCCAGTTTGGTCCTCTGTTGTTCTCTGGGGGAACCTAGTATTGGTGAATTTGTTAGGGAATGCATGCTTGGCCCGAATGCAACTAGTATACACAGGGCTTCGCACTCCACATGCTACACGACAACTACGCCACCTGCGCGACGATGGCATCACATAATAAATACACCTACTACACCTGGAACGTGAGGGGCATGGGTTCGATTCATAAGAGACATCGGGTCCTGGCGCAATTAAACAGGAGTAGGGTTGCTATAGCTTTCCTACAAGAAACTCAACTCAACGCTGCTGAAGCTTCTAAGTTACAGAAAAAGTGGAGGGGTCAGCTGTTCGCCACGACCTACTCCGCATTTGCCAGGGGGGCGGCGATATGGGTGTGCAACAATGTCCCTTTTAAGCTACTGGAGCTAAAGATAGACCTCAACGGCAGATATGTGCTGATACATGGCCTACTAGATGGGGCTCATGTGGTTATGGGCTGCATTTATGCTCCAAACACAAATCAGGATAGATATCTGACGGCTCTAGGGGTGGTCCTGACAGAGTGGTCTGACTATCCCTGGATGATAGGGGGCGACTTTAACGCTGTATTGGACATTGAGCTCGACAGATCCCACCCCCCTTTACATGCAACTGACAGTACAAGACAAGCTGAGGCACTAAGAGGATGGGCGGAGGGATGGGGCCTACATGACGCCTGGCGAGCAAAACACCCAGACCATAGAGAATATTCCTTTTACTCCGCACCACATAGGCTGCATACCCGAATAGACAGATTTCTGTGCTCTGCGACCCTATTAGGTTCTGTCACTCATGTGGTTCATATGGGCAAGACCTTATCGGATCATAACCCAATGGAGTTAACCCTTCAATGGGGTAAGGTCCCCACCCCGATAACCACCTGGAAACTGCAACCCACTCTGTTGGAAGACCCGGTCTTCCATCAGGCACTCCCGGAGGCGATTACCCATTATTTTGTGGAGAACGCCGGTTCTGCCAGTACTCGTCAGATGGAATGGGACGCCTTCAAAACAATTTTACAGGGTGTGGCTATTAGCACAAAGACAGCAGTTCGGATTGCGGTTCTTGAACGGCTCACTGACCTTGAGGGTAAGCTGGCTACCTTGGAGGGGGAAGCGGCGGGGACAAACGAACAATTGACGCAACTACGGGAGGCTAACATACAGCACGCGGAGCTCCTTGAGGAGCTGCGTGTTGTGGACCACCGGCTGTACACACAGAAACAGCACGCGCAGGCAGACAGGTCAGGACCACTGCTGGCACGGCTAGTTAGAAATGCTCCCTCACCCTCTCCTATACTAGAGATTAAAAATAGTGAGGGTAACACAGTTAACACGCAACTAGATATCAACACCGCATTTAGGGATTACTATGCGCACCTCTACAGACCTCCAGATGGGCATACTAACTCGGACTTTGAACCCTTTTTTGACAGGTTACACTTACCACAGCTCACGCAGCAGCAGAGCGACGACTTAACATGACCAATAACAGGGATGGAAATCCGACAAGCGATCAAAGCTATGGCACGTAATAAGACCCCGGGTAACGGCGGCTTGCCGGTTGAATTCTACGCGGTATATGCCGATTTGCTAATACCTCACTTACAGTGCGTTTACCACGAGTTGCTGGGGGCAGGAATGCTCCCCGCCACTACACTACAAGTGGTGGTGGTTTCTTTATTGAATCCTGGGAGGGACGGTTTAGAACTGTCGAGTTATAGGCCTTTATCGCTCCTTAATTTGGACTATAAAATATTGAGTAAACTGTTGGCTAACCGACTCTGTCAGCTCATTCCCAAATTGATACACACTGACCAATGTGGGTTTGTGCCTGGTAGGAATACGGCGCTGAATATCAGATGCCTACACCAAATTATGCTGGGCACACTTGGCCCGGGTACTACGGAGGGTTGCATCTCGCTTGATCTGCGTCAGGTGTTTGACTCGTGCACTGGGACTATATGTTCTATGCCCTCTCATGGTTTGGCATATCGGAAGAGTACATCGCATGGGTGCGATTATTATACACGGACCCTACTGCACGGGCGCGTATGGGACAACATATATCACGGCAATATACTGTGGCCCAGGGCACTCGTCAGGGGTGCCCATTGTCACCGCTATTATTTATCTTGACGCTGGAACCCCTGCTGCATAGACTCCGTTCTGACTCAGGCTGCAGGGGAATATTGCGAGTCCATACGTCTCATGTGGTCTCCGCTTACGCGGACGACCTCATTCTCTATATCAGAAACATGGACGGGGACATTGATCCAATGCCCTCCACCTTTGTGACCTTCCAGGAACTTTCTGGCTTGGCTATCAATGCTACCAAGTCTTATGCCTATTATTTCGATGGTCCTACATGTGAAGGACAGTACATGTTCGGCCCCTGGACCTTCCATATAGTGCCTGACACCTTCCGATACCTCGGAATACAGGTATACCGCGAGGCCGTGGATCTCCTGGATGGCAATTTGACACGCGCAATCACTGCTCTTGAATCCCAAGTTAAATTCTGGACCTCGTTGCCCCTATCAGTGGCGGGCCGTGTAGCTATAACCAAAATGGTGCTCTAACCAAGGTTGCTTTACTATTTCACCAACCTGCCAGGGACCACTGCCTGCCCTTAAAACATATTTTCCCCTGCATTTGCAAAAGGGAATGTGTTTTCATACATGGGCTTGCACTCGCTATTAGGAAGGGAACGCCCCTTCCTAATAGCGAGTCGCAAAACCTATTTAGCGAGTTGCAAATAAATTACGACTCGCTACATAGGCTTTGTACATGGCCCATGATGTTTTTGCATGTGCAAACGGATCCACAAACCCTTTTGCGCATGCAAAAACGGCCGTACATCTGGCCCTTTATGTGTTGATGTGTTATACCTGATTTAGACTCAAACACCCATGTGTATACGACTTAGTATTTTGTTATTTTACTAAGATAAACAAAGTTTGTTTATATTTATATTTTAAATGCCCTCATTTATTTTCATAATGTCATGTACAATCTTATTAAGCGAGATGGCCTTTTTCTGAACGCAGTGTTAACAGCTGTGTGTGTGCTTTGGAACCACGGCGAGTACAGTAAACAAGAACAGGTTCTGACTTCCTTGCGGTACAGCATACTCATTAAACAGAGGTCTGATTTCATCCCGCTCCTCACCTTCTCTATAAAACAGACCGGGGCCTTTCCTGTGCCACATACTCAAATCCCAAAGCTAGCGCAGCGCATCAATGGCACTAGACTACGCCATGAAGATTGCGGCCTTGCTGTTTTACGTGTCCGTCTTTCATCAGGGTGAGTGATGCGGACGGTATGAGGACAGTCCATTTCTCTTTTTTATTATTTTTATTTGTTTAAAGGCAGGGCAACTCCAACTTTGCAGATCTCTACATCTGCATTTCGATAGTTCCAACATGTTTTAGCGAATATTGGTTTGGTGGAGGCTTTAGGTGTGCACCTTCGTTACGTTTGCCTCTCTGTGACTGGTTGGAATGTTTCCCTTGAAACTAGCATTTATAGGCCCTACTAAACTACGGGAACTACTCCCCCGAATCTAGCATTTCAGGTGCCTGGAAGACTTAATATATCACGGGGCAGATTTACAAGCCCTTTGCGCTACTTTTGCGTCACTGTTCCCATGTTAAAAGTGACGCAAAAAGTGGCGCAATGGGCTTGTAAATCTGCCCCCACGTTTTTAAAAGTGTACAATACCAGGGGCAGAGAGTGGACTTCTGGCCCGCCCCTATCAGCCACTAGAATCGGCTTTTTCTAATTTAAAACTTCCAGATTGAACAGCATGTATGTGAATGTATGAGTTTGAATGAATCCCAAGAATGGATGGTATGTGTGATTAGTATGGATGATTTGAATCAATGAATGGTGTGGAGAAATTATCACAAATTGTTTGTCATTATTTGTTTGTTTATCCTCTGAATTTTCCTGCTAAATGGAAGGCTAAAAAACTAAAATAATTAAAAACATTGATCAATTCAAGCAAAAGAAAGGTCTTTGACACTTTTTGTTCTCTTTCAAGATGTGTCCTCATAAAAGAAATTGAGCTTTAAGACTTAGTGCAGTACTAGCAGTTGTATTGTTATATATCATTAGAGGCTCAGCTTTACTGCCTTCAGCCTACCTCCAGTGTTGGTTTTGGTTTCTGAAACAGTAGCATTGTATTGCTGAATTGGGACTTTTTTGACCAGGAAGTGCTGTTGCATGGCTGTCATAAAAACAGGGCTATTTACTAACTATCTTTGTGCGTTCGCTGTTTTGCGTGCTGTCATGATAACTTGTTGTTGGATTTGCTGCTTTGTTGCTCACAAAGTACAGCGGTGCAGACAGATAGGCTTTCTAAAAAGCAGCAACAAAAGTACTGATGTTATATCAAAAGAATCATCTATGCAATATATTGTTGTGTAGGCCTTTTTATATCCTTATAATGCAGATTTCCTATTTTGACTCCTTTTCATAACACTCTACCTTAAGGGTACAGCTTAACAGTGCTAAAGGAGTCTATTCAGCAATGGCCCCTACTCCCAACTTCATTTTGTTGTAACCAAGATGTTGCACTATTATTGGAACTTTTTTACTAGACTAAGGGCACAACACACAAAATCACCCATGGATTGCAAAACATGTTTCCTAACAAAAAGACAGATATATGTGCACTGGCGTAACGAACCCTGGGAAGGGGGTGGGGGGGCCCTCCGGGCTCAATCAGGAGCCCTGCAGCCAGTGTGCTGTGCTGAGGGGGCGCCCTGGAGCTTGGGCCCCCCCCCCGCACCGCGGGGGCTGCGGGGGCCTGTGTTACGCCCCTGTATATGTGACTTGTCAGGTCTCGGCTCAGACAGTTGTATATACTTTGTGGGCTTCAGCCCATCCATAGGCTTCCCATTTGCTGGCTCCATCGTCGCTCTCCTATTCTTTCTCCCCATGCCATTTGTCCATGGCATGCATACGTCATGCTTCTTCCTGTGTTTAGCACTCCCCGAGAGCATGGACCAATTACTACTTCTTATTTCTTTGTTTAAGAGCCCTCCTATTTTCACTAGCTCCAAGCGCTGTTTCTGTAAACCGGGCTGTAAATCATATTCTTATCTCGTGACATTTGCTGAGCATTTCAAGCCCAAGATCTAATGTCAGATGCTGTTTTCAGAGGGCCCCTGTTCTGTGCCCCAACCCCCTCCCACTTCGCTGATTGTTTCTGTTGAAGGTATCATGTGAACCCTGACCTCTTCAACACCTTTGAATGGCCCCTCACTGGCCTGCTGCCCCGCCCCTACCAGGGTACGCACTCCTCCTAGGCACCAAGCAGCTGTTGCCATAGACACTGTCCCAAATTAGAGCCTGTGGTTAGACCAATGCCGCTCACTGGCAGCCAGTGTAATCACATCTATTTACTTTTATTATACTTAGCTCTGAAAACTTAGAGTGCAACCTGAAATGTACAATAACGCATTGTTTAGGCGCACTTTAACACCATAGAGGAGCATTTACAGGGCGTGGCTGCCACCAAGCAGAATTAGCTAGAAAATCAGTTTTATAATTTCTGACCAAAAACATTTTTTGCAGCAAGATCGCACAGGAAATAGTTTACAGTGTTTGCAGCAACCCTACTCTTTCCACTCCCTACCACTTAGCTTGGCTAAAAGGCATTTGCAGAGCCAACAGGTGCCAAAGGCGAAACCTATTGGCTTTGCCAAGTGCTTGTTTTTGCTTTCGTGGACATGATACATTTTCTGACAATTCCTAGTAAGTGGCTAAATATTAGGGATTATGGGTTTTTTGCTTCTGACAGAGCAAATAGCAAAGAAACATCATTGTTTATCAGAATGCCAACTAAGTAGCTGAGATGAAGTACTATTTGGACAGCCAACAAAAAAATGGCAATTAAGCTTCCCTATATCCTCAATCACAAATGTACTGTACTATTTACATAGCAGCCATTTAGTTGGTTGCTGAATAAACAGTAGTGATTACATACTATTTGCCTGGCAGGCAGTCAAACAGCAAACAAACGTCTCTATTATACCCAGCTGCAGGCTAAAATGTAGACTCTTTACTATGTGCCTCAGGTAAAAAATCTCTTTTTGCAGTTGCAAAACTTGTGTATCGCAAAAAACAGACAATGCACCCAGAAAATACTATTTTGCTGTGTACAAACCCCCTTGTACGAGATTGAAAAGTCTTTCTTCTTCATGAAAGTGGTTATGCAACCCATTACAAATCACAAATAGAGGGGTGCCTTTAAGTGGCATCCCCCTCCTCTTTGGGTGTCTCATTGGAAGATAGCAATGCTTTCTGTTGGTCCTAGTCCTCTCCTAGGGGTCACCCCCAAACTTTTTATCTTTTTCCCTCCACTTTTTCTGAATTCGTTTTTGTTGGCTTTAGGACTTGGATTCTACATTCAGATCTCCTTTATTAGGCCCTACTTTGCCCTGGGAATTCCCTGATGTTTCCAGTTGATTATACTGGGGCACTCACACTGGACCACATCGACTTGTCTTTTCGCAATCATTGCTCTATTTGACTTAAGCTCTGATGAAGTTCTCGGTGAGAGAACAAAACGCGTTGGCTGAGCTTGATGTTTCATTAAAACTTGGAAAATATTAATTGGAAAATAAAGACTTTCAAATTACAAGAGTATCTTGGACTTCTTTGCCTGATGCACACTCATCTGCAGCTGGGCTTTAGGATTGGTGTGCACTTTGCGACTGCCAATCAGTGCTAAAGTGCTTGTGCTCTCTCCATGGTAAGATTGGCTTACACCTGACTGGATTATTTGATTTACTTATACGGCCCATGTAGAGCAATATACCGTATACCAAGGGCCTGTAGATTAAATGATACTACTGGGTCTGCAGCACGTATTGTGTCACCCATCTAAGGGGCCCCATATATCATGCTACAGGTCTGCCTTTGCAGCCTGAATGCAGCTTTAATCTGCCAATTCAATTTGGTAATATAACCTCCTTGCCACGCCTTAAACTCACCTTTTATTGCACATAAGTCACTCCAGGGTAAGCCCTAGGTAGCCCAGAGGGCAGGGTGCATTGTAATTAAAAGGTTAGACATGTACTTTCAAGTTTTACATATCCTTGTAGTGAAAAACCCCTAAATTAGGTTTTCCCTATTGTTAGGCCTACCCGCCCAATAGGATAACATTGGGTTTTGTTCTTACATTTAATAAGTGCTAACTTTTGATTGTGGACAGATAAATATTTCATGTTTGGCGTCTATGAAATTGTAATTTAAATTCCTCTTTTCAGAGTAAAGTCTGATTTTAAATAACAAATTTTGAAAACGTCACTTTTAGAAAGTTGGCATTTTTCTGCCCTTTGCCATTTGGTGGCTGCAGCCTTGCCTAGGTCACATGGCTGGGTGTAGTTGACAGTTAGGCATGCATTGAAGTGCTCCCAGACAGTCACACAATAGAGGGATTAGGTGTGCTTCAATGGGTCATCTACTCATAGGGGGGATAAAGCTTGGCACAGCCACACTTGCAACTGAATAGGCTGTGCTCTGCCTTCAAACAAAGGGCTAGTCACCACTCGGTTGTTCCTGTAGCCAGCTTGAAGCCAGGGCAGGGGAGTCAGGAAATACCAAGCACTTCAAAGAGAAATATCTCTGTAAACATCTTCTAATTTCTAAGAAGGCACCAGGTATAAAAAAAATGGCCCTCAGACCCACTCTTAAGTTTATTTTCTGGACCTGCAGGAGGACTGTAAGAGGACTGCCTGCTGCTGTGGCCTGCTGCATACTCCACAAGACTGCTTTGCTGCACCTGGAAGTACTGCCTTGTTGCCTGAAGCCTGCCTTGAACACTCAGAGGCCTGCCCTGCTGTTTGAGCCCTGCTTCTTCACCTGAACCCAGGACTACTTTTATGACTACAAGGGCTAGTTTGCTGACCTACTGTTCATAGCCTCTTGGACGTAACATTCTCCAACCATCTTGAACTAGCGCCTCAGTTTAACTACCATGATTCCTGACCCCAAGTGGTACCCTAAGGCCCTGTACCCATGGTGTGGCCTCAGTTAAACTTGACTGAGCCCATTGGCGTCAAAACCTTGCCACCCGTGCCAGTTGCCAACACGGAGTTCTGGCGGTATAGCATTGACCACTTACAGTGACCGTATATGCAAATATCCATCCCCAAGCGTTCACAAGGTTCAACAGGATCTTCACGCAACAGCGACACCCAAGCTGCAAGTGGCACTTTTTGGCACTATTTCCCCTCATAACTCTGGGTCTACTGATTGGGTATTTATTGTTTTGGTGTCAAATTTAGTAAAATGTACCCTATTTTTCGAAATTGATATGAGATTTCTCTTGCCTCTAAGTTAAGCCTGACTTCTTTTTGTGCCAGTCAATCCAGGGTTAACCATAGGTCAATTTAGTAACCTTTTGTGATTCACCATCCCAGAGATTGTGGCTGTTGCTTGACTAGGGTTCACATTCCAGTCAAACAACAACCCAATGTCTCACACTTTGCAACCAGAATTGCAGTCACAAACCATTGAAAACGTTTCAACACCTCCAAGGACAGTAACGGATTCACAAAATGGAAGCTGTCCCTAGTGTGAAGCTGCCCCTTTAGGAACTGTGTTAGGCATCATTGGAGGGAAAGGCAGTGGTCCAGGGGACTACCTTATGCTCCCCCTGATGTGTTCCCAAACAAGAAAGTGACACCTGTCCCTTTAGTGGTGAATTGTTTCTTCAAAAATTGTTTGTCGTTTCTGAAAGCAAATGCAAGGAGGGTGTTCTGCTGTCCCTTGCAAGCCACCATTGCTAAATTAAAATTTATTCACATGATGTCTTAATTTGCAACTTGTCTAATTAATATTCATCAAGCAGGTCATTTTATGACCCCTTGAAGATAGTCATTTTGTGATGTGACCTATTAATTTTATAGGATGCTTTACTAGTTGCATACTAATTCACACAAACCAGTGTGCACAATGCAGATGTCTGTTTGCGATAGAGGTTGGCAAGCCCCCGAAGCTCGATCTAGACTCAAGCCAGATGCCTGGATCTGGCTCAGCTTGAGGTCCTCTAGATCACTCAAGCTCAAAATGAGTCGAGCCTTCATGTGGCTGCTGCCTGCTACTCAATCTGTCACTGCATGTTCCAAGAGATGAAGACAAAGGGACTTGTTTATGAGTGGCTTGTGCCGCTGTGGCATCACTTTTTGTGACCCGTCGGGAGGGAAACTACCCAATCACATGTTTGAGGCCACAGAAAGCCACTTTGTGTGGCTTTGAATGGCCTCATAGATCTGGAGTAAGCACCTTACTCTGCTCAACTCTGCGCAAGGGAGGCATTCCATTTGTGTTGCGGTGGGTGTTCTCATGCAACTTCTGAGGTGAGGTTTTTCCTTTAAGTGTGCACCATTCTGCAGCACACATACAAAGAAGAAAATACCTCCATGTAATGTTTTTGTGCAGAATGGTTCCTCTTCCTTTACAGAAACAATCTGGACAACAACACAGGCACCCTTGCACTGTGGTGTAAGGGTGCCTGCATTGGCGCTAGGCTGCCAAAACCGTGCCAGCGCTGGGGGGAAAGGGCAGCAATGCACTGTATACTATAAATACAGTTCATTCTCACCCTTTCACTTTGACGTAGGGCACCAAAGCAAGGTGACTTGCTGTGCTGCTGAACTCCTCATTCCAATAAATGAGGGCCCTTTGATGAAAAATCTTTGATATAAAATGGCCAAGAGAGCAACAGATACCCTTCTAGTGATCAAATGACACAGTGTATAGCAAGAAATCCTGGCTTCCCCGCTTGGCGTAGTTTAGTGATTCTAGGCAAATATTGCATTTCACCAAGACTACTTGTTCTTCATTTTCACATTTTAGGCCGCCTTCAAATACTTGCTTTTGGGGTGTAGGCAATACAAAAACTATGGTTTTTCTTGTTTAATAGAATCAATCAATCAATCAGTTAATTTATAAAGCGCGCAACTTACCCGCAAGGGTTTCAAGGCGCTGGTAGGGGGGGGGGGGGGGTGCTGCTGCTACTGGTCGAAAAGCCAGGTCTTGAGTTGTCTCCTGAAGGTCAGTAGGTCTTCGGTTTGTCGTAGGTAGAGGGGGGAGGGTGTTCCATGTCTTGGCGGCGCGGTGGGAGAAGGATCTGGCTCCGGAAGTGGTTCTACGGATGCGCGGGACCGTTGCCAGGGCGTGGTCAGCGGAGCGCAGTATCCTGTTGGGTACATAGAAGGAGAGTCGGCTGTTGAGGTAGGCTGGGCTGGTTTTGTGGCGTGCCTTGTGTGCGTGGATCAGGAGCTTGAAGGAGATCCTTCTGTCGACGGGGAGCCAGTGTAGGTTCCTCAGGTGGGGGGTGATGTGGTCGCGGCACGGGACGTCGAGGATCAGACGTGCGGAGGCGTTCTGGATTCTTTGTAGTCTGTTGATGAGCTTGGACGAGGCTCCGGTGTAGAGGGCGTTTCTGTAGTCGAGTCTGCTGCTGACTAGGGCCTGGGTGACTGTTTTCCTCGTGTTTGTCGGGATCCATCTGTAGATCTTGCGGAGCATGCGGAGGGTGTTGAAGCAGGTGGAGGAGACTGTGTTGACTTGTTTGGTCATGGTGAGTTTCAAATTGAGGATGATTCCCAGGTTGCGTGCGTGGTCGGTAGGGGCCGGGGGAGTCCCCAGTGATGCAGGCCACCAGGAGTCGTCCCATGCTGAGGGGGTGGGCCCGAGGATGAGGATCTCCGTCTTGTCTGAGTTCAGCTTAAGTCGGCTTTCCTTCATCCAGTCGGCGACGGCCTTCATTCCCTGGTGGAGGTTGGATTTGGCGGTGAGAGGGTCCTTGGTGAGGGAGAGGATCAGCTGAGTGTCGTTGGGGTAGGAGATTATGTTGAGGTCGTGCTGTCGGGCGATGCGGGCTAGTGGTGCCATGTAGACGTTGAACAGCGTGGGGCTGAGGGAGGATCCCTGTGGGACGACGCAGATGATCTCAGAGGCCTCAGACCGGAACAGGGGGAGGCGGACTCTCTGAGTTCTGCCGGAGAGGAAGGAGGTGGTCCAGTCCAAGGCCTTCTCCCGGATCCCTGCGTCTTGGAGGCGCGTGCATAGTGTGTGGTGGAAGACGGTGTCGAAGGCGGCGGAGAGATCTAGGAGGATGAGGACCACCGTCTCGCCGTTGTCTAGAAGGATCCTGATGTCGTCTGTGGCGGCGATGAGGGCGGTTTCGGTGCTGTGGTTGCTGCGGAATCCTGATTGGGAAGGGTCTAGGATGTTGTTGTCTTCGAGGTGACGGGTGAGCTGGATGTTAACTATCTTCTCGATGACCTTTGCTGGGAACGGAAGCAGGGAGATGGGCCGGAAGTTATTGTGGTCGCTCGGATCCACCTGGGTTTCTTCAGTAGGGCGTTGATCTCTACGTGCTTCCAGTTCTCAGGGAAGGTAGCGGTCTCAAAGGAGAGGTTGATGATGTTTTACAGGTGGGGTGCGATGGAATTGCTGGCTTTGTTGAAGATATGGTGTGGGAGAGGGTCGGACGGGGATCCGGAGTGGATTGTGTCCATGATCTTGTTCTCGATGCTCACGTTGGCCCAGTTTGTCAGGGAGTCTTGGATGGTGGGGTGCGGTGGGTCTGGTGCGGCGCGCCCGTAGAGGTTGTCCGGGGTTTGAAACTGTCATGGATGTCGGTGATTTTTCGGTGAAAGAAGGTGGCGAGGGAGTCGCACAGGGCATGCGATGGCGGGATGTCGTTGGTGCTGGAGCTGGGGTTGGAGAGTTCCTTCAGGATGTTGAAGAGCTCCTTGCTGTTGTGTGTGTTGTTGTCAAGGGGGTCTGTGAAGGAGGTCCTTTTGGCGGTCCTGATGAGGTGGTGGTGGTTGCGGATGGCGTCTTTGTGGGCAGCGCGGCTGTGCGGCGTCTTGTCGCTATGCCATATGTTCTCCAATTTCTGGCAGGTGCGCTTTGAGGCGAGGAGTTCCGGAGTGAACCATCTGGCTCTTTTGCTGGTGTCTCTGTTGGTGGGTTTTTTCAGCGAGGCTACGGTGTTGGCGCAGTCGTTCATCCAGCGTTCGAGGGTGAGTGCACCATCATCGGGGTTGGTGGGATTGGTCGGAGGGTTGAGTGTGAGGCTTGTCTGTAGTTGTTCCTCAGTGACTTTGCCCCAGCAGCGGTGGGGGATCTGTAGGGTGCGGTGGTGTGTGGGGGGTTTTCGGAAGGAGAAGTGGATGCAGTGGTGGTCTGTCTAGGTGAGTTCGGAGGCGTTGCTGAAGGCGACGTGGGGGCTTGAGGAGAAGATGGCATCAAGTGTGTGACCGGCGATGTGGGTCGGCGTCGTGACGAGCTGTTTTAGTCCGTGGTTGTCGAGGTTGTCGATCAGGGTGGAGGAGTTGTTGTCGTTGTTGTTCTCCTGATGATAGTTCAGGTCTCCGAGGAGGATGTCGTCGGTGGAGGTCAGCGCGTGCGTGCTGATGAGGTCGGCGATGGAGTTGCAGAATTGAGGCCGGTCTGTAGACGAGGGTACCTCTTTGGGTGGTCTTGGGGTCCGTGTGAATCTGGAAGTGCATGTGTTCGGCGGTGCTGAGGGTGTCGTTGGTGTTTGTTGAGACCCTGATGGTGTTTTTGTGGACGATGGCGATTCCTCCGCCGGCCCGTTGGTGTGGTCTCTGCGAGTGATCTTGTACCCGTCGGGGATGGCTATGGTGATGTCTGGTGAGGAGGCTTCGTTCATCCAGGTTTCGGTCAGGAAAGCGACGTCCGGGTTTGCGGTGTCGAGTAGGTCCCAGAGCTCGATGGCGTGTTTGCGTGCGGAGCGGGTGTTGATCAGGATGCATCTCAGTCGCTTGGGTTCTGTCGTGGCGGGTGTCTTGGTGCCTTCGCAGCAGGAGAAGCTGCAGTTCAGGCAGGTGAAGAGACCGTGGGTGCGCTTCGGGGCGGCCTTGCAGCAGGTGTGGGTCTTTCCTGGGTTGAGAGCGACGAGGGTGTTGGCGTCGTAGCGGAGGCGGTCTTCGTGGCTGGTGCGGGGGGCAGGGGTTCTGGCACTGGGCGCGGTCCAGGCACGGACTGGCGCAGACGGGCTTGCCTTAGGCGCACCTTCAGCGGACCAGGCACATCCGCTGCGCGCATTCTCTGTGCAGCGGCCACCATATATGGGGAGGGAGGAGCAGCTGGGAGGCGGGAGGTGTGTTTGCAGGGGCAGCGAATGGGTGTGGAGGGGGTGGGGCCGCAGGAGAAGCAGCAGAGGGACGGGGGCAGGGAAGCGGAGCGGAGCAACCGCAGGAAGGAGACGGGCAGGGGCAGGGATCAAGAGGGCACGGAAGTCAGCAAACGGGGCACCGAATCAGAGGGGGCAACAGCAGGAAAACAAGGGGCACAGAATCAAAGGGGGCAACAGCAGAAGAAAACGGGGTACAGAATCAAGCAATGGGGCACAGAACGGCGAGCGGGGGGCAGGTAGGCACAGAAGATGAGCGGACAGGCAGAGAGAGGCACAGTAGAGCGGATACAAACCAAGGCCACCACTGGCCACCAGGGATGAGGCGTAGGTGGAGCCTGCGGGTGGTGGAGGGCCTCGACTTCGGCGGCGATCAGTACACCTCAGCGGGGGTGCAGGCGGAGCTGCAGCGGGGGGGAGCGACCTACCAGGAAGGTCAAGGGTGGCTCTGTCTGTAATAAATATACTCCACATATATAGGGTACACATACCAGCACACTTGCTTCTTAGTTTTCTTGAGGTATTATCAGGACAGCAGGTGTGGGCTCAGGAATGCTTTTTTAATGATTAATAACATTTTATAAATACTTCTCAGTAATTAGCCTTGCCTCTTAGTTCACTAAAGGCAATGTCGGGGCAGCAGAAAGTGGGCTCAGGAATGCTTTTAAGTTAAAGTTTAGAAAATGTTTAGAAATGCTTTTCAATGCAGGGATGAATGGCCTGATTTCGATCTCAGCGGATTGGTTACTTTATCACAACATTGACAGATATCCTGCCAGCTGAAATATAAATAATATAATATAAATCCTGTGGAATATAATGGAATTTATATTTCGGCAGGCGGAATATTCACCACCGTTATGACGGAGTAACCCGTCCCCCAAGACCTAAATCAGGCCCATAATTAAGGCTGGGCGAAGAACTCTGCTCTGTCACTCAGAATGCGAAGTTCAGCAAAACTCCACTGGCCGCCGCAGAGCAGAGTTTTCCTGTCGCGGCGGCGCCTACTCCTGTAAAGGAATTAATATTTAGACTTATTGTGAACTAAGGGGCAGATTTATAATAACTGGCGCATCCCTGCATATCAGCAGGGATGCGCCAGTTATTGTGCGCCACAGCTCCGCCACCATGGATGTGCCGCATTTACAATGCGGCGCACCATGGGGCAAAAACGGCACAGATGCGTGACGCATCTGTGCCGTAAAAGTGGCGCATTGCTGGAGTTGCGTCGCAAGCACGACGCAGCTCCAGCAATGCTTGCTTTGGGGGGACCTATCTTCACAATGCTGCATCAATCCTTACGCCTGCTTCAAGCAGGCGCAGGGTTTTGACGCAGCATGGGCTCAAAAGTGACTGAGTGAAATCTTGTAGATTTCACTCAGCCACTTTTAGGAGGCATTCTTGCGATGGAACGCCCCCCCCCTGCACAGGTACGCCTACTGCTGGCGCAGGGCTTTACAAAGTGACGCATCTCCCAGATGCGTCACGTTGTAAATACCCCGCAGCTTGGCGCAGGATTTGTGCCGCCGCTGCGTCACAAAAGTGACGCAACGGCGGCGTAAATGAGGCGCAAGGGCCTCATAAATCTACCCCTAAGTGTTTGTCTTTGGATGTAAGAGTGTAGTTCTCAACAACAAAACAGAACCTTTAACCTTTGAGTACCACATAACAAAAGCTTCCAGTCTGCTAGCACATTGGCACCTTGTTCGACACAACTACTGCTCCTTGTTTAGGCATCTCACCCCTTATACCGCCTCATTCAGCATTGAGAGCTCGACTTAATGATTTCATAGCGACTGTGCAGTATCTGTAAGCTGTCCCATTGAAGGGCTGCATTTGATCTGGGTCGGTTTCCTTAAAAAAGTAAATGGACCGTCAGAGACTTTTATCCACTAGTGTAGGGACTTTGAAGATGTTTGGGCAGATAATTGTTTTCTTAATACCTCTGAACTTGGCATGCAGACCTAAATCCAACCTGAATGGGGGCATGCGGAGTGACATTCCCCGGGGGCATAGAGCCGGGGCTTCAAGTGGGCCTGGTCTCACCGGTGCTGAGCGCCAGCAGTTTTTTAAAGGAGGCCCCCGAAACGGGTCTCTATCGGGCTCTTTTTTGTGCCCTGGCACAGGCGGTCCTTTTTTTCTGGACTGCAGTGACAGCAGGCACATAATGTGCGCGTGCTCACACAGCTCACTGCTCACTAGTGGAGAAGGTACGGCATGACGTCATGCCAGGTGATCGTTGTAGTGGAAGGGAAATCCATGGGCAGGCATATATAGATATGAGAACAAAGGTGCACCTCTAAACATTAAAACTGCACAACAAAAACAATTACATACCTCACATAATGCCACTCACACTCTAGTATATCACTTGCAACAAACATTGAGCACTCGTACACACACGCACACTCTAAATTTTATGAGGAAAATACTACTGACAGAAAATAGAGTGTTAGATGGAGGGCACTTATCCACTTCAAGTAATATTATCCCTCGGGCGTGGTCAAGATGCAGCGAAGCTGATCGAGCTAATGCTCTAGACCAGAGGTCTTCAAACTGGGGGGCGTGGATGGGTTCCCAGGAGGGCGCAAATGCCTCTGTAAGTACATGTAAATGAAGATGGCCTGGGTGCGTGGCGATATTTATTTGCTGCATTTGCAGACCTTGAAGTGAGATCAGAGTGGGGCCGGAGGTCAGTGAGTGTGCTGCTGTGGGCTCCGCTGAACAGTGTCTGGAGTCTTATCTCCGGCACGCCTGAGTTTTTTACAGGTCTTTAAAGACCATTTGCATATTTACATACCTTTGAAAACTGGTTACCGAGGCTGACTTTTATTCTGGTTCCAGTCCCCCCTGGTCCCCCACTCTGCCTATTCCTTACATTTGTATTTTACATTTACTAGCGTGAGAATGCATTTCATGAAAAAGGAATATAAAGTAGGGTTGCCAAAAGAAAAATGCCGGTCATGTGTTGTTTACAGAGCCTGCAAAGACATCGTCTTGACACAAAATAGGGTTATAAATAAAAAGGCATGTATTCATTTGTAATGTGACTTTTCTCTCTTTTTTCCCTTTAATTATCAGACATGAATCATTTGGGCCGCCCTAGAACACAATTAAAAATTCTTTCTATTTTATTTGCTGTTCGAAGTAGACACAGATAAGTGCTGAAAATACGACTTTAGAAGACGGTTATTTTTGTACCGTCTGCGACATCAAAATAATGAGCTGGCAACGCTAATCATTAGACTGGAAGTTTGTTGCAGGATCAGCACATTATTTATTTTCTCCACCCTCGATCCCTGATTAATGCCATAATAGCAATAGTTTAACTTATATCTGAAACCCTACGCCGCCGTCACTAACATGCTGATTTACTTCAAGTGTCTGGCAAGGCACACTGCATTCAGACAACTCACTCCTCATTCTCACCCTTCAATTTCACGCTCACCCTGCACTCACAGTGCATAGTTATGGATTTCCTGCATTTGCCCCACAATCCATCATCTGCTGCATAATTTGCTGATTTAAAAAAAAAAACTTGTTTCTAGCTAAAACTGTTCAAAAGTTACAAAAAATGCAGCAACACGTGTTATCTCGCAGTGGAAGGCCCTTTCTAAAGGTTGACTGGTCACCTTTCTGTTCATTATTGCTAAATGTGGGTGTTAATGTGATACGTATGAGGAGCAATAGAAGCCAGGACAGTGTTAACAAGTGTAAAAATTGCAAACTATTGCTGTAATGCTATCACAAAATATGCTGCATTATGCAGCATATTTCGCCATTGCTTGCTGCAGAAGTTAGTCAACCCTGCTGCATAATTTGGCCTTCTCCTGCTGCAGAATTCCAGTGGCCCTCTTTATAGTGCTATGTGGTCCCAGTCTGTGGTAGAAAGCACTGTGAATATGCAAGTCATTATTTTATAACAGTATTTACATACTCTAAGCTAGGCTGCGCAAAATGATGCAGTGATTGAGATAAAACAAGTTCTTCAAAATATACTTTTTAGTAATAAGTAATCAAACTCTATCTAAAGCAGACATTTTTGTAAGTGTCTCCACTATTCCAGATCTCAGCTGATAATACCCTTACATTATATAACAAACAGAATACATCTTTGCCACCAAGAAGCTTTAAGCAGAGCCACTGGAATTATTCAGCAGAAGAGGACCACATTATGCATCAGGTTTGACTAAATTATGCAGCAAGAAAAGGTAAATTATGTGGCAATATGCGCCACATTTTGTGGTTAGCATTACTTCATTATTTTGTCATTTTAAATCAAGGTAATGCTGTCAGGGGGAATATTTCACCTCATTAGTACCAGTTTAACACCCAAATACAGCAGTAAGCAACTACAAGATTACCAGTCAATTTTTGCAAAGGGCCTTCCACTGCTCCGGAACACTTTGTCACACTTTAAGTAACCTTTGTTCCGTTTGACCTAGATCAAGTTTTTTTATTTTTAAATCTGCAGATTATGTAGCAAATGCAGTAAACTGATAATTATGTGGAAAACGCTGCTGCTTCAGAAACTCATAATTCCAGTGGCCCTGGCTTTAAGTGACTCAATCAATTAATGGCTGTTAAGAAGGCTGGTTTATTTTTTAACTTTCTGCACTACCACCACACCCTTCGCTTTCAGGCAGGGGCACCTCAAAGTCAGTATTAACCATTCAGGGGCAGTTTTTTGTGACAGCTGAGTCCATGGGGTGGCAGGTAGAAGGCCAGCAGGGTTGCATTCAGATGCAGAGCCCTAATCCTCTCGATCTCTGGAGCCACACAGTAATGGTCTAGGAAACAGAGAAAAGGAGCGAGGTTCATAGTTATTGTCAAAGAGAAGGGCCAGAATAGAGAGCACTGCATGGGGACTCATTTTTATGTTTAAAGACGGCCAGAGACAGCTGCTTCAGAGAGATACCTCAAAGAAGGGGACAATATAAGTGTTTTTCTTTTAAAGGGACATTCATTAGTGAAGCTGGCACTCCTGTCAAGTGTGTAAGTGGCCAATGCTGGTTATCATTAAGGAAGCCGATACAGCAGGACTGGCGCCCAGGGATTTGAGGGGCACACTGCATCACAGTTATGACTGTCTACCTTTAAGAAAGGGGCATCAGCGCTTATTTTATTTTCAAGCATTAGGACCGAGGTGATGATCCGTCATGGTGGGGAAGATGTAAAAGAGGCAGAGGAGATAGCCTGCTACTCAGGACTGCAGATAGCATTAGTGCAGCAGGTGTAGTTGGATTGCGGTCAAAGAGTGTGAGGAGCTCACAACACCCCAATTATGAGGAGCAGTTTGTTTTCTATAATATCTGTTTTTGTTTGATGCATTTTATGTTTTATATGTCTCATAGTGCGGTTCATAAGCTATAGAAAAAGTATTCCTGAAATCATCTCATAAGCCTCGCTCCCTGCACTCAGCCATGTCCCTCCCGCTCCCCCAATCTTTGCCATAAAGATTTGGAGGGGGGCCCGACCTCAAAACATTTTGTTTAGGGGGGCTCAGAGTAAAAAGGTTTGAAGACCTCTGCTCTAGACCAATGCGAATCGTCCTAAAGACAGTAGCATGAGCCCCCGTCCAGGCTGGTGCGGGATTCCTACCACTTGCTTGACTACAGGGTTCTGCAGGGTATCTGAGCATCGTCCCTGGCACGGGAAGCTGGCAAAAGCAGCAGTGTCTGTGCGATGTGCCTTGTCCCCGGACTGTCATCAGTGAGTAGACCCTCGTGGTGGCTGAGGGATTGAGCTGTGGCACTCAGTGGCACTTGGTGGCATGCTGGACCCGGACGTTGAGGGCTGGCAAGGACAACTGCAGCCTCCTAAGTGATACACTGCCTCCCATGCTGCTTGTATATTCATGGACCTTCAAAGGTGCTGGGGGCAATCTTGGAGTACCATGTAGTGGTGTGTGTGGTACTTGAGCAATAAACTGGATGTGACCTGTGCACCAAGGACTCATGTGGCTGGGAAACCCCTGATCTGGCACCGAACTGTTTCCTGCTCATCCCAGAGGGTCTGGTGTTTTACAGCCATGGACACTACAGCACACGCTCTGCACATATCTAACAATGCGGGTTCCCATCAAAGGCGGTGAGGCGATGGCCTACGATGGACACCAGAACCAAGAAGTAGTATTGGGACCAAATACTGGAAACCCCCAGTGAAGCCCCTGTAGGAGTGGGAGGACAGTGCTTTCGACACCCCCAATACATGATAGATTCCACATCCTCCCACCTGAGTCAGACAGAATGGGACAGTGACATCAGAGAGACACCTCCAGGCTCCACACAGCCAGCCCCAGCAAAACGGCACGGAAGAACATAGCATATTGGCCTGCTTGCCGAGTGGAGGAGGTTCAGCTGTGAACAATACTATTGCGCAGCTACAATGCGGCATGGTGAAACTGAAGGGTCCCAATGTCAGCAGCACCCCATCAGCCTCTAATACCAATCAGCCAGCACTAAGTGGCAGTATGGAGCAAACACTTCAGGGACACACCGGGAAGCTAGGAGTCCTGCTGCAGGCCATTAAGCATGGAATAACAGCCCTGGAGCTGAGGCTCAATGCCCTTACCATAAAGATAGGGCTCTTGTTGACTGACCATGGCAAGCTTGTGGAACAAGGAGACACTTCAGAGTCCATGCTGGCCACCATGTGCCTATTGATGTCCGACATCCAAACCCAACTAGCAGACCTGAAGTGGGATGTGACCCTCTTTGAGGTGAGAGCAACTGACACTTAGGCCAATTGAGGCTAAACAATGTGCGTATTACTGGCCTACCAGAGAGGACAGAAGGCCTCAGGATGGAGTTGTTCCTTGAGGACTGGCTGGCAAACACGGACCAGGAAGAGAGGAAGTCATACTTTCTTGCTGTGGAATGAGCGCACAGGGTTCCGGTGGGTTCACTGCCTGACAAGTGCTGGCCAAACTTTTCAACTAGTGAGACAGGGACCACATTTTGGAGTGCTTCAGGAGCAAAGGCAAGTGGCAAGTGGACAACTTGACGGTGAATATATTTCCAGACTACACCCTGCAAGTTCAGAAATGCATGGGATCTTTCCTGGAAATTAAACGACAAATGCATTAAATATTCCCTTATGTTTCGTCCTAAACTACGGGTTCTCAATTCAGGAAAAGTCTATTTTTCACATCCCCAAAAGAGACCAGTGAATGGCTGAAATTCACAAAACGTTTGATGTCACCTGCCGACCCGAACCTATGAGATGGTTGGGAGTGACTAAAGATGAAGGGCAGCTCCCACAGATACATGAGGAGAAGGCCTTCGAGGGAACACTCAGCCAAGGAAAGAGCCATGGTGGTGGTAGAGATTGAACTGCACAGTAGCTCGGACCTGGCACAGTCAGCCTCCCCTACGGACTCCCCATACCATCTGGTTGATACCACAGATGATGATCCTGATCTGGACCTGAGTTCTGGTCTGGCCATTATCCCAATGACATCTTGCCAGATAATTTGGGTTAGATGCTGGTATATCCTTTAAGTGGTGTTTTTGTATGTTATTATTGGATTGTTGGAAGGGGAGGAATAGGGGGTGATGTGCTTCTGTACTGTTCAGGGAAGAGGCCACTGTGTCAGGCCGGACCACCCAGGAGGAAACATCACCTTAAGTAACCAGAACTTGGCCTACCTCCAATACCGAGATGAAACAGTTTAAAATATCAGCTTTTTGGGCCAAACTTTGTATGGGCGGCCATTGTAGTCCCGACCTGGGGATGGGTGCTGGGAGTTTTCAGGTTATTAAGTTTTGTGTGGATATGCCACTAGCCATCTCTACTATAGATGATAGCAGCCACAATACTTCTCAGATATGTTAGCACACATACTAGAGGGAGGTAGACAGGGACCCCACACCAATGGCTAGCATGCATGAGGCGGTAAATCCTAGATACACAGTCTCGACCTGGAATGTGCGAGGGATGGCGAAGCCACCTGAAATGCCATAAAATGTACTCATATCTGTAGCGCCGGGGTGTTTATATTGCATATCTCCAAGAGACGCACTTAATATCCACAGAGCTACAGAAAAGAGATCGCGGGAACAAATAGCAGGCACTGCCTATTCAGCAAATGCTTGAGGGGTACTGATCTGGATTTCTCTCTGTTGTCTCCCTGGTCATAACTCATAGGGTCATTGACAAAGAGACGCAATATGTAGTACTGGAGCACACACTCGATGGGGAACCACTGTCACTAGTGGTGATTTATGTTCCCAGTAGTACCCAATCTCAGATTCTTGATAGCCTACCCCCTCACATTAGTACAGAACCTGATGGCCAGTGTGTATTGGGTAGAGACTTCAATTGTGTATAGGACATTGGCCTAGATAGATCAACATCTCCATTGCAGGGAACAAGGAGCCAGGCAGCCTCATGCCATTTTGTCTCCTGGATCAGGGACAGATAAGTCTACGACATGTGGCGTAGGATTCCACTGACAGTTTAGAATTCTCGCATTACTCTCCTGTGCACCACCTACACACCCGCATGGACCTATTAGTAGGTAATGAAGCAGCGGCGTGCTGTGCCATAGACTTGGAATACTTTGTTGCAGGGATTCTGCTCAGGTACAGAACTATGCTTGGGACCATAGAACATCGACATCAATGGACTGAGTCACCACACCACCTCAGTACCTATGAGCCAGAGTCTGACTAGCTATAGTGCCTCACTTGCTCTCATAAGTAGGTGAATTAGCACCCCAGAACACAACACTCTCGACCCTCTCAGGGATTGGGTAACAGGACACACCCTTTCGTTATTTCACTCATACTCATCCACAATAAGATAACCAAGAGACACAAAGGAAGTTTAGAATATTTATTTAAACTATCATGCTCCAAAATGCAGTATTTGTGCCACAATTATAATACAGATAGATACCAAAAATACTGTTAGCATGGTCAGTAAACCATATATCATAAAAAGCCCTGTCATATTATAACTAGGGCTCCCGGTTTTATGGTATTTATTTCTTTAACATTTTGGTCTGTAGTTATCCATATTTATTTTTATGCCATCTTATCTGTATTTATCCATATTTATTTTGTTTTTTTGTGGATAAATGAAGCTGTAAAATTATACATTTCCATATTTATTTGACTGATAGACGCACACATATACTTTGATGTTGGTCATGTTTTAGCTGTTTAAGTAGCCAAATACAACATAACAATAAACCCACTGGTAAATATTAACATTATACCACAAATGTATGTTGACATATGACGTTATTCAAGGAAATTTCATCCTGTTTTTCAAGTCCCCATGCTGTCTATCTGCTCAGCTGGTGGCCTGCAATTTATGAAAGACAGCACAGAGAGTCACTTAGAAGAAGCCCAATTTTCTCTATTTATCCACTTTTAAAAATAAATGCAGACAGAAAACACATTGCTTTTTGTCTGCATTTAGCTGTAAAAATTAGTAAAAATTGAAAACTGGGAGACTTAATTATAAGACAGAGTAGCCTAAACCCCCTCCACTTCTAACGAAACTAAATGATTATATATCAAAGTTCTCTGGGATTAGTGGCGGACCCTGTACCTTACCATATGCAGATGGATGTTCTGCATCTTAGCTGATGTAGCTAGCTTGTCGCAGAACCCTCGCTCAGTATGTTTGCTTAAACGCTTGTGTTGAGTTATATGACAAGGCATATGTGCTCACAAGCATCAGCTGCATTCTCGTGTTGTGCCTAGGTGCTAGTGCTGACCAAAAAGAATAACAAGGGGGATTGTTGTTTGACCTTGTCTTTGGTGTTCAGCCTAAATCCCAGGGAAAGAACAGAGCACAAAAACATATGCAGGTCCCTTGTGAAAGTACAACAAGGCACAAAAGCAAGCATGTTTATATAGTAACATGTGCAAAAGAAAATGCGGCCAATAACATGCACAATTATGTTAACGAACTGAAAACTACAATGGGCTATGTAGGAAATACATGACAACTTTGGGCGCACTCTGTCGGACCACAGCTCTCTTGAAATACCAGTGTGATGGTGCAGACACATGCGGAAATACCCACATGGCGGCCCAATATTCTGGTCCTATTGGAAGCAACCTATCAGGAAAGTGTTGGCAACTGCATTCATCAGTATTTTACCGACAACTGTGGCACTGCAGCAAGCAGGGGTGTGGAATGGGATGCATTGGGTTATGCATCAAAACCTCATTTGTTATAAAGTGCATGTTGACCAGGGAGCTAATTGCAGCAGAATATCATGTACAAGAGACTGAGGTAGGTGTAGGGGAGGGATCTAGAGACAGGCATAACCTCACCAGTCTGTGTCAAGATTGCGAAGAATTGGAGGAGCACCTGCGGTGGATAGATTACAGAGAATATGTGGCTCAGCAGCACAAGGAAGGAGACAGGGCATGCCAATTGTTTTTTATTTAAACCAGATTTTATTGGGATTTTACACGGTTACATTCAAGGCATCAAATTTGCAATGCAATTTATGTATAAGAATGTTGCCACATTGTCGTCATCCCCTTATGGATAAAGTTTAATATTCCGACTCCCTCTTCCACTGCCCCTGCCAGTTGGTTCACTATTGATTGTCAGTCTGGGTAGCGTGCAGATGCTGTAGGATTCACTGCTCAAATATGTTGTGGATGTGAGATGCGAAGTTGTAGAGAACGGGATGAAGACCTCACTTATGCGATCCAGCCTATCCCGTCCCCCTTTTGATGAGGTGACGGGGGCGTCCAAGTCAAGTGCCCTTAATTTGTCGACTAGTCTTCTCTAGACTCTTGCGGTGTCCAGTGTGCCAATGCCCCGTCGAGCTTCCTTCAGCAGAGTCCTCCCTCAGCCCTTGACCATTTTTCGAGTTCTCGTCTCCATGTCCCTACTCTCAGCCTCCCCTCGTCGACTTTCAGTTCCTAGTGACTTCCAGTTTGGCCAATACAAATGCAAGATCCTGGGATTTCCCAGTCACCTTGGTTTTAGCTGTATGTGGGAACCAGTTCAGTAGGCAGTGACCTGGAGTGTGAATGATCTCTTTGTCTGTAACAGTTTCCACTATGTGTAGCACCTCTTCCCAAAAAAACACCCAAAATGGGGCAATCCCAGAACATATGTAATATATACGCCTCTCTGTCCCCCAATCTGGGACAAGCTGCTTCTGCCTCTGCTCGGAAGTATCTTCTAATTCGCACGGGGGTAGAGTAAGCCCTATGTAAAAATTAATTAATTTAAACCGCTCATTGCGCGAGATTTTGAGGGTCCTCTCTACTATGGTCTCCCAATCCACCTCAGGGATTGGGGTTCCCAAATCCTCTTCCCACTGCAGCCGCTCCATGAACATCTGAATTTTGCAATGTATAACCCTATAAAAACAAGAAACCGTTTTAATCCTACCTGCCGACAGGGCCATGTATCGGCAGCAGTCCAATGCTCATGGTTCCGTGGACCCCGCACCCTAGTGCTTCCGAAATGCTATGGTTTGCTTTTGTTTGCGATACTTTCACAGCACGATACTGCACAACTTTTCAACTGTTTTAAAATCGTCTTACATGATTCTGATTCCTCTTGCTGTTCCCCGGCTTCTGTCGCCCTCCCCGGTCCACCACAGGTGACGTCCCGGTTGAGTGGAGGGAGATTTAGTCGACTTCCGGATTTCGGCGAGGTTAGCGGTCTAGTGGCCACTTTCCCCCCAGATATAAACCAGATGCCCTGCTCGACGCGCAACGACTGACCGTGCCCGGCTGGGACCTGGGGCCACAACCTCTGTCGGTTTTTCTGGAAATACTTTTTTCTATAGCCCCCAAACTCTGCACGGGCTGAGAAGGGTTCTTAACGTAAACTGTTTGCATGCTATGAATGTTGCTAATAGACCTTCTCACTGTTCTCATTGTAATTTCGCCTTCCGGCCATATAACAAAACTGTGGACTCTGTTACTACCCCGTCTTCCTTAAGGAGGGGAGGACAGTGGCAGTGTCTCCCGACCCCGCTTGGTATGAGGTAATGCTTGGCTAGAGCGGAGCACTCAGCGCAATTCATAATTTCAGTTAAATGTTGTGGATTTGACTTGATTTTAAACTCACCTACGGCGTTATTTTAAAATCTCACCTGTTCCTTTTAAACGCATGTTGTGCTGTTTGAACTGACTGCCTAAAACGTGACATTAAGCACAGGACTTGCAGTATTACTTCCCAGTACTGTTAGGGGCTTTAGGGAGTTTGTGTCAGTCTCTGCTCAGTACTACAGTCTACCCGCCCTGGTCCGACTCGGTATCCAATACCGTTGAGCGGAGGGCGGGGTAGACAAGAGCGAGACACGCCCAGCAGCTCCGGGACAGGCGAGCGGTTAGCGCTCTAGTAGCAATCTTCACGGGGCTATTTAGGCGGCGAGGAGGCCTGGCTTTCCGCGGTAAGGGGAGGACAGTGGCAGTGTCTCCCGATCCCGCTTGGTACGAGGTAATGCTTGGCTAGAGCGGAGCACTCAGCGCAATTCATAATTTCAGTTAAATGTTGTGGATTTGACTTGATTTTAAACTCACCTACGGCGTTATTTTAAAATCTCACCTGTTCCTTTTAAACGCATGTTGTGCTGTTTGAACTGACTGCCTAAAACGTGACATTAAGCACAGGACTTGCAGTATTACTTCCCAGTACTGTTAGGGGCTTTAGGGAGTTTGTGTCAGTCTCTGCTCAGTACTACAGTCTACCCGCCCTGGTCCGACTCGGTATCCAATACCGTTGAGCGGAGGGCGGGGTAGACAAGAGCGAGACACGCCCAGCAGCCCCGGGACAGGCGAGCGGTTAGCGCTCTAGTAGCAATCTTCACGGGGCTATTTAGGCGGCGAGGAGGCCTGGCTTTCCGCGGTAAGGGGAGGACAGTGGCAGTGTCTCCCGACCCCGCTTGGTACGAGGTAATGCTTGGCTAGAGCGGAGCACTCAGCGCAATTCATAATTTCAGTTAAATGTTGTGGATTTGACTTGATTTTAAACTCACCTACGGCGTTATTTTAAAATCTCACCTGTTCCTTTTAAACGCATGTTGTGCTGTTTGAACTGACTGCCTAAAACGTGACATTAAGCACAGGACTTGCAGTATTACTTCCCAGTACTGTTAGGGGCTTTAGGGAGTTTGTGTCAGTCTCTGCTCAGTACTACAGTCTACCCGCCCTGGTCCGACTCGGTATCCAATACCGTTGAGCGGAGGGCGGGGTAGACAAGAGCGAGACACGCCCAGCAGCCCCGGGATAGGCGAGCGGTTAGCGCTCTAGTAGCAATCTTCACGGGGCTATTTATGTGGCGAGGAGGCCTGGCTTTCCGCGGTAAGGGGAGGACAGTGGCAGTGTCTCCCGACCCCGCTTGGTACGAGGTAATGCTTGGCTAGAGCGGAGCACTCAGCGCAATTCATAATTTCAGTTAAATGTTGTGGATTTGACTTGATTTTAAACTCACCTACGGCGTTATTTTAAAATCTCACCTGTTCCTTTTAAACGCATGTTGTGCTGTTTGAACTGACTGCCTAAAACGTGACATTAAGCACAGGACTTGCAGTATTACTTCCCAGTACTGTTAGGGGCTTTAGGGAGTTTGTGTCAGTCTCTGCTCAGTACTACAGTCTACCCGCCCTGGTCCGACTCGGTATCCAATACCGTTGAGCGGAGGGCGGGGTAGACAAGAGCGAGACACGCCCAGCAGCCCGGGACAGGCGAGCGGTTAGCGCTCTAGTAGCAATCTTCACGGGGCTATTTAGCCACCCGTCGGCCCTAGCGCGCAGCGGTTGCGCGCAGCGGTTGCGCGCAGGGGGCGCCATTGACGGCGCCGAAGACAAGCCAAAGACCTGCCCGTCTGCGCCCGTCCGCGACAGGACAGGGCAAGGGGCCATGGGGACTGCTACACCGGATACGCAAATATCGCCTCGGGGGCGGCTCACCTATATTCACAGGTATTACGGGGATTCAACCCAGGAGTATCAAAGGGTTGCAAGGGTGGTTACTGCCCCGAGGTAGAGGGGCCATTCTCGTGTCGACAATGCAAATTCCAATGCACCACCCAAACGCGAGTCATGAACAGGTGTCAGTATTTTAAACCATCGGAACTTGCTACAAAGAAAACTGCTGCCGGAAGCAATCGTACACCTGTTGAGCTAAAAAGCTTCCTGTGCAACATTAGATCGCTGCCCAAACATACTGCTGAGGTGTGGGACTTAATTTCCTCTCAACAACCCGATATATGCTATTTTACGGAAACGTGGCTAAAACCACATACTACTCCTGCCATAACTTTAGGAATTCCAAACAACTATAAAATTGTAAGACTTGATCGTCCTACGAAAATAGGTGGTGGGATTGCCATCGTGTACAAACAAGAAATTAGCATTCGGGTCTTAGAAGAACTAAGTACTCCTGAACTCGAATTACTAATTTTTCAAATAAAACTGTCTTCTAAAGAAAATATAAAGGGTGCTTTAGTATATCGTCCTCCGGGACCTTGTAACAATTTTTCAAGCACACTGATGGAGCTACTTGCCCCATATGTTGATAATGACAATGATTTTATTTTGGTCGGGGATTTTAATGTACATAGTGACAAATCGGACTGTAATGAAGCACAATCATTATTGCTTGACATGGCCACCTTAGGACTGTTGAAACGTAACTGTGGCCCTACACACCAGGCAGGTCATACCCTGGACTTGATTTTATCTAACTTTTCATTGATTTCCTGTTCGCCTGCCAAACAGGTTAGTTGGACTGACCACTTCCTGGTTGAATTTCGTACTCAGCATCTGAAGTATATCTCCTCGAGTCCAGCTCCACTACCTAGGATATATAGACAATGGCACAAAGTTAATGACGGCAGTTTTAAGAAAAACTTTACCTTTTCTTCCTACCCTACACAAATATGTATTGAATCTGCCCTCACAAAATATAATAGAGCCATTATACAAACAATAGATAAAATCGCCCCTCTGAAACAATTTAAATCCAGACCGACCAAGAAACAGGAAATTTGGTTCTCGGATAACCTAAGGACATTAAAACTCAATGCTAGAAAATTAGAAAAGAAGTGGAGACTTTCTCATTTGGCAGATGATAAAACAAAATATTGGGACGACTCACTATGCACATATCAAAAAGCTATTCGCACTGCTCGCAAAAACTACATCACCGCACAAATCACAGCTGCAGGTAACTCTTCTAGGGTTCTATATCAAATTCTACAAACCTTTACCAAACCTGCAGCATGTGAATCTATTGAATTAGGCTCTAAACAGCTATGCGATGAAATTTCATGTTTTTTTGCGAATAAAATTGAACTCATCTATGATAAAATAATATGTGCCAATAAAAGTGTTTCCATTGATAGAGTGTTACCTGAAATGGATGATGAACCTAAGCAGGAGAAACATATGTTAACCTGCTTTCCATCTATTTCTTTACAAGAAACACTTCTATTCACATCTCAGATTAAAAGTGGCAGTCCTGATGATAACATTCCAGCCAGGATTATACCTGGCCTGAGCGAACAGCTTTGTCCTATATTTGAAGGATTGGTGAATCTTTCACTTAGTTCAGGTACTGTTCCAAGAGATTGGAAACGAGCTTTGGTTAGACCCATTAGGAAAAACACCTCCATTCCATGGACTGATCTAACCAACCTTAGGCCTATATCCCTACTACCATTCTTAGGGAAACTGGCTGAGAAACATGTCAATCACCACTTGTCCAATTACATCGAACTTGTGGGGGCTCTGGACTATTCTCAGTCAGGGTTTAGGCCTAAACACAGTACGGAGTCTACTCTCCTGTCTGTCACAGATGACCTACAGATGTATCAGGACAGGGGCTTTTCAGTAATCCTGGTGCTTTTAGATCTATCAGCAGCGTTCGATACCGTTTCACATGCTATTCTTATTGAACGGTTATCGAACGCTGGCATCAAGGATAGGGCCATCGAATGGCTGAAAAGCTTTCTCCTCAATCGTTCCCAGAGAGTTATCATGGACTCCTACCGCTCAGCGGAGATTGAGATCTCTAAGGGGGTGCCCCAGGGCTCTTGTTTGAGCCCAACCCTTTTTAATATATACGTGGCGCCACTGGCTAGAGTGATGCGAAGATATGGTTTTATTCCAGTATCGTATGCTGATGACACCCAGCTCCTCTTTCCTTTTAAAACTCTCTCCGCTGAAGTGAAAAGTTCCTTTTCTGCTGGCATGAAGGCAGTGGCTCGCTGGATGTCCTCCAACTTTCTCAAGTGTAATGTCAGTAAAACGGAGGTAATGTTGTTTGGTGAGGCAAAAATGTTGTGGACCCCTGACTGGTGGCCACTTGATCTAGGAATAGTTCCTGAACCTAAACAGGTTGTGAAGAACCTTGGGATTCGTTTGGATCAAGACTTGCTTTTTAAACAACATGTCAATTACACTTCAGGAATCTGTTTTCATACCATCAGTTTGTTACGGAAAATTTTTCCCCTCCTACCAGATTACTGTAGGAGAACCTTGGTTCAGACCTTGGTTTTAAGTAGGATTGACTACTGTAATGGCCTGCTATTTTCTGCCAACGAAAGAGTCTTGAATAAACTTCAGGTCATTCAAAACACGGCAGCTCGCCTTGTTCTTAATGCTCCCCCTAGAACTGCTTCTAAACCCCTCCTGGATCAACTACACTGGCTGTCGATCCGTCAGAGAATAAAATTTAAGATATGTTGCCTTATCCACAAATGTATAAATGGCCAAGGGCCCGTTTATCTTCAAAATAAATTTGTTCCCTACATTCCACTTCGATCATTAAGATCTAGCAATAACCTTCTCTTAGTGATCCCACGTGCAAAAAAAGCCAGACATGGGAATAAAAGCTTTATCAATTACAGGCCCCACATTGTGGAATAAACTTCCTTTATCATTAAGACAGTGCAAGGAACATCTTACCTACAGGAAACTCCTTAAAACTGTGCTTTTTAGGAATGAGATCTAGCTCCTCTTTCATCTTATCTTTGCTTTACCGATTACTGAAAATCGCAGAGATACTCCATTGGAGTCGATTCTAGCGCTATATAAACCAATAAATAAATAAATAAATAAATAAAATAAATAAAGGATGTTCCTTCTGAACTGCAGATCACTCCCCAGACACTCAACTGAACTTGCTTTATTATTAGAAGAGCTAAAACCTGACGTTCTTTTTTTAACCGAGACATGTAAATGTAAATGTACAGATATTTATATAGCGCAAATCACCAACCGGTCTCTAAGCGCTTGCTTAGGGAACCCGTCCTGGTATTCCCCTGTGAGATAACCCAGCAGGGCATCCACAAGGTGAAAGCCAGGCATCCCGCCGCGAGGGGCCATTGTGGAGATTAAGCAAGCTATTGCCCAGAGTCGCAGAGTGTGAACCCATGAATCGAGTATGCACTGGAGCGAGAATTATCGAGTCCATGGACAATTTATGGACTCAAGACCCAGCCGAGCCGGGAATTGAACCCTGGTCCTGGGCTGACCTCTGCTTCCAGGTCTGCCTACTCTAACCAGTGAGCCACACTTCTCCACGGCTTCATGGTAGAGCTGATCCTGTCCTTGTTCAAACCCTCCCCCCGGGCTATTTAATACTCAGGGCTGATCGCAAGATTGGTAGAGGAGGTGGTTTAGCTATCGTTTCTAAAGAGACCTTCAATTGTCGGATTACCACTCTATCTGATTGCGAGAGCCTGGCCTTTTCTATAGAGTTTTCTCCGACAAGCACCTTCTCTGGTCTACTAATTTATCACCCCCCCGGGCCGTAGGCCAATTTCTTACCGACCTCTCCACCGCCGTTGCTAACCTGGCCTTAGCCCAGTCAAATTTTACTGTGCTTGGGGATCTTAACATCCACCTAGATGATCCCACCAACCATGCGGCCAGTGAGCTATCAATGAATCTCTTAGCGCTTCAGCTCATCCAGAAAGGATTTACATCTACGCATATCAAAGGTCATCTTCTTGACCCTGTTTTTAGTAACCTGCATGAGCTCATCGTAGGCACTCCAAACCCACTCCCTTGGATGGATCATTTCTTGATTCCCCCTAACCTGGGAAATCCGTGGACCTACCTTCTCTTCCAACACCATGCCGGTGTTGGAACGCAATTGGTCCAAGCTCCCTACTGACCAATGGACTTCAGTTCTTGACGCCACTAGACCAGCCAGTGATCCCAACTCCAACCCCAATCTGGCCAATGACAACTTCAATCACTGGATCCTAAGCTCTCTTGATTCAGTCCTCCCTAAGAGATCCACCCACAAGAAATGTAGACCAAAGACAGCCCCCTGGTTCTCCCCGAAATTAAGAGAATTAAAACAAGCGTGCAGAAGATTAGAGAGAAGGTGGAGGCAGAATTATTCAGAACCCAGGAAATCAGACAATAGAGAGGCAATCAGGCTATATAAGTCAGGAATTAAAGCTGCCCAAGTCGCCTTTTATGAGGAGAAAATTAACCTAGCCGCATAGTCACCTAAAGAGATCTTTCGAATTGCTAAAACTCTCTCCACCTTGCCCCAGAAACCACTAATCTTAGAGGGGGCACTTACTCGGTGTAACAACCTAGCGGAGTTTTTCCATCAAAAAATTCAAAATATCTACATGTCCTTCCCAGCCTCTTGGAATGATCCCTGTGCTTCCCATACTGCAGGACTGCAACCTGAATCCCAGTTCTCATTAGGGCAATACCCTCTCTTGGACTCAGACTCACTTGATCTTATCATGCCCAAGGTCATCTCGGGCTCTCCTACTGATCCTGCTCCCCCACAGCCTCTTACTATAGTTGCCAACACCATTCGCTCTGTAATCCTGGAAATCCTAAACTCGGCTATCTCTTCCGGTACTGTCCCCCTTGCCCGGAAATGTGTTCTGGTGAAGGCCCTTTTAAAGAAACCCAACCTTGATCAGTCCAACTTAACCAATTATTGCCCCATCTCCCTCCTTCCCTGGCTGAGTAAGCTGCTCGAGAAACATATAAACACCACGCTGGTAGAGTATCTGGAGTCTAACAATCTTCTCCACCACTCCCAAACAGGCTTTCGCCGTCAGCTAGGGACTGAGACTGCCCTTCTGGCAGTAACTGAGGAGGCGAGGAAGATACTGGACAAGGGAGGTACTGCAGCAATCATCCTCTTCGATCTCAGTGCCGCTTTCGACACTGTCAATCATATCATCTTGACCTGTCGACTTAAGAATCTTGGAGTGACCGGCACGGCATTAACCTGGTTCCAGTCCTTTCTCAGCGACCGCTTTTTCCAGGTGTTTGAAGGAGATGCTGTGTCCAACCGGTTTCCTCTTAGCTGTGGGGTCTCCCAGGGTTCCTCCCTGAGCTCCACGCTATTTAATATCTATCTGAGACCCTCGGTGGAGATTGTTCATCCATTCGGCATAAAGATCATCGCCTAGGCAGATGACACGCAGCTCGTGATGGCATTAAACCACCCGAGAGGTCATCTAGCACCCTAGGTCCTTGCCTAGAGGCGGTGGCCGAGTGGATGGAACTCTCATGCCGCAAGCTCAATGGGGACAAGACCAAGCTCATGCTCCTCGGCAACTCACCCTCCTTCAACCCTGCCCTCCTCTGGCCGGACTGCCTTGGCCCTGCCGCAGACCCAACAGCCCAGATCAAGAGCCTTGGTATGTGGCTTGATTGCTCTCTTAGCTTCAACCACCAGGCCACCAAGCTCTCAACCACTTGCTACGGTCTGATGAGGATGTTGTGTAAGATCCTCTTCCTCCTTCCCTTTCAGGCGAGAAGGATCATGGTCCAAGCTCTCATGCTTTCTCGCCTGGATTATGGGAATGCCCTCTATTTGGGAGCTCCTCAATTCACTATTCATAAACTCCAGACGATCCAGAACTGTGCTGCTCGCCTGCTCCTTCAGATTCCTCGCAGGCAATCTGCAAAACCAGCATTAAGGAGCCTGCACTGGCTCCCTATCACAGCAAGGATACAATTTAAGGCCATGTGCTTGGCTCACAAGGCCTTCTGGAAGAACAGCCCTGTCATCACCCATTCCCTCTTTACCCCCTACCATCCTCTCAGAAATCTCCGCTCCAGCTCCTCTTATCTTTCAATCCTGAAAAAAATACGAAGAACTAGATGGGGCGGGCGCTCTTTTTCTTTTAACGTCACTAACCTCTGGAACACCCACCCTCCAAATCTGCGGAAGGAGCCTAACCTGTTAGCATTTCGAAAACACCTGAAAACCTGCCTCTTCAAGGACTTGCTCTAACTCTCTGCGTTGTGTCCATCTGCGTCTGTCCTCAGTGCTGGGAGTCCTCAGGGTAGCCATGCACTATATAAATATAAATTCATTAATTCATTTATTTATGGTGAGGGCTCTGTGCAGAAGAAAGTGGCATTGGGATAGGTCAAATTCTGTAAGAAGTCTTCGAAGGGGAGCATCTCAGAGTCCCTAAAAAGATCTCCCACCATCTTCACCCCGCCTCCCTCCAGGCATCCTGTCTCTCCCAGTTCCCACCGTGTGAAGGTGTTGTAATAGGTCTAGGGGTAAGTCAGGAGAGTAGGAAGCTCTGCAACTGTTACGTTGTAGATATCTTTCTCAGCACCGGGCCATCAGTCTGGTCTCTTCAGTGCCCCCAGCGGGTCTCCACTGCATGCGCAGCAATATTTTTGCATGCTCTGGGGATGTTGGAGGGAACGGGTATATGGTCCTTTCCTGGATTCTCCTGGTCACCAGCCAATGGACCAGCTAATGGAGCTGTGCTGCAATGTAACATGCTTCAAAGTCCGGGATTGCTAGTCTTCCAGCTACTGTGGAGCACTTGATCATGGTTAGGGCCACTCCCCTGCGGCCCACTCCCCAAATAAACAATATGATCTGTGAGTCCAGGTCTCGGAACATCACAAGGGGGATCCACACCTTGATTGTCCTGAAGAAATACAGTAAACGCGGCAGTGCCACCATCTTCAGGAGGGCCACTCTACCGGCCACTGATAGCGGTAGGGACTTCCAAAACTCCATGGAGGAGCAAAGGGAGCGGATCGCTCTGCCCACATTGCCCTCCATGATGTCGGCGGCTCTGTGATATATTTTAACCCCTAGGTACGCCAGGGAGTTGGGCTCCCATTTTAGACAGCCCAATACATCCGGGGGGTCTATTGGGTGTCATGGGGAAGAGTTGTGATTTCTGCCAGTACACCTTAAGCCCTGAGAGTCGGCCAAAGTCTTCTAGCATATTCTGCACCCCTCTCAGGTCCTTCTCTGGTTCCCGTATTAAGAGAAGAAGGTCGTATGCATACAGGGTAATATGGTGTTGAGGCTCTTTCACCATCAGCCCTCTGTAATCTCATTCTAATCTCGTGCAGCATGCCAGAGGCTCCATGGCCAGGGCGAATAGTAGAGGAGAGGGGGCATCCCTGTCTAGTGCCCCTCTCCATTTTCTAACCCAGGGAGATAGCCTTCCCTGTATGTACTCTGGCCGTCGGGTTTGTATATAGTAGTTTCACCCACTCTGAAACCCGCTCCCCAGGCTTAGTTGGCCTAGTACCTTGTAGAGGAAGTGCCAATACAGGCTATCAAAGTCTAAGTCGCTAGGATTTTGCTAGGTAACAGTCTAGTCACTAGGATTTTGCTCAAAATGTTGTAATCCATGTTCAGCATGGACATTGGCTTATATGCGTGTGATCCTGCACCGGCTTCTGGGATAAGAAGTGCTTCCCTGGTGTTATCAGACAGTGTCTTAATGTCTTGGGCTACTGTATACTGTGTTAGCAGTCGGGGGACTAGTTGCCCCAAGTAGGTCGAGTATAATTTGGCTGGCAAGCCATCCAATCCATTCCTGGTGTTTTATTGTGTGCTATGTGTTTAATGGCCGCCCTCACCTCCTGTGGGGAGATGTCTGCCCCATCATCTCTGCCTCTTCTGATTCTAGGCACGATAGCTGAAACCTCTCTAGGTAGTCCCTGATTGCAGTGCCCTCACATGAAGGGACCCCATGGTACAGCCCAGCATACTACTGGGCAAATATGTCATTGATCTCTTCCTGGATGTATTGCCTGTTTCCACCACACCATCCTCCATCTCACCTACAGGAGAGCCTCTGTTGGCTGGATTTGCGAACCACGGTAATAGGGATCCGGTCTTGTCCCTCTCAGCATGAATGCGGTCCAAATACTGTATATAATCAAAGCATAGAAAGTCTTTTGGTCTATTTGGCTACCTCCTCCTTAGCATCCTGTAATCCCGGTTGAAGTTCTGGGTGCCCTAACCGCCTCTGCTCAATTTCTCTAATTCTTTTTCAGCAGTCAACCCCTCAGTCAGGCGCGTGCGTCTAATTTCCGTGGTCTCTGCTATACACTGGTGTAGGCAGCTGGCTCTATATATACTATAACAGGGTAAGGTATAGTGTGCATAGAGTCCAAGGGAACTCCAAAGGTAGGTAAAGGTAAAAGTAGATGGTACCTTACTTTCTATTTGTGGTAGTGTGGGCGAGCAGTAAGGCTTTATCAGAGGGTAGTGTTAAGCATTTATTGTACAAACTCAGGCAAGAAATGATGTCACACACTCAAAGACTGAACTCAGACCAATTTTGTTTGTATCAAAAATATTATTTAGTTATTTCATTTATAGAACCAAGCCAGGCCCCGTGCAAGTACGTGAATTAATACTTTGCAATATTTATGCAGTAAATAACAACTGAATGCAGGTCCAAATGCAATTGGTTGAGTTACAGGTAATTCAACAGTTCGAAAGTACTTTTCAGTTACTTTACAGATTATTGTGCACGTTACTTCTTAGGTTACTTTTAAGTTTATTTTGCTAACCAGTGTGATATGCCTAGATATCACACTGGGACTTCTCCTAGATAAGGTAAGTAATAAAGTTATTGTATATTTGCAATGTTCCAAGTTTTCATACAAACCAACTCCACACAGATGATTTTTCAAGGAAAAGCAGTCAATGCAATCCTATGGGAAACAGTGTTATTGACTTAATGGTAAGTACTTAGGTTTGGTAGTGGTTTTCTGGGTATAGCACTGGGGTTCCTCCAGGGTCAAGGATGAACTCTTCAAGCACCCTCAGCAGCAGAGTGCAGAGTGCTGAGGCCCAATGTTATCCAATGGGGGTTAGGGGGTCTCCAGTTGGTGGCTGCTCACGGGCAAGTCACAAGGTCGTGGGAGCAAAGCTCCTGGTGTTAGGCTCAGGGCAAAGGGGGGTCCAATTTAGCACCCAAGGTGCACCCACAGCAGCACAGGGGCAGCTGAGTGCATGGTGCTGTTTTGGCGTCGGGTGCCCTGTTGGTTTCAATAGGGATTCTCTGGTTGCAACAAACACGGGAGGCTCTAGGACGAAGATCTTCTGGAGGTGACCACCAGTTAGATAGGTGAGTTGGGATGCAGGGACACTGTTGATTGGGCCACCCAAGGCTGTGGGACGTCGGGTGCAGCTATGTCTTTAGGCGTCCGGTTTTCTTATCAGCTCCGGTCGCGGTCGGGGTATCCTCCAGAAAGGGGCTGAAGGTGTCGTTTGGAGATTCAAGGCAGGTCAGAGATCACCAGATCTCAAGTCAGGATTGCCGGAGAAACCTTCTTGTGGTGTTGGGCCACTCAAACCTGGCCCGGGGCATTGGGTGCAGAGTGGTGCAAACCCGCGGATTTGGCTGGAGCCAGTGTCTGTGGGTAAGCAAATCCGGTGCTCACGGGAGACAAAGTCTTGGTTTGGGAAGGCATGGCAGGTCCTCTGGGGTCTTGGGGGTTGCTGGCTGCAGGACACATTGGGATTTCGCTGGAGCAGATTCAAGGTGGGGACAGACTGGCAGGGCTGGGACCAAGCCAGTGGGCATCCTTCTCTTTTTAGTTCAGCACGGTGTCTTTTGTCCTTCTCCTTCTCTTCTTCTGGTCAGTTCTTGTCTGAAGAGGCAAGGTTCGGGGTTGCCCCTAAATACTAGATTTAGGGGCATTACAGGTAAGTAAAGATCGTGACCAATGAGTTCCTTCCTTAGGGTGGATACACTCCTATTATGCCACCCTCCAGCGGGAGGGGGGCATATGCCTATCACTGTTTGGCTGGGTCTCCCCTTATGCAAGATGGTGGGGACTGAGAGTTGTGCTTCACCTTGCCTTCCCCACCTGAGGGGTGGGGTTGCCAAAGGTAGGCACACCTCCCTTCTTCACTTGGTTTTCCCGCCGATTCTCCTACCCAAAGTGGGGGTCAAACCGGCTGGGGCCAGTTGCTGGAAGTAGCAAATGGCTGGGGTAGCTCGCAAAGGCGACAAGCCTTTGAAGCTTCCCCATCATGGACCCTGACCATCCTGGGGGAGGAGGCTTGGCACCTCGCCCCAGGATGTGCATTGTTTTAGACCCAGGGGTCCAGAAACATGTCTGGTGGAGGCAGCTGGCAAGCAGCGACTCAGCCAGAACAATAGAGTTAGATAGTTTTTCAGGGGGCATTTCTTTGATGCCCCCTGAGTGCCTTTTTCATTAATTCCCACACTGGCATCATTGTGGGTTTAATGTGCTGATAAGTGTGATACCAAACTTCCCAGTTTTCAGTAAAGCCATTATGGTGCTGTGGAGTTTGTAATGACAAACTCCCAGCACCATATACTCTTAATGGCATTACTGCACTTACAATGTCTAAGAATTGGTTTACACTCAATTGATCCATAGATAATGGATCATGAGAAACTAGCCTAAGTCAACAGACAGTGGGTTCAAAAATTGGTGAGCCTCAACAATTTAGAAAAGAAAAATGCTTTTCTAGAGTCCCCTCACTCACCCAGGGTTGCCCCTAGGTGACATGCTTCATCATTGGGGCCATCCCAAGCATCTACTGCTTGGGGCGTGCTACGACTTGCGAGATTTACGTAGGAGCACTTTTGTGTGTGAAACTATGTGTTGTGCAGTGTTGGTGGAGTGGTGTTTGTGTTAGTTAAAAATACCTAACTAGTGAGTTAACAATTTATTCCTACTCCTAGCTGGTAAGATAAAAAGGGGGTTAATAACAGGAAAAATATAACTGTTATGTGGTTATATTGCCTATTACTTTGTCAACATGTTTCGAGGTATCCCCTAACCTCTTCTTCAGGACAGCGTGGGATCCAGCCCCACGTGTACCACTCCGTGCAGAAACCTAAATTAAGGTGAAAAATTAGACTAATAACGTGTGCCCATTGAGCGCACTTGGTTATATACATACGGTTATTGATGAACACGTAGTATTTATATGGTAGCACTAATATGCCCCATGGTCTGTCTGGGTGGAGGGGCCTGTAGGACCTGTTCTCGGCATCCCTCCATCAGTGTGACCTGTAAGTCCCAGGCTCGACCGTTCAACTAGTCATTACTAGATGTCCCTCACGAGCCAAATGCAAAAGCATTGAAATTAATATTACATCAAGCTGCAGTTCCACTAGTCGTTACTAGATGTCCCTCGCGAGTCAAATGCAAAAGCTTCATGAAAGGTTTTCAATGCTTTTTCATTTGACTTGTGAGGGACATCTAGTAACGACTAGTGGAACTGCAGCTTGATGTAATAATAATTTCAATGCTTTTGCATTTGGCTTGTGAGGGACATCTAGTAACGACTAGTTGAACTGCAGCTCTTTGTAGAATTATTTTGATATTGGACACTATAATATTCACTGCCCACTGCTAATCTCGTCCCATAATGCTTTGCAGGGCCTCTGGTTGGGATTGTATTTTTGCCCATAACTGTGCTTGGGGTGATCCTAGGAGGAAGGGACCACCACTGAAAAGTTCACCAGCATGATATGCTCTTTGTGTTCAAGGCCTCTGCTTGGTCCTCCCCCTAGGTCACGGGGGACCCCAAAATCATCACCTCTCTCAATGCCTAATATTTTCATTCACAAAGTTCACTTTTGTGAATTGGTTATATGCTTTTTAGCATGTAAAATTGCGTTATCAAAGCATTTGTGGGCGTTGTTGATTTTGCTGCTACGCTACGTGTTTTAGCACAGTTTATGCAATGTGCTACAGTGTGTAGTAGCACAAACTATGCATGCTCCGTGAGTGTAGCGTAGTACTACGCCTAGGGTTAGTTCCGAATCCAAATCCAGCATTGAACCACTGCTCTCCGGGACGGCAGGTTCTGCTACTTTTCCACTTATTAGCGCCACTACCTTCATTGCACTCTGTCGCTCCAGTTGCACCTCTTCCTGTGTGGGGCCAATGCATCTCGTTTGGCTACTCTGCTGCAGGATCTGCCACCACACTTTCTCCGTAGTTCAGGCTTCTTAGGTGGGACTTCGCCTCGATGGCACTCCAGCCAGTCTCAGGTCTCCTGCGGGGAGCTGAAGAACTCCGTTCCTCCTGGGGTGGTCACTTGCAGTCTGGGTGGGTAGAGCATTGTATACTTGTAGTCGAGCTGGCAGAGCTTCTGTCTTACACTCTGAAAGGAGCCCCATGCTTCTGCACCTCTCTGGAAAATCCAGGAACATGCGCACCACCACGTTGTTCCCCTGGAAGTCCCCTTGGCGTCTTGCTTGCACCAACATGTGATCCCTGTCCTTATAGTGTAGGAGCCTTGTCACCACAGGTCGCGGGGTGGGGGGTCCAGGTAGGTAGCCTCGCCGGTACCTGGTGAGCTCTCTAAAAGGCATAGAAGGGCGACAGTCCCTCTGGTGTCACTCCTGCCAGTTCTTGAGGTAGTCCACCATGTTTGCCCCTTAAACCTTTTCCGGCAGGTCTGCTACCCTAATATTGTTCCTTTTGGAACAGTTTTCAGCATCTTCTGCATGGAGCTCTAGTATGTGTGCTTTTGTTTCCAGTGTGGTGAGTTGACCTTTCATCGTTGCGAAGGCAGGGGTGGACTTATTCGCTGTGGATCACAGTCAAACACCTGTGATCATCTCTGAGGATGCCAATGTCTGTGCCAATTGCTCACTTGAAGTAATTATTGCCGTATATTGTCTTGTGATCTCGGGTTCGTGGGGGGCTCCGTTGGCGAGGGGGGACTTTTGTTCCCTTCTGGATTGTTTTCTGCTAGGTTTCCATCGTGGTTATTTTCCCCATCTCTGTCTTAGGGTGACTTCATCTCTTGCGTCTCTGCTGCCTGTCCTCGAGGTCGGGGAGGCCTCCCAAGTTCTCCTCACTAAGTCCTTGAAGATGGGTACAGAATTTCCTTGCTTCAGCTAGAACGGATGTCTCAAGTGGGGCATTCCAACCCCAGCGGTCCAGCCAGAGCTCGATGTAGTCCGCAGTCTTGGATAGTACTATGAAAGTCCTTCAGAGTCCTGTGCTCTGGAGTCATGTGCGCCGTCTTGAGGTCTTTCCGAGTGTTCTGTGGAAGACTGGGCTCGTACTTGCCCCTCAGGAGTCAACACAGCCTTCATTGTCAAAATTGCTGGTCTCCCGGGCAAGGCTTCTGTGAGTTTGCAGCCAGCTATGTGCTTTTATGCCAGTTCTGTCTCTCAGGGCTTCTAAACATGTGTCCTGCATCTACTATAGATTCACACTTCCAGGGTCCTAGTTCTGCGTGCATTAGCTGGCCATTGCTGGTGGCAAGAGTAGGTTTTACTCCCTCTGGGCACTGCTTTCACGTCCTTGGGGTTGTATGTCACTGGTCTTGAGTGTCTCACCAGGACAGGCACCTTCACTAGGGTAAATACGGGCTCTTAGCAGTTCCCCTCCTGTGAATGCAGTGCATCGTTAGCCAGGTAATCGTTTAGTATCAGGTGTTGTTTTCAGGATCAATGACTGGCTCTAGATCCCCCCTGTCCTCCAGCTGTTCCGTCTTCGTCTACATGGCTCTGGCGGTCCAGTGCAGCTCTCCGCTGGGCTCCCTTATCTCCATCCCATCCTCATTGGGCCAAATTCAGCTCTTCAATCCCCGTCAGTGCCCAGCAGTCTCTAGTGGGTCTGGGTCTCTGCAGTTGTTGGCCTCCCCCCTCCTGTGACAAGCACAGGCCTCACCTCCTCAGGTTGCAACTCACCAGGCCACTCATCCCAGGGCCGCGGGCATTCTTCGCCAGCTCCCCTCCACCTCAGATGTCTCCTCCGGCAAAGGCGGTTGCCCGCTGCAGCTCCCACTCGCTGTTTGGCTGTTCAGGGAACAGGGCACTTCCCCAAATCTATCAGCCTTGTTCGGGGTCATGGTTCACCCTCGGGACCTCTTCTGGCCTCCGGTAGCGGAAGGCTCACCACCCGTTACCACGGTTCATCGTTAGGGATGTTTCTGCAATCCTCTCCAGACAAGATCGGGAGCCGGTTAGCTATTCCCTCAGGTCGCCCTGCAGCACCGCCAGCACCTGGGTCCGCCTCGTAGCCCAGCACCCAGTTCAGGGAGCCGGTTCCATCTTGGGGCACTTGTAAGTATGGCGGACCGTCGTCTTTAGGGCTTTACACTCTTCAGTTCTGTTGCTTCTTGGCCCCGGTGAGCCCTCCAGATCACGGTACTGCAGGGGTCCCCCTAGGACCAAAGTGTCTTCCCAGGGGGGCAGAATGGAGCTGGATGGCAGCCGACTGATCTGAGCTCTCGATCAACGCTGCTCACTCCATTGGCGTCAGGCCATGCCCCCACAGGGCATGTCAATTGTTGGTATGACTTCTTCACACAGAGAGTCTCAAAGCCCCCACAGGGGCTATAGGATCACTTGCAGGACAGATAGTCACCTCCCACGCTGCAATTAATTAAGCTTTTATGGAGTACTACATAACGCTCGACGCTTAGGCACGTATGGCACATGATGTGGCCCTGTGCTCTTTTATGGGCGAACTGCCCATCCCAAGACATAGCCCCCTCCAGAGATCCACCCTGGATAAACCGATCTCGATAGCTAAAATATGCAAAACAATAGATCAAATGGCGCTGACAGGCTCCCGGCGGAGTTTTACGTAACATATCAAGCGGCACTGGCTCAAAGCTTCTTCAATTATATGAGGAGTCCACGGAGATTGGACTTCTGCCTCAGATGCTCATTAAGGCTTTGATAGTTATCCTCCCTAAGCCAGGTCTAGACCCCCTTGATGTGCACTCCTATCAATCACTATCGTTATTAAGCACAGATTATAAATTACTCAAGAAGGTACTAGCTAATAGACTGACCGCTATAATTAGCACTCTAATTCACCCTGACCTAAACAGGTTAATTCCAACAAGGAACAGATTTACGCAATCTCAGACGACTGTTCTCCATCATGGAATTAACGCCAGGGTAGCCAACTCAATCCGCGTCGGGCCAACCTCGATTACGCGACAGCTATCCTGCACCTCCACACGTCAAGGATTCTCAGAAATAGAGTCCGCGTTCAGAACCGGTCCTGACATCATCTTCAATATGTGATGGCTATCATTAGTTATCCACACTCGGAATGCCAATTGACATATATATAGATGAACAGTTTTCCAAAGACACTGATCATATGACAACCATAAATCCACTTAGAATATATTTGGAGCATATGGAGTTCATCTTTTCATTTACTATCAATCCTGACAGAGTGTAACAAGACAAAGGAGCATACAAGCACTAATAAGACATTACTCTGACTCCTCCATCTTGTGGTTTCCTGATTAAGGCATTATGCCGAAACATACGTAGAAAACCACACATTTACAGAACTATGTTCTTTGGTCACTGATATGCATAGATTCTTGCTGTATTAGTCAATCAAAATATTTTTATTTAATCTTGTGATTTACATATTTATTATAAAAACGATATGCTTTTGTTACATAAATAATGAGAGTGATAAGAAGTGGATGTATGTATGGGTATGTATGAGTATTTGAATATCTGACAATTGCTATGCATGTTATTTATATATTCTATAATTATTCTTTTTATAATCATTCCCAAAGACATAATGATATTGCTATCTACCAAAATTATAGGAAATTTTCTATTTTTGTATAAACAAGAGCATTGTGTCCTCTATTATGCCCCCTCACTATTTTATATCTGCTTGCTTGAGATCTCTTTTTGAAATTCATTGATATTATCCCTGCCTTGGGCAAGCCACCTTGCTGCAGGGGACCTCTTCTTTCTCCCAAAAATTAATGCTGGGGTATGACACACCCACTGTGGCTATGGCCCTGATTATCAAGAAAGCATTTGACACCGTAGGTGGCCGTACCTGATTGCGGTGATGGAACAAATGGGGTTTGGGCTGGAGAGAAGACGGTGGATTAAACTCTTATATTCGGGGCCCATCACCCTGGTTCGCACAGGTAGGGACATCTCTGACCTGTTCTTTAAAGGCCACGGCACAAGCCAGGGGTTCTCGCTCTCCCCCCTGATATTCACTTTGGCTATGGAGTCTTTTACAATTCTGTTCAGGAGCAAAGGCCCAAAACGGGGGAATATGAACCACGGTGCTTGGAATCTCATGTCCCTGTATGAAGACAAGGTGGTTCTTAACCTACATGACCTGCAGCAGTCTATTCCACCTGTGATGGAGGTGTTGGAGGGTTTTGGATCATTTCAGGATTGCATTTCAATCCATCCAAGACGCCTTTAGCCACTCAGAAAACTGACTGACACCAGGTGGGGGGGGGGGGGGGTGGGGGGGTTGGGTCATAGCGCACATTGACCTAGAGTGGAAATATGACACGTTTAAATATTTTGAAGTATATCACGTTGACAACAATCTCATTCAGGGGGACTTGACCAAAGTAGTGACCAATGCAAGGCTGTCAGTAAAATTCTGGAAGACCCTACCCCTCTCTCCACTGGGCAGAGTGTGACTGTCGCAAAAATGCTAGTACTTCAAGTTTGCTGGATCATTTCTCGGCCCTACCACTATTACTCTCTAGGGCCTTTTTTAAGCGCCTGGATGGTATGCTGATAGGCCTGATATGGGGAACGGGAAGTAGGAGAGTGGCACTACATAAGTAAGTTGTACAACCCCCTAGAGAGGGGTGGGTTGGGGACACCAACCTATGAGCTCTATTATGCAGCAGGTCAGTTGCAGTGGCCCATAAAGTGGCTCATGGTTTGCTTTAATCCTGAGAACGTGATCCTCCTGCATGGGCTACAAGGTAGTTTGCTTTCTTGATGCGACCATGCACTGGGGACACTGCCATTAATAAATTGGCAAGGGTAGAGAAACACTGCTGGCACTCCATGCCCTTCTCTCCAAACCTTCTGTTTTGGGTAAAGCTGACCTTTAACAAAATAGCCCTCCACCACAATACAAAGCATTGGACAGTGAGCGGGCTGATCCCATTAGGGGACATGCACGCACATAAAATATTTCTCGTATTTCAGGAGGTGACCGACAATTATGGAATAGGTCCGGGACACTTCTTGACATACAATGCATTGACACATGCAATCAAGCAGACATGAAAGCAAGACCAGGCTGAACTGAAACTCTCAGATACCTTGCAACTTTTACTTGAAGGCAGGAGAATAGAACTGTGGTCACCATACTATATTACACACTGCTAGGGCCTCAGATCACTGGGTATCCAACTGTGAGACCTAGGTGAAACACAATTATAGTACAGGAACTGACAGACAAACAGTGGGCAACCACTCTGGAAAATGTTATAACAGTGTCTACAAACCGGAAACTTAAGTACACGCACTTTAATTAGATTCCCAGGTGTACCTTACCCCAGCCCAAATCAGACATACGTTTCCAGGTATGGTGCCAAAATGCTCCATTTGCGACTCCAGAGAATCAAACTTTCAGCATATGACTTGGTCATGCTTCAAAATTACACGATACTGGGAGGCGTTGGTGGTCAAACTCATGAGTAAACCACTTGTAAAAGACCAAGCACAATGCATGTTGGGACTAATACGTTATTGTTATGGTATGTTATTAGATTTGCACACAAATACCTAAAGGTGTCTTGGCGCTGGTGGTCCAGAGTTAGCAAGGGCCTCTGTTTATTAAGCAACCAGGTTTTCAGGGACTTCCTAAAAGCAGACAAGATCGGAAGTGTTCTAATGGGAAAGGGAAGATCGTTCCATAGTTTAGTGGCTGCCACCCTAAAACTTCTGCCACCCCAGCTAGTTTTGCAAAATCTGAGAGTGTCTCTCAATTTTGCTCCTTCTGAGCGAAGATGTCGTTTGGGGGCATACCAATGCAGCAGGCGTCTCAGGAACTGAAGACCAGTGCCATGAAGTGCCCTATAGGTAATGCAAAGGGCCCTAAAGATGATACGGCTCTTAACTGGGAGCCAGTGCAACTTTTGCAAGTGTTTTTCGACTGATTGAAACTTGGGGATTCCCAGCAAGAGCCTAGTGGCCGCATTCTGAGTCATTTGCAACTTATAATGACTTCTCAGACATACCAACATAGAGCCTGTTGCAGTAGTCTAGTTTGGCAAGGACCAGTGAAATAACTACTGTTTTCTTGCTGTCCGCAGGGATAAAAAGTTAGATTATTTTAATTACCTTAAGTAGAAAAAAGCTAGATGAAGAGAAGGTGGTAACATGTGCCTCAAAATGTAGTTTATTATCAATAATCACGCCAAGGTTCTTTGTCTTGGCGGCTGGGATGGGTGCCATCCACAGTTCATCTGGCCACCAGCTCTGTGACCAGCTCAGCAAGAAATTGCCAGAAATTACTATTTCAGTTTTATCTGAATTCAATATAAGACAATGTGAGCTCATCCAGGAGCTGACTGCCAACATACACTCCCTAAATCTTTGCATCAGTGGCAGATTATTTTTAAAAACAGAGAAGACAATTTGTGTATCGTCTGCATATGATGTTAATGCCATTTCGAAACATCTGATAAGTATCACTAATTCAGATACATAAATATTAAAAAGAGTGGGACTCAAGGAAGAGCCCTGTGGGACCCCACATGGAAAGACAAAGGAAGGAAAATCGTAGTTACCCGAGGCTACCGATTGAATTCTTCCAGACAGAAAGGAAAGAACCAATGTGAGAGCTTTGTCGAAATACCAATAGAATTCAGACGGTTAAGTAGCAAATTTTGATGGACTGCGTCAAAGGCCGCCGACAGGCCGAGCAGTATCAGAGCAACAGCACCACCTGCATCCAAAACTGCTCTAATTTTGTCTGTGACTTTAATTAGGGCAGATTAGGTACTGTGTTCTGCCCTAAAACTAAACTGGGTTTCGTCTAGACAGTTGGTATTGTACAAATAGAGAGTTAGCTGTTCATTCATAAGTTTTTCCACCAGATTAGCTGGGAGAGGAAGACGTGAAATGAGTCTGTAAATATTCGGTTCAGTGGGATCAAGACTAGGTTTTTACAGCAGTGGCAAAATTGATGCCCTTTTCCAAATGGACGGAAACACACCCTGCATGAACATGGAGTTAAAAATGGTGGTAAGACTAGGACCCAAAATCTCAGGGGCTTGCTTAAACATACTGGGGGGGGATGGGTCATGGGGAGAACCTGATTTGGCCTGCTGAAGAAAAGTTATGACATTATCATTAGTAATTTGTTTAAATTCAGAGAAAGTCAAAACCTTAGAGCCAGCATTGGCTGAGACGCACCCATCTGGGCATGTCTTATTGTCAAAAGTGGCATATATTTGCTCCACTTTCTTCAAAAAATGTTGCGCTAAAGATTTGCAAAAAGCTTGTGAATGCTCAATTGCGTTTTTTTCTGGAGGTACAGATAGTCTGGAGACTACTTGAAAAAGTTCCCTGGTGAAGTTTTTTGCCTCCTCAATTTGCTTAGCAAAGTAGAAGTGCTTCTCCGTCAATATCAGGCTTTTGTATTCAGCCAGTAGGGATTTGTAGCTGGAGAGTTCGCTGACGTTATAGTTGACTCCCCAGCGTCTCTCCTGTCATCTACACTGTTCTTTCTTAGCTCTAAGGGTTTCAGAAAACCATGGAGCAGTTGGTGATTTTCTCTTACTTGAGTTTTTTTATAAGGGGCTTCCTTATCAGCAACAGATGAAAGACAGTTATTGAATTGGAATGAGGGTAATTCCACATCTTCTGGGAGATTATTTTGGGTACTAGAAAGTTGAGAGTTGAGCATATTGGCATCAACCTGTTTCCAGTTACAATAGGTGCTAGTGAGTTGCTTCAAAGTATTGACCTAATTCATGGAAGGCTTGTTCAGCTCAAAGATAATTGCCAAATAATCCGTCCACGTTAGTGGCAAAATCTCCTTGATCACAGTGAATTCGCTGTAAGTAAAAATGCCATCTAGAGTGTGGCCAGCCCGATGTGTAGGGCCTGTACCTATTTGATTTAGACCAGCCGTAGTCATGAAATCGATTAGGGAGACAGTGTCCGAATCGGAGTCGTCTTCGAGGTGAAAGTTAAAATCACCCAAAATATGGACTGAGTTCTCGATAGCACAGGTTTCAAGCAGGGATTTAATTGAGTTAAGGAATCCAGTTTCCAGCCCTGACAGATGATAGAGTAAAACTCCTTTAAATGCAAGGCAGTTAGCTATTTTTAGGTTGAAAAGAAAAGCTTCACAGTCTATTCAAGAAACGGGCTCCAAGGATGCTTTAAAGATAAATTAACGCGATTCCACCTCCCTTTTTCTCAGTTCTATCATGTTTAAATACCCTGAGCCATGCAGAAATCATACAAAAGAGACAGCTTTGATTGAATTATTGTAGATTGTATTAAGTCTGTCCTTGTATAATTTTCCAATAACCGTCTTAGTTTCTTTCACCTTGTCACATAATTTCACTATAATAGGTTATGGTTACTTCACTTGGGGTCACAAAATCACTACAAATGTAAAAAATATATGAATCTTTTGTATATGTTTTTTTTAATATTAAATCTGTGATACAGACGCTAATTGCTTAATAAAAATACCTACTTCGGCTGAAGTTAGGTATATTCTTCAAGGAAAAAGGTTTTTGTGTGGGCTTACTATGAATGATAAATATATATGATTGATACTGCGATTCATTATAAGGTCATATTTGAAAAATATGAATATGATTAATTCAGAGCAACAATTTGAGTTGCAGACTATACATTGTTTATTAGAAATGAGTTCCTTGTGAACATTGTTGTGTACTCCATGCAGAAATACGGTCTTGCCGCCGTATCACCCAAGGTCTCTCTGACAAAAACCATGTCTAATTGCTGAGCCTCAATCAGCTCAGCAATGTCCAGCCTATGTAAACCTCACACTAAACAAACGAAATATGTAGCGAAATGTATAGCTCTAGAATATACTATTGCATAAAGGCAACTTGCAATGACATGGAAGTCACTGACAGCACCGCCACTGCGCAGGTGGCTGCGTGATCTCCATAGGTGGGCAACGGTGGAGACTGACGCTTGGACTAAAATACATGCTCAGGGTCTTAGAGACCCACTGGCTGATACGTGCGTGACCTGCCTGGTAGCGTTGTCATCCAAAACAGAGGACAACCCTCCCTGAAACATGGGCCTGAGGCAACCCCAGCCTACTGAGATGGAAGGACATGAGATGCAAAGGAACTGGTTACCATGGTCTGTGCAGTGTGGGGTCAGGACTGCTTCATGCTAAAAGCATGCATTGCAACTCCTCAGCATTACTCTGAGTGCACTGACCTGAGGGGCGCACATGTACATGAAGAGAGTCACATTCCCACTGAGCACAGCATAACAGTGTTACTCGCCAAGGGCTTGTGCATGATTAATGTGATGTGCTACAAGGACAAAGTGTAATTAGTAATTATGGGACTGAGACTGTACACTGGGGTTTTTGTTTTTAGTTCACTGCTGTTATGTTATTTTATTGGGAATGAGTGGCGGCGTTTTTCTAATATCAACCTGTTCCCCGATTTTATTTACCTATTCTCTCCTAATTGATGCCAACTAACAATATGTAGACTCTGAGTGAACCGCCACATCTTACACAAGCTTCTGGCAACTACGTTGTATTGTTGTTAATTGTTGACACATCCCAAAACCCTGCCTAATATCAGGTTTGTGTTCTGCATACACTTTTGTGTCAATCCACCACTTTTTACTTTCCCACCAGTGTTGTTCATGATACTTACTAAAGAGACACTGGAAGAAAAGTATTAATTTCAGTCCTTGTCAGGGTGAACTACTAAAGTCACTAATTAGCCGAGCTCAACCCCTGGCAGCTATAGCAAAGAGCAGGTGATGTGTAGAGTATCTATGCAGTACCAAAACAGTGATAAAGTCAAAACACAACACATGAAAAATCCCAATCCAATTTATCAAACTAGAGTAAACTTTAAAAAATAAAATGACACAAAAATGGCAAATATGTAATGAGGGAAACAAGAGATATGAATTGTTAAAGTTAAAAAAGAACCCAACAAGCATTAAGCTCCAACCACAGTCAACTGGGCACAGTAGACCAGGATCTAGTTGCAATTTGCGGCCAACCATGATGGTGCACGGGTCGACTGTAGAAACTAGGTTCAACAAGGTCAGAAATTTTACCTTTGGACATAGTCTATGAAATGGAAGTCAAACATCTTCAGAAGGACAAGACAGTAGGCTGTGGATGAAAATGGCTCCACCAGGCTGGATAGCCTTTGGATGAGATCCCAGGGAAGCCACTGACTTTTGTCAGGAAAGCTCTAAACAAGAGATATTCAAATTTCGCACCAATGGGACGGCTTTCACTGGCCGGATACTGTTGGCACCTTTGCCCAGTGATGATTTCTTCATTTTCACTTAGTCACTTTTTTGAAGTTTGGAGTTCTCAAGCAGGGCATGGCTGCAAGCTGTAGCCTAAGAGTATGAGATTCTGTCTCTGCGAGATCCTACAGAATTAGATTTGCTGCTGTAAAAAAGCTCAGAGCAGGGGAAACCCCAATTTTTAGCCAGCAGCAACACACTTTTGTCAAATCGGCTTGACACATTTGTCCTTATCCCTCGGAGGTCTTTCGAACCAAAAAGTTTCCAACTCCCAGGTTTCTCAAGATGTTAGGAAGAATACTCTTTTGGTCAGCTGGGCAGTTGCAGTAAAGACCCCTTATCGCTTGTTTTCTTCCTTTAACTTGAACAGGATGTCAATCTTATGACCCTTGGAGTCCACTTATTTGTCTTGCGTAAAAGAGGAAGAACAGTCCTTCAGGGATCTTCTCAGGTCTCAAACATTATGTTAAGTCCTCTTTTGATCATCCTCTGGTCCACTAATGTTCAGAGCAGGGTACCGGGAATGCCACATTTCTGCCTGAAAATCGCCTGTGGGTAGGAGTGACTCTTGGCCCCTCACCAATCAATCAATCAATCACTAGACTTATAGAACACTACTTATCATCCATGAGGATATCCAGGTGCTGGCAGGGACCAGTTGATTAGCTGATTAGCCAGGTCTTCAGGGATTTTCGTAACTCTGGAAGAGATGGAAAAGTCCATAGATGAATGGGTTGCCCGTTCCATGTCTTCGCAGCTAAGTAGGAGAAGGAGTGGCCTTAGCATCTTCTACGTCGGATGCAGGGGTCGAGGGCTAGAGAATGGGACATGGAGTGGAGGTCTCTGGTGGGCTGATGGCAGTTCAGGCAGTAGTTCAAGTAGGCGGGTCCCCAGTTGTGTAGGGCCTTGTAAGCAAGGTTCAGGAACGTGTACATGGAGCCAGAGGAGTTCCCTGAGGTAAGGGGTGATGTGGTTTTGTCTAAGGAGATCCAGGACGAGTATGGTTGGAGCATTATGTATGGTCTGTAGTCATCAGAAGAAGTGAGATGTGATCCCTGCATAAAGAGTAATGCCATAGTTCAGTTGGCTGGAGATGAAAGCGTGGGTGATGGTCATCTGGAGCTTTGGGTTGGCCATTTGAATATCTTATGAAGCATGTGGAGGATGAAGAAGCAGGAGACGGAGTTGACCTGAGTCATCATAGTTAGATTGTTGTCTGGAATGATGCAGAGGTTCCTAGCATGGTCAGTGGGGGTAGGAGTAGGTCTGAGTTCCGAGGACCACCAGGATCTGTCCCATGGGGAGTTTTTGTTTTTGAAAATCAGTACCTCTTTCTTGTCTGTGTTGGGGCCCCTAATGGTAGTTTTGATGTCTGGTTGGAGCCGAAGGTTAAGGTGTTCCATGGCTGGGTTGATGTTGTCAATTGTAGTGGTGCATTGGATGGATTCCTTGTGTACGATGGCTATCCCTTCGGCAGGCTTGTTAATGCGGTCACAGTGGGTGATCTTGTATCCTTCGGGTGTTGCGGTGGCGAAGTGGGATTGAGCCAGGTCTCAGTGAGGAAGAGGACCTCTAGTGTGAGCATGGAAATGAGGTCCCAAATCTCAGTGGTGTGTTTGCATAGTGATTGTGTTGAGAAAGATGCACGCAAGTTAGTGTTTTTGTTCGGGTGGTGTCTGTGTTGGGTTTGGGGTGGGCTGGTGGGGGAAGTGGCAGTGAGTGCAGGTGAAAGTTCATACCATGGAGCGTGGGTTGGTGTGGTGGCAGTGTTTCCTGCAGTGTCCGGGGTCGAGGGTGTAGAGCTTAGCTATGTTTTATCTTCGGGGTGCAGGAGGGCCAGGGATTGTGGCGCTGGGCGCAATGCATCCACATACAAGTGCAGATTGGCTTGCCTTTGGCACTCCTTTGGTACAACAAAAGGTACCAGAGATAACCTTATTCATTTTTGCAGCATTTCCTACCTGTGGATAAGCATACAGATAGGCAGCCGGGTTATTGACAACTGCACTACCTAGGCTAGTCACGTAGTACATTTTATCTTTGTATTGCCCACCTCAAATAGTCAGCTGCCACATGACCACAAATAGAAACATAAAGAGGATAGATGAGAGGCAATACACACGAGCAGCAGGTTACAAGGTGTACAAAGTGATATTGAATCAATAGTTGTTTGTCGGTGTTGGTGTATGTCTTTTACTTCACACTTCACACACGCTAGGTGTACAGCTTTAGAGACAGCCAACGTGTTTCACCCTAGCAAGGGCTTCTTCAGGGCTGTAATAGCATACAACATAACCATATTTTAGACACCATTGTTGGAAAATCATAATAGCTCTTATTTAAAAGGGAGTAAAGGAAAAGTTACGATCAAGATTGGACAGTCATAGTATAAGAGAAAAAGGACCACGCCTCAATACTGTTGTTAAAGGAAGGAATAGCCACGCTGTGAGAGAGTAATGGTTTGAGGTTGAGAAGGATTGTGAGAAGAAAAAGAAAACAGGATTGTCTGTGACACAGGATCTCCAGAGCCATAGTGTAATCCCATAGTAAAGTCAAAAACCAAAGCGCCACTAAAAAGGTTAAAAAACGATACCTAGTAAAAAGCTTACCAAAAGAGTAGTAATGGAGTACGTGTGCCAAATGGATTCAGTCTGGTAATGTGTAATCGGTATGAAGCGTCCCACTTATGGACGTTGTCTCAAAAAAAGAGGCCTAGATAAGAAAGAGATGGTATAAGTAGTCTAGAAGCCCACTAGTATTTGAATGGGCACATAAGGGACGAGTTGCTATAAATGTGGACAGAACATACCTTAGGCCAGTAGGAAATGCCTATGTATCCGTATTCAAGAAATACCAAGGCTGAGGTGAAAAGCCAAAGGGACAAAATAAGCATCCAATGTCCATCAGAAGAGTATCTGTGGGTAAGGTAAAGAGAGTGTAAACTAAGATGATAAAGATGATGATCTGGTGTTTCTAACAGTGATCTGCAATAATCCTGTGCCTATGCATATGGTAGGTCTGTAGAATAAGGTGATAGGGTAGCGCTTGTCAGTGTGCGACATTTGTGGATCAAATCAATAAGTATTGGAAATACCAGTGGGGTTGAAATCGAATCCCCGAATCGAATCTCCTACAGTAATGGGAATCTGACGAAATGCCACTGTATATCCTAGACCATGTGAACCAAGCCAATCTTGAAATAGACCGACCCCTCCTATTTGTTATGAAATAAGACCTGTGGGGTGAAGGCTTAGCTGTATAGCTCTAGTATGCTATTAACAGTACACTCAATTGATCTTTAAAGAACCCGACCCCCGTAATCAGTTGGAAAAAGACCTACCTGTGTCTCCTACAGTAAGCAACCCACAGTGCTTCACTCTGCCTAAATCCAAAATGGTGAAACCTTTCTCCCCTTGTGCAGAGCCTCTGTGCCCACCCCAGAGGTGTCTCTAGTGAACTGAGTAACACTCCCTCTGTGGCCACTTCAAGACAGTTCAGGGGGCAGTTCCCCCCACTGTGATTAGAGCCTGGTCGATGGGAGAATGAAGAAAGGACATGTGCAGGTGTCATCTCACATCAGCTTATGACAAGGGAGGCCCCATTGAAGATAATTAAGTTCCAGGGCACTGCATAAATGGTCACACTTCCCTACACGCAAGTCTTTGTTCCTACACTGGGAACGTTTTGCGCACCTCATTAAGTGTTAAGTACTCAGAGGTCTACAGCTGAGCCTCCGGAGATTTTACAACGACACACACATAGACCAAAGCAAGAGTGTGAACAAATTACTTCCAAGATACGTTTTCCCCCCCTTTTTTCGTACCACATGACTCTGATTAATCTAATAGGGAAGCCTTGATGTTATTCCCATCTCCCTTATTTGTTACAGAATAGACCATCCAGTAAGGTGTCCGCTGACACCACCCTAATTGTGACATCAGGAATTCATATCCTGTATCTCTTTGCTACCAGGTGAGCAATTTTGCCGCTCATTGTGACTTTTAGTTTTCATAACACACACATGGCCCGGATGTATAAATCCCCCCCTTGTTTTGCTCTTACAGGCCGCCATTCCTACTATTTGTCCTGATGAAGACCCGCTCTAGATGCTTAAAAACTGGCACTACTTCATAGGGTCGAAACGTCGACGTTGCTCACTCAACTGGTCCACACAATCCCACAATTAGAACTAGAAAATTATATCCTGTTGTGGTTTATGCTCTTGAATTTGGACCCTCTTTGAAAAACTGTGTCCATCACTGTATATATATGATATATGTTATATGTGAATTTGTGGTCAACACTATGTCATTAAGTATGTCCAGTCACTAATTGTTTCATGTTTTATGTGTTTTATGGTTGGTTAGCCCTGTTAATATTTTGCTAAATATTTGGTTGATTTAAACAACAGAGTAAAAACGAATTGAATTTCAGAAACTCTTGCTTTGGTCTATGTGTGTGTCGTTGTGTTATTCATTGAATGACTATTGAAATATTGATCTTATGTATTGAGTACATGTCTAACTAAGGTTAGGTGATTTCCCAACAGAACCATTGTTTTTTGTTTCGTTAAAATGCCCAGGTTCTGAGGGTTACTGGGTTGCCCCATTATCTTTAATGGCTCCGGAGATTTTAGGCAGTGTAAAGTTAATTTTCTAAAAGTACCTTTTCCTTAATTTTATTAATGTAGGAAAGTGGAGTATTATGCAGTGATGCTTGTTAGGCCTCACTATGTAATAATCTCACAACACTCCAAAGATGGTCAGAGAAGCTCAGTCATGGTAGTGTTGCACAGAGCAGTCAGGCTTTACTTGAGGAACATGTGTTAAGCATTTCAGATTACCAAGATGGGCGATAATTATTTGACACAACTCGAAGGAAGTCTGACACCAATTTATAAAAACAAAGTAGATTTGTCTATTAATTGAGACACCAAAATGAATACAAAGGAATTAATATAACCGGAGTTATGAATTTTAGAAGTAATAATAAATCAGTGCAATTCACCACAGTAAAACATTACCACTGCGGGCAATGAGAAAAAGCACTAGTGACGATCGTTCACTTGCAGGTTGTGTTATGTGAATCCCACAGAGGGTTTAGGTGATACAACAACAGGACCAAGCCACAACAGTTCAATTTTACCTAGCCCAAAAGGCCTGGGTGCAAAGTTGTCCTGGTTATCCTTAGTGCTGAAGCTGGAGCCACAGATGAGCTGGATTTACCGCTTAAATGGTGCTGGGGAAAAAGGGATGCAAAAAGTCAACAACTGGGCCACTGCTCGAGTCAGGGGAAGGTGCTGCGGAGTTCCCTCATTTTGCAGAGTTGTGCAAAGATGGTGGTAACCGCACTGGTCACCAACAAGCCTTTGAAGTGTAAAGAACAGTTAGATGATATGTTGATGTTTGGAGGTCTTGGGGAAAATGGTAGCTATACTCACAAAAAGGTAACGGGATGGTTGGGATTCCAGGCAAATATACTAAGGTGTAGGTGTAAAGGGACGAACAATTAGTCTTATTAAGACGAAAACCCTCACTCACCCAAAGGTGACATGCTCATCATTGGGTTCCCTCTTGAACACTGTGACCGCAAGGTGCACAGTGTGGGCTACAACTCTCCCTCAAGAGCGGAGCGCAACGTGTTTTAAATCATCCAATGGAAGACTGAGTGAGGGGCAGAGTGAAAATAATGAAAAATTCAAAAAAGTGAATTAAAACTAACTCATGGGAGACAAAAATAACTTTAATAGGTGTCCCCAAAGGTTAGGACTAAAAAGCTAAGTGAAAAATAGAGGTATAGATATTCCCTATTAGGTTAAGGTCGACATGTTTCTGCCTGTATGACCATCTGGTTCATGGTAGCTGCCTGAAACTTGCTGGAGTTCAGAAATATGTTTCCCAGAATGCACTGACCCATCTACTTTTGTGTGATCCATCAGAGGGCCCGATGGACAGCAATTCTTTGGCTCTGGAAGTCTGTTTTTACCTGCAGGCTGCAGGGGACTTAGCCTACTAGTCCAAGGGAGTCGGGAGATGCCTTTGACACTTAAAGGGGTCCCTCTGACTGAGGTAGCGGTCTTTGATCCGGGACAAGTCACAGTGGTGCAGTTGCAGGGTGGTTGCCACAAATGCAGGTTATTGTGCCTTTGCTTTGTGCAGGTCTTGAAGTCACATACTCTGGTCTGTTCTTTGTCCTTGGTTGCACATCTTCACATAACTTAGTTCTGGTGTCAGGGGTAACCCTTAAATCCTCAATTTAGTTGCATTTGGGGTGTGGGCCCTGGAGGCTAATCGGCCCCTGAGGTGACCACACCTAGGGGTGTGAGTCACATTTTCTACTCAGAACCCTCTATTCTGCCACTTTTAAAAATGATAGATATCTTCCTTGGTTTTACACACCAGGGAGCCCACCCTAACGTTTTGCCTAGCCTTCTGGGGGTGTACACCTCCTGACTCCCGCCTACCCTGGTGCTAGTGTGCCTGGGAGCAGGGCAGCTTACTCATATCAGCGGAAGTGCATGCTTTAAAGCTCACAGCCTTGATGTGCCACTTCACTAGCCATCCTGTCAGGGAGGGAGGTTTTACCTCCCTCCTAGGCAGGCATTTGTCTCTGACTCCTGGGAGTGTTCACTCTGCCTGGCAGAAGGTCAGATTCCTGTCTTGGCAGCAGCAGCTGCAGACTTCCAGCCAGGGCAGGAAAGGCAGGGGCAACCAGGTGGGCATCCCCTAAGGTAGACACCTGGGTTCATGCCACATCAAACCCAGCATTTGAATCATATCAGGGGTGGTGAGGTAAGTTGTTTGATACCAAGCATGACCATATTCAGCAGAATCATATTGGAGGTGGTTACCTCCGGGGTGCCCAGGAGCCAGCCCATGTTATCCCATTGACCGCTGATCACTTATGGTAGTCTTTAATGGAAAAAGGCTGCTATAGGGACATATATATTTTTACTATGTCCACTACTTTAATATATTGCACCCTGCCTCCTGGGCTTAGAAGACCTACCTTAGGGGTGACTGGCATATATATTAAAGACAGTACTTTGACTTTATCACTCATGGTAAGAGCAAAGTCAAGCAGGAGCAAATATTTTCAAGTGATACAGGTATTCTTCCCAGCTAGAGCAATCTCATCAGGTAGGTGACATTGATGTTTTTCAACCCAGCCAGGACCCAGTTGACCATCCTCTGAAAAGTGACAGAGGGATTCTTCAACCCTAGGGGCATAAATTGGTACTGAAAGTGCTCTTCTGGTGTGGAGAAATCTAATTTCTCCTTTGCTCCCTCAGTTAAAGCAATTTGTCAATACCTTGATGCCAACCCAAAACTACTGAGGAATTTGGCGGCAACTAACCTATCGTCTTAAGCAGGTCAGTTGTTTATTGTTCGATAATAAAATCATTACAATGGGTATAACAAGCATTTTCATTGCAATAGTGTTGTATTCCGCTTTCGGTGTCCGTATATAGGTTTCCCTGAAACATGTCCTTATATAAGCACAATTCGCATTGCCCTTATATAGGCATAAAATCCCAGTCCTTATTTAGGCACTAGCCATGCTATCCAAATACAGGCATGGTCACCTACATCCGTCCACCCCAACGTCACAACAAGTTCTTAGAAACCAGACTCTTAAGCTCTCAGAGTTCCCCTAGCACAGGATTATTGATTTCTCCAAGAACTCATTTATTATGCATGAACCGCTATTCCTTAAGGGTTCATTCCTGACATCTTCCTCTACCCGACTTTACGTCAACGCTAACATTCCTAGCCACCTACCAGGTATAAATATACCTTCCCTTGCCCAAGCAAGTAGGAGGAGACCTCGACTTTAGAGGAGCCCGTGTCCCAGCCTGACACACTGATAAGAGACGCTCTCATCCCTGCTCGCAGAGAATCCAGCTTCCAGTGTTCTGACTCCCTTCGCGGGGTGTTAGAGTTCGAGACCCGGAAAGAGATTCCCACCTCTCTCATTCTCAAAGTATGGACCTGACTAGAACCTAGAGGGACTCTTTGCATACCAGACTTGGCATACCAGACTATAGCATACCATACTATAGCCTACCATACTATAGAATACATCACCTACTTCTTACCTTGTACTATACTTAGGTTAGGTACACTGGGGTAGAACTAGTTAGAGAAGCATCTTATGAGTACTCGCATTTTTACCTTATGTTATTTATGTATATGAATATATGTGCCATAACTAAAAAATAATGCTAGCACAGTATTATTTCTTTCTACTGCTTACGCTGTACATACTATATTTTGCATACTGTCTTATGATTGTAACAGCTCATATCTCTTACACGAGAAACAAGACTGTTCTATAAATCCTTTTATTGAAACGCCCGTCTATACTTTCTGTGTAACTCTGAAGAAACTAAGCATGCACGATTAGCTGAGTGAAACTGTTATCTGTTGTTTCCACGATTCTGAGAGGGTTCCGATTCTAAAGGGAAACAAAGTTGTCATGTTTATGCGGTTGCCAGAAACTACTTGTTTCCAAGGAGTTTCTAGTGGCCTCTGAGTTAGCTGGCACAAAGTAATTAAGTTTAATATACTCGAAAGGGGCATACTGACCTCAGTCCTATGCCAAATCTATAGGGTATATTATTCCAATGCGCAGAGCCTATTAGGGAAATAGGAACTACACTACATGGTGCCCAACGTTTGGTAAGGCACTAATTTAACCCTAGATACTGAGTAACTCAGTCGTGCTTTTCTCAGAGAGCCCTACTCACATACTCCATAAGACGTCTGGAGTGGGTAGGGTTAAGTATCCGCCAAAGCTGAATAGGACAAAAATCCTATATATTAGCTGTTTGGTTTGTTCAACGTTGAAGGATGCAGTGTTCCAAAATATTGTGCACCTTATCTTTGTTTCCTTGAAACTTGTTCTACATTTTTCAAAAAACAATGTCCCATAACGGGGATACTAACACCAAGAACGGTGTAGCTGCGGCTGACCCAGTCGCAACAGCTTTTAATTTTGGATTGTATTACCAGAATCAAATCCAGTAACAAAAGTGTTTCACTTCTTTAAAGAAGATGAACCACCTGAGGAATATATTCCTTTCGAGGATATTGAAATTCCACTCACATACCAAGAGCATACTCTCTGGTTTAAAGGTGCCCTAAAACATCACAAAAACATTACCAGGCTCGGTCCACTAGGTAGACCAGGAGCAACATGGCCGATTCAGCCGTCTACACACCTCATCCAGACATCGAAGAGATGTCAGACGAGGAATTACTCACTCAACTACAAGAGTTATTAAAAATTTACAGACAATTAGTCCAATATGTCATGCGGACTTTCACAGTCCAACCAACAATGACCATTCCAAATCAAACCCCTCAACAGGGGTATACACTAAAAATTACTCCACAGACTTTACACGCAGTCATGGGTAAAATGCCCACAAAACGTGAACAAATGCCATTCTGGATAGCTCAAAAAATTACTCAAATCGAAGCAGTATTTCCAAATACTAGCCCTTATGAGAAACACAGAATCCTAACAATCTGTTTACCAATGGGGATCACACCACAACTGGAAGACTGCACGACTTGGGGCACAGTCTTTGCTGCCATCTATACTAAAACACATGGTGTTCCGTCAACTGCAGTAATACCAGATGTCCTGAAACAAATTCAAAACGAATACGGGGAGAGCCTGCTCTGAATTTAGGTATGAAATTACTGAAAAACTTCGACCAGGTCTCAACAATAATATTATCTAATATTAAATGGGAGGCAGCATCAGTGGCGCTCCGCCAACACTTAAGGGAATTTGATGTAACAGAACATCAACATAAACTACCCAGAATAATAGAAAAATCTTAAGCAGAATTAGGCAGAGACAGTTTGAGTGAAAAACCTTTGAAGCCAAAACTGTCTGAAGGTCCTGCGAAGGACTCTATTAAACAAAATCCTACATCTTCTAAAAAGAAGTGGGAAACTAATAAACAAAATTCAAAAGAGAAATGTTCTCAATCCCGAGGTAGGTCTCCTCAAAAGGAGCCCTCTAAAAGGAGGTATAACCTCAGGAATAGGGATAATTCAACAAACCTGACAGGTATCAGGATACTGATACACGTTACTCTCGTACCTTTAAGATATCGTCACAGACATCAGAAAGAAGAGGACGGTCTGATCACAAAGAAGAACGCGTGAAGTCCAAAGACGATCAACACGTTCAGAAAAATAAATCAAAACCTTAATTCACCAAAAAGAAGGTAGCAGGTCTGAAGATCAGACATGCCGAGAATACTGAGAACACAGCTCAAGAATGGAGAATGGGCTCAGACAATGCTGGACAGTGCAGCAGAAGTAACAATAGCTCGCCAAAGCCTGAAGGAACTTCTGGAGATAGTGGACTTGAATGAGTACTTCACAGTAGAGACTGTAGACACCAGGGTGAGTACTCCACAAAAGTTATATGAAATAACACTCCGGATGGAGGGATACATACCAAGAAAAGTGAAAGCACTCTTTTGGGAGAAACGTTCAAGGGGTTATGATATACTTCTAGCAGAACAGGACTGGCCATCAAAATTTGTCAGGGAGTGCCCACATGGCGAGGATATCATTATGCCAGCTTTCTCCAACCATATTCCAATTCACCTAAAATATACATATGCCAGGAAATGGGCAGTTGCCCAGGCCCCAGCATTATACAAAAATCATGTAGGATGGGATGAGGACTCACCTCACCACAAAATACAGCTAAAAATTCAACCTACTGCACAAAGGCAGTACCCAATAAAGCAAGAAGCTAAAAAACAGGTCAGGGAGATCTTAGATCAACTTGAATACCAAGGGGTGATTGAAACATGCTCCTCCTCAATGAACAATCCTTTGTTTCCTATATCCAAACCAGACAATACATATCGTCTAGTTTTGATTACAGACACCTAAACTCATGTTGTAAAACATTTGCAGACATTTGAACACTTGTTCCAAAACATTTGCTGTGCAAAATGCACATAGAACAGCATTAAAGAATAACATTGTGCGTAAAAAATATAAAACCACATTGGACATTTCAAATGGTTTCTTTTGTCAAATCATAGCACCTGAAATAAGGTACTTAACAGTTTTCTCAATAATGGGGACTCACTGTCAATTTTGTCGACTCCCACAAGGGTTTAAATAAACAGCCCGGGGTTATTCTCAGCAAGGGTAACAGAGTTACTGCAAATTTATGATGACGAGGCATTGTCATATGTCGATGACATCTATCTGACAGACGATGACCTAGATAGGCACTTGAACAGGGTGCATACCATTATACTGGTCTTCGCCTCTGAGGGCTATAAATTCAACTTTAAAAAATCCAGAATTGCTCATCTCAGTGTCTTTTTCCTAGGATATGAGCTTTCAAGTGAAGGCAAAAGCCTGGCAGCTAACATTTTAGAAAAGTGTGCGCTGCTCCATCCTCCAAAAACGCTGAAAAATTTACAATCCGTCTTGGGTTTCCTAAATTTTGGAAGAACTTACATTCTAAATTAAGCAGAAAGGGTTAAACCTCTCTACAAATTAATCAAACCTGATTTTTTTTAAAAAACATTGGACACAGGAACACACAGACATCTTGCGTTCACTCCAAGCTAACATTTTAGCAACAAATCACTTACAAATACGCGTAATTAAACGCAATTTAGTGATCCGAATAATTTCGGGTCAATGCGGATTCACCTATTTAACATTTAATGAGGGTGAAAAAGTAAAAATAGCATACAAATCACATTTGTATACACAAGCAGAAATGCGCTTCACTTCAACAGAAAAAATACTTACAGCAGTTCAAATCGCTGTAGCAAAAGAAAGAGCACTAGCTCAGGGGAAACGCATTATTGTCATGACTCCAGTACCAGCCTTAAAGGCGGTTACAAAAGCGAGGATTCCAAATGCAAAAGCTTTACATCCTAGATGAATACAATGGGTTAATTCTCTTGCTGCAACAGATGTTGAATATGTTTTTGATCCTGATTTAAAAACACAAGCGTTCCTGCAAAGTGAACATGAATGTCCTCGGCCCACTGAAATTCTGCCTCTCGATCAGTACGAATTTATAATTTATACTGATGGATCAGCACAACCCACTATAGGGAGTAAGCAAGCTTACAGTGCAGCGTGTGCTATCGTTAAAGGTCGCATGGGCGATGGTAACTTCCGACCAATGGTCACTAAAACTCAATCTCTAGGAGATTGTACAGCTCAGCGAGCTGAACTACAAGCATTCAAACTGGCACTTGAAAGTACAGATCGCGAATTCCCCACACTTATAGTGTGCGATTCCTTTTACTGTGTTCAGTCATATAATGAATATTTACAGAATTGGCTTTAAAACGGATTCAAAGATGCAAAAGGTGGCACAATAAAGCATCAAAAGCTCACAAGATACACACACTGAGTCATCAATGTGATGGCGTTCACGTTGCAGGGAATTCATTGGCTGATGAAGCCGCAAAGGGGGCTGTTCAGACGGCTTTCTTAGCTGTGATCACTCGTTCAAAAACGAGAAAAGACAGTGAGATATTGTTGGCTGTCAATGCTTCAAGCAAAGGCAGTGGTGCAGCGTTACCAAAGAAATTTCCACTAAAGTACTCTTATGTAATTGATGCGAACAACATTCCTTTTGCTTGAATCCCTGGAGTGGGGGATAGGGTAATTCCAAATATGGAACGTAGAGCAGCTTTGATTTATGAAGCACTTCTTGGGGAGGGTCTGTCACATCAGGGGATCTCTACAACAATATTAACATTAAAAGAGATGTACTGGTGGCCTGGGATGAATACACTGATTCACATCTTCATCACTGACTGCAGAGACTGCAATAGACAGCGTAGTGCAGAACCCCATCAGACACCAGACTATGAAGTAGCCTGCCCAGTACAGACACCATTGTTAGACAGCATTAGACTATCTACGCGCAGGTGTCCTTTATGACAAATGCATTCCTACAAACACTAAGTCAAGGTTCCTATGGATGTGGCCTCAGCGCTCGGCTGACGCTCGAACTGTTATAAAAGATTTGCGAGTCTTTATTGGCACATACGCAATTGGCACACTACATTCTGACCAAAGCCCTGCGTTTAGCTCTCGGGCTTACAAAGAAGCCATGGCTAGTTTGGGCGTAGCATTACGGTACTCCTCTCCGTTTCATCCTGAGGGAAATTCTGTTGTGGAAAGGAAAAACCAGGACATAAAGCAGTCTATAACAGTTAGAGTTTTAGGTTCGGGTGATGGATAGGTCAAACATCTTTATGGGGTCCAACGCTCATTAAATAATTTGCCAAGAAGTTCTCTGGGGGGGTCACTCCATATGAGGTCCTATTTGGGACAAGAATGTGGGTTCCTGATCTCGAATGTAAAGGCACAGTGGTGGAAAATAAACCCTTCGATATCAAAGATTGTTTGGCTGTTTTACAGGATCTAAATGAACTAAGATCAAAACAAAGCAATGTGTTCCTGAAGCCAACCACCACTGGGGAAAAACCGGCAGTCCCAGCAAGGCCTGTCTGGATCCCAAAAGTTGGAGATCTAGTCAGAGAGAAGATTGCGGACAAGAAGGAATTTGGACCTTCTTACAGATAACCAGTACCTGTCCTAGCCGTCCACAGTAGAAGAACAGTACTTCTGCCACCCCTTGCTGGAAAAAAGGAGAAAAGATTTGTGTCAATCGACCTCATCAAACCACACTATGTGGCCGATACTAAATAGTCGGCCTTGTGGACTCCGGCCTAGTAGCAGACGCCCTCCTCTTGCTACTATCCAAGAGGTTCAGACCGAAAGACTCATAACCATCGAGAATTCAGCAGTAATAGATGAAGGGCTAAGCAACAATGCTATGGAACTCATCCCTCTTGAAACTCAAGTAACAGTTCGTCCAGATACACCTGTCTACACCAACGTAACACGTGATCAACTGGTTCCAGCGATTTCTACGAATCCTGATACAATTCCAACAATTGACCGAACGGTTTCTGGTTACTTCATTAACTTTGATACGTTTTCTGAGGATCCAAGTGAGCCTGAAACGACGCCAGCCCAAAGAAAATTTCAAACAACAAGTACAAGACTTTTTTCATTCTCTGAAAGACACTTATCTGGTTTCACCATGGATTGAACTATGGATTATTTTGGGAATATTTTTCTTTCTGCTTTGGCTAGCTTTGGTAATGACTCTTAGCGTGCTTATATATGGCAGATACATTCGTTTGGACACTAAAATTAAAAATGTGAATTTACTTTTAAAGCCACATCAATCTTCCCATCGTGAAGCAAGAGACTTGTCAGCAGTGAACATCACAGCCGTTCCTATACAGGATGGTATAGTTTGGGACAAAACCGATTTCGACATATTCGGCCCGACGGAACTTTTGAAGATTCCACATTTATTTCAAATTTCATTAAGTGACTTTATTACCTCCAGTACCTATTCTGATGATTGGGACTTTGAGACTGTTAATAACATGATGTCTGATCTAGAAAGGTCTACTGCGTTCTCTAACAATGAAAACTTAGAGGGTTCATTAGACTACAAAACGCTTTATTGTTACAACCACTATGGTCATCATTTCTTGCATAAATCTGCAACACCTAGAAATGTGTTTATGTTTAACCAATGGGAACATTGCCCTACACCACCAAAGGGTAGTTCAAAAACGTTTGCAAATGAGTTTCCATATTTTTCAGTGTACAATACATCTGATCCAGAAACATTTTTCTTTTCTTTCTGTGCAACTCTGAAGAAACTAAGCATGTACGATTAGCTGAGTGAAACTGTTATCTGTTGTTTCCACGATTCTGAGAGTGTTCTGATTCTAAAGAGAAACAAAGTTGTCATGTTAATGCGGTTGCCAGAAACTACTCCCTTCTTGTTTACAAGGAGTTTCTAGTGGCCTCTGAGTTAGCTGGCACAAAGTAATTAAGTTTAATATACTCGATAGGGGCATACTGACCTCGTTCCTATGCCAAATCTATAGGGTATATCATTACAATGCGCAGAGCTTATTAGGGAAATAGGAACTACACTACAGGTCTCGAATTTGTGAGAGTTAGAGCTATTGGCATTGTAAATGACAGTGTCTTTTATCCATGCACTTTGGTTGGGATTGGAGTGGATGAACAGGGTGTGCAGTGGAATTATGTTGGTTGGATTGTAATTGTTAGTTGTGGAATTGTGTGTGGTGGAATTGTGTGGCGTGAAGTGGATTTGTGTAGTGGACGTTTGTGGAATGTTGTGCAGTTGAATTATGTGGATAGTTATGTAGTATGGAGTGTACTGGAATTATGTGGAGTGGGATTGTGTGCAATAGAGTGTAACTATGTGAAATTATATTTTGTGTTGTGGAGTGATATGCAGGGGAGTGCTGTAGAATTTTGTGATATAATGTGGAGATCTGTGGTGTGGATTGGATGTATGTGGTGTGTTGTGTAATTATGTAGTTTGTTGTTGAATTATGTGGTGTGCAATGGTAATGTGTAGAGCTGAATTGAGTCAAGTGGAAGAACGTAGGGGCAGGACAAAGGGGATAGCAACATGGAGAAATGGTGGGTGGGAGAGGAAATCATCAACACGTGTAAAAAATAGCACTTCAATCAAATAGCACTTTAATTAGGGCACGAGCAAACGGACACCAATTAAATGTAATCGATGTGTGCTTGGTCCGTGTGATAAAGAAAGGAAAGGAAGTGACGCATGGCCTCTGCTGTCCATTTAGGATGCAGCAAAGCTGAATGACAGAGACTCCTGATATAGGGTAAGCAATGGGTGGGTTTAAGCCCTATATTGTGTTCCACAGATTCTTCCTCTGCGATAGCCTATAATTTGTCAGTTCGAGAAAAGGCTGTAAAGATAACATAAAGAATCGCACAAAATAAATAAATGTGTGTATATTTCTTACAGGTCATCATGAAAGACAATTAATCTGTTTAAAACAACTCAGCATATAATCCATTGAAAGAGAAACACAATAAAATAAAAATGCTATTGAAAGGGCACAAAGAAAATGCAATATTTAAGGCAACCTTTACTAGAAATCATAAAATAAACTATCGCAATTAAAACAAAACAAGCAAGAATGGAGGAGTTAAGGAAAAGGAGACAGCAATGTGAAGAGGTGGTAGGTGAGAGAGGAATGCAGCAATACGTGTAAAAACATAGCACTTTAATCAAATAGCAAGTCAATCAAGGCATGAGGGAACGGACACCAATTAAATGTAATCAATCTGTACTTGGTTCCTGCACCAGAGAAAGGAACGGAAGAGTTGCATGGCGTTAGTTGTCCATTTAGGATGCAGCAAAGCAGAATGATAGAGACTCCAATAAATGGCTTAGCAATGGGCAGTTTGTAAGCCCTATATTGTATAGAACAGAGTCTCAGTGCGACCCTAAAGAAAATATAAAAACAGATGCCCACATTAGGAAAAGCCTCCTAATTGAATATGTATATTCTAGTAATCAATTGTATTTTCCTAAAAAGCCATAACATTCATTTTCCTACCATACCCACTAACAAAGCGAAGGTCATAATAACACTGAAAATAAACAATATGAAGCTTCCAAACCCTGGAGTGAGCTATTAAAATTGCAGCATTTACATATTAAAGTGTTCTTTAACATCAGGTAACAAACTTGTGAGGAAAGGACCTGACTAGCACAATAATGTGACCAAATCTGCAAAATGAAGATTAAACAACACCTGTGCAGTCCATTCAACTAAAGCACCCTTAAAGTTCCTGGTCCTAACAAGATCCCCAAGTTTCCCCCCCCTAAATTGTATCCATCTACTTAAAGAAAAACTTTCAAAAAGTATAAAGAAAGGCATAAAGCAGTCAACCCTATTTTTAAAATCTATCGAACACGAATGCTTACCCAAAATAAATATACTGGAAAAAAAAGAATAATTTGACTGCATAATTCATTGTTAAGTTTCCTCCCACTGATAAATTTGTAACAGAAGTGTCCTTGATTTTCTGTGATGCAAAGACGCTTTAGCCACTGTGGTTGCATATTACATAGCCCTCAAAGTTGAGTCTATGAGAGCAACACATTCCATTTACCCCTCTCATGCTCAGTGTTGTGAGGTGGACGTGTAACTAAAGAGACCTTCATTTACACTGTTCGACCCTGATGTGCTTATAACTAATATTATTATTATTACGGCTAATAAAATCAGTAGAAATAGTTGCTATAGTGAAATACTGTAAGGCAAACTTAAAACTAATACTGTAGACTAGCCTTAAAAGTAATATGCAGACCAGCCTTAAGGTGGAGAGTTTGTTTCTCTCTTTCTCTCTCTGTTAACCGCACAGCCCTGAAGGAGCTGTTGAAAGATAAGTCACACCGAGAGAAAAAGCAAAATCTTCAAGGACAGCATGAAGTACCCCAGCTTCAGAACGCTTGCCTAATTCCTCACATCCATGCAACACAAACTATCCCGCAAAGAAAGAAAAGCAACTTGCACAGTCCTGGTTAAATCCCAAACTTTGTGCCTGAAAACAAAAAGGAATGCCGATCAGGTCCAATCTAGCCACTGCCAACATATGTGCTGCATTGGACCTTACATAATAAAGGAAGCGCCCTAAGCATTGCAGACACGTCATAAATTCAGAAACGATAGCTACGGAATCAGTGTTGGCGCTTCACGGGCAAGCTTGGCAATAAAAAAAAACACATGAAAGTGGGTGCCGTGCTCAAACAAAGCGCGGCGCCCTTTAGCATGAAAGTGAATAAAAAATACTGAAAGATGGTGCCGTGCTTAAAGTAAGCGCAGCACCCGTCTACATAAAAGTTATTAAAAAAATTAAACCACGGGGGAGGAGCCAAGATGGCCGACGGGACGGACGCCTGAGCTCCCGGCTCCGTGGACCGTCTGGTTTCCTTTGTTAATCCTGATTAATTCTCCTGACCTGCGCCGCCCAACCGCCGCGGATTACCGGCACTGAAGTGACTGGCGTTCTCCTGACACCTTTGTCGGCGGGTTTGGTAGCTGACTCGGTGTTTACTACGACCTCCGGCGCTCCCACGGGTCCCTGCGTAGATGGCCGCCGCTGGACGCCGAGGGATGTGGACGGGGTGCTGAGCTGGAATACTGCGGGTGATCGCGGGGGTGAAAACGCTGGCCGTGCGACTGGAGTCAGACCCTTACGTCCGGGTCGGACTCCCCCGAGCGCTGGCAGTGGTGTGGACGACGTCGGAGCCCCCTAATACTAGCTCTCCTCCGCCACCCTGAAGAAAAGCGAGCGGACTCCATTTTGAAGTGTCTTCCTGCGGCGAACGGCCGGTTCTCGCGGTGGCCGTGGGGCGCTCTCGCCCTGTGCAGTTTCCGAGTGGAGCACGAAGCGTTTCCGGTGTCTACATCCTCGGATCTCCGGTATACATAGTCATTTTTGTCCCGCCACTAATTGCCCGCAGTGGAGATGACAATGGCGCCTGCTCTTCTTGCTGAGACGCTGGCTGACCCTGGACTCACAGTGTCTGCGCGCACATGTGCCCCGGAGCTGATTGCCGCATCGGAGGAGCAGCGGGACAGTGCGGCCCGATGCTTGGTACAGAGGGACCCGACCTGTGGGGATGTATTGGCCGCCCTCGTGGCGTTAAAAGTGGCAATGCAGAGTACTTGCCGGGCGCTGACCCGGAGAATCGATGAGGCACTGTTTGCAACGGGACGTTCCCGGCTGGAGGATCCCCCGCCGCCCATGTTTTCTCCTGGAGGTGAAACAATGTTGCAGAGTGGGGGGACGGTGGCGCGGAGTCCTCCTGGCTACAATGTAACGCGTCAACCCATCGACACGGATACAGTTGCAGGGACATCCTTCACTTTGAACGTTGTGACTCTGCCTACGAACTACCTGTTGAGACCTAGCCTTTTACTTCCCTTGCCAGATGTTACCCTGAATGCACCTATCGCTGGAGCTTCTGTGGCATGTTACTGCTGCGTTTGGGACCCTGCGGTACGATACGTCTTCATTGTCCCCTTTCCTCGAGAGCGGCCATCTTGTCTCTTTGCCCTGGCTGAAGGTGACTCGCAGCAATGGACGGGCCTGAATCATATCTGCAGGTCCGGACAGGGGTGATGGCATGCCCGCTGTCGCTTTGGTTGGATCGGCATACGGGGCCCTGGACTGATACACGTTTTGCAATTTTGGATGAGTAGTTTTTAATGACCCGTTTTTGTTACATGTCGCTGTGATTTCGCCTCCTGTTTCCTTCTTCTGCCGGGGGGAGGACTTGTGAAGTGCTGAAGTGCTGGGTGTTATTGATTCGGGACCACCGGGTTTACGTGGGTCTTTGGATACTGTGCTGTACATGGCGCAGGATGTATGGGCGGCGCGGGAGTCCGGGAGTTCGGCAGTGTGGTGGGCTCCTCCCCGCTTTATGGTCCTTTTTCCTTTCTTCTTTCCTTAATTCTATATTTCGGGTTCCTATGGGGCGACAGACACGTAGCTAGGGGGGGGGTAGGCCATAGCCTCGGCATGCGTGTAGGGTGGGGGGTCTTCTTCGGTACGTTTTTTGTTTCTATGGGCCTTCTTTTTCTTTCTTCCGTCTTTTTCCTACGTCTTTTTCCAGGGTCAGTGGGGGGGACTGGTGTTAGGAGGGTAGCGGCTGGGAGGCACACTTCGCTGCGTATCTATATCCTGGTATTATAGTTTCGTGCCGCCATTTTAGATGTGTTCACTGTTAGTTGACTCTCCTGTTGAATGTTACCCATTTATCGTATGATCGTCTGTCCTGTGCACTGATCCGTTCTAGCTCTGTATCTCCTTACATTTAAAACTTTTTAAAATTAACCTTACTGTCTCCTGCCACTCGGTGCACGTGGATTTTTGCAACATAGGTCGTATGCTTTTATGTGCTGCCGTGCCACCGAGTGGACGTATACTTTGCTATCAAGCTTCAGAAGTGTCGAGGCCGGCCGGATGGTTGTAGGCCCGTATTTGTTTTGTACACAGTGCTAAATAAAGGTTTTCAAAAAAAAAAAAAAAAAAAAAAATGAAACCGGGCAGCGTGTTCAAGCAAAGAGCGGCGCCTTCACATAAACGTGAATCTAAAAAAACACGAAAGTAATAAAATTAATATTTGCAGTGCTTTAGGTCTTGCATTTAAATGCAAAACCTATGGCATTGCAAACAAACGGCTGCATTGTCCCTGCTGCTTTCAAAGTGAAAGTGCGCACGGCCCGCTCAATGTAAGCAAAGCACGTCATACTTAAAGTAGGAGAAACTTCAATCAAGAAAATAGTACACGTACTGTGTAACAAACAAGTAAAGGGGCCAGTAACCATAGGAGGTTACAAATGAAGACATGGCCGTACTAAGGAGGGACTAACAAGCCTATTTAGGAATCAAAAGACAGCATTTACGTAGGACAAACACACAAGCCAATGAAAATATGGGAAGGGGAGTGGGCGGGGCTTCTCTCCCGTACTGTACTACAACAAATCATCGCCAGAGCAGCACTTGCACGCTGGCTCAGGCTTGACCGAAAAACGATAATTAGCTATTTGCACGATACAATAATATTTTGATATATACAGTAGATAAAAATTCCCTTCAAAGTTGCTCAAAAGTGAGAACGTGATCTAAGCCAAATGCTAGGTCACAGGAGTGGATCATGGTGGAAATTAAAAGACCAAGTGGCCCAGCTGTTTATTAGGCCAGTGATAAAATAGTTTTTTAAACAAGAGTCTAAAAAAAGCCAAAATGTTCCGTAGTGTGCTGCAGCAGTTTAATCTAAGCGATCAGGATGGCTCTGAAATGATGACAAAATGAGGATGGCCAGGCCTCCAGTTCGAGCAATCAACGGACGGCCACAGGTACTACTTTTATTAGCCTTCAAGTGAATCAGACGGTGGCGGTTGCCTCAGTTTGGCTTGGTTGAATTAGAGGATGGGCTACATGAACTGATGATAAGCCAGGTAAATGAAAGTTGTAAAGCTGACGTTAACAGATGTATTCTCTGGATTGAAATCAGCAATAATGCCCTGCCTGCAGGTACAAATGCCCAGTTTGTTCGAATCAGGCTTTTAATGTGTTCTGCAGAGGGCCAACAGCACTGGGCAAATGCATACAATGTGCTCTAGAGGTTTTGCCACACCCCTTGTACACAAGATTGTCTGAGGAGCGCCGCCACGAAGGTAGACCAATGAGCTCATCAGCTCTGGGTATGGAATGGACAACAGTCTTGATTAGTATTTGTAGAGTGCAATGAATGCCCAGAGGCCTCTTGATGCTAGTGTCTGTCGGGACAAGACTGCTAAAAGCGAAAGTGTGCCAGTTGGCTCTTTGGTCACCTTATCTGGGCAATGTTGGGTGGGGCCCATCCAGCTTCCATTTAGATGCCCCCCCACTCTACATTTTGGGGTGGTACTACCTACCTACGAGCCTTACCCCGCCGATCACATTCTAACAATGCAATGTTATATGCCCAAATTACAGCCAATGATTGTTGCAATTTTCATTTGTGTCATATGGAATACTGTACAGAGTGTCAGCCACATTGCAGCCCATTTACAACGTGACACATCTAAGGAGATGCGTCATGTTGTAAAGCCCTGCATCACTTTATACCTGCATCAGGTATAATGAATGCAGGGTGGGCGTTCCCATGCAGGAAAGCCTTGTAGAAGTGACGCAGTGAAATCTACAAGATTTCACTGTGCCAATTCTAGGATGCTTCTGCATCAAAACCTTAAGGAGTGACGCAGTACAATAAGTATAGGCCTCCCATGCATTGCTGGAGTTGCTTCGTGCTGCGACACGACTCCAGCAATGCGTGACTTTTGCACCAACAGATACCTCAGAATTTCCCAACGCATCTGTCAATCCTTGCGCCATGGTATGCCGTATTGTAAATAAGGCGCACCCATGGTGGCGCAAGGGTATCGCAGGCAGGCGCAGGGAAACTGACGCATCTCTACAGATGCTTCAGTTTCTTGTAAATCTGCCCCTCGGATACCAGACTCCATCCGTTGGGCAAGGAGGATGTGGTCTTTGATAGCGATGGAAATGCTCTCATGTGACGTACAAGGAGAACAAAAGAATTTAAGGCTATTTCGAAACCACTCATGGATTACTTTCAAGGTGATATATTGATTGTGAACTGCTCAAGAACATTGGGAGCATTGCCACTAAGCTGATCCGACTGATATGAGTCCTCCTAAGACTAGAACTGCATTTATGATCGCAATGATGGACAATGTAGAAGCTTGATCTTATAAAATTGGGCTCTGAGGAGAGGCAAGGAAGGGGAGAGGGTCGATGTGGGGGCTGGGTAAAACAAATTGGAGTGGGGACTGCATTGGGACTGAATTGTTGTCATCTAAATCTTTTGTGAAACTTGTAAAATGATTTAAAAAAAAGCAGGGGTCCTATACCCCATAATTATAAAGATTGTTATTGCATCCATCCATCGAGGGTTCGGTACCAGGTAGCCCGAATTGGGCGTGGATTACTTTCTTGTGGAAGTAAAACGGCCCTTCATGAACCCTTCTGCTCCTACCAGTTTCTAGTCAGAAACCATTCAACACAAAAATCCTGGAAAAAGTATTGAATAAATAGCTCACTCAACAGATGGAAGAGAATCATCTTTTGGAGATTTGATATCTGGGTTTAGCCTCCATCGCAGAACTGGAGGCTTACTAGTTGATGTTAGGGAGAGACTTCAGGAAATTATGAGGAAAGTTTAAACAACACCCTTGTCAGATTTCGATACCATCAATCACGGCTTGTCCAAGACTGACAGTGTCTGTAGCACTGTGTCCCATTAGTGGTTGGGTTGGATGATTTCTTTCCTTACCTATACGACATCTCACGTGGTATGGGACAGTCAAAAAGCATGTGCGCAGAAATCAAAAAGTGGTGTGCCTCAAAGTTCCACCCTCTCCTTCGTTTTCTTTGATATCGAAATGGGGCCATTACATTGCCTACTGGTAGCGTTGGGGGATAGCGCTGCACATATTTACTGAAGACGTAGGTGCTACTTCCGCTAAGTGGATGCAAGAAACCTCAGGGCAATAACTACTGCCAAGAGAGAACTGATTGTGGTTGGTTGCAAGGGCTGGATTAAAAAACTGAGCAATCCTCAAAGTAATGTTGGATCAGTTTCTCTTATGAATTGAAAAGATAGGGATATCAATGTGGAGTTACAGTATGGTAGACCTATACTTACCTTAATATAAATACCTTCACAATATTTCAGTATCTGATATTTTGACCGCAATAATTTTGTTGGATATTTAACCCATGATATTCAGTTTTATACCTCCACCCCTAGTTATCGTAACAAGGTAGAGCCACTACTGTAATGGATGTTGTAGGATCTACAAAAATTAGTGCTTTACTTCGTGCGAGCAACAAAACAGAATCCGTTTTCTCCCACAACTATCCAAAGATTTTGAGCCCATAGGTTGGTCGGATTTAAATAACCGATCCTATTACTTTCATTCTGCCTACGTTTTGTTTGGTTTCATCCATAAGCTGATCTGTATAAAGGGCCTTGAATACTAACATTAAGTCCTCTTCCCATTCAGTAATTATGGAGATCTATCATCTCCCAGTCAGAAAAAATAACACAATTAATGCAGGTTCCCCTACCCCACTCCCTCCCACTGGAACTACATAAACTGAACTTTCCCAGCATTCTATCTGTTCTTTTTTCTGTCTGCCAACAGAATGGGATGAGGTTTGCTGGGCTCGGAGGTTCCTGGGTATCGCGGCCGTCTTCTTCACTGTGTGTGTCTCCCAGTCTGCGGAGCTTGCCGGGAGACAGGGTGACACGGAAGTCTGGCCCTTGGTGGCTGGGATGTTTCCGGGTTGCAGTCACGTCTGCCCGCTGGCCGGGCCCGATTGGCAGACGCAGGCTGTGAGTGATTGGCATGTCGTAGCTTGAAAGGGAGTGCTCTGGAGGTGCCTGGTTTCCGGTTTTTATGCAGAGGACAGATAGGCTGGGTCCAGGTGCATCGGTCACAGAGGGCATGCATGTGCAGGCTTGGGGCATTTTGCTTTTCAATTTTGGCAGTATAAAAATGATGTATGCCAGTGGTGAGTGCCGCATAATGGTTAAGTTTGCTGCATCTGTGTGCTGCTTGTGGATCATGGGGAAGCATACCAGGAAAAGGAAAAATGGGGATGAATTGTCATCTTCTTCATCTAGCTCCTCTGTCTCCTCTCTGAGAGATGATAGATCTCCATAAGTACTGGATGGGATGTGGACCAGGAGTAATGAAGATTACCAGTAAGTAATAGGACATTAATCTGTGTCCCCAGATGACCCTTCGGTTTGATGGATGATGGATGGCTAGAAGTGCCAAGTTCCAAGAGAGCATCCCAGGCGAAGTGCTTAATTTGAGGCAGTGGTTGCGGGTGAAGCCCACCAGCACATATTTGTGGGAACCAATACTCAGAATCAGACTTTAACCCAGAACAAGAGACAGCAAGGCAGAAAAGGGAGAAAGAAGATGGAAGGGAAATAGTGACAAAGGGAGAAAGCATCTTGACAAAAACCTGCAAGAGTGAAATAAATATGGGTAGGGAGTGTCTAGTGGTGGATGAAAGAGGTACGACGCTGAATCACGACTAGATTGCATTGTTATTCTGCACCCCGACATTTAGTAGTGCAGTCTGTAGGCTTCTGAGCAACACTTTGGGCACCAGCACTTATTCCTTTATAAATTAGGCACTTCCTAAGGGGGGTGTAAAATCTATCTAGTTCAGGTGCCCAAATATCAGAATGGCCTCAGTCAGAAGTAGAGAAATAACAGAAAGTTAAAAACATGTTATTAATCCTCTGTATGCTCAAACTTGACTACTCCGTGTCTTGATACGTTCAGGTTGTGAACTGTGACAATGGCAACAGCATCTCCTTGTCCGAGAGTCACCTTTGCCGGTTTTGAAATGAAAGACCCAATCATTTCATCACCAAGTATACAACCTTATTCCAAATACAGTTAAATGCAGAAAGACAAAATGTTCTTTCTCTGTCAATATGTACATATATGTTACATTTGTTACAGTTGTGTTGCATATAATGATAACTGCACCTCTCTTTCCAGCTTTCACCTACAGTGACTGTGAGAAAAACGGAGGAAGTTGTGTTGACTACCGTCAAACTAAATGCATTGCAGGAGTCGTACAGGGTTTTTGCCCAGGATTCTGGTATGATAGGTGCTGCATGCCCTGCGATAAAACGTGTAAGTATGAAGTACTTTAGTATGCATGGTAACTAACAGTGAGAGAAATAGTGCATGGCACTGAATGAAAATAGCCTTGTCATTTTTTTATTAGGTCTATCACATGACAACTTTGTCTCTTTATGCTTAGAGCTAAAGAGAAGCCCCTTCAGCCATCAGTCTTTGTAAGTGTATCCATTGCTGTAAGTACAAGCCACATGTTTATCTGCCCAAATTACAGTCATTGATTTTTTCAACTTTCATTTGTGGCATATGGAATATTGTACAGTCAGTCTGTGAATATAATGAGAGAGGTGCGTTCTATTGTTTTCTTTATGTGTAGCTGGGATGACCATCTGTCCAGAGTTTCCCTAGAACATCATTAGTAAACAATGAAAAGTATCTTTCACTATTAGTTCAGTAATGGACATCTTCCATTAAGCAGGGCCAGAGCTCAGGCACTCATTTGCTACCCATCACAGATACAATGGTTCTGTCGGGGAGACAGCAATTACATTATCTTTATTTTTTATTTCAAAGTATTTTATTTAATTTTTATAAGCAAAGACATTAGCATTTCTGTTACAAGGTTAGCCAATCGCGGTTTGTACAACAGCGTCTTGAGATACTTTAGCACATGTACTTAGCTAACCCCATATTACGTAATTTGCTGAGAACAAGATAAAGGGTGAAAGAAAAAGGCAGGAGAGAAAGGGGTGAAGGGAGAGCAAGAAGACAGGCTCTGTGGTTATAAGTCTTTTGACATGCGACTAGTATGCTTGTGGAGAGATTGGGAAACATGTTGGAACACCTACTGACCCGTGGGGCCATAATAGTTGCGCTTAGTTACATTTACTTTACCGCACATAAAGGGGAACAGGGGGTGTGTTGCCGGGATGACTTGTTTTCATGGGGGTTCGTAAAAGTCTAGGTACGTGTCGAGTGATTTCCACATCCCTCTGGATGCTGGTCTCCAGGGTGAGTTCTGTAGTGCAATGTTGTCCGCACCTCTGAGGTGTGTAATCCAGTTGAATCAGCCTTTGTATGAGGTCTTACTTGTGTCTTTCCAACTGGCTAGGACCATTTTCACTGCCGCGGTCAGCAGCAGGTCTAGTAGGTCTTTATCGTGATCTGATCTTAGTTCTTCAGTCATGAATGCGGTGGCGAGGGAGGAAAATTAATTTGTTAGCATACAGCCCAGTACCTTATTTATAAAACCAAAGATTTTCTCCCAGAATGTTTTGAGTGTTGGGCATTGGTAGATAAGGTGTGCTAGGTCCCCCTTTTCCTTGTTACAATTCCAGCATAGTGCATCTTCCCTGAGACCTAATGAGAATAATCGTGCAGGGTTCCAAAAAGCCTTATGGAGTAGCCAAAATGTTGTTTGTGATAGCACCAGGGAGATTTTATTGCGTGAGGCAGAGGCCCATAGTGTGGTCAGTTCTTGTTCGTTAAGTGTGTTTTTGGTTTGTTTTTTCCAGTAGTTAATTGTCTTGTCATCAAGTTTGGAGGATTTTGGGCGTAGTAGTTTGAAGAGGTGTGAGACCTCGTGTCCTAGTTTATTACTGTTTGCTATGTACCGGGAGATTGATTGTTGTGCGATTGATACTTTGGTTTTGGTCAAGGCCGTTATGATTTTCAAAAAGGTATAGAATTTAATGTCTGTTAGGTTATGCCTAGCCTTGAGGTCTACGAAAGTGGCGGGTATGCACCATCTTCTAATTGGTAGGGGTGGTAGATACCTTTCTCAATCCATGTGTCGAAGGCTAGGTATTTCCCCCTGTATAGGATCTTACTATTGGCCCAGAGTGACTCCATCTTAGAGCCCTTGATGCTGATCTCCAGCTATCTTTAGTAGTGCAATTTTTGTGTTTTTGAAAATGGACTTGGAGGCGTGATTGTGCCTATTTGCTTTTAGCAGCGCCAGGGGGCTTAGATTGTTCAGGATGGCTCTCTCTACTTGAAGCCACGCCGGTGTGTGGCCATTAGGGGGTGATATCCAGTAAGACCCTTGTTTTGCCAGAAATGCTAGTTGGAATATTCTGAAGTCTTCTAGGTTTCCCCCCCCCCCCCTGGTTTTTCCCTAATCTTAGTTTTTTTATGCTTATCTGTGCTTTCTTCCCTCGCCAAAGGAATTTATAGATCAGGATATCAACTTTGCGGTGAAAGTCATCTGTTAGTAGGAGTGGAAGCATGGTGATCAGGTTGTTAATCATTGATCATTTTGATCGTCTCAATTCTGCCCCACCACGTTATGAATTTTGGGGACAAGGACTCCAGGAGTTTCTTGATCTTTTCTAGCAATAGTTTCTTGTTGTGACTTAGTGTGTTCAATAGGTCACTCCCAAAGTGTATACCTAGATATTTGCTACATCCTGTTGCCAGGCTAGGCCTGACTCCCCTAGAATATCCTTAGTGCAGTGGATGTTTAATGTTTTGCATTCTGATTTATCCCTGTTGAGCTTATATCCTGAGTGCCCAGAGTATTCTGCCATGGTTTCTATCAGGGCCTCAATTGAAGCCTTCAGTTGTTCCGTTACTATTAGTATGTCATCAGCGTATGCGGCAAGTTTTATCTCCACGCCATTAATATCGACCCCTTTTATGTTTGCGTTTAGTTTGATGTCACGGATCAGGGGTTCCAGTGGCAGTAAAAATAGCGAGGGGGACAGTGGGCAACCCTTTCTTGTAACCCGTTGTAGTGTAAACGGTTCAGAGAGTGACCCATTAACGACAACACGGGCTGTTGGGTCCCCATACAGGGCCATCACCATCCGTATATATCCTTCCCCCAAGTTGAAGGATTGCGTACAGTGCTCTAGGAAAGTCCAGGAAACTCTGTCAAAGGCCTTCTCGGCATCAAGGGTAATAGCTACTGCTGGCTCTGATTTTGTGGCTGTATGCTCCAGTATGTGGCAGAGAAGTCGGGTATTGTTGTTAGACATCCAAGTGCGTAGGAAACCCACCTGGGAGTTGCTTATTAGACTGAGTAGGGCAGAATTGAGTCTGGTTGCCAAGATTTCCGCGTATATTTTGCAGTCCACATTAATAAGGGATATGGGTCTGAACTTTTTGGGTGACAATTGGTCTTTGCCCTCCTTTGGAACGACGATTATGTTGGCTTCCGACATAGATTCCGACACAGTCCCTCTATCTGCACAATGGTTAAAGACCTGCTTCATGGTAGGTTTCAACTGTTCTAGGAAGGTCTTGTAGAAGGTGGCTGTGAAACCATTCGGCCCGGGAGCTATGTTATCTTTCAATTATTTGACCGCCATTTCAATTTCAACATCGCTAATTTCTTGCCCTAATTTGAGTGCATCTTCGCGGCTTAGCTGTGGAAGGCCGAGTTTGTTGAGGTATTTTGTGCATACCTCTAGATCCGTGGTCTGATTGTTTTTGTAGAGTTCCTCATAGAACTCTCGAAAGGTCTTGAGGATGTCTTTGTGTCTTGTGTGGGTTTTGTTGTTTGAGTCTGTGATGGAGGAGACAGTAAATTGGTTGCGTTTGTGTTTTAGGTAGAAGGCAAGCAGTTTCCCCGCTTTATTTGCTTCGCATAGGTTAAGGGCCTTGTATTTGTTAAACCACAGTCAGTCCCGCTCTCCCACTCAGGATTTTGTTGTAATCATACTTTATTTTGTTAGGTCTGCTAGGAGTTTGCTGTCTTGTATGGCCGTGGCATGAGCCGTTTCTAAGCTTTTAATGTCCTGCTCGAGCTGTGTCAGCCGCAGGTTTGCGCTTTTGTTTATTTTGGATTTAATTTCAATTATTGTGCCTCTGATGGTCGCCTTCAGGGCGTCCCACAGTATGGTAGTGCTAGTACCCAGGGAGTCATTGTGTTTGAGGTAATCTGTTATGGCCTCCTCAATCTTTTTTTTGTTTGCGGGGTCTGCTAGGATGTCACTATTGGAACGCCACCTCCAGGGTACGGCTTCGTTGTGGCAGCCGCTCAGTTTTAGACTGATACATGAATGGTCTAATACAAGCCTACACGCTATCTCAGAGTGTTCTATTAGATGTGTGTGGGGCCCTGAAATTAGTATGTAGTCTATCCTGCTGTAAGAATTGTGTGGGTTGGAGTAGAATGTAAAGTCCCTAGTGTCCGGGTGCTGGAGGCGCCATGGGTCCTTAAGGTCAAATTTAGAGCAAATATTTTGGAGTGTGGTATGTGCGTTAGTGGGCTGGTATTGGCAGGATGACTGTCTATCCATTATATGGTCCAGTGGTATATTAAAATCCCCCGCCACCACCATGAGGTTGTTCTGTGGGAAACTATCTAATGTGTTTGATACTTCCTCCCAAAAGGTTGGGTCGTCCTTGTTTGGGCCATATATGTTAGCTTCGTGGATTAGCTCTTCTCCCCTTCTCAGATGTGTCACCAAAAGTCTACCCTCTTCAGCTTTTAGATAACAGTGTAATGACCCCTTGTTTCTTCTTTTCTGCAGGTGAGCAAGCCATTTGTGATATCCAGTTGCCTCTCACTAGCTTTGCATCCTCCATGGATAGCTTGGTTTCCTGTAGTAGGATTATATCTCCTTTAGTTTTAGCTAAATAGTCTACAATCTTCCTGCATTTAATGGGGTAGTTAAGCCCTTTGACATTGAGGGACAATATATTGAGTTCAGATGCCAGGCTGAGAGTATTACTGTGGGCCATTATTTAGGGTAAGGCATGTCTGGTGAATCCTCCCTATAAACCCAATTCACGATTGTGCTATCTCCGGGTCCTGCGCTGGAGGGCGGCACTCTTCCTTCCCCCACCCTACTCACCCCGTGTTGTACGGCTTTAGGGCTCTTGTGGAATACATGCGGATTAGGTGTTGGTTCCGTGTGTCTAGATATGCTTGGTCTCCTGATTCCGTAGGTTATTAGGACTTGCCAGAGCCCTGTTGTAGAGAGAAAAGAGGTGAAAATGGAAAGGAAGATAGAGAATACAGAAAGCAAAGAGCTGAGCTACCACCCCCTCCCCCTCCCGCCCCTCCCCCCAGTCACTAAAACATCGTGTGTCGGACGTGCGATGACAGGGTCGCCGTCCCGTCTCTCAGGGAATAACTTATGTTTTTATGTGTCTGTATTCCCAAGAGAGCCTAAAATTTATCTAGTTGCGTATTATTTCTTTGTTTTAAAAATTTCTGTGTTTGTAACCCCCGCCCTTGATACTTGTCCCATTGTCTATAAAGGATAAAGGATATGAAGATTGTCTCTTGGGTTGAGAGTAGGCAACAGGTGTCAAGGTGCCGCCGACGATAACTGACCATTGGTCCATAGGTCCTTGAGCGAGACTTGGTGTCCATTTGAGGTAGGAATGTGTGGTTTAAGTGAGGTAGATACCAGTTGTTGAGGTAGATACTGGTTGCAATTCTCTTGTGCAGGTTTTGATTCATTCGCTCCCTAGCTCAGGCGAGGCTCTCCTTTTGCTGGATCCGGCTTGTAATGTCTCCATTTCTTGGGCTGTTGGGCCGTCCAGGTATTTAGCCAGCTCCTTATCCTGAATTTGGCGGGCCCAATAAAGGAGAATTGTATGTCTTTCTTCCTCAGATTGTCTCGTAAGGCAAGGAACCCCTTTCTAGTGTCTACCATGGGTTTAGAGTAGTCCTGCGTAAATATGATCTTATACCCTTTCCAGGAGATCTGGTGGTTTCTATGTGCAAAGTTGAAGATGGCTTCCGTGTGCTGCGATCTCAGAGGCTTACATATTATTGGTCGGGCTGCATTCCTTCGCATCTGTGGTTTGCTTTGTGGTCTTGGCCAGGTCATGGACATCTGCTAATTTTTTTAGGATCATTTCTAGGGTGCCATTGATGTCTGGTTTCTGTTTAAGCGGTGAATCAGATAACACAGGTTCTCCTTTGGTTTTTTTAAGCTGCTGCTGGAGCCTTGATTCCCTCTCTGCCATGTTTTTAAGTCACAGGTTTACTTGGTGCTACACAGTTTGCGCTGTTCCTGGGTTGTTGTGGCTTTGTGTTGCCTGTGGTCCGTTATCGTCTGCTGGGTTTCTGTGGGTCCCTAACTTGTTGACAGCCTGATCAGCTTCAGATGCAGCTGCGCTCCTCCACTGTATGCTCTTGGGATGATGTGGTGTTGCGCTGCAGGGTTTCCCCTTCTGCGACTTCCTGTGTGATGGTATAGAATTGAGCTGTGTGTTGGACCTTTTGGTGGTTCTCCTCGTTTTTGGTCCCTCCGCCACCAGCTGCCCTCCTCGTCTGGCTGCTGTAGCTGATTGTAGTCAGCTAGTGTTTTCCCAGTCAGCTTCATTTGATCTGCTGCTGGTGCTGCTTCCGCTTTTTCCGGGCTGTTATGAGGGCACCCTCCCTTTTGCAGGGTTCTTTTTAGCTCCCAGACGTGGCTTGGGTCGACTCTTTGTATATCCCCCCTTTTGGGCCCCTCATTGCCTTTACTGGTGGTATCCTTGCAGTGGTTATGGGGGTCACGTGCTGATCGTGGGCTGATCGCGGGCGTTCTTCCTTTTTGGTTACTGTGCCCGTGTGCCCTTAATGTGACCGCAGCAGATCGCAACCAATTGCAGCCGATTGCACCTTGGCTACCACCTGAGTGGAATCTTCGTTTGTACTCTCTCTCTCTCTCTCAATTTGGCTGGGCCGTGAGCCTTGAGGTGGGCCGTGAGCAGGGGGCCCTTATTTCTTTTTTTTTCTTCCTCGCCTTTGCTCCTTCGCTGTTCGCGCATTTGCTCCTCGCCTGCGTTTTTGTGTTCCCCCCTCTGACTTCCTCCTACTAGGTCCGCAGCGCGCACATAAGCCTCCCGCACCTTGATACCCGTTCTTCTTAGCTTACTGGCGCTGGCTGGGGATGACGGAGGAGTTTGCTTCTTCTGTTCAGCTTTCGATTTGATGGTGGAGGTGTTTACTTGTTCTATTCATCTTTCAGTTTCGTTTTGGGCGCCATTTGCATCTTTGTGTTCCTCGCATTGGGCACATCACAATTTTTTTTTTCTCCCCTTATCTGGTGTCGGGTGTCTCAGCGCTGGTGTACCCTTAATGTGACCGCAAACACTCACACGTTGCCTTACGCCACCCAGGACTCTTCGTTGGTGCTCTCTGCAATTTAGTTGGGTCGTGAGCGGGGGACCCTGATTCTCTTGCCGTCGCCCCTCGCCGGTTTTGACTCCCAGCGTTATGTCTTCCACTCGCTAGGTCCGCTGGTGTGCACGCGACTCTTCTCTCCGCACCTTCCCCACACACCGATACACGTTCTTGGTTTACCGGTGCTGGCTGGGGATGGCAGATAGTGGAGGTGCGATTTGTCTTTTCTGAGCTATTATGAATTTTTTCTAGGTGTTCTGAAATTAACTTTGCCTCATACTTCAAATTGTTGTGATTTTGCCTCATATGCTGCTAGTTCTTATTCTTATGTCCCTTTTTTTAAACAGTTGCAGCATAACTTACGTAGGTGGGGCAGAAGAGAGGGGCAGGGGGCAAGGTGGCAGGGCAGCAGCAACAAGCGGACCATGGAGGGCAGGCGGGATGGGCACTGGAAGCACAACACACCATGGAGGGTAACAGTGAGACTATAATGGCATACACAGACAACAGAGGGGAGGTGGGGGGGTTATTGACAGTTAGCTTACCACACAGGTTAGTTTGGAGGGGCTGTGATAGCACAGAAGACCATGCATGGCAAGTGGGAGGGTTAGTGGCAGCACAATGGCAATGGTGGGCAAGTGAGAGTGGGCAATGGCATGCACAAAAGACCATGGGGGACAAATGGGAGCGATGGAGCCTGGACACAAAGAAGAGGGGGAAGGGGCTTCACAACAGACCATGCAGGGCAGGTAGGAGGAGTAGCTGCATCACAACAGAGCATGGAGAGCAGAAAGGAGTGCCATAAAAAGTACCATTGAGAACAGACAGGCGGGGTGGAGGTGAAAGGAACAAGAAGCAGCCATCTGACCATGCTAGGCAGGTGGGAGGGAAAGTGGCGACTCAAGAGAACTCCCAGATTAGATGGGACAGTGGGCAGGACCATGGAAAATGGTGGGTAGAAAGTTGGGAGCAGGGGCATGCACACAGACATTGGTAAGCAGGGGAAGGCGACTAGGGGCAGCAAGCTAAGCACAGAGGCTAAGCAGTGTGGCAATGATGGGGCAAAGAAATGGGCATCGGGGGCAGGAAGACTGGGCAGGGATATCAAGCTAAATGGAGGGGAGTGGCAACACATCAGACCATGTAGGTCAGGAGGGAAGGATCTGGTGCATGGACTTGGACAACAGAGAGTAGGGAGGAGGTGAATGGGGCAGCAATCTAACTGTTCAGGGCAGGCTAGAAGGGCTGTGGCAGATCAATGATCAACAAAGGGTTGTAGTGAGGTAGCAGGGCATGGACTTGGGCAATAGATGGCAAGGGGGGGCAGGGGCAGCAAGTTTGAGTGGAGGCAGCACAATGCCAGGTCCTGCATGTAATATGAATTCATTTTGGATTGGCGTTTGTTTATTTGACTGCTGCTGTTTCACAGTATACTAAATTGTGACCATTTGAAACTGTTCTTCGTTAAACTGTCCTTTTTTTACTACTCGCGCAATGATGTGCATTTCTAACAGTACTGCTGTATGCCATGCTTGTTTGTATTTTAATTTAGGATGATAGTTATATTTGTTATCCAATTAAGTCTGTTTTTCCTCTTGGATGGCTGTCTAGTTTGCTTTCAGTGCTCTTGTATATTTTAAATATATTTTATTAACTTTTTCAATGGACGTATAAGACCATTAAATGCAAATTATGCATTAGCAGGAGGTTGTCAGCAGTTAGTTACAAAACAAAATCATAGCACACAGATCTTGTTCCACAATTTTTCTACTCTTTGTAACAACTGACAATAACAGCACCGAGAGTAGCAACAGACAGAGTTATAGGCTGTTCGTGTTTCTTTTTTCATAAAATCCCTCAGAATTGTCCAGTGCAATTCCACCCAGTATCTTTACCACCCAAAAATGTTGCACCTTAAAGTACATTGCTTAGCTCAATGAATGAGTAATTGAGGACATGAGTCACACATACCTATTTAATCATTTGACTGTCCCAGCCTGTCATCAAGACAGAATTTAGCTTTGAAAAGCTATAAAGGCCTCAACTTCCTTCGCCAATATGTATATGCAATTGGTTTCTTCCATGCTCCCTCGCGCTCCTCATTGCATAATGCTGCAACTTCTCTTACACCCACAGATCAACTATTTTCTTTCCCCTACTGTGCAGTGACCCCACAGGTGATCATCAGAGACATAGTCATGCTATGGCCCTTCAGTGCTCTTGTATGTTATATTTTTAAACCAATTTAGCCTTCTTTATGTCCGGATTGTATATAGTGTGCTTTCAGGTGTTTTGTATGTCCTGATTATAAAGACATTTAACTATTACATTTCTAATTTTAGTTTGGCTGTTTATTTTAATTTTATATGATCTATCTATCTATCTATCTATCTATCTATCTATCTATCTATCTATCTATCTATCTATCTATCTATCTATCTATCTATCTAGCTATCTATCATGGAACCCTCCCCATCTCAAATTATTATCTATTTTTTTATCATCTATCGTCCATGTATCATCTATCTATCTCTTTGGGTATCGATCTTTGCAACTCAATCTGTCTATCTTTGCAAATCTATCTATTTATCTTTGCAACTCTATCTTTGCAGCAGTATCTATCTATAACACCCTCTCTATCTACCTGTCTTTGCAAGCCTCTTTCTCATTTATCTTTGGAAGCCTCTCTCTCTGTCTTAGCAAAACTCTATGTCGATTTTTAAGAAAAGTTTACAAAAATATTGCAAAAAACCTTAGCAACACTAAGAGGCTGGCAGCCAAAGCCAGACCGATTGGCTTTTTTTGCTCTGGTGTTAGCCAAGACCTCTTGATTTTACTACACTCATGTGTATGACATAGTTTCCTATATGGATTTTCAGCCAGACTTCATTCATTAATCTGTTGTTGTGTCATTTACATATTTCTACCAGCCACTGCGGCATGCATCTTAGGGCAGTGAGTTAGCACACTTCAGCCACTGGGTAATTTTACTTTGAGTTACAGCATGCTACTCCTTTACAAGGAGCACATCAACACACAAAGTAATCCCCTCCAGCTTCAGGGGCACGTAAGGTAATGTGTGTTTTTTTGAAACCCCAAAAATATTTTTTGCTTTAGTCAATGATTTTGTTTTTAGATTGATGATGGCCTGGCTGCCTCCACACCAATAAGGGTTCACACAAACGAAGACAGACAAAACAAGAATTGCCAAAGTCAAAAGGCTGGTGGGCAACGCAAGACCTGTTGGCTTTGTTAATGCTTAATTTTATTTGGGACTCTCTTTTGATAATACCAAAACTTGATTCCATATTCTTAAGATTGGGAGGCTGTAATATATTAGATTCCAGGGAGCACTAGTTCTTTTTTGCAGCTCGCAAAGGTAAATAACAATCAAACATGTGCTGACAGTGTACAATGGCAATTGTATCTTTACCATCTGTGTTGCAGGACGTTGAGAATATTGTACTGCCACGTCTCTTCAGATCTAAGAAAACAGGATTTCAAATGCCTTTTGGGATAGCCACAACACTTTCACAGCTTTATTTGTCATTGTTAATTTATCATGAGGAACTGGGCTTAACATATTTATTACATAAAATAAACTTAGCCCCCATACGTTTATGGATGGTACATTAGAACAAGCTCTGGCAATGCCACTAAGTCTCCCCTATGTGAGATCAATTGGCTTTGTCAATGTTTTTTAGACATGTTGCATTGCATCATGAGCAGATAGGCAACATGGCTTAAGGTCAAGAAAAATAATCACTAGAGCAATATTTACAGAATACACCATATACGCCATTGGATGTATTCCTTTATGTGCGTCTACGACAGGGGATACAAACAATTATTCCTGATTTCCCGCAAGAACCCTTGAGTCTCATCCCGCTACATCATATGCTAGGATCCACTGATGGAAAGCATCTAGTATCAGCCCTATACACCAGCATACGATCACACAGGGAGGGAATTCATAGTCTGTCTCGTGTGCAGTGGGGAGAAGATTTAGGAAGAGAAATTACAGACGATCAGTGGAAATATTGCTGCCTCCAAACAGCACAGATCTCGGCAAGTTGTAGGCTACGAGTGATACATTAAAAATATCTGCATTGCTTATACTATACGCCAATCAAGAAATACAAATTTAAGCTGGCAGAAACTGATAGCTGTGAGCGATGCAAACAGGCAGGTGCGGGGATCTTACATCTAGCGTGGGTATGCCAGACAATAGAAGAATATTGGGAATAGGTGTTGGTGGCGCTTGAAAAGATGACTGACAGACTAATAGAAAGAGACCCTTTGCTTATTCTCCTACGAAACACAGCATAGATACCTGTTGCCTATAGGAAATTCCTTGCTATTTCACTGTTGTTAGCCAAACGAAGAGTGGCGTGTCGATGGGGAAGGGGCCGAGCCCCAAAATTCAAAGAATGGTTGACAGACCTAACATATTGCCAAGAACAGACTACCGTCTATGCTGAGACAGTACCACATACCTCCAGGCCCAAAGATATATGGAAACCTCTTCAGGGGTACCTACTATCACAAAATTCTGCAGATGCGCATCCTACTCCAATCGCAATTACATAAATAACAGCAGGTGTGCTTTGGTAGCAGTTCGGTCATCCAGACTATCGGTCCACCAAGATTGCCCGATCTGATAGCCACATATATACCGAAGGTTGTCAACAGAAGATATATCTATCTGTCCTTGGGTTTTCATAACTGGCAAACTCCTCTTGATCCTTGTATAATGATGTATTTCCCTGTGTCCAGTATATCCCCCTGTCAGTATTGTGTAATCAGAAAGATTGTTTCATTGCCTATGTTGTATTTATGGTACCTGGCAGAAGAGATTATTGTGGTAATATTGCGATTCACTGTACATTGCATTGGTATACATTGTGTGCTTTATGTTAAAACTACAAATAAAGTTAAAAAAATAAATAAATAAATAATCACTAGGACGCGATCAGCCAGGCTTCTCCAACAATAATATTTTGCAAAAAGATGACAAAACAAAACAAGCACTGACAAAAGCAAAAGGCTAATGGCTATTGCAGACCTTTTGAATTTGCCAATGCATGTTTGATCTTTTTTAAAGCTGTTTTCACCACAAGGTTTGTATCATATGTTTTCTGCCTACGTAAGTAGATTTTGTAGCACTCTTTTATTCTGCTTCAATGTGAGCCACACAAATATTTTAAAATGTGCCTGTTCATCACTTGCTCTGATTCAATGCATATTTTGTGCCGGGCCTCAGTGCCTCTGTTGCAAATTGGGTTACTGGTTAAAGGGAGTGAAATCTTACTCAAGTAGCAACCACCATTTCAATCAAGGTAAAGTCACAAGCAAACCCAAAATTAACCTGTGCTTTACCCTCTGGTAGCTTGGCACAAGCAGTCAGGCAATGTGTAAAATATTTAGGCAGAACTTCAAACAATAATTATAATGAAAACACAACGCAAGAAAAATAGAACACCAAATTAGAAAAATAGAATTAAATGGAAAAACTTATATGAGATGAAAACAACAAAAACCCGTTCAGTACAACCAGAGATAGGCAGATTTAAAGATTAAAGTGGAAATAGTGCCTAAAATCACAATGAGCTAACTGCGGTTATCTGGTCACGCCAGACTGCGACTAAGTTGCAAATACTTAAAACAGTAAAACAGTGAAATCACCACACAAAATGAAATGATTTCTCACCAGGTTAGAAAAATAGAATTTCATTTAATAAATAAAACAAGACTAAAACAACAAAAATCCAATAAGTAGAACCAGAGATGTTGAATTTTAAAATTTATAGTGAAAAATAGTGCCAAGAAGCAAAAAGCACTATTTGGGATATCTGGTTGCAGTGGACCGGGACAAAGCCACAAGTACAGGCCCACTGTGATGGAGTGTGAGCCAGATGCAGAGACCAAGTTAGGCCAGCTGAACAAAGTACCTTAACGTGCAGAGTGTTATGATATATTGCATTGAGGAAGCGTCACACAGTGGCAATCCTGAGGTAGGTGCAGGGCTCCAATGTGGAGTCCTGCATTGTCGTTGAGGATGCCATCAATAAGGGGCTTGCAATGCGAAGTCCTACGTTGAGGATGCGTTGCACATCAGTGGTTAAGAAAAAGCTGAGGGCTGCGACGATGCACAGTCCTGAATGGTTGTCGAGGATGCTGTTGACGAGGGACTTGGGATACAAAGGCCTGTGTTGAGTACGTGCCAGAAACTGGCAGCTCCGAGGCAGTTGCAGGCTATGATGTGAGACTTTTACAAAAACAAGGGAACCCAAAAGGTTGATAAGGACCTTGGGTAACAGTTTAGTATTAGAACAGTGGTCCTTAAACGCAACAGTTGAGTAAATAGGCTAATTATAGACTTGAATCAGTACTATAATGCGAGTGTCCAGCCGGACAATCAATTTAATACATCAAAAATGTCAAAGAACAAAAATACAAACGTAGCAATTACTTGGGAGACAATCCTGCATCCTACATGAACACATGACAAATACATTTAGAACAAAAACATATCAGGCAAGGCGGGGTAGCTTGTGGAATATTGAGCACAATTTCTAACAAGCTTAGAGAAACAGTAACTGCACTTTTTTTTATCATGTGTGATCAACGTGCAAACTGTTTACATTAGTCAACGACGTTTCGATACTTTAAAAACAATAATAGGATAATCATCAGGACAGTTAAGATGCAAGCCTGAATCAATGAAAATAGCCTGTGGGAAATGAGGAAAAGGGAAGTAGATATGGGAGCGTCTAATACAGAGCCGTAAAACATTGTACCAGCCATGGGGCAGTCAAGGTGTGAAGCAGACGCACATGCACGTGGTTGAGTGCACTCCGACCATGAAATGGCGAAAGGTTGGACTTAGGAAGGTGATGCACGGTGACAATTAATGAAGTGCCTATATAAAGGATAAAGGATAAAATCACCGGAATGCTTGCAGCAAAGGATATACAACAAGCACATGGTACGTCTGCCAAGAAGGTACGAGTAGGTGATGGACAGAGGGCTTGGTTGTGAGTAGCTGATGTGAGGTCCTGTGTTGGGGATGCGCCTTGCAGCTCCAGAGAGGAGCTGCAAGGAAATGCATCACACTGTGTTGGTTTTGCCCATGTGACCAGAACTGGGCTGGCAGAGCACCTTCAGGCCCACTTCCAAGGGTCCAGGACTGGGGTGGCACCACTTGGGGAGGGTACAACTCACAGCAAACAGACTTTAGGTGCTGGGTTCAAAGTGGTTGAAGTCGTTTCTGTCCCTGAGGCTCTGATCAGGAGGGGTGGTATTTCGGAACAAGCATGCCTTTACCACACATGCCATTACTCAGCAGTGTTTAAAATGAATACGTCTTTACCACGCATTCCTTTACCATGCACATCATGTCTTAAGGAAAGCGCTGGACTCTGCAACTGTATAATTTACAATTCCAATTCCAGTCTGCGCAACTGTAGGGAAAGCGTTTGACTTTAAGTCTACGCCGCTTTCCCTGAGGCATTTTGTTGTAAAGACATGCAGGTAAAGACGCATTTATTGTAATACCTGGGTTGTAATGGCAGCCAGTGGTTCGTGCCACGTTGTGAATGCTGTTTCCCATCAGAAGGTCAGCCAACAAGCCCTTGGAGTCACTCTGGTGGTGCTGGGTTCAAGTTGCTGGTCCAGTCCTTATCACTCAGACAGCAGGGCTACGGGGTAACGGAGTAGCAGCCCTTCTTGCAGAGCAGCACATCGGTCCTTCTGAGTCTTCCACAGGTCCAGAGGTGTACTCAAGAGTTGGGTTTGAGGGTCCAGTATGTATACATGGTGCCCACTTTGAAGTAGGAGATGGATCTAGGGGCTTCCACCCCCAGAGGTGCTTGCAATTTCCTGCCCTGGCCTCAGCTTATATGGTATAACAAAAGACTAGTGTCAAACTGTTGGAAAATGGCTCTTTCTGGAGGGTCACCCCCAAATATGTTGCCTTTCTCCTTCTACTTTTCGCTGAATTTGTTTTTCTTGGCCTTAGGACTCTGAGCACTTTACCGCTGCTAACCATTTCTAAAGTGCATGTACTCTCTTTTCTAAACACAGTACATTGGCTCATACTCAATTGACATATTTAATTTACTTATATGTCCCTAGTGTGTGTCCATGGCATGTAAATTAAATGCTACTAGCGGGCCAATAGCACTGATTGTTCACCCATCAAAGAAGCCCTCTAACCATTGCAGAGCATGTGTGTGCAGTTTAAACTGCCATTTCAACCTGTCAAAATAAACTTTTGGCTAGGTCCAAGCCTTCTTTTAAAATACATATAAGTCATCCCTAGTGTAGGCCTTGGGTAGCCCAGAGGGCAATGCGAAATGTATTTAAAATGGAGGACATGTACTTTCATGTTTTACATGTCCTGGTAGTAAAAAGGCCCTTAAAATTCTTTTTTAAATACTGCAAGACCTATATCGCCTATAGGATAGCATTGTTACATTTTATAAGAGTAATTTCCAGATGGAAAGATATAACTGATTCAAGTTTGGAGTCTCTGGAATCTTAATTTAAAATCCAAACTTATGGTCACGTCGGTTTTAAGTTGCAAATCTAAAAATTCCACTTTTAGAAAGTTGAGATTTTCTTGCTTTAGCCATTTGGTGACTATAGCTTGTCTCTGATCACATCAATCAATCAATCATGATTTCTAAAGTGTGGCTAATCACCTGATAGGGTATCCAGGCACTTGCAGGTCCCAGAGGCTTATTCGAACAACCAGGTCCTGAGGGCCATTTGGAATTCCAGAAATGAGGTGATGGTCCAGAGGTGCATGGGGAGGCTGTTCCAGGTCTTTGCTGCGATTTTGGAAAAGGAGGGTCCCCCACTTCTGCTTCAGTAGATGTGGAGAGTATAAGCAAGTAAAAAGGAGGCGGAGCGTAGTCTTCTCAACGGTTGGTGGGAGTCCAGGTGGTGGTTAATGTAGGCAGGTTCTTGGTTGTGTATAGTCTTGTGTGCGTAAGCCAGCAGCTTAAATTGGTATCTCTTCTGTACGGGGAGCCAGTGAAGTTTCCTAAAGGTGAAGTGTGATGTGGGTTTGTCGTGGAAGGCCGAGGATGAGTCTAGCTGTGACATTCTGTATGGTCTGAAATCTGTGGGAGGTGTGTGGTTATTCCTTTGTAGAGGGCATTGCTGTAGTCCAGTCAGCTGATGATGAGGGTTTGTATCATGGTGCATCTTGTGTAGAGATAGTCACTTGTAAAGCTTGTGTAGCATGCAAAGAGTGAGGAAGCAGGTGCAGGAGGCAGCGTTGTTCTGTGATTTCATTGTGAACTTGTTGTCAATGATGATTCCGAGATTTCTGGCGTGGTTGGAGGGAGTGGGTACGGGTCCTAGGTCTGATGGCCACCATGAGTCGTTCCATGTGTTGCTGCGGTTGCCAAAGATCAGTACTTCTGTCTTGTGTGTGTTTAGGTGCAGGCAGTTGTTCTTCATCCACTTAGTTACGTTAGACATGCATCTGTGGAAGTTGATTCTGGAGGTGGTGGGGTAGTCAGTGAGTGAGAGGATGAGTTGGGTGTCGTCTGCATAAGAAATTATGTTTAGACCTTGGGATCTGACGATGTTGGACAGCAGGGTCATATATGCATTGAAGAGCGTGAGACTGAGAGATGACCTCTGGGTGACACCCCAAGTGATCTCCTTGGGGTCAGAGGTGAAAGGTGGGAGGTAGATCCTCTGGGTTCTTCCGGTGATGAAGGAAGTGATCTATTGGAGCCCTTCCCCTCGGATGCCGATATGGTGGAGTCTTTCGATCAGTCTGTGGTGGGATACGGTGTCGAAGGCTGCTGAGAGGTTGAGGAGGATCAAAGTTTCTCCTCAGTCGAGCAGGGCTCGTATGTCATCGGTGGCTGCGATCAGAGCGGTTTCAGTGCTATGGCGCTGCAGTAGCTGGATTGGGTGTAGTTGGCAGTTGGGCTTTGTGCATTCCTCCTAGACAGCCGCACACAATGGGAGCTTATGTCTGTCTCAGTGGGCCATCTCTGGCAGGTTGGGAGGAAGGAGCTGGGCACAGCCTCTCTTACACTTGAATAGGATGTGTCCTGCACACATACAAAGGGCTACATACCCCCTATAGTGAGTCTGAAGCAAGGGCAGGAAGGGAGGGCATCTGTGCGCTTCAAAGGCATCTCTTTGAAGTCTCCCCCACTTCAAAGGCACCACTGGGTATACGTACTGGACCTCAGACACCATCACTTCAATACCCTTCTGGTCCTATGGATACTCTACCAGAAAGAAGGACTCGTGTGCTGCTGAAAGACTTCCACTCTGCTGGACTGCACTCTGCTGGACTCTTGCTTTGCTGTGCTGAACTGCTGCCTGTTGCTCCCTTGCCTTGGTGAGGATAACTGGGCCTGCATCACTTGAACCCAGACAAAGGGTCAGTCCAAGGGCTAGTTGTCGGGCCTCCTGATCTAAAGCCTCAGGGACATAACAGGCTACCAATGTTGCAACTGCACCGCGGACCCTGCCATGTAGTGCCACCTCAGTCCTGGACCTTTGGAAGTGGGTTCAAGGTGCTTACCAGTGGAACCAACACATCTTCTTTGCTGAGCGGCACATCCTGAAGCATAACCTATGAATTCCCTCGGATGAATGGAGGGAGCATCCCCGAGCAGAACTGATGCATCACAGCTGTTGCGTGGATTGGACCTGTCGCAAAAGACTCACATCGCCACCACCTCCCTCATCTTGGGACCAACGCTTCACTTTTGAAAAAGCCCCTGTGTGATGCTCTTCCCCGGCGCAAGCAACTCACATCCCCAGTCGGCAACAGTCTTAAAGATGACGTTGAACCTTCTTATTGCAGCTTCATGGCTCATTGGAAACAAAGCATTGACTCAGCATTTTACTCGGGAGAAAAAGGGGAACACTGGGTGGTGGGACATTTGTGCCGGCACGGTGATCCCACACAAAAATGTGTGGAAAAAGTGATTTTTTTTAAAGCTAAATTTGAGGTTTGCAGGGGACTCTGGGTAGGGAAACCTTGGGGGATCCATGCAAGCCATACCTCACTGGACTCCCCAGGGTGTCTTGTTTTCGGAAATATGTGGGTTTTGTAGGTTTCCCTAGATGGCCGCTGAGCCGGGGGCCAAAAACCCAGGTGCCCCCCCCCGCAAAACCAGGTTGCTTTATGATAAGTAATTTTGAAGTTTTCACAATACGTTTAGAGCCCTGCCTATTGCGGGTACTTGACCCACCCACACCAGTGAGGTACCATTTTTAACAGGAGACCTGGGGGTATTCTGGGTGGTAGGAAATGTGTGTCAGGCCGGTGATCCTACAACTTTCCCACACAGAAATTTGAGAAGAGTTAGATTTTTTTCAGCCAAATTTGAGATTTGCAGGGGATTCTGGGTGGGAAAATGTTGGGGAGTCCACACAAGTCATACCTCTCTGAACTACCCGGGTGTCTAGTTTTCAGAAATGTATGGGTTTGGTAGGTTTCCCAAGATGGCCACCGAGCCCGAGGCCAAAAACTCAGGTGACCCCCCTTGCAAAACCAGGTAGTTTCAAAATAGGAAATGTTGATGTCTCCACAATAGGTTTTGGGCCCTTCCCTGCCGCGGGTACTTGGCCCACCCACACAAGTGAGGTACCATTTTTATCGGGAGAGTTGGGGAAATGCTGGGTGGTAGGAATTTGTTGTTTATTTCTGAAGCGTGAAACTTATGGCACAGTAATGTAAGGAGAATGTGACAGTCACATTTTGAGGTTTGCAGGACATTCTGGGTAAGATAACTTGTTGGGATCCACGAGAGAGACATCACTATGTACTCCCCTGGGTGTTTAGTTTACGAGAATATCTAGAGTTGGTAGGTTTTTCTTAGATGGAATGTACACCTTGGCAGAGAAAGACAGAAAAGACAAATATTACTGCATAACCATCTATTCCTCAAGCATACACACATACTGGTTGGATTTGGCACGAGGGTGAGTGATGGTTCAGTATATAAAATGTTATTAACAAGAGATTTCACAAAAATTAAATGCACAGTCAATAATTGAAAGGACAACAAACTGGACCAAAACTCACAGCTCGTGAGTTGTAAAGCCGTGTCAAGGCTCCAACTGCATTACAGGCCATTCACATATCTTTCGTACATGATACACACGACACCATTCACATCACCAGGCACGGAACTAACACATTACAATATTCACAAAAAGGTACAAGGTACACCCTGCTTGAGAAACACAGAAAAGAGAAATATTACTGCACAACCATCTATTCCTCAAGCAAACATACATACTGGTTGGATTGGCACGAGGGTGAGTGATGGTTCAGAATAAACAGTTTTATTAACAAGAGATTTCACAAAAATGGAATGCACAGTTAATAATTAAAAGGACAAGAAACTGAACCATTGGCTCAGCTCGTGAGTTGTAAAGCCACGACATTGCACCTACCTCTTTACAGGCCATTCATACACCTTTTATACGTGTGACACATACAAAACCATTCACACTGCAAGCCGGGGGCCCATCACATTACAACACTCACATAAGCAGACAGCGCCATTCAAGGGCCCATCACTTTCATACTGCCACATGCCTGATACATCAACCACGCCAACTGACGGATTGTGTGGACTGGCATTTGGCTACCAGTGTATGTAGTGACCAGCAGCAAGTCACTACTCACACACCACCAGCCAAGCGCCAGTCCATGCACACCGCTAGCCAAGTGCCAGTCCATTCATGCCGCCGGCCAAGCGCCAGTTCACACAGACCCCCAGCCAAGCACCAGTTCACACACACACCCAGCCAAGCGCCAGTCCAACACACCACCAGCCAAGTGCCAGTCCATGCACACCGCCAACCAAGTGCCAGCCTACACTCACATTTAGGGTTTTTATGTAAAAAAAGAAAACACAAACAAATTGTAAGTAGATACAAATCTACTAACACTAAATCTGAAACTAAATACATTGCACTAATGCCAACCTTGTAACTGAACAAAACAATACAGACCAGGCAGTTAACTTTACCACTCATGGATGCTCTCAAAAATAATTTTGTGTGGTACATTCTAAAACGAGCGGCACACACAGCACAGGGTTAGATGGACACTCGGGTAGTACATATAAGTCTCCTTCCGCGTACCTCTTCACCAACAGACTGTACATCTCCTACTTGGAAAGTCTTTTGAGGGCTTGGGAGGAATGTGATCAGGAAAGTGACAATCTTTCAATCTAGCCACATCCTCACCACTCCAACTCTAGGAACACTTGCCTGTTCCACTACAACAAGGCTGCCTATCACAGACTCCTAAAACTGACAAGTCATCGTTGACTCAGGACAACAATCCTTAAATACAACAAAAGCATTAAAGGTTGCCAAGTGACAAAGATGGATAGCCAACTTCTTATACCAAATGTAAGCCTTACGAAGAACAGTGTAAGGTTCCAATCTCTGATCTACTCTATCAACACCACCCATGTGCCTATTATAGTCTAAAATTCACACAGGTTTGCGCACTTCAGCAACCTGACCCCAAACAGTCATAGGTGGAGTGCTTTCATCATGGATGGTAGTCAGCATGAAGACATCTCTCCTGACTGCAAACTTCACAGCTAGAAGTTCCTCGCTACGCAACGCACTGCATTGCCCCCACACAAGCTTTTGGTAAACAAGTTATTTTGGGAAACCTTTACGGTTAGAGCGGATTGTGCCACAAGCAACAGTGTCCACTTTGGCCCAATTCCCTAAAAAACTGCACACCAGTGTAGAAGTTAACTATATATAAATGGTGACCTTTGTTGAAAAGTCCTCTACCAAGTTCCTACACAATTTTCTCAGTCACTACAAAAGTGGACGGACAACCAGGGGGATCAATCCTAGAATCCCTACCGGTGTACACCCTGAAATTAGAGACATATTCAGTCCAAATGTCACACAGCATATACATCTTAATTACACAGCGTGCACTCTTGCTAGGAATATGTACTGCCTAAAAACCAAGCGGCCATTGAACAAGACCAAAGACTCATCCACAGCTAATTCTTTCCCTGGAGCTCAGATCTCAGAAAATCGATCTACAAAGTGATCAATGGCAGGCCGAATCTTAAAATGACAGTCACAATCAGGGTGATCTTGTGGCAACGCTAAACCATTATCAACAGATTGCAGCATACAAAGCAAAAGCAAATACCAATCATGACTGCCGGATATATAGCCGTTGCCATCAAGGGACTAGTAGATCAATATGAAGACATCAATGGCTTCCTTAGCAAGCCCATCAAAAGAGTTAAACCCAAGAACTTCTTCATCTCTTCCAGATTTGTGGGAGTCCACCGGGTAGCTCTAGAGTGGGGCCTAAGGCTGGCACTGTTGTCCCTCAAATACTGTTCCGCATAGAAATTAGTCGGCTCAACAATCTCTGCCAAAAATACATTGTCCATAAACAACTGAAAAAAAGTTATAGGCAAAAGGTTTTCAGTATCCACTCTACACCCTGGAACACCAGTAAAGTCTAGCAATGTCGGCTGACACATGCCTTGGGCAATCCAGAGGTCAGCACTTCCAGTGGGAGGCCTTGGAGCCCCAGGCTGCAACCCAGATGCCTCTTGCTGCACTATCATCACATCGATATCCTCCCCTAAAACAGGCACTTCATCTTCACTAAGAGTGGTTTCATCATCTGATGATTCCTCGTGGACAGACAACTCACTGCCAGAATCTTCCACTGCCTCCTCTGCCTCAGATGCAGAGTCAGTCTCTCAACCATGGTCAGAGAAAGACTCAAAAAGCATACCAACAACCTGCTGAGCAGTAATGCTGAGGCTAGCCATAATTGTTACAGAGAAAGGAGACTTCACAAACAAGTCAACAACAACCAATACTGTACAAAATAAGTAATAAACAAAGTGTGGCTTTATCACAAATATCCATATACTCAAAAACAATATGACTCACTTGCCAAAGATAGCTACACTCACCAGCGCCTAATCTGCGGAGACACAGCAAAAAACAACAATATCCCACTAGAGATAAAAAACAAAACCAATTACTCACAAGACAATAAAATACACATCGAGCACAAATGCAAAAAGATTTTGACACTCAAAAAACAGAAGCTAAACATACTGCTATTATTACGCCATTTGCAAAAAACACATTCATGCAGGGAAATGAAACTAATTTAGAGTAAATAGTACAAAAAATAATTATCTTACCAAACACATGCAATTACACAAAATGCAGAACCACCAGTAATGAAGGCGCAACCTGGACCATCAGTCTAAAGAGCAAAAGTCTTGAACTAGAATAAAAAGGAGAAATAAAATGTTACAATTGCAATTCACAAGAAATAAAGCAATTAACATTATAACACGCTATGTCACTACCCAAATAGTCAATCGGCCGGAAGGGCCTTCAAATAGGGCCAAGAAAAATGGGGGGTGATCTTACCCAAGGGATCTGGTGGGGTTTTCTGCCAGGCCGATCTGTCCCCAGTTGGGGCAGAACACAGCATACAGAAATGTGGCCCCTTGCAAACGAAATAGATCCCTGGGGCCTAGTGGGGTTTTCTGCCCCCCAGGGGGCAGAAAGGCCAAAAAAAAGCCAGGGGGGGGGGGCAGAAAACATATCCACAAAATAGGAACCCTTTGGAAGCGACCCTTGCCCAAGGGGTCACTTCCATTTAAAAAAAAAATACATCCCTGGTGCCTAGTGGGGGCATTTTTGCTTCACGACCACGACGTTGTGCGTGATCGTGAAGCTGAAATGCCCTACAAAGAGACATCAGGGGAGAGGAAAAACTCTTTCCTCTCCCCTGATGCCTCTGTGCATGGAGGAATCTGCCCCAGGAGCAAGGACACCTACCTTACTCCGTTGGACGCCTAGAAGCTAATGACTTCCAGCGCGTCCGGGGTTTCCTGATTACGTTGCCGCGCGCTGTGCGCACTGACTTCATGGGATTCTCATGGGGGGGTCGGGTTTCAGCAGAAACTCTTCTGCTGCCATCCCTGTTTGTGGGAAGTTGTTGGGCTACCCATGGGGTGAGCGCCAGCACTTCCCCCATGGGTGGGTGCATTGATGGAGCGGTTCTGTCATGAGCACACGCCCACCGTGGCTCATGGCGGAACCGATCCGTCAGGAGCATAAAAAGGGTTAATCCCTTTGGTTCAAAGGATTGACCTGAATACACAAATGTGTTGCTTACTACCAACATCCGAAACTCCCATACTAGGATGTACACCTGCATCCATGCATGATACACTAAACACAAGAGAATCTGCTACTACCGATCACTAACCACCAAAATACTAACCACTAATAATCCTAAACAGTTAACCTTAGCTCTTGCATCCCTGCCCGTACCTCACTTTGCTCCTATTACTGGTTTTTGATGCAAACTGTACTTTTGTTCAGAATTAGTTTATTCTTCTAACTTACACATTGTTGACACTTGGACAACTCTCAGCTCGCAGTTACCTTTGTTCTTAGTCCTTAGAGCTATCTCGCATTGGTCTTAATATGAGTTTTGATACAAAGGGCTATATTAGGATCTGGCGGTCCACGGACTGCCAGACTCATGGAGGCGTGGAAATCTCCCTCCCTACCTATTACAATTTGGGCAGTCCGACCGGCATTGTTCCGCCACAGCCGCCAAAGAACCACAGTTCCCTGATGGTGTTGTGGTGGTCAGGAGGCAGCAATATGCTTGGCAGGGTCTTTGCGGTCACGCCAAGCATATTAAAAGTTTCCTCTGCTCCAGCGGTGCCATGGAGGTTCCTACTCTATGGACACCATGGTGAAGAGGTAACAAAGGGGGCCCTGCAGGGCCCCATGCCTCCTCCGCATGGGTATGCATGCAGTAGGGCACAACATGTGCCACCCTGTATGCATGCCCCCAGTTCCTGCACAGCATGGACTTAACATTCCATGCCATGCAAGAACCGTTTGTGGCATGCCCATTGCAGTGCCCATTCTCAGGACACCACCATGTGAGCGTCAAAAAAAGCCCACTAGACAGGAGGAAACATCTAATTCGGCAGGTGGCCTGACCATGACTTCGGCTGTGCAGCAGCGGGTGGATCTGGCGCTGCACTGTCAAAGCCGTAATCAGTCCCAAAATGTTCTTTATGGTCCTAATACATCTATGCTCCTAGCCTAAATGTTGTCCATCACTTACAACAATCCTAGACAACTCTCAACTAACTCGCTTATTGACCGTGTTTACTCCTTAGTTCACCTAAAGTCGCCAATTTGACGAACAAACCACCACTTGTAGCCTCCACCTCCCACCATCAGATAGGTCTCTTGCACCATGAAATCATGAAAGCCAATAACAAAATGAACGCCAGGAAGGCACCCGGCCCAGACAACTTCCCAGCCTCATTTTACCAGACCTGGGCTAATTCACTAATTACTTCCCTAGAAGACCTATTTGCACACTTTTCCTTCACAGGGAACCGCTGCTGAGGCAACTATTATGGTCACACTCAAAGAAGGAAAGAAGCGCCATTGCCCCGCCACAGCCACCAGGGAACCGCTGTTCCCTGATGGTGTTGTGGCGGTCAGGAGGCAGCAATATGCTTGGCAAGACCGCTGCGGTCCCGCCAAGCATATTGCGAGTTTCCTCAGCACTGGTGGTGTCATGGAGGTTCCTACTCTATGGACACCGTGACGGAGAGGAGACCCCTCCAACCCCAAATACTACTGCCCCATCACCCAAATAAATATTGATTGCAAAATGTATAGAAAAATCCTGGCTCTCAGGCTAGATCCTATCCCCCAAAAAATAATACATTCTTCACAATCAAGATTCATTAAAGGAAGGTTCAGCGCAGATAACACCATACTATTGAGTCATCCGATTGAAAAAGCCCACCATCTCAACCACCCTGTTTGCACGATAGCATTGGACGTGGAGAAGGCCTTCGATAAGTTTTTGGGGCATTCCTCCACGCCACTCTTACCTCTTTCAACCTAGGCCCCTCCTTACCTAGGATGATTCTCGCTTTATATAAAGAACCCAGAGCTAGAATAAACATCAGTGGCACTTTATCCAACTCCTTTAACCTCCAACAAGGTACCAGGCAAGGATGTCTTCTTTCTCCACTGCTATTCTTACTAATGCTAGAACCTCTGCTCACTCTAATTAAAGAAAATCCCCTTATCGCTGGCATTCCCTTCTCTGCAGGACCGCAGAAACTGGATGCCTTTATGGATGACATACTCCTCTTCACAACGCAAGCAGAATCAGCTTTCCCTCACATCATTTCCACTATCAACGAATATTCTAATGTATCAGAATACAGTTTCAACTCAGACAAAACAGAACTTCTACCTCTTAATGTGCATTGTAACAGCTCACTTATCAGCAATTGCGGCCTCAAATGGGCACCCAATAAAATAAAATATTTGGGAATCATGTTCACTGAAACTCTGGAAGACTCCACTGACCTCAATGGAAAAATGATACTAGGCAAATTAAAGACAACATAGATAAGTGGTCTTCCAGATTCATCACTTGGTGGGGAAGAAGAGAATCCATCAAAATGATGATTACGCCATTTATCAACTTTTTAATCAGTATGTCCCCCGTTTACCTTTCAGACAGCTTTTTATGAAAATAGATGCGATGCTCATTGTGTGCCAACAAAACCTAGAATTGTAATGAAGAAACTAAGACTACAAAAAAACTTGTGACTATTAAAAAAAATAGAAACTGACCATTCTGTAAACATCCTTACAAGCACTTACCTAATACAATACTGTCATATGCCAAAGGCGGACACCTAACATACAAACTATGCTCACTCCTCTCCCCTGCAAATTCCGCCTTAAACAAATCTATGCAAAATAAATGGGATTCCTCACTCGTCAACTCAAACGATACCCAAGAGGAGACACTAGACTGGCCGTCCACATGGGAGATATAACTTCTAACAAATTTACGCCATCACTTGCGCAATGTAGATACTGGATTGTACAGGACTGGACTCCTGCCAGGCTATGCAAACTCAGACTTCGAACCTCTGATACCTGCTGGAGCTGTGAGAATGCACTTTCGCTAAGAAATTCCCGGTGGGCTTAGCAATACCATCTCACAAATCCTACATATTAATTAGACTCCTAACCTAACTTCCATCGCACTAGGAATCCTCCCCCCAGACATAAAATATACATTGAACAAAGAAGACCGCCTTTTATTAGACATTCTGGTCTCAATCGGTCTCAAAGTCATCCTCTCCGTGTGGAAGAACTCATCCAAACTCTCCTCCCACACCTGTTGGGAATGGATTCAATTCAACAGAGGGGCTATTAACTACCTAAACTCATACTTAAGAACTCCATCAATGAACAGTGGTAAAACCTGGCACAAACTGGACAACTTTATTTCAAGAAATGTCCCGAGGCTGAAAAAACAAAACTAACAAAACTAATATAGTAGTTCCCTCATCCATCTCCTCCCACTTCCCTCAACCCAACCTTCCCGTCACCTTCCACTCCCTCCTCTTCTCCCTACACAACTCCCCTCCAACTCCCTTCCATAACACCCCCACATTCTAGTTCCAGCACAACTCTCTTCTCTTTCTCCTTCTCTCTCTCCCTTTTTCATTTAATCTCTATCTCTTTGACTTACAATTCACTCATCACATTAGCAATCAGGGTACCCCACATACCTCCTTCACAAATCCACTCCTCTCTCCTTCCATACAAACAGCAGATAGTTCTATTTAATTTCCCCACATATAATATAATATAATATAGCCTTATAGCCCACCATAGCGGGCTATACCAGCTATTAAAGGCACGCTCCAGCGTCAAAGACCCGAGCCGAAGGCAGGGGACTTTAACAAGGGAGCGGGACTTTAATAGCCGGTAGAGTCCAGCTACGAAGGGCTATAAGGCTATTAAAACATTCTGCCACTAGAGGGCAGAATGTTCCTACAAATGAAACAAAGGCCTCTCGGAGTTCGAGGGGTTTAAATTCCCTCGGGCTCCGAGAGGCCTTTGAAAACAACATTGGAATGTTGCTTTGGGGGCCTTTAAACCCATGGAGCACTCCATTGAATGGAGTTCCCAACATTCCAATGTTCTAATAGTAAACTGACCCTCCGATGCTATATAAAACTCAACCTTTATGTATTATATTGTTGTATTCATACGACCTGCGGGTACCCCACCATGGACCACTTTTTCTATATGATTTTCAGCTGTACTTTTTTACGCATACAAAATATCAATAAAAACGTCTTTGAACTTCAAAAAAAAAAAAACAATCTACATGGCTACATATACCATACATGAAATAAAATGTTTATTAAAAACTAGGTATTTGATTATATTAACGAATAAGCTACCTGTTTTGCAGGCCTGGACTCGCACAACTTATACAAGGTTGATGACACGCGCTGCAGTGACAGGAATGGAACTTGTATGGACAACAGCAATTTCTGTGATGGCAAGTACGTGGAAGGCCACTGTGGGGGGCCTGAGGCTCGCCAGTGCTGCGTAAAGGGTGAGTATGGTTCTAATACTATGCCAAGAAATCAACAGGTGCAGTGAAATCGGTCATAGCAAGTTGCACGAATGTGGGAATAATAAGTAGGCTAAAATGAAGATATATATATGTCTTAAAGCATTCTTAGCTCTGTGCTGTGATGCTCCACTAGATTCGATGCGTCTACTCACGGTGACCAGAACATGAGACTGTACTACACGATATGATTCTACGGTATTTGGACATTAGCAACATGCGCACGGTGTCAGTTCCACAAGGAGAAAGTTAGATAGGTGGGAGGGCACAAGAAAGGCAGTATAGCGTCAATGCACACAATTCATTAGCGAAAATAAAGCTGGGAAGCCATCGAGAATGGAAGCGCTACAAACGGTGATGGGAAGGTAAATTCATTTAAATTAGTTTTTTTAATTTGGTTCAATAAATCACAAACTAGAAATTAAGCAAACAACATTAAAGTACATTTAAAGTTACTCTAACACCTTTTTTAGAAGAAGAAGAAAGGCGAATTCTCCTACCGTCACGGTTAAAAATCAAAGATAAAATGTCACTGTCTTCCATCACAATCCTCGGGAATGTCACAACAACTCAACAATTGCCTTCATTTTCCCCTCGAACCCAGCATAGCCCAGATGCAGATGTAAAACCGATTTCACCTACAAATGGCAAAATCGTAAGCACCATAGTTCTCTGAGTACCCCGGTCAAACTCTAACTTCCAACAGCAGTAGTAGGCCCATTCCGAATGATAACAAAAGTTATTTATCCCCAGAGGGAAATAATTCATACAAACTTGGGTGGAGCCCAGCCTAAAGGTGAAAACACTGGGGCTTATTTACAAGTCCCTTGCGCCGCCAGTGCGTCACTTTTAACATGAGAAAAGTGACTTACCGGCGGTGCAAAGCGCCTGTAAATAAGCCCCAGTGTATATTGGCATAAGAACATTTAGGCAGTTGTGCCTGCTCCCGCAAACCAGTAGTGGGGTGGTAAGGTGGATTAAAAATACAATTTATAAAAAAAATTACCTTCCTTTTGGCAGGCCACCACCTCTCTTCCGTCCTCTTCTTGGCTTCTGTTGGAACGAGAAGCACCCAGGCTCCCTAAGCCAATCATAATGCTGCAATGCAGCATTGTGAATGGCCTAAACGCCGTGGTTCGGCCTTCAGATGGGGAATGGGAGCCTGGGCTTTAATGCAGCCTGGGTGGAGAACGGGCAAAATGCACATGAATGTTTGGCCGGCCCCAGAGGGCCAACCAAACATTCATGTGTACTCGGGAGGGTGCCACCACTCCCCCCGCCCGCTGCTCAGGCTAGCCCCACCCCAAAAAACTGCCTCAGCACGGAAAAAATAAAATGATAATAACATTGCGTTATAGTTACATTTTTCCTTTTTTACTGTGCTGAAAGGCAGTGGGCAATGGACCTCCGCCTTAGCCACCCCTGCATTTAAGGGTATATTTGCAATGAAATGGCGCAGTGCGGCACCGCAAGCAAATATAGCGCACCCCTGTACTCACCTCTGCACCGGCGCTAATAGAACTGCCTAGCGCCAATCACAAGCACCCTTGTTTTATGGTGCAAGGATGTATGCATTGCAGGGATGATTGTTTATTCACAGGAAGGTGTCACTTTCTGCACATACCAGTCATTAATGGCATGTTGCTCCTTCTATGTGTGCTACGTAGAGCAAAAAAAAAGAGAAATAAAATAATTTCTCCTTGTTGCGGAACTCTAATTTTTTTTTTTGAAAGGCATTTGTTTCTGGCGCTTTCTCAGATTTACACATCCTTGTAAATCTGGAGCAGTGTCAAAAAGCAATGGGTGTTGGGTGGGTACACCCTCAGCAACACCCAGTGCACGCCCCTTTGCCACAGAAAACCGCATTAAAGGGTGCGATATTTACAATGCGGCATTAAGCCACGCAAAGTGGCTTAGCGCTGCACTGTAAATATGGAGCAGGGCATTGTGCCACTGGAGCGTCATAAAACGTTTCGCTCCGGTGGCGCAATGCCCTTGTAAATATGCTCCTTAGTTCTTAAATAATAAAGAGGTGTCATAAACACTAATTTCCTGACCTAATTTATCATACACCACTTAAATAAGAACATGTGTAGTGTTTTCTTAACTCTCCTTAGAAATGTGGAGGAAATACCTTAGATTTCAATGCTTCTGGTAAAAGCTCTAAAAACTGGCTCAGAGATGAGGAAGCCCAGTAGACCTTCATCAGAAGCATCAAGTACATCACAAGAGAGAATAACAATTAGCTGAAGAACACAAATATTGGCAGAAATAAAGCCTACTTTCAGCCGTGTGCATTGTATTGGAATTCATTTCTTTCAGCCAACCATTCCTCTCCGAAGCATGACTTCAATGGTATCAATGCTCACCGGTTGCCAGTCCCACCAAGCTAGGGCACCATAGGCCAGTTGAGATATAACAATAGCATGGAAAACTATGACTAATGAGGAAAACGACACACACCCATACGTAGGAGAATATTTAACAAATAATCATGCAGCGTAGCCCGGCAAGTCACTTTGCTGTGCTGTACGGCACTGCGTGATAGGGAAAGGGCAGGAATGAGCCGTACTTAACAATATACAGCACATTCCTGTAATTTCTCAGCGCTGGCGCACAGTGTGCTGCCTAGCACCCATGCTCCGCCCATGGAACACCTCCCTGGGGCAGAGTAATGCAACACAGCGATTTGTGCTTGTTACTCTGGATTTATCAACTCATGCAGGGCCATGCGAGGTCGCCTTGCGTGGCTTGAGAAATTAAACTTGGGTTTCGCTTTGGCCTTGCACCTATTGGGTGGCGCAAAGGCGACTCAAAACTTACATAAGTATGCCCCCTAATGTTAAACACGGTCAAGCCTTGAGTAGTTTTAGTCAGAGTATACTTGCCATTTCAATTTGTAGTCCAGCTGAACTTGTTACCGGTCAATTTCCCCAGATAAGGATATTTCCCAGTGTGTTAGAGCTCAGTAAATTTCACTGAAATGCTTTTCTATGTCATTTTATCCAAAGATCACTTTCTTGGTCATAGATTTGTTCAATTTCATTTGAATGCTGTCACTCTAGATGGCTAGATTAGCTAGTGAACTCTTGAGGCCTCTATTAGCATCTCTCAAACGAGCCATATGATCAACATAAAACATCGCAGCTAACGGCTTCACTTCCATTTCAGGGGGGAGCTTATCCAACTATCTGTTAGATCATCTAGGTGGGTAATAAACAGTGTTAACAAATTTCGACCATCTCTGTTTTATGCTGCAAAGTGCGGTCGCCCATTTATCCTCCCATTTCTATGGGCAGATTGAACAATCTCGGAATTATTGCTCTAGAGGGCCAGAATCGTATTGCACAATGTTGAGGTCCTTTCATTTTGAGAAAATGAAATAGCTTGGGAATATGTGGGCAAGAAAAAAGGTGGGAAACCCAAGGAGGAATGACAGAGTAGAACAAGAATGCGAAGCGGCAGGGCTGGTGAGCAAGGAAAGCGTGAAAGAGGCAGGGAGACCATATTCATGCATCTCCAAGGAGAGGCTGAGCCTCTAACATTGATGGGGCTATAACTTCATCTATTGAACAGCCTCAAGTGAAGATCCGAGACACTGCCTCTCCATTTGAACACACGCGCTCTTTCAACGAACAGTAAGGGCCACAGGCAGTCAACTGCCAATCACTGCATACATCATAATATACATGATAAGACTGCAGTGTGTCCATAAGTGAACTTACATTTCCAAACCACCAGAAGTACTCACAAAATATTCCACCGGAAAAGAACACATATGACCAGGATGCAAAGCATTAGAAAATACAGTGAAGGAAAGTGAACAAACAAATGATTGAGGTAACCCATTGTTATACTCTCGCCATTAAGAAAGATTAGAACATTGGAACGTTGGCAGCTCCATTGAAGACAATGGAGCGCTCCGGGCTAATACTGGCCGGTATAAGCCCGGAGCACCAACATTCCAATGTGTCTTTGTTCACAGCTCTGGCTGTGAACAAAGACTTCAGGGAGCCCGAGGGGATTTCAATCCCCTCGCGCCCCCTGAAGGGCTTTGTTTTAGTAGAACATTCTGCCCTCTAGTGGCAGAATGTTCTAATAGCCTTATAGCCCTTCGTAGCAGGGCTATACCGCTGTTAATGGCCCGCTGCTGTTGTTAAAGTCCCTCGCCTTCGGCTCGGGCCTTTAACGCTGCAGCGGGCCATTAACAGCCGGTATAGCCCGCTACGGCGGGCTATAAGGCTATAGTAAGAAACCATCTAAATAAAATTCATCTATAGCTTGAAGTTGGACGGCGAAATTCAAGATTCAGCAGAAAAAGCTAGATAAAAAGATTAGCATGGGAGTAGAAAAAGCAAAAAGAAACTTTTCAAAACTGGGTTTCTTTTTAAAAAAAATGATATCCTTCAAACTCAAACTTCAGTACTTTGATCATTATAGCCTTTTAGAAAGATTGATTCTGAGTAATTGCACCTATTATACACTATTGTATGACCTTGATCTACAACCTGTATGAAAAACTTCCTTGGCTGGAAAATGGCGACTTTGCAACAGTCACAACAGTATAAAGGCAAAATTATGAAGCTATAAAGGTCTGACTTCCTATTAGGTTACAAGTCACATTTATTGACTTTTTCAATGTTGCCGAGGGGGAGTGAACTCAGAGGGGCAGCAAGGCCAGGGCAGGACAGCACATACTGGAGCTGCAGGTGGGTGGGGGTGATACAGGGGCTGCAGTGGTGGTGTACGATGGCACTTAAGGGTTACAGGAGCAGGGGCTACAGAGGGTCAGGATAGGGCTCAGAGCTCACAGACAGCTAGGTTGAACATGCCTACCAGGCAGTCTAAACCTCCCAGATGGATCAGCTTGAAAGGGCCAGTGTATAGTCAGTTGCTTTGGTCCCGTTATGTCCCACAGGATAAAAATAAAAGTCCCCTTTAAGCTGGCCCATCTTGCAGTGACAGACTGTCCAACACTGGTAGTGGGGGCAGCGGCTCAGGGAGAGGCTGCACAAGACCGGGATACATACAGTTGAAGCACTGGACACTTATAAGGCTTGGAGGCTTTACATAACTGGTCTCACTATCAAGTTCTATTAAATCATTTGGAAAGCATGAAAGGCTGAATTAGCTTTTTGGCCATCAATTGATCTGCAGCGATAGTCATAGCCTAAGTGGCGTAAGGAAACTTGAGGGGGCCCCCCTGCAAAGTACATGGAGGGGGCCCTCCATTCTCCGCAGCAGTCAAGAGCTCTCAGGCCAGCAATAAAAAAAGGATTCTGGTTCCTCCAGTGGTCACATCCGCCCTTTCATCGGGCGATTTACATACATCAGCAAATACTGCTGCTGCGCCCTCCAGCAAAGTTACACAACACTGCCTCCAGCCAGCCCACCAAACACATCCTCTTACCTGATGACCCACCTTCAAGCGAAGCCCGCTCAGTTGACCACCTCCAAACACAGACCACTGCCTTAGTGCCTGCTACTAACGCATCCATAAACTCTACTCTCTCCCCTATGAAACCTGCAGTTATGCTTTTGCACCCGCCTTTAAAACCACCCCTCGGATCTCACTTTGAACCTGTGACTGCTACCCACTGCTCCCTTGTCCACCACCGACAGAAAGACTGAGGACCGGTCCCCCGATAACTGCCTACCAGCAAAGACAGAGCCTTTCAGCTGCTGCCCTCCCCAATGCCACTGTAGTAGTTTAAAACATGTTAAACAATCTCTTCAACTGACCACCCCAAAAACAGTGCTTCCTGCTAACCTCTACGGCATCAAAGCCGTTCCTGCTACTTTTCATCCTCTGCATGAGGCACACAATAATATTAAATGTACAAAGGGTCCGATCTTTGTTTGCTCACACCAACATTAATTTACACTATGTACCCCACTAAACCATACCTCCAATCAAAGGCAAACCTGATCCTATGTGTAGCACCAGTGAGCAAGTACCCAAAGGACAAACACCAGAGAGAATGCGCGATTCATGTAATTAAACCTACAGTGACAACGTAGCATTTCCCCACCCACTGTCAGCCCAGCGAAGTCTGCAACCGAAAAGTAGCCATCAATACGGGCAACATCTAAAGCGCATTTCCACTTTCTTTCAATGGCAGCTCCTGATACATATACCTATGCCTTCTGGGCGGCATCAACCACAGCCCACAGCATTCTTTGTCTCCCTAAGACTAACCGAATGCTGTCTGTGAACGCTTCTCTTCCCCCTTCCTTACTAATAACTAATGGAGGATAACAAAAAACAAAAGTATGGTATTTTCTTATGCAAATAGCGTATCAAGCACTTGCTGCCCGCAGTCCTCACCAGATCCACAGGTATCAATATTCTGCTGTTGCACCATCCTGTCAACCCTATTATTATCTGGAGATGTTTTTTATCCCTTCCGTGAACTGGGAAAAGCAATAACTTGCACGAAAACAAGTCCCTTTAAAACCTTTGCTACTTATACAGGCTCGCAAAGCACTTACTTGTTTTACTAACTGTCTTTTTAAGCAAACTGGTAACTCATTCTAGGATTGGAATTACGGCTTAGAAGTGTGGAAGTTAATACTGAGACGTAGGATGATTTTTTGCATGTCTGCCAGACACTCGTTCCTACCTGCATGCGCACACAATGCAACAATATAAGTTAGCTTAACAAATTGTTCAGAAATGTACCGGAAGGTAAAGAAACAGCCCATATTATTTTTACAAAGAAAAATAGACAAATGTCCACTTTGTACCCCATGACATAAAAGCCTTAGCGTGCACAGCGTGTCCAAATCCACGCCACCTAATTCAGCCCTGCAAGTACCACGCATCAGTCGGCGGCCATTGACACCGTCCCCCACGAGGGTCTCCTCGTCAGACTTCATGAGATCGGTCTGAGGGGGACGGTGCTCAGCTGGTTTAGATCATTCTTAGCGGGCCGTCGACAAACGGTCTGGGCCTCCTCAAGCTCTGACGTGATGCCGCCTTTGGGAGTCGGAGTCCCGCAGGGCTCGGTGCTGAGTCTGACTCTTTTTAACATCTTTATGACTCCATTGGCCGCACTGGCGGAGTCCTTGGGGGCCCAGATCGTATCCTATGCTGATGATACCCAGCTCCTCTTTACGTGTGGGAAAGGAGAGGAGTTTGATGGAGAGAGTATTCGTGAGTGCCTTGGGGCTGTTTTCAAATGGTTCCAGCTGAACAGCCTCAAATGCAACTCAGATAAGTCTGAGGTACTCTTCTTCGGTTGTACCTCTGATCCTGATTGGCAGGAATGGTGGCCGATTAATATGTTTCCTCCTGCACATTCCTCCCAGCAGGCAAAAAATCTGGGAATTAAGATCGACAATGTTCTGACGTTGAGATCTCAGATCCTCGGTCTTATGGGAACATGTTTCGGCCTCCTGAAGATGCTCCGGAAGTTTCTTCCTTTGCTTTCAGAAGAGCACAGGAGGATCACTGTACAGACCTTAATTGGCTCCAGATTGGACTATTCTAACGTCCTATATCTGGGCCTACCGGAGTATCTACTACAGCGCCTTCAGGTGGTGCAGAATTCGGCCGCTCGGGCTATTTTCGGCCTTCATAGGCGAGCCAGAGTGTCTGGCCTTTTGCAGTCGCTTCATTGGCTGCCTATCCGGAAGCGGATAGTCTTCAAGGCGTTGACGCTGGCTCATAAGGCTCTTTATGCCTCGGGCGCAAAATATCTGCAACGGAGGCTTACCTTTTATCGCCCGGCCCGATCTCTGGGATCCGAATCTCTCTTCCTTGCGGTGGTCCCTCGAGTAAAGAGGGCCCGCGTAGGGGGCCGCTCCTTCAAGCTGAAGGCATTGCAGCTTTGGAATGCTTTGCCATTGGCTCTACGTAGCACTTCTAATTTGCTGACCTTTAGGAAGGGCCTAAAAACTTGGCTCTTTGCCCCTTAGCATGTTCCCTCCTTAGTTTTGTTGTTTTTCTTTTATCCCACTGTGTTATGTTTTTATGCTTACAAGCTGCCAATAAAAAGCGCCGGGACACTCCAATGGAGTAGCCGTGCGCTATAGAAATCAAAAATAACATAACATAACATAACATCTGGCGTTAGACTAAGGCATTTCAGTGTGGTGATCCGCATCACCGCACTGAAATGCAAAATCACGCATAACAGGCATTGCGCCTCCTCGGATACCAGTGCTGCTAATCAATGCTGGTGTAGTATTATTTCCCTGTGGCCGCCGTCTGTTTTCTGGTGTTTCCCCTGTCTCCTAAACACGATGGGGTAAATTTCGTTATGCTGTACAGCTGCCTGTGTGGTAGTTCTGTAATGAATGTCCCTTTTCTATGCCCCCAACATTTTGCTGTATTTCCGTAGTGCATCCATAAAGTTAGGTCTCGCGAGGATTTGTTGCAGGCACATGCATGCCATTCACCGGCAGCCCTACGATGTCAGCCGCTTCGAGTGCGACATTTGCAAGGACTGGTTCCTGACTGGAGCTCCGGGCTTGAGAAGGGCACCAGAGCTCTGGCGTGGGTGATGTTGTGACCCGGGATAACCTCTGCCTCCGTGGTGGGAGCGATGTGCAAAAACGGCCGCTCTGCATGGAGGAGCTGGGATCTAAGATTCCAACACAATGACACCACAGCGCTGAAGGGCCCAATTTCATTGCTGTTTTGTTGTTGGGGGGACGGAAATAACAATGAGTAAGTATTAAAGGAATAAAATGCGCGAGTATGTTTCCAGGCTGATTCCTACTTGTTTTCTTCTAAACTTTCACATGGCGGTAATAGCTACTTTCAGCAGCAGACATACCGGAATGAAAAACAAAAACTTTATTTGTGAAGGTCCCGTGACTTCTGTGACCTAGGTGTATTGGTTACTCTTACCTGTGTCAGAGCTTTTATTTCTTCAGATGCAAGATAGATATATAGCTGATTAGGGGTGTTACATTGAGTAATTGCTAAATGCGTGACAATGGTTTCCGAAAGCGTTACTTTACCCAGGTGACATTGTATTGATACCGCACATTACACTCTCGGAGTGCATAGACATAACCTCTACTCTCCTTACTGCCATGAATTATTGCTCCTCAGAGGGTTAACGCCTCCAGTCATCTCTCGTAGTTCCACCTGTTACTGTCATCAGTCACCTCACAGCCATCCAATGCCTGTTGGCCCTCCCGCGGTCCTCAAGGCTCCTTTTGACTAGAGTCCATCGAGAGGCATGCTCTAACAGTCTACTATATTGCCACATCCAGCCTCTCAAGTTCAGGCCTCTGCCTGCTGGTCGCAGGCCCCTGAGGCCCAATTTACACACACACACAGAAGAGGCCCCAGGTCCCCCTCCGTCCAGCATTAATGAACCTACAGACCTTGCTCCGCAGACGAGCTGATTGCGCCGAGGTTCTAGGTGCCTACCGTGGCGCAGGGAGCTGCGGACTAACTCCAGTCTGGGAGCATCAGAGGCACCACTGCACATACTGATTCAGGCTCGGCTCTCCCCTCCTCACACTCCTGGCTAAATGGACGAAACACTTCAGCCCAGGGCAGTCTAGACCACATGGTCCTAAAACATGTTAGATCCCAGTTCCCCCAACCTCAGACAGAAGATCACTGAGGAGGCACTAGAGGGTAGGTCACTGGGTCTTACTGTGATTTTAGCAGCCCAGAAACGGACTGATTACTCATAGATGAAAGCAGCTCTTTTTGGAAGGTTTAATCTGATCACAGATCAGCATTAAAAAAAAACTTTGCAGCATTTCTACGCAGAGTAACCAGACATTATGGGAGGCCTGATTGGACCTTGAATGATCTGCCACTTTTAAAGTGCTGGAGTAAGTGTAACCTGGCACAGGCAAACCTCTGATTTATGCAGAGAACATCCTATGTATTTATTTTGTAGAGTTACATTAACATTTAGCTGATGGAAAACTGCTTGGCGCTTGCAAGTGTGCAAAGACACTTGGCAGGCTGGTCACCATGAGGGTGCAGAGGAATACACCTCAATTAGAGCACATTTTCAAACTGATTGTGGTGCTTGCCACTCAGGCAGAGGACTATCTGACTATATAGAGATCCCTGATTTCTGTGTTGTGAGGGCAGCCGTAGGTGCTGCAACCACTTCAAACCCTTGAAGGCTTCCTGAGCGGGCACAATTTCAAAAGCACCTACTTGGCAACTTTCTTTGTACTGACATGACTAACTCCGAAAATGAGGTTCATTTCGGAGTGCAAAATACAGATGGCCAGACTTGCAGGGAGGTTTTTCCCCGCATGTCATCACCATTCTACATGTTCCCTGCCTGTATCCATCATGCTTTTGACAGAGAAAATGAGCGATGGTAGCCTAACCCTAAATGATGTAGGACAACCACCATTGTGACTTTAATTGCCCTTGGCAGATACGCCACCATATCAAATGTTTACACCAGCAGAGGTTACACCGGAGTAAACATGGCCCTTATGCCAAATCTAAATGGAGCAGGGAAATGGCAACTTCGGCGGGGCAGAAGCACTGTGGAATTATGGTGGTACTCCCAGTCAACCAAAAATGAAATGAGGCCCTTAGTTTTATGTGTTTTTGCTCCTGGTGCCTTGAACCTGTCAGCATGTGGTATAGAGTGCTTAAGAAAACACCATGAATGGTCCGATAAAAAACAAAGCATTATTCTTTAGTGAGTAGGACTGGCTCGTGGTAGTTTGGGCATAGCAGGCTCAAGTCAGATGGAAGAGAAGCAGGGCTGTAACCCCTCCACGTTTGTATGCAAAAATCACAAAATTCTATGTATACACACACAGTCCCATATAAATGTCATTATCCCATGTATTAAAATGTTTTCCTAATTTCTACTAAGACCTTTTTTATTTCAAATTCTATTTCTCAGGCTTCCACCTCCTCAAGGGCTCTTTCCAGAGAGTCTTCAATCTTACCAATCTGCCCTGCGTCAAAAATGACTATTCTGTTAGATTCCATATAGGTACCCCAATATGATAGCCAATAGCCAATGCTCAGGTAACATCCTAACCCTTCACCTATATTCTTCCCTACATTACATACATAACAGTTCTTAGGGACTGACCTTTTACCTAGATACAACACTGCACACAGAACGCTGGATTTTCCCTGGTAAAGGCCTCATACATTATGCATGAGGATTCTCGGAAAATCAGCAGGACGACCATCTCCTGTATAATAACTATGTATAAAGTTCATTCCCGACGTCATCCTAAGTCCGACAAGTGGCACAGCAAGGTAGAACCCCCAGGGGACCTTTGGGTATAAAAACATCACATCTTGCTGAGATAGTCAGAAAAGATCAGGACTTTCCTGCCGACACACTGACACGAGACGCTGATGTTCCTGCATGCAGATACTCCAGCTCGCAGTGGTCTAACATCCCTTGTGGGGTGTCCAACTCAAGACCAAGACTGGGTCCCACAGTCTCTCACTTCAGGTAATGGGGTTGACTTTATCCTAGAGGGAGTCTTGGCTTAACACCTACACACATGCTACGTACACTTAGGTACATCTAGTTAGGGTAGCATCATAGGAGTACACACTTTATTGTCTTGTATTTTATATACTTGCCTGTATTCATGCTTATAGCAAAATGGTAGAAATCTACCATCCTTCTACTTTCTTAGTGCTTCTAATCATTTAGGTCTATTACTGTCTAATGGTTGTTTCAGCACACCTATTTTACACTAGAATAACGACGTCAATAAATGCTTATTGAAAAACATCCATACCGTTTATTCTGTGTTTCTCTCTGAGATTAAGTGAGCACAAGATACTGAGCAAAAAGTAGTACACTGTTTCCACGGTCCTGAGGTATCAGGGTTGTCATGTTCGATAGTTGCCAAAAGCTATTCTTTCCTAGGTAAGAGGAGTTTCTAGTGGTCTGTGAGCTAGCTGGTATACAGGCCAACATACCTGGTGGGGGTGTCTACAATCAGTCTTACACCAATCCTAAAGTGTATGTTGTCTAAACGCACAGATCCTATATAGGTTTATAGGAACTACACGACATGGTGCCGCCAACGTCGGTTGGGTACTAATTTAACAGTCAAATCTGAGTAGTTCAGTTGTGCTATTCTCAGAGACCCCAACTCACATTTCCCCAGAGACGTCTGGAGTGGGAGGGAACAAAAATCCGCCGCAGCTGAGTAGGTAGAAATCCTATGTATCGGCTGTTGGTTAATCAAGCTTGAAGAACACATTGTTTATTGCATAAAACCTTATCTCAGTTCCCTTGAGAAACTCTTCTTAATAAAAACTATGACTGATCAGCACGACGAAGCTGTGCGTGAACAAAATCACTCACTGAAGAAGAAGATGCAAATGCTATACATCTTTCAGAAAATTTTAGAAATGCCATCACCATAAAACAAGCTTCATATGATTTAACAGCTAGAGGTGGGCCAACAACCTTCGTGATTGTGGCACATGAATCATTTTGAACAGAGGTATTCTTATGTGGGTAAAATTCCCAGAGGCAAATGCACGAACAAAGACATTTCATAACTACACAGATGATGAAATACCAAAAGAATATTGTCCATACGAGGACATTGAAATTCCGTTCACTTACCAGGAGCATTTATACTGGTTTTAAGGCACCCTCCCCCATACAAAAAATAAAGTAGGACTAGGTCCGCTCGGAAGAGACGGTGCAACATGGCCACTACTAGCGGCCTACACATCACATCCTTACATTGAAACAAAGCAATCAGGGACTTACACTTCATATAGAACTAATTAGACTTTACAGAAACATTACACAACTCGTGATGAGAACACTCACAGTTCAGCCAGCAATGGTACACCAACAAGTCCTACTCAAACATCAACAACTAAAAGTACACCACAAACATTACACGCAGTGATGGGTAAAACGCCCACTAAACGTGAACTAATGCCATTCTGGGTGGCTCAAACAATAACACAGCTAGAGGCGGTATTTCCAAACACCAGCCCACATAAAAAACACAGAATGTTAACAATTTGCTTGCCCATGGGGATAACACCCCAGATAGAGGATTGTACCTCTTGGGGTACAGTTTTCGCTGCCATATATACCAGGACTCATGCCATCTTGTCAATTGCAGTAATACCAGATGTATTAAGATAAATACAGAAGGAGTATGGAGCAGAACCTGCTCTGAACTTAGGGATGAAATTACTAGATAATTTTGCCCAGGTCCCAGCTATATCATTAGTAAATATTACAGGAGAGGCAGCATCAGTGGCAATACGCCAACGCTTAAGGGTGTTCACTCCTCTACAACAGGAACATGAATAACCTAAAATAATTGAAACTGCTTATGCAGAGATAGGCATAGACAGCTTGGGGGTTAGAGCAATAAAACCTCAACTGATAGGTAGTCCTGAAAAAGATACTTTTAAGCAAACACCTGCTTCTTCAAAGACGAAATGGGATAATAACAACCAAAAACAACTAAAATTACACCACAAACATTACACGCAGTGATGGGTAAAACGCCCACTAAACGTGAACTAATGCCATTCTGGGTGGCTCAAAAAATAACACAGCTAGAGGCGGTATTTCCAAACACCAGCCCACATAAAAAACACAGAATGTTAACAATTTGCTTGCCCATGGGGATAACACCCCAGATAGAGGATTGTACCTCTTGGGGTACAGTTTTCACTGCCATATATACCAGGACTCATGCCATCTTGTCAATTGCAGTAATACCAGATGTATTAAGATAAATACAGAAGGAGTATGGAGCAGAACCTGCTCTGAACTTAGGGATGAAATTACTAGATAATTTTGCCCAGGTCCCAGCTATATCATTAGTAAATATTACAGGAGAGGCAGCATCAGTGGCAATACGCCAACGCTTAAGGGTGTTCTCTCCTCTACAACAGGAACATGAATAACCTAAAATAATTGAAACTGCTTATGCAGAGATAGGCATAGACAGCTTGGGGGTTAGAGCAATAAAACCTCAACTGATAGGTAGTCCTGAAAAAGATACTTTTAAGCAAACACCTGCTTCTTCAAAGACGAAATTGGATAATAACAACCAAAAAAAGAATAAAGAGAACAGATCTCAATCCAGAGGTAGGTCTCCTCAACAGGAGGTATAACCTTAGGAATAGGGACAACATTAGAAAAACTGACAGGCATCAGGACACTGATACACGTTCCTCCCGTCCTTTCAGGGTTCATCGAAAACTCAGAGAGGGAAGGATGGTCAAAACAAAGACAAGAAGAACGTACAAAGTCCAGAGACCAACAACGTACTTCAGACTACGCTTCCAAAAACTAAGAAAAGCCTGTAGCAAAATCTCAATTAACAAAGAAGAAAGTAGCAGGTCTCAAAGTTAGACATGCCCAGAATTCTGAGGACTCAACTACTAAACGGGGAATGGGCTCTAACAGTGCTAGATGCCTAGCAGAAGTAAGAATAGCTCGCCAGAACCTCTGGAATTTCTGATGACAGCAAAGTTGAGTGAACATATCACGGTGGAAACGGCTGATACCATGGTAAGTGCCCCCATAGGTTACATGAAATAACCCTCCAAATGGAAAGCGACAAGCCCAGAAAAACTAAAGGTCTCTTTTGGGAGAACTTGACTTTTGGCTATGACATTCTATTAGCTGAAAGCAATTGGACGCATACCATTGTTATGGATTGCCCAATGGGGGAAACGGTAATTATGCCAGCTTTCCCTGACCTAGTTCCACAATATCTAAAACACACATCCGTGCGGGAGTGCACGATAGCCCTTGCCCCTGCACTATATCGCAACCACCTTGGGCGGGATGAAGATTCAACCCACCACGTGATACCATTAAAATCTACTCCAACTCCACAGAGACAGAATCCAATTAAGCAAGAAGCTAAAAAACAGGTCAGGGAGATCTTAAAACCAACTTGAATACCAGGGGGTGATTGAAACTTCCACCTCTTCGATGAATAATCCTTGGTTTCTGATAATGAAACCAGACAATTCATATCGTCTAGTTTTAGACTACAGACATCTAAACTCGTGCACAAAAACATTTGCAGTGCAGAACGCACACAGTGCCGCATTGATAAATAACATTGTGCGGAAAAAATATAAAACACTATATATCGCAAATGGATCTTTCTGCCAAAATATAGCGCATGAGAGCAGATATTTGACAGCATTCTCAGCGCTGTGGTCCCGGCGTCAATTTTGTTGACTCCTCAAGGGGTATAGGAATAGCCCGGGGTTGTTTTCCACCAGAGTAACTGAGTTACTTCAGAATCTGGATGAAGGGGAATTGTCCATACCATAATCCTGGGATTCGCCTATTAGGGTTACAAATTCAACTTCAAAAAAATAAAAAATAGCCCATCTCAATGTCCTATACCTGGGATATGAGCTTTCAAGTGAAGGCAAGAGCTTGGCAGCTTACTTTTTAGAAAAGTGTGAGCTGCTCCAACCTCCAAAATCATAACAAAATGTACAGTCCATTTTGAGATTCCTGAATTTTGGTAGAACATACATTCTGGATTACGCAGAAAGGGTTAAACCTTTCTACAATTTAATAAGACCTGATTTTTCAAAGATCAGTTAAGGAATGGACACAGGAACACACATATATTCTTGGTCCCTACAAGCTGACATGATAGCTTCAAAACACTTGCAGACACACTTAAATGTATGTAATCTGGTGATCCGCGTTATAGCAGGTCAATCTGGGTACACTTACCTGAACTACAATGAAGGCGAAACAGTACCCATTGTATACAAATCACACTTGTACACAAACGCTGAAATGTGTTTTGCATCTACAGAACAAATCCTGACAGCAGTACAGACTGCTTTAGTGAAAGAAAGAGCACTGGCTCAAGAGAAACAAATAATTATTGTGACTCCAGTACCAGCCTTAGAAGCTGCAACAAAGGCTAGCGTTCTAATGCTAAAGCCTTATATCCAAGATGAATACAATGGGCTAATTCTCTCACTGCATCAGACGTACAATACAGATACGACCCAAATCTGAAAACACAAGCATGTTTGCAATATGAGCAAGAATATCCTCTGCCGAATGAAATACTGCCTCTAGATCAGTATGAATACATAATTTACACTGATGGATCTGCTCAGCCGGCCATTTGAAGTAAACAGCAATACAGCGCTGCATGTGCAATCGTAAAAGGTCTTATGCAGGATGGAAAATTCCATCCAAGCTGTACAAAAACATAGTCTCTAGGAGACTGCACGGCTCAGCTGGTAGAATTAAAAGCTCTATTACTGCCATTGATAAATACGGATCGAGAATTCCCCGCACTGATTCCATGTGATTCTTTTTACTGTGTCCAGTCATACAATGAATATCTTCAGGATTGGGGACAAAATGGGTTTAAAGACTCAAAAGGTGGCACAATTAAGCATAACATGCTATGGGAACAGGTAGCGGAGATGAAAAACGAACTACCAAGAACTCATGTGATACACACGATGATCATCAACGTGATGGCGTTCACGTTGAAGGGAATTCATTGGCTGATGAAGCCACGAAGGGGGCAGTACGAACTGCGTCCATAGCTGCAATCACTCATTTTTAAACAAGAATAGACAGACAGATAATGGTAACTGTCATTGCATCACAAAAAGACAATAAGGCTTTTCCGAAAGGTTTTCCACTAAAGTACTCCTACAAATTAGATGCAAGTAACGTTCCATTTGCTCAGATTCCCGTAGTGGTGGATAGAGTAATACGAAAGATGGATCGCAGATTGGGCTTAATTTTAGCTGCAAACTAGGGTCTAGGTTCTGCGCATGCAGGAGTATCGGCGATAGTTTCTTTACTGAAACAACACTATTGATGGCCAGGGTTAACGAAGCAGACCAAAGACATCTGTCAACAGATGAAGAGCTCCACCGTAACTCGATCAGCACAGATACCATTTCTTATATCAGACAGACCGCTCTTTTATGTATATCTGGACCACTGCGGCCCCCTACAATCTGATGGGGCTTACAAATATATCATGGTTGCAGTGGATTCCTGCTAGAGATTCCTATGGGTATAGCCTCAGCGCTCGGCTGACGCTTGAACTGTTATCAAAGATTTGCGAGTATTAATAGGGACATACACAGTTGGCACATTACATTCTGACCGTGGCCCCGCATTTAGTTCTAGGGCTTACAAGGAAGCCATAGGAAGTTTGGGTGTTGCACTGCGGTACTCCTCTCCGTCCCATCCCAAGGGTAATTCGATTGCGTAGAGGAAAAACCGGGACTTAAAGCAATGATTAACAGCCTCATGTTTCATCACATCGTGAACAAAGAGACTTGAGAACATTACAGCAGTTGCTATACCAGATGGTATAGTATGGGACAAGGTTGATTATGATGTATTTGGTCTGACCAAACTTTTAAAAATACCTCATTTAATTAAAATTTCCTTAAATTATATAATTACCTCCAGTACATTTTCGGATTGGGATTTTGAAACTGAGAACAGCATGCTGTCTGGTTCAGAACAAAATGCTGCATTTTCTAGCAATGAAATGTTAGAAGACACCTCAGACTTTAACACAATGTATTGTTATCAACATTATGGTCATCATTTTCTACACAAATCCAGTACCCCTAGGAATGTTTTCACATATCACCAATGGGAACATTCTCCTACACCACCGAAAAGTAGTTAGAAAACATTTGCACAGAGATTTTCATATTTTTCAGGGTTCAATATTTCTGACCCGAACTAATATTACTATACGGTTGCACCAACACCTGCACAGAAAAATATGCTGACTAACACCAAACAGATTTACTCTGCTTCCTTTATTACCCAACAGTCTGAACAGGGTGTCGACTTATGGAAAGACACTATAGACTTAAAATCAGTCTGTGGTTTTAGAGACTGGCAAGTCCAAGGAACAGAAGAGCTATTTAGAGCATGCCCCATTGCTCAGTAGATGATATTTCTAAATGATACTGTGTGCGGGCGGAGCCAAGACGGCGGAGTGTGCAGTCGTCCTGCTCCGGAGCTCCCGCCGAGGTCGGATTCAGCACCGGCCACCAGGCCATCATTAACACCGACGGTACCCAAACTGCATCCCCCAGAGTCCCGGGACCAGAACTACCGGCAGAAGGGAGAAGTTCAGCGGCCGAGGGCTGTTTCTGATGCAAATGAACGGAGGCGGCGTACGGCGGTGCTGAGACCGCGCAGGAGAGGCCTGAGCCGGCAGGAGCACCGGAGGTCGGTGGGGGCCGCGACGGAGACCTCTCGAGCCTGGGGCGGAAGATGAGCGACGGGGACCCCCAGGAGCAGTGGCTGGAAAGGATGTGCGGGTCCCCGGGAGCCTGCGACGCGGAGCCGCAGCCGGGTCCGGCCCGCCATTTTGGAAAGCCGGGTGCGGCGCTGGAACAGAGACAGAGTTAGCAGGGGGCCCATTGCGGGCCGCGGGGCCTGGACCTGGATCAGATGCACTGACAGGGGATTGCGGGGCTGGGAGTTGTGCGCCCCCCCACGCCGAGACAGCGGACGAAGCGGAGAAGAGCGCGGAAGGCCGAGGGGACGGGCAGCGCGGGGGAGTGACTCGTACCCGGTGAGAGCCACATCGGAATGGGGACAGCGGGGTGCGGGGGCTCGTTGTGTGCTCCCCCCCACCCTAGCGGCGGCACCCTTGTCCGAGGCCTGGTGGCGGGCGGCGCGAGGACTCTCGGAGCCTAGGGCTTGCGGTCCGGCGGCCCGCTGGGACTGAAGAGCAGATGTTGGCCCTCGCACCCAGAGTCAGGTGCGGCCTGTGGCACTGGCCACAGCGAAGCAAGAGACAGCGGGGCACAAAGCCGAGCAGCGCCGGGGAGGGTCCTACTGTTTCGAGGAACCGAGCCGGGGTTGGGGCGGCGGGGCCCGGAGGCCTGTCACATACTCTGCCCCCCCCTCCCCGGTAACGGTGGATCATCTGGGGCCCATTCGGGACTGACGCGGGGCCTCTGGGCGTCAGGGCTCCGCGGTCCGGCGGACCCCTGGGATTGTGGTGCCGCACTGGCCCCCCGCCGCACGAAGGAGACCGGGGTCCGGGGAGCCAGGAACATGAGAGGCAGACACCGTACCTGTCAATGATACAAGGGCAGCCAACGCGCGCCGGAGGGGACAGGGCGACTGACGCTCACATTGGCGACGCGGAGGTGGACTGAGATCGCAGGCTGACCGAGCAGGGGCCGAGGTGCACTCACGCAATACAGCACTCCTACGGGGTCCATGGGCAGGAGCGCCACAGGTGGCTGAGAAAGCTGGAGCACCTTCGCACTGAGACAGAGAGACTGGGCCTGGCGCTGCCTTTCCGGGGATCGGCCGGGTCCTGTTCCCCCGACGGCGGCCTGGTGAAAAAGGGACAGGATAACTGCACGACACTCCTTGGGTCCCTCGGGATGCGCTATGTCCAACTCCAGGAAGCGGCAGGACAAAACTATTAAGGATCTGTTCTCCAAGACCCCGGTCGGACAGATGGCCGCAGCTGCGGACTCCGGGGGGTCGAGACGGGGGACGCCAGAGGCTGGGGGATCGGAGCCCATCACCAAGGCCTTCCTGGAGTCGATGTTTGCCGCATTGCGGGACGATATCCAAACCTTCAAGCAAGAGTTCACGTTTGAGCTCAAAGAGGTCTGCCGTGACATGGATGGCATCGGTGAAAGAGTTGCGGATCTGGAGGGCAAGAGTGATGGAAGGGATGAGGAAATAGCGAATCTACAGCAGGAGATCACTCGACAGGTGGATCTTCAGGTCCACCTTGAGGACCTTGAAAATCGCTCCCGTCGCCACAGCATCCGAATCAGGGGAGTGAAGGTGGATGACACCTCGAAGGATCTTTTCACTTATGTGAGGGAGCTCTTCAACCACATCCTAGACCGACCTTTGGACACAAACTTGGAGATAGATCGGGCACATAGGGTGGGTCCCCCTAGAGCGCCGACAGCCCCTCCGTCGAACATCCTAGTGTGCGTGCAGGACTACCGCACTAAGAAGTTGATAATGCAAAAAGCATGTTGTTTGCACCCCTTACAGTTTCGTGACCACAAGCCGGTGCTGTACCAAGACTCATCCGCTCTCACGCTACAAAAAAGGCACCTGTTCAAACCCATCACGACACACCTCTAGCACAATAACATTCCCTACAGCTGGGGTCACCCCTTCCGCTTGGTGTTTCGTAAGGATAACAAGCTATACCAGTTGCGCTCTCTGTCTGAAGCCAGCAAGCTGTTAGGGGTGGACCTCCCGGACGAGGAGGGAGGTGAGGGGGCCCCCACGACAGGAGCAGAGAACGCTGGGCCTCGATGGTATCAACAGGGTTGCAAACGCCGTCTCAAGAAACCACCAGCTGCGGAGATTACGAAGGGCCGACTTTCGGCGTTGGAAGCTGTGTCCACTGACTTTTCTGGCTCTAATCTTGGCTGACCCGGTTATGCACGGTACCTGAGAGACATCCTTTCTTACATCCAGATCTTTGGCGGGAGGGGGGCTTTCTTCCACTGTTGGTGGACACACCCCAATGACTTTTCACCAATCACAGACGAGTGATGGACTATATGTTTCCAGTTATTACGGTGCTCTGTTTTTTTGGTTGGGTATTTTTGGGGTGGGTGAGGGAGGGAAGTTAGTGCTCTGCGTCCACCTTTCCTTTAGGGTTAGGGTGACCCCCTGCGCCCCCGTATCTCTGATTCGTTTACACACCGGATGCCCCGGAGCCACAACACACGACGCTTCACAGTTGCAGTGTCTCCTATGCGACACATATCATGCCACGCACCACACTTAAGATACTGACCCGGAGAAAATTATACTAATGGGAGACTTTAATTGCGTTTTAGATCAGAAGATAGATTCCTCAAATGTCATGGGTCGGGTTAGAATGGTATCTACTAGGGATGCTATTAAAGATTTATTGCGTATACACCAGTTGGCTGACTTATGGCGGGAGGTTTACCCATCAGTTAACAGCTTTACATATTTTTCGCAACCACATCGCCAATATTCTAGGATAGATATGGTGTTTGTTAATCAAGTTCGTTTAGTTGACTAATATCGAGATTTGTCAAAAAATTACATCGGATCACAATCCCTTATTGTTTTCAATATTTTTAGGATTAACAACTCAGCGGACGGTGAGGGGTTTTACATTTCCTAAAAATTTGCTTAAAAGCTACGACTATTATAATTACATGCAAGGACAATTAGCGGACTTTATAAATATAAATGCCCACACTGCTTCATGGTCTATGGTCTGGGATAGTCTCAAGGCTTATATTAGGGGTATTACCCAACAGTATTTATTTCGTCAAAATCAGGTTAGATTTCGGCTTGCAGTGGCTGGGCGCAGGGAATGTCTGGAATTAGAACAGCGTCATATTAAAGCAATACTAAATAAAGACCCTCGAGAAGCTGATATTTATCAGCAACTTATAATAGCGAGAGCTAAGATCACTCGTGAGTTAAGGGAGAAAGTTGCTAACCAGTATCATAAATTCAGGCTGCGACAGTATGAACACGGAGAGAGGATTGGACGGGTACTAGCTTACCAGCTGGCGGACTCCAGGGCACATACGCAAATTAAGAGCATTACTGGGGGGGATGGTTTAATGTACCACCAACCTGTAGAGATTTTGGAGCAATTTAGGCAATTCTATATTGATCTCTATAGCGATGATTCGACGTGTGACCAACAAGCGTTGGCAGCCTATCTACAGGAGAGTGGTCTGAATGTATTAAATCCTCTTGCTACTCTTTCAATGGATAGGGATGTGGATGGAGCTGAAATTTTGGAAGCAATTAAGGCTTTACCCTCAGGGAAAGCTGTTGGAGGGGATGCTCTACCTTTGGAGCTCTATAGATCTTTTTTAGGAATTCTGGGTCCGGTTTTTCTGAAGGTGGTGAATGACATACTGAACGGTAGGGATGCTCCCCGTCTTGGAAACAGACTAATATAATTGTGTTTCTTAAAAAAGGGAAGCCCTCAATGGAGAGAGGCTCTTATCGTCAAATCTTACTCATTAATCATGACGCCAAATTTTTTTCCAAAATTCTGTCCTCCCGACAGTTAATAGTGTCAGATCAACAGCACGGTTTTGTCCACAAAGCATATTAATACTGCCATAGCTGTGTTTGATGCTGCTCAATGTTTGGGTGGCAAAGCAGCCATGCTAATGTTGGATGCCGAGAAGGCGTTCGATCGAGTTACGTGGGGGACACTCTGGGCTATAATGCTGGAAGTAGGAATCGGTAGTAAGTTTGTCTCAGCCATTCAGAAAATCTATGCGAACTCGCAGGCTGTTATTAGGCTTAATGGACTCACTTCGGGTTCATTTTTCATTCAGAGGGGCACCCGGCAGGGGTGTCCCCTTTCACCTTTGCTTTTTGCAATTTACATTGAACCTTTTATTCGCCATTTGTTACAGAATCAGCATATTAGCCCGGTTTCTTATAATCAAGTACACATTAAAGTAACCGCTTACGCGGACGACATAGCCGTCTTTACAACAGATCCGGTTCAAGCGATGGGGGAGATTGTTTTGGAAGCACAGCGATTTGGATTAATTTCAGGGTATAAGCTTAACACTAATAAAACCCAAACAATAACTAATATTGAACGCATTCCTTGCACACCCATTTTGGGCGTCACTCAAAAAGCTACTTAATTAGGAGTTTGTCTGAATAGTCACACGGAAGAAATAGTGAAGCTTAATTATGAGCCACTATTTAGGAAAGTTGCTACGGACCTATGCAAGTGGCATCAATTGCCCTTAACTATATGGGGGCGTCGTAATATCATTTAGATGAATGTCCTTCCAAAGTTTCTGTATTTGTTTAGGAGCATTCCCCTGCGGGTTCCTTTTGCTTTTTTTAAAAGACTGGATGGCATCATTGGCAGTTTCATTTGGGGGTATAAAAGGGCTAGGCGGGCTATCAAGCTTCTTAAACTGCCATACGAAAGGGGGGTTTAGGATTACCGGATTTTAAATTATACTTTTGGGCTGCCTTTGCTACACGTCTACAGAGTTTGATGGAAGGTTTTGGTATGTCTCAAATGTGGCTCGCATATCAGTTAGTATGCGGGACGGAGTATAGGTTTGTACTTTCTAGGATGTCTGACCCGAATTACTTTAAACGCGTTCGATTCAAGATATTGAGACACGCTGTTTGGATTTGGCGGGACATTGTAAAGCTGTTTAATATCCCTGATTTACATGCTAGCATTTACCTAAGGGGGAATCCCCGTTTGGGGGTTCTGTTTGGGGATTCTGCTTGGAAGATCTGGCAACATTGCAGTGTACTACAGTTAGGGCAACTGTATGATCAGGACGGATTTAGATCATTTTCTTCTCCTAGAGATGAATTTGGGGTTCCGAACCACTCTTTCTTTAAATTTTTGCAAATCAGAGATCTTCTCATTAACGGGGAAGGTTTAGTGACTGCTAATCTGCTGGGGGAATCTGTAAGCTCATTTTTACAACGTAGATGCAGGGGCTGTATAGGAAAAATATATATTTAAACACTTAATTATGGGTGTAGCTGATGATGATGTTCAGGCTGTAGAAAAACTAAATCGTTATTTTGGAATTAGTATTACCACAGCTGATTTGCACAGGTCATTATTGACTATTAATACATCTGTTACTTCTATTAATTTAAAACTTCAGCAACATCGTATGTTATTTCTTTTGTAGTACACGCCGGAAATTATCTCTAAATGGGCTGCGCCTAATGTGACACCTAAAACCCACTGCCCTAAATGTCTATTCTTTGCTGCGGATATTAGACATATGTTTTTTACGTGTCCAGCACTCTCTGTTTTTTGGTCACTGATTACAAAGGAGCTATGTAATCTGTCAGGCAGTAACATCATTATCTCTGAGAAAGAGATACTTCTGGGGCTAATAGAGGACCCTGGTTCAATATCAGCTGCTTAATTTTCTATTATTATGGCTTGCTGTCGTTCATGTATTGCTAGGGTTTGGATTGAGCCTAAACCTCCAACGCTTGCGGAGTTTTGGCAGTTAATAAGAGGAGTTTATGAGATGGAGACTGCCCTAGCCAATGTCAGGGGTCTCTCCTCCCAAATTAGATTAGAACGAACCTGGATCTGCTTACAATGGGACTAAGTGTTACAGATTGTTAATGCTTTTTCTCCCCTTTTTTCTCTTTGTGCTTGTTCATTGTTTGCATTTAACCAGTCCTGATGCCATGTTATGATATGTAATTTCTTTTGTTTCTTTCTCTTTTGGCAAAATAAAAAAATTTAAAAAAAGATACTGACCCTGAATGTCCGGGGTCTTAACAACCCAGTTAAACGTAGGGCTGTCCTATCATACTTAGAACATTCCCACGCAGATCTTTGCCTGCTGCAGGAAACCCACCTATTAGCGCGTGATTGCCATCGTCTTAAGTCCCGGAGATTCCCCACCCAATTCTTCTCCTCCGGGTCTACTAAAACAGCAGGGGTGGCGATTCTAGTGGCACAACGGTTACGGGGGGAACTTCTGCATAAGGTGGCGGAGATCAGGGGCGCCTACTGACATACCGCTTTGCCCTTGGAGGAGTGCCGTTCACGATTAGCTCCGTGTATGCCCCGAATGAGGGATCCGAACGATTCTTACATTCTGCACTCACAGAGGCCACGGCTACACCTGATCGCAATGTCATCATTGGGGGGGACCTCAATTTGGTGTTCGATAACGCTCAGGATAGATCTAGCCAGCGCTCTCATCAAGCCGGGGCAATTTCTGTGTGGGGGAACTTGCGCGGTTGCAGGACCTGGGGCTATGCGATCTATGGCGCTGCATGCATACCCGAGATAGGGAATACTCCTTTTATTCTAATGCGCATAAGACCTACGCCAGACTAGACCATTTCTTAGTATCGGCTTCGGCACAGGCGCTCTTGACAGCAGCCGACATAGGAGTGGTTTCTTTATCAGATCATGCTCCGGTGACCGCGACTGTCACCCTCCCGCCCATGTCACGTCCATCCAGGGTGTGGTGTCTTAGAGACGCTCTCCTGCACCGGGAAGAGGTGGTTACACGCATACAGCGCCACATACACGATTTTCTCAGACATAATGATAACCCAGACACTACACTTGCCACACAATGGGCAGCGCTGAAGGCGGTTCTTAGAGGGGAATTAATCTCGATCTCGGCGGCGGACAATAGGGAACGAGGGTGCAAACGGGAAGAACTTACACAACAGGTCCGGGAACTGGAACGGATGCACCAGCGGACGGGAGCCCCGAGAATATGGCGGCAACTCAGAGCTGCTCGCCAGCAGCTAGTGGCACTCGACCAAGACAGGGCAGAGTTTGCGGCACTGAGACTGCGACACGCCTACTATGCAGGTGGGGACAGGTGTGGGCGCCTTTTGGCCCATAAGCTTAGAGAGGTTCGTCAGAGACAGGGAGTTAAAATGATCTCTCGGGATGACGGCACAGAAGCAACGGAGGACAGGGACATCGCAGAGGCATTCCGAGATTTTTATGCGACTTTGTACGCGGAGGCCCCCTTGGCCCGCTTAGACGTGGCACAGGCCGACCATCTAGATAGAGGCATTCAGGTGAAGGAGGTAGTGTCCGCCATTTCTCGTCTCAAACTGGGAAAGGCCCCTGGTCCAGAGGGCTTCCCCGCTATCTTCTATAAGAAATTTTGTTACCTGTTGGCTCCGATTCTTACCCGGTTGTTCAATTCCTTTGCTACTCAAGGAGCCATCCCGGGCGATCTCTTAGAGGCTTCGATAGCAGTAATTCCCAAACCTGGGAAAGATTGCTCACAATGTGGATCTTACCGCCCAATATCCCTCCTTAACATAGATTTTAAACTATACACGGGGATACTGGACGCCCGCCTCAGCCCCCATATGCCAGGCCTCACGGACCCAGACCAAGCGGGCTTCATCCCTGAGCGGCAAACGACAGACAACACGAAGCGGATTTTGCATCTTATTGAAAAGGCTACCCGGGTCCCCGGGGAATTTATGATGCTGGCCATCGACGCTGAAAAGGTGTTTGACCGCGTACACTGGCCATTTTTGGAACAGGTACTGGAGAGGGCAGGGATAGGCGACCGGTTCCGCACGCATATCCTTAATTGTTATAGATTCCCCACAGCTACAGTCAGAGTGAACGGCTACACATCCTCTCGCTTCAACATCGAGAGGGGCACGAGGTGGGGGTGCCCGCTGTCTCCCCTCCTCTTCGCCCTTTACATGGAACCCCTGGCTCAGAGGCTGCGACAAAACCCGGAGATCGCGGGAATACGGTTCGGGGGCTTTGTCCACACAATCAGTCTATACGCGGATGACGTATTATTATCGTTATCTGATCCGAGGTATGCTCTCCCAGCGTGTTGGGCAGAATTGGATGCTTTTGCCCAGGCTGCCGGGTTCAAAGTGAATGCAAGGAAATCCTTAGCCCTAGACTTACCGTTATCGCGGTCCACCCGAGATCATTTGCAAACCCAGCTCCCCATCCGTTGGGCGACAGACACGATACCGTATCTAGGGATTCAATTGGCCACATCGCTCTCTAAAGTGGTTCATACGAACTATACACTGCTACGCGACAGAATCCGCCGGGAACTTGACAGATGGCGACACTATCCCCTCTCTTGGCTGGGTAGGGTTGCAGCGGTCAAGATGACCATTCTCCCGCAGATTCTATACCTCTTCCACACTATACCTCTCCGTCCGCCCAGTGGATGGATTCGAACGATGCAGTCGGATCTGTCCCGTTTTATCTGGAACGGGCGGAAGCCGCGAATGCGGCGAGCGCTGGTGGTATTAGCACCGGAAGCGGGGGGACTGGGGGTTCCAGATCTGGGACTTTCAAGCAGCCCAACTGAGATATTTAGTGGAATGGAGCAGATGGGAATCAGAGAAACATTGGTTATTTCAAGACCAGGCGGTAGCGGCGCGACCTTTGCAGGAAATTCCATTCTTACGCAAACCCCACAGGCCTCCTAACCTGTATGCCTCTTATATTACGCGGGTCCCTCTTGAAGTTTGGGACGCCACTAACCTCACGCATGAACTCACATCATTCCCGTCTCCGCTTACCCCGCTGATAGGCAATCCCGACTTTATCCCTGGACTGGAGGATGCCACCTTTGCGAGTTGGAGAGCTGCGAGTTGCCGGTCCCTGTGTCATGTTTATGGGCTGGAGGGGGTACGCTCGTTCGTCCAGATGCGGAGAGACTTTGGGCTGCCGGAAACAGAGAGGTTGCGGTATATGCAGGTGAGACACTGGGCGCTCCAGCCACAGGTTCGCTCCGGGGCGGATAGGCGCCTCTCCCCCTATGAGCGATGGCTTATCACACGCACAACAGACAAACACCTCATCTCCGATCTCTATAAACAATTGCAGATTAAATACAAACACTCATATAACTCTAGCAGAAACCGGTGGGAGAGGGAATTGGGAAGAACACTGAGTCATAAAGAATGGGAGGGCGTTTATTACAGGGTGCGGCATTCTGCATACCACATGGGGCTCACGGAGACTCTCACGAAGATTGTGACATATTGGTACTACACCCCGGAGCGCTTACATGCGATGGATCGCTCCCGGGAGGCGATGTGTTGGAGGGGTTGCGGCCAAGTGGGCAGTCTAGCTCATGCACTGTGGGAATGCACACCAATCTTACTGGCAGCAGGTGTTGGATGAAGTGGACAAGCACTTCGAGACGGAGTTACCGCGCTTCCCAGCTTATGTAATCTTAGGACTGCCCAATCCCCTGACCTATCCATTGCGGTCACGTAAAGGTAGGCTGATGGCCATCGCGCTAGGGTCAGCTATACAAAACATACTCACACACTGGCGTACACCCCAATTACCGACCTTCACAGGATGGTTACATCGTTTGTGGTATGTCTTGGGTATGGAAAAGTTAGCACTAACCATGGCAGGAGAGGAGGACAGATATGGGGAGTTATGGCGGCCCTTCTTGTCGCTCTTAGCCTCTGAATTTAGGGAAATCAAGTGCCCCCGATATTTGAGACTGTTACGTATCGCGGAGATCCCGGAGGGAGGTGGGCATTAGCAGTTCAGCGGGACACCAGGGAAGACGCAATAACTTGCACGAAAACAAGTCCCTTTAAAACCTTTGCTACTTATACAGGCTCGCAAAGCACTTACTTGTTTTACTAACTGTCTTTTTAAGCAAACTGGTAACTCATTCTAGGATTGGAATTACGGCTTAGAAGTGTGGAAGTTCATACTGAGACGTAGGATGATTTTTTGCATGTCTGCCAGACACTCGTTCCTACCTGCATGCGCACACAATGCAACAATATAAGTTAGCTTAACAAATTGTTCAGAAATGTACCGGAAGGTAAAGAAACAGCCCATATTATTTTTACAAAGAAAAATAGACAAATGTCCAATTTGTACCCCATGACATAAAAGCCTTAGCGTGCACAGCGTGTCCAAATCCACGCCACCTAATTCAGCCCTGCAAGTACCACGCATCTGTCGGCGGCCTTTGACACCGTCCCCCACGAGGGTCTCCTCGTCAGACTTCATGAGATCGGTCTGAGGGGGACGGTGCTCAGCTGGTTTAGATCATTCTTAGCGGGCCGTCGACAAACGGTCTGGGCCTCCTCAAGCTCTGCCGTGATGCCGCCTTTGGGAGTCGGAGTCCCGCAGGGCTCGGTGCTGAGTCCGACTCTTTTTAACATCTTTATGACTCCATTGGCCGCACTGGCGGAGTCCTTGGGGGCCCAGATTGTATCCTATGCCGATGATACCCAGCTCCTCTTTACGTGTGGGAAAGGAGAGGAGTTTGATGGAGAGAGTATTCGTGAGTGCCTTGGGGCAGTTTTCAAATGGTTCCAGCTGAACAGCCTCAAATGCAACTCAGATAAGTCTGAGGTACTCTTCTTCGGTTGTACCTCTGATCCTGATTGGCAGGAATGGTGGCCGATTAATATGTTTCCTCCTGCACATTCCTCCCAGCAGGCAAAAAATCTGGGAATTAAGATCGACAATGTTCTGACGTTGAGATCTCAGATCCTCGGTCTTATGGGAACATGTTTCGGCCTCCTGAAGATGCTCCGGAAGTTTCTTCCTTTGCTTTCAGAAGAGCACAGGAGGATCACTGTGCAGGCCTTAATTGGCTCCAGATTGGACTATTCTAACGTCCTATATCTGGGCCTACCGGAGTATCTACTACAGCGCCTTCAGGTGGTGCAGAATTCGGCTGCTCGGGCTATTTTCGGCCTTCATAGGCGAGCCAGAGTGTCTGGCCTTTTGCAGTCACTTCATTGGCTGCCTATCCGGAAGCGGATAGTCTTCAAGGCGTTGACGCTGGCTCATAAGGCTCTTTATGCCTCGGGCGCGAAATATCTGCAACGGAGGCTTACCTTTTATCGCCCGGCCCGATCTCTGCGATCCGAATCTCTCTTCCTTGCGGTGGTCCCTCGAGTAAAGAGGGCCCGCGTAGGGGGCCGCTCCTTCAAGCTGAAGGCATCGCAGCTTTGGAATGCTTTGCCATTGGCTCTACGTAGCACTTCTAATTTGCTGACCTTTAGGAAGGGCCTTAAAACTTGGCTCTTTGCCCCTTAGCATGTTCCCTCCTTAGTTTTGTTGTTTTTCTTTTATCCCACTGTGTTATGTTTTTATGCTTACACGCTGCCAATAAAAAGCGCCGGGACACTCCAATGGAGTAGCCGTGCGCTATAGAAATCAAAAATAACATAACATAACATAACATCTGGCGTTAGACTAAGGCATTTCAGTGTGGTGATCCGCATCACCGCACTGAAATGCAAAATCACGCATAACAGGCATTGCACCTCCTCGGATACCAGTGCTGCTAATCAATGCTGGTGTAGTATTATTTCCCTGTGGCCGCCGTCTGTTTTCTGGTGTTTCCCCTGTCTCCTAAACACGATGCTGTAAATTTCGTTATGCTGTACAGCTGCCTGTGTGGTAGTTCTGTAATGAATGTCCCTTTTCTATGCCCCCAACATTTTGCTGTATTTCCGTAGTGCATCCATAAAGTTAGGTCTCGTGAGGATTTGTTGCAGGCACATGCATGCCATTCACCGGCAGCCCTATGATGTCAGCCGCTTCGAGTGCGACATTTGCAAGGACTGGTTCCTGACTGGAGCTCCGGGCTTGAGAAGGGCACCAGAGCTCTGGAGTGGGTGATGTTGTGACCCGGGATAACCTCTGCCTCCGTGGTGGGAGCGATGTGCAAAAACGGCCGCTCTGCATGGAGGAGCTGGGATCTAAGATTCCAACACAATGACACCACAGCGCTGAAGTGCCCAATTTCATTGCTGTTTTGTTGTTGGGGGGACGGAAATAACAATGAGTAAGTATTAAAGGAATAAAATGCGCGAGTATGTTTCCAGGCTGATTCCTACTTGTTTTCTTCTAAACTTTCACATGGCGGTAATAGCTACTTTCAGCAGCAGACATACCGGAATGAAAAACAAAAACTTTATTTGTGAAGGTCCCGTGACTTCTGTGACCTAGGTGTATTGGTTACTCTTACCTGTGTCAGAGCTTTTATTTCTTCAGATGCAAGATAGATATATAGCTGATTAGGGGTGTTACATTGAGTAATTGCTAAATGCGTGACAATGGTTTCCGAAAGCGTTACTGTACCCAGGTGACATTGTATTGATACCGCACATTACACTCTCGGAGTGCATAGACATAACCTCTACTCTCCTTACTGCCATGAATTATTGCTCCTCAGAGGGTTAACGCCTCCAGTCATCTCTCGTAGTTTCACCTGTTACTGTGGTCAGTCACCTCACAGCCATCCAATGCCTGTTGGCCCTCCCGCGGTCCTCAAGGCTCCTTTTGACTAGAGTCCATCGAGAGGCATGCTCTAACAGTCTACTATATTGCCACATCCAGCCTCTCAAGTTCAGGCCTCTGCCTGCTGGTCGCAGGCCCCTGAGGCCCAATTTACACACACACACAGAAGAGGCCCCAGGTCCCCCTCCGTCCAGCATTAATGAACCTACAGACCTTGCTCCGCAGACGAGCTGATTGCGCCGAGGGTCTAGGTGCCTACCGTGGCGCAGGGAGTTGCGGCCTAACTCTAGTCTGGGAGCATCAGAGGCACCACTGCACATACTGATTCAGGCTCGGCTCTCCCCTCCTCACACTCCTGGCTAAATGGACGAAACACTTCAGCCCAGGGCAGTCTAGACCACATGGTCCTAAAATATGTTAGATCCCAGTTCCCCCCACCTCAGACAGAAGATCACTGAGGAGGCACTAGAGGGTAGGTCACTGGGTCTTACTGTGATTTTAGCAGCCCAGAAACGGACTGATTACTCATAGATGAAAGCAGCTCTTTTTGGAAGGTTTAATCTGACCACAGATTAGCATTAAAAAAAAACTTTGCAGCATTTCTACGCAGAGTAACCAGACATTATGGGAGGCCTGATTGGACCTTGAATGATCTGCCACTTTTAAAGTGCTGGAGTAAGTGTAACCTGGCACAGGCAAACCTCTGATTTATGCAGAGAACATCCTATGTATTTATTTTGTAAAGTTACATTAACATTTAGCTGATGGAAAACTGCTTGGCGCTTGCAAGTGTGCAAAGACACTTGGCAGGCTGGTCACCATGAGGGTGCAGAGGAATACACCTCAATTAGAGCACATTTTCAAACTGATTGTGGTGCTTGCCACTCAGGCAGAGGACTATCTGACTATTTAGAGATCCCTGATTTCTGTGTTGTGAGGGCAGCCGTAGGTGCTGCAACCACTTCAAACCCTTGAAGGCTTCCTGAGCAGGCACAATTTCAAAAGCACCTACTTGGCAACTTTCTTTGTACTGACATGACTAACTCTGAAAATGAGGTTCATTTCGGAGTGCAAAATACAGATGGCCAGACTAGCAGGGAGGTTTTTCCCCGCATGTCATCGCCATTCTACATGTTCCCTGCCTGTATCCATCATGCTTTTGACAGAGAAAATGAGCGATGGTAGCCTAACCCTAAATGATGTAGGACAACCACCATTGTGACTTTAATTGCCCTTGGCAGATACGCCACCATATCAAATGTTTACACCAGCAGAGGTTACACCGGAGTAAACATGGCCCTTATGCCAAATCTAAATGGAGCAGGGAAATGGCAACTTCGGCGGGGCAGAAGCACTGTGGAATTATGGTGGTACTCCCAGTCAACCAAAAATGAAATGAGGCCCTTAGTTTTATGTGTTTTTGCTCCTGGTGCCTTGAACCTGTCAGCATGTGGTATAGAGTGCTTAAGAAAACACCATGAATGGTCCGATAAAAAACAAAGCATTATTCTTTAGTGAGTAGGACTGGCTCGTGGTAGTTTGGGCATAGCAGGCTCAAGTCAGATGGAAGAGAAGCAGGGCTGTAACCCCTCCACGTTTGTATGCAAAAATCACAAAATTCTATGTATACACACACAGTCCCATATAAATGTCATTATCCCATGTATTAAAATGTTTTCCTAATTTCTACTAAGACCTTTTTTATTTCAAATTCTATTTCTCAGGCTTCCACCTCCTCAAGGGCTCTTTCCAGAGAGTCTTCAATCTTACCAATCTGCCCTGCGTCAAAAATGACTATTCTGTTAGATTCCATATAGGTACCCCAATATGATAGCCAATAGCCAATGCTCAGGTAACATCCTAACCCTTCACCTATATTCTTCCCTACATTACATACATAACAGTTCTTAGGGACTGACCTTTTACCTAGATACAACACTGCACACAGAACGCTGGATTTTCCCTGGTAAAGGCCTCATACATTATGCATGAGGATTCTCGGAAAATCAGCAGGACGACCATCTCCTGTATAATAACTATGTATAAAGTTCATTCCCGACGTCATCCTAAGTCCGACAAGTGGCACAGCAAGGTAGAACCCCCAGGGGACCTTTGGGTATAAAAACATCACATCTTGCTGAGATAGTCAGAAAAGATCAGGACTTTCCTGCCGACACACTGACACGAGACGCTGATGTTCCTGCATGCAGATACTCCAGCTCGCAGTGGTCTAACATCCCTTGTGGGGTGTCCAACTCAAGACCAAGACTGGGTCCCACAGTCTCTCACTTCAGGTAATGGGGTTGACTTTATCCTAGAGGGAGTCTTGGCCTAACACCTACACACATGCTACGTACACTTAGGTACATCTAGTTAGGGTAGCATCATAGGAGTACACACTTTATTGTCTTGTATTTTATATACTTGCCTGTATTCATGCTTATAGCAAAATGGTAGAAATCTACCATCCTTCTACTTTCTTAGTGCTTCTAATCATTTAGGTCTATTACTGTCTAATGGTTGTTTCAGCACACCTATTTTACACTAGAATAACGACATCAATAAATGCTTATTGAAAAACATCCATACCGTTTATTCTGTGTTTCTCTCTGAGATTAAGTGAGCACAAGATACTGAGCAAAAAGTAGTACACTGTTTCCACGGTCCTGAGGTATCAGGGTTGTCATGTTCGATAGTTGCCAAAAGCTATTCTTTCCTAGGTAAGAGGAGTTTCTAGTGGTCTGTGAGCTAGCTGGTATACAGGCCAACATACCTGGTGGGGGTGTATACAATCAGTCTTACACCAATCCTAAAGTGTATGTTGTCTAAACGCACAGATCCTATATAGGTTTATAGGAACTACACGACATGGTGCCGCCAACGTCGGTTGGGTACTAATTTAACAGTCAAATCTGAGTATTTCAGTTGTGCTATTCTCAGAGACCCCAACTCACATTTCCCCAGAGACGTCTGGAGTGGGAGGGAACAAAAATCCGCCGCAGCTGAGTAGGTAGAAATCCTATGTATCGGCAGTTGGTTAATCAAGCTTGAAGAACACATTGTTCATTGCATAAAACCTTATCTCAGTTCCCTTGAGAAACTCTTCTTAATAAAAACTATGACTGATCAGCACGACGAAGCTGTGCGTGAACAAAATCACTCACTGAAGAAGAAGATGCAAATGCTATACATCTTTCAGAAAATTTTAGAAATGCCATCACCATAAAACAAGCTTCATATGATTTAACAGCTAGAGGTGGGCCAACAACCTTCGTGATTGTGGCACATGAATCATTTTGAACAGAGGTATTCTTATGTGGGTAAAATTCCCAGAGGCAAATGCACGAACAAAGACATTTCATAACTACACAGATGATGAAATACCAAAAGAATATTGTCCATACGAGGACATTGAAATTCTGTTCACTTACCAGGAGCATTTATACTGGTTTTAAGGCACCCTCCCCCATACAAAAAATAAAGTAGGACTAGGTCCGCTCGGAAGAGACGGTGCAACATGGCCACTACTAGCGGCCTACACATCACATCCTTACATTGAAACAAAGCAATCAGGGACTTACACTTCATATAGAACTAATTAGACTTTACAGAAACATTACACAACTCGTGATGAGAACACTCACAGTTCAGCCAGCAACGGTACACCAACAAGTCCTACTCAAACATCAACAACTAAAAGTACACCACAAACATTACACGCAGTGATGGGTAAAACGCCCACTAAACGTGAACTAATGCCATTCTGGGTGGCTCAAAAAATAACACAGCTAGAGGCGGTATTTCCAAACACCAGCCCACATAAAAAACACAGAATGTTAACAATTTGCTTGCCCATGGGGATAACACCCCAGATAGAGGATTGTACCTCTTGGGGTACAGTTTTCACTGCCATATATACCAGGACTCATGCCATCTTGTCAATTGCAGTAATACCAGATGTATTAAGATAAATACAGAAGGAGTATGGAGCAGAACCTGCTCTGAACTTAGGGATGAAATTACTAGATAATTTTGCCCAGGTCCCAGCTATATCATTAGTAAATATTACAGGAGAGGCAGCATCAGTGGCAATACGCCAACGCTTAAGGGTGTTCACTCCTCTACAACAGGAACATGAATAACCTAAAATAATTGAAACTGCTTATGCAGAGATAGGCATAGACAGCTTGGGGGTTAGAGCAATAAAACCTCAACTGATAGGTAGTCCTGAAAAAGATACTTTTAAGCAAACACCTGCTTCTTCAAAGACGAAATGGGATAATAACAACCAAAAAAAGAATAAAGAGAACAGATCTCAATCCAGAGGTAGGTCTCCTCAACAGGAGGTATAACCTTAGGAATAGGGACAACATTAGAAAAACTGACAGGCATCAGGACACTGATACACGTTCCTCCCGTCCTTTCAGGGTTCATCGAAAACTCAGAGAGGGAAGGATGGTCAAAACAAAGACAAGAAGAACGTACAAAGTCCAGAGACCAACAACGTACTTCAGACTACGCTTCCAAAAACTAAGAAAAGCCTGTAGCAAAATCTCAATTAACAAAGAAGAAAGTAGCAGGTCTCAAAGTTAGACATGCCCAGAATTCTGAGGACTCAACTACTAAACGGGGAATGGGCTCTAACAGTGCTAGATGCCTAGCAGAAGTAAGAATAGCTCGCCAGAACCTCTGGAATTTCTGATGACAGCAAAGTTGAGTGAACATATCACGGTGGAAACGGCTGATACCATGGTAAGTGCCCCCATAGGTTACATGAAATAACCCTCCAAATGGAAAGCGACAAGCCCAGAAAAACTAAAGGTCTCTTTTGGGAGAACTTGACTTTTGGCTATGACATTCTATTAGCTGAAAGCAATTGGACGCATACCATTGTTATGGATTGCCCAATGGGGGAAACGGTAATTATGCCAGCTTTCCCTGACCTAGTTCCACAATATCTAAAACACACATCCGTGCGGGAGTGCACGATAGCCCTTGCCCCTGCACTATATCGCAACCACCTTGGGCGGGATGAAGATTCAACCCACCACGTGATACCATTAAAATCTACTCCAACTCCACAGAGACAGAATCCAATTAAGCAAGAAGCTAAAAAACAGGTCAGGGAGATCTTAAAACCAACTTGAATACCAGGGGGTGATTGAAACTTCCACCTCTTCGATGAATAATCCTTGGTTTCTGATAATGAAACCAGACAATTCATATCGTCTAGTTTTAGACTACAGACATCTAAACTCGTGCACAAAAACATTTGCAGTGCAGAACGCACACAGTGCCGCATTGATAAATAACATTGTGCGGAAAAAATATAAAACACTATATATCGCAAATGGATCTTTCTGCCAAAATATAGCGCATGAGAGCAGATATTTGACAGCATTCTCAGCGCTGTGGTCCCGGCGTCAATTTTGTTGACTCCTCAAGGGGTATAGGAATAGCCCGGGGTTGTTTTCCACCAGAGTAACTGAGTTACTTCAGAATCTGGATGAAGGGGAATTGTCCATACCATAATCCTGGGATTCGCCTATTAGGGTTACAAATTCAACTTCAAAAAAATAAAAAATAGCCCATCTCAATGTCCTATACCTGGGATATGAGCTTTCAAGTGAAGGCAAGAGCTTGGCAGCTTACTTTTTAGAAAAGTGTGAGCTGCTCCAACCTCCAAAATCATAACAAAATGTACAGTCCATTTTGAGATTCCTGAATTTTGGTAGAACATACATTCTGGATTACGCAGAAAGGGTTAAACCTTTCTACAATTTAATAAGACCTGATTTTTCAAAGATCAGTTAAGGAATGGACACAGGAACACACATATATTCTTGGTCCCTACAAGCTGACATGATAGCTTCAAAACACTTGCAGACACACTTAAATGTATGTAATCTGGTGATCCGCGTTATAGCAGGTCAATCTGGGTACACTTACCTGAACTACAATGAAGGCGAAACAGTACCCATTGTATACAAATCACACTTGTACACAAACGCTGAAATGTGTTTTGCATCTACAGAACAAATCCTGACAGCAGTACAGACTGCTTTAGTGAAAGAAAGAGCACTGGCTCAAGAGAAACAAATAATTATTGTGACTCCAGTACCAGCCTTAGAAGCTGCAACAAAGGCTAGCGTTCTAATGCTAAAGCCTTATATCCAAGATGAATACAATGGGCTAATTCTCTCACTGCATCAGACGTACAATACAGATACGACCCAAATCTGAAAACACAAGCATGTTTGCAATATGAGCAAGAATATCCTCTGCCGAATGAAATACTGCCTCTAGATCAGTATGAATACATAATTTACACTGATGGATCTGCTCAGCCGGCCATTTGAAGTAAACAGCAATACAGCGCTGCATGTGCAATCGTAAAAGGTCTTATGCAGGATGGAAAATTCCATCCAAGCTGTACAAAAACATAGTCTCTAGGAGACTGCACGGCTCAGCTGGTAGAATTAAAAGCTCTATTACTGCCATTGATAAATACGGATCGAGAATTCCCCGCACTGATTCCATGTGATTCTTTTTACTGTGTCCAGTCATACAATGAATATCTTCAGGATTGGGGAGAAAATGGATTTAAAGACTCAAAAGGTGGCACAATTAAGCATAACATGCTATGGGAACAGGTAGCGGAGATGAAAAACGAACTACCAAGAACTCATGTGATACACACGATGATCATCAACGTGATGGCGTTCACGTTGAAGGGAATTCATTGGCTGATGAAGCCACGAAGGGGGCAGTACGAACTGCGTCCATAGCTGCAATCACTCATTTTTAAACAAGAATAGACAGACAGATAATGGTAACTGTCATTGCATCACAAAAAGACAATAAGGCTTTTCCGAAAGGTTTTCCACTAAAGTACTCCTACAAATTAGATGCAAGTAACGTTCCATTTGCTCAGATTCCCGTAGTGGTGGATAGAGTAATACGAAAGATGGATCGCAGATTGGGCTTAATTTTAGCTGCAAACTAGGGTCTAGGTTCTGCGCATGCAGGAGTATCGGCGATAGTTTCTTTACTGAAACAACACTATTGATGGCCAGGGTTAACGAAGCAGACCAAAGACATCTGTCAACAGATGAAGAGCTCCACCGTAACTCGATCAGCACAGATACCATTTCTTATATCAGACAGACCGCTCTTTTATGTATATCTGGACCACTGCGGCCCCCTACAATCTGATGGGGCTTACAAATATATCATGGTTGCAGTGGATTCCTGCTAGAGATTCCTATGGGTATAGCCTCAGCGCTCGGCTGACGCTTGAACTGTTATCAAAGATTTGCGAGTATTAATAGGGACATACACAGTTGGCACATTACATTCTGACCGTGGCCCCGCATTTAGTTCTAGGGCTTACAAGGAAGCCATAGGAAGTTTGGGTGTTGCACTGCGGTACTCCTCTCCGTCCCATCCCAAGGGTAATTCGATTGTGTAGAGGAAAAACCGGGACTTAAAGCAATGATTAACAGCCTCATGTTTCATCACATCGTGAACAAAGAGACTTGAGAACATTACAGCAGTTGCTATACCAGATGGTATAGTATGGGACAAGGTTGATTATGATGTATTTGGTCTGACCGAACTTTTAAAAATACCTCATTTAATTAAAATTTCCTTAAATTATATAATTACCTCCAGTACATTTTCTGATTGGGATTTTGAAACTGAGAACAGCATGCTGTCTGGTTCAGAACAAAATGCTGCATTTTCTAGCAATGAAATGTTAGAAGACACCTCAGACTTTAACACAATGTATTGTTATCAACATTATGGTCATCATTTTCTACACAAATCCAGTACCCCTAGGAATGTTTTCACATATCACCAATGGGAACATTCTCCTACACCACCGAAAAGTAGTTAGAAAACATTTGCACAGAGATTTTCATATTTTTCAGGGTTCAATATTTCTGACCCGAACTAATATTACTATACGGTTGCACCAACACCTGCACAGAAAAATATGCTGACTAACACCAAACAGATTTACTCTGCTTCCTTTATTACCCAACAGTCTGAACAGGGTGTCGACTTATGGAAAGACACTATAGACTTAAAATCAGTCTGTGGATTTAGAGACTGGCAAGTCCAAGGAACAGAAGAGCTATTTAGAGCATGCCCCATTGCTCAGTAGATGATATTTCTAAATGATACTGTGTGCGGGCGGAGCCAAGACGGCGGAGTGTGCAGTCGTCCTGCTCCGGAGCTCCCGCCGAGGTCGGATTCAGCACCGGCCACCAGGCCATCATTAACACCGACGGTACCCAAACTGCATCCCCCAGAGTCCCGGGACCAGAACTACCGGCAGAAGGGAGAAGTTCAGCGGCCGAGGGCTGTTTCTGATGCAAATGAACAGAGGCGGCGTACGGCGGTGCTGAGACCGCGCAGGAGAGGCCTGAGCCGGCAGGAGCACCGGAGGTCGGTGGGGGCCGCGACGGAGACCTCTCGAGCCTGGGGCGGAAGATGAGCGACGGGGACCCCCAGGAGCAGTGGCTGGAAAGGAGGTGCGGGTCCCCGGGAGCCTGCGACGCGGAGCCGCAGCCGGGTCCGGCCCGCCATTTTGGAAAGCCGGGTGCGGCGCTGGAACAGAGACAGAGTTAGCAGGGGGCCCATTGCGGGCCGCGGGGCCTGGACCTGGATCAGATGCACTGACAGGGGATTGCGGGGCTGGGAGTTGTGCGCCCCCCCACGCCGAGACAGCGGACGAAGCGGAGAAGAGCGCGGAAGGCCGAGGGGACGGGCAGCGCGGGGGAGTGACTCGTACCCGGTGAGAGCCACATCGGAATGGGGACAGCGGGGTGCGGGGGCTCGTTGTGTGCTCCCCCCCACCCTAGCGGCGGCACCCTTGTCCGAGGCCTGGTGGCGGGCGGCGCGAGGACTCTCGGAGCCTAGGGCTTGCGGTCCGGCGGCCCGCTGGGACTGAAGAGCAGAGGTTGGCCCTCGCACCCAGAGTCAGGTGCGGCCTGTGGCACTGGCCACAGCGAAGCAAGAGACAGCGGGGCACAAAGCCGAGCAGCGCCGGGGAGGGTCCTACTGTTTCGAGGAACCGAGCCGGGGTTGGGGCGGCGGGGCCCGGAGGCCTGTCACATACTCTGCCCCCCCCTCCCCAGTAACGGTGGATCATCTGGGGCCCATTCGGGACTGACGCGGGGCCTCTGGGCGTCAGGGCTCCGCGGTCCGGCGGACCCCTGGGATTGTGGTGCCGCACTGGCCCCCCGCCGCACGAAGGAGACCGGGGTCCGGGGAGCCAGGAACATGAGAGGCAGACACCGTACCTGTCAATGATACAAGGGCAGCCAACGCGCGCCGGAGGGGACAGGGCGACTGACGCTCACATTGGCGACGCGGAGGCGGACTGAGATCGCAGGCTGACCGAGCAGGGGCCGAGGTGCACTCACGCAATACAGCACTCCTACGGGGTCCATGGGCAGGAGCGCCACAGGTGGCTGAGAAAGCTGGAGCACCTTCGCACTGAGACAGAGAGACTGGGCCTGGCGCTGCCTTTCCGGGGATCGGCCGGGTCCTGTTCCCCCGACGGCGGCCTGGTGAAAAAGGGACAGGATAACTGCACGACACTCCTTGGGTCCCTCGAGATGCGCTATGTCCAACTCCAGGAAGCGGCAGGACAAAACTATTAAGGATCTGTTCTCCAAGACCCCGGTCGGACAGATGGCCGCAGCTGCGGACTCCGGGGGGTCGAGACGGGGGACGCCAGAGGCTGGGGGATCGGAGCCCATCACCAAGGCCTTCCTGGAGTCGATGTTTGCCGCATTGCGGGACGATATCCAAACCTTCAAGCAAGAGTTCACGTTTGAGCTCAAAGAGGTCTGCCGTGACATGGATGGCATCGGTGAAAGAGTTGCGGATCTGGAGGGCAAGAGTGAGGGAAGGGATGAGGAAATAGCGAATCTACAGCAGGAGATCACTCGACAGGTGGATCTTCAGGTCCACCTTGAGGACCTTGAAAATCGCTCCCGTCGCCACAGCATCCGAATCAGGGGAGTGAAGGTGGATGACACCTCGAAGGATCTTTTCACTTATGTGAGGGAGCTCTTCAACCACATCCTAGACCGACCTTTGGACACAAACTTGGAGATAGATCGGGCACATAGGGTGGGTCCCCCTAGAGCGCCGACAGCCCCTCCGTCGAACATCCTAGTGTGCGTGCAGGACTACCGCACTAAGAAGTTGATAATGCAAAAAGCATGTTGTTTGCACCCCTTACAGTTTCGTGACCACAAGCCGGTGCTGTACCAAGACTCATCCGCTCTCACGCTACAAAAAAGGCACCTGTTCAAACCCATCACGACACACCTCTAGCACAATAACATTCCCTACAGCTGGGGTCACCCCTTCCGCTTGGTGTTTCGTAAGGATAACAAGCTATACCAGTTGCGCTCTCTGTCTGAAGCCAGCAAGCTGTTAGGGGTGGACCTCCCGGACGAGGAGGGAGGTGAGGGGGCCCCCACGACAGGAGCAGAGAACGCTGGGCCTCGATGGTATCAACAGGGTTGCAAACGCCGTCTCAAGAAACCACCAGCTGCGGAGATTACGAAGGGCCGACTTTCGGCGTTGGAAGCTGTGTCCACTGACTTTTCTGGCTCTAATCTTGGCTGACCCGGTTATGCACGGTACCTGAGAGACATCCTTTCTTACATCCAGATCTTTGGCGGGAGGGGGGCTTTCTTCCACTGTTGGTGGACACACCCCAATGACTTTTCACCAATCACAGACGAGTGATGGACTATATGTTTCCAGTTATTACGGTGCTCTGTTTTTTTGGTTGGGTATTTTTGGGGTGGGTGAGGGAGGGAAGTTAGTGCTCTGCGTCCACCTTTCCTTTAGGGTTAGGGTGACCCCCTGCGCCCCCGTATCTCTGATTCGTTTACACACCGGATGCCCCGGAGCCACAACACACGACGCTTCACAGTTGCAGTGTCTCCTATGCGACACATATCATGCCACGCACCACACTTAAGATACTGACCCGGAGAAAATTATACTAATGGGAGACTTTAATTGCGTTTTAGATCAGAAGATAGATTCCTCAAATGTCATGGGTCGGGTTAGAATGGTATCTACTAGGGATGCTATTAAAGATTTATTGCGTATACACCAGTTGGCTGACTTATGGCGGGAGGTTTACCCATCAGTTAACAGCTTTACATATTTTTCGCAACCACATCGCCAATATTCTAGGATAGATATGGTGTTTGTTAATCAAGTTCGTTTAGTTGACTAATATCGAGATTTGTCAAAAAATTACATCGGATCACAATCCCTTATTGTTTTCAATATTTTTAGGATTAACAACTCAGCGGACGGTGAGGGGTTTTACATTTCCTAAAAATTTGCTTAAAAGCTACGACTATTATAATTACATGCAAGGACAATTAGCGGACTTTATAAATATAAATGCCCACACTGCTTCATGGTCTATGGTCTGGGATAGTCTCAAGGCTTATATTAGGGGTATTACCCAACAGTATTTATTTCGTCAAAATCAGGTTAGATTTCGGCTTGCAGTGGCTGGGCGCAGGGAATGTCTGGAATTAGAACAGCGTCATATTAAAGCAATACTAAATAAAGACCCTCGAGAAGCTGATATTTATCAGCAACTTATAATAGCGAGAGCTAAGATCACTCGTGAGTTAAGGGAGAAAGTTGCTAACCAGTATCATAAATTCAGGCTGCGACAGTATGAACACGGAGAGAGGATTGGACGGGTACTAGCTTACCAGCTGGCGGACTCCAGGGCACATACGCAAATTAAGAGCATTACTGGGGGGGATGGTTTAATGTACCACCAACCTGTAGAGATTTTGGAGCAATTTAGGCAATTCTATATTGATCTCTATAGCGATGATTCGACGTGTGACCAACAAGCGTTGGCAGCCTATCTACAGGAGAGTGGTCTGAATGTATTAAATCCTCTTGCTACTCTTTCAATGGATAGGGATGTGGATGGAGCTGAAATTTTGGAAGCAATTAAGGCTTTACCCTCAGGGAAAGCTGTTGGAGGGGATGCTCTACCTTTGGAGCTCTATAGATCTTTTTTAGGAATTCTGGGTCCGGTTTTTCTGAAGGTGGTGAATGACATACTGAACGGTAGGGATGCTCCCCGTCTTGGAAACAGACTAATATAATTGTGTTTCTTAAAAAAGTGAAGCCCTCAATGGAGAGAGGCTCTTATCGTCAAATCTTACTCATTAATCATGACGCCAAATTTTTTTCCAAAATTCTGTCCTCCCGACAGTTAATAGTGTCAGATCAACAGCACGGTTTTGTCCACAAAGCATATTAATACTGCCATAGCTGTGTTTGATGCTGCTCAATGTTTGGGTGGCAAAGCAGCCATGCTAATGTTGGATGCCGAGAAGGCGTTCGATCGAGTTACGTGGGGGACACTCTGGGCTATAATGCTGGAAGTAGGAATCGGTAGTAAGTTTGTCTCAGCCATTCAGAAAATCTATGCGAACTCGCAGGCTGTTATTAGGCTTAATGGACTCACTTCGGGTTCATTTTTCATTCAGAGGGGCACCCGGCAGGGGTGTCCCCTTTCACCTTTGCTTTTTGCAATTTACATTGAACCTTTTATTCGCCATTTGTTACAGAATCAGCATATTAGCCCGGTTTCTTATAATCAAGTACACATTAAAGTAACCGCTTATGCGGACGACATAGCCGTCTTTACAACAGATCCGGTTCAAGCGATGGGGGAGATTGTTTTGGAAGCACAGCGATTTGGATTAATTTCAGGGTATAAGCTTAACACTAATAAAACCCAAACAATAACTAATATTGAACGCATTCCTTGCACACCCATTTTGGGCGTCACTCAAAAAGCTACTTAATTAGGAGTTTGTCTGAATAGTCACACGGAAGAAATAGTGAAGCTTAATTATGAGCCACTATTTAAGAAAGTTGCTACGGACCTATGCAAGTGGCATCAATTGCCCTTAACTATATGGGGGCGTCGTAATATCATTTAGATGAATGTCCTTCCAAAGTTTCTGTATTTGTTTAGGAGCATTCCCCTGCGGGTTCCTTTTGCTTTTTTTAAAAGACTGGATGGCATCATTGGCAGTTTCATTTGGGGGTATAAAAGGGCTAGGCGGGCTATCAAGCTTCTTAAACTGCCATACGAAAGGGGGGTTTAGGATTACCGGATTTTAAATTATACTTTTGGGCTGCCTTTGCTACACGTCTACAGAGTTTGATGGAAGGTTTTGGTATGTCTCAAATGTGGCTCGCATATCAGTTAGTATGCGGGACGGAGTATAGGTTTGTACTTTCTAGGATGTCTGACCCGAATTACTTTAAACGCGTTCGATTCAAGATATTGAGACACGCTGTTTGGATTTGGCGGGACATTGTAAAGCTGTTTAATATCCCTGATTTACATGCTAGCATTTACCTAAGGGGGAATCCCCGTTTGGGGGTTCTGTTTGGGGATTCTGCTTGGAAGATCTGGCAACATTGCAGTGTACTACAGTTAGGGCAACTGTATGATCAGGACGGATTTAGATCATTTTCTTCTCCTAGAGATGAATTTGGGGTTCCGAACCACTCTTTCTTTAAATTTTTGCAAATCAGAGATCTTCTCATTAACGGGGAAGGTTTAGTGACTGCTAATCTGCTGGGGGAATCTGTAAGCTCATTTTTACAACGTAGATGCAGGGGCTGTATAGGAAAAATATATATTTAAACACTTAATTATGGGTGTAGCTGATGATGATGTTCAGGCTGTAGAAAAACTAAATCGTTATTTTGGAATTAGTATTACCACAGCTGATTTGCACAGGTCATTATTGACTATTAATACATCTGTTACTTCTATTAATTTAAAACTTCAGCAACATCGTATGTTATTTCTTTTGTAGTACACGCCGGAAATTATCTCTAAATGGGCTGCGCCTAATGTGACACCTAAAACCCACTGCCCTAAATGTCTATTCTTTGCTGCGGATATTAGACATATGTTTTTTACGTGTCCAGCACTCTCTGTTTTTTGGTCACTGATTACAAAGGAGCTATGTAATCTGTCAGGCAGTAACATCATTATCTCTGAGAAAGAGATACTTCTGGGGCTAATAGAGGACCCTGGTTCAATATCAGCTGCTTTATTTTCTATTATTATGGCTTGCTGTCGTTCATGTATTGCTAGGGTTTGGATTGAGCTTAAACCTCCAACGCTTGCGGAGTTTTGGCAGTTAATAAGAGGAGTTTATGAGATGGAGACTGCCCTAGCCAATGTCAGGGGTCTCTCCTCCCAAATTAGATTAGAACGAACCTGGATCTGCTTACAATGGGACTAAGTGTTACAGATTGTTAATGCTTTTTCTCCCCTTTTTTCTCTTTGTGCTTGTTCATTGTTTGCATTTAACCAGTCCTGATGCCATGTTATGATATGTAATTTCTTTTGTTTCTTTCTCTTTTGGCAAAATAAAAAAATTTAAAAAAAGATACTGACCCTGAATGTCCGGGGTCTTAACAACCCAGTTAAACGTAGGGCTGTCCTATCATACTTAGAACATTCCCACGCAGATCTTTGCCTGCTGCAGGAAACCCACCTATTAGCGCGTGATTGCCATCGTCTTAAGTCCCGGAGATTCCCCACCCAATTCTTCTCCTCCGGGTCTACTAAAACAGCAGGGGTGGCGATTCTAGTGGCACAACGGTTACGGGGGGAACTTCTGCATAAGGTGGCGGAGATCAGGGGCGCCTACTGACATACCGCTTTGCCCTTGGAGGAGTGCCGTTCACGATTAGCTCCGTGTATGCCCCGAATGAGGGATCCGAACGATTCTTACATTCTGCACTCACAGAGGCCACGGCTACACCTGATCGCAATGTCATCATTGGGGGGGACCTCAATTTGGTGTTCGATAACGCTCAGGATAGATCTAGCCAGCGCTCTCATCAAGCCGGGGCAATTTCTGTGTGGGGGAACTTGCGCGGTTGCAGGACCTGGGGCTATGCGATCTATGGCGCTGCATGCATACCCGAGATAGGGAATACTCCTTTTATTCTAATGCGCATAAGACCTACGCCAGACTAGACCATTTCTTAGTATCGGCTTCGGCACAGGCGCTCTTGACAGCAGCCGACATAGGAGTGGTTTCTTTATCAGATCATGCTCCAGTGACCGCGACTGTCACCCTCCCGCCCATGTCACGTCCATCCAGGGTGTGGTGTCTTAGAGACGCTCTCCTGCACCGGGAAGAGGTGGTTACACGCATACAGCGCCACATACACGATTTTCTCAGACATAATGATAACCCAGACACTACACTTGCCACACAATGGGCAGCGCTGAAGGCGGTTCTTAGAGGGGAATTAATCTCGATCTCGGCGGCGGACAATAGGGAACGAGGGTGCAAACGGGAAGAACTTACACAACAGGTCCGGGAACTGGAACGGATGCACCAGCGGACGGGAGCCCCGAGAATATGGCGGCAACTCAGAGCTGCTCGCCAGCAGCTAGTGGCACTCGACCAAGACAGGGCAGAGTTTGCGGCACTGAGACTGCGACACGCCTACTATGCAGGTGGGGACAGGTGTGGGCGCCTTTTGGCCCATAAGCTTAGAGAGGTTCGTCAGAGACAGGGAGTTAAAATGATCTCTCGGGATGACGGCACAGAAGCAACGGAGGACAGGGACATCGCAGAGGCATTCCGAGATTTTTATGCGACTTTGTACGCGGAGGCCCCCTTGGCCCGCTTAGACGTGGCACAGGCCGACCATCTAGATAGAGGCATTCAGGTGGAGGAGGTAGTGTCCGCCATTTCTCGTCTCAAACTGGGAAAGGCCCCTGGTCCAGAGGGCTTCCCCGCTATCTTCTATAAGAAATGTTGTTCCCTGTTGGCTCCGATTCTTACCCGGTTGTTCAATTCCTTTGCTACTCAAGGAGCCATCCCGGGCGATCTCTTAGAGGCTTCGATAGCAGTAATTCCCAAACCTGGGAAAGATTGCTCACAATGTGGATCTTACCGCCCAATATCCCTCCTTAACATAGATTTTAAACTATACACGGGGATACTGGACGCCCGCCTCAGCCCCCATATGCCAGGCCTCACGGACCCAGACCAAGCGGGCTTCATCCCTGAGCGGCAAACGACAGACAACACGAAGCGGATTTTGCATCTTATTGAAAAGGCTACCCGGGTCCCCGGGGAATTTATGATGCTGGCCATCGACGCTGAAAAGGTGTTTGACCGCGTACACTGGCCATTTTTGGAACAGGTACTGGAGAGGGCAGGGATAGGCGACCGGTTCCGCACGCATATCCTTAATTGTTATAGATTCCCCACAGCTACAGTCAGAGTGAACGGCTACACATCCTCTCGCTTCAACATCGAGAGGGGCACGAGGTGGGGGTGCCCGCTGTCTCCCCTCCTCTTCGCCCTTTACATGGAACCCCTGGCTCAGAGGCTGCGACAAAACCCGGAGATCGCGGGAATACGGTTCGGGGGCTTTGTCCACACAATCAGTCTATACGCGGATGACGTATTATTATCGTTATCTGATCCGAGGTATGCTCTCCCAGCGTGTTGGGCAGAATTGGATGCTTTTGCCCAGGCTGCCGGGTTCAAAGTGAATGCAAGGAAATCCTTAGCCCTAGACTTACCGTTATCGCGGTCCACCCGAGATCATTTGCAAACCCAGCTCCCCATCCGTTGGGCGACAGACACGATACCGTATCTAGGGATTCAATTGGCCACATCGCTCTCTAAAGTGGTTCATACGAACTATACACTGCTACGCGACAGAATCCGCCGGGAACTTGACAGATGGCGACACTATCCCCTCTCTTGGCTGGGTAGGGTTGCAGCGGTCAAGATGACCATTCTCCCGCAGATTCTATACCTCTTCCACACTATACCTCTCCGTCCGCCCAGTGGATGGATTCGAACGATGCAGTCGGATCTGTCCCGTTTTATCTGGAACGGGCGGAAGCCGCGAATGCGGCGAGCGCTGGTGGTATTAGCACCGGAAGCGGGGGGGCTGGGGGTTCCAGATCTGGGACTTTCAAGCAGCCCAACTGAGATATTTAGTGGAATGGAGCAGATGGGAATCAGAGAAACATTGGTTATTTCAAGACCAGGCGGTAGCGGCGCGACCTTTGCAGGAAATTCCATTCTTACGCAAACCCCACAGGCCTCCTAACCTGTATGCCTCTTATATTACGTGGGTCCCTCTTGAAGTTTGGGACGCCACTAACCTCACGCATGAACTCACATCATTCCCGTCTCCGCTTACCCCGCTGATAGGCAATCCCGACTTTATCCCTGGACTGGAGGATGCCACCTTTGCGAGTTGGAGAGCTGCGAGTTGCCGGTCCCTGTGTCATGTTTATGGGCTGGAGGGGGTACGCTCGTTCGTCCAGATGCGGAGAGACTTTGGGCTGCCGGAAACAGAGAGGTTGCGGTATATGCAGGTGAGACACTGGGCGCTCCAGCCACAGGTTCGCTCCGGGGCGGATAGGCGCCTCTCCCCCTATGAGCGATGGCTTATCACACGCACAACAGACAAACACCTCATCTCCGATCTCTATAAACAATTGCAGATTAAATACAAACACTCATATAACTCTAGCAGAAACCGGTGGGAGAGGGAATTGGGAAGAACACTGAGTCATAAAGAATGGGAGGGCGTTTATTACAGGGTGCGGCATTCTGCATACCACATGGGGCTCACGGAGACTCTCACGAAGATTGTGACATATTGGTACTACACCCCGGAGCGCTTACATGCGATGGATCGCTCCCGGGAGGCGATGTGTTGGAGGGGTTGCGGCCAAGTGGGCAGTCTAGCTCATGCACTGTGGGAATGCACACCAATCTTACTGGCAGCAGGTGTTGGATGAAGTGGACAAGCACTTCGAGACGGAGTTACCGCGCTTCCCAGCTTATGTAATCTTAGGACTGCCCAATCCCCTGACCTATCCATTGCGGTCACGTAAAGGTAGGCTGATGGCCATCGCGCTAGGGTCAGCTATACAAAACATACTCACACACTGGCGTACACCCCAATTACCGACCTTCACAGGATGGTTACATCGTTTGTGGTATGTCTTGGGTATGGAAAAGTTAGCACTAACCATGGCAGGAGAGGAGGACAGATATGGGGAGTTATGGCGGCCCTTCTTGTCGCTCTTAGCCTCTGAATTTAGGGAAATCAAGTGCCCCCGATATTTGAGACTGTTACGTATCGCGGAGATCCCGGAGGGAGGTGGGCATTAGCAGTTCAGCGGGACACCAGGGAAGACGCGGAGCCGGGGGAGGGAGGGATGGGGATAGGGGGAGCGGGAGATTTTTGGGGCTTGAATTTTTTGGGTTTCTTTTATACTTAGGAGTTCCCGTTCGACCAAAGTGATTCCTCAGCTATGCACACTTTGATTATACGGAGCACACTGAAGACCCGGTTTGCAGTTATATCATAGTAATGTATATTAGCGGCTCGGTGCATGTAATTTTGTCTAATAATCAATAAAACATTTAAACCATAAATGATACTGTGCAATAGACTTCCTGTCTAAGAACAGCCAAGAACAAAGATTTAAACACACCTCAGATTCCAACACCATTACATACCGAGGAAAATTTTACATCAGAAAAAGGGGCTACGATAGATGACATTCTACAATACAATAGATCAGACCCCAATTGGAAGGGATGGTTGGTTTGGCGCACAGACACTAATAGCTGTCAGGAAAGATTCATGGGTAAAACCAAAGGGTTTAGTATCAACAGGCCAAATCCATGCTATGTATAGAGACAACCGCCAGGGGTAGTGACATCATACAGTATTGGGAAGTTATGCCTTGATTGGCTGAAGACTGCAACACTACCACAGGTGAAACAACACGTATCCTTACTTACAGAGGATGTGGTTCTACAGAATGTTTTATTAGGTCCCAGAAAGCCACATCAAAAACCTCTCTATTACGCTGTCTATAATGAAAGTTGGAAAATCTCCCAACAAGAAGCAGCGGAGAGACTATGAGAGATAGATAGGATTAACCTAGAAAAGGCGTTAGCCGTAGTTGAAAATGGTATGACTACTTGAACATCCAGGATTCATTCACTGGGCAACATTGGATCTCCTGCTATAGACGTACTAGAACAAGATTTGTCCATACTACAGCACAGACAATCGCAATTATGTTCTATTATGTTATTAAGCTGGACGCTGCAATCATTGCGCACAGGTTATGTGCCTTGGCATTTTATCAACAGTATGTCACTGTTTTCTTCATACAATCTAATGGAAAAACAGATGAAAATGGCAGAGTGAAGCAAAACATACAATGCTGGGTATTGAAAAACTGGACAGATTACCTTTTACTGTGGAAGAATCACCGTCTACAGAGTGGTTGATCCATGGCCATATAACGTTACCGGTCACAACTTTCCAGTTTCAATATTGCCTAGAACAACAACAGGTGGGCAGATATAAAGAAATGTATAGGGAATTCATCAAGGAATCCTGGGAACTACCGTATAGATTTCAATGCAGGAGTGGGGATCTAGAAGTGCTTCTAAGCGGTATAAACTGCAAGAATGCTTTAAGTGGATCTCTCAAATTCCAGGATATTATGCTACATGGGGCCTCCAATGGTTCAGTAGCAAACCTATCCTGTCACTTGAGTGGTCCCCTAGCAGCTGTGATTACTCCAGTTTTCAGGCTACTTTCAAATGGGAATTACTTGATGCTGAATGATCAAGGTTGTTGTGGGATGCCTACGAGCATCGCATATCTAGTCAACGTGAGCTCCAGGGTTTCTTGCTGTATGCAAGTATTGTTTCCACCGACACACAGAGTCAGGGAGGCGCCGGTGTGGTCTTCGCTGAATGTTTCCTTTATACCCTTTGATATTCTGGGCAGAATGAAAGCCATGCTTCTACAGAAAACCGTGCCCTTAACCTCTGCCCTGGAGACTTTTGATCTCCAGATCGCAAGACCCTCGGCTGAGATACAGGCACTCATACAGAAATGGTGAATTGTATCTTTAACTTGTCTGATACAATGGGTGTAGTCCATCTATTTAAGACCATAGGTTTTGAACTGTTAAGCACCTTTCAGATGGTCTTAGGAGTTATAACAAACTTTATACACTCCGTATTCAGAAGCATTTTTGGAGGACTTTCGCTGATCCTGGTTCTAATAGCAGGTATCCTGATTGTAATATTTCTGCTACGCAATGGACATCCCAGTCACCAAGGAGATGGAAACAGTACTCCTGGAACTTAAATACCATGATTGCATGGTACAAAATCTGGGCATATCTCGCCTATGAGAGCTAAGCTCCTCTTGGTTCCTGTCATTTAGAACAGTCTGGATGGACTGCATCTTACCTGTTCTCCAATGCCTGTTCTGCGGAGAAGAATGTGTGTTGGATCTCTGTCTGACACTTCTATCAGTTGTGCAGCCGGATGTTGATGATTTAGTGGACCCGGTAACGGCCCATGTCCTGCAGTGTCCCCAGCGTATTACTATATTGATGGTGGCATTCTTAGAGCCTCCACAGGAAGTCTCTGCTCCTGTTGGAATCAATACTGGCTCCTCCATTGACTCCCAGACCTTGGATAGTGCACAGGCTGCCCCAGCATTGGCTGAAGGCAGTACAGAAGATCATCTGTGCTCAATTGACGTAATCTGCAAGGTGTTACAGGGATCGTCGGCTGCGAGGGCAGGGAACAGCAATGTTGCGTCTACCAGTACGAGTCAGGGCACATAAACATTTGGCTCATCGTGTGCTGGGAAAAATGTGGTCTTTTTAAACAAACTCAAATTGCAACTCCAAAACAATTTACACTTTTTATGACCTACATGGCTTTCCACTGCTTGTAGTTGATTGAACTATATTTACGGACACATTAGAGCTATTGCTTGAGAGACAATTTCTCTCTTTAGAAACATTGTGTTTTTTCAATTTTTTACCAAAACTATTGTTTTTACTATAGTTGCTTGCATACTAGTGCCTACACAGCCTAGTGGTACGTTATAATTTAATTATTTTGTCCAGTCGAGATGAGGAGTGGGTGTTACATTCCATATAGGTACCCAATATAGGCTCAGTTAACATCCTAACCCTTCACTTATATTCTTCCCTACATTACATACATAAAGGTTCTTAGGGACTGACCTTTTACCTAGCTACGACACTGCACACAGAACGCTGAATTTTCCCTGGTAAAGGCCTCATACATTATGCATGAGGATTCTCAGAAACTCAGCAGGAAGACCATCTCCTGTATAATACCTATGTATACATTTTATTCCCGACGTCACCCTAAGTCCGACAAGTGGCACAGCTTGGTAGAACCCCAGGGAGACCTTTGGGTATATAAACATCACATCTTGCTGAGATAGTCAGAGGAGATCAGGACTTCCTTACCCACACACTGACACGAGACGCTGAGGTTCCTGCATGCAGATACTCCAGCTCACAGTGGTCTAACATCCCTTGCAGGGTGTCCAACTCCAAACCAAGATGGGGTCCCACAGTCTCTCACTTCAGGTAATGGGGTTGACTTTATCCTAGAGGGATTCTTGTCTTAAAACCTACACACATGCTACGTACACTTAGGTACATCTAGTTAGGGTAGCATTGTAGGAGTACACATTGTATTGTCATGTATTTTTTATACTTGCCTGTAATAATGGTTATAGCAAAATGGTAGAAATTTACCATCCTTTTACCTTCTTAGTGCTTCTAATCATTTATATCTGTTACTGTCTAGTGGTTGTTTCAGCACACCTATTTTACACTAGAATAACAACTTTTCAATAAATGCTTATTGAAAAACTTCCATACCGTTTATTCTGTGTATCTCTCTGAGATTAAGTGAGCACGACTGACTGAGCAAAAAGTAGTACACTGTTTCCATGGTCCTGGGGAATCAGGGTTGTTGTGTTCGATAGTTGCCAAGAACTATTCTCTCCTTGGTAAGAGGATTTTCGAGTGGCAGTAAACTAGCTGGTATACATGCCAACATACCCGGTGGGGTGTCTAGAATCAGTCTTATACCAATCCTACAGTGTGTGTCGTCTAAACGTGCAGATACTATATATGTTTAAAGGAACTACACGACAATTCCCTCTCCCAAGTTGTTTGAAAAAATATTGAATATTTTTTCCATGAATAGATGAAGCCTATTCTTAATTGTATTTTTCAACTTCCAATTTCATCCTGTCTCATACAGCTAAATCACAAGCTTTCATCCTGTCTTATCACTCCTCTCACAGCCCTCTAGCAGGCACATGCATCAATGTAAAAACCGGTCGCAAACGGGCAGATTCTCAGAATCTGACCCTTTGCGACCGGTATTTTTGCATTTGGGATGCATCATCCTAAATGCAAAAATCGCAACTTAAGGAATCTCTAAATTGTGATTCCTTAAATTGCGATTGCATTTAAGGAATCCCAAATTGAGATTCCTTAAATGCAATGCATGAAAGTGAAAAAATTTGCGATTTCGCTAATAGGGGGAGCAAATTACCATGAAGTTGAACTTCATGGTAATTTACAAAAACTTTGAAAAATGCACTTTTGTGCATTTTTCAAAGTTTCATGTTGCGCACACACATGCCCTTAGAGCATGTGTGTGTGCAACATATGTGCACAGATCAATTTCAGGGGTGCAATAGGGTGTCATTTTGACACCCTTGCACCCTTGAAATTGCATGAGCAATTTGCGAGTACCTACTGGTACTCGCAAATTGCTCATGTAATCTCCTATTCATTCCTATGGGCCTGGAGGCCCATAGGAATGAATGGGACGGCATTCCTTAATTGCGACTCGCAATTTGCGAGTCGCAATTAAGGAATTTTTAGGAATCGCTATTTTTATAGCGATTCCTACATGCATAGGCTTTTGCAATTCCTTAATTGCGATTCCTTAAAAATCGCAATTAAGGAATCGCAAAAGTCTTTATTGATGCATGTGCCAGTTAGTGATTAAGGAAGAGGAGCAGGTTTCCTCCTTGCTCACCTCACTAAAGTCAGGCTCCCAGATTATGTATGCCCAGTTATGTCTCTATAAGTTTTATCTGCAGTTGTTACTACTGCTTTTACCTTCATCCTTAACACATGTTCTGAGTGTATGGAGGAAAGAAGCCACTAAATGCCTTTTAAAGAAGTCAAACTTAGACTCCAAGAGCACAAGGTAACTATAGGTACATTTTTCTTTTACCAGCAGTCACTAAAATTAGTAAATAGTCCTAGTTCTAGTTCACCAGCTTTGTAAATGTCTTTAAATCAGACAAAATTAAATGATGGATGTTGGAAATGACCATCTTTTATGTGGTATCCCTCAGACTTCTTTTGCCTTCTTTTACTGAGCTTGTGTTTGTTGGGAATAGGACTCTGCATGCGCATTTTAAGCCTGACAACCAGTGGTAGAGTGCTTAGGTTCTCCTCTCTAAAAAAGTTGTAATTGGCATAACCCCTGAATGTCACATTTATTTTGCATGTAAAGTTCCTAATATATGGTGTAACATGTACCCAGGTCCTGTAAATTAAAGAAATGTCTATTTAGATGGCTTCTGACCACATAGTACACAATCTCAGCTATTTACAGGGTGGCCGGCAAATCAGTACATAATCCTTGCTGTTTAGCCAGTCACAGGCTAGATAATAGTGATGAGGTGCAAGTGAAGTGGCAGACGGATGGTGTGATCGAGCTCTTTTTTTAGCCAACCATTGAGAAATAAGGGACAACAAGCAATGGTAGGGAGATGGCTATCTTGTAATGTAGATGCAATATGTGTTAGGCTTTAAATGTACAAATGTTTGTACAAAGGTAAGTGCGTGACTATTACAGATTAAAAAACTGTAAAATCAATTTTAAGTGAAATCATTTGTTATTTTAATATTCACATAAGGCTTCAGGAATCACACTTTTATTTTAGGAGCTTCAGGATAAGGCACAAATATTTTGCACCACAGTCTAGGAGCATTTGGCTGTCTACAAAGAATAATGAGTATGCATGTCTAAATGTTTTATTTAGTCAAAAAAAAATATATTTTTTAATAGTTATGATCCTCCTTATGATGATATTTTTGGGCCTCTCATGGAAGACCTTAGGCTAGCTTTAGCCTTCTTTTTAATTTGGGTTGTGCTTGCGTAGTATTGCAAATGTGGCAACACAGCAGCAGTCAACAAGCTGCAGCAAACAAGAAATGTAGACAGATAGGTGGTATCTGGGCCCGAGAGGGAGGAACACGTACAGTATGCAATTTGGTGCTTGCAGGCATGGTGCTTTGGGACACGTGCTGGAGGAAAATTGAGTAATGGGGCTTCTCTGGAATAAAAGAAAAAGCAGGACACAGGAACGGAATGCATCTGAAGAATTCACAGGAGTACGTTCTGCCTCCTGTGAATAAGCACACTTGTTCATAATATTGTCCCTGCAAAGTGAGTTTCAGATAAATAGGAGAATATGGGCCAGACGGTGGACCACCAGAAGGGCTAGAATGACTAGAGCCGCAAGGACCAGGACAAGAAACACCAGGTCCAGGGAGACCTAATCTATGAGGACCAGGGTTACCAATGCCAGAGAGGACCAGTAACAAATGGACAATAAGAACCAGGCCAAGTAAAAACAGGACCAGGGTTACCTGGACCAGGGTGAGAAGAATCAGGAGGGCCAGGAGGATGTGGAACAGGGGATCTCGAGCCAGTGGACAAGGGCCCGCAGGAATAGAAACACCAGGGGTAAAAGGAATAGAAGGCCAAGGACCATAACGACAAGTAGGTCTAGGAGGGCCTGGAAACACCAATGAGGACCAGAGGAACAAGGACGACAAGGGCCAGGAGTAGCAGACTCAGGCAGAAAGACCAAAGAGGACCAGTACCAGGAGACCAATGGAAAGAAAGACCAGAGACAGAAGGGCCAAGACCACAGACCACAGCTCAAGGAGGACCTATGGGCCAGAAGCAAATGAACCAGTACCAGGAAGAGTACGACCAGCAAGGACATGGGCTAGCAAGACTTGGAAACGCTAGATTAAAATGACCAAGAAGGATTTAAAGACCAGGAAACCTAGGCTATCTAGGCCTAGTGGGACCAGGATCAGTCCATGAGTGGCAGGCTCAGGGGTACCCTATACCAGGGTGACAAAGACTTCATGAACTAGGGTGACTGGCAACATAGGAACTAGGAGCACCACTGCCAGAGGAATGAGGAATACCTGACCCAGGAGGACCATTACTAGGAGGACCAGGCTAGATTGCTGGAGTTGTGTCTGTTTTCAGACAAACCCCAGTAATGCGTCACTTTTGCACTGACAGATATTTCAGTAATACTGATGTATTTGTCATTCCTTGCAACATGATGCATCTTACAGTAAATATGACGCGTCCATCATGTCGCAAGGAGGGCACAGTGAAATCTGTTACATTACTGTTTTCGAGCAGCAATGTCACAGTTTTCATAAATGTGGCCCACAATCTTGGGCTCTTAAGTTTCTCAGAATCCTCCACAATGCAGCTTCTCTAAGCGTCCTTCAAACTTACATTTATCTGTAATAAAAGGAGATACATTGGGCCAGCCTAAACTCTGTAGGTGTACTATTGCAGGTAGAAATAAAGTTCCCTTGGTGGAAAGTTAAATTGAAACTGGATCTCTATGTTCCCAGCAAAGACTAAAGCCCATGTGTTAGAACATACAAAATACTAAATAGGACCATACCAATTGTAAAATAGATATTAAAAATGATTTTTATTAAAACTCAACAATCATCACAGTTAAAAATAGACATGTGACAGTCTATACTCATAAAACAAAGTCATGTACCATATACACATGTATTTCACATAGATTTGATGCAAACCTATTTCATTTGAAAACAATATTTACAAAAGATATGACTGCAAAAACAGGGGAAAAGGAAATTTGCCTATACCTAGATTGAATACACCGACAAACAGTTAACAGAGAGACAAATACAGACAGTACATTTTGTCATTAATTAACATATTTGCGTTAAAAAATTTCGTAGCTAGTCCTAGATACAATCTAATAGTTTTATATCTATAGGATGGGCTGTTCCCACGGATTGTATAGGGTGCAGCGTTGACGCGTTTCGATGGTTCTATTTCATATTCCATCTTTATCAAGTCCAAAATATACGTCTCTCTTATTTTAGGCACTGATTGGTTGCCGTTTACATTTTAATCCTGTAGGTAAATACAATGTATTAGTTCTCATATAGTTAGGCAGTCAATCGTTCTCACATTACCCTTACTATGTTGTACATTGGTTACAAATCAGTCCTTCCATTTCCATACCCACTTTAATGGTCAGTTTACCCAATCACATCATCATATTAAAGAGAATAATTTTTTTCTTTAGCAATGTACTTTTTCCTTTTATCTACAACCTTACACATTTGCCCTGTTTTGTTCTATCAAATGGGCTGATCGTGGTGTGTATCATGTATTTTGGGGACTTCCTTTCCTCATATAACAAAAAATAGGATGGAGTGAGCCCTATCCCACCTCCTTAATAGGCTGGTCTCCGTTATGGCAGTAAGTGAGGGAGGGGAGAATGGATTACATTATTTCATGTCATTGGATCCGTGGTTCTGTTAATTTTATAGGCATGTCCTTGTCCCTTAAGCCAAGAAATCTATAGAGCAATTATATATAAATCGGCGTTACATGCCTAACCATTTGTCATACATCAAGTTATAGCTCAATTAGCCTCTGTTCTTACCTCAAAAAAACACCAATTCGGTTTTATTAGTTGGTTACTGGGCAGCCCTGTTTTTATCTCCAATGTCCGGCGTTAAAAAATTCACACGCCTTAGATATGGGGATAGATGGCTTGTATTAGTTCTATTTACTCTCCGATCTAGGAATGCTGGCAGTTTATATAAATCATAAATTTCCTTGACCTATCTAAATTTTACCTGATCAAATACAATTGCAAACAATGATGATCTATTTTTTTCACGTAAAAGAAAACATTTCACATTGCGTTTGTTAATTTGTTAATTAAATAAAACGCACACTTGTCATGAAGCAAGATTGTAATCAATGTTAACCATTTTAATACAGGCCTTTATTTACTATGGTTGATCTAAACGTGAATAATATGCTCTTGATAACATTTTTGCGTTACGCGTTAATGTTGATATAATGCAAAACATTTTGGGGGACATTTACTTAACTTTCACTCAAAGCAGCAAAGTTGCTGCACTGTGTGAAAGGGAGAGGGTAGAAATGCTCCATATTTACAAAGATAAGGAAAATCTCTGCTGTCTTGTAGTGCTGGCGCATTCTGTACTGCCTAGCACCAAGGCGGGCACCCTTGCAACATGGTGCTCGGGTACCTGATTTACAAGCAGGATAGTTTTTGTGCAGGAAGGGATACCTTCCTGCACAAATACCATCATTGGAGGCATTTTCATGCTACTATGTGTGTTGCAGAATGCAGCACACATGGAAAGAGGAAATAAATATATTTCTCCTTTTCAAGCCTTAATTGGGAAGGCATAGGGGCTTATTTACAAGCCCTTTGTGCTGCTGCTACGTCACTATTTCCCATATTAAAAGTGAAGCACCGGTGGCAATAAATAACCCCCATAGAATTGTGACGCATTCCCAAGTTTACAAGTCTTTGTAAATCTGGGAATGCGCCAACATAAATGGGTGGATGCCTGGGAACGCCTATGCTCCACCCATGGAATGCCTATCAAGTCGAAATGCCTTGCATTACATTTATTTTTACAAAGCCACTCAAGGCTATGCAAATCTGGCTTTGCGTGGCTTTGTAAATGCTACTCAAGCCTCAGCAAAGAGTTGATGAGTGTTGGCCTTAATATAAAAAAAAAACATTCATTAGTCTTGTGTTTTCAGATGCAGCCTTCACTTGACTGCTGCGGGCTGTTTTCCTTGCACCATGTGGAGTGTGCACTCACACTTTGAGGCTTTCCAGCACCCACTTCACCCCTTCTGCTCCCCCTTACCATTGGCGATTTGTGCCTGGGTACTGTTTCAGATTGTTTGGGTGATTCTGTCTTGCTATTCTTCTCTGGTTCGGTCTTGCCAGAGTGCTATAGTTCATTCTTAGTTTACTCAGTATTATTGATAATGTGTAATTTTCAGCATTATTAGCAGGTTGCTGGAATGTCTTCTCCACAAACTAGCAGTGCATTTAGTGTTACCTCTTTCTCCTCCTGGAGCTGTCCCACACATAGCTTTATTTGTGCTCTTTGACTCACCCCTAAGATAAGCAGCATGGTGGTACTGCACATCCTGTGTGTTGCCCAAATTAGGGAAAGACACTGACACAGGGTATGGACTTCGCATTTAATGAGCGGTCCTCACTCAACAGTGTTTGCTGTTATTGACGCCAGTCTGGTCTGTTATTGACGCCCGTTTGGTATATGTTTGCGCATCATCTTACTGCGTGCGCTGCCCTACGCCAATTCGAAAGAGCAGGATTTACAAGATACAGTCCATTCCTCTCCTTTCAGCCGGCGCACAGATAGCAGTATGGTGCAAGGGTGTCTGTGCTGTTGGCATGATTGTTTTTGTGCAGGAAGCGACACCTTCCTGCACCAAAACAATCATTGAAGGTGTTTTCCTCTTTCTATGTGTGCTGCAGAATGCAAAACACATGTAAAGAGGAAAAAACGAGGAGAAATAATGTAATTTCTCATCGTTGTACCACCATTGTAACGCATTTCCAGATTTACACTAAGTTGTGAATTTGGGAATGTGTCAAAACCTATAGGTGTTGTGTGGGAACACCCACTGCAATGCCCATGGCATGCCTTCCCGAAACAGTGTGAGGCAACGCAGCGACTTGAACTGCGTTGCCTCACTCCATATCTACAAGGCCATGAAAACCCACGCAGGGTGGCTTTACGCAGCCTTGTAGATAAGGCTAAGCCTTCTGCGCCACGGGAACATCACAAAAAGTGACGCTCCGGTGGCGCACATGGTTTGTAAATAAGCCCCAAGGTTCTCAGTTGGGTTATGAACTTAAGGGCATATTTAATAAAACGCATGCAGCACAGGAAGTCACCTTGCTGCGCTGTGCTGAGCGATAGTGAAATGGCAGGAATTTGCTGTGTTCTAACATTATATGGTGCTTTCTATCTTTTTCCTGCACTTGTGCACAATGTGCTACCTAGGGCCAACGCACTATGGGAAACATCCATTACAACACAGTCATTACAATGCACTACCTTTACAACGCAGTTGTTGCAACGCAACTGCCTTTACAGTGCATGACATTACAACACACCTATTACAACGCATGTCACTACACGCATGTCACTGCAACGCATGCCATTACAACGCATTATAAGGTAAGTAATGGGGATTTTTTTAAGTTGTAGGGTGTGTATGGGTTTTGGCGGATTCATGGGATTAGTAATTTTTACCCCTACACTATCCAACCCTTACCCTACTGTTGCATTCACTGGAGTGGGAATGGTAATTTTTATTTCTACACTATCCAACACTTACCCTACTGTTGCATTCACTGGAGTGGGAATACTAATTTTTACCCCTATACTATCCAACAATTACCCTACTGTTGCCCTAAAAGTATTATGCGTGGTAATGGTATGTGTTGTAATGGTATGCGTTGTAAATGTAGTTTCTAAAAATGCGTTGTGATGGCATGCGTTGCAAAATCATGCGTTGCAATGGATGTTGCGATGTAAAAACCGCGTTGTAAAAGCATGCGTTGTAAATGTTTGCGTTGTAACATCATATATTCACACAAAATGCAGCACACATAGAAAGAGGTAGTAATGAGGAGAAATAAAGATATTTCTCCCTTTTACGCCTCACCTGTAAAAGTGTAGCATTTTGACACATTCCCAGGTCTACCAGGCATCGTAAATGTGGGAATGCACCAAAATCCATGGGTGGAAGCGTGGGACACCCACGTTCCACCCATGGAACAACTCCTTGGGACAGAGCAATGCAAAACAGAGATTTGTGCTGCGTTGCTTTACTCTGGATTTATCAAGCCGAGCAAGACTACGTAAGGTGACTTGATAAATCTTACTTAGCAGTGGTGTCACCCTTGCACCCCATTGCATGGTGCAAAAGGCGATGCATCTACCTGATAAATATTCCAGAGTGCACTCCCTAGTGTCACAAGTTGCAGCCACTTTTATTGCTCAGTATTTTGCTTTAATAATTTTGTGATTGACGATGATAATTCATGGAAGTCATTTAAGAGTCACCAGTGATCTTAACTACAATCCCTAACTTGTCCCTTGGAAGCCTTGGCCCCGCCTTTGTGACCCCTGGTCTCAAGGCCAGACTGGCCATGGCAGGCATTTAGCATTCCACAGGACAAGTTTGGAGGGGAGATAAGGGCTACTGTCACTCTTTTCAGGTTGGTATCTTCCTTGAAGCCTGGACAGGCCTCAGCAATTATTGTCATTTTGCACTGAAGTCCACATAAAATGAATGTGCTGCTCATGCAATGGTTAAATCATTTCAGAATGTGTGAGCAGTCCTTCTAGCATGAGAAGAAGTAAAAGTACACACGTCATCAAGGGTTCACACATGTTAGTATTTTGGCTACAATCAGATCTTCACTTCAGCCAACTAACTGGTTGACTTCAATTATTTGATACCTGGTTTGTCCTCCATCCGTTCAGGTACAGGTTGAGCATATATTATAATGAATGTATACTTTCTTGATTATTAGACTGCCCAGCCGTTTGCCTAAACCGCCCAAATTACACTGGAACACCATTCTCCACCTATTCTATTGACAATCTACTCACAAGGTACACACACCTCCTTCCTCTTCAACACACCATCTAGCAGCAGTACCTGACAATAAAGAGATTATCCCGTCTGAAGCATCCTTGTTTTCCTCTTACAATGCAGAGGGTTGCCTTCCAAGTTGGACCGTGTCTGGTGTTTTCCCAATAGGCTGACTCAGACTTAGGGCCTGATCACGATGATGGGCGGACGTAATCGTCGTGGAAGCAGGACCGCCCGACTAGAAGTCGGAGATCCCACTTGCCACATTACGATGCAACCGCAGTCAGGGCGGTCACAATGTGTATATTTTGTATTGAGGTGTGTGCTACGGGTTGCAGCACACGCTGCAATACAAAACATCCCTGCACTATATGGCAGGCACCATGAAGTGTCTGCCACATGGTGCAGGGATGTTTAGGGGGACACTGTAGTTGCCCACCAGGGCCTATAGCGGAGGGGAAGGAGGGCCTGCTAGGGGCCTCCAAAGTCACTTTCCATCTGCCTTTTCATGGAAGGTTAACCGCCATGAAACAGCCGGCGGATAAGTACATCCTAAAACCTACGACGGTGCGTGAGCTGGCCCTGCCCCATTGTAAGGAATATGAGTCCAACAATCGCACTGAGGGGATCCATGATCCTGTCGGAAGCGGCGGTCTTTCCCCCGCCAGTCGAGATCCAACCACCTGCGTCCTAATGCAGCGGTCGGATCCAATGGGCTTAATGGCGGTGGGACCACCACCGATTGCCTGACAGTGGCAGTCCCACCACCCCCGTAATCAGGCCCTCAGCTACCACTCTCAGTTCAAAATAGGGTCCTGTCTTGGTTTCTTTTCAGCTTCATTGCTTCTTCCTCCTTTTTTGAACCTCCTATAGGAACCCCAATAGGATGCAGCTAAAGCAGCTACTAAAGACAGAGGCCCACAAATTGCCCTGACAGACCTGAACACCCAGACCGCTAATGCAAATGGGAAATTGGGCTCTGGGTGGCCTTTGCTGATAGGAGGAGAAAGAGGGCATTAAATATGTTCAATTGAGAAAACTAGACATGGTCAACAAAAAGCTGCTACAAGAGTTTCGCTTGCTGTCTTAAGCCAGCTCAGTTGGTCAATGTACCTACTAAAAAGATTATTTTTTTTAGAGTTTTATATAGCAAGAACTTGACCCCAAGGTATCAGAGTGCTTTACATGAGCATCAGTTGTGTTACAGACAGACATTAATTTTTTGTTAGGACCGGGGAGATTAAGTGATTTGCCCATGAATCACAGGATGTTAAGCCTTCCTGCCCCTACTCATACACAAGTCCCCGGCTTGGAAGTCTAGCCATTAGACTACATCCTCTGGCCACCATCCATCTGATAGTAATTTCTTTTTGTCAATTATCAAACAATAAACACTAGTGATTTACTTATAATTAGCAGACATAGGCACAGGGTGTATTGAATACCAAAGGACACACTTCTAGCCCTAGCAAATAATGATTATGATTTTTGCCATGTTGAGAACATTCATGCCAAGGACAGATGGAGCCTGCATCTAGTTTATTACTACTGGCCCTAACATCACAGCGGTAATGGTGGTGAAACATGGACTATGCTACCTGTTTTTCAAGGGTCACACAGAGTTGGCAAATATGCTGGATAAGGACTGCACATGTGCATCTTCCAGCTTGGTCATCAACTCTCCAATGTGTTTTGAATGTTGGAATGTGTAATTGTGTATGCTGCTTAAAACACAAGCTTACAATAATTGATACTGGCCTCTCATAGTATTCGTACTGATTTCACAGCATTTCTTACAATGCAAACACTAGCATATTAAAATTATATCTGGTGTTAAGATGTTCGTACACTTTCAAAGCAGAAATGTTGTACAAAAATAAATGAAGGCACAGTCACATTGCAATAAGGCGCTATTACTAATAGGTGCAGACACTATCCCATTAAATGTATGAACACTGCTCACAAGTAATGTTGCTGTCCTGTTAAATACTAAAAAAGCTGACAATTGTAGGTAGCGACCAATTAAAAGTGCAGGAGCACCGTAATACGAGTCTGAGGTATACCTACAGAACATATAGTATCACTGTAAGCAAATACAAATACTGCCTCGTTAGATATCAGAATTGTTGACAAGTGAAGGCAAACAGTATTCTGCTGAAATTCAGATACTACCTGTTAATTGAAATCACAAGCTTTAAGAACCAGGCTTTAGGGGGCCAAATTCAGACACTCCATTGCAGACATCATCATCCGCCTTGTTCTCAACTCTAGCTGCTTCATCCTGCTTGCTACCTCAATTTCCACTTAGAGGAACTCACCGACCCAAACACCACCAACCTCCTGGACAACATGAACACAGTCTAACTCATACATCTGGTGAAGGACCCCACTAGGAATGTTGGCCATCTTCAAGACTCCATCTTCACCAACTTTGCCTACATCTCTGTGAACAAGCCCACGCTGCTCAACTCGACTGCCCATTCCCTTGTTTGCTTCAATCTACACTTCAAGCACCAATGAGGAACTGCCCTTCCAAGACCACCCACTGCAAAGAAACCTGGCCATCTGGGCTGCAAAAACACCTCCTATTGTGCCAAGATGACCTCCTCCGTTCTTTTGACAACTTCTACCACTGGAGCACCTCCTGCCCAGATGACCTAGCACCTCTAAAAATTATGACCACCGCAAGGACCAGACCTCAAAAAAGTTTGTACAATGCCGGTCTTTGATGCACCAAGCACCTCTGCAAGCAGTGTGAGCACCGATGGAGACTCATCCATGATGACACCAATAAAATAACTTACAAATCAGCCCTCCGGCAATACCACCAGTAACTGGAAGTCACAAAGCACTGACCGAGCAAATATATAACAGCACCAGCAACTCAAAGTAAATCTTCTCCATAGTGAAGCAACACACTCGCTACCAGCTCTATCACCATTGCCCCTCTCTCAGTTGCTCTGCATTTTCTTCCGCAATAAGCTAAACACAATCTACGACCACTTTGCACCCCAATGATGACAGCACTCCAGAAACAAACCTGGCCTGCTGGCCCAACATTACAGATCAGGAAACTTCAATTGCCATGCAATCCATCCACTCAGAAGCCCCATAGGACCCTTGCTTGAACTTCGTAAACCAACTTACAACCTTCTGCACTGCCCACACCATGATAGTCATTAACTTCCTTACCACAGCTACCTTCCCATACCACTGGAAACATACCACCATCCTAACTGTACTAAGGAAACTTACAGCAAAGCAGTACTTGCCAGATAGCTACAGACCCATCTCTCTGAGAAAGTCATAAACAAGGGACTAGCAAATCACCTGGAAGACAACTGCCTCCTGGACCCTTCTTAATCCGGCTTCAGACCAATCCACTGCACAAAAACCATGCTCATTGTAGCCACCTAGAACATCAGGACCATCATTGAAGTAGAGCTACACCACGGCCTTCATCCACCTCCACCTCTCAGCGGCTGTCAATACCATTTGCACCCGATCCTTATCAAATGCCTCAAAAATTCAGGAATTTGATGAACAGCTCTTTAATTGATCAGCTACCTCCTCACAGGACACCTGTAGCCTTGCACACAGCCTTGCCTTCCTACTGAGCTGATTTGTGGAGTCCCCCAGGGATCATCGCTCAACTCCAAGCTGTTTAATATCTACATGGTCCCACTAACCAACATCATGCAAACTTATGGAATCAACACCCCCTTGTATGCTGACGATACAAACTCATTCTCTACCTCTCAAAGGACTTTGTCAGCACCCAAGCAAAGTTTGAGTGCATGGCTGGGGTTGCACTGTGGTTGAAATTCAACTTTTCTAAACTCAGCTCAGATACAACAGAGGTAGCACTTTTCTGGAAGGACTCGTCACTCTGGTCCGTGGACTGATGGCCAACTGAACTCGGAACAACACTCATCCCTTCCAGCCAAGCTAGGGACCTGGGAATCATGGTTAACAACAAACTATTGATGTGAAACCAAGTCAACTTGATTACCTCTTACTGCTTCCACGCCTTCAAGATCATCAGGGAAATCTTCATGTGACTTCCTCTCAACACCGTCTGAACAATCCCCTAAGCACTTAGCACCAACAAACTAGATTACAGAAACACACTCTATGTCGAAATCTAAACCCAACTCACCAAGTGGCTTCAGATCATTCAGAATGTAGCAGCTAGGCTCACCCTCAAGCTCCCTCCAAGCATCCACATTCCCACTCACGCAAAAGACATCTACTGGCTCTACACACACAGGCATGCACTGTTCAAACTACTCACACACATACAAAGCAATGCACAATCTAGGGCCTACTTACCTGAACAGCCCCATCAGATTCCACTTCATCAGACTTCTCCACTTAGCTAACCCCCGGATCACCTCTGTCCCCTGCATCTGAAGAGCCAGATCCGGAGCCCTCCCGTACCTGGCTCCTAAAGCCTGGAACAAACTCTCCTTCACATAAAGGCCACCATCTCAGTCCCTAAATTTAGGAAGAAATTCAAAATGTGGCTCTTCACATAAGCCCTAGCCAGGGCAGCATATACCCTTTCTCACCAACACCAGGATAGCCTCCTGGATAAAATGAACACTTAAAAATTACCATTACCTTAATATACACATTTGAAAGTCTGGTCTCAGTTGCTGTTTTAATTTAAAAAGCAGAATGTGCCTTGCTTTTTCTGCTCACCACTTGCAATTTGCATCAAATATTACACCCCACTTATGAATCCATACATGTTAGTTAGCAATTGTATATTGTCTCAAGACTTACGTTTCCATTTTTTCCAGTACAATTCCTCCCATGTGTCGTAGGGCCATCCAGTATCACTGTTTCCAGTCTGTTCATACTTTCATCATGTATCAAACCTATGGCTATGACTGTTCGTATGATCATCAGCTGCGCCCTTCATTACTTCAGCACAGGTCTCACAGGCAATACCTAAAGTAATAGGGAGCCAAAGTGGAGGTAAGGTGAGAAAGGGAGATGAGGAGGGAGGAGAAGGGAGGAAGAGAGAGGGAAGGTAGCCAGAAAAAGGAAGGAGTAAGAGGAAGAGACAGAAGCGATAGTGGTGAGAGATTATAAAACATAGGGAATGAGGAAATAAAGCAATGGAACAGATATGGAGACAGAGAAGATAAGGAAGATGATGATGTAAAACAAGAGAATGATAGTACGAAGAAGAGAAAAAAAAATGGGACATTTGAGAGAGGAAGTCAAAGCAGTGTTATTGTTAGGGAAAGGAAGAGTGGATTCAGAAAAAGAATGAGAGACCAAAAGAAGACTGACAAGGAGATGGGAATAACAGTATATGACTAAAGGTGCATTGCACCATTTTTCAAACTTCACAAAAAGACTTTTTGGTGAAAAACTTTCCTTAAGCTTATCTTGTAGTTGTAGGGCTAGCTCACTGCGCTCACTCAGACTGGCAGTATGGGGGCTGGTATGAAATAATTTGCCAAGGCTGCTTTTGGTTCCAAGTTCTACTCTGCCTGCTCTCAGAGGGGGTAGAATCAGTGCTTGAAACACATCTTCCTTGCTTTGGCCATCAGGGTGCTGCCCTCATTTCCTGCTTATGTTTGTAAAATTAAAAATGGACCTTCTCTGGCAGTTGAGGTAACTAAAAAAAATGCTTTTAATGGTTGTGGATGTGCTTGAGGGTGAGAGTGTGTTCGCGTGAGAGAGCTTGTGTATTTGTAAGCATGTATGTCTGTATGTGCGAGTAGAAGTGAGTGAGAGTTACTGACAATTAGTGATATTAATTGTCAGTTGGTGAGTCAGAGTGAGTGAGAGGAAGAGTGACTGTGAAGGAGGGTGGGTGATTGAGAATGAATGTGAGGAAGTATTAGAGATTTTAAGTGAGAATGAGTGTGAGTGAGTGTAACCATGAGTGAGACTGAGGGACCAAGTGTGGGTGAGAATGAATCAAAGTTAAAATGAGTGAGCGTGAGGGCACATGAGTGGGAGTAATACAGTGCAAGACAGTGAGAATGAAGGTGTGCAAGTGATTAGGAAGGAATGAGTATGAGGAGGTGTGAGGATGAGTGTGTGAGTGAAAGGAAATGAGCAAGATTGAGAATTTGGTGTTATGCTTGCATGTCTGCGATTGGCGCAGGCATACTGAAATAAATTCTTGGCTTAGAGACCCCATTACATTACCCTGGTGCTGTTATACTGAAAGCAACTCTTATCATGACAGACACCAGTGACAAAATACTGGTACTGGCATACTGGATGAAGTTCTTGGCATAATGGGACCCAATGTAAAATAGTACTACTGGCATACTAGAGGTAATTCTTGGCATATGGGACACCCATGAAACATGCTGGTGCTAGCATACTTGAAGAATTTATTGACATGGGGCCCCTGTTGCACAATGCTGCTGCTAGCACATTGGAGGTAATACCGACATAAGGGAGAACAACACTGACATGTGGGTGGGGGAGCAACATTGACAAATTGCTGTTCCTTACATGCTAGAGATAATTTTTGTCATAAGGGTCGCCCATGCTGCCTGGATGGCATTAACAACAGAATACTGGCACTGGCATATCGTATGAAATTTTGGCATAAGGGCAGACCCATGGTATATGGGAAAGGGGCATGACAAATTGGTGACCCTGGCTGAATGAAGGCAATGTTTGACATGTGGGGTCCCCATAGCACAATTTCAAAAAAATGGGTTCAGTTGGCTTGGCACACCACAAAAGTACATGAATATTTAATGAGCGTCCTTTCACAGCCTACTACTTTTTAGCAAATTTATGTGAAAAATGTCCGTTTAAATACACAGTTTGACCCTTTTTTCTTTTTAATTTTTGGGGTAAGGACCCTTTGCACACTCCATCGAGGTCTGGCTCATTTTGCTTCATTCACTGCTATTCAGGGCAGGGATTATTTTCCACCATTTTCAAAGATCATGTCAGCACCCTAATATTGGTGGCATCCAACATAGATTTTTTTCTGTCTTTTATATTAATATTGATTGTACAGTTACTGGGAAGAATCAGCGTTAAAAGTCATATGATGTCACCTTCTGTCGTCATTAAGGTTAAAGGGTGTGTGTTGGAAATGGCCCTTTTTGCAGAGTTACCCCAAATGTTTTGCCTTCCTCCTGCTCTTTTCTAACCTTGTTTTGATTGGACTTAGGACTCCGAGAACTGCTAACCAGTGCTAAAGTACATGTGCTCTTTCCCCAAACAAGCTGGTAATTGGTGATACCGATTGACATAGTCAATTTATTTGTAAGTCCCTTGTAAACTGACATGCCATGTACCCAGGGTCTGTAAGTTAAATGCTACTAGTGGGTTGTGGCACTGATTGTGCCACCCACACCAGTAGCCTTTCAAACATGTCTCAGGCCTGCCACTGCAGTGCCTGTGGGTGCAGTTTACTGCTACTTCGACTTGGCATTTAAAAGTACTTGCCAAGCCTTAAACACCACTTTTACTACATATAGGTCACCCCTAAGGTAGGCCCTAGGTAGCCCAAAGGGCAGGGTGCTATGTAAGAAAAAGGTAGGGCATGTATCTTTATGTTTTGCATGTCTTGGTTGTGAAAACAGGCTGTTTTGGTTTTCATTACTGTGAGGCCTGCTCCTCTCATAGAATAGCATTGGGAATTCTCTTATACACTTTTAAGTGGTAATTTCTAATCAGAGTGGAGCAGCTCTTTAATATTTTACACATTTGGAATGGTCTTGATAAATCCTACTTACTGGTGAAGTAACATTACTGTTTTAGAAATGCCACTTTTAGAAAGTGCCCTAATGCCTTAATTGCCTAACTTTCTTACAGTTCCTTTCACCTCTTTTCTTGATGATTGTTCACCAATTATATATTTTTTTAAAATGTGTTTTAAAAAAAGTGATTGGTATACTGCATATGGGACTTTTTGAGGACACTCTGGATCAGTGGGTGATACCACATCAGCACCTGAATTATTATTCATTTGTCATTTACTTGTATTAAAAGGGAGTGTACAGATATATTTACACTGACTTTTAGAAAGTGGACATTTCTTTGCACTTACTGTTCAGTGATCCTTGCAGCCTGTCTCCAATACATGTCTGGGGTGGGTTACAGCTACAATTTGTGCATTCTCTTCATACAGGCACAAACACAGGAAGGCTGTATGTGTCGCTGAGTACACATCAGCATACATCTGCATTCTTATTGCTCTTCGTGGGCAGGAGGGGAGGATGGGGCTAACACTTCACTTGAATAGGTATTGTCCTGTCACTGCACAAAGGGCTGCTTTACCCCCCTCCCCAGATATCCTGGCAGACACCTGGCAAGAAGGGGAACCTGTGCACTTCAGAAAACTGCTTTGAAGTCACCCCCACATCAAAGGCATTCTTGGGTATAAGTAGTGCGTTTCTGACCCCTTCTAATTAGACACTTTTGAATCTGGAATTCAAGCTCTGCAGAGGAACTGATATGCTGCTTAAAGGGCTCAACTGGACTGCTGATCTGGAAGGCCTGCTTTTCTGTTTGTTGCCCTGCTTCCTTCTCTAAAATGTTCTCCAAGTGCTTGCTGGCTTGCCTCCTGTTCTTTTGAAATCTCAGGGATAAAAAAGAATTCCAACTTATCACCTACAGCTCCTGGGCCCGTTTTAAACTCGCTTCTGGCCACCCAAGAGACGCCTCTGAAGTCCTGGGCACTTGGAAGTGATTGTTGGGCCTCTGAAATCAAGCTTTGGACCCCTTGCAACCTCGAAAAGGCCAGTTTGCTCCAGAACTGTGCTGCTCGCCTGAAGGATCAGCACACACCGCTGCAAGATCGTCTCGTCGAACATCAAGCATTGCTGCCTGTGACCGCGAGGCCCCGTCTGCTGTCCACAATGCCTGGCTGACTGTTTGTGCCCATAAGATTAACGCTAGTAATGCTCTACTTGTTGCGGTCACTGTCTCTCCCTCCAACGGGACTCTTGGCTCAACTTAAGAAGGCAAAACTTCAGCAGGACCTGTTTGGAACTGTATCCGACACACACTCCAAAGCAGTCGGCCTGAACTTTGCATTTAAATCAATCTAGCGCCCCTTCAATCTACCCCAGGGATTTTGGTGAATCAACGTCATTGCTTTATTGAGTCACATTTAAGTTTACATGCCAGCCACCATCTTGCCATACCCGCCCACTAAAAACTTGTCTTTAATAATAGTAGCTGAGGTGGTCCCCATCTTTAAAAAGGGCTCGCCCCTCCTCCCAGCCAACTACAGACCAATCAGTCTGATAGACGTGGCACAGAAACTGTTTGGTAGGGTGATGCTGAATAGGCTCCAGGACTGGATGGAGGAGGTGGGAGCCCTTAGTCCCTACCAGGCGGGATTCAGGAAGGGGGTATCCACAGTGGACCAGGTTTTTAGATTGAATCTGATCTACTGGCGGGCAGCAAAACTCGAGGGCGGTAGTTTGTACACAATCTTTGTGGACTTACGGGCCGCATTCGATCTGGTGCCCAGGGGGAAACTTTGGAGCATCTTGGCAGAGATGGGCGTCCCCCCGGACATCCTATTGATCTTACAGAGACTGCACCATAATAACTACGCCCGAGTGAGGTGTGGGAGGTCGGGGGAACTGACCGACAGATTCCCCATTGACCGGGGGGTAAGACAGGGCTGTGTGTTGGCACCGACCCTGTTTTGCCTCTTCGTCAACGGGGTAATCGCCCATCTGAATGCCACCGAATATACTGACGCCCCGAAATTGAACGGCAGCAGGGTGCCCGCAATTATGTTTGCGGACGACACCCTGCTGCTATCCAAAACCCCCATGGGTATTCAGAGGATTCTTGACTCCTTCGTGGCCTTCTGTACTGATAGGGGGCTGGAAATTAATGCGGCAAAAACCAAATTTATGGTTTTGAATCCGAGGCAAAAACTACGGCCAAATCCGCAATTGGGAGCTGGACGGCTCGAGAGAGTGACCACCTTTGAATACCTTGGTGTGACTCTCAACGAAACCATGACTTGGGGATCCCATCAGAGCAGGGCTAACCTTAAACTTACGCAAACCACTGGGGGTATCGCCCGGATGATGACTGGTTCATCATACCGTCCATTGGGGGCACTGATCCAGATATATAAGGCCCAGGCTAGGGGAGCGATAATGTATGGGGCGGAAGTATGGGGCCATACGCCTTGCCAGAGTCTGTCATTAGTGGAAAACAAGTTTATAAGACAGATAGCCGCACTCCCGCCCAGTAATCCGCTCCTCCCCCTGAGGCTTGATCTGGGCCTACGACCGTTAGCTGACGAAATAAGCCTGAGACCTTTAGCATTCTGGCGTAGGCTGTGGAGCAGCAACGATCTTGTAGAATATAGGGCGGAATTGGTTGAACTTCTGAATCACCCAATAGCGCTCAATATCCCTTGGGTCAAAAATATCCAAGCCATTTGCATGGAAATTGGGCTCCCCGACTTATGGACTGAGCCAGCGAAAGCCGCACTAAATATATCCAAAAAGTCCCTGGCCAAGGTTTATCACGAATATAAACTAGCCAGGGCTCAAGCTACCCAGGCAGAAGGGTCCTTAGCTTCTGTGTTTCTGCAGAGCAAGGATCTCTATAGATTTGAGAGGGTATTGGATCCTATCTCCCCCGTACTGACCCGGAAACTGTTTCTCCAATGGAGATACGGCACACTGCCGTTCCGGTCTTTCACAAGCACCTGGTTACCGGCTCCCACCCTAAAGCAGTGTCCGGCCTGTGATGCCACGGAGGAAACTGATCTGCATGTGGCTTTTTTTTGCCCAGCCTACAAAGTAGCACGAAAATATTGGCTCCTCCCGTTGATAAGGAATATGGGTTGCAGGGAATACGCACCAATGTATAGAATTTTAAAAACTGATCTCTCTGGCCCAATTGTTTTTGCATTAGCAAAATTTCTGACCAATGTTTGGCACACGCGCAACCGGATTTTAAAGGCGTTGGGTCCCTCTTAAGAGTTTTTATTCTTTTATCAGAGATTGAACATGTATACTGTATATTCCTTATTGTTTTTACTTTGATAACTGCTGTTTAATAATCTTTTTATCTTAAATCCTGAATTATTTATGTATTTTATGTTGTACATATTTTATCTGTGCTTTTATGGTCACTGACCGAAATAAAGCTATCAAAGTAAAAAATAATAGTAGCTGGGTTTTACAGTATTGGTGCATTCTTGGTGTATTCATTTGGTGGTCGAAGACCAGTGATCAGTATTGGTATTCCTCATGATGTAATGAATGTCAAGAATAAGAGACTTAGGAGTTAGGTGCTGATAACCTGAACAGTAAACTTCATTAACTTAGTCCTACTTGTCCTCGTTACGATTATTTTGAACCACCTACCCTCCAGTGACAATTCAGTCTTTGGGGAATTTGACTATATGAGGAGAAATGCTGGGAATGCTAGCCCGGTTTTATCTCCCAACAGTGTTGGTGGAGCATATCTTTCGAAACATTTCTCATTTTTATCTGTCTCATGGTGGGTGCACCACATGAAGTAATGACTGTGAAAAGGCTGTAGCCTTACGGCTAGAGCAGTCGACCTCGACCTGGGAACCGGGTTCGAGTCTCGGCAACGACGTTACACATCCTGTGATTCTGGGCAAATCACTTAATCTCCCTGTACCTAACAAAAATGAATGTGTTCATTTGTAACGAAACTGGTGCTCAGATGCTTCAGGTCTAATTCACGCTATATAAAACTCTTTACAAAAAAAAGAAAAAGGCAAATTAAGAGTAACTAAGCTTACCATAATAAATTGGGACATTTACTCACACACCTATTGCTGGTCTGAGAAATATTGTTGACCTTCTCTGTGAAAACTTGGACAATTGGTCCCCAATAAGCGTTTATCTTCTGTGCCCCACTTAGTATTATACATATCCTTTCTCAAATACCACAGAATGAAATATCGTTTTCCTACAAAACTCCAATATGTGAACGTTTCTTAGAAGCCCATTAGACATGATTGTCCATTGAAAGTGGTTTAAATAGTGTGTCTAACTAGATTCACACAAAATTTACACAGAAAAAATCTTTCAATGATAAAAGAACCGACTAAGTACAATATCTAACAAACATCCAGTGTGTGTGGCACGCCACTAACCTATGTTTATTTTTGTCGTTTTTAGAATAATCCACCCCACCAATAAAAGAAGAACAAACAACCACGTCTTGGAGATTGCCTGCCTTGTACTTTAAACGTGGTTGCGATATTCTATATCTACAGTTTCTGTCAGTACAGTTCTTCTGCAGAACCGCTGTCCTGTGAAGACCAGCAACTACATCACAAACTGCAATTGCCGCCTAAACGCTACAGCTTATAACTATAAACATCGGATGTTTTTGTTTCCTTAAAAACACATTATCGCGTTCTGTACCACTTTATCTATTAAGAACACAATGTTTGGGTCCAGATTTTTCAAACTCTCTGTAACATTGTTCATGTACTCAAATCAAATAGGGTGTAGGATGTATGTAGGATGAGGAAAAAATTACAGTATGGGGAAACGTGTTGTGCTGCTTTTAACAGGTTCTATCGAAGAAAACAAACATGATCAGTTGTGTTCAACCATCTTCATACTAAAATGTGTTTATTAATAAAAGCAAGAACATGCTGCAAACTCACCCTTTCAGTAGCTGAATGCACAATTGGGTCTCTTTGGGGGTTATTCCTGCTGCTGCGTACAAGTCACCTGGCAACATCAACTCATTTTAACACTAAATTTACTGTATCAATCTGAACTTGAACGTTATATTTGATCAGTAAAGGTAAATGTCCTGTGAACCATCTCTGGAGGATAGAGGGCATACGCCTCCCAGAATTGTCTTTATCTTGCCTATTGCTTCATCAGGTCTGTTTGTGTTTAGCATGAATGTGCTACCATCGGAACTATCCACTAGACTGTAATGCCCTCGTTACTTACTGGTAATATTCATTACTCCGAGTATTGTCTTCCTCGCCACATGAGTTACCATCCCTCCCTCCCTGTTTGAATATCGGCTTCATGTGGTTGCTTCTGGGGCTTGGTAGTCATACAGGAAGTGGAGTAGGTTGTGCCTCCTCTTGTACTGGGTCAACGGCGAGGGTGGTTGGCAATTCTGGAGAGGGATGGGAGGAATGGAACATAAAATTGCTTTGGAGGGTTCTGGTGTGGAGCTGTAGCTCACTATGTAACTCTGGTGGCGAGGAAGATTTACAAGGGTGTAAGGTGCTCACTGTTTTGTTTTTGTGTTCGACCTCAACATAAACAGTCAACCAGTATAATATCCTGCTGTTCTCTTCGATGCAAATCAAATGGTTCTGTTGGAGGCAAAAACATACTCACAGCGCAACATATTGAAAGGAAGTGTTTTCTTTTCCTTTTCTAGTTTAGATGTGCACTAACACACCTTTGATATGAGCATTACTAGCACACAATTCAAATATTGATGATGCATTCGCACAAATAATCGAACATTTGTTCTGGTTGTACTGATACATATAAAGTGTTCCTTATGCATTGATACATATCAAGCGAGGCATGACTGGCAATCAAAATATTGATTATGCATTAAACATTTTTTTAGTGAATGGTACAAAACTGGAACGACACAAAATGAAATCATGATCACAATTAAACACAAAAGAAACCTTTCTTCATGCTACTCAATGTTACAATAAAAAAATAATGTGTAAATTATCCATCTATGAACTATACACTGTGAAAGCCTGCAAGCATTCAGATATTTCAGAAGTCTAAGGCCCAGATTTACAAAGGTGTCACGCAACGCAGCACCCAAAGTTCAAACACGGCCGCTGCAGGTAAGAGTGGTGGGGTCTTTTGGGTGGGATTTCGATAGTCGACCACGAGGGAAAAATAATTATTTATTTAATTCTCCCTAGTGGTCGTCTCTCGAAATGCCTCACCACTCTTACCTGCAGCGGCCGCTGCTGCCAAAGTTGCTGCTCTGTATTGCATGACAAGGAGGGAGCAGGGGGCGCCCATCTCTACAGAGATATAGCTCTCTCCTCCACGCACTCTTGCGCCGCACCTAATTCTGCTGCTGAGCTCCAGGCACACACCTTTGAGCCATAGTGCAAGGGTGTGCGCGTGAGTCTAGCATGGGTTTTGTACTGGAAGGGTACCCTTCCAATGCAAAATACTGAGGCATACTCATCATGGTTTTGCCTCGGCCTTGCAAGTGGGCACAATCATGAAACAAAACCTAGAATGACATTTACCAAGCCACGCGAGGTCACCTGGCTTTGTAAATGTTGAGTAACGCAAGGCACTGACTTGCCTTACTCAGCCCCTGGGGGCGTTCCGTGGGTGGAACATGGTTGTTCCCACACATCCTCCCATGGATTTTGGAACATTCCCACATTTACCATTAGTGGTAGACCTGGGACTGTGTCAAAATGCTACACCTCCCCAGGGGATATGTAACAGGGAGAAATATGCGTATTGCTCTTCGTTTTCTCCTCTTCCTATGTTTGCTGCATTCTGCAGCACGCATAGAGGAAAAAGCCTCAGAGGATTGTTTTTGTGCGCAAAACAACCACCCTATAACGCAGCCACCCTTGCACCATGGTGCAGAGTGCCTGCATTTGCACTAGGCTGCAGTTAGTGCACCAGTGTAGACAGGGAACAGGAATACACCGTAAAATGTTAAATATGGCGCATGCCTACCCTGTCCCTTTCACGCAGTAAGGTGGCTTGCTGCATTGCATGAATATTTGATAAATATGCCCCAATACTATGAGTAGGCAATCTGAAAACATTTCCTACTTTGTATGTATGCTATACAGTGAAGCACAGGCAAAGTTAGATAAGAAAGGAGAAATTAAAATATTTCTCCTTCTACTGACTGCTTTCCAGCAGCATTATTTTTGAGCGCAAAACCCTGTTTATTAATGTTAGAAGCTAGGATTTTGCGTTAAAAAGCATGAGTGGTAGTATGGGAACGGCCAATGATGCTAAGTAATGTAAAGCAGCACTTCGTGCTGGTTTGATTTACTTTTCCTTACAAACCAATGAAAATACTAATTTGCGTTGGTTGTAAATCCCACAAAACATTTTTGCGTTTAAAAAGTAATGCAAACCCTATTCAAAACACAGGAACATGTCAATTAAATCATGAGTATTTGGGGCAAATATGTGGCCTTTGATGAGGTGGACATGTGGGAACAATGTTTTTTCAAAGTTGTGGACCCAGAACGAAAAACTATCTGCTTATGGTACATTTATTCTAGAATGCACATACTCGAATGGTAGGTAAACAAATCAGTTGGGGAATTGGACAGTAAAATGCTGAATTTATAAAAGGAATGGAGGACCTGTTGAGTAAATTGCTTAAGAGAAAATACACAGGCATTTAATCCTTTGTGTTTGGTGACCAGGATCAATATTAAGGCTTCCTGTTTTCCGTTTTTACAGATAAATACAGACAGAAAACATTTATTTTCTAGTCTGTATTTATTTTTAAATGTGGATAAAAACGGAAATTGGGTTGCTTTGTGAGTATTTCTAAATACGGTCTGCCATGACTGCCAGGCCAATAGCTGTGTGGATTGATAGGTAAGGGGGCTAAAAAAGAAAGGAATTTTAATAAAAAAGGCTTTAACAGCAGTAGATATGCACAAGGTAGATACTGAAATTTGCATATTTTCTTATAAGTGCATTGATTTATTTTCTGCCGGTGTTCACAGCATTGAAGCTTAGTAGGCATTCAAGCATAAGTGCATATTTACAGGATAAATAAATGTGGAAATATACTAATTTCATCTTCGTTTTTCCACAAAACCCAAAATAAATATGGCTAAATACAGATAAAATCGGCAAAAAATAAAGGTGCAATATGCTGCCTCAGTCTTCCAACATGTCCCTTTGAGAAGGTGAACCACATCATTCTAAATCTTTGAAAGCAGAAAAGGTTTTGTTTTGAAAAGTTATCTAGTTAGTGGAATGTGTCAGCTAGAGCCCTGCATCATGATGAGATGTACTTTTCAGAGACTGGAGTAGTTTCGGGGGAAGCTCAATTTTATCTTAGGCTGATTTTGTGTGACCAATTGCTTTTACTCAGTGGTGCATGCCTTGGGAACGGGAAACAGTCTGAACAACGCTGGCAGAGCCAAATGTCCCATTCCAACGCAAGCGCAACCACGCTTGCCTTAACCATGCAAATGCCTTAACCACGCATATCCGTGATTAAGGTAAATCGCGGTCTAGATGCTGAGATGAGCTGGCCCAGGAACAGGAAGGATCGGAAGAGGACACGGGGAATTAAGTGGGAATGGGGCTGGGTTTTGGGGGGTTGGGGTAGATTTTAAGGGTGGGGGTAGTTTTTATGGCTCAGGGTTAAGGCTGGGGCGGGGTCAGTTTTAGGGTTGGGGTGTTGGGTTGGTTTTATGGCTCATGGTAAGGTTGGGGTAGTTTTTAGGGCTTAGTGGTGGTCAGGTTACTTATTATGGCTCGGGGGTAGGGGTGGTTTCTAGGGCTCAGGAGGGGGGTTGGTAGGTTTTAGGGATCAGGGTGGTGTTGGAGTACTTTTTAGGGCTTGTGGGGGGTCAGGGTAGTGGTTAGGGCTTGGGGTTGGGGTACTTTTTCGGGCTCAGCAGGTCAAAGATGTTATTAGGGCTCGAGCGGGCGGGTTAGTTTTAAGGGCTCGGGGTAGTTGTTAGGGCTAAGGGCAGGTGGCATAGGGCAGGTGGCATAGGGTGTGATCTTTACCACACATACCAATTCCAGTCATGCCTTTACCACAAAATGTCATTGTAAAGGCATGCGTGGTGAAGGAATGTGTTGTTCAGACTCATTCGTTGTTTAGGTAGTGTAGTAGAGGCATGCGTGGTTTAGCCATGCGTGCCTCTGTCATAAAAACCTTGTGAACACAGAATATAATAAGTACTGGTAAAGCCAATCATTCTAGTCTTGCCAATGCTGAACAATCACCGTGATTGGCTTTGTTAGTGCCTGACATGAGACGAGCAGGGTGAATGACCCTTATGACCCTTATGAAAACAGTTTATGTTTGATCATTACTACAAAACTACATTTGTGGAGTACAAATTTGGCGTTGGACAAGTTGAAATCAGTATTCAATATTGTACAAAACCAAATATATAGTAGAGGTAATAGAGTTTGCTGATTTTTCAATGCAGGAATATATAGCTGCAGTGCTTAATTTGTAAAAAGTACCAGGGCCCTTCTCGGAAGGCCACTACAGCCTGCACCACCCATACCCTGCCAGCGCTGCCAATGACAGTACCAACATAACACCTAACCATCTCCCTTCTACAAGTGTGACAATTCAGACTGGTTCAGGCGACACAAAGCCATAATAATGGCATGAGAGGCTGGTAATATTCATTTATTTTCAATGTATATTTACTTAATAAACACTTTTTAGGGGCATATCTTGAACTAAAAAGACAGCGCCACCATGTGGCAGACTGTCACTAGAGCCAGTGCTGACACTTAAGTGGGGGTGCCAGCACCAGAAACCACCAGCACAAATTAAGCACTGTATAGCTGCTTTCTAAACTTGCATCCTTGTAGGATGTTTACACACAGTACACACAGTATGAATGGCAGTACACTACAGTAGAGTACGTTACAATAGTTCTGGTGCTGGTGAAATGCTGTGTACAACTGTTTCTGAAGAACCTAGGTAATTAATTCTGCGCAAAATGATTTGTATTGATGTAGTCAGGGCGGACATAACATGAACCATAAACGCCATCAAAACGCTCAAAAAGTGAAACTAAGCCAGTCAATGCTTAAACATTATACTGTGCCACTCTGCATTCCACCATTTGTCAAATAATATGAAGTTGAAATCATATCAAAAGAGCTGACTCGGGCCCTGGGCCAATTCCTGTGGGGTGGCTCCACGACTAGAGTCACCTTGCGTACCTGTATGCAATCTACATACCGCGGAGGCATTGCCACGGCCGACATACACTCCTACTATGTGGAATCACAGTTACAGGTCCTGACCAAATGGTGGTGTGGGCCCAGGGACGAATCTGCCTATACGTTGGAGCGCTGGATCATGGGGGAACCATCCTTATACTCCCTCCTGTACAGCAGGGCTGCCCCGCGGAGACTTCCCCTCACCACATCGGTGGTCATTCTCTCCAGGCGGCAGGTATTGCGGCATATGGTTTGGTGGGGACGCCTCACTCGGGCGACCCCACTGTGGCGGAACCGCATACTTCCTAAGGTCGCAGACTTGCAGGGGTTTAGTGGCTGGGACAATATTGGTATCTCAACATGGATGATGTCATGCGAGGTCCCACCATGAAGTCCTTTCAAGGTCTCCAAGAGGCATTCTCTGTGCCCCATTCTCAATGTTATGAATACTTACAGCTGCGCCATGCTTTACAGCCCTACATTAGAGGCCTGTCAACCTTGCCAGAGTACAGTCCACTAGAAGGCAAGCTCCTGATGGGGGACCATAGAATTTCTAAAACTGACCAAACACTAGTTACACACAGCCCTACCACCCTTGCATCCTTATGGGCCTCATGGGACAAAGATATAATGTTAATGTTATATGAAATTTGTTAAGCGCTCGTACGCCCGGAGGCTTCATGGCGCTGTAGGAAGGAACAGGCGAAGCCATCGGTAGGTGAAGAGAAAGACAACTAGTGATGCGCCTGGGAGAAGAGCCAGGTCTTCAGAGAATGTCTGAAGCTAAGGATGTTGTCACTAAGTTTCAGATGAAGAGGAAGAGAGTTCCAGAAGGCAGCTGCAAGAAGGTCAAAGCAGCTGCCTCCGAGCCGCTTCTTCTTATACGGGGGAATAGTCAGAAGGGCTTTATGAGCAGACCGGAGGTTACGGGAGGGGCTGTATATAAGGGACCATTGACGATGGTGATTGGTCCGAAGCGCTCCAATCACCGCGAGGTGCCGCTATCCCCACCCATCCCCGTTACATACAATTTAAATACCTACACAGAGTGTGCTACACGCGACATAGATTATGGAGGGCGGGGTTGATTGCCTCTCCCCTGGGGTTGATCGCCTCTCCCCTGTGTCTTCGCTGCCACGTAGATGAGGGCACCTTCCTGCACACAGTCTGGACTTGCCCCACCCTGGACAGACTTTGGCGGGGGGTTATACAATGTTTATCAGACGTATTACATTGGGATATCCCACGATCCACCAAGCTCACACTTCTGCATTTCACAGATGTCATTTTGGGCAATATCTACAAAAGGCACCTATTATTTCTGGGCTTGACACTAGCCAAAAGGGACATTGCACAACACTGGGAAGCCGACAATCCCCCTTGCCTATCTACTTGGAAGGGGGGCTTGGACTACGTCATGGAACTCGAACAGTCAGTGTTTACTGCCCGGGGCTGTCCCTACAAACGCACCAAGATCTGGAAGCCGTGGGCCGCATACAGACATATACCCTTTGAGACACACTACGGGGGATCCCTTATCAGTTCCCGAAGCGGGTGCACATAGCTAATACTGCCTCCATTCAAGGCTACTTTACACTCGCTATAGGGGCACATCTTACCATGAGACGCGGGCACGGAAATACATGCAGGTTCTCGTTGGTACGAAGATGTTGTTAATGTTTTTGTTCAAAGTATGTCTTCCTTCGATACTGGATATGCAGTGGAATGCCAGTTCCGTATACTCACAAATGCCATTATTCATATGTCCTGTATCGTACAGTAATCTTGTATTGATCTTCATAAAATCAATAAAATATGTTTATTAAAAAAAAAGAGCTGACTCGGACGTATAATGACCTCTCATATTAAAAACTTCTGAAACAGCCAATAGAGAAATAGGAAGAGAAAATTCCAGATAAAGAAGTTCCTAATAACTGCTTCTAGCACAACAGCCAATTTGCTAGGAGCAGCCCCTGGTGAGAAATGTAACCCCCAGCTATGTGACAAGAATTGAATGAAATGTGCGTAATAAACACTGTGGTTTGTTCGAAAAGTTTAGGGAACTTTAAAAAGGTTGCTGTACTCTCAACGAATACTTGTACAGTGCATTTTTAATCCATTGATGGGATGTGCTATCATCATAAATGGCCCCTTTCCAGAACGGATTCTCAGCTACTGTAAAATGTATCTAGAGGCGATCATCGACGAAGATGAGCAAGTCCTCGTTAGGGTAACATAAAGCGCATGATAATGGATTCCATTGGATGTCGTGTTCCTCTCTTTAGACATGCACAGTAGAAGTCATGATGACACAGCTCTGTATTCCTGTATTGCCGAGCATTCCTTCATTTTGTGGGTAGCCGCAGTGGGGAATAACAGCATTCTGGTATAGTTCTGGGCATGCACGGCTGAGTATCCCCCCGTGATGTACATCCATTAATTCTGCTGTTAACTCATGCCTTGGTAATTATAGGAACGTCCAACAGTGGCTACTTACTCTGCTCACAGTGTCCTTTGGGGAATATACTCTGAACAGTACCACGATGCTGTCCAGAAAAGGTGTCTCAATGATGTGCTATGTTCTGCGTATGATAGGGGCGCTACTCGACCTCCACTGCGAAGAGAAGGAGGACTAACAGGTCAACCAATGGCGGTGGGGTGAACACTTCAAGAAATGGGGCAGTGATATTGTTAAAGCCAATACAATAAAATAGAGTGATTCACTGTGCATTGTAAACATATCAGGCAAACCAGATAGGGTTACAACATCCTTTAGTGGGGATAACAATGTTATAGGCTACTGAGAGAGATCTTCAACAAGCATTGGCATAGCCAATAGGTCTCGCCTTTGGGACCTTATAAGTGTTTAGCCATGCAACAGTTGCATAACTAAATACGTATAAGGTCCCAAAAGCAAGACCTATTGGCTATGCCAAGCTGCCGTGCGGCCGCGAAAGTGAAATGGATCGCGATCAAACATCAAAGCGGCCCGCGCACATGCACTGTAGCTCTAGGCTGGCCTGGTAGCACTTTTTGGAGCCCTCTCAATAAGTCTCGCCAGACCAGCGCATGCGCTGGGTCAGGCGAGACCTAAAAAGGAAAATGAGGGATTTGACAACAAAAAAGCATCCGCTACATATTTCAATACAGAGCGTACTCGAGCCCCTTCTCTAGCTATTGCAAGACAAAAAGCCCTTTTGGCTAGTTCTCCAAAAATGAGTTCTGCTAAAAGACAGGGAGTTCATGAAATAATTCTAAATGTCACCTTCAGAAAGATGCTTCTGTCTGACGGTTGGCCGGATGTAACATTCCCATTCTACTCATTGAGGCAATGCAACATTTGCATGTGTGAGGTCTCATACACGTACAGGTTTCATACTATAGAGCTTAGTGGCTTAACAAAGCTGATTTCGGGATGTGTGATTGACAAGTCCCAGTTTTGAGGGCAGATTTATCAACATTTCACATAACGCAATGCAGCAAGACACCTTGCTGCCGGAAAGGGGGAGGGCAGGAATGTGCCATATCTATCAAGATATCATGCGTTCCTGCTCTCTGCCTGCACTGGCGCACAAACTACTGCCTAGCATCAGCGCAGGCAACCCTTGCACCATGGTGAACTGGCAAAAATGTAGTTGTCTTGAAATAGCTCTGTAGAAAATGGTTTTCTAACATGCAAAGGATACAAGAATTCCATCACAAAACACATAGAACTTGTGGATAATGGGCAACGTCTTGCGAAGAAGACATTCCAACAGAAAAAGGAACTGTGCTTATTATTAACATCAGTGGCAGATCCTCTCCTAAGGAGGAGGGTCGCCCCACAGCTTCAGCTGCAAGCTCAATACAATTTTTTTTTAATTATAATAACGTTTGTTATTACCATTTTATTTTTCGCATTCAGCTCGCGGCTGAAGCCAGGCGGGCTGGTTAGGCTCCCCGTGTGTCATAGGGGGAGGAGTGGTGACAGCACCTAAAGTGTGCATGACACTTTGGCCGGCCTATCAGGACGGCCAAAGCATCATGCGCACTTTGCATGTTCTCCACACAAGCTGTATTACAGCCTGCGTGTAGCACATGCTCAACCTGCCATCCCCTGACTGAGTGCAGAACCACGGCGGGTACGTCTTTTAAAAAAAAACATTTTCACCCCTCCCTTCCTCCGTACCCCAGCCCCCCACCTCACCACCCCAGTTGGTAGCAGCCGCTAATGATTAGCATACATTATAATAACAACAACCATGCTTTCAATTCTATTCTGAAGCCCCCAGCACATACCCCTACCAACATTTGAATATTGTTTTTCAGTCCTGCTGGGGGAATATGCATTATAAAATTGAATTTTTTTTCAGAATCCCTCCAAAATCCCTTTGAGAAGAATGAGCACATTCTTTATAATGAGTGTTCCTAAATGTCTGTATTAATTATAACAATTAGCCTGGCCTGGGGAGAGAAAGAGAAAACATTGAGTGGGGCACAAGAGGGACATCAGGCAGATAACATGGTTACCAGTTTTTCATTGGAACAAGTAGTGTACAAAATTGTGTTTTCAATGTTCAATGCTTTTCCATTGGCAACCTTTAATAAACAATTTCAAAGTTATGTTACTTTTTTACAGACCCAGGCTTAGTTTTGACACCAGAATAAGGTTTCACAAGCATGTTGCTTCCAAATTGCATTCGTATCAGGAGGTGGGACACAGATGCCATTGCCACAAAAGGGAAGTGCTGGTGTACTGCCTCTGCATAGATATCATTCTGGACAAAAAACACACAGGCATATGTCACAGAAAATTCTACAGCTGTCTTACAATGTACTATGAGAAACTGATTGGAGACATTTGCTGTAGATGGCAGAAATATGCCTCTGGTTATACATATATTATATGTTCAAGGGTTACATAGCTCAGCCATCTCTCAGTTCACCCATTGGTCAGACGCCAGACACCTGAGCTATCCCTCAGGAGACAATGCTCCATCCCCAAAGGACAAGAGCCACAACCCACCATTTCTGCTCGATTTCTTATAAATTGCCAGTGACCATACATTTGGTACCAGAGGGTCCCTCTACTTATATTTTAGACTTATACATGGAAGGTATGAGTTGAGCTGGATTTTTACTTCTAAAGTGCAATAAACACCCTAGGAGATTTTGGCTCTGAACTCGACTAACAAAATCAGAAATGATATAAAGATAATCAATAAAATAGACGCATTTTAAGATCCTTTGTAGACATAGTTTGGTCCTCTGTTTTGTGCAAGCCAAGTAGAGACATACCTCAGTCACAAGACCATGCAGACCTTGAAACTTGAGACTGCACTAACCATTTCAAAGAGACACGTAAAATTATGCGGTGTACTTTGTTATATCCTACTTAATTGAATAACATTGTAGTCCAGCACTGCTGCCACTAGCTGCTCAGCCAGAGCGTGAGATGGTCATAGAATGTTGGTGTGCCTGTGATGCATGGAATGCCTGGGTGTCTGAGTGGATGAGTGTTGGCAGTTGAAGATGGGCTGAGCAGCTAGGGAGGCTGCTCCTGGTGGGGCTGGTACCACACTAGGCTGGCTGGAGTAGAGACAGATGTAACCTGAACTGGAGACTGAATAAAGATGGCTTAAGAATACCTCCTGGCTCAAGGTGTCTTTCTACAGAGATCATAACATTTATTTTGGCGACGAGCGGACTTGGACCCTAGAGACTCTTGGTACAGCACAGAAACTAAGGAACTTCAAAGGAAAAAAAAAGAGAAAACAAGAGATCCTACAAGCCACTACATCTACTAAGAAAGAATTCCCAGGCAAGCCAGCGCCCGCCCCACCAGTGTCCTCACCAACGGACAGCCCCACAGAGCAGTGTCATCACCAAAGGACACTACAGCCTGGGAATACTACAGCCATCTAAAGGAGTACAGTGAGTTGGAGGAGTAGCTAACCTACAGCCGCATTTGGTGTTCCAGCCACAACGTGTGCCACATGAAGGACAACAGTGAGTTGGAGGAGTAGTCAAACCACAGCCATATCTGGTGTTCCAGCCACAGAAAGAAGAAAAAGTCAATTTAGGATTTTTCATCATAAAGATGTAAGAACGGAAAGTGTGCAGTGGCAGCACAGATGGAGAATATTTTGTTTAAAAAGGTGCTTTATTGGCAGTTGCAGCAATTTAATGTGTCTCCAAAACCACAGTGACTCACTTCGTCACTAGGACCACAGTGACATTATGGAAAAAGGCTTAGATGGTGGTATACTGTTGGAGAATCTTTGGTTTTGGGACAATTGCAGAATTTTAGGATCTAAAGCAACGTCTGTACTTGCTTGCACCGCATAGTGGTATCACAGGTTTTGGGCATAGAGGTCTTGTGTTATGCTCAATCAAGGTCTCACAGGAATTGGAGTGTAATAATGATCTGCGTGCAGTTGTTCTGTTCTGGATGTTATACCAAGTGCTACGAAGCGACAGGCTGCTAGAAGGAACTATGGTATTGCCCTGTTTTCGGCAACTTTGAGGATGTCTATGCATGGGGCTCTCCGGGTCGTGTGACTTTTAAGTTATGTCTGTGTTGGTGCGGAGATCCACTCCTATCGGGACTTGCTCAAGAGTTTGCAGGCCCAGCACGGGCAAGTGTGTTGAAGTTGTCGCACTGTTGTAGGAGTACATTGGAGTGTGCACACTGTCCAGCGGGGAGCAGACAACACGCTTTTCTGTATCGGGCATCGTGAATGCCGAGTTGGTGTACTGCATATTTCTACAGTTATGTGTATTGGCCTTGTCAATTCGTTCTGCGGCAATATACAGAGGAAATTACCTGGGAGCACTTTACTGTTAATTTAACTGCAGTTTTAAATTAAAAAAACCGGGCGCGAGTCTCTAACAGCGCGCGCTGATTTACCTCAGGTCTCCTCGTAGAATCCTGCATGACGTGCTTTTCTTCGTGGGATCCTCTGTGACACGCAAGTTTTGGACAGTATGTATTTGGAGCCTTGACGTGCCGTGAGCCATCCGGCTGGTCGTGGAATTACGTGCGGCCATTTTGTGTTTGGTAGCTGATGTCCAAGTTCTATGCAGTATTGCAGTCATCCACGGACGCGCTTTGCCAACCACGATACATCTTGCCAACCACTGTCATATTAATAAAGTTTTGAAGGTCGACTAGACGGCCGGCGACAACGCGATGTTTGTTAAGGGAATACTTGCTGAAGGGTCGTCTGACTACGTGGAATTTTCCGTGAGGAATGGTGTAGAAACAGTTTGGAATTTGGCAGGACAAGTTGAGGAACACACTGTGAGGAATGGTGAAGAACCAGTTTTCTGCACACAGTTTGTCTTTGTTTTTGCTGACTATGTTCCAGGTACTAAGGTGCCCTGTGACTCTCACAGGTTATATATTTATTCTCTTACGGAGGAGAAGTGTTGTTCAAGCACAGCTCGGATGAGTGGGCACTCACCAGCATGTTTTATGTGGGCATATCACTTTCTTTAAAGACATAGGTGTAGTGTGTAGTTTAATAAAGCTACAGTGTTCTCATTTCTCAGGGGTTAAGAAAGTGAGAGTGTCGTCTTCTGCACATTTTTTTGTCGTGATGCCACAGATGTTCACTTTATAGTGGTTGGGGCGTCCATAGTCCTGTGGGTGGTCATCACATTGTTCCCATACAAGAGGGAAGGTTGTGGGTAACAGCCCTATGTTTAGTTGTTGTTACTCCCATATGGGGTACGTAACTTCCACAAGGGGGTCGAGAGCTCTTTTCGTATTAATGTTTGGTTATTTCTACATGGGGGTATGTAACCTCTTTAACCCCTTCAGCGCGGCGCGGATTTCCGCGCCGCGCTGAAGATTCCGTGCGCGGGCGGGGCCATGACGGAGCGGTTCCGTCATGCGCACAGCGCAACCGACGCACGTGACGGAACCGCTCCGCCACAAGCGTCGAAGGGGTTAAGGGGTTTGGAGTACCTAGGTTAACCCTCACACAGGGTAGGGTTATGGCTTAGTCCATAGATAGTTGCGCGCAGTACTAATGTACATTGTTTCATGGTTAACTCTCACACAGGGTTGGGTTATAGTTGCGCGCAGTACTAATGTACATCCCTTCATGGGAGTTGTTATGGGTGACGATCCATATACTTGTTTGTTTCCCTTTCTCTTGGGATTGTAGTTGTAGGGTATGCTATCTTTAGAGCTACTTTTAGTTATACTTTTGGGCATTGGTTTTGTGGGGTCTTTTACCCTTTTTCGTTGTAGTGCATCACGTCACAGTGGTTGGTGCAAAATGCTTCAAATGCATTTCAGGGAATGTTATGCTTGCTTCATAATGTTTTTAATTCTTTTTAGGGAGGGATGGGAGATATTGCTGTTCATATGTATATATCTTATCCGTCCTTTCTTGCTTTAATGGTTCTTGCTCCTGTGATGTTTGATTTAAGTTTGCATCCGTGGGACTTGTACTATTATTTATTTTTCTTCTTGATAGTTCTTCCTTCATGTTTTATCATTTGCAAGTTTCGTTTTCGTTGAAGAAAAAGGGATAATGTTATATCCTACTTAATTGAATAACTTGTAGTCCAGCCCTGCTGCCACTAGCTGCACAGCCAGAGCGTGAGATGGTCATAGAATGTTGGTGTGCCTGTGATGCATGGAATGCCTGGGTGTCTGAGTGGATGAGTGTTGGCAGTTGAAGATGGGCTGAGCAGCTAGGGAGGCTGCTCCTGGTGGGGCTGGTACCACACTAGGCTGGCTGGAGTAGAGACAGATGTAACCTGAATTGGAGACTGAATAAAGATGACTTAAGAATACCTCCTGGCTCCAGGTGTCTTTCTACAGAGATCATAACATACTTCATCTGCACTTTTTCATAGACTCATACAAACTACCATAATCACTTATCCATCTACCAATGAACATATATTACTATGAACAAACTATTTCAATCGTCATTTCAGTACACTAAAACCAGCTATAATACACATCTGTACATTTCATAACATATTTCAAACATCACACTTCTCTAATAATTTCAGAACTTTGAAAATAATGCTTTTCAAATCTAAAACTATCACTACAGAGAGTGAAACAGCACTGAATAATACATTACACACCTTATAAATGTGTAACTTACCTTTGAAGTAGAACATTAAATATCCAAAGATTTTCTTTTGCACACAATTAACCTCTTCAGTGCCCATGACGAGATAGTCTCGTCATGGAGCACGGTTGCGCTGTGCCCATGACGAGACTATCTCGTCATGAACCCCACCCACTAATACAACGCCCGGCACAGGAGGGGGAAAGGGCGTGGCACTGAAGGGGTTAATGTAATGCAGCACACTTAACAAGGTAAAACCAGTAATGGCAAACTTTCCCTCTCTTTCTGCACACAAATATATGTAAGTAACAAACCACATGGTTTCCCACATTATTTGAAATTGCGAAACACATTTCTATTGCTTAGACACATTAAGCCTTTCTAACTGTCTTCAAACAGTGCCCAAACTGGTTCTGTAATTTTCTGGAGTCAGTACTCCACCGTGGTGCCGCAGTGAAGCATCGCGATGGAACTGCGAACCCTTATAGGAGTTCAAAAACCTATTTCTAATACTATAAATTTTTTTAACAATCCACTACTTCTACACCTACTACTGACTTAGAAAAACCTAATTTAGTAACGTATCGCTTATATTTAGGTTACCATTTCACATTTTAAATCCACAGTTAAGTTCAACCCTTCCCCCATTCTGCTTAATCCCAGTTTCCATAGTAACAATTTCAGCAACATTCAACTGAACTGGCAGGTCACAAGTTCACCATATTTTCAAGTTCAGCACACTAGCTTACAAATGAGTATAGCAGGTGTGCTTGACTTTTGCAAAATATTACCTTATCCTATCTACTGTACCTTTAAAACAGTTCTTAATAACCAATCAGAAACATGATTCCTCAGGAAAGTAACATGCATCCTATTTTTGAGAGCACAATGTTGATGAACAGCCAATCACTTATCCGCCTTTCCAAAAACAGCATCTTCTCCACCATTTTAGATACCTCTCATTCTACCATATGACTACCTCAGTTACAGACATCTTTTCATTCCTTCCAACATCCCTTCAAGATGCCTACAGTAAGGATTGTAGGGCACAGTTATGTTTTCTGGTGCAAAGGTTATGCTGAACACAGAGGTTTGAAACCCTGTGCCTACCTCCTGATTTCCCTGGTTTTGCGTCCTTGTTGCAGCTTGATTCTCCCTCCCGCCGCCGCGCCTGTAATCTTCGCGGCTGCTGTGGGGAGGGAGACAACTACAACTCCCAGGCTCCCTGGCTGCCCACCACCGGAAGCTGCTTCACAACCTTTCGCGCCTGGAGGCGCTTCAAATACGACTCCACTCCCGGCGGAGCGGGTGCTAGAGAGCGTCTTGGCCCGAATTTGAAACCCTGTGCCTACCTCCTGATTTCCCTGGTTTGGCGTCCTTGTTGCTGCTTGATTTTCCCTCCCGCCGCCGCGCCTGTAATCTTCGCGGCCGCTGTGGGGAGGGAGACAACAACAACTCCCAGGCTGCCCACCACCGGAAGCTGCTTCACCACCTTTCGCGCCTGGAGGCGCTTCAAAAACGACTCCACTCCCGGTGGAGCGGGTGCTAGAGAGCGTCTTGGCCCGAATTTGAAACCTCTGCCTACCTCCTGATTTCCCTGGTTTGGCGTCCTTGTTGCTGCTTGATTCTCTCTCCCGCCGCCGCGCCTGTAATCTTCGCGGCCGCTGTGGGGAGGGAGACAACTACAACTCCCAGGCTCCCGGGGTCCCACCACCGGAAGCTGCTTCACCACCTTTCGCGCCTGGAGGCGCTTCAAAAACGACTCCACTCCCGGCGGAGCGGGTGCTAGAGAGCGTCTTGGCCCGAATTTGAAACCCTGTGCCTACCTCCTGATTTCCCTGGTTTGGCGTCCTTGTTGCTGATTGATTCTCCCTCCCGCCGCCGTGCCTGTAATCTTCGCGGCCGCTGTGGGGAGGGAGACAACTACAACTCCCAGGCTCCCCGGCTGCCCACCACCGGAAGCTGCTTCACCACCTTTCGTGCCTGGAGGCGCTTCAAAAACGACTCCACTCCCCGCGTCGCGGGACCGCGCGCGGGCAGTGCCAGGCTAAGCCCGGGCAAAGGGCGGGCCGTCTGTGGCTGTCCGGGGCAGGGAGAGGCAGGGCTGGGCCATCCCCCTTGGCCTTTTGTTATACGTGTGCCCGATGTGGAGGTAAGAGCAGTCTAAAGCTGGAAAGAACGCTGGGGTGATTACGGGTCGGTAAAGGAACACCCACATCATATCAGTTATTGTTACAGAGATATTGTTGGTGTAGACAGTTGTGATGGGGAAAAATGCCACCGGACTATCTCGTCCTAACACCAGGCAGAACAAATCTACAAATAACCCTCTTCCAAGTCTAACAGCCATAGACAGGATGCTACAAAAGACTATTGGGGTAGTCGCCACAGCGATAGAGAACACGGAAAGACGCCTCTCGCTTCCTATTGGCTTGGCCCCACCTATATTACCTGCTAATTCATCTACAGTTATGGCTAATTCCTTTAACTCTATGCTAACGACATCATATGCCGGATTACCAGGTGCAGACAAAAACCCTGAGACATTTAACAATAATCATATTTTGCACTCGGATTTGTCCCCCCTGGTAAGCAGACTTTCTACCACACCAGTATTGCAGGATCAGGATTTAAGCATAGAACTCCACCTTGTTAACCCCTTTGGTGCTCATGACGGAACGGTTCCGTCATGAGCCACGGTTGAGCTGTGCTCATGACGGAACCGTTCCGTCATGACCACGCCCGCGCAAGAAACCGTCAGCACAGCGGCGGAATTCGCGCAGCATGGAAGGGGTTAATGATACAATGGATTTAGATGGTAATAATACCAAACTGTTGACTAACACTATACGTACGGACAGGACACATGTTGCAATTTCGCCTGTTAGAACAAGAGGGCAAAAAGCCAAAAGTAAACAAAAGCACATTAATAAGGAGCAGATTGTACACAAACATAGGGGTAAAGGCAGCAGAATACATCATATAAAGGCACCAAATCTGCTGGGCCGAAAGGGGGAATTATGTGAAGATCAGTTAAGTGTTATAGATGTCCAGCTTAATGGAAATAAGAATGAGGTTAGCGAAGATGGTTTTTGGGAGAGAATGGAGACGCTGTTCTCAACACTCCTAGGGCCAATTAGTGAGAACATTTGTGTTATTGAAGCCAGGGTAGGTTCTATTGAACAACATTTAACGCAAATTCCCTATCTAATTAAGTCTACCCAAACCCTACCAGTTGCCCCTTTATCCGAACCCACCCTAAATAAGGTTGTGTCCGAATCTGTCCTACATACGATCGAGGGTGCCAAGGATAAGTCAAGGGGAACAGCTACACAATGTATAGCTCCAAATAACTAACCGGAAAGCATTGGCAATAATAGTAGTCGTCCCATTCATGGTGGAAGATGCGAAGAAAATGATAAAGCATTGTTGGAAAAAGGTGTTACCTTAATGGAAGGTACTGGGAAACAAGGGGGCCAAACAATAGACCAGATAAAGGGCATACGTTACCCAGAAGAGTTTAAAAGTAATAACGTTCCTCCTGTGATGAATTTGCCACCAGAATGTGGAGCATATGTCACAGTTCTTTGCAATGTTCCCAGATTACGGGAAGGGCAATTTGAAACTAACGAAACCCTCAAAAATAAAACATTTCACTGGTTAACTAAACATTGCGGTTTTTCAATATTAGATGCAGATCAGATTATACTCACACAAAGAGTGGGTTGGATAGGCCCCACTAAAAAAACATTTGACGGGGACTGCATCATAGTTAATTTTAGGTCACCAGTCTTGGCCCATGAAACTCTACTTAGGGCCCCTCTACCTTCTTGCCGGGAATTTAACACAACTTTACTGCCACTTGCCTATTTTTATAGACATTCATTGGTAAATAACCCTGTTACTAAGCTTTTGGCCTACCACTCTAGTAACAATTGGTTGCCCGCAACACCGGTAACCCATCCAGTGCGTTCCCCTCTACCACTATATAATAGGTTTCAATGTTTGACACAAATGGAGGATAACGATTGACACATAAATATAGCGGGGACCATTGATCTGGGGAGGATGGTGAGTTCTAATTTATCAATAAGGCAAAGTGAAATAAGCAATACCCATTCTTTGCTTACGGATCCCATCATGATGAGCAAGTTATTTGTTATCAATGAGACTGATATTTTAACAACTAGCACATTTGTAGAGCCTTTTACGAGTGTGGATGTGCCAACAAACTTGAATAATGCTAAAGGAGTAATAACACAAGAGGGGTATACATTGACAACATGGAATATCGCAGGTGTCGGGAATAAATTAGGTACGCCTTTTTGGCAAGATTTTATCATTTCCGGTAGCGATATAATGTGCCTACAAGAAACATAGTGCACAGATTCTGTCATAGTCGAAGGCTATACATCATATTGTGTAAATGCTACACCCTCCTTAATGGGTAGAGCAAAGGGTGGACTTTTGATGCTTATTTCTACCAAATTGATTGGATGCAAAATTGTAACCTATTCATTTATTGGTAATCATAGCCAAGTTGTGCGACTATCATTCTCAAAGGGTAAGGATTTGGTGTTAATAAATCACTATAATAACAATTTTCACAAAGATAGGGGAGCTCCCTTAGATCCACTGGAAAAGGAGATAGACAAGGCATTGAATATTTCAAATAAACTGGCGGTTATTTTGTGGGCGGGCGATTTTAAAATTCAAGCATGCCCCGCTACATATACTAACTCATGTGGCTATATGAAGACTTATACGATCGCAGTGGGGACTAAGGACGATATGCTACATTTCCCACATTGTGAATATGGTATGACCCTTAATACATTAATAGCAAAATTCGATCTTGAGCTGTTAGATTGTACTACGAGAAAGGGCCATATCAAATGTCCAACATTCACTGGCAGGGAAGCAAATAGTAATATAGACCATATCTTATTCTCGAAGAATAGTCCATATACGAACCTTTGGATATCCGAACAGGTGGTTAGTGACCACAATAGTATTTCTATAGTTCTGTTGGCCTGGGGCAACAGACTGACTAATACTGCCCATACAATAACAGATATTCTCCCTATTAGGCCGAATGGTATGAGAATTAAGTGGGATGGCATGGACCCACATAAGATACAATTGGATGTGGTTAGTAAATGCAGAGACAGTATTAATTACTGTCTCAGTGAAGAGGTTACCCCCGAAAAGTTATGTATGGAATTTTCTAATATAAATAATGCGATTAGGAATATCTTAACTAGGAAAACTAAAGGTTCGAAACAAGATGGAAAGAAGTGGTTTGATTCTGAATGTACCGAGATATTATTTAAATTGAAATTAGCATTAAGGTGTAAACCCCGTAATCAAATACTTGTCCGCAAGTTGCGAAACGACTATAAACAAGCTGTTCTGGCCCACAAAAAGGTGATGAGACTAGAAGCCTGGGACAAATTAGGTATGGCAAGTGAAACTAACAATATAAAACTTTTCTGGGAAATTGTAAATAGCCCTTTTTTAAAGGATGATCATATTCCTGAACTGACGTCTTATGTTAACTGCACGGAATGGATTGAACACTTTTCTAACATTTTTAATCCGGATAAGGTTTTTTTAAATTCTCTTTTACTCAATGATTTTACATGGCCTGCATTACCACTACCACTAATAATTAGTGTCGAGGAGGTGCGTGAAGGGATGATAAACAGTAAAGGGGGCAAGGCACCAGGACCGGATGGTGTCCCGATTGATTTATATAAGGACGAAATGGACCTTTGGGCACCAATCCTTACAAGAATCTTTAATGTTGCCGCTATGGGGAATTTCCCTATATCATGGGCCGAATCATTAATTGTCCCCCTTTATAAAAAGGGTTCGCGCTCTGAAGCATGCAACTACCGCCCAATATCACTACTTGATTCCTCAATAAAAGTGATGAGTAGGGTGCTTTTAAAAAGATTGGAAACATGGGCCGAAGATTCAAAAATATTGACCCCAGTTCAATATGGTTTTAGGAAGGGCATAGGGACCATTGAACAATGTTTAAATCTGGACCTACTTATTAATAAATACACAGTGGTGAAAGGGGGCAATTTGTTTTTATGCTTTGCAGACCTGAGTAGTGCGTTTGACTTAGTGGACCATTCGCTCCTTTGGTCAGTATTGCTCGATTTGGTTGCCCCAAAGGAGATCGTGTTCTTCTTAGCAAGGGTTTACGAGAAACTTTCTTGCAGTGTACGATATGGGCCTACTGGTGAGCGAACCCCTTTCTTTACTGTGCGAAGAGGTATCAGACAAGGGTGTGTACTGGCACCTTTTTAATTTTCCCTTTTTATCAATCAAATAGCCTTGGTTTTAAATAATATTCCGGCTGATGCCCCCAAAATAGATAATACTGTTGTGTCTGTATTGTTATATGCGGACGATGCTGTTTTAATTTCACGCACCCCTTTGGGTCTGCAACGTCTTATTGATGCTTTTATTGATTTTATTAATGGCAGGAAATTGTTGATTAATAAACTAAAGACATTTACCATGACATGTGGCAAAAAATTAAAGTGACCGCGGTCCTTCTTTCTAGAAGGCTCAAAGATCCAAGCTGTTAAGACCTTTTGCTATTTAGGCATTAGCTTTGATGGAAATGATAAATGGACTATTGAGCAAGAAAACATTAGACATAAAGTGATTAGAAATTCCAATGGTATTTTTAGTTTTGCTGCAAAAATAGGGGACCATAGAATAAAAGATATGGTAACTATATATAACGCTAGATGTGTCTCTTCAGCATTATATGGAGCTGGATTATGGGGTTATTCCTCTACGGCCCAACTCCAAACAAATGAAAATTATTTCCTTAAACGATTGTTATGTGTCCCGGCCGCAGCTTCATCTGACCTAATACATCAAGAAACTGGTCTCTATCATATATCAGATCTGGCTGCCTTACGCCCTTTATTACTATGGCGTTCTATTTGGCACAAAAAGGTAACTGAGTTTACACAGTCTGTAATTAAAGACTGCCTTAAGTTAGACCATTGTCCCCGCATTCCGTGGTTGAACTATATTATCTTCTGGTATAATACATTATTCGAACTTACTATTTCTAAAGATTCAGATAATACAATACCGTTCTCCAAGAAGGAAATAAAAGACACATTTTTGCTTTACAAGACGGAAGAAAGGAATAAATTGCTTCGGACCCAAAAGACCTCTGTATTTTATAGGCAGTTAAACCTTAAGAGCGGATTTCAGACATATTTGGTGGACGTGACTAGAAAATCGCATCGATTTGTACTAGTACGTTTAAGGTTGGGCATTGTACACCATCTTGTATCTTTCCCCGTAATTGGGGCAGGCTCTAACCTAAAGTGCCCTTGTGACAATGTCTCCAAACAAAGCTGTTGCCATTTTTTGTTATTTTGTAAATTTTATGTGTTTTTAAGGAAATTTTATCTGAAACCTATCCTTTAAAATATAATATTCGTTTAACAGCAGATGCTATGAAATTATTATGTTCTCTTCAGAGTCCATTTATCTGCTTCCATGTTGCACTATTTATTTTGGAATGTAGAGCTGCTAGGAAATCCATAATTATATGATTAATGTGAAATTGTGTTCTGTTATGGCCTAACCTGTAGTTATGCACAAGTCACTTTATTATAGCGAGGTAGAATTTTCTACTTTGTTATGGCCCATTTGCACCTGTGCACAAGTCACTTTATTATGGCAAGGGAGAGCTCTTTACTATGATGAAAATTAATGTCTTTTGAGCAACTCCATATATTGTTGTAATATTACAATGGCAAGATTTATTTTGCACATATGCACAGGTCACTTTATTATAGTGAGGTGGAGCCTTTTACTGTGTTGAAAATTAATGTTTTTATGATTAATGTGAAATTGTGTTTTGTTATGGCCTAATCTGTACTTATGCACAAGTCACTTTATTATAGCGAGGTAGAGTTTTCTACTTTGTTATGGCCCATTTGCACAAGTAACTTTATTATGGCAAGGGAGAGCTCCCTACTATGATGAAATTAATGTCCCTTGAGCAATTTTATATATTGATGTAATATTACAATGACAAGATTTATTTTGCACATATGCACAGGTTACTTTATTATAGTGAGGTGGAGCTTTCTACTCTGTTGAAAATTAATGTTTATCGAGTATCTTCATCTAAGTAGTATCGACACATGCCTGTGTTTATCCTTAACTGATGTAATATTTGTTTATTTTATTGATGTATTTATGATTAGTGTATTACCACTCCCTGCGAGATACTAGGGCCGGTTCAGGAATAACCTTTTGCTTTTTAAACTGTTTAAAAATTATGTGGTATAATATTTTATTGTATACTTTTTGTTTAGCTTATATGGTTGTATTCATACAAACCGAATAAAAGCTTTTTTGACTTGACTTGACCAAGACCTAGGTTTTCAAAATGTGGATATTTAATGGATTGCACAGAGAGGATTAAAGTCGCACCAATTGATGCCTTTGGTTAAAACCTTTTTGCATCTCCACCCCCTGACCTCATGATTGTGCACTGTGGTGGCAATGACCTAGGCACATTGACTGGGGTAGGTCTGGAAATGCTAATGAAGGATACCTTTGCACATTTGATGTTGCTTTTGCCTCAAACTGTCTTTGTATACTCTAATATATACCAAAGACAGAAACGGAAGTGGTCAAATCAATTCAGTTTGAGAAAGCTAGGAAGAAGCTGTTTCTGCTTACCTCCGAGACCATAGGCTGGGCTCCATTTGTAACAACAATCTACATTTTGAAATGAATGCCATCTACTGAAGTGATGGAGTTCACTTCACAGTTCAAGGAAACAGAGTATGTCTCAGCAACCTTAAGCTGTGCATCTGCACTTAAATGTGGTTCCAACAAAGTCATAATGAAAACCAGGGCTCTTTTTAGAGCCACTCTATAACCCAACATTCTTTTTTTTTTTTTATACAATTACTAACTATCAAATTTAATGTGATTATTAACTTCAATCTCACTAACTTTATAAAAAATGTCACAAATGCAACACTACCTTCTGAATTATATACTATTATATTATTTATGTAAGATAGATCCGCAAATCCATCGCAACGTTACAATGGGGGGCCGCTCTGAGAGACGCAACTCCCATGAAAAAAACCCATTAATGCCCCCCAGTTCCATGACCAAATTTCTGCCCCGGGAACCTCATCCCCGGGGCCCAGCCATTTTTTTATTTTATTTAAAAAAAAGAGAAAGGGGCCAATTGCCCCCCCCCCCCTCCTGGGCCATTTGTGGGCCCCTGGGGCTTGGCCAATTTTTTATTTTTAAAAGTAAAAATGGAGGGGGGCCGAGTAGCCCTACTCCCGGGCCATTTTTGGCCCCAGGGACCCCACACGTTGTGGACCACAGGGAGCCCCAATACCACACGGTCCCTACTAGCTCCCACCCCCCCCCCCCCCCTGCGGGAGTCAGCATTGCTTTTATACAAAGGGAGTTGCAAACATGCAGCTCCCTTTGCAATTCTGCTTCGCTTCATGAAAACAAGAGTAGTTTTCCTGCTATTGCTTTCATGAAGCGAAGCAGATGTTTGCTCTGACAGGGTGAGAGCAGTGCTCCCGCCCTGTCATAGCAAACTGCAATGTCCCAGGGGTGGGCACCCCGGGACATTGCTGGAGCCGGCCCTGGGGGGTGGCGGTCCCCAGGGCCATGGAGGGTTCCACAAGGGGGGTCGCATGGCCCCCTCCAACATGTGTGTGACCCGGGGAGGTACAGAAAGAGGCAACAGAGCAGTTGAAAGAGGAAACAGAGGTGCAGAAAGAGGCAAGAGAGGTGCTGAAAGAAGCAACAGAGATGCAGAAAGAAGCAAGAGAAGTGTAAAAAGAGGCAAGGGAGGTGCAGAAACAGGCAAGAGAGGTGCAGAAAGATACAAGAGAGGTGCAGAAGAGATGTCGTACTTTAATCTTCGGAACCGCGTAGGGGACCAGGCCCTACCCCTGTCTATCTTGGTATTAGCGAACCGCAAATGGTAAATGCGGCATGTACGAGTGCTTTACTCGTCGTTCTAGCCCTGAATGCACTGCGTACACGTTCTTCTGCTGCACTACGCGGGTTCCATTTTGGAAGCAGTGGCCATCTTGTCATTGCCCTCACATAGGCTATAATGGAGCAAATACGGGCCTCTCAGTACATGTGCTTTCCCGTGACTTCTCTGTGACCTGGGCAGCTGGCTCTGCTGCCCCGGGTCAAACTGGTCTCACGAGCTCCCCTTCCTCCGTCCACCTGTGATTAGCATCAGGGCTCGACCCATCATAAAACCCTTCTCATCCTACACACACCCTCGGCTAATCTCCTCCACACCTGCTTGTTCCTGCTTTATGACTTGTTTCCCAAAACAGGAGATGCTCAAGTTTATTGGGGGGTCTACTGACTTCTAACGTGGGATCGCAACCTTATTGTGTAAATCATTGTGAGTTGGCCGAACTAGAATGTGGGATGGTCATCATGACTCTGCCTTTTCTTTGTAATGTACACTGTTATATTGCCGTTTCATAAAACTCAGGAATGTATGCTTGAGGCCGAAAAAGGCCTATTTAAGATGTAGTCCGTTCCTATGATTTTCAGCAGTCTCCTGAGAACATACACGCTGTTGTACTTCTAGGATACCTGTCATTGGTCTGCAGCCAATAAACGATTCTTTGACTTCACCCAGAAGACTCTGTGTTTCTGTAGGTCCGGAACAGGGTGAAACCCCGAAGTCATAGGGTGTGTGCCCCTGCACCGCTGGGTCTAAAATACCCAGTACTTCAGTTTGGCGCCCAACTCGGGCCGATTTCAGCGGTACCAGTCCAAGCCAGAGGTTCGTGAGGAGCTTCGTGTGGAAATTCCGGAGGAAGGCCGCCACTTCATCGACCCCTGCATGTCGACGTGGTCCGAAAGTCTTTTCTGCGAGGTTCTCCGCGTCCCGACGGCTACGAAGGACTGCTGCCCTGATTAATCGACCTGTTTTGGACCCTTGACGAGCTTGAGAGAGCGAAACAATCGAGAGAGTCTTCTGGTGACGTCATCGATCAGTAATATTCAGTTAAGTATAAGTGGAGCGTCTCCCATTTGTTTTGGTATCCCTCGGGATCGTTTGGTTTGATTTGGTAATTGGTGATTTGGTGTTTGCAAACCCCAAAGCCAGAGGACTCGTGTATTCACGAGACTATCGTAATCGATAATCCTTTGACGTTTGGATCTAGACTAGTGAGCGAAGATGCCTGGCTCTAGAATATTTGGTAGATTATTCTGTTTGGGTTGTGGAAAAGATTTCCAGCTAGAAGAATCATGTCCGGTTCCTCCGGTTGGAACTCCAACTTATGAGCTCTATGTAAAACATGGCGTAGGCCCTATTGCATATAACGAAGTGTGGATCCATTACACTAGGAAAGACGGTGTTTTAAAATGGCCCCAAAATGGTAGTTTCGATACCGATATTTTAGATAACTTGGAAATTAAATTGTTTAAGAAGAAAGCCCGGCCGGCGATGTTTGACTCTTTCCGCTTATGGCGAAAGGAAGCCAAACAGAAAGAAATTAAGTTAGCGAAAAAGAATAAAAGAGAAAGAGGTATGTCAGTAATGCAAGCAGCTGTACAATTTAGAGACAATGAGGAGGAGCAGATGAGCGAGCAATTGCACAGGCAGCGTAAGTTAGGGATTGACAAATGTTACCCGGCTTTACCACACTCTAAGCAGAATGAGTCCGAAGACAAGGAGAAAGATCCCCTAATGTCACACTTGTTGAGTTCGCCTCCCCCATATGCGCAAAATGCTACGGCGCCTCCCCAGCTTGTGAATATGCCACCTCCAGTTAATGTATTGCAGGCTTTGCCGCAACCACCAGCTGCTGCACAACCGGTCTTTATTAATGTACCACAGCCCTCTCAAGGGCCGTCAATTGTGCTTCCAACTGCCCTCGCGCTTCCTGTAACCTTGCCTAACCCGGCAACGGCCTCTCCCAACACTTTTCCTTGCACCACTTCGGTACCTGTCTCTACGTCCTCTTTTCTTCCCTCTGTTTTCCCCCCTGTTTCTGCCTCAGCTTCTCCTTCAGCGCGACAGCGTTTAGCTAATGTGGTTACTTCATTAATGTCGCCTCTCTTTGAGTTGTCTGGTGCGACTCCTGGTTTGCAGCGTAAGCAATTGCGTAGTCAGTTGCCTACCCCTGATGAGAAGAACGTAATAGATAGCATGGCGCGCAGATGGGTTGTTTTCCCTTCATTGTATGATGTGGAATCAGTTGTTAATGTCTTCCATCAGTGGGATGCCCCGAAGCAGAGATATGTGTTTGAGAAGATGTGCGAAATTCTCTGTGAGGAATTGGAGGATAGTGGTAGAAATCCGAGGCCACGAGAATTGTGTAGAGTAAGGTCCGATTTTGGAGCTGGTATGATTGTAGACCGCGATATAGATAAAGCAGTTGCGGTTGTACTGTCCTTCAGGAATGATGAATGTCAACAGTCATTGTTCGAACAGGATGTCCCTGTGGGGAGAAAGGAAAAAGTGGGACAATACCCCATGAGAGAAGTGCCCCCGGTATGGAAGGAGGCGGTTGCAGCTGTCGGTGCTAACCCTGCTGTTCCAGCACATTTCCAGCGTGTTTGGGTGCATGTTCCATGGAAGCGTTCTGAGGTGTTAGCGCTTAAACAGTCCTTACCTGATCCCCGTAAAAATCCGGCAGGTTATTATAAAGAATTGGCACAAACGGCAGGATCATGTATTATGAATTTGGCTGACATAGACATGTTGTTTGGTAATGTTGTTCCACAGCCCCTATGGGGGTCGATCCGTAATGCGGATCATGACCAAGAACTAGGGGCTACATGGGCTAACATTATTGCTGCTGATGCAAGACAAACTGGTGGCGCGAAACCGGAGCCTTTAGTAGCTGAACTCCCTGGTAGAATAATCACGTATATGAAGACATTAATGCCAGCAATGCGGGTAAATTGGGACAAGTTATCTGCATGTAAGCAGAAAAAGGATGAGACGGTGTCAGACTTCTTTACTAGGTTTGAGGAAACGTTCATTGATCACAGTGGGCAGGATATGAGTACTGAGGGTGGCCAACGGTTGTTTGTGGATAAGTTTGTGCAGAATTTACTCCCTGACCTGTGTAAAAAGTTGAAAGATTCAGAGAGTTCTTGGGCTGTTTCCTCTTCAGCGCAAATACTGGCTACCGCACAGTATTATGAAAACAGAGATAAAGACGAGAAAGATCGAACAGAGAAGAAAACGAAGGAACTAAAGACAAAGGTCCTTTTGCAGCAGGCCTATCCGCCACGTGGAGGCCAGAATAATTATAGGCAGCCCCCAGGTGTTTATCACCAACCCCAACAATTTCAGAACAATCAGCAAATGAACGGGTATTATCAGCCACGTGTCCCGGTAGGTCCCAACCAATGCTCATACTGCAAAGAGGAAGGTCATTTTAAATATAGTTGCCCTAAATTAATGCAGCGGAATGGTAATATGTATGGCGCAAGAGGTAGAGGTGGTCAGCAAGCTCCTAGAGGTAGAGGGCGTGGAAGTGTTCCCCAAAATGCGCGTCCTCTGCCGCCTCAGAATACCATTAATAGCTTTGATCAGCAAGCTAACGCGACTGGTAATACGGCCCAGTATTACACTAATGATTATTATGCAGAGGACGGTGATGCAGAACATGCTGATTACTAGGACAGCCATAGACAGAGAGAGGGAGTTGTTTCAGTGCCAGTGGATCAGAGTGGACCGTATGTTGAGGTGACTACAGCAAATGTAACGGAGCCTTTTCTGCTAGACACTGGTGCTGCAAAGAGTTCAATTATGCATTCCAAACTCCCTGGCGCACCTTTGTCTGGCAATATAAATGTTTCAGTAGGTTTTTCTGGCGCCCCTGTTAGGAATCCGATTTCTAGTCCCATGTCACTTTCTGTTGGACCTTGCGAGCTGAAAGCACCTCTGATTCTGACGACAGGTTGTGGTGAGAATTTGCTGGGACTGGATTTGTTGAAAAGATTGCATGCTACATTGTATTGTTCTCCCTCGGGAGTACAACTTACATTAGGCAAGAAAGTAATTTCCCCAATGTATTTGTCCAAAAATACAATGCCACCTGAATTGTCATCCCTTCCGGATGCCCTTTGGGCTACTGGTCCCAATGATGTGGGCCTCTTGGAGATACCGCCATACGTGGTGACTTTAAAGGCTAATGTCAGACTGCCACGTATTCCCCAGTACAAGATCTCTAATGAAGGCCAGAAAGCACTGTTAGACATTGTCCACGACTTCATTGATAAAGGTGTGATTGAAGAAACAAGAGGCAACGTTTGCAATAGCCCGATTTTACCTGTCTTAAAACGAACGGACCCTTCACAGCCACCTGTTTACAGATTTGTGATTGATCTTAGAGAGGTTAATAAGATTGTTGTACCGCAGTTTCCAGTCGTCCCTGATATAACTGCCTTGTTAACGATGATTCCAGCCTCTGCTGAATGGTTTTCAGTGATCGATTTAAAGAATGCTTTCTTTAGCATCCCAATTGCAGAGGAGAGCAGAGACATTTTCGGGTTTAGTCTGGGAGGCCGAAGCTTCCGCTTCAAACGCGCTCCCCAGGGCTACTGTGAGAGTCCATCTATATACAGTCAAGCTTTGAAAGCGCAGCTTGATGTACTTGTTTTGCCTAGTGGTGCTATTCTGATTCAGTATGTGGACGATTTACTCATCGCCGCGGATACTGAGGAGATCTGTAAAGAAGCCACATTATCATTGTTGCACCAACAGTTCCACCGCCCACTGTGAAGCCCTAGCCACCTTCTTTTTGGATAAAGTCAGGAAAATCTATCTGGCGTTTCCAAGCACACTGTCTCCTGTGATTCCCTGGAGCGGCTCTAGCAGCTGTCCATCGCTGCACTCCCTTCCTACCATCTCCAATGAGAAGTTCGCAAAGTGGGCCCTGCGAGTCAAGTCTGGATCGCCTGCGGATCCGGTAAGATCTGCTCTTTTCAGGGACGTTGCTTTTCAGGGACGCACAGCAGTGTGCTCCCTGATTAACCTCTCCCTAACCTCTGGCCTGGTCCCTGCCAAATGGAAGCAAGCGGTGGTTTCCCCGATCCTAAAAAAACCATCTTTGGATCCATCGAGACCTGAAAACTACCGCCCTATATCTTTGCTCCCTTGGCCGGCCAAGGTTATGGAGGCCCATGTAAATCGGGCCCTCACGGAGCATATGACCCTTGTGAATGTCCTGGATCCCACGCAGAATGGGTTTCGTGCTGGCCACAGCACTGAGACGGCCCTTCTGGCTATGGTTGAGCATTTGCGAAGTGTGCTCGATGCAGGTCAAACGGCAGCGCTTATTTTACTAGATCTGAGCGCTGCCTTTGACACTGTCTCCCATCGCATCTTGCTACACCGCCTGCAGGACATTGGCATTTGTGGTTCAGCTCTGCAGTGGTTCCGCTCCTTCCTCAGTGATCGCTCCTTCTGCGTTGCCACCCCTCCTTTTCAGTCCAAGTACCATCCTTTGGACCTGGGGGTCCCTCAGGGCTCCTCGCTGAGTCCCACGCTTTTTAATCTGTACGTGCAGCCGCTGGCTGAGGTCGTCAGGCAATGGGGCCTTACCATGGTCTCCTATGCTGACGACACTCAGTTGGCGGTTACGATCAGCGGGGATGCCAAGCAGGATGCCCTCAGGTTCCGAAGTGGACTGAGAGAGGTGGCCAGCTGGATGAATAACAACTGTCTCCAGCTGAACGCGTCAAAAACAGAGGTGATGATCGTTGGAAGGGAAGCGGACCACTGGGGGGACGAATGGTGGCCTCCAGAGCTGGGATCAGCGCCGGCCCCTGTCCTGGAACTCAGGAATCTCGGAGTATGGCTTGACCACACGCTAAGCTTTGTGACTCATACAAAGAGAGTGGCGGCCTGCTGTTTTGGAGTATTACGCGGGCTAAGACCCCTGCTGCGATTCTTCGATGCTCCTAAAAGACAGCTGGTCATTCAAGCAATGATCATCTCGCGGTTGGATTACGCCAGTTCTCTCCTATTAGGAGCGAACCAAGCCGAGATTCTTCGTTTACAACGAGTCCAGAATGCGGCGGCTAGGGCGGTGGTTGGCCTGCCTCGAACCTGCCCTACCTCGAACACCCTGCGGTCCTTGCACTGGCTCCCGATATGCAAGCGTATCCAATTCAAGGCTCTCTGCCTGGTTTTTAAAATTCTGAGAGAGTTGGCACCCGGAATACTCAATACACTGATCTCTCCCTATGTTCCTACCCGCTCACTACGATCCCTTGGACAGTCCTTGGTGGTCGTCCCCCGTTTCAGACTTAGTCGGATGGGGGGTCGCTCCTTCCGCGTGAAAGCCGCAACCCTCTGGAATGCGCTCCCCTTGGAAATCCGCCTTTCGAATGACCTAATGTCTTTCCGTAGGGCCCTGAAAACCTTCCTGTTTTAATTGTTTCTAGCTTTTATTGTTTGCTGTTGTTACCGGACCTAGTGTTGTGTTGTGTTTACCTTTCCCTGCGCCAGGACGCTCCTTCGCTGGAGCAGCTGTGCGCATTAAAATGCAACTAACATAACATAACATAACATTTATCCGTTTTCCATCATAAGGTGTCTCTCTCAAAGCTGCAATATTGTCGACAAGAAGTGACCTACTTAGGTCATCTCTTATCGAAGGAGGGAAGGAGACTGACCCCAGAGAGAATTCAAGCCATTGCACAGTTGAGTGTGCCAAAAACACAGAGAGAAGTGCGTGCTTTCTTGGGCATCACTTCATACTGTAGGCACTGGATACCAAGTTTTTCTTTGTTGGCAAAACCTTTGTTAGCATTAACATGCAAAGACACACCGAATCCTATCCCATGGTCTGAAGAGTGCCAGAAAAGTTTTGTGGAATTGCGCAATGCATTGTGTTCGGCCCCTGTGTTAGGTACTCCTGACTATAGTAAGCCTTTTACATTGTATGTTCACGAGAAAGATGGGTGTGCGTTGTCAGTGTTAACCCAGCCTTTTGGCGACAGACCGCGCCCGTGCGCGTATTTTTCATCTACTTTGGACCCTGTAGCGAGGGCATTACCAAGCTGTCTGAGAGCGACAGCTGCTGCAGCGATGTCTATCCGACAATCTGCTGGTCTGGTAATGGACAACACATTGATCGTTATGCTTCCACACGCTGTAGACACATTATTGAATAGAACCAAGACACAACACTTGACTAGTGCACGCCTATCGGGTTACGAACTTACACTGTTAGCGAATCACATTCACATAAAACGATGCAATACACTGAATCCAGCTACATTGTTGCCAATTCCGGCAGACTCAGATGAGATTGAGCAACATGACTGTCTGTTCAGAACGGAAGAAGAAACGAAGGGAAGAGTGGATTTGAAAGATACTCCCCTGACTGAGTGTAATGGTACTTTGTGGGTAGATGGTTCATGCTTTAAGCTCCCTAATGGTGACACGACTGCTGCATATGCTATCACGACTTTACATACGGTTGTGGAAACCGCACGAGTGCCACACAATTCGGCCCAAGCAGCAGAATTAATCGCCCTCACGAGAGCATGTGTGTTATCTGAAGGAATGAGAGTGAATATATATACAGATAGCCAGAACGCCTTTGGCGTGGCTCATAATTTTGGACGATTGTGGAAAGAGCGTGGGTTCCTGACGTCACATGGAGCTAAAATTCAGAATGGCAAGTTGGTGAATGATCTCCTTGAGTCACTGACCCTACCGTTGCAAGTTGCGATTATGAAATGCAGTGCGCACAGGAAGGTTACAGATGATGTTGGTCGTGGGAATGCGTTTGCTGATGAGACCGCGAAAGAAACGGCACAGAATGTAAAGACTAGAATGTATGTTGCAGGCCCCGCAAGATGGGTTAATGATGTAGGAATGTGCGAGAACACCATAGAGAGTGTGAAGTCGCTTCAGGCTGAAGCCACGGAGGAAGAGTTAAGCAAGTGGAGAGAGAGTATGGGTAAGTTGGATGAGAATGGTTGTTGGACTGATCTGACAGAACATAGGCGATGGTTGTTGCCTGACGCGTATGTGCTTCCAGTAGTTACTATGGCGCATGGAATGGCACACATCAGTACGAAAGGTATATGCAAGTTGTTGGCTCCAGTATGGCAGAATGCTGGGATTCCCAAGTGTGCAGAGAATGTGGTTAAGAATTGCATGGTATGTTTGAAGTACAACCCTGGTAGGGGAACCCCAACTCCAGCCGGTCACTTTGCACCCCCATCATGTCCATTCGAAGTTTTGCAGCTGGACTTTATTCACATGGAAAGATGCAACAACCTGAAATATGTACTAGTGGTTGTCTGTGCTTTCTCAAAATGGTTAGAGGCTTATCCTCTAAAAGATAACACTGCCCTGTCCACAGCCAAAGCCCTTGTGAAAGAGTTCTTCCCCAGGTTTGGAATGCCGAGAGTGGTATGGTGTGATAATGGGAGTGAGTTTGTGGGTAAAGTTATGAAGAATGTATGTGAAGGGCTAGGGATAAAGCAGAAGTTCCACGCTGCAAATCACCCCCAATCAGCTGGATTGGTAGAGCGCTACAATGGAGCCTTAAAGCTCAAGCTGGCTAAAATTCAGGCGAGCACTGGTCTTAAATGGCCTGATGCCCTGCCTCTAGCACTCCTGTCCACCAGAATGACAATACACTCACGAGTGGGACTTAGTCCCTACGAGGTGGTCTTTGGCCGCCCGGCTAATGTATGGGGTGTGCCAAGGCCCACGAAATTTAGTGAATTAGAGCATCCAGTGCTACTCGATTACCTGTATGATTTGACTGTTAAACTGCGTGTTTTGCACCAACAGGTACATGATACTCTCCCTCAAGCCTCTGAAACTCCTGGACACCCCATCAACCCTGGTACGTGGGTGCTAGTCCGGAACTTCCAGCGCAAGAGCAACGACGAGCCCCGCTGGCTTGGCCCTCATCTTGTTCTACTATCGACAAGGTCAGCAGTGCGAGTGAAAGGGAAGAAGCACTGGGTCCATGGTACCCACTGCAAGGTAGTCCCCTTGCCTTTGCCATATGACCGGTGGGTCAAGGAGGGTATCACCGACTCTGAGACAGACACTGTACTCCGTTTCACACCATTCAGTGATGCACGCCTAAGAGACACAGTTTCAGAGCAAGAGAGTGACAGTATTCTACAGGAAGCTGTGCCACCGTCGAATCGACTGGACACCACTGAGCCCGAACTTTTGTTTCGAGACCAAACGACACCTGGCCGTCTACGTTATAATTTGAGACCTAGGCCCATGGACAAATAAAGATTTTCTTCACTATTTCCCTTCTTGACATTTTTACTCTCCCATCTGAAAGACTTTCTTGATTTTTTGTTTTTCGAACCACCATCCGGGTTCTGCCGCAGGGTCGCGGTGCCAAGACTTTGGGGTACAGGCCGAAGACGTTAGGTCGACGGTTCTGGTTGGTCTAGGGCGTTTCCCTGGACTGACAGGCGTACTCCTCAGCAGAAGAAACTCACCCGCCGCGAGCGGCCCGAGTAGAGGATGGAGTTTTTTAAGATGGAGAGACCGATCGAGGAAATGAACTTTAAAACCAGGATGTGTAGAATTGTAAAAAGTAAATGTTTTGTCCTTTTGTGCCTTTTTATACTGTGTAGTATCATGATGTTTATTGTAGGATTTGTGTTTTTCTCCGCTCAAAAGCCTATTGCACCCACTCAACAGCCTATATCTCTTTCTACTGCCTCCTCTCACTCTTTTCACCCCCTGCCTGAGCACGAACAGACCAGACGATCGGAGTTCGTAAATAACTCGTTTATCCAGCTCTTGCACCAGCACCAGCTAGTAGTGAATACGACCAATTGCTGGGTCTGTGGGTTAATGCCACATACCATTAACAAGGGTATTCCCTACCTGGTGCTGCCGTATAGTTCAAATGGATCGTCATGGGCATTCCAGACCATGTTTCTCTACGCTCTAGAGACGTACTCCCCTCGCCAACCGCGTTCCATCAGACCCATCACCAATAATAAGGCTTTGATGAAAGGAGTTGCCGATATGAGTAGAGATATCGACGCATACTCGTCCATTCCCAAAGAAGAGCTGAGACCTTATGTAGGATGGAACGCGACGGGGTACAGTATTAGTCTGGGTGAAAGACAGCGACAAATCTCATCTCCAATCTGGGTCGTACCCCACATGGGTCGGTTCTGCTTACAGGGTAATGGTCAGAACCCTAGGGCTCAACTGGGAAGAAGTGACTGTACGGAAACGTACACTTTCACGTCACAGTTTTCCCCTGCCTTTCTAGCTGCCAAGGGTACCTATTTCATCTGTAATGATCGAGCATATACATGGTTGCCCCCTGATTTCTCGGGCACATGTTATATTGCGAATCTGCTACCGCCTACATTCACTGCTGCCTCTGATTATCACAAGACGAGAGTTGTGAGAGGTGTGATAAGTAAGGAGGACACTGCCGGTCAGGAAGCAGGAGACTTCTTCTTGGGTTTCCTGCCTTTTTGGGGACCTATGGTCAATAGTAGGAACCTGCGACAGCTGACGCGTGTGGTTGAATCCACTATCAATGTAACGGCTGGTGCCCTTAGTAACCTGACAGCTGAGCTCCAAGCGGACCGCCTTATGACTTTGCAGAACCGCATGGTCCTAGACGTTATTCTTGCAGACCGTGGTGGGGTATGTAAGGTCATCCAATCCAGTTGCTGCATTTTCATACCAGATAATGCTCCAACGGTGTATCAAGCCATCTCCAAACTCCACAAAATATCTGAAGCCATACACGTGGATAAGGGAGATTGGTCATTAATGGGATGGTTCTGGGAACTGATATCTGCCTGGGGTTGGAAAGTCCTGATGGTCATTGGAATGATTTTAGCCATCCTTTTCCTGTTCTGTCTGTGCATACAGTGTGCTCCTGCGATGTGTGGCCTCTGTGCTACCTTATGTGTAAGGAAGCCTGTATCGAGAGACGAGCTAAGCAATAGGATGATGCTACAGCAACATCTCCATGACTTTGCGGACATTGACCTAGACTCGGATTAAGATGAGTATAGTAATTGCCTATGTAAGGGCAAAAGGAGGGTCTGTCGTACTTTAATCTTCGGAACCGCGTAGGGGACCAGGCCCTACCCCTGTCTATCTTGGTATTAGCGAACCGCAAATGGTAAATGCGGCATGTACGAGTGCTTTACTCGTCGTTCTAGCCCTGAATGCACTGCGTACACGTTCTTCTGCTGCACTACGCGGGTTCCATTTTGGAAGCAGTGGCCATCTTGTCATTGCCCTCACATAGGCTATAATGGAGCAAATACGGGCCTCTCAGTACATGTGCTTTCCCGTGACTTCTCTGTGACCTGGGCAGCTGGCTCTGCTGCCCCGGGTCAAACTGGTCTCACGAGCTCCCCTTCCTCCGTCCACCTGTGATTAGCATCAGGGCTCGACCCATCATAAAACCCTTCTCATCCTACACACACCCTCGGCTAATCTCCTCCACACCTGCTTGTTCCTGCTTTATGACTTGTTTCCCAAAACAGGAGATGCTCATGTTTATTGGGGGGTCTACTGACTTCTAACGTGGGATCGCAACCTTATTGTGTAAATCATTGTGAGTTGGCCGAACTAGAATGTGGGATGGTCATCATGACTCTGCCTTTTCTTTGTAATGTACACTGTTATATTGCCGTTTCATAAAACTCAGGAATGTATGCTTGAGGCCGAAAAAGGCCTATTTAAGATGTAGTCCGTTCCTATGATTTTCAGCAGTCTCCTGAGAACATACACGCTGTTGTACTTCTAGGATACCTGTCATTGGTCTGCAGCCAATAAACGATTCTTTGACTTCACCCAGAAGACTCTGTGTTTCTGTAGGTCCGGAACAGGGTGAAACCCCGAAGTCATAGGGTGTGTGCCCCTGCACCGCTGGGTCTAAAATACCCAGTACTTCAGTTAGGTGCAGAAAAATAGAAGAGAGGTGCAGAAAAATACAAGAGAGGTACAGAAAGAGGCAAGAAAGGTACATAAAGAGGCAAGAGAGGTACAGAAAGAGGCAAGAGAGGTGCAGAAAGATACAAGAGGGGTGCCTAAAGAGGCAAGAGAGGTGCAGAAAGAGGCAAGAGGGGTGCAGGAAGAGGGGTACAGAAAGAGGCAAGAGGGGTGCAGAAAGAGGCAAGAGGGGTGCAGAAAGAGGCAAGAGGGGTGCAGAAAGAGGCCAGAGTGGTGCAGAAAGAGGCAAGAGAGGTACAGAAAGAGGTACAGATAGAGGAAAGAGCAGGCCTAGGGGTCAGGGTGTTTCTACCCTACCCCTTTTCTTCTTTTTTTTACCTGTTTTCTAGTGCCTTGGTTCAACTGAGTCACAAGATGGCTGCCAACATTTCCTGGTTTGAAGTGTTGGCAGCCAATCAGAAGTCAGCTCGTGATCGGGAGGGTTCGTCTATCCACCTCAGTCAATAGATACTTATTTTTTTTATATATAAATTGCTCGGGAACTATTGAAACGGATTTACACCTTTTAAAAAAGGTCGCTTTCTGAACTAAGACCTACCTTTTTGCCAAATTTGGTGTAATTCCGTTCAGTGGTTTGGGCTGGCTGGCGACCTCCAGTAGGATATGGATGGATGGATATATATATATATATATATATATATATATATATATATATATATATATATATATATATATATATATATATATATATTCACTGAAAAAACCATAGGTTTCAGGCACGTTATAGTTAGGAATTAACATTTAAAAAACCTTGGAAATTCACTGAAAAAACCATAGGTTTCAGGGGCGTTATAGTTAGCTAGACATTTCACTCGCACAAAACCATAGAAATTCCCCGTTATAGTTAGTTCAGCTAACTATAACTCGCGTGCCCGCAATGCACTGCTGATGACGTCACATATTACATCACTCATGACATGGTCAGTGACATCACTCATGACATCTCAAATGACATCACTCATGACATCATCCAGTGAATGTGTGTTTTTCTGAAAATTAAATATGTTTTATATATGTATATCTCAAGCTCGATGGAAGAATAAATGGGTAAATAAGTGTGTAAATGGATGATTTATTTTGTAAAATTGATTGTATAACGGACTGATTAAGTGTATCTTAGTGAATACATGAGTTAGCGAGTAATGTTTAAATATGTAAATATCTGTATCAGTCTCTCACTTCGTGTATAATTGGCTGCATGGGTTGGTGAGTAGCTACATGAGTGCCTATATGGGTTATTAGTTGTTTTTTTGAGTATTAGTATGAGTGTCTGAATGGTTCGGTGGGGGGGTATTACTTAGCGCATAGATGCATGAATGAGTGACTCACTGTTTGTATGTGTTTTGAAGAGAGCATGTGTGCAGGACTGTATGTGTGGATGAGTGTGTGTATGGGTGTGTTAGTGAGTGAATGACTGTCTCAATAGTGTATTTATGAGTAACTACATACGTTTTAAACTAGTATATGTGAGTATTGGGCTATATAAGTGAGTATATGTGAGAGTGAGAGATTGGAAGAGTTTCTGTATAAATAAGTATGTGTTTCTATAAGTGATTGTTTAAGAGAGTAAGTGTGTGTACATTTCTGTAGAAGTAAGTGTAGTGGTGTGTGTATAACGGTATATGCAAGTAAATGGATGTTTGATTCTTTATTAGCATGAGTGACTATGTGTGTGAGTAACTATGAATGAGTGGCGGTGTGTAACAGGATGTATAGGTGTATGAGTACATATGATGAGTGTGTACATGTATGAGTGACTATATAGGACTGTTGGTGAATGAGCGGATGTGTATGTAGATCTTGGAATTACTGAATAGGTTGTTGTAACTGGTATTGGTATGTCCATTTTTTTGAAAATTTTAGTTTCTAATTTTGAATGTGTGTATCAAAGGTTATAGTAGGGGTGAGAGAAGGTCTGCCACTCTATCACAAGGATGATGTCATCAGTGATGTCATTTGAGATGTCATGAGTGATGTCACTGACCATGTCATGAGTGATGTAATATGGGACGTCATCAACAGTGCATTGCGGGCGCCCGAGTTATAGTTAGCTGAACTAACTATAACGGGGGAATTTCTATGGTTTTGTACAAGCGAAATGTCCAGCTAACTAGAAAGCCCCTGAAGCCTATGTTTTTTTTCAGGGAACTTATAAGGTTTTTGAAAAGCTAATTCCTAACTATAACGTGCCTGAAACCTATGGTTTTTTCAGTGAATTTCAAAGGTCTTTTAAATGCTAGTTTCCAACTATGCCTACTGAGGTAGGACATGTGAAGAAAAAACACACAGAAAGAAGAAAAATAAATGCAGAAAGAAGCAACAGATGTCCTCAATGACGAAGAAAAGTGCAGGAAGAAGGACAACGTGCAGAAAGAACAAACAGAAGAGCAGAAAAAAGCCTTGTTGCAAAATCATCCTGTACCCTCAACTTTTTCTGACGGATACTGGTGGTAACTTAGTCTGACTAACCAGTCCTAGAGCCAGTGCTATGTTAAAAGACACTCAGAATACAGTGAAAACACCTACATACACTAGGGAACACTATGCGTTGGGGTCCCCCTGTGATTAGCATGATCTCCTCTGTAAGCCCCTAGTATATAATAGGGCAGAGGATTAAAACTACCTCTTAAAACGCGCCACAGGGCGTGTTTGCACACGTCACCTCAGGCCCCGTCCCCTCCCTTCCCCACTGTGTAAACACGCCCTGTGGCCGTTCTAAGTTGGGAGATTAAGTCCCCTTGAATCCTGAGGGTCCTTAGGGTCCAACTAGACCACTAGGTACCTCCAGTAAGCGCCACAGAGCTGCATTGCAGAGAGATGTAAAAAGGGGCACGGCCTAGACCACCTCTCTGCAATGCAGCGCAGTGGCGCTTACTGGAAGCACCTGGTGGGCTAGTTGGCCCCCAGGGTCCTTCAGGATTGAAGGGGAATTATTTCCCCAACTTAAAACGCGCCACAGGGCGTGTTTGCACACGTTAACTCAGGCCCCGTCCCCTCCCTTCACCACTGTGTAAACACGCCCTGTGGGCGTTTTTAGATGGGAGATTAAATTCATTTGAATCCTGAGGGTCCCTAGGGTCCAACTAGCCCAATAGGTACCTCCAGTAAGCGCCACAGAGCTGCGTTGCAGAGAGGTGTAAAAAGTGGCACGGCCTAGACCACCTCTCTGCAACGCAGAGCAGGGGCGCTTACTGGAAGCACCTGGTGGGCTAGTTGGCCCCCAGGGTCCCTCAGGATGGAAAGGGGATTATTTACCCAACTTAAAACACGCCACAGGGCGTGTTAGCACACGTCACCTCAGGCCCCGTGCCCTCCCTTCACCACTGTGTAAACGCGTCCTGTGGCCGTTCTAAGTTGAGAGATTAAGTCCCCTTGAATCCTAAGGGTCCCTAGGGTCAAACTAGCCCACTAGGTACCTCCAGTAAGCGTCACAGAGCTGCGTTGCATAGAGGTGTAAAAAGGGGCGTGGCCTCAGAACACCTGTCTGCAACGCAGCTCCCTAACGCATACTGGAGATACCTGTTGGTCTAGTTGGCCCTCAGGGACCCTCAGTATTTGAAATGCTAATTCCTAACTATAAGGTGCCTGAAACCTATGTTTTTTTCAGTGAATTTCAAAGGTCTTTTAAATGCTAGTTTCCAACTATGCCTACTGAGGTAGGACATGTGAAGAAAAAACACACAGAAAGAAGAAAAATAAATGCAGAAAGAAGCAACAGATGTCCTCAATGACGAAGAAAAGTGCAGGAAGAAGGATAACGTGCAGAAAGAACAAACAGAAGAGCAGAAAAAAGCCTTGTTGCAAAATCATCCTGTACCCTCAACTTTTTCTGACGGATACTGGTGGTAACTGAGTCTGACTAACCAGTCCTAGAGCCAGTGCTATGTTAAAAGACACTCAGAATACAGTGAAAACACCTACATACACTGGGGAACACTATGCGTTGGGGTCCCCCTGTGATTAACATGACCTCCTCTGTAAGCCCCTAGTATATAATAGGGCAGGGGATTAAAACTACCTCTTAAAACGCGCCACAGGACGTGTTTGCACACGTCACCTCAGGCCCCGTCCCCTCCCTTCCCCACTGTGTAAACACGCCCTGTGGCCGTTTTAAGTTGGGAGATTAAGTCCCCTTGAATCCTGAGGGTCCCTAGGGTCCAACTAGACCACTAGGTACCTCCAGTAAGCGCCACAGAGCTGCATTGCAGAGAGATGTAAAAAGGGGCACGGCCTAGACCACCTCTCTGTAATGCAGCGCAGTGGCGCTTACTGGAAGCACCTGGTGGGCTAGTTGGCCCCCAGGGCCCTTCAGGATTGAAGGGGAATTATTTCCCCAACTTAAAACGCGCCACAGGGCGTGTTTGCACACGTTAACTCAGGCCCCATCCCCTCCCTTCACCACTGTGTAAACACGCCCTGTGGGCGTTTTTAGATGGGAGATTAAATTCATTTGAATCCTGAGGGTCGCTAGGGTCCAACTAGCCCAATAGGTACCTCCAGTAAGCGCCACAGAGCTGCATTGCAGAGAGGTGTAAAAAGTGGCACGGCCTAGACCACCTCTCTGCAACGCAGAGCAGGGGCGCTTACTGGAAGCACCTGGTGGGCTAGTTGGCCCCCAGGCTCCCTCAGGATGGAAAGGGGATTATTTACCCAACTTAAAACACGCCACAGGGCGTGTTTGCACACGTCACCTCAGGCCCCGTGCCCTCCCTTCACCACTGTGTAAACGTGTCCTGTGGCCGTTCTAAGTTGAGAGATTAAGTCCCCTTGAATCCTAAGGGTCCCTAGGGTCAAACTAGCCCACTAGGTACCTCCAGTAAGCGTCACAGAGCTGCGTTGCATAGAGGTGTAAAAAGGGGCGTGGCCTCAGAACACCTGTCTGCAACGCAGCTCCCTAATGCATACTGGAGATACCTGTTGGTCTAGTTGGCCCTCAGGGACCCTCAGTATTGAAGGGGAATTAATTCCCCAACTTACAACTGGCCAGGGGGCGCATTTGCAGAGTGCTGCAAGGAGGGGGCGTGGCGTCCGGCGCGATGCCGGTCTTTTATTTATTTAATCTTTTTAAGAAGGAGGGCTGTGTGGCCCCCCTCCTTTTTCTAATTTATTGGCCCTGGGGACCCCAGGGCCTGCACCCTAATTTTTTTTGTAGAAAAAAATTAATTTGGAAGGGGGCCGCGTGGCCCCCCTCCCAAGGCCTTAATCGGCCCCGTGGACCCCAACCCCCGGGTCATGGGCTTCTTTTTTTTTTTATTCTTTTGGAGGGGGGCTGCGTTGCCCCCCTCCTCAAGCCACTTATGGCCCCAGGTCCCCATCCCCCGGGGCCGGCCTTTGTTTTTTATTATTTAAAAAAATATATATATTTATAGATACACCTTGGACATGCTGGACAAACCGTATGTACATATCACCATGTGACTATGCATACAATGAATCCACGTGGAATGTATTTACACCGCTAGTGAAGCTCTGACGTGTCTGACGCCCTACCGTGCCTTATCCCGGCGCCCCCGCCGGTGTGTACTCTCCAATTAGACACCCTTGTCGTTTATTTATACAAACATGGGTAGCTATTGACGGGCACATTTAATACACACGCACACCAAGCCATTCAAAGGGGATTCGACAAAAATACGACCAAACTATGCAAGAAACCCCCCTCACGGTTAATAAAACACACATCCACCGCCGGATGTGTAATACTTTTTATTTTACTCTCTGGAAAGGAGACGAACCTCACTTGAGAGTCACAGCGTGTTTCTGGCTGAGCCCAATGCTGGGTTACACCCACCAGTGCCCGCCGAGTGCCACACACCTTTGTATTGTATTCCACCAGCTAGTGCGTATGCTATGACACTCTGTAGCCCATGTGCACTGTAACACCACCCCGTGAATATGTCATGCCACACTTGCTTTCGCACGGGTTATATTGCCCCATCCTAGATGCCTATGTTATAACGCACAGCGCTATGCCATACATATTACAATCTGGGATCCATATCTTTGTCACAGTGCATATGCAACGTTACACTCCCCAGCACATATTTTATATTACAACTTTAGAGACTAGTTAGGTTACACAACACTGCCCTGTGCATATTACACTCCAAGGCGCATATCGCATAGCACGCGCTAGTGCCTGTGCTATCTCGCGCTCTCCAATGAATCTGTCATTGCGCACAATGTATTGCATATTATATTTCACGCCCCAGTTCATCTTAGATCACACTTTTTGGTGCATAGTTTATACCATATACTATATCTAGTTTTCATTTTCAATCATGCTCTCAGGACTATGTTCTATATAACACTGCGTCCACCTACCCTTTTCACGGGCATTACATTTTGCGTTGGGGGGTGGAGGGTCAGGGGGTGTTTCTGCCAAGTGAGCCCAGAGTCACAGTCACAAACATCCTCTTCTTCCTGAATAAAAGTGAGATTATGCTGCATACTTGTTCATATTTTAAGTAGTTCGCACAGACACACATTTTAATTACAATAAAGTTCCTAATACCCACCTTCTCTGAACAGTTAGCTTGCTGCCCCATCCACCTCCTCCCTATCCTCTGTTGTCTGAATCCATGGACTAGCCTCCTCCCTCCTGCCATGCATGGTCTGATGTGCTGCCACTGCCCTCCATTTAGCATGATGTACCAGTCCACTCCTCCTGCCTTCCATTGCCCAATTCTATGGCCCATCATTGACCTCCTGCTTGGCCTCTGTGCTTAGCTGGCTGCCCCTATTCTCCTTCCCCCTGCTCTCCGATGTCTTTGTGCATGCCCCTGCTCCATCCTTTTTGCCCACCATGTTCCATGGACCTGCCACTCCTATCTACTCTGAGTGTTCTGTTGAGCTGCCACTCCCCTCCCACCTGCCTATCATTGTCAGATGACTGTAACCTGTCCCTGCCACCTCCACCCTGCCTGTCCACATACCATGCCCCTATCCCCTTCCTCCTGTCCTTCATGGTCCATTTTACTGCCCCACCCTTCTGCCCTCCCTGGTCTGTTGTGCTGTAACTGCTCCTCCTGCCTGCCCCACGCGGTCTGTTGTGAGGCCACTTCCCCAGAACTCTCTTGTCTGTGCCCAGATCCTGACCCTCCCTTCTATCCTCCATGGTCCTGTGTGCATGCCCCTGCACCCTCATTCTTGCCCATCATAGCCATTGTGCTGCCACTAACCCTCCCGCTTGCCATGCATGGTCTTCTGTGCTGCCATGGCCCCTCCCACCTTCCCTGTGTGGTCAGCTAGCTGCCCCTGACCCCCTCCCACCTTCCCTCCATGGTCTGTCTGTATGCCATCATAGTCTCACTGTTGCTCTCCATGGTGTGTCTTGTTTCTAGTGCCCATGCTGCCTGACCTCCATGGTCATCTTGCTGCTCCTGCCCTGCCCCCTTGCCCCCAGCCCTCTGTTTCCATGTGCAGACCCCTATTCCCTCCCATCTGACTTGCCTGTTCCATTGTAATGCCCCTGATCCGTCCCTCATGCCCTTAATGGTCTGTTATGCTGCAGCTTTCTCTCCTGACTGTCCATTATGGTCAGCTAGCTACCATTGCCTCTTTCCCCTCTGTTCTCTGTTGTCCATGTGCATGGTCCTGTCCCCTCTCTATTGCTTTCTATGGATTGTTGTGCTGCACTCCTGTCCCGCATGCCCTGTGTCGTGTATTGTGCTGCTGCAAACCCTGATGCCTGCCCTGTAGGGTCAATTTGGTGCACCTTTCCATGTCCCTCCTGTCCTCTGTTATCCGAGTGCATGTCCCTACCCCAATTCCTCCTGCCTACCATGATCCAATGTACCATACTTGCGAACATTTTGAACTTGGTAAGAGGGAGATTTTGGAAAAAAACTGGGGTATTGATTTTCCCCTTTGAGTTACATTGAAAAAGAGGAGATTGTAGACAGGAGACAGATCAAATAAAGCCCATTTGACCTTAAAAACATTGGACGTTTCCTGGCTGAAACAGGTCTGTTGGCATGTATGATTGTACTACCACGGCCTCATCCTTCTGACCACAATGGTCTATTATATTGCCACAGCCTCTCTTGCCAGTCCTGTATTGTTGGTTTGTTGCCCCTGCCCCCCTTCACACTGCCCTCCGTAGTCTGTTGTGCTGCCACTGCCCTTCCTGCCTGCCCAGTGTGGTCAAATTGTTGCCTCTGCACTCTCCTACCTGCCTTCAATTTTCAGAGTCCGTGCCCCTGGCCTCTGCATCTCAACAGTATCCCAATGAACAACTAGATTGCTAACATTCTATATTTATTACAAAAGTGTGGAATGCCTGACGTCATCTTGATGTAATCAAAACTGTAATACCTAGATGTTAGAAAAGGTAGACGGACCGGGAGGGCCGGCCGGGGTCAGGAGGAGAGGTCTCCGGGGAGAGCCGTCTCCAGCGATCGTACAGACAAGTAACTTCCCCCCCCCACAGACAGATATCACACACGGATAAGGTTCAGTGTTCTTTATAAGCACTTATTTAAGGTACGGTTGAATGGTACAAGGAGGTCTGGACTCAGGGGTCCCCTCGATTAGAGTCTCGCAAGGTAGGGAAGAGGGTAGCGGGACAGTCTATTTACCAATCAGGTAGTTCGGATGAGATGATGATGAGCTCACAATCCTCGAGCTTGGTGGTTAGGTGGTACGGGCCGCGGCAGCGCCAGCAGGTCCCGGTGTGGATGGTCGTAACAACGGGCCGCGGCAGCGCCAGCAGGTCCCAGGAGGATGACTGTTGCAGAAGGCCGCGGCAGCGCCAGCAGGTCCCGGTGATGATGGTCGTTACAACGGGCCGCGGCAGCGCCAGCAGGTCCCAGGAAGATGAAGGTTGCAGAAGGCCGCGGCAGCGCCAGCAGGCAGGATGATGGTTCACAAGAGCGGGCTACGGCAGCGCCAGTAGACCGTCAAGGCTGAGTTCACTCGGTGTCTCTCGACTCCAGGATACAACTGCCTTCCTGCTCCGGAGCTGCCTCAGTTATAGGGCTGGTGCCCTTTGATGTCCGGACCCTCGCACTTGGAGGTCGGAGGGTCCGGGATGAAGGTGTCCAGACACCCAGCAGGGGGTGGAGCCAGTGCCTGGGGGAGCTGGGGGCGATCGGCACCTGGCGGGGGAGAGGCCTTGACACTTCGTTCTCCCATTGATCTGCCAAGTGGTCCGCTCACCTCCTGGGTGGATGGTGGTGCCGGGATGTCGGGGCCGGCCAGGCCCGGGGTTAGGGTCGAGGGAAGGCCATGCGGCCGCGTGGTGCAGGGCCCAAGATGGCGGCTTGACCCGGCCGGGGGAGCTGGTGGGGCTGGACCCCGTGATGAGTAGAGGTCCGAGGGCAGAGGGTCCGTCGGGAGACGGAGTACAGGTGCTGGTCGCGGGGGTATGCCTGGTGGGCCGGAGCTCGGGCCCTGTCGTGCGGGGAGGGAGCAAGCCCTCTGGGTGGCCTGTCCAACATGCGTCCCCCCCAGCTGAAGGCGGGGAGAGTCACCCATCTCCTTGGGGACTCTCTTCGTCGAGGCGGAAAAAGCGGGACAGGCCATCCGCTTTGGCGTGGTCTTGGCCTGGGCGGTGCTCCACAGTGAAGTCCATTCCCTGCAGGGAAATGGACCAGCGCAAGAGCTTTGGGTTCTCCCCCCGCATCTGCATCAGCCATTGCAGGGGTCGATGGTCGGTTTGTACCCGGAAGTGGGTACCGAAGAGATAGGGTCGGAGCTTTTTGAGGGCCCATACTACTGCAAAGGCCTCCCTCTCGATGGTGCTCCAACGCTGTTCTCGGGCCAGGAGACGTCGACTGATGAAGGCCACCGGCTGGTCATGACCTTCGGGGTTCAACTGAGAGAGGACGGCTCCGATGCCGTGGTCGGAGGCGTCGGTCTGCACCACAAATTCTCGACTGTAATCGGGGGCCTGGAGTACCGGGGCGGTGCACAGGGCGGTCTTCAGCTCCTCGAAGGCCGCTTGACAATCAGGAGTCCAATTGACCCGCTTCGGTTGATTCTTGGATGTGAGACCCGTGAGGGGCCCCACGATGCTGCCGTAGTCCTTCACGAACCGCCGGTAGTAGCCGGTGAGCCCCAAGAAGGCTCGGACCTCGGTCTGGGTGACGGGGGGCTGCCAGGACTGGATGGCAGCAATCTTAAGTTGTAGTGGGGCCACCAGCCCGCTCCCCACTTGGTGCCCAAGGTAGGTCACAGACCCTTGGCCAATCTGGCACTTGCCGGCCTTAATGGTGAGGCCGGCCCGCTGGAGGGCTTGTAGGACCTCTTGGAGGTGTCGGAGGTGGTCGGACCAGTGGCGGCTGTATACAGCGATATCGTCCAGGTAAGCAGCGCTGAATTCCTCAAGCCCCGCCAAGACCTGGTTCACAAGGCGTTGGAACGTGGCGGGGGCATTCTTCATGCCAAAGGGCATGACCTTAAACTGATAGTGGCCATCGGGGGTGGAGAAGGCTGACCGTTCCTGAGCCCTGGGTGTGAGGCCGATCTGCCAGTAGCCTGCCGTTAGGTCGAAGATACTAAGGTAGCGGGCGGCCCCCAGCCGGTCGATCAGCTCGTCTGCTCGGGGAATGGGATGAGCGTCGGTCCGGGTGACAGCGTTCAAGCCCCGGTAGTCGACGCAGAATCTCAGTTCAGGGGCGGCGCCGGGGGCAGCGGCCTTGGGAACTAGTACGACCGGGCTGGCCCAGGGACTGTCTGAGGGCTCGATGACCCCGATCGTGAGCATTTTGGCCACTTCCTCCTGTATGCAGGCCCGTACCCGATCTGGTACGCGGTAGGCCCGGTGCCGGACAGGGGGACTGTCCCCGGTGTCTACGTCGTGCAAACACCAGGGGGTGACCCCGGGGGTGAGGGAGAACAGGGCAGCGAACTGCAGCAGGAGGTCCCGGCAGTCCTGGCGTTGCTCCGAAGTGAGGGCGTCAGAGAGCCGGACCCCGTCCACGGAGCCGTCCTTCTCCTGAGTCTTCAGGAGATCCGGGAGGGGCTCGGAGTCTTCTTCTGTGCCACTGTCTGTAGCCATCAAGAGGCTTAGTTCGGAACGCACAAAGTGTGGCTTGAGCCGGTTGGTGTGGAGGACCCGCAGGGGGTTCCGGGAAGACCCCATGTCGATGAGGTAAGTGACGGGGCTTTTGCGCTCGACCACCTTGAAGGGCCCTGTCCACTTATCTTGCAGGGCACATGGTTCGGTGGGGGACATCACCCATACTTGCTGCCCAGGCTCGAATTCAACGGAGGAGGCATTGTGGTCATACCACCTCTTCATGTCCTCCTGGCTGGCCTCGAGGTTCGCCTTGGCCATCTCCCTGAAACGCCGGGTCTGGTTTCGCAAGGCCAGGATGTACTTGAAGACGTCTGGAGGGGTCGTTAGGGGGGCCATCTCCCAACCTTCCTTGACTAGGCTGAGGGGCCCTCGCACAGGGTGCCCATATAGGAGTTCGAAGGGGCTAAAACCGAGGGACTTCTGGGGAACTTCCCGGTAGGCGAAGAGGAGGCACGGGAGCAGTACATCCCACTGGCGACGGAGAGGCTCTTCCAATCCCCCAATCATCCCTTTGAGGGTGCGGTTAAAACGCTCCACTAGTCCGTTCCCTTGGGGGTGATAGGGGGTCGTGAATCTGTAGGTGACCCCGCATTGCTGCCAGAGGGACTTCATGTATTTAGATATGAAATTCGTGCCTCGGTCGCTGACGACTTCTCGGGGGAAGCCTACCCGGGAGAAGATCCCCATCAGGGCCCGGCCAACCACCGGAGCGGTCACTGTCCGTAGGGGCACCGCCTCGGGGTAGCGGGTGGCATGGTCCACTAGTACCAAGATAAACCTGTGTCCTTGTGCCGTGCGGGGGTCCAGAGGTCCCACAATGTCTATTCCCACCCTCTCGAACGGGGTGGTGACCACAGGGAAGGGCTGTAGAGGGGCCTTCAGCTTCCGGCCACTCTTCCCGCTGGCTTGGCATGTGGGGCAAGATCGGCAGTGGTTCAGGACGTCATTCCTCATTTTCGGCCAGAAAAAGTGGGTCACCAGGCGACTGTACGTTTTGTCCTGGCCCAGGTGTCCAGCCAGGGGGACATCATGGGCCAGGTTGAGCAGAAAGTCTCGGAAGCGGAGGGGTACCACCAGAACTCGACCGGCCCCCAGCTCGGCGATTCTTTGCTCGCTGTAGAGTAGGTCATTATCCCAGTAGACCCAGTGGGTTCCGGTGGTGTCCCCGGCGTTTTGGGTGCTGGCTTGTTGGCGGAGTCCCTCGAGGGAGGGACAGGTCTTTTGTTCCTGGCGGAACTGTTCTTGTGTGGGCCCCCCTTCTTGCCGCCACTGAGCCAGCTCCGGAAGGTCCTGGTGTTGCGGGTCTCCTTCGGTAGTCGGGTCCGGGAGGTCGGACTCGCCGTTGTCCTCTACGGGGGGCAACCGGGGGCGGAGGTGCTGGCCATTCGGTTTCTTCTGATCGGGGGGCGGCACGGGCGGCCATGGATCGGGTGGTTATGCAGGCCCAGTCTGGGAGGCCCAGCATCCCCAAGTGCTCTCTTCTCTCGACGGTGGCCCACGGGGAACTCTCGAGGTCATTCCCCAGGAGGCAGTCCACGGGGGCATCGTCCCGGACCGTCACCTTCAGTAGGCCGGAGACCCCTCCCCATTCAAACGGGACGCAGGCCATCTTACACATGCTCTCCGAGTTGTCTGCCGAGCGGACGGGGCAGAGAATGTTCGGAAGGATCTGCTCGGGCTTCACCAGGTGACAGCGGACGGCCGTCACGCTGGCGCCGGTGTCGCGCAAGGCCTCGGCTCTCTGTCCATTAATGGTCACCCACTGACCGTATTTTCTGGTGTTGGCGGGTAGGGGAGCCCTCGGAACCATGTCCCTTCCCCCTAAGCATGCCAGGACCATGGCGGCCGGTTCCCACCCTTGCTGGGCCGGCTCATACTCCTCGGGTCCCTCTGATGATGGCTCTTCCCCTAGGGCAGCGGCAGCTACCTGGCGGGGCTTGGTCGTTTGGTTTAGCGGGCAGTTCGGATCATTGGCGTAGTGGCCTAGTCGCTGGCACCGGTGGCACGTGACGTTGGCTCGGTACCCAGGCCGCAACCGGGGGTTGCCCCGGCCGGCCGGGGGCGGGGTGCTGGCCACGGGCGTTGCTGGTAAGGCGTCTCTCCCTCGCCCCTGGCCCCCTCCTCCTCCCCGAGGACGGTGCTGGCCTTGGTTGCTTCTGTTCTGGTCGTGTGGTCCTTTCCGGCCCACTCGGGTGCTTTCCCACCTGTCAGCTTCGGCGGCGAGCTGCCGGGGGTCAGTCAGCTTACTGTCAAGTAGGTGCTGCCTGAGCTCGATGAAACAGTTGTTTGACAGGTGCTCCCATACCATCAGGTTGAAGAGTTGTTCGTAGGTGGTGACCTGACTTCCCTTGATCCAACCCTCGAAGGCCCGGCTGAAATAGTTCACGTATTCCACCCAAGTTGTACCGGGGATCCGGGTGCAATCTCGGAACCTCTGGCGGTACATCTCGGGCGTGAGGCCGTAGCGGGTGAGGAGGGCAGCCTTCATGTGGTCGTAGGACGACATTTGGTGATCGGGGAGCTGCAGCAGGGCATCGCGACCCTCGTTGATAAATCTCCCCCAAAGCCCGGCTCCCCAATCACTCCGGTCGATCCGGTGGGAGGTCATTGCGATCTCATAGGCTTTAAACCACTGTTGTATGTCGTCTTCTCGGACATACTCTCGGACCACATCCTTGGGGATGTGAACTTTTTTCTCAATCGGCCCCGGGGTGTGTGGTCGTTCAGGCACCCCCAGTTCCTTATTCTGTTTGCGCAGTTCTATTTCCGCCAGTCGGCGCTCGTGCTCGAGCGTTATTTTTTTCTCTTCCAGCTCTCTCTGTCTCTGCTTTTCTTCTCGTTCCTCTCGAAGTCGCATATGCTCGAGGTTGAGTTTCTGTTCGGCTAACTTGAGTTCCCCATCCATCTTGAGTCGTGCCATCTCTAATTCGTGTAATCTGACTCTGTCTCTTTCTCGTATCTCCTCCTGCGAGAGGCCCGTTCCCCGTTCCTCGGGAGCCGTGGCGTTCCCCTCTGGCGTGATGCCGTTTTGGTCTGGTGTGACGCTGCTTTGGTCGGAGGGTCCTGCGACCCCAGTTTCTGTCCATGACTCAAGAGCGCGTTTTAGATCATCCTTGGTACTCAGGCCGGTGGTAGCAATGCCAAGTTCTATGCAAAATTGTCTCAGTTCGCGGTGGTTGCATTCTTCTAATTTCTCCATTTGGAACTTCTCGGTGGAGCTGCTATCTTTGGTCGACATCGTGCTTTGTCGTGGGGTGAGCTACTCTCTGTACGATTACGCGTTGATTCGGATCGCGCCGCTGGCCACCAATGTTAGAAAAGGTAGACGGACCGGGAGGGCCGGCCGGGGTCAGGAGGAGAGGTCTCCGGGGAGAGCCGTCTCCAGCGATCGTACAGACAAGTAACTTCCCCCCCCCACAGACAGATATCACACACGGATAAGGTTCAGTGTTCTTTATAAGCACTTATTTAAGGTACGGTTGAATGGTACAAGGAGGTCTGGACTCAGGGGTCCCCTCGATTAGAGTCTCGCAAGGTAGGGAAGAGGGTAGCGGGACAGTCTATTTACCAATCAGGTAGTTCGGATGAGATGATGATGAGCTCACAATCCTCGAGCTTGGTGGTTAGGTGGTACGGGCCGCGGCAGCGCCAGCAGGTCCCGGTGTGGATGGTCGTAACAACGGGCCGCGGCAGCGCCAGCAGGTCCCAGGAGGATGACTGTTGCAGAAGGCCGCGGCAGCGCCAGCAGGTCCCGGTGATGATGGTCGTTACAACGGGCCGCGGCAGCGCCAGCAGGTCCCAGGAAGATGAAGGTTGCAGAAGGCCGCGGCAGCGCCAGCAGGCAGGATGATGGTTCACAAGAGCGGGCTACGGCAGCGCCAGTAGACCGTCAAGGCTGAGTTCACTCGGTGTCTCTCGACTCCAGGATACAACTGCCTTCCTGCTCCGGAGCTGCCTCAGTTATAGGGCTGGTGCCCTTTGATGTCCGGACCCTCGCCCTTGGAGGTCGGAGGGTCGGGGATGAAGGTGTCCAGACACCCAGCAGGGGGTGGAGCCAGTGCCTGGGGGAGCTGGGGGCGATCGGCACCTGGCGGGGGAGAGGCCTTGACACTTCGTTCTCCCATTGATCTGCCAAGTGGTCCGCTCACCTCCTGGGTGGATGGTGGTGCCGGGATGTCGGGGCCGGCCAGGCCCGGGGTTAGGGTCGAGGGAAGGCCATGCGGCCGCGTGGTGCAGGGCCCAAGATGGCGGCTTGACCCGGCCGGGGGAGCCGGTGGGGCTGGATCCCGTGATGAGTAGAGGTCCGAGGGCAGAGGGTCCGTCGGGAGACGGAGTACAGGTGCTGGTCGCGGGGGTATGCCTGGTGGGCCGGAGCTCGGGCCCTGTCGTGCGGGGATGGAGCAAGCCCTCTGGGTGGCCTGTCCAACACTAGAGCATTTCCTTTAGAAATAACATATATGAGAGGGTCTTATTTGCATCAAAATTATGGTTAGTGCTCTAAAAAACTAAAATGAGGACACATTTTCTGAGTTTTCAAATAGCGACAAAGAACTTTTAAATTATTTGTAATCTTTATGTTTTTTTATCCAGTTGACCCCTTGATTAAATGTTGCACTTAGGGGAGAGGATGTGGTGTTACTTCCAGAGCTGCAGACTTTGCAACTGGGGAACCAGGTTGGAGTTTCTGCTTCAGCTCAACATTCTGTGATTCTGGTCAAATCACTTAATCTCCCCATGTCTACAACCAAAATGAATTTGATCTTGTGTGATGTAACCAATGCTCATGTAAAGCACTCCAATACCTGACAAGTCTGCACTATATAAAACTGCAAATACCCGAAAAAAAGTGTTTTGCATACTTCTGTCATTGGGCTACATGTGGGCTACATCTGGGTGATATTTGTGCTGCATTTGGGCTCTTTTGTCTCTGGTGGCCATCTTGGGAGATTTATTTGTTATGAAGTTTCCTAATTTCCTCATTTACTGCAGTCTCCTCAGTAGGAAATGCTTTCAGTTTTTTACTTTGATTCCATCAAGAAGGTATTCAGATATGTCACACATTTGCCATAAATTCTGAATGTTAGCACTCTAGTTGCTCATTAGATCACTGTAGTAAAGCTACTGCTCACCACGGAAGTCTGCTGCTGGTATTAAAAATGCATGTTTCAGTCTGCATATCAGAATTTTTTTATGAAATAGAAGAGGATTTGAGAAGTCACTCAAAATGTGCCCTAATTTTTCTTTCTTCAGCACTAATCATAATTTCTATGGCAAAATGAACCCCCTCATTGTGTTCCTTTTTAAATTAAATGTTTTAAGTGTTACCAGTTTATTCCAATCAAGATGGCTTCAGGTGTGCCATACTTTTGTCATAAGTAAGACTGTTAGCGCTCTAGTTGATTGTTAGAACACTCTGGGACATTCTGTTATTGGGCTATACTTGGGCTACATCTGGGTGATAATTGGGCTACATTTGGGCTCTTTTGTCTCTGGTGGCCATCTTCGGAGATTTATTTGCTATGAAGTTTCCTAATTTCCTCATTTACAGCAGTCTCCTCAGTAGGAAATACTTTCAGTTTTTTACTTTGGTTCCATCAGGAAGGCATTCAGATGTGTCACACATTTGCCATAAGCACTCTAGTTGCTCATTAGATCACTGTAGTAAAGCTACTGCTCAACAGGGAAGTCTGCTGCTGGTACTCAAAGTGCATGTTTCAGTCTGCATGTCAGAATTTTTTTATGAAATAGAAGAGGATTTGAGAAGTCAAAATGTGCCCTAATTTTTCTTTCTGCAGCAGTAATCATAATTTCTATGGCAAAATGAACCCCCTCATTTTGTTCCTTTGTAAATTAAATGTTTTAAGTGTTACCACTGTATTCCAATCAAGATGGCTTCAGGTGTGCAATACGTTTGTCATAAGTAGGACTGTTAGCACTCTAGTTGTTCTTTAGAATACTCTGGGAAGCTGCAGTAGAACACAAAGGAATCAACTGACAGTCTCTGCCCTTGTTGGATGTACATGTTTTACTGAGAATGTCAGACTTCATTCTCACATGACTGAGAAAGATAATGTGATTTACAGAAAATATGCTCTCAGTTTAGCATATAATTCACCTTCCAAACCTCTGTGGGGAAAGCATGAGAAAATAGTTTTCTCTCAAACATGATTCGTGATATCACAGCAGAAGGCTTTTTCACATGGTAAAATCACCTTAGAACACACCACAATTCCTAAAATGAGTATGGTACCATCAACAAATGATTTATAATGTAACTAAAGTCTTAAAACTTTCTATTAATGAGGTGCTATCATGTATATTGGTCCCAAGATGGCTGCCAACACTTCTTGGATGAAGTGCTGACAGCCAATCAGATCTCACGATGAGATGTGTGGTTAGGCTCCGCCCAGATATATCTATCTTTTTAACTCTAATTTTCTCAGGAACTACTGAACGGATTTACTCCATTTAAGCCAAAGGCACAAGTGTGAACCAAGGGCTACCTCTTCGCCAAATTTGGTGTAATTCCGTTCAGCAGTTCGGGCTGTAGCTGCGTCAACAGGTCCTATGGGAAAATGCATGGGGAAAACACGTTTTGGGACCCCCCTTTTTTCTCGGCCCCCGCTTGACAAATCACCGTGAAATTTTCAGGATAGGAGCGGACCGGAGCTGGCCAAAAGTTTGGAAAATTTCACCAAGATTCGTCAATCGGCGCTAACGTTATTCCAAATAGAATGTTGCGGATTTCCTATGGAAAATAGGTCCTAACTATAACTACATACTGGCGACTGCCAGTAGGTAATATATATATATATATATTCACTGAAAAAAACATTGGTTTCAGGGGTGTTATAGTTAGCTGGACATTTCCCTCATACAAAACCCTAGAAATTCCCCTGTTATAGTTAGTTCAGCTAACTATAACTCGCGCCCCCGCAATGCACTGCTGATGACGTCACATATTACATCACTCATGACATGGTCAGTGACATCACTTATGACATCACTGATGACATCACTGATGATGTCATCCATGTGATAAATTAGTGCATCTTCGCACACCCTAATATAACCTTTGATACACCGACTCAAAATTTCAGACGGCCATTTTGACAACCATAGATACTCCAATACCAATAACTACTCACCTACTCATTGACTTTTAGGTCCACATACATCTCCACTCACTCACCTGTACAGTCACTCATACTTACAGTCACTCTGTGCATTTATACACCTATATAGACACTCACACACCGTCAATCATTCATTGAGGTACTGATACATCTAGTCAGTCATGTAAATAATTAATCACAGTAAAATTTACTCACCTATACAGTTAAAAACACTCAAGTTCACTTACTCATAAAAATACTAACAAATTCTGTGTCTTCCTGCAGAAAAACAAACAGCACACGACACAGATATCCTTGCACTATGGCGCATACAGCCACTCCCAAAATCACACACTCTCACATATAGATAGTTATATGCTCTTACACACATATACACTGCGTTTCACATATGTAGTTACTGACACATGTACAACTGAGATATACATTCAATCACTAACACACCCATACATACACTCACCCAACCATACAGTCCATCACAGATGCACTCTTAAAAACATGCACCCACTGAATCACCCACTCACACATCTAGTCACAGAGTCACACACAACCTACCCACACAAACACTTAGGCACCCATACAGATACTCAAGACAACCAATCAATAACCCATATAGACACTCATATAGCTATTCACAAAACCATGCAGCCACTTATACACCAACACACAGACACATACAGACATTCACACAGTTTAGTCACTAGTCTGCACTAAGATACATTTAATTACTCACTTATAGACTCAGTTACGCACCTAGAAAATCATCCATTCACACACTTGTACACCCACTTATTTTTCAACAGGCCTTTCTCTATATATATTAAACATAATAAAACTGTTCAGAAACACATACTCAATGGATGACGTCATCAGTGATGTCATCAGTGATGTCATTTGAGATGTCATTAGTGATGTCATCAGTGATGTCACTGACCATGTCATGAGTGAGGTAATATGTGACATCATCAGCAGTGCATTGCGGGGGCACAAGTTATAGTTAGCTGAACTAACTATAACAGGGGAATTTCTAGGATTTTGTACGAGGGAACACCCCTGAAACCAATGGTTTTTTCAGTGAATTTCAAAGGTTTTCTAAATGACAATTTTGAATGTATTAATTGTTATACTGATTTTACCATAGAAACAGGTCATGGAACACTGTACTGAGCACACAAGTCACAAGTTCAGCACACACAATGTTGCTAATTAAAACAGCAAGTGTGCTTGACTTCTCAACATATCAGCTTATCATATATAATGTTCCTTACAATCAGTTTTTGTTAACCAATAAGAATCATGCGTTTAAAAAACAGAAATATGCACCCTACCTTTCAGTGTAGAAGGTTGTCAAACAACCAATGATTTCTTGTCTTTTTTCAAAATTGCATCTTAGCCACCATTTTAGAAACATCTTACTTTCCAAACTGCCATTTCATTTTGAGAGACCATCTGAGTGCATCCAGACCTCCTTACAAGATGCTTACATTGTGGATTGTGGGACACAGCTACATTTTCTGGAGCCAAAGGTATGCAGAAAACAAAGGCATTCACAAAGACCTAGGTTTGCCAAATGTAGACATTAAATGGATTGGACAGAGAGGGTTAAAGTGGCACCAATTGATGCCATTGGTGAAATCCTTCATGCAAATCCAACACCCTGACCTCATAATAGTGCACTGTGGTGGCAATGACCTAGGCACTTTGACTAGGGTAGGTCTGGAAATGCTTATGAAGGACACCTTTGCACAACTGATTTCACTTTTCCCTAAAACTGCCTTTGTGTACTCTAACATATGCCAAAGGCAGAAATGGAACTGGTCCGATCATTTTTGTCAACAGATTGAGAAAGCTAGGAAACATGTGAATAAATCTGTTTCTGCTTTTCTCCGAGACTACAGAATGGGGTCCATTTACAATAACAATCTGCGCTTTCATATGCAAGAGATCTATAGGAGAGATGGAGTACACTTTACTGATGAAGGAAACAGAGTCTTCCTCAACAACTTTAGACTCTGTAAAGGTACTTACTTATAAGTACCAAAAACTCTTAATGAACACAACGGCTCTTTTTAGAGGCACTCAAGAACAAAACACTTAAGCTTAATCTTTATCTCCCAACAATTTCATTTTTTTTCGCGATAGGATGCGCGCACCGTGCGCGCATTTCGCCGTTTTTTTTTAAAGGGGGGCCCCAGGGGGTCCTTCTGGGACTCCCTAAGCACCTCTAGAGGGTCAGAGTATTTCCACTCTGCCCCCTTTATATGTTTTACACACTTATTCCCCTTACTTAATCAGCCTCGCTTCTACCGAGGCAGAAAATGGCCGGCAACAGTTCCTGGTTTCGAATGTAGAGAGACACTCGACAGCCAATTAGCATTCAGCGTGCAATCGGGAGGGTGCGCGCTCGGTTCGGGGAGGGTGCGCTTACGGTGCGGGTACGGTCCGCGGATTCTCCGCGGCCATAGATATCACTAACTTTTTTTACCCTAATTTTCTCAGGAACTACTGAACAGATTCACACCATATATGCAAAAGGCACGAGTCCGAACTGAGGACTACCTCTTTGCCAAATTTGGTGACATTCCGTTCAGCGGTTCGGGCTGTAGCTGCGACAACAGATCCTATGGGAAATTGCATGGGGAAAACGCGTTTTGGGACCCCCTTTTTTCTCGGTCCCCGCTTGACGAATCTCCGCAAAACTTTCAGGGTAGGAGCGGAGCGGAGCGGAGCTGGCCAAAAGTTTGGAAAATTTTGCGAAGATTCATCAATCGGCGCCAAAGATATTCCCAATAGAATGTTGCGGATTTCCTATGGAAAATAGGTCCTAACTATAACTATCTACTGGCGACCGCCAGTAGATAATATATCCAAAAGCACTCTTCTTCCTCGTATTATCCACAGCCGGAACAAAAAGAGCATGGACCACAGGATTCTCGTTAAATACCGGTTTATTTATACAGGATGTTTTCGCAGCCATAACGCGTCTCATCCCTCCCTGGGGACTTGATCACATGACGCGGTTCTACCAATCGCACTTCTTTTTAAAGGTTCCACTTTTTTTAGTTTTATATATATATATATATAATCTCACCACTAAGGTAGAATGAAGAGCCACTCTGGTTAAGATTTGCAAACAGTGTTTATTCAGGTAGACACAAAAGATGCATTTTGACCTCACACGAGGTTTCAAAATGTCAATTGGATCGTGCCTTATGTTGAATAACCACTTTTTAAAGCCTCACAGTGACCAAATCTGCCATTTTTAGTGACCTTTCCTCCTGAAAGAGGAAAGACAAGGGCAGAAAGAGGCAAGAACTGCAGAAAGAGGCAAGAGAGGAGCAGAAAGAAGCAAGTGAGGAGCTGAAAAAGGCAACAGAGGTTCTGAAAGAAGCAACAGAGGTGCAGAAAGAGAAAAGAGTAGTGTAGAAACAGGCAAGAGAGATGCAGAAAGAAGCAAGAGAAGTGCAGAAAGAGGGAAGAACAGCAGAAACAGGCAAGAAAGGTAGAAACAGGCAAGAACTGCAGAAAGAGTAAAGAACTTCAGAAAGAGGCACAAGAGGTACAGAAAGAGGCAGGAGAAGTACAGAAAGAGGCAGGAGAGGTGCAGAAAGAGGCAAGAGAGGTGTGCAGAAAGTAGGAAGAGGAGAGCAGAAAGAGGCAAGAGAGGTACAGAAAGAAGCAAGAGGGTTGTAGAAAGAAGCAAGTGAGGTACAGAAAGAGGCAAGTGATGTGCAGAAAGAGGCAAGTGAGGTGCAGAAAGAGGCAAGAGAGGTACAGAAAGAGGAAAGAGAAATGTAGAAATAGGGAAGAGGGGTGCAGAAAGAGGCAAGAGGGGTGCAGAAAGAGGCAAGAGGGTTGCAGAAAGAGGAAAGAGGGGTGCAGAAAGAGGCAAAAGGCTGCAGAAAGAAGCAAGAGAAGTGCACAAAGAAGCAACAGAAATGTAGAAAGAGGCAAGACAAGTGCAGAAAGAGGCCAGAGAAGTACAGAAAGAAGCAACAGAAGTGCAGAAAGAAGCAACAGAGGTGAGGAAAGAGAAGTGTAGAAAAAGGCAAGAGGGGAGCAGAAAGAGGCAAGAGTGGTGTGGAAAGAAGCGAGTGAGGTACAGAAAGAGGCAAGTGAGGTGCAGAAAGAGGCAAGTGAGGTGCAGAAAGAGGCAACAGAGGTGCCGAAAGCGGCAAGAGAAGTGCAGAAATAGGCAAGAGAAGTTCAGAAAAAGAGAAGTGATGAAAGAAGCAATAGAGGTGCAGAAAGAAGCAACCAAATTGCAGAAAGAAGCAACGGAGGTGCAGAAAGAGGAAAGAGGAGTTCGGGAGGGGTTCTGCGCTCCAGCGTTCCCGCATGGGTGATATCCATTACTGTTCACTCCCTTGGTGCTACGTTTGGGGGCTATCTGGGGGGTTTGGGATGGCTTTGGCATGTTGGGGTTGCTAAAGTGGGTGGGGGTGAGGGGATTTTGAAGGGTTTGGTTATGTAGCTGTCGTTATCGTTATTCTCGAGATCACTGTAGATGTGCTTTCATGTAGTGTGGCGGTATCATGCTCAATGTATAATATGTTTTTGGCTTGCACGCTGCTCACTCTGTAATTACCTGTCTCACATGGAATGTACGGGTGCTCAACTCACCGAAGAAGATTAGTCAGGTTTTAGAATATGTAGATTGCCACGATGTCGCAATTGCCCTACTGCAGGAAACACACCTGGCCCCGCAGTCCGATGGGTGTGCTGGATCACTGTGGTCTGGTTATAGCATAGCCTCCTCCTACTCCTCATATGCACGGGGTGTACTCACGATGATCAAGAAGAAAGTCCCATTTACCATGCTTAAAGCTTGTACCGATGATGCTGGGCATTAAGCCATGGTACATGGGAAACTAGCAGGCAGCCTAGTCACAATCGTAAACACATACGGACCAAACAGACAACCCTGACACTTTTGAGCGCATCATCTCTACACTGCGCGACAGGCCTGAAGCTGTGATACTATGGGGAGGGGACTTCAACACACACTTAGACCCCAGCAGGGACAAAGCCAGTGGCAGAGGAGGACAATCCCCTAGGAAGGCCCGGGTGATTAACGAGGGAATGGCTGACCTGGGGTTGATAGACATCTGGCGTCAACCAAATTGGGACAAGCGTGAGGGCACACATGTATCCACAGCGCATGGTAGCTGGTCCGGGTTAGATTATTGGCTGCTGAGTGAAACGGCGGGAGGCTGGGTGTCTCGGGTGGAGGGATTGCCTCGCACACTGTCTGATCATAATCCGGTCTGTATTGCACTACACTTCCCAAACACTGCGCGTCGTTCGTTCACCTGGCGACTTCGCTCGGAGGCCCTGCTTGATCCTCTCGATGTCACGACTATTCGCGAGGCCATCATGCAATATTTTTCCCACAACAAGGGTTCAGTGGACAGCGCAATGACTCTTTGGGAGGCCTTCAAGGCCACTATACAGGGCACTTGCATAAACACGGCTGCTGGCAATCTGACAGATCTGCGAGGACAGCTCACTAAACTTGAATCCACATTACATGACCTTGAACGCGCCTTTGAGACCTCGCCATGTACTCGGACATTGGCGCCGATCAAGGAGGCCACATTGGAATACACTGAACTAGCGGAGCGGGAGGTTAAATACATTGCTACACAACATGTTGCCCGCACATATGGGGAGGGGGGACAACTGGGATGCCACCTGGCACATAAGATCAGGGATCGCCTGCATCACAACGTTATCACTGAGATCACTGACGATACTGGATGTGATCACTACACCACCTTGGAGATATTAGCACAATTCCACACATGTATGCAGATCTATACACTTCATGAGGGGTGGCCGACGATGATGAACTGGATGCATACCTTGCAGACATTGCCATCGCCTGGCTATCGGATGGACAAAGGGAGTTTCTTAGACAACCGGTCACGGTAGAAGAGGTTCGCTCAGCGATTAAGTCCCTCCCAAACAAGAAGGCCCCCAGGCCCGACGTCTTCCCTAGTGAATTTTATAAACAATATGCAGAGGAGCTTGCCCCTCATCTACTAGAGATGTATGCTGAGGCATATGACTCTGGCAAGCTGCTGCCCACCCTTCGGGAACCCCTGATCATTGCACTACTCACAAAGGACAAACTGCCCCATAGATGCGATTCATATAGGCCGCTGTCACTAATTAACACAGATGCCAAGATATTGGCTAAGATTTTGGCCGTCCGTTTACATCCGCTTATGCAGGGTCTGGTCCTACCGGATCAGTCTGGCTTTATTCCGACCAGATCCACCTCGCACAACCTGCGAACTCTTTTTGCCATGTTTCATCTCCTTGATCCAGATTTGCAGGCGGCGGCTGTGATGTTGGATGCCGCCAAGGCCTTTGACTCCTTAGACTGGAGTTATCTTTTTAATACCCTGCGTCGTATGGGCTTCCCCCCATGTTTGTTCACTGGATACGGCTGCTATACACTGAACCGAAGGCACGTGTCAGTGTGGAGGGTAGCACCTCTGATCCCATATGCATTACTAGTGGGACGCGGCAGGGCTGCCCCCTCTTGCCCCTTCTCTTTGTGCTGACACTGGAGCCCCTTGCCTATATCGTTAGGCAGCGACACCGTGCCTCGGCCCTCCGCTTTGTCCATCGCCCCATCGGCATTTCACTATATGCGGATGCCATGCTGCTCTTTATACGTGAACCGCATACCTACATGGCACCATTACTTCGAGACTATGTCCCCTTCGGGCTGTTCTACAACCTACACATTAACTGGTTCAAATCGGTGGTGGTCCCGCTGACGGAGTGCACCCTACCGCGCGAACTTGACATCCCTCTGAAATGGGCCACAGACCCTGTGAAATATCTAGGGGTGTGGGTGCACAGAGACACTGACACGGTCATACACAAAAATTATGGCCCTGCGTATGCGAAGCTGGAGCGACAGGTAGACAAATGAGTAAAACTACCGCTCTCGCTGGCTGACCGTATCGCTCAAATTAAAATGGTTGTGCTTCCCCAATTTGTATATCTATTTAGCCACATACCGATCCCTCTCACAATTTTTTTTTTTTTTTAAACTGTGCGTTCTCTGCTCCTTAAGCTTGTTTGGGGGGGCAAGCAAGCCTGTGTGAATTGTGAAATGCTTACTCTTGACTACAAACACAGTGGGTTTAGAGTGCCAGATTTTTACTTGTATTATTTGTGTGCTTATGCACAATACGCACACTACAGGCTTGGCGCACACAAATTCATCCCACACGTAGCAGTGGAGGATGGAGACGCTCACCCCATCCCGCTGAGCTCTGTGTTGACACTCTAGGCGACAGACTCCCCGCTCAGAAATCAACACTGCGGATGCCATAATAGGGGCCTGGCAGGCATTAGGTCACATGGCGGGAAAATTACTGTTGTACTCCCCCCCTTTTGCCTCTAGCGTATTACTTAAACTTATCAGTGACACATGAAGTGGGTGCTATGCGCGTTCTGTAGCAGGTAGGATTAGTCAAGATGCAAGATTTGTTTCCGGCAGTGACTTAAGCTACATAAAGAATAAAACACCTCTATTCATATTCCAATTCCAAGGCTCAAAAAAGGCGATACAAGCACACTACCATACCTTCCCTGCGGAACCTTTGACATTACAAACTCTCCACACCCTGCTGAACAGCCCTAAACGTCATAAACTTCTCACCAAACTATATCGCTCCGCTAGAGAGGAGAAACGGATGCCAGATAATAATAGCTTAGAGAAGTGGAATGCTCGTTTGATTCTGCCACTTATACCTCGGGATTGGGAATATTGCTGCCAGCTCACTGGTGCCCTCACATCCAACGGTAATCTCCAGATAATTCATTTTAAATACATACACCAAGCGTACTATACCCTGTAGGAGAGTAGGATCTGCTTCACATGGATACCCCCACTTTTTGCTGGTGTTTCACTGTTTTTCGACCTTAGTCTGGCTGTGGCCCTGCTAATCAGGACAACAGCCTAGCTGCTTCCTCTCTAAAATGGTTTGCATGTACATTAGGTACATATCTAATTGGATTCTGGAGTGCCTTATAAGCCCCTAGTATATGGTATACTATGTACCTAGGGCATAGGTACCTCAGAGGCCTACCAGGGGCTGTAGCATGTATTATGCCACCCCTGGGAAGCACTCCAAAATGGTACCACAGGTCTGCTACTGCAGCCTGGGTATGGGTGTGCTTGCACCCCTTACTGTGGTATAGGCTACCTATATCACTACCCTATACAGACACATACAAACCTATAAGCCACTCCTATGGCAGGCCTTAACAATCCTGAAGGCAGAGTGCTTGGTTTTATGTGAGAGGGTGCCCAAGCATGATCTGAGCCCCTCTGCAGCCTTCAGAAATACTTCCTTATGGCTGTTCTGTGATACAGCCATACCATATACTATTATGTGAATTATAACCTTGCGGTAAATGCTAACTTTGGAATGGCTGCATCAAAACATGTTGTGTTTGGTGTCAAACGCTTTGGAATACTACCTCCACCAATTCTTGTGGTGGGGGTAGCATTACACCCTTCTAGAGGGAAAGACATGTTCACACTGGCTAAACCCGGTAGGACTTTCCCGAGCCCTGGCATCCCAAAATGGATGCCACTGCCACAGACACGGGTCTGGCCTCCTGCTGCTAACCGAAACTCCGACAGGGGAGGCCTGGAAAATAGGTTTCCTGTCGAGGGGAGGTGTAACCACCTCCCCTGACAGGCTGATGTGTATTGGGGCTGGATGGGAGCACTCTCTGGTGCTTTGAAGTCCTGCACTGGGGGCACACTTGGTGTTCTTGTGCATAGTCCAGTTCAAACCGGTTGCAGGGGCTAACTGCCCCTGCTCTGGCACGAAACTGGACAAAGGAAATGGGTGTAACCGCCCCTCTTTCCAAGCCCACCCATAGGTGGGGTCTTAGAGTAAGTCCATGCCCTAAACTTACTATAAGTATAGGAATCCAGTCCCTAGGACTTTAGATTACCCTGGACGAAACTCTGCAACATATATCCTGGACCTTCGACGTTCTACTTTGACTAGAAAACTGAAGAAATCTCCCTTGGGGTCAAGGAGTGACTCCCCTGCTTGGCAGGCACCAAAGAAGCAACTGACCGGTCTGCATCGCTGAAGCTCCCGCCGGACAACAAAGTCTTTGCTTCACCAGAGGTGGATTTCCAGACTTCGCAGAGGCTACCCCGAGTCCACAGCAAAGCTGAGGCCTGTGGCTATCGTGGGTGATGTGGAACCGTGACCCCTGGACACCGTGATCTTTTGCAACAACACTATCTTCCTGGACCTCCTCGAAGTTGTGCTTTGGGCTCCGAGTAGCCCCAGCCTTGAGCACCTCCTGCACTGAAGATAGTTGGCCTCCACTTCACGAGTGACCCGTGGGCCAGCTTCAAGTGCGACCGCTCAAGGCTCCTTTGCGATCACTAGCCCATTGGCTAGCAGGTCCCCATGAAGGCAACTCCTTTTCTGCTTGGGCTTTCCTGGTTGCTCCAGACATGCCCTTACTTACCCTTGCTGGGTGAGTCCCTCAGACCTTGCTGGTCTGCACCGCAGTCCTTTCTCTAAATTCCTGTGACTTGCCGTTGCCAAGGCTTGTTGGGTCCTTTCTGGTCGCCGACACCGCAGCACTCGACAGACTTTGTGGGACAGCTCGAATCCGGCTCATGGACTTCATCAACACCTCCTGTACCTCGTGGCTGAACAGTCAAGACACCCATCAACTCACCTGAAGCACCCGACATCTGTGGGCATTGGTCCATCCTGCCCTCAGTCACTGGCTAGTGACCCAGAATCTGTCCCCTCTGCTTTCAGGTTCCTTACATCCTAGATGCAGGCTTGGATCTCTTCAAACACTTCACCTCTTCACGGCAGCAGCAGTTCTTTGCAGGCTTCCATTAGAATCAACGACGCGACCAGACACCAAAAGACACCTATGCCACCGGCTTTCCTGGGTGAGGTAACTCGAGTACTCTGGTGCTCCCATGGCTGCTAGCCCTAGAACTTCTTAAGTCCAAAAGGGTTTGGTCCTGTCCCTAAACTTTAAATTTCCAACCGCTACATTGCCCATAGAAGATAACAGGAACCCGTGGTTGTGTTTACACACTGCATACAGTCCCCGTGGGTCCCCTGTGCCACTGCCTTGGGTGGTTTCTTGGGGTCCCATCGATTCTACAGGCTATAGGCCTAGTGTCTATTCCAGTTCTGGTTCTTATACCACTTTTTTGGTATATGGTTTGGTACGCCCCTAGGGCCCAAACGTGTATTTCTGCTATTACTGATAATTGCTGACTTGTAAATTATGTACTTTGAACTCCAGTCTCATAAAGAGACTAGAGGGATGTGTTTTATCTTAAATACATATATTTTGAATATACACCTGGTGTGGTTGTCTTTTCATTTGATCATTCAAGAGATTATAGGCAGGTAAAACAAGCTGCTTTACATTCCTTCAAGACTTAGCCTGAAGGCTGCTCTCCATAGCTACCACTAGGATAGCTTTCAATAAAGGTTGTCTTTAACCTATCACCATAAGGGGTTGTTTGGACTGAAACAAGGTGCCCACTAGAATTAGTGGACAGCATATATCAGGCCAACTTTTCACATAACCTACACAAGCTGTTCAAATATGGACTTCGAGACACCAGCACATGTAAGAGGTGTGGTGCGGCAGATGCTGACTTCTGGCATCTATCTTGGAAATGCCAAAAAGTGGCGCTGTTCTGAGAGGGTGTGATCTGCACACTATCCAAAATGGTTGGGCTCGAATTACAGTGTTCACCACATGTGTGTCTGCTGGGTCTTATACCCTCGGTGAAGGACGCTATAGGTAAACTGGTGAGAGTTGCTCTACTCGTGTGTAGGAGAGTAGGATCTGCCTCTTATGTTGCCCCCACCTTTTTTCTGATGTTTACACTGGTTTCTGGCTATAGTCTGGCTGGGACCCTGTTAATCAGGGCCCCAGCCTCTCTGTTCTCTCTAAACAACATGGAGTGCATATCAGGTGCACTAGTGATTGGATACTGTGGTGCCTTATGAGTCCCTAGTATATGGTACCTTAGGCACCAAGGGCATAGGTACTTCACAGGCCTACCAGGGGCTGAAGCATGTATTATGCCACCCCTGGGAAGCAGACTAAATCTGAAACCACAGGCCTGCTACTGCAGCCTGGGTGAGGTGGTGCTAGCACTTCTCACTGGGATATAGGTTCCCTATATCTCTCCTGCACACACATTTAAACCTATCAGTCACCCCTAAGACAGGCCCTATCAATCCTGAGGGCAGGGTGCTTGGTTTCCATGTGTGGGGGTGCCTCTGCCTGAGCAGGGCCCCTCTCCAGCCCTCAGAGTCCATTCTCTGGGGTTGTTTGTAAATGCGGTCAAACCATATACTCTTAAGTGCATTATAACCTAGCGGTAAATGCCAACTTTGGAATGGCTGCATCAAAACATGTCATGTTTGGTGTCAAACACTTTGGAATCATACCCCCACACCAGTAACTGGTGTGGGAGTATGATCCCAGCCTTCTAGAAGGATAGACATGTACCTACTGTGGAAACGTGGTAGAATCCTGAAGAGCCCTGGCAATACAAAATGGATGCCACCAGTCACAGACACTGGGCTGCCCTCCTGCTGATGACCGAAACTCGCAGTGGAGGAAGCCCAACAATAGGTATCCTGTCACAGGGAGGTGTGACCACCTCCCAGACAGGGTTTAGTGTATTGGGGCTGGGTGGGTGCACTCCTAGAGTGATTTGAAGTCCTGCACTGGGGGAGCAGTAGGCTTCTCTGTGCATACACCAGTTCAAAGCGGCTCAGGGGCTACCTGCCCCTGCTCTGGCGCAAAACTGGACAAAGGGAAGTGGGTGTAGCCACCCACTCCCCTGATCCTCCCATAGGTGGGGTCATAGAGCTAGTCCCTCCCTTCCTTCCAGTATAAGTTAGGGAACCCTTGCCATTGCAAACTAGATACCCCTGGATGACGCTCTGAAGAATAATCCCGAACCTTTGACGTCGCACTACCTCTGGAAGACTGAAGAATCTCCCTTGGAGTCAAGCACTGACTCCTCTGCTTGGCAGGCACCAAAAACTGCAATCCATGGTTGCAAACTCTACCGCTCCCACCAGAGCCCGAAGTCCCTGCAGCCCAGGAAGAGGATTTCCTGACTTCTCCAAGGACATCGTGAGTCCCCAGCAATGCTGAGGCAAGTGGACCTGACGAGTGACGAGGAACCGCAATCCCTGGGTACCATGTACTATTTTCAAGTGCAACCCCTTCACGACATTCTACAAACCTGTGCTTTGGGCCACGTGTGGTCCAAGCCTCTAGCAGGGATCCCTCCAAAGATCAGAGGCCTACCTTGTCCCGATTGACCGTGGGCCCCTGTTGAGTGGATACTCCTGAGGCGTCTTCGCGATCCCTTGCCGGCTGGCTTGTGGGTCCCCTGAAGACTTTCCTACAAATCCAAAGAGCTCCCCTGGTTGCTCCAGGCCTGCCCTGACTTAATCCTGCTGGGTGAGTCCCCCAGACCTTGCTGGTCTGCACCGCTGACTTTTTATCCATTCCACAAGACTTGCTGTTACCAAGGCTTGTTGCTCTAATCTGGTCACCAACACTGCAGTAAGCTGCAGACTTTGTGGGACACACTGAATCCAGCTCCTGGTCATCGTCGACGGCTCCTGGACCTCATGGCTGAAGAGTCAAGACACTGTGAACTACCTGAAAACACCCCACGACTGTGGGCATCCATCTTCCTTGCCCCGGGTCACTGCCAAGTGACTTTGAACATTGTCCCCTCTGCTTTCAGGTCTTCCTTCTTCTGAATCCAGGCTTGGATTCCACCAGACACTTCTTCTGTCTTCACAAGCAGCAAGTCTTCATTGGCTCCCATTGAAAACGAGGCCCGCGACCTGACACCAAAAGACACCTATGCACCCGGCTTCCCTGGGTGAGGTAACTCTAGCACTATGGTGCTCCTGTTAGTCTTCTTCGAAGTGCCCTAAAACTCTTAATTTCCAATCGCGACTTGCACCATTGAAGTCAACGGGGATTTGCGGCTATGTTAACACACTGCATGCGTCCCCCGTGGGTCCTTTACTTACCTGCCTTGGGTGGTTTCGTGAGGCCCCCAACTCTTCTGAAGGCCCTGTGCCTTGTCCCTTTGCAAGTCGTTATCTCCAAGTCTCTTTTTTAGTATATGGTCTGGTACGCCCCTAGGGCCCCAGCCATATTTGTGCTTAACTTATTGTGAAATGTTGATTTGTGCATATGTTCCTGACTTCTATTCTCATAAAGAGATTAGTAGAGAGTTGTTTAATAATAAATACCTATATATTTGATATATATACCTGTGCGGTGTCCTTTCATTTGGTAATTCAAGAGATTATGTGGTAAAAAAAGCTGCTTTACATTCCTTCCAAGACTTAGCCTGAAGGCTGCTCTCCACAGCTACCACTAGGATAGCTTTCTTTAAAGGTTGTCTTAAACCTACTACCATAAGAGTCGAATTGTACTGGTGCAAGGTGTCCACTTTAACTAGTGAACAGCATATACCGGGCCAACTTCTCACAGTGGCGTGGGAAAACACAGCTGGACCATCATCGGCACAGTGGCTTCGAGATATGGCGGCCTTCCGAGACAATTTGGTACTCTATGCGGAGGAAATACCCACTGCCTCCAAGCCTCACAATATCTGGGAACCACGGCTGTAGTATTTGAGATAAGTTGGGCAAGCTAATTCCCCAAATACTACGGAAGACTGAGTGTGTAATTGCTGCGCGGTTGAGCGTGATACTTTATCCTATTGTGTAGAACATTACTATACGGTGCCTGATTGACATCTAGGCTTAAGCCACGAGTTGTTGTGTTGGTTATGCAATTTGACATGTCTATTGCTGATGGATTTGTAAACTGCATATTTTTTATAAAACTCCATTATTATTTTTTTTAAGTAGGAAGAGGCAGGAGAAGTGCAGAAAGAAGCAACAGAAATGCAAAAAGAGGCAATTAGTAAAGAAAGAAGCAACAAATGTGCGGAAAGAGTAAAGAGAAGTGCAGAAAGAGGCAAGATAGGTGCAGAACAAGTAAGAGGTGCAGAAAGAGGCAAGATTAATGATGAAAGAGACAAGAGTGTTGCAGAAAGAAACAATAGAGGTGCAGAAAAAGAGAGAAGTGCAGAAAGAAGCAAGAGAGGTGCAGAAAGGGTCAACAAAGGTGCAGAAAGAGGCAAAAGAGGAGCAGGAGCAAGGAATAGGGGTGCAGAAAGAGGCAAGAGAGGTGCAGAAAGAGCAAAAGAGGTACAGAAACAGGCAATAGGGGTGCAGAAAGAGGCAAGAGGGGTGCAGAAAGAGGCAAGAAGGGTGCAGAAAGAGGCAAGAGGGGTGCAGAAAGAGGCAAGAGAAGTAGAGAAAGAGGCAAGAGAAGTAGAGAAAGAGGCAAGAGAAGTGCAGAAAGAGCCAAGAGAAGTGCAGAAAGAGGCATGTGAAGTCCTGAAAGATGCATGTGAAGTGCAGAAAGAGGCATGTGAAGTGCAGAAAGAGGTACAGAACGAGGCAAGAGGTGCAGAAAGAAAAAATAGGAGTACAGAAAGAGGCAAGAGGGTGCAGAAGGAAGCAAGAGAAGTACAGAAAGAAGGAACAGAAATATCGAAAGAGGCAAGAGAAGTACAGAAAGAAGCAACCGAGGTACAAAAAGAAACAAGTGAGGTACACAAAGAATCAAGTGGGGTGCAGAAAGTGGCAACAGAGGTGCAGAAAGAGGCAAGAGAAGTTCTGAAATAGACAAGAAAAGTGCTGAAGGAAGCAACAGAGGAGCAGATAGAAGCAACAGGGGAGCAGATAGAAGCAAGAGAATTACAGAAAGAAGCAATAGAGGTGCAGAAAGTGGGAAGAGAAGTGCAGAAAGAGGCAAGAGAAGTGCAGAAAGAGGCAAGAGAAGTGCAGAAAGAGGCAAGAGAGGTGCAGAAAGATGAAAGAGGGGTGCAGAAAGATGAAAGAGGGGTGCAGAAAGAGGGGTGCAGAAAGATGAAAGAGGGGTGCAGAAAGATGAAAGGGGTGCAGAAAGATGAAAGAGGGGTGCAGAAAGAGGCAAGAGGGGTGCAGAAAGAGGCAAGAGGGGTGCATAAAAAGGTACAGAAGGAGGCAAGAGGTGCAGAAAGAGGCTAGAGAGGTGTAGAAAGAAAAAATAGGCATACCGAAAGAGGCAAGAGGGGTGCAGAAAGGAGCAATCGAGGAGCAGAAAGAAGCAAGTGAGGTGCAGAAAGAAGCAAAAGAAGTGCAAAAAGACGCAAGAGAAGTACAGAAAGAGGCAAGCGAAGTGCTGAAATAGGCCAGAAAAGTGCTTAAGGAAGCAACAGAGGAGCAGATAGAAGCAAGAGAATTACAGAAAGACGCAACAGAGGTGCAGAAAGTGGCAAGAGAAGTGCAGAAGGTGACAAGAGAAGTGCAGAAAGAGGCAAGAGAAGTGCAGAAAGTGACAAGAGAAGTGCAGAAAGAGGCAAGAGAAGTGCAGAAAGAGGCAAGAGAGGTGCAGAAAGATGAAAGAGGGGTGCAGAAACAGGCAAGAGGGGTGCAGAAACAGGCAAGAGGGGTGCAGAAACAGGCAAGAGTACAGAAAGAAGCGAGAGGTGCAGAAAAAAGCAGCAGAGGTGCAGAAAGAGGCATGAGGGGTATAGAAAGAGGCAAGAAGGGTATAGAAAGAGGCAAGAGGGTGCAGAAAGAAGCAAGAGAAGTACAGAAAGAAGGAACAGAAATATCGAAAGAGGCAAGAGAAGTACAGAAAGAAGCAACCGAGGTACAAAAAGAAGCAAGTGAGGTACACAAAGAATCAAGTGGGGTGCAGAAAGTGGCAACAGAGGTGCAGAAAGAGGCAAGAGAAGTTCTGAAATAGACAAGAAAAGTGCTGAAGGAAGCAACAGAGGAGCAGATAGAAGCAACAGGGGAGCAGATAGAAGCAAGAGAATTACAGAAAGAAGCAATAGAGGTGCAGAAAGTGGGAAGAGAAGTGCAGAAAGAGGCAAGAGAAGTGCAGAAAGAGGCAAGAGAAGTGCAGAAAGAAGCAAGAGAGGTGCAGAAAGATGAAAGAGGGGTGCAGAAAGATGAAAGAGGGGTGCAGAAAGATGAAAGAGGGGTGCAGAAAGATGAAAGAGGGATGCAGAATGATGAAAGAGGGGTGCAGAAAGAGGCAAGAGGAGTGCAGAAAGAGGCAAGAGGGGTGCATAAAAAGGTACAGAAGGAGGCAAGAGGTGCAGAAAGAGGCTAGAGAGGTGTAGAAAGAAAAAATAGGCCTACAGAAAGAGGCAAGAGGGGTGCAGAAAGGAGCAATCGAGGAGCAGAAAGAAGCAAGTGAGGTGCAGAAAGAAGCAAAAGAAGTGCAAAAAGACGCAAGAGAAGTACAGAAAGAGGCAAGAGAAGTGCTGAAATAGGCCAGAACAGTGCTTAAGGAAGCAACAGCAGATAGAAGCAAGAGAATTACAGAAAGACGCAACAGAGGTGCAGAAAGTGGCAAGAGAAGTGCAGAAGGTGACAAGAGAAGTGCAGAAGGTGACAAGAGAAGTGCAGAAAGAGGCAAGAGAAGTGCAGAAGGTGACAAGAAAAGTGCAGAAAGAGGCAAGAGAAGTGCAGAAAGTGACAAGAGAAGTGCAGAAAGAGGCAAGAGAAGTGCAGAAAGAGGCAAGAGAGGTGCAGAAAGATGAAAGTGGGGTGCAGAAACAGGCAAGAGGGGTGCAGAAACAGGCAAGAGTACAGAAAGAAGCGAGAGGTGCAGAAAAAAGCAGCAGAGGTGCAGAAAGAGGCATGAGGGGTATAGAAAGAGGCATGAAGGGTACAGAAAGAGGCAAGAAGGGTGCAGAAAGAGGCAAGAGGGGTGCAGAAAGAGGCAAGAGAGGTGCAGAAAGAGGCAAGAGAGGTGCAAATCGAGGCAAGGGAAGTGCAGAAAGAGGCAAGGGAAGTGCACAAAGAAGCAACAGAGGTGCAGAAAGAAGCAACAGAGGTGCAGAAAGAAGCAACAGAGGTGCAGAAAGAGGCTAGAGCAGTGAAGGAATGGGCAAGAGGGGTGAAGAAACAGGTAAGAGAGGTGTAGAAAGAGGCAGGAGAGCTGCAGAAAGAGGGGTGCAAAAAGAAGCGAGTGAGGCACAAAAAAGGCCACAGAGGTACAGAGAGAGGCAAGGGAGGTGCAGAAAGAGTCAAGAGAAGTGCAAAAAGAGGCAAGAGAAGTGCTGAAAGAAGCAACAGAGGTGCAGAAAGAAGCAAGAAAAGTGATAAAAGAGGCAACAGAGGTGCAGACAAGGAAGGGGTACAGAAAGAGGCAAGAGGGGTTCTGAAAGAAGCAAGTGAGGTGCAGAAAGAAACAGGTGCAGAAAGAGGCAATACAAGTACAGAAAGAGGCAACAGATGCAGAAAGAGGCAACAGAGATGCAGAAAGAGGCAACAGAGGTGCAGAAAGAGGCAAGAGAGGTGCAGAAAGAAGCAAAAGAGGTACAGAAAGAGCAAAGAGGGGGCAGAAACAGGCAAGAGAGGTGCAGAAAGAGGCAAGAGAAGTGCAAAAGGTGACAAGAGAAGTGCAGAAAGTTGCAAGAGAAGTGCAGAAAGAGGCAAGAGAAGTGCAGAAAGAGGCAAAGGAAGTGCAGAAAGAATCAAAAGAGGTGCAGAAAAATGAGAGGGGTGCAGAAACAGGCAAGAGGGGTGCAGAAAGAGGGAAGAGTAAAGAAAGAAGCAAGAGGTGCAGAAAGAGGCAGGAGAGGTGCAGAAAGAGGCAGGAGAGGTGCAGAAAGAGGCAGGAGAGGTGTAGAAAGAGGCAAGAGGGATACAGAAAAAAGGCAAAAAGGGTGCAGAAAAAAGGCAAGATGGGTGCAGAAAGAGGCAAGGGGGGTGCAGAAAGAAGCAAGAGAAGTGCAGAAAAAGCAACAGAAGTGCAGAAAGAGTCAAGAGCAGTGCAGGAAGGGGCAAGAGGGGTGAAGAAACAGGTAAGAGGTATGGAAAGAGGCAGGAGCGCTGCAGAAAGAAGCAAAAGGGGTGCAGGAAGAAGCGAGTGAGGCACAAAAAAGGCAACATAGGTGCAGAAAGAGCAAGAGGTGCAGAAAGAGGCGAGGGAAGTACAGACAGAGGCAAGAGAAGTGCTAAAAGAAGCAACAGAGGTGCAGAAAGAAGCAAGAGGAGTGAGAGGCAAGTGATGTACAGAAAGAGGCAAGAGAGGTGCATAAAGAGACAAGAGAGATGCAGACATGGAAGGGGGAGCAGAAAGAGGCAAGAGGGGTTCAGAAAGAAGCAAGTGAGGTGCAGAAACAAACAGGTTAATAAGAGTTAAGTACAGAAAGGGGCAACTGAGATGCAGAAAAGCAATAGAGGTGCAGAAAGAGTCAACAGAGGTGCAGAAAGAGGCAAGAACTGCAGAGAGAGGCAAGAAAGGTACAGAAAGAGGCACGAGGGGTACAGAAAGAAGCAAAAGAGGAGCAGAAAGTAGAAATAGGGGAGCAGAAAGAGGCAAGAGGGGTGCAGAAAGAGGCAAGAGGGGTGCAGAAAGAGGCAAGAGAGGTGCAAATAGAGGCAAGAGAAGTACAGAAAGAAGCAATAAAGGTGCAGAAAGAGTAAAGAGGAGTGCAGAAAGAGACAAGAGAAGTGTTGAAATAAGCAACAGAGGTGCAGAAAGAAGCAACATAGGTGCAGAAAGAGGCTATAGCAGTGAAGGAATGGGCAAGAGGGGTGAAGAAACAGGTAAGAGGTGTAGAAAGAGGCGGGAGAGCTGCAGAAAGAGGGGTGCAGAAAGAAGCGAGTGAGGCACAAAAAAGGCAACAGAGGTACAGAAAGAGACAAGGGAGGTGCACAGAGAGGCACGGGAGGTGCAGAGAGAGGCAAGAGAAATGCTGAAAGTTGTAAGAGAAGTGCAGAAAGAGAAGTGCAGAAAGAGGCAAAAGAAGTGCAGAAAGAATCAAAATAGGTACAGGAAAATGAAAGAGGGGTGCAGAAACAGGCAAGAGAGGTGCAGAAAGAGGGAAGAGTAAAGAAAGAAGCGAAAGGTGCAGAAAGAGGCAGGAGAGGTGTAGAAAGAGGCAAGAGGGGTACAGAAAAAAGGCAAGAAGGGTGCAGAAAGAGGCAAGAGGGTTGCAGAAAGAGGCAAGAGGGGTGCAGAAAGAAGCAAGAGAAGTGCAGAAAGAAGCAACAGATGTGCAGAAAGAGTCAAGAGCAGTGCAGGAAGGGGCAAGAGGGGTGAAGAAACAGGTAAGAGGTATGGAAAGAGGCAGGAGCGCTGCAGAAAGAAGCAAAAGGGGTGCAGGAAGAAGCGAGTGAGGCACAAAAAAGGCAACATAGGTGCAGAAAGAGCAAGAGGTGCAGAAAGAGGCAAGGGAAGTACAGACCGAGGCAAGAGAAGTGCTAAAAGAAGCAACAGAGGTACAGAAAGAAGCAAGAGAAGTGAGAGGCAAGTGATGTACAGAAAGAGGCAAGAGAGGTGCAGAAAGAGGCAAGACAGATGCAGACACTGAAGGGGGAGCAGAAAGAGGCAAGAGGGGTTCAGAAAGAAGCAAGTGAGGTGCAGAAACAAACAGGTGCATAAAGAGTTAAGAAACGTACAGAAAGGGGCAACTGAGATGCAGAAAAGCAATAGATGTGCAGAAAGAGTCAACAGAGGTGCAGAAAGATGCAAGAACTGCAGAGAGAGGCAAGAAAGGTACAGAAAGAGGCACGAGGGGTGCAGAAAGAAGCAACAGAGGAGCAGAAAGAAGAAATAGGGGAGCAGAAAGAGGCACGAGGGGTGCAGAAAGAGGCAAGAGGGGTGCATAAAGAGGCAAGAGAGGTGCAAATAGAGGCAAGAGAAGTACAGAAAGAAGCAATAAAGGTGCAGAAAGAGTAAAGAGGAGTGCATAAAGAGGCAAGATAGGTGCAGAAACAGGTAAGTGGTGCAGAAAAGGGAAAGAAGTGCTGAAAGAAGCAACAGAGGTACAGAAAGAAGCAAGATAAGTAATGAAAGACAAGAGGGTTGCAGAAAGAAACAATAGAGGTACAGAAAAAAGAGAGAAGTGCAGAAAGAGGCAAGTGAGGTGCAGACAGAGGCAGGAGCGGTGCAGACAGAGGGAAGGGAATGCAGGCAGAGGGAAGGGGGTACCGACAGAGGGAAAGGGGTGCAGACAGAGGGAAGGAGGTGCAGACAGAGGCAAGAGGAGTGAAGAAAGAAGCAACAGAGGTACAGAAAGAAGCAACAGAGGTACAGAAAAAAGCAACAGAGGTGCAGAAAGAGGCACAAGAAGTGCAGAAAGAGCTAACAGAGGTGCATAAAGAGGCAAGAGAAGTGCAGAAAGAGGCAAGAGAGGTGCAGAAAGAGGTACAAAATGAGGCAAGAGGTGCATAAAGAGGCAAGAGAGGGGTAGAAAGAAGAAATAGGAGTGTAGAAAGAGGCAAGAGGGGTGCAGACAGAGGGAAGGTGTACAGACAGAGGGAAGGGGTACAGACAGAGGGAAGGGGTACAGACACAGGGAAGGGGGTACAGGCAGAGGGAAGGGGGTACAGGCAGAGGCAAGAGGGGTGAAGAAAGAAGCAACAGAGGTGCAGAAAGAGGCAAGAGAAGTGGGGAAAGAAGCAAAAGAGGTACAGAAAGAGCAAATAGGTGCAGAAACAGGCAAGAGGGGTACAGAAAGAGGCAAGAGAAGTAGAAAGAGAGGCAAGAGAAGTGCAGAAAGAGGCAAGAGAGATGCAGAAAAAGGTACAAAGGAGGCAAGAGGTGCAGAAAGAGGCAAGAGAGGTGTAGAAAGAATAAATAGGAAGCAACAGAGGAGCAGATAGAAGCAAGAGAATCACAGAAAGAAGCAACAGAGGTGCAGAAGGTGGCAAGAGAAGTGCAGAAAGTGGCAAGAGGAGTGCAGAAAGAGGCAAGAGAAGTGCAGAAAGAATCAAAAGAGGTGCAGAAAGATGGAAGAGGGGTGCAGAAATAGGCAAGAGGGGTGCAGAAAGAGGCAAGAGGTACAGAAAGAATCAAGAGAAGTGCAGAAAGAAGCAACAGAGGTGCAGAAAGAGGCAAGGGAAATGCAGAAAGAGGCACAAAAGGTACAGAAAGAGGCACGGGATGCAGAAAGAGGCAAAAGAGGTACAGAAAGAAGGAATAGGGGTGCAGAAAGAGGCAAGAGAGGTGCAGAAAGAGGCAAGGGAAATGCAGAAAGAAGGAACAGAAAATTAGAAAGATGCAGAAAACGTGCCCAAAGAAGCAACAGAAATGCAAATAGAGGCAAGAGAAGTACAGAAAGAAGCAATAAAGGTGCAGAAAGGGGCAAAAGAGGTACAGTAAGAGGCAGGAGCGGTGCTGACAGAGGGAAGGGATGCAGAGGGAAAGGGGTGCAGGCAGAGGGAAGTGGGTGCAGACAGAGGGAAGGGGGTGCAGACGGAGGGGATGGGTTACAGACAGAGGGAAGGGGGTACAGACAGAGGGAAGGGGGTGAAGAAAGAAGCAACAGAGGTGCAGAAAGAGGCTAGGACAGTGCAGGAAGGGGCAAGAGGGGTAAAGAAACAGGTAAGACAGGTGTAGAAAGAGGCAGAAGAGCTGCAGAAAGAGGCAAGAGGGGTGCAAAAAGAATTGAGGGAGGCACAGAAAAAGGCAACAGAGGTGCAGAAAGAGCAAGAGGGACAGAAAGAGGCAAGGGAAATGCAGAAAGAGGCAAGAGAAGTGCTGAAAGAAGCAACAGAGGTGCAGAAAGAAGCAAGAGAGGTGCAGACATGGAAGGAGGTACAGAAATAGGCAAGAGGGGTTCTGAAAGAAGCAAGTGAGGTGCAGAAAGAAACAGGTGCATAAGGCAAGAAAGGTATAGAAAGAGGCACGAGGGTTGCAGAAAGAGGCAAAAGAGGAGCAGAAAGAAAGCATGGGGTACAGAAAGAGGCACAAGGGGTGCAGAAATAGGCAAGAGAAGTACAGAAAATAGCAATCAAGGTGTAGAAAGAGTAAAGAGAAGTGCAGAAAGAGGCAAGATAGGTGCAGAAACAGGCAAGAGAAGTGCAGAAAGATGCACGAGAGGTACAGAAAGAGGTACAAAATGAGGCAAGAGAGGTGCAGAAAGAGGCAAGAAAGGGGCAGAAAGAAGAAAGAGGCAAGAAGGGTGCAAAAAGAAGCAAGAGAAGTGAAGAAAGAAGGAACAGAAATATAGAAAGAGGCAAGAGAAGTGCAGAAAGAAGCAACCGAGGTGCGGAAAGAAGCAAGTGAGGTGCAAAAAGAAGCAAGTGAGGGGCAGAAAGAGGCAAGAGAGGTACAGAAAGAGGCAAGAGAAGTGCTGAAGGAAGCAACAGAGGAGCAGATAGAAGCAAGAGAATTACGGAAAGAAGCAACAGAGGTGCAGAAAGTGGCAAGAGAGGTGCAGAAAGTGGCAAGAGAAGTGCAGAAAGTGGCAAGAGAAGTACAGAAAGAGGCAAGAGAAGTGCAGAAAGAATCTAAAGAGGTGCAGAAAGATGAAAGAGGGGTGCAGAAACAGGCAAGAGGGGTGCAGAAAGAGGCAAGAGGTGCAGAAAGAAGCAAGAGAAGTACAGAAAGAAGCAACAGAGGTGTAGAAAGAGGCAAGGGGAATGCAGAAAGAGGCACACATGGTACAGAAAGAGGCACAGGGGTGCAGAAAGAGGCAAAATAGGTACAGAAAGAAGGAATAGGGATGCAGAAAGAGGCAAGAGAGGTACAGAAAGAGGCAAGAGAGGTACAGAAAGAGGCAATGGAAATGCAGAAAGAAGGAACAGAAAATTAGGAAGATGCAGGAAAAGTGGACAAAGAAGCAATAGAAATACAAATAGAGGCAAGAGAAGTACAGAAAGAAGCAATAAAGGTTCAGAAAGAGTAAAGAGAAGTGCAGAAAGAGGCAAGATAGGTGCAGAAACAGGTAAGTGGTGCAGAAAAGGGAAAGAAGTGCTGAAAGAAGCAAGAGAAGTGCAGAAAGAAGCAAGAGAAGTGATGAAAGAGACAAGAGTGTTGCATAGAGAAACAATAGAGGTGCAGAAAAAAGAGAGACGTGCAGAAAGAGGCACATGAGGTGCAGAAAGGGGCAAGAGAGGTGCAGAAAGAGGCAGGAGCGTTGCTGACAGAGGGAAGGGGTGAAGAGAGAAGGGGGTGCAGACAGATGGAAGGGGGTACAGACAGAGGGAAGGGGGTACAGACAGAGGGAAGGGGGTACAGAAAGAAGCAACAGAGGTGCAGAAAGAAGCAACAGAGGTGCAGAAAGAGGCATGAGAAGTGCAGAAACAGCTAACAGAGTTGCAGAAAGAGGCAAGAGAAGTGCGGAAAGAAGCAAAAGAGGGGTGCAGAAAGAGGCAAGAGAAGTGCTGAAAGTAGCAAGAGAAGTGCTGCAAGAAGCAAGAGAAGTGCTGAAAGAAGCAAGAGAAGTGCTGAAAGAAGCAAGAGAAGTGCTGAAAGAGGTACAGAATGGGGCGAGAGGTGCAGAAAGAGGCAACAGAGGTGCAGAAAGAAGGAACAGAAATGTAGAAAGAGGCAAGAGAAGTGCAGAAAGAAGAAACAGAGATGCACAAAGAAGTGAGGTGCAGAAAGAAGCAAGAAGGGGTGCAGAAAGAGGCAACAGAGGTGCAGAAAAAGCCAAGAAAAGTTCTGAAGGAAGCAACGGAGGAGCAGATAGCAGCAAGGGAATTACAGAAAGAAGCAACAGAGGTGCAGAAAGTGGCAAGAGAAGTGCAGAAAGAATCAAAAGAGGTGCAGAAAGATGCGAGAGTCCCAGAAAGAAGCAGGAGAGGTTTAGAAAGAGGCAAGAGAGGTACAGAAAGAGGCAAGAGGGGTATAGAAAGAGGCAAGAGGGGTATAGAAAGAGGCAAGAAGGGTTTAGAAAAAGGCAAGAGGGATACAGAAAGAGGAAATAAGGGTGCAGAAAGAAGCAAAAGAAATGCAGAAAGAAGCAACAGAGGTGCAGAAAGAGGCAAGAGCAGTGCAGGAAGGGGCAAGATGGGTGAAGAAACAGGTAAGAGATGTAGAAAGAGGCTGGGGAGCTGCAGAAAGAGGCAAGAACTGCAGAAAGAGGCAAGAAAGGTACATACAGAGGCACAAGGGGTGCAGAAAGAGGCAAAAGAGGTACAGAAAGAAGGAATAGGGGTGCAGAAAGAGGCAAGAGGGGTGCAGAAAGAGGCAAGAGGGGTGCAGAAATAGGCAAGAGAGGTGCAGAAAGAGGCAAGAGAAGTGCAGAAAGAAGGAACAGAAAATTAGGAAGATGCAGGAGAAGTGCACAAAGAAGCAACATAAATGCAAAAAGAGGCAAGAGATGTACAGAAAGAAGCAATAAAGGTGCAGAAAGAGTAAAGAGAAATGCAGAAAGAGGCAAGATAGGTGCAGAAACAGGTACGAGGTGTAGAAAAAGGCAAGAGAAGTGCTGAAAGAAGCAACAGAGGTGTAGAAAGAAGCAAGAGAAGTGATGAAAGAGACAAGAGTGTTGCAGAAAGAAACAATAGAGGTGCAGAAAAAAGAGGGAAGTGTAGAAAGGGGCAAGAGGGGTGCAGAAAGAGGTAGGAGCGGTGCAGACAGAGGAAAGGGGGTGCAGGCAGAGGGAAGGGGTGCAGGCAGAGACAGGAGGGGTGAATAAAGAAGGAACAGAGGTACAGATAGAGGCAAGAGAAGTGCGGGAAGAAGCAATTGAGGTACACAAAGAGTAAAGAGGGGTGCAGAAACAGGTAAGAGGGGTACAGAAAGAGGTAAGAGAAGTAGAGAGAGAGGCAAGAGAAGTGCAGAAAGAGGCAAGAGAAGTGGAGAAAGAGTCAAGAGAGGTGCAGAAAGAAGAAACTAGGAGTGTAGAAAGAGGCAAGAGGTGTACAGAAAAAAGCAACAGAGGTGCAGAAAGAAGCAAGAGAAGTGGTGAAAGAGACGAGTGTTGCAGAAAGAAACAATAGAGGTGCAGAAAAAAGAGAGAAGTGCAGAAGGGGCAAGAGGGGTGCAGAAAGTGGTAGGAGCGGTGCAGACAGAGGGAAGGGGGGCAGGCAGAGTGAAGGGGGTGCAGACAGAGGGAAGGGGGTGCAGACAGAGGGAAGGGGGTGGAGAAAGAGGGAGGGGGTGCAGACAGAGGGAGGGGGTGCAGATAGAGGCAAGAGGGTATGAAGAAAGAAGCAACAGAGGTGTAGAAAGAAGCAACAGAGGTGCAGAAAGAAGCAAAAGAGGTGCAGAAAGAGGCAAGAGGGGTGCAGAAAGAGGCAAGAGCGTTGCTGAAAGAGGCAAGAGAGGTGCAGAAGGTGGCAAGAGAGGTTCAGAAAGTGGCAAGAGAGGTGCAGACAGGAAAGGGCGTGCAGAAAGAGGCAAGAGGGGTTCAGAAAGAAGCAAGTGAGGTGAAGAAAGAAGCAACAGATATGCAGAACGAGGCAACAGAGGTACAGAAAGAGGCAACAGAGGTGCAGCAAGAGGCAACAGAGGTGCAGAAAGAGGCAAGACCTGCAGAAAGAGGCAAGAAAGGTACAGAAAGAGGCACGAGGGGTGCAGAAAGAGGCAAAAGAGGTGTGTAGAAAGAAGCAAGAGAGGTGCAGAAAGAAGAACTGCGGGTGCAGAATGAGGCAAGAGGGGTGCAGAAGGAAGCAAGGGAAGAGCAGAAAGAAGGAACAGAAATGTAGAAAGCGGCAAGAGAAGTATAGAAATGCAGAAATAGGCAAGAGAAGTGCAGAAAGAGGCAACAGAGGTGCAGAAAGAAGCAAGTGAGGTGCAGAAGGAAGCAAATGATGTGCAGAAAAAAGCAAATGATGTACAGAATAAAGCAACTGAGGTGCAGAAAGAGAACACAGAGGTGTAAAAGGAGGCAAGACAATTGCAGAAAGAGGCAAGACAAGTGCAGAAAGAGGCAAGACAAGTTCAGAAAGAGGTAAGACAAATGCAGAAAGAGAAAGGACTGCAGAAAGAGGCTAGAGGGGTGCAGAAAGAGGCAAGAATCATGCACAAAGAAGCAATGAGGTACAAAAAGAGGCAACAGAGAGAAGCAAGAGAAGTGATGAAAGAGACAAGAGTGTTACAGAAAGAAACAATAGAGGTACAGACAGGGACAAGTGATGTGCAGAAAGAGGCAATGTTACCCATCAGGCGTCTTGTTCCCTGTCCCTGTCTGATAACACCCAAAAAACTGCCATTCCCATGATGCACTGCGATGGCTACCACATTGTATGCTTTCCCATGCTGCACTAGTATAGGTCAGGTGACCTTTACAGCATATAGGCAGCCAACTCCTGTTCTCAGGTGCTTGGCTTTCTTCCCAGCTAGGACCACGCCCCTCCTGCCTGTTCATGTGTGGTTAATATCTTCCAGTCCCGGAGACGCTGTATCTGCACATTCTTCCCGCCAAAGGCATTTTTTCCTCAAGACTTGACTCCTGGGATCACCCCAACCGCCTTATCAGCTTGTACGGACTGAATTCTCCGGTCTTCCTTTTTTTATCGTAAGCGCGAAGTCGCGCTGGAGCCTGTCTCCCTTTTTGCTTATTTTGTGAACGCCCTAACCCGCTGCCTTCCACAGTCTTTTGGATTACCCTGAGCGCAAGGAACGTTGTTTTTCCCCTTCGGTTGCTCTATGCGTTATAGAGCACGCTGGATAATTACCCTCTGTCGGACTACAAGACCGCAAAGACATTCAGGGTAGTTACAGCGCGAGACGCGCTACTACGCTGAGGATTATTTTTCTTTCTACTGTTGTGGTGTCTATACGTGCTAGAGAGACGTTAGCCACGGTAAAAGTTTAATTTTTTATTTTTGTATTCTGAGCACACGCGGGCAGAGAGTGGCCGATACATTTTATCCCTCTGCACCGTTCGCGTTTTCTTTTGAACCACTATGACTTCTACCTTCAGTAAAACAGTCTAGCGAACTACACAGACTGTGGAAGAACTTCTAGTTTGCTTCATTTGCTTGCCTCCTGGATTTGCGGACTAACGCTATGCTGGTGTAGCCTCTAACTAGTAAATAGCATACACTCACAGTGAGTGCGTGCGCGAGAAAGGAGATTACCTTCTTTTTTCTTCTGCCCTTTTATTTTGGAGAGACCTGCCTTTCATTTTCGGCTGGCATTTCATTAGTGAGTATGGGGAAGCATATAATCTGAGTATTTAACAGATCATGCTGTCTATATTTCTATCTGCACTACTGCCCTTAAACATAACCTTAGTGTCTTTGTCTGTTTCATGCAGGTGTCCCCTGACTACTGTTACCCCTTCCTCCTTATTGAAAGAAGGTCCTGGTGGTCCTTTTTGGTCTCTTCACTCCCTGGGGGTACCAGTCTACCTTCGGTGTAACTAGTTGGCTAGAGGTGGCTGTACCCTACGTGAGTGAAAAGGCACATTCTTCGCTCCCGTGGATGTTGGTTCATCTGGACTGGGACTAGACCCCGACAGAAATGCCAAGCCCACGAAAGTATCATTGCCTGAGCGAAGATGAGCAAAGGCGCCTCAGATGACGCACTTATGGATGATTCCCTGACCCTTGAAAACCCTGTAACCACTATGAATGAGCTAGCTGCTACAGTGGTTAACTTATAAGCCAAGCTTAGGTTATTGCGGGGCGAGAACCAGAGCCTTGTATCCGAGCAAGATATTCTAAAGACCCAAAAACAATTAGAGGCTAGGGTGACTGTGTCGTAAATTGGCTGCGATTAAATTAGCGTTAGCGGAATCCATCTGGTATTTAGAGGCTATCTTGTCATTTCATTTCATTAGGCTTTATTCGAACAAAGAAAAACAAGTTCATAAAAGCACGACATTAAAAAGACAATAGTAAAACGTCAGTCAAAGCAGGAAATACGTCAATTAAAACAGTTAAAAAAGCATACTTTTCCTTGCATTAATTGATTTAAGGAGAAAAGTTGCCGTGTAAAAACATATATCTGGGTGATGTAGATTAAAAAGCAAACTCATGCAGTCATGTATTGACCTAACTCCAAATTTTACAAACAAGGGTTTCAAATATGCAGTCCGAAAATGTTTATACAGCTGACATAGCAAGAGAAAGTGCACAGTGCTTTGAGAGGTAGTGTTGTCACATGGACACGGGCCAACTGGAAGTAGGTGCAAGGAGGGGAAGGCAACAAGGTTGTGGGCTACTCCCATTCTAAGTCTAGTCAACACAAACTGATGTGCCTTCCAGGTTACTTGTGACAAATAAGGTTGGAAACCCACAAATTCGTTTAAATCGTAGTAAAAAACATGAGATGAAAGATCAGAGCTTTTTTGGTGCCTTCTGATGGAAAGCTGTTGTAAGAGGCATTGTCTAAGGTCGAATTTGGACAGTTCGGTAGCCCCATAATGATCCACGGTGATGTTAATGTTGAAGAACTCCCGAAAATTAACCACAACATACTTTAACCATGGAATCTTTAAATAGTGGTCCAAGGAAAGGCAGTCAGAAATAATAGCTCTGCACAAAGAGGTCTCTTCTTTCATCCAAATGGAGCGCCATAGGATCAATGGCCTGAGGAGGATCAAATCAGCCAGGTGATGAATACCCAATTCATAGTGCACTAGGGCATTAGAAACAGAGCTTGGCAGGCACAAAAGTCTCTTCAGGAATACATTCTCCTCGACCTGGAGAGACCCGGCCGGGGCATAGCCCCAAATGCCAGCTCCGTACAAGGCGAGTGAAACACACCGAGATTGAAAAATTTTCAACATGTCATTGACCCGCCTGTCTCCCAGCTTCGTAGCCATTGTAAAGATTCCATGAGCACTCCTTGCCATCTTAGCCCGAACGTTCTTATGTTCATTGGCCCAAGTATTTTTGTTTGAAAAAGTAACCCCCAGGTACGAAAAGTTATCAACAGCCTGGACCTTTTGTCCCTCTATGAAAAAAGAAGACTGTTTCTTTCCGTTCCTGCGCCCACATTCCATAACATAGGTTTTGGATTTATTAAACACTAACTTTCTGCTATTAATAAATTGCAGAAAGCCATCCATCAGCTGTTGAAGACCGTATGGGGTGCGTGAAATTAAAACCGCGTCATCCGCGTAAAGTAACACAGGGACATAATCGTTATTCATTTTGGGAGCATCCACTGCCAAGGATTTGAGAAAGGAGTCAATCTCGTTAATGGAAAGTGTAAAAAGCAGTGGGGCCAATACACACCCCTGACGAATTCCACGCCCAATCTTAAACATAGATGTGCATTCTCCTCTAGGTCCATAACGGACACATGCTCGTAATTTAGTATAGAGACGTGCTAAAAAGAACACAATGCCCTCGGGGGCCCCCATTTCCATTAGCTTTGCCCAAAGAATACCGTGGTCCACCAGGTCAAAGGCACTACTCAGATCCGCAAAGCAGAGGTAAATAGTGCCAGACTTTGCCAAGGTGTATTTACCGATGAGTAGTTCTAGATTTAGACACTGCTCAATCGTACCATGACCCTTCCTGAACCCAAACTGGCTCTCAGCTAGAATACCATTTTCCTCCACCCATTCTTCCAACCTCACTAAGAGCACTCGGCTCATTACTTTTACGGAAGAATCTAACAAGGAAATTGGGCGATAGTTCTTGACTTCCCCACGGTTTCCTTTCTTGAAAATTGGGATTAAATGGATTCTTCCCAGGTCGGGGGCATCTCATAGCGGACAGCTGCATTAAAAATAATAGTTAACAGAGGCCCCCATAATTCAGGGACCAATTTATAAACATCAATTGGAACCCCATCTGGGCCCTGCGCTTTTCCCCCTTTGCTGTCCCTTATGCTGTCTAAAACCTCTTGAACGGTAAAATTCAATGGGGTGTATGGCCACCTATCCCCTAAATCCCTGGATGCACAATCTGACTCAAAGATTTTAGAAAAATGAGAAACCCACTCTTCCTGCATAACGTTGGAAGTTAATTCCGGAATTTTGTCATCTTTAAGAAATGTTGAATTAACAGTTTTCCAGAACAGGGAACAGTCGTTTAATTCAGCAGCCTTGGTCAAATTATCCCATGCCTCCTGCTGAAGTTCCGACTTCCTACGTTTAAGGGTTTCTTTGTATCTGGCTCTTAGGACTACAACTAAACCCTTATCTCTTGGTATTACAGATAGAGCTAATTTCAGTTCCTTTAAAGCCGAAGTGCAGGCAGAGTTGAACCATCCCCGCGGTCGATCCTCCTTATGCTTTCATGTACTTGTAAGCTTGGAGTCAATGACCGCATTAATACTAATAAAATGCTCAATAGAGCCAATGGTGCCTAGGTTATCTTCTAGAATCGCAGTAATACTTGCTAGGCAACTGGTGATAATAGAGTCAATGGTGTTGTGAAACCTGTTACTTCGGAAAGCAGAAGGCAGCGCTTAATTCTGTCCTGTTCACTGGACCCGTCCTGAGGCCTCAACTCTCACGAAATCCAACCATCGTGCTATTGGTAGATAGCGGATTTACGAACTCCTCCTTTACTTGGCGGGCACGCTTTGGAACACTGTGCGAGACGCCACAACCCAGCTACAGAATCTCCTCGTTTAATCTCTTCCATCCTGTTTACAACAAACGCTGCACTCTCGCTACTCCCGATACTGTCACACCTGTGTAAAGGGGTAATCCGGATTGCCTAACGTTACCTGCTACGCCGCTCCAAGCCCCGCTACCTAAACAGGAAAGCGACCTGCTCGCTGCTGTGCGTATCTCGTTTTGGAATACTTTCTCTTGAACTGCCACATGAAGAAAGATATTTCTGCGAGTTTGTGAGTACTCCTTTTCATTGTTTCCCGAGGCTGTTTGAACAGATGTGAGCAACGTGTATAAACCTTGAACTATCACCCTGGGTTGTACTCCCGCATTCTTAAGCGTCCCGCAGCCTTTGTGGGTGTAAGTATATGAAGGTACACATTCACCTGGGGCTCTGCTTTCTCCCGAGGACTTGCCTGGGTTTGTCGCTGCTTTCCGCTGCTGCTGCTATCTGACGCCTGACACCTTCTGCAACTGGAAGTTCCGTCCCCCGCCGCCGCTTCCACCATCTGCGGCCGCGGAGTGGGGACGAGACTACATCCCCCATAACCCTTAGCGCCAGGGGAGCCGCCCACGCTGTTTTCGTGCCAGGAGGCGCACAAAACACCACCGTGACCCCCGCGTCGCGGGACGCGCGCGGGCAGCGCCGGGCTAAGCCCGGGCAAAGGGCGGGCCCTCTGTAGCCCTCAGGAGCCGAAGGAGGCCGGGTCGGGCCCACCCCATTGACTTGTCGTTGCTGTGATAGTGTACGGACAGATCTGGTATGTGTGGTTACCATTACTAGAAGTGTAACTATTGATTGGCTGGTAACACAGAGACTATTGTGCCCGTCGCCTTTAATTGGTTGTGTAGTTATATCATCGCACCATGAATGAGCCGTCTAAAAAGGGCACCCTCGATAGTTATTTCCTGAAAACTAACTCTGGTTCTGACCGTGAGGCTACTCTTGCAGAACTTAGAGCTAGGCGTCGCTGTTCTATTGAGCATATTAAAAATATGTCATTAGTCAAGGCCACTCTTATTGACGCTGCCTGCCCGGACAAGGATGTCTGCTCTCCTCAAGAGCCCCCGCAACTCCTGGGTATTAATGACTCCCCAACTTGTTCTACTACTTTAATCATAAGGGATTCAAGTAATGATTTGGCCTTAACTGCTTTTCCTTCCCCCATTGACACAAGTAATATCCCGGCTGTACCAAATGAGCTATTGACTCAAGTTATTGAGTCGCTACCCACTACTGACATTACATCTAGTCAGACCACATTGTCAGGTCCATTGCCCAGGAAAAGGAGGAAGATAGATTCTGAGCCACGTAAAAGCAAAAGCAATAACGCAACTAGTAGTAATTCCGTAGTAGCTTGTCCTGGAAAAGATTCTACTCCTTGCATTGTGAATCCATCTTCCTCCGGTAGTATTGCTTCTTGTTTAATCCAGGATGCAACTACTGCGGACTTATTGGATAAAATTGATAAATTGTTAAAAACACTTATGCTGCCAATTGTTGAGAGTTTAAAGACTATCGAAAGAAGGCTAGAGACAGTAGAGACTTTAATGGGTAATAAGAGGGACCAAACTAGGAACTTTGTAGGCCCCCCACTTATACTTTCTACTGCCTCGGCTTCTGTTACATCTTCTCCTAATCTACCACCAGGTGAGATAGTCTCTCAATTGAACACAAGTATAAGCAAGGGAAGGGCTAGCTATATAGATAGCACTATCAATTCTAAATCATCTTGTCCAACTATGGTTAGGAACAGTGCAGTAGCAAACGTCCCAAAGCAAGGGGGTTCATTGCTTGCTAAACCAGGTCATAATACAGATTTCTCGGCTAAGTCACGAGGTCCGTTTTCTATCAATTTACCACCAGAAGCTGTCCCATTGACAGTTGTGCTTGCAGGGGTTCCTACGATAAAAACAGATGCTGCCGAAGGATACCAACAATTAAAAAACAAAGTTATCCATTGGCTAGGTCAAAATCGCCCTCTTCCTCCACATATTAATGGGGAAATTTTGCACGTAAGACGCTTACCCTGGCTAGGTAATACACCAAAAACTATAAACGGGGATGTCATCCTAATTAATTTTAGGGATCCAAGAGCTGTTGCTCATATTTTAACTTGGCACACACAGTATAGAAGGTCTCTCATTACAACATGGGAACTTACCTATTTTTTCCCAAGACCAAAGCCAGTCGCCCCCTCTGGCTTGGGGGGCTTATCTAATACCCAATATATTCCTGTGATTCCTTTGAGAAACAGATTTGATGTGTTAGAAAGCTTAGAGGATGTAGATTGACATAATAACTATGAGTCTACGACAGTACCACCTGATGAGTTCCAGACTAATACAACTATCCATTGCAATGAGCTCAGGACTGTACCATGTGCAGCAGGGGTAGAGTATAGCTCCAACCATCTTATTGACCCTGACCTGCCTACATCAGATAATGTCATGGTCAATACTCAGGATTTAATGGGTAACCTATTCTCATGGAATATTGCTGGGTTAACCTCCAAAGTGGAATCTACGGAGTGGATGTGTTATGTTAATAAATTTGACCTATGCATATTTCAGGAGACTTGGTCTTGTGAACCCTGTTTTGCTCAGGGATATTTGAATTACTTTGTCCCTGCGGTAAAAGGCCCAAGGGGTAGACCAATGGGGGGCCTAACAATATGGGCTCGTCAATCTTTAAAACTGGCCATTAAAGTTGTTGATACCAAAAATAAGGATATCCAACTAATTAGATTGGATTTAGACAAGCTGGGTAGTGTAGATATCTATAATGTTTATGTTCGGAGCAAGAGGAGAGGGAGGTCTGAGGTATTAGAAGCCCTGGATAGTCTTATTGACACGCATTCGTCGAGCAATAACATTATCATTGCGGGCGATTTTAACAGCACATTCGAACCCCTGATAAGCAATGATGAGTTGTTTGGAGACGAGGAGGACCGACTATGGGGCGTTCCTAAACTGGAGCTATCTCCCATAGTGCGCTGGACTGCTGATGCTATTGGCCTAAACGCCCTATGCTATGAAAAAGGGTTAAGAGCGCTGAACGGCAGGACTAGTGGAGATAGGAATGGTGTAAGCACATTTGATAATGGTCGATATAACAGCAGAATCGATTATATGCTATGTAGTCTAAAGTTATGGCCATTAATTAGTGACATGATGGTGGAAGGGAGGCTCGAGAGCGACCACAACCCTCTGTGCCTAACGCATAAATGGTGGTCTCACATCAACTTGCCCGTAGGATCCCCTGTGCCCGTCCCTCCCCGGACTGTTCCTACTAACGACATGCGGAGATTAAGATGGGAAAAGGTAGCAATTAATCATCAGGCTATTGCTAGCATTAATAGTCATGTTGACTTAGCTATACTAGACCTAGAGCATTGTAATACACTTAGCAATGGCTTAGACAAGGTAGAAGGAATTCATAATTCTCTTTTTGACACAATCAAGGGATATTTCCTCAAACCTGTGAAAAGCAAAGGTGATAGAGCCCAAAAGCCTGCTAAATGGTACAACGATGAATGTAGGGAGTCACGACTTGCTCTGGGTAACGCTATTAAGGGAGGGCAAACAGCTTTAATTCAAGCTGCTAGAAAAAATTATAAAACTAGTATCCTTAAGGCTAAACAAGCTTGGGATGAGCACCATTGGATTGAGCTAAAGGCGGCTAGTGACAGCAGGGATTCTCGGCTGTTCTGGCACATTGTTAGATGGGGCAAAACAGGTGGCCCCGAGTCCCCTCATAACAATGTCCCTGAAGCTGAATGGATAAAATTCTTTAAAAATCAATACGCTGCTTTTAATATTGCAGACCTGCACGAGACAATCAGTGTAGATCTCCCAAAAGAAAATTTCTTTTGTCCTGACGAAATCATGACGGCCCTTGACACGGTTGCTTGTGGTCGTGCCCCCGGCCTTGACGGAGTGCCAGCGGATTTATTTGTTAATGATAAGGAGCGCTGGTGCTTGTATATCCACCACCTTATTAATGCTATCGCTTTGGGTGCATCAGTACCAAAATCCTGGCAGGGTGCTGTAATTATTCCTATCTTTAAGAAAGGTGATCGATCGCTGCCAGGCAACTATCGGCCTATAAGCCTAATAGACACCATCCAAAAGGTAGTGGGGCGTGTGATCGTCAATAGGCTCCTGGATTGGGCGGAAGAGACCAATGCCCTTTCAACTTTCCAGGCTGGCTTTCGACGATCGACAAGTACGGTGGATCAGGTCTTTCGTTTCACCATGATACAATGGAGGACGGTTGTGCTTGGCAAAGGAAGCCTGTATGCGGCCTTTGTCGATCTACGGGCTGCTTTTGATCTTGTCCCCCGACTAAAGCTATGGTCGGTCCTTCAGAAGCAGGGCATCCCAAACGATTTATTATCTATGATAATGAGGCTTCATGAATCAAATTATGCCAGAATCCAATGGGGTGGTTTAGGTTCGGTAACTTCAGACTTCCCAGTTGAGAGGGGCGTCCGACAGGGTTGTTCAATGGCCCCAGTTCTCTTTACACTTTATATTAATGATGTTGTAACACGTATGACTTCTGCACAAGTGGATGCTCCTTTTTTAGACGGGATTAAAATCCCCATTTTAATGTTTGCTGATGACACACTCATCCTAGCTAAAACTCCTAGTGGATTGCAGTGTGCTTTGTCTATCTTTGACAAATTCTGTAGCGAGTACGGCCTAGAGGTAAATATTGCCAAAACCAAGTTGATGACTTTTAACCCCTATCGCAGTTCCAAGACAAAAATTACCTTAAATAATCGACCGCTAGAGGTAGTGAACAATTTCATTTATTTGGGTATGCACATATCTAATGCGAAGAGCTGGCGGCATCATATTGAAATTGCAACATATTAAACACAGGCAATTGGCTGGTGCAATCAGCTCAGAGCATAGAAAATCCTTCACCAAACCTGTGAAACATGTCTTACAGGTTTATGAAGCAAAAGCTCTGGGTTCTGTACTCTATGGCGCTGAGCTATGGGGTTTTGAGAAGATGGCTGCTCTCCAATCTTCAGAGAACACATTTCTTAGGGGCATAACAGGTGTTCCCAAAAGCACTCCACTGTTGCCCCTTAAGTATGATTTGGGCAGAAGAGCCATTTTAGATTTGGCGCGGCTTCGCCCAATATTGTACTGGCACAGGTTATGGACAACTCCTGCGCTTTCTCACTATGCAGGAGGTTTTTTAGATATTATAAGAACCGATGTCCATCATAAAATTGGTTGGTTAAATGCGCTTAGGGCATCCCTGCTTGAGCTCGGTTTGAGCACACTTTGGGAAGATCCTGCAGGTTCTACCTTCCCTTCTAAAAGTACACTTAAGACCATCTATTGGGAGATGGTCGCCCAGCGGCATTGGAGTAGCTCCAGTACTGGTACTATGACCGGAGAGTTCCTAGAGGCCAAGATGTATCCTCATCTTGAACCTTACTGGGACATTATAACAAAGCCCAGAGACAGGAAGCTTCTCTTCCAATTGAGAGCAGGTGCACTCCCCCTCAGATTCTTGACATCAAAGTGGGAAGTGGGAACTAGCGATGTTTGTCCTGTCTGTGGTACTAACAAAGAAACTATCGGTCATTTTTTATTCTCTTGCAAAGCTTATGCTTTACCAAGGCGTATATGGCTGTCTCCGATGTGCAAAAATATAGGAACTACCAGTAGTACTGTAGCTTTACGTATTATTTGCACCAGTACATTGATCTGGATTTCGGTTGCCACTGCAAAATATCTAGGATGGGCGTGGATGATCAGATTGAGACTGCTAGTCACTTGACTATTCTCTTGAACTGGGAGAGACTGCTAGTCTTTCGACTATTCTCCCCCTTGCTACTCTTGGCATTTTATTATCTGTAATCTGTTTTTAAAATTATTGGTAATTAATTCTTTCTGTTTTTAATAATTAACATCCACTGTGATTAATGCGGAATGTTTTACCCAGGGTTTCAAACAAGTCTAATTGGTTGAAGCTAACAAACAATACCTGTCACTAATCAACTATAATGTTCCCTCCACGGACACAATCAAGCTAGAATTTGTTTATGCATGTATGTATCGAATTATACTGAATTTAATTGTTTTTTAAACCATTTTTTATGAAATGTTTTATTGTAAATTGTACTTTGCTTTTATGAATAATATTCGAATAAAGCATACCTTGACTGACTGATAATAGAGTCAGACGTAATATCGGCCTTGTCCCCCTTCCATCTGAGTCTGGTACCATTAGGGCGAACTGCCTCAATGCTATTGACAGTACGGCCTGGGATACGGGTCCCGTTATTTTCCCATAACATGGCCTCTACTACCAGGCAGTTATGGTCACTAAGTTGGATATCTATTACTTTGGGTACCGTAGTCCAGACCTCAAGACTCGAGGAGATACAAATAAAATCAATAACTGTATTTGCTCCCCGGCCAGTAAAGGTTGGGTAGATCTCCCCCTTTTCGTTTTTCTCATTGGCCATGATATACATATTATGTGAGGCAAGGAGACTATTTAGGGCATCTCCGTAATAATTATGTTGGAAATGAAGAATCCCATCCCCATGATGGTCCACCAACCCACATACATTAACATCTGAGAGAGGACAAGTGGTGACGTTAAAATCCCCTGCCATGAACAAATCAAAGATTTCATTGGATTCCTGAAGTAGGTCATCCAGTGCCCTTGATAGTGCTTTAACCGCCTGATCCCTAGAATCATTAAAAAGGTTATTATAAAAATGTATTAAAAGAATATTCCTGCCACCTATTTTGTACAACCATAATATCTGAGAGTGAACCCCAACTTGTACATATTTTTTGACCGACAGAGGAGTTTGAACTGAAATCAAAACCAATAGGCCCCCTTTAGCTCTTCCCGATACTGAACCAGTAGCGGGTAACTGGTATGAAACGAAACCATTAAATCCTTTAAAATCCGTACACCAAGTTTCCTGTAAGCAGATAATATCAAAAAGGGCTAAAAATTCCGACCACCCCAGACTATCTGATTTTGATCTTATTCCCGCGATATTCCAACTGGCAATATAACAGCCGGAAAAACCATGGATACCTGACCCCGTATGGAGACAGTTACTACCCTGTGGAAAAGTAGCAGTATTGGGTGTCTCCATAACTAACTCTGGGCAACCTACAGGATCTCCCTCCTTGCCCAAAGGCGTACAGTCTACGGTTAACCCAGGGATATTGACCATTGACCCAGGGATACACACACTTAAGCCCGTATCCGACGGAACTTGATTCTCCGAAATTTCCGAGGGTACCATACCCGACTCCATTCGTAATTCCAAACAGCCTATTGGGTCACCCTCCTTGCCCATAGGTAGACTGTCTACAGTTATCCTGGAGATGTTACCCGGCTCAAGTCAGTCGTTTTGATCCAACCCACTCAAGCATTGAAAACGGTTGACAGTATAAACCTGGAAATTGTTAACCGAGCTGTGCATCACTTCTCTCCTCATTCTCACCCCCCCGCAATTCCTTGAAAAGTGCTCGATATGTTGACTATAGAAAAAACCTAAAGGACGAAGTGAGATGCCCTGATCGTTACTAGAATGTGAAGTGGCTCGGATCAGAGCTGTCGTGGCAAGATGGGGGTTGCTAAAATTAATAATAACACAATCCCCAGGAATATTTTTTGGGGACGTTCCAATCCAGTTGGTTCTGGTGGTGGCCAAAATGTGGTCCGCCATAGCCACTGGAAAGCCACACTCCCGATTAAGCCATGCCACAGTTTTATTTTTGAGGGAGTCATGTGATTCTGTAGAACGATAAAGCCCATCCTCCCTAATAGGTGTAACGTTGGTCAAGACTGCTACATATGGTGCGCAGTCAGGTGGGAGGTTTGGTTGGGGGAGGCCACAGGGATTAGACTTCCCCCTTCCAAAAGTCTTTGGTGCATTCCCCAAGGTGATAGTAATGGGATTTAGAGAGGTATCATTAGAGCAAGAAGGTATTGCTGAATTAACACTCAAAGCGTCCCCAGTAAGAGGAGAAGTTGGTTTACCAGCAACACCCTGCCGCTCAATAGCTGTTGTGGACCTACTAATTTGTTGTGAAGGGATACTTGAGCCTGCACAGGTCAGGCCAGCACTGGATATGTCATGGGTAGATTGCACACGCTTACTAGTTCTGCCCCCAGCCACGTCGACCGCCACCAGAGGTTGTGGACTATTGATTAAATGTAAGCTAGATTGCATCAACTCACCCAATCTGGTCACTTCCCTAGATACAGCCTCGAGTTTGTCCAAGTGTGGAAGGACTAATTTATCTAACTTGGTGTCAATCATACCGATAAGCAACTCAAGCTGATCCGGGGCCAGTTTCATATAAGTGGGATTAACGTCATTATTTACACAAGTAGGCTCAATAGTGCCCCCATTTAAGACAGGAACTAAATTCTTTTTACTTTTACGACCCCCTTTTTTGGACATGACAGGTCTGTTTAAGTGTGTTCCTGATCTTAACACTCTGTGCGGTTTAGGGGCCACTGGGGCCCAAAACGTCAGGATCGTTAAGGGATTTGTTATCAGATGCTTTAGAGGGGGCCTCGTTCAAAAGAAGGGTCTGTGTTGGCTCAAGTTCATAGGTACCCTCCCTCCCTGGGGAGTCTGAAGAAACCGCTACATAGCTATCATCAATAGTAGGGGTCACGACAGAGACTAGTTGATTCATAGAATCAGGGACACTGCCACTACCCAGACCCAAGGATAGTCTTCTTTCCTTGTTAATCTTGTCTACTACTTTAACTAAATAGTTTTCTAGTGTAGAGACAATAGGGCGGGAAATCCCGGCTGATTTAGACATGTTTTCTTAAACAGAAATAAAATAACAAGCACGAGGAACTGCCAGATAAAAAAGCACTTACTATGAAATGACTCTAACAACAATACAGAACACAATATAAAATATACACAATACAACACCCAACACCCGATATCCAACCCCTATGTTAACAGCTGATTTATAGGGGTGCTATTATAGCATTCCAAGATTGAGTCAGTGTATATGCGCCCTAATATACACCTATTTTACAAAATGAGTGACAAATAAGGGGCGCTGGCCAAATCAACGCAATCACAGTCACAATACAGTGAGAAACAGAACAGATGAATGGTTTACTTAGGTCCCGGCAATTGAATCACAGTACCTTGCAATATGGCCCACTGGGATATGAGAAGCTAGCACGATTTACAGGTGTACGGGGTATAGCCCAGCCCGGCCTCCTCTGGCCCCGGACGGCCACAGACGGCCCGCCCTCTGCCCGGGCTCAGCCCGGCGCCGCCCGCGCGCGTCCCGCGACGCGGAGGGAGCCGCTCGTTTATGTAGCGCCTCCGGGCGCGCTGGTGACCGGAAATGAGGCGGAAGCCAGGAGCAGAGGATGACGGGAGCTGTAGTCTCCCCCAACTGCGGCCAACGGAGGTAAGTGGCGGCGGGGGAAACACACAGCGTGAGTGCCCCGTGTGAGATCCGCTGTGTTTTGCCAGGTGAGTCCACAAGATTTGAGCCCAAATGAATAAAATGTTCCCCGCTACACGAGGGAGCCGGCTATCTTGTCAATTTTGTGGAATCCATTTTGTATTTCTGGCAGCCATTTTGTCTGCCATGTGCTCACCAAGAGCTGTTTCCTTCTTCACTGTTGTTTACCCTTGTGCTCTGTTTGAAGGACTGGTTATACTTAGACACTGCTACTCTGCACATGTGCAGAAGAATCTAACTGTCCATGCATCTGTTTTTAGTCTATAACTATCCGGTTGTTTCTACCAGAGTCAGCAACTGCTAGCTCCTCCTTTACTGTTGACTGTGCATTTCTGTATGACCATCTATGTATGTAATTCTCCTATGTGTACTTGTACCGCCTTTTTCAGCCCCTGTGTGGGTATAAAAGGACCATGCTTCTTCTGTTCAGTGTGCTACATTCATTCAGCACCACAGGGTGCTGTGTGAATGTTGTTCCACTTCATGAAGGTTTATTAAACTTTGTATTTTCTATTCCAGTTTCTGTGCCAACTTCTTCTACTTGTCTGAGGACTCTGTGCAGAGAAGGGCGAACCCCTTGCACTGGTAGGCCTAGCTGAGGTCTCCTTTCAACAGATTGGTGGCCCAACGTGGGGCTCATCAGTGACTCGGATGCCCAAAGGATTGGTCGCGATGAAGGATTGGAATCTCGCTCTGGACGCGATCGCTGCCCGATGAGACCTGAGTCTTGGCAACCACTGCGTTTTTCCTTTCCTTCTGATCTGACCATCCAGGTGGTGCCGGTCCTCGACTGAGATCTCTTCTGTTGATTCGCCGTGCAGTGACCATTTGGTCGATTTTAGAAATTGGCAGTTGGAACCTGGACACCAAGTGATTGGTAAGTGTCCTTCTGTGGCGGTTGCTGTTGGTTTTGATGCCTGGGATTGGTAAGGTACTTTAGTAACGCTTACTGTGGCTTTTGGATTTGGAGATTTGTGTTGGCCAACTTGGTTTGTTATGATATATATATATATATATAAGCTGCAACCTATATAGGCAGCTAATGAGGAGAATTTTCTCTGTCTGAATTGATTTGAACGGCACATCGTACTAAAGGTACCTTAAGTGCTACTTTGATTATAATACTGCATATTCTGCACTATTTTTGGCATGCCTGTTTTTAGCACACTTCATAGGAGGTGTAGCTCTGGTAGTGGTACCAATTTGAATTTGAAACTAGATGAAGCACAACCGGGCCCCCGGAGGGGACGCCTGATAGGGATATGTATAATAAGTATGGTCTTTCTTCTATAATGTACAGCGCATTATGGAATAAAAACACTCGTAAGGATCCTGAGTTGCGTTGGCCTATGTATGGGTCATTTGATTTACGAAAGATTGAGTATGTGGAACAATGTATGTTTAAGCAAAAGACTAGGCAAGAGATGTTTTTATTGTGTACGAATGTGGGAGAAAGAAGTGCGTAAACGAATGAAGCGTGAGCAAGCCTTGATTGAAAAAAAAGAACAGCGAAAGAACATTTATGTGAAAGCATTAGAGCTGAAGAACAAAGCAGTTACTGGTATATAATTAGCCGGCTCCCCTAGAGGGGATACTTAACTAGGTTTAGGTAAAAAAAAAAGTATTTATTCTTTGGTGACTAGTACCCCGAGGAACTAAATATGTACATAGAAAGGATCCTGGTCTGTGCACTTAGTAACATTCATAAGTGGTGAGATCCAGAGCGTTTTTCCTGGTGTTCTGCCAGCCAAATCTAGTGAATATGACTTGCAACTAGCATTTACAAATGGGTTTGTTTAAGTACAGTCTGTGGGCTGTCTTTTGTTTCTGTCTTAAGTGTTGATCTGTGGGTTAAATGTGTGTTTAAATGTTGTGGTGTGGTAAATTGTGTTTTGGATGTTGCTAGCACTGGAAAAAGCGTGTGATTGAATGACTGTGAATATGTGAAAGAATTCTCAGAAGTGAAATTGTTAAGGAGTAAGTTTAATTTGGTCGCATCACCATCAATGCGTCGCAAAAAGAAATTGAGAGGGGTGTAGTTAGAGAAAGAGCAACCCCTGTGATTTGATGACACCCTTAATGTACAAAAGTATTAATGAAAAGTAATTAGGGACCGGTTAAAAGTTTAGCTTGGGAAAAATTGTGGGTATTTCGAATTTGCAAATTGTTCCTATGCAGCTTTGTGTTCTTGGTGGTTCAGTGAGCCAATGTGCTGGGTCCAGATGGTTGTAGGTTCTGATTCAAGCTGAACCTGCTAATCTGAGAATAGAAACTAAAATTATGACCCCCTGAAAAGAAATTTTATATCAAAATTAATTTTTCCATAGGGTGAATTATTGCAGTTTAGATAGAATTAGGAAGGCTTTTTGTCTTTTACAGCTTCAGGGCTGTGCGAGGTATATTTTGACCTTGAAGCCTGTAAGGTGGGGGCTAGAAATAGGAGCGAGTAAACCAGGAGGTGAAATCACTGCTTAGAAAGCTTCTCTGACATGAAAATGTGTAATGCTTGCAGCAGGAGAGCCTTGGAAAGAGGTGGGGGCCAGGAGTGCTCGCAGTGGCTGGTTCTGCGCTGAGGGGCTATTTTTAGCTTCTCTGATAAGACAGGTCAGCTGAGAAACAAAACTCAAGGAGCCTTCCTTGTTCCTATTTCTAGCAAGACCAGTTAGAAAACAAAAAAAAGAAAAGGTGCAGTGCCTTTGGAAAATAATTTCCATGGAAGACTGTTTTTATTTTTTTTTAAATGTTGCATTAATCCTAGACAAAAAGTAAAATGATGCTCTTGCTTGAAATTTTAAGGGCTATATGCCTATATAAAAACGATTTTCCAATTAAGAATTAATTTTCACAGTGGAAATTGTGGCCCAAAGCTAACATGGAATGTCAGTGAAGTAATTTTACTTTTAGAAAGTTAAAATTAAGGTGTCCTAGTGTCGCAAGCTGACTGACAGGATGATAACAGTTAAGTAATGGAAATTTATTTTTGTGTATTATGTTTTATCTTCTGATTAAAAGTTAAAAGTGTTATTTTGTCTGTTATGGGACATGTCTATCTTTTGTGTGTACTGTATTTTTTCTGCTTCTGCCCACAGATCATTCATGGATTGTTCTGGGTGGTTTTAAGGCTGACAAGACACGTGAGTTGGATTAGCAAACAAATTAAAATGTTATAATTATGAGAGGGAAAAAAGTGAGATATATGCCTTAAAATGGCTATAGGTGGGAAATCAGGGTAAATAAATTGTGTTGAAATAGATGTATTTTTGCCATAACACCTTTCCAAAGAAATGTTTGTGTGTTTTTCATTTTAAGCATTTTTGTCCTTTTTATAAATTGTTCTTGCTGGTCCTATGTGTCCGCAGCGACACAGTCGCTTCAGCTGACAGCTGGTCATCATAAAGATGACCTACTGTCAGATGGGGGAGAGTAAAGCAAGAAAATCAGTTATTGATTTTAAGCCTGACAAATTAAGCCGGCCAGAATGTTCGACTCTGAGCTATAGGTTCAGTAATTGCGCATCAATGCTCATTTATATATGCTATTGTAATTTGTCTATGCTTTCTGTGCTTGGTATACTGATGGCTTGGCATATGTATTTTTATTTTATTTAGGTTTTGTTTTTGTGTCGTATTGACAATTCTATTTTAATACTAGTACAAGTTCTCCTGTGAGGTAAGGAGATGGTCGTGACGACATCTATCTTTGCGCAGCAGTTGGCTGGAACTTGTTCAAAATTACTAAATTCCACAGATATGATATTATCATTATCATGCTGTCAAAATGGCAGACAACGCGTTATCAGTGTATGTCTAATTGGTATTGGAGATGAATACAAAAAAAAAGAAAGTTATGCAAGACTAAAATATGTGTCACCTGTGGTTAGCCATGACTGCCCTTCTCTTATAGACAGGCAGCCGTCGGTCATATGTTTCCAGATTGGATTTTATGGAACCATTATGATTTGTAGCCCCTGCAAAAAGGTGACCTGAATTTTTCTAATATCGCACTAGCTAAATCCTGTTCTGTTTCCTTGGAAGTGTACAAGTATGCCTTTGATTCCTTAAAGGAAATCAGGTTTCCTTTTTCATATTCTTTATATGGGGATAAAAGGCCTCAAAAAACGAAATTGTGTGTTTTACAATAGATTAAATTAAGATACAAAATGTCACAGCATTTATCCTTCTGTATTAGGTATTGAAAGGCATTTACATTATCTGAGTGAGTTGGTTGTTCCTGCCGTAAAGTACACATTATACAGAACGACAGATTTGTGTTGGCTTGAAAGGTTGACTTGAAAGGCGTGTGAATTCGACGCCTTTACGTGTCAAGCAGCTGCGTCAGCAAGACTATTTCTATTTCTGACTCCGGCCACAGAAAACAGCTGAAATTACTACCCCTTAAAACACGGAGTAAAATCCTGCATTTCAGACTGCCGTTTTAAAAGTTAGAAATGTAGTTTCATTATTTTTGATAAACAGAGGACAGATTGACAGTAGGGATTTATTTTCTTAATGCCTTTTTAAATAAGGATAAGAGTGGTTTTTGATGTTAAATAATAATGACTGTCTTTTAAAAGTGGCGCAGACTTTCAAGTTAAGTTTCTGTTCTTAGGGCTGTGAATGACTGCGTTTAAATATGATAGGCAAGGGATGCAGCTCGCTTTTCATATGTGGACTCATCAAAATGATTAGATTTATTAAAAATAATATATATATTATTTTGATTATATAAAAACTGTTATTTAACATAGGTGCATTAAATTCGTTTTTTACTATTCATAATGCCTAATCATGATGCTGTGACCTCCTAGCATCCAAATTGAATTTAAGCCGTGCTATACAGCAATAGGGGGTCACTTACATGTGAAATGTCACTTTACCCAGGCGTACAAAACTTATTTTTATAAGGGTATACATTATACATTTCTGATGCCACATCTCTGGGATATGTAGAGGACATTCTGGGGATGACTATTATGCAAAAACATTGTAGGATATTCATTTTTAAGTGCCCTAAACATCAAAGTCGAAATTGAGTAAAATTCACTATTTAAATGAGGGTTCTCCAGTCAGAACAGCTTTTAAACTGCCTTAGGCTCCAGTAAATGCACATATGTAAGCATAGACTTAATAGCTGACATCTATACTGCTAGACAAGCACTCGGCACACTGCTTACAAATATAAATGTGTACAAAAACTGGCAGAAGTTATTAAGCTTACCTCTGAATTGCTGGTAGACAGGATTGAAGTGGGTTTGTTGTTCAGCTTTCGGTCTCTAGGGTCACTTTGACTTGGGAGCACCGCATGAAAACCTTGCATACAAGATGGAACAGCTGCATAGGTTAAAGGCCGAACTCCTACATTTAGAAGCCTGGCAGGGCTCAGCGCAATATGTGTTTTGACGTTTCGACATTTGAAAGACGAAATGGCAGGGCAGGGAAAGAAAGAGGTTTTGGTTATTTTTTTTTTTTTTTGGCAAAAGCAAGTTTTTGTGCACTCAATGAACATAGTATAATGGTATATGTGACCTCTCTTTAACAGACAATGGCTCTGCCACATATATATAGCACTCATGCTTTTAGGGCTGAATTCAGGAAACAATGGGATTTAGTTTGCATTCATACGGCCTCATGTTACACTACTATATTTGCTAAGGGACTATGTTCTTTAGCTAGCTTAATGTGCTATTTAGCTCCTCAGAGTTTGTTTATGCCCAGTTGCTACAAATTGGGGTTGATAGTGTTGACAGAGTGAAACCTGTTACAGGTTTCCTACTGTCCAAATGGGGGGAGGAGGCTAGCTCCTCTCCAAATTAAGGGTAGGCAAATTTATGTTTTCTCTCTCTTTTTCCTAATTTCTTTTGAGCCTGTCTAAACTGTCTGTGAAATAGCCATGAGACATTTAATTGGCTATTCAGAAATACTGTTTTAAACATTATTAGCATTAATAAAATGAATAAATAAATTTGCTATGTTACTGCCCATCCTCTCTGATGGAATTATGAGAGGATGAGTAGTCTAGATTATGGTTTCCTTATTTGATCTTTAAGGGGAACTAGCTGTGGGTAGTTTTTGTTCTCAAATTCTCAGGTGATAACACCACTATTGTTTGTTATTCTCATGCTACATACAGTTTTGCAAGGGCATTGCTAGTTTTTATTAGCTAGTCTGTGTAAATAAACTGACAGTCCTTACTAGAGCTGATGTTGCATAGTTTGGATTGTGAATAGTAGAATGCAGGGAAGATGCCTATGTGATCCTTAGCAAACATTTTTGAGGAAAATATTGTTTTATAGGAGTCTGTGTGTCACAAGATGTTCTGTTGGAGAAAATATACCCATTATGTTGAAGTATTTTAGTTCTTTATGTAATAGGAATCCTTGTTAAATTAGCAGTGTTAGATTTTCCTGTTGCTCCTATAACATGAGAGCATGGTCCTAAGCATACAATGTAGGTGCTTTTATTAAGAGAAATCATTTTAGAAGTGTCTGCAGTCCTGTACAAGTAATGCAAAGTCTATGAGTAAAAGTGTAGAACATTTCTTTTTTCTTGAGTCTTTAGATGATTAAGATAGGAATATACAGATGTAAGGATTTGGAGTATGTCTGTATTGTTTTTCTCTTTTCCTCAGAAATTCGTAAATGAACACAGACTTCCTTGGCTGCCTGGGATTGGGTGACGTATTACTCTTGTCAGTTCACCAAAGAGTTCCTTTTATACTTGCCAGTAGGTCCAGGCTGTTGTTTTTTTTACTCTCACATAGATGAAAGTTGTCCTTGCTAATATATGGGGCGTCCCTAGACTAGGAAGTATTCTGAGACTATCCTCTCTGTTGATAGATTATTTCTGTGCCTTGTCTAAAGACCTTTTGTTCTGTCCACCAATAGATATTTGCTGCTTTACAACCATTGCCAGAGGGGCGCGGACATCAGATGCAGCTTGGAGAGTCAGCACCAGTCCATCTTGAAGTCAAAGTGAAGGTAACCAGCACAGGCATTGCTGGCAACCAGGACCTCAGTGAAGGTAGAAGGCCGGAAGCACTGGGATGTGAAGTGTGTACCCCTGCCACTGTCTTGGGCGAAAGACGCGGTCACAAATCAGAAAGGAGAAATCGTGGATTAAGTTTTTGATGCCCAGCCGAGAGTCACAGACCGACCAGGAAGGCGAGAAAGTTTTTGCTTGAGGTAACCCCCTTTGAAACAAGGGTTGCTTCAGAGATCCTAGCATCAGGCCTCTGAATCCTGGTCCTAAAGTGGCTGTAAAGTTTTCACCTTTGTTGGTCAAGAGATACCTGGGCACACTGAATGCAATCTATGGCCCCAACGAAAGAGCGGTGTGCCAGCAGAGCAATACAGGAGTTAGGGAAGGACTTTAGTTCAGGGTACAGGTGCTGTGTCTCTGGTGCCTGTTAGATTGAAATGAAGAAAACTGGTGCACTGCCTGAGACACTGGACAGGATCGCTGAGTGCATTTTCCCTGGTGGGTGATTGCCCTATCCTGAAAGAAGAAACTTTTCCCTTGAAACTAGGCCATGATTCCTGAGTTGCGAGTTGTGCAGCTCCACCGTGGGAACAACAAGAGCCTGCCTGTGAGTCTCAAACGGACACAGGGAGAAGACTCCCCTCTGGTTGGTTGTACAGCGGCTTTAATTTCCCAAGGACTTCTTTTTCTTTTTTTGTTGGAAATGTACCCCATTGGTCGTCCCATTTTTGAGGAGGAGCAGCCCTTTGCAGCTCTTCGTCCTAATTCTCATGGTCCTGTGTAGTCCTCCTGGTCCTCTGGATCCAGGATCATTTTTGTAATAATATGTCTGACTGCTTTAATGTTTGTATTAGGTATAATGATAGATAATCTAGCCCTCATAAAGGAAACACTTGAAAAGTCTAGCGAAAATGTTTTTATTAGATATGTATGTTAGCTACTTTGATATTGAAATGGATGATAACTGAAATGCATAGGGGCCTTGAAAATGTTTTTACTGGATGGTTCTAGGATTTGCTTAGGACTAGAAAGCTAATAGTTCTGTTTCTGATAATAGTAATTACTCTCTCCTGCTATCTGTATGACCCAATTCTCTGTTCCCTTTGTACTCCTGCTTATACCTTATACATACCAGCTTAGCAATATTTAAAATGAGAAATGCCCACCTAGCAATGAACTAGGATTTTGATAAATTTATGAAGAGAAAAAAATATATATATATTAATATGCATATTTTACGTTTTCCTACTGGATTATGGGAGATGTCTTCAGCTAACGCTAAAAGGGTCACTGTCGTAAATTAGCTGCGATTAAATTAGCGTTAGCGGAATCCATCTGGTATTTAGAGGCTATCTTGTCAATTTTGTGGAATCCATTTTGTATTTCTGGCAGCCATTTTGACTGCCATGTGCTCACCAAGAGCTGTTTCCTTCTTCACTGTGCTCTGTTTGAAGGACTGGTTATACTTAGACTCTGCTACTCTGCACATGTGCAGAAGAATCTAACTGTCCATGCATCTGTTTTTAGTCTGTAACTATCAGGTTGTTTCTACCAGAGTCAGCAACTGCTAGCTCTTCCTTTACTGTTGACTGTGCATTTCTGTATGACCATCTATGTATGTAATTCTCCTATGTGTACTTGTACCGCCTTTTTCAGCCCCTGTGTGGGTATAAAAGGACCATGCTTCTTCTGTTCAGTGTGCTACATTCATTCAGCACCACAGGGTGCTGTGTGAATGTGGTTCCACTTCATGAAGGTTTATTAAACTTTGTATGTTCTATTCCAGTTTCTGTGCCAACTTCTTCTACTTGTCTGAGGACTCTGTGCAGAGAAGGGCGAACCCCTTGCACTGGTAGGCCTAGCTGAGGTCTCCTTTCAACAACTGAGGCAAATCCCAAGCATAAACGTAGCTACATACAGCTTTCCCATTTCCAGGTCCCTTCCTCAGCCACTGTTGTATCCTCTAACCCTGCTTCCGCCCCTGTTAATGTGACGGTAGTTACATGTCCTCAAACAGCCCTAGCAATGCCTGAAAGATTCAACGGGGATAGCAACAAATATGGGGTATTTATGAACCAAAGTTGTAGGAGAGTAGGATCTGCACTTATGTTGCCCCCACTTTTTTTCTGATGTTAACACTGGTTTCTGGCTACAGTCTGGCTGGGTCCCTGTTAATCATGGCCCCAGCCTCTCTGTTCTCTCTAAACAACTTGGAGTGGGGGCGGAGCCAAGATGGCGGAGTGAGCAGACGTCCTGCTCTTGAGCTCCCGCCGAGGATCTGCAGAGCACCGGCTGGTGGGCCGTCATTGGCATCGAAGGTACACACATAGTAGCTGCCAGAGTCCCAGAGCCGGGAGAGTTCGCCATAGCGGTGAGAGCGGCGGACGGAGCCTGCTTTCTGCTCCTGTGGGGAATGACCATCGCACTGCGGCGTCCGGGCCGCCCGGGTGTAGCCGAGGCGCGGGGTAGCGACGAGTGCCTGCTGAGGCGGGAGCCGGGCCATATCCCACCCGGAGACAGCGGCGGCTGGAGGGAACCCCCAGGTGCTACAGCGACGGAGGAGGTGAGGGGCGGCTGTGGAGTCCAGCGCGCTGCCGCGACCAGGATCGGCCCGCCATCTTGGTGGAGCAGAGATTTGAGCTGGGGCCGAGGCGGCGGTGACTGGGAGCTTGCTGTGTGCTGCGCGGTTGTAGCCGGGGCCCGCAGTAACAACGAGAGCTTGCTGAGCCGGGCCCTATCCCACACGGAGACAACGGCGGCCAGAGAGGTTCCTCAGGTGCTGTGGCAGCGGGGGAGAAGGTGAGGAGCGGCGGCAGAGTTCGGCATGGAGCCACGACCAGGAGTGGCCCGCCAGGGTTCGAGCTGGGGCAGAGGCAGCGGTGACTGAGGGCTTGCTGCGCGCGCTCCCCCCCCCCCCCGGTAGCTGGGCCATCGATTGGGGATCCAACGCAGCCTGTGAGGAGCTTTGGCTATTTGGAGCCCGGAAGTCGTCGACTTGTGTGCCCTGAAGGCGGAGGAGGTGGCAGGCAGTTTGCCGCCGGTGGAGGAGAGGACACCGGCCTGCCTGGAGTGAAGGGGAGGCCTACTCCCTGAATAGCAGTGCAGAAGCTGAGAGAGGCCACCAGTGCTGCCCATGAAGGAGCGGGAGGTTGGTCCGAATTGTGCAGCTAGTTTGCAAGGTACCAGGGGCGGTAGCATTTAAGGCGAGAGAGGTGCACTGGAGAAGCCGGCTGGGGTGGTCGAAGGCCAGAGTGAACCAGGCCTACTGTTTTGGGACACCAGGTCGGTCGGGTTGACCCCGGGTTCAGCAACGCACGGTCGGTGGAACATATGACACTCTCCGGGGGGGGCCAATCCTGTGCGTCCCTTGACTCGTCTAGTTAGTGGGGGCCCAGGGCTGTTGAGCTACGTGGGGTGGAGCTGGGGGAGCAACAGCTGGGACCCCACCCTCTGTGGCCCCACTCTCGGGCCCGGTCGGGATTGACATGTCCCTATAGCGGAGCGTACTGCTGGAGAGGTATTGAGACTGACGCCGGTGGCACCTAGCTGACGCGTACGGCCCCCAGGCAGGAGTGCCTCCTGGAGGAGTTTCTGGGTAGAGTGCAAGACGGCCCTGAAGAACGGCTTCATCGCTGCGTGGCCGGTCGGCGAAGGCCCTGGGTTTCGCGCCCTCTGTTGGGGATTCCTTCGGGACCCATCCTCTGACAAGGGTCTGGTGACGGGGGACCGGAACCTTGCACACAGCTCTTCGGGTCAATTGAGGAGCGCTATGTCCAACACCAGGAAGCGGCAGGACAAGACCCTTAAAGATCTGTTCGCCAAGACACCGGCCGGACAAATGGCCTCTGGTATGGATGCGAGGGTCCTGGGACAAGTGTCGACAGGGGCTGGGGGAGCGGAGCCCATCACCAAGGCATTTCTGGAGTAGATGTTTCTCGCGTTGAGGGAAGACATTCACACTCTCAAGCAGGAGTTCACGTCCGAGATCAAAGAGGTCCGTCGCGACATGGATGGCATTGGAGAACGGGTTGCGGACCTGGAAGGTAAGAGCGACGGAAGGGACATGGAGATAGCGAGATTACAGCAGGAGATCCTTAGACTTCATGATCAACAGGTTGACCTCCAAGTCCACCTTGAGGACCTGGAGAACCGCTCCTGCCGCCACAACATTCGGATCAGGGGGGTCAAAATAGATGAAGCCTCGAGGGACCTTTTCACCTACACGAGGGAACTCTTCAACCAAATCCTGGGTTGGCCTCTGGAAACGGACCTGTGTATAGATCGGGCGCATAGGGTGGGTCCTCCCAGGGCGCAAATGGCCCCCCGTCGGACATTTTAGTTTGTGTATAGGACTACCGCACCAAGGAATCGATACTGCAAAAAGCGCGTCAAATGCACCCCCTGCAGTTCCGTGATCAAAGGCCGGTGTTGTACCAGGACTAATCCGCTCTCACGTTGCAAAAAAGGCGCCTCTTCAAACCCATCACTACGCATCTTCAGCAACATAACATTCCTTACAGCTGGGGCCATCCCTTTCGATTGGTATTCCGTAAAGATGACAAACTGTACCAGTTGCGCTCCCTGTCCGAGGCCAGCAAATTATTGGGTGTGGACCTCCCGGAGGAGGAGGGCGGGGAGGGGGACTTCAAGGCTGGACCGGATGACACCAGGCCTCGTTGGCGTCAGCAGGGTTGCAAACGCCGTCCCAGGAAACCACCAGCTGCGGAGATTACGAGGGGCCGACAATCGGCTCTGGAGGCTGTATCCGCGGACCTATCCGGTTCCAACCTTGGCTGAATTTGAACGCTATGCTGTACCCGAGTGATTTCTTTACTACTGTTCAGATCTTTGGTGGGAGAGGGGCTTCCTTTCACTGTTGGTGGACACACCCCAATGACTTTTCACCGATAACCGACGAGTGATGTTCTATGTGTTCTCAGTTATTATGGTAGACAGTTTCTTTTTTTAGGGTTTTTTGGGGATGGCTGGGGAGGGAACTCGGTGCTCCACGTCCACCTTTCCTCTAGAGTTAGTATGACCACCTGTGACCACGCGTCCCTGGTCCGCCTGAACACTGGGCACGCCGGTGCCGTGCTGCAAGCCACCTCCCTATCGCAGCGACTCCTATTCGATACATACCATGCCCCCACCTCACTTAAGATCTTAACCCTTAATGTACGGGGTCTCAACAATCCAGTAAAGCGCAGGGCTGTTCTGTATTGTTTAGAGAATTCACAAGCAGATCTCTGCCTTCTGCAGGAAACCCACCTCCTGCAGCGAGACTGCCACCGTCTTAGAACCCAGAAATTTCCCACCCAGTTCTTCTCGTCCGGGCCTACTAAAACAGCGGGGGTAGCGATACTGGTGGCCCAGAAGTTTCGGGGGGAGGTCCTGCACAAGGTGGCCGAGATTAAGGGTCGGCTATTGACATATCGCTTTGCACTAGGGGGAATGACGTTCACTATTAGTTCCCTGTATGCTCCGAATGAGGGGTCAGAGCGGTTCCTACATTCCGCTCTCACAGAGGCCACGGCTACGCCAGATCGCAATATCATTTTAGGGGGCGACCGTAACCTGGTTTTCGATAACATTCAGGACCGATCCAGTCAGCGCACTCACCAGACGGATGCACTTTCTGCGGAGGGGCTTGCGCGCTTGTAGGACTTGGGGCTATGCGACCTCTGGCGCAGCCTTCATCCTCGGGATAGGGAATATTCCTTTTATTCCAATGCACACAAGACCTATGCTAGACTGGACCATTTCTTAGTATCCGCTCCAGTGCGAGTGCTCACGACCGCGGTCGACATAGGGGTGGCCTCTCTATCAGACCACGCTCCGGTACTGGCCACCCTCATCCTTCCACCCATGTCACGACCGGCTAGAGTGTGGTGCCTTAGGGACACCCTTCTGCACTGGAAGGATGTAGTTAAACGCATCCAGCACTCCATAAGCGACCACCTCAAGCACAACGCAAACCCGGACACCACACTTGCTACACAATGGGCAGCTTTGAAGGAAGTTATTAGGGGGAGTTCATCTCGATTTCGGTGGTAGAAAATAGGGAACGAGGGTGCAAAAGGGAAGAGCTCACACAGCAGACCCGTGAGTTAGAGCGGATGCACCAGAGGACGGGAGCTCCGAGAGTGTGGCGGCAACTTAAAGCCGCATGCCGACAGTTAATGGCACTTGACCAAGATAGGGCAGAATTTGCGGCGCTGCGACTGCGACATGCATACTATGCGGGGGGGGGACAGGTGTGGGCGCCTCCTAGCTCATAAACTGAGGGAGGTCCGCCAGAGACACGGAGTCAAAACGATCACTCGGGAGGACGGTACATGCGTTTGGGATGATGGTGCTATAGCAGAGGCATTCCGCAATATTTACGCCGCTCTTTACGCGGGGGCCCCGTTGGAGCATTCTGCTGGGGCAGCTTTCTTAGATTCTGTCACTTTGCCTGCTTTGACTACGGCACAGGCCGAACACCTAGACAGAAACATTCAACTGGAGGAGGTCGTAACCGCCATATCTCGTCTCAAGCTGGGGAAGGCCCCCGGTCCGGACGGCTTTCCCACTATTTTTTTACAAGAAGTTTTGCTCCTTGCTCGCTCCGATTCTCACTTGGTTGTTTACCTTCTTTGCTGATCAGGGGGCGATCCCGAGTAATCTCTTAGAGGCCTCTATAGCGGTCATTCCCAAACCAGGGAAAGATAGTTCAGATTGTGAAGCTTACCGCCCAATATCCCTCCTTAATATAGATTTTTAATTATACACAGGGATACTTGTCGCTCGTCTTGGCCCCCATATGCCCTGCCTCATTGACCCAGACCAAACGGGCTTCATCCCTGAGCGCCAAACATCGGATAATACAAAACGGATTCTGCATCTTATCGAGAAGGCTACCCGGGTCACGGGAGAATTTATGATGCTGGCCATCGATGCTGAAAAGGAGCAGGTGTTAGAGAGGGTAGGGGATAGGAGAACGGTTCCGCACGTATGTCCTTAACTGTTATCAGTTTCCCACAGCTACGGTCCGGGTGAACGGCTATACATCCTCCTGCTTTCCCCTTCTCTTTGCCCTCTACATGGAACCTTTAGCTCAGAGGATGCGGTAGAACCCGGAGATCACAGGGATAACATTTGGGGGCTTTGTCCACACGATTAGCCTATACGCGGACGACGTGTTAATATCGGAGGCCAACCAGACGTCCGCTCTTCCGGCCTGCTGGGCGGAACTGGATGCTATCGCTCGAGCTGCCGGGTTCAAGGTGAATGCAGGGAAATCCTTAGCTCTGGACCAATCGTTGTCAAGTCCCACCCGGGAATATCTGCAAACCCTGCTCCCCATCCGTTGGGCAACAGACACGATTCCATACCTAGGGATTCAGCTGGCCCCATCTCTTCCTAAGGTGGTTCATACTAACTATGTACTGCTGCGCGGAAGAATCCGATGAGAGCTCGATCTGTGGCAGCACTACCCCCTCTCCTGGTTAGACAGGGTTGCAACGGTCAAGATGACCATTCTTCCACAGATCCTCTATCTCTTTTGCACTATACCTCTCCGACCGCCTGTCGGGTGGATTCGAAAGATGCAAACCGACTTAGCCCGGTTTATTTGGAACGGTCGGAAACCGCGTATACGCCGAGCACTAATGTCGTTGGCGCCGGAAGATGGAGGACTTGGGGTTCCTGATCTTGGACTCTACTTTCAGGCAGCTCAACAGTAATACCTGGTGGAGTGGAGCAGATGGGAATCGGAGAAGCACTGGTTGTTTCAGGACCAGGCGGTGGCGGTGCGGCCCTTTCAGGTTAAATCCCACAAGCCCCCTAATCTATATGCCTCTTATATTACGAGAGTCCCCCTAGAAGAGTGGGATACCACTAACCTCACCCACAAGCTCACATCCTTCCCGTCTCCACTTACCCAGTTGATTGGCAATCCTGATTTCACCCCTGGGATGGAGGATGCCGCCTTCGCAGGCTGGAGGACGGTTGGCTGTCGGTTTCTGTATCATGTTAATGGGGCGGAGGGGGTAAATTCGTTCACCCAGATGCGGAGGGAATTCGGGCTGCCGGAGACGGAGAGGCTAAGTTATCTGCAGGTGAGGCACTGGGCGCTTCAGCCGCAGGTTCGCTCTGGGGCAAACAGACGCTTCTTCCCCTATGAAAGATGGCTCATTACACGCACGTCGGACAAAAATCTCATCTCTGATCTCTATAAGCAGTTGCAGATTAAATACAAGCACTCGCACAATCCTAGCAGGGAGCGATGGGAACAGGAGTTGGGTAGAACACTTAGTCACAAGGAATGGGAGGGTATTTATTATAGAACCCGGCACTCTGCATACCACATGGGGCTTACGGAGACACTTACGAAGATTGTGACATACTGATACTATTCTCCAGAACGCTTACATGCAATGGATCGATCTCGAGAGGCGACGTGCTGGAGGGGTTGCAGCCAGGTGGGAAGCTTAGTCCATTTGCTATGGGAATGTACACACATTCAACCCTATTGGAACCAGGTGCTAGATGAAGTGGACAAACACTTTGAGACTGAGATACCGCGCTTTCCAGCCTGTGTACTACTGGGTCTTCCCAACCCTCTGACTTACCCATTGCGATCTCGTAGGGGCAGACAGATGGCCATCGCATTAGGGTCAGCTACACAAAACATACTTACAAACTGGCGCACCCCCCACATCCCGACTTTCACAGGCTGGTTGCACCGTTTGTGGTATGTTCTGGGTATGGAGAAATTAGCACTGACTAGGGCGGGGGAGAGGGACAAATATGGTGAGTTGTGGCAGCCCTTTCTATCGCTTTTGGCCGCTGAATTTAGAGAAGTCACATGCCCCCGATATCTCCGGCTGTTGCGCATCACAGAAGTGCGGGTGGAGGATTGCCGATAGGGGCGATAGGTGCTCGGCAAGGCTTTGGGAAAGGACGTGGAGCACGAGGAGGGGGAGGGGCGAGGGGCTTTTTGGGGCTTTAGTTTTTCCTTTTCATTTAATCGTTTTTCCTTGTCAAGTTTACTATTCAGTTATGCGCACACTGTTCAGATGATGCTTTAAAGCGACTTGATTAATGGTTATATCACTGCAGGGTAGGATGATCGCTATATGTACGTAGTTTTGTTTGAAGCCTGCAAACTAATAAAAACATTTAAACCATAAAGAACTTGGAGTGCATATTAGATGCACTAGTGATTGGATACTGTGGTACCTTATGAGCCCCTAGTATATGGTACCTTAGGTACCAAGGGCATAGGTACTTCACAGGCCTACCAGGGGCTGAAGCATGTATTATGCCACCCCTGGGAAGCAGACTAAATCTGACACCACAGGCCTGCTACTGCAGCCGGGTTGAGGTAGTGTTAGCACTCCTCACTGAGCTATAGGTTCCCTATATTTCACCTTACACACACATATAAACCTATCAGTCACCCCTAAGGCAGGCCCTATCAATCCTGAGGGCAGGGTGCTTGGTTTCCATGTGAGGGGGTGCCTCTGCTTGAGCAGGGCCCCTCTGCTGCTCTCAGAGTCTATTCTCTGTAGCTGTTTGTGGATGCGGTTAAACCATATACTCTTAAGTGCATTATAACCTCGCACTAAATGCTAACTCTGGGATGACTGCATCAAAACATGTCGTGTTTGGTGTCAAACGCTTTGGAATCATACCCCCACACCAGTAACTGGTGTGGGAGTATGATCCCACCCTTATAGAGGGATAGACATGTACCCAGTGTGGAAACACAGTAGATTCCTGAAAGAGCCCTGGCATAACAAAATGGATGCCACCAGCACAGACACTGGGCTGCCCTCCTGCTGCTGACCGAAACTCGCAGTGGAGGAGGCCCAACAATAGGCATCCTGTCACAGGGAGGTGTCATCACCTTCCAGACAGGATTTAGTGTATTGGGGCTGGGTGGGTGCACTCCTAGAGTGCTTTGAAGTCCAGCACTGGAGGAGCAGTAGGCTCCTCTGTGCATATGCCAGTTCAAACCGGTTCAGGGGCTACCTGCCCCTGCTCTGGCACGAAACTGGACAAAGGGAAGTGGGTGTAGCCACCCACTCCCCTGACCCTCCCATAGGTGGAGTCATAGAGCTAGTCCCTCCCTTCCTTCTAGTATAAGTTAGGGAACCCTTGCCATTGCAAACTAGATATCCCTGGACGACGCTCTGAAGAAGAATCCTGGACCTTCGACGTTCCACTACCTCTGGAAGACTGAAGAATCTCCCTTTGAGTCAAGGAGTGACTCCCCTGCATGGCAGGCACCAAAACTTTGCATCAACGGTCACAAACCTTCCTGCTCCCGCCGGAGTCCAAAGTCCCTGCAGCCCCGGAAGTGGATTTCCTGACTTCTCTATGGCCATCGTGAATCCCCAGCGACGCTGAGGCAAGTGGACTCCACGAGTGACGAGGAACAGTAATACCCGGGAACCGTGCACTATTGTTGAGTGCAATCCCTTCACAACGTTCTACGAACTTGTGCATTGGACCATGTGTGGTCCAAGCCTTCAGCAGGATTTCCCCTGAAGATCAGAGGCCTACCTTGTCCCGAGTGACCGTGGGCTCCTGTGAAGTGAATCCTCCCAAGGCGTCTCCGCAATCCCTTGCCAGCTGGCTTGTGGGTCCCCTGAAGACTTTCCTACAGAACCAAAGGGCTCCCCTGGTTGCTCCAGGCCTGCCCTAACTTACCCTTGCTGGGCGAGTCCCTCAGACCTTGCTGGTCTGCACCGCTGACTTTTTACACTTTCCACGAGACTTGCTGTTACTAAGGCTTGTTGGCTCCAATCAGAGTGCCGACACCGCAGTAAGCTGCAGACTTCGTGGGATACGCAGAATCCAGCTCCTGGTTGTCATTGATGCCTCCTGGACCTCGTGGCTGAAGAGTCAAGACACCCAAGATCACCTGGAATCACCCGATGACTGTGGGCATCCATCTTCCTGGGCCCGGGTCACTGGCAAGTGACTTTGAACACTGTCTCCTCTGCTTTCAGGTCTTCTTTCTTCTGAATCCATCCTTGGATTCCACCGGACACTTCTCCTGTCTTCACAAGCAGCAAGTCTTCTTTGGCTCCTATTGAAAACGACGCCGCGACCCGACACCAAAAGACACCTATGCACCCGACTTCCCTGGGTGAGGTATCTCCAGCACTACGATGCTCCTGTGTGTGTTGGTTCTAGAACTACTTACCCTGTAAGTGACTTGCTTGTAGACTCTCCCGAAGTATCCTAAAACTTTAAAATTCCAACCGCAACATGCTCCATTGAAGTCTATTGGGATCCGCGGCTGTGTTCTCACACTGCATTCGTCTCCCGTGGGTCCTTTACTTACCTGCCTTGGGTGGATTAGTGAGGACCCAGCGCTTCTACAGGCCCTAGGCCTTGTCCCTTCTCAAGTCGTACTTCTTATACCTCTTTTTTAATATATGATCTGGTACACCCCTAGGGCCCATGCCATATAAGTGCTTAACTTGTTGTGAACGGTTGATTTTTGCATATGTTCCTGACTTCTAATCTCAAAGAGATTAGTAGAGTGTGTTAGAAATAAATACATAAATATTTTATATATATACACCTGTGTGGTGTCCTTTCATTTGGTAATTCAAGAGATTATAAGGTAAAACAAGCTGCTTTACATTCCTCTAGAGACTTAGCCTGAAGGCTGCTCTCCACAGCTACCACTAGGATAGCTTTCTTTAAAAGGTTGTCTTAAACCTATCTACCATAAGAGTCGAATTGGACTGGTGCAAGGTGGCCACTTAAACTAGTGACCAGCATATGCCAGGACAACTTCTCACATTGGTGGGCAGCGTGTGGGATTACAGCTTGCCATTGTTTTACCAGAAAATCTCTATTTGAATTACTAACTGAAAACCACTATAGGTACTCAAGGTACATATAAAGTCATGCTTAGTATCAAGAAGTTCTACTGAACTTAGAGCTGTGTGTCAAGGGATAGCACACACTTTCTACAGCTCAAGCTAGGATCAGTAGGCCACAAACTAGTGCAGGTAGTACAACACTGCACAACACTAGAATGTTCTTAAGGGCTGGAGCCAGTGGGTCCACCCAACCTCAGTATAAGGACATGACTTTCTTTGACTTGAAAGCCATGTGTGCTGCAAGGCAACTGAGGATAGGGCAGAGTCCCTCCACACTACACCTGATAGATCTGCTAGCAACAGGATCAGGAGCCAATAGGTCTGAATCAGGGGGTGGGTCAATCATAGTCTCTGGGTCAGATGATAAAAATCAAGATGAACCGGACTCTGTGGTTGAAGGGCCAGATCCACAGGGATCTGTAAAGGACAGAGGAATGCTCCCTAAGAGAACTGACAAAGTGGAGGAGAGGCCTAGATCCCCTTCAAGGGAATCTGACCATTCCTAACACTCTGGCAGAGAATCTGTCCAGCAGAGGAACTTATACCTTCCTAGAAGGGAAACCTCCTCTGAAAGAATGTACAAACTGCTGCAGTATGAGGAAGCAAGATTTGCCCTCAAAACCAAGCCGTTGGCATTAGATAAGGAAGCCTTTGAGCTCCAGAGAGCTTCTAGAAGAGAGGGTTTAGAAACCCCCGGTGGCAGCAACAGTGTCCCTAGAGTCAGAGATTACATTCCAGACCATAGGAACCTCTCCAAGGTTGTTCCTCCCTACCAGAGTGGGGATGATATCCATAAATGGATAACTGCTATGGAAAGGGCCTGTAGAGTAAAACAGCCCCCCCCCCCAAAAGCAGTGGGCAGCAATCTTGTGGCTCTCGTTTTCAGATAAAGGTAGAGACAAGCTCCTCACTGTTAGAGAAGAGGATGCTGATGATTATGAAGTCCTGAAGAGTGCATTAATAAATGGGTTTGGCGCAACCACTGAGCAGTACAGGTTGAAGTTCAGAGACACCCAGAAAGCACAGACTCAGGACTGGACTGACTTTGTAGATTGTGCAACCAAGGCTCTAGAAGGTTGGCTGTTTGGTAGTAGAGTTACTGATTTTAAGGGATTGTATAATCTTATGATGAGAGAACAGATCCTTAATAATTGCCAGAACCAGTTGTTGCATCAGTACCTGGTGGACTCTGATCTGACCTCTCCCCAAGAATTGGGAAAGAAGGCAGACAAATGGGTCAGAACCAGGGTGAGGCAGAAAACCCAGAACCAAGGGGGTGACACTAAGAAGCAAGATCCTAAAGGCAGGGATAAGTCAAAAGACCAGAAGCCTTCACAAGGGCCCCAAAAATCTGCATCTGGTGGGGATTCACAATCCAACAAGGGAAAAGGCCAAAAGAAGCCCTGGTGCAAATTCTGTAAACAGAAAGGGCACTGGACTTCTGACTGTAACAAGTCCAAAGACCAAACCACCACCACTCCTGCCCCTAAGGCAACTATTCTCTCTAGTTCAGCAACTGAAGGAGGTGGTAATCAGAATAAGGGTGTAGTAGGGTTGACCCCGGGTTCTGAAGTGGACTCTGGCCAAGTCAGAGTACCCACTCAGGCATTGCTGATTTATGATGGAGACACTGATATGACCTTCCTAGTGAGCCCCAGTAATCTGGGCAAATACAAACAGCAGCCTGTAATAAATGGCAAACAGGCTTTGCCATTTAGGGACCGAGGTGCTAGTGTCCCGTGGTGGGAGAGGATCTTGTGGACCCTGGACAGATCATCCTGGGTGAAATGTACCAGGTTACCAATGCAAGCAATGTCAGGACCAACCATAGTCTGGCAGTTGTGAATTTCTCCTGGGGAGGGGTAACTGGCCTTAAGAAGGTTGTACTCAGCGCAGACCTCCCTGTTGAATGTCTATTGGGCAATGATCTAGAGACTTCAGCCTGGTCTGAAGTAGAGTTATGGACTCATGCTGAGATATTGGGCATACCTGCAGAGGTATTTGCAGTGACCGGGTCACAGGCCAAAACGCATCAAACAGAACCAGCTCTGGATCCTGCAAGTATGGACCAGGTGCTACCCAAGAGGAGGAGCAGTAGGGTTAAGGCAGTACCTTCCCTGTCTCAGATCACAGATTCCCCTCCTGAGGGAAGAGAAGCAGATCCTGAAGAAGGAACTGCCCCAGAGGGACTTGAGCCTGATCAGGTCGAGTTCTTGGGGGCAGGGGGACCTTCTAGGGTAGATCTGAGTAAGGAGCAACAGTGCTGCCCCTCTCTTGAACCCCTCAGACAGCAGGCTGCTGCTGAGGCTGCTGGGAGTGCTAGTGGGTCCCATAAAGTTTATTGGGATGAGGGACTCCTATATTCTGAGACTAGAGATCCAACCCCTGGAGCCACCAGGAGGTTGGTAATACCTCAGAGGTTTAGGGGGTTCCTCTTGACCCTAGCACATGACATCCCTTTAGCAGGACACTTGGGCCAAAACAAGCCCTGCGATAGGCTTGTTCCACATTTTCATTGCCACATACGTCAGAGGAAACCAAGGAGTTTTGTCGCTCCTGTGTCACTTGCCAAGCCAGTGGCAAGTCAGGTGGCACGACAAAGGCCCCCTTGATACCACTACCAGTGGTGGGGGTACCCTTTGAAAGGGTAGGGATTTACATTGTTGGTCCCCTTGACCCTCCAACAGCATCTGGGCACAGTTTTATCCTGGTGATAGTGGGTCATGCCACCAGGTACCCAGAAGCAAATCCCCTGAGGACCACCACAGCCCCTGTGGTGGCAAGAGCCCTCATTGGAGTTTTCTACAGAGTGGGTTTCCCAAAGGAGGTCATATCTGACAGAGATACCAACTTCATGTCAGCATATCTAAAAGCAATGTGGAAGGAGTGTGGTGTAACCTATAAATTCACTACTCCCTTTCACCCACAATGCAATGGGTTAGTTGAACGTTTCAACAAAACTCTAAAGGGAATAATTAAAGGCCTCCCAGAAAAGCTTAGGCGAAAATGGGACCTTTTACTTCCCGGCCTTTTGTTTGCTTACAGAGAGGTTCCACAGAAGGGGGTTGGTTACAGACCATTTGAACTTCTGTTTGGGAATCCTGTAAGAGGTCCATTATGTTTGGTGAAGGAGGGCTGGGAGTTACCTCTCAAACCTCCCAAACAGGATGTGATGGACTATGTACTTGGTCTCCGTTCCAGGATAGCCAAATACATGAAGAAGACCACTAAAAACCTGGAGGCCAGCCAAGAACTACAAAAAACTTGGCATGACCAAAAGGCTGTGCTGACAGTGTACCAGCCAGGACAGAAAGTGTGGGTGTTGGAGCCTGTGGCCCCAGCAGCTCTCCAAGACAAATGGAGTTGCCCCCATATAATTGTTGAGAAAAAGGGAGAAGTCACATACCTAGTGAATCTTGGACTCCCAGGAGCCCCCTTAGGGTGCTCCATGTCAACAGATTGAAACCATATTGTGAGAAGTTGGCCTGGCATATGCTGGTCACTAGTTAAAGTGGCCACCTTGCACCAGTCCAATTCGACTCTTATGGTAGAGAGGTTTAAGACAACCTTTAACCCCTTCGATGCTCATGACGGAACGGTTCCGTCATGAGCATCGGTTGGGCTGTGCTCATGACGGAACCGTTCCGTCATGAGGACAGCCCCCGGGGGAAGCGCTGGCGCTCCCCCCCTTTTGCCTCGATCTTGCCCCCCTTTACGGGGGTGGCAGCGGAAGAGCTTCCGCTGCCACCCCCGACCCCCCCCGAGCCCCCCCACGCTTTCTGATGACGTCAGCGCGCACAGCGCGCGCCGGCGTCATCAGGAAGCGTTGGACGCGCTGGAATCCATTTCTTCCAGCGCGTCCAAGGCAGCAAGAGGTAGGTTCCGTTGTCCGGTGGGGGCCGCGGGGGTGATTTCTTTTGTATTGAGGCATCGGGGGAGAGGAAAGAGTATTTCCTCTCCCCCGATGTCTCAATACAGGGCATTCCTGCTCCACGATCGCGCACAGCGTCGCGATCGTGGAGTAGGGATGCCCCACTAGACACCAGGGATTTGTTTATTTGGATTTGGGAAGCGACCCCTTAGGCAAGGGTCGCTTCCTTGGGGACGAAAATTTTGCAAAGTCTTTTCTGCCCCCCCTGGGGGCAGATCGGCCCGCTTTCTGCGCGTTTCTGCCCCCGGGGGGGGCAGAAAAGCCCACTAGTCACCAGGGATGCTGTTCCTACTATGTAGGAAGCGACCCCTTGGGCAAGGGTCGCTTCCTTGGGGGCAAATTTTGTTGAAGTCTTTTCTGCCCCCCCTGGGGGCAGATCGGTCCGCTTTCTGCGCGTTTCTGCCCCCGGGGGGGCAGAAAAGCCCACTAGACACCAGGGATATTGGTTATGCTATGTAGGAAGCGACCCCTTAGGCAAGGGTCGCTTCCTTTGGGGGCCAAATAATTTGAAGTCTTTTCTGCCCCCCCTGGGGGCAGATCGGTCTTCTTTCTGCCCGTTTCTCCCCCTAGGGGGGGCAGAAAAGCCCACTAGACACCAGGGATGTCTATTTCGTTATGTAGGAAGCGACCCCTTGGGCAAGGGTCGCTTCCTAGGGTGGTAAAGTGATTAGGAGACTTTTCTGCCCCCCCTGGGGGCAGATCGGTCGTCTTTCTGCCCGTTTCTGCCCCCAGGGGGGGCAGAAAAGCCCACTAGACACCAGGGATGTCTTTTTCTTTATGTAGGAAGCGACCCCTTGGGCAAGGGTCGCTTCCTTTGCGGCCTAATTTTTTAGAATACTTTTCTGCCCCCCCCTGGGGGCAGATTGGTCGTCTTTCTGTCCGTTTCTGCTCTTTGGGGGGGGGCAGAAAAGCCCACTAGACACCAGGGATATAAATATTATTGTAGGAAGCGACCCCTTGGGCAAGGGTCGCTTCCTTGGGCCCCTAAATGTTTTGAAGACTTTTCTGCCCCCTCTGTGGGCAGATCGGTTTTATTTTTTTGCCGTTTCTGCTCCCATTGGAGGCAGAAAAGCCCACTAGACACCAGGGAATTAGTTCAATTAGAAATAGAAGTGACCCCTCGCTTCCAGGGTGCAATTTGTTATATGTATTTGGGTCACCTGCCCCGGGACTGAATAGCCTTTTTTTTCCTGCTGTTTTCTGCCTGACCTGGCACACAAACCGATTGACCATTTGAGTAGTGACATGGCATGTTATAATGTTTATTGTTATATGTTTTGTGATTTCCAATTGTAATGTTTTTTTTGTTTACTTTTTTGTTCTAGGTGAAGGCTTTTCTTCTGTTCACGGTGACATTTTGGTTCTGGTGGTTTTGCTGTTTGTGTAGTTTGGTAAGAGACTGTTTTTTTGTACAATGCAAATGTGTTTGATTTCTCTGCCTGTTTTTTTTTGCAAATGGTGTAATAATAGCAGTATGTTTGGTTTTTGAGTTTCAAAAACTTTTTGCATTGGTGCATGATGTGTATTTTGTTGTCTTGTGAGTAATTTGTTTTTTTTTCTTCTTTCTAGTTTGATATCGTTGGTCTTTGCTGTGTCACTGCAGAGTTTGTTTCTGGTGAGTGTAGCTGTCTCTTTTGATTTTGGATTGTATAGTTTTTGAGTACATTGATCTTATTGATATAAGGTACACATTTCTTTACTTACTTGGTTTGCACATTGTTGGTTGTTGTTGACTTGTTTGTGCAGTCTTCCATCTTAGTAGGTATAATGGCTAGCCGCAGGATGACTGCTCAGCAGGTTGTTGGTTTGCTGTTTGAGTCTTCCTCTGATATTGGGTCAGAGACTGACTCTGCTTCTGAGGGAGAGGGGGCAGGGGACGATTCTGGCAGTGAGTTTTCTCTCCGTATGGGGTCATCGGATGATGAAGATACTCTTAGCGCGGATGAAGTGCCTGTGTTAGAGGAGGAGACTGATGTGCCGATAGTGCGGCAAGAGGCATCTGGGCTGCAGCCTGCGCCTGCAAGGCTTCCCGTTGGTGTAGTGCGGCAAGAGACATCTGGGCTGCAGGCTGGGACTGCAAGGCTTCCCGTTGGTGTAGTGCGGCAAGAGGCATCTGGGCTGCAGGCTGGGGCTGCAAGCCTTTCCGTTGGTGTAGTGCGGCAAGAGACATCTGGGCTGCAGGCTGGGGCTGCAAGTCTTCCCGTTGAAAGTGATGACCTCTGGGTTGCCCCTGGCATGGTGCAGCCGGAATTTCCTGAGTTTACTGGTGTTCCAGGGTCTAGAGTGAATACCGAGAACTTTTTGCCTGTAAATTTTTTTCAGTTGTTTATGGACGATGTGTTTTTGGCAGAGATTGTTGAGCAGACTAATTTGTATGCCGAACAGTTTTTGAGGGACAACAGTGCCAGTCTTAAGCCACACTCTAGAGCTACCCGGTGGACTCCCACAAATGTTGAAGAGATGAAGAAGTTCTTGGGTTTAACTTTTTTGATGGGCTTGCTAAGGAAGCCATCATTGGCTTCATATTGGTCTAGCAGTCCCTTGATGGCAACGTCTATTTTTCCGGCAGTCATGAGTCGTGACAGGTATTTGCTTCTGCTTCGGATGATGCACTTTGTAGATAATGGTTTAGCGTTGCCACGAGATCACCCTGATTGTGACCGTCTTTTTAAGATTAGGCCTGTCCTTGATCACTTTGTTGATCGATTTTCTGAGATTTATGCCCCTGGTAGAGAAATTGCAGTGGATGAGTCTTTGGTGTTGTTCAAGGGCCGCTTGGTTTTTAGGCAATACATTCCTAGTAAGAGGGCACGCTATGGAATAAAGCTGTATATGCTGTGTGACAGTAGGACTGGATATGTCTCTAATTTCAGGGTGTACACCGGTAAGGAATCTAGGTTTAACCTCCCTGGTTGTCCGTCCACTTTTGGAGTGACTGAGAAAATTGTTTGGGAACTTGGAAGAGGATTTTTTAACAAAGGCCACCATTTATATGTAGATAACTTCTACACTGGTGTACGGTTGTTCAGGGAATTGGCCAAAGTGGACACTTTTGCTTGTGGCACAGTCCGCTGTAACCGTAAAGGTTTTCCGAAAGAACTTGTTTGTCAAAAGCTTGTGCGGGGACAGTGCAGTGCGTTGCGTTGCCAGGAGCTTCTTGCTGTGAAGTTTACAGACAGGAGAGATGTCTACATGCTGACTTCCATCCATGATGAAAGCACTGCACCTGTGACTGTTTGGGGTCAGGTCGCTGAAGCGCGCAAACCTGTATGTGTTTTAGACTATAATAGGTACATGGGTGGTGTTGACAGAGTAGATCAGAGGTTGGAACCTTACACTGCTCTTCGTAAGGCTTACATTTGGTACAAGAAGTTGGCTATCCATCTTTTCCACTTGGCAATGTTTAATGCTTTTGTTGTGTTCCAGGATTCTTGCCCTGAGTCAACGATGACTTTTGTTAAGTTTCAGGAGTCTGTAATAGGCAGCCTTGTTGTAGTGGAACAGGCAAGTGTTCCTAGAGTTGGACTGGTGGAGGATGTTGCTAGATTGAAAGAACGCCACTTTCCAGATCACATTCCTCCCACACCCGCAAAAGATTTTCCCAGTAGGAGATGTAGAGTCTGTTGGCGAAGAGGTACGCGGAAGGAGTGTCGTATGTACTGCCCCGATTGTCCCTCTCATCCTGCACTGTGTCTCTCTGCTTGTTTTAGAGCGTACCACACGCGAAAAAATTTTTGGGAGGATTCTTGAGTGGTAAAGTGAACTGGCTGGTCTGTATTCTTTGGATAATTTGATTCTGTTTCAAGGTTGGTGTTAGTGCAATGTATTTAGTTGCTGATTTTCTGTTAGAAAATTTGTATCTATTTGCGATTTGTTTGTGTTTTTATTTTTTTCTAAAAAAATCCAAAATGTGATGGCGGTGTGTGTAGGCTTGCGCTTGGCTGTTGGTGTGTGTGGACTGGCACTTGGTTGGTGGTGTGCGTGGAATGGTGCTTGGCTGACGGTGTGCGTGGACTGGCGGTGTGCATGGACTGGCGGTGTGCGTGGACTGGTGCGTGGCTGGTGGTGTGCGTGGCTGGTGGTGTGCGTGGAATGGTGCTTGGCTGGCGGTGTGCGTGGAATGGTGCTTGGCTGGTGGTGTGCGTGGAATGGTGCTTGGCTGGCGCTGTGCGTGGACTGGTTCTTGGCTGGCAGTGTGTGTGGACTGGTGGTGTGTGCGGACTGGTGTTTGGCTGGTGGTGTCCGTGGACTGGAGCTTGGCTGGTGGTGTCCGTGGACTGGAGCTTGTCTGGTGGTGTGTGTGGACTGGAGCTTGGCTGGCGGTGTGTGTGGAATGGTGCTTGTCTGGTGGTGTCCGTGGACTGGAGCTTGGCTGGCGGTGTAGGTGGATTGGCGATTGGCTGCCGGTGTGCCTGGACTGGCGATTGGATGGTGGTGTGCCTGGACTGGCGCTTGGCTAGCGGTGTGCGTGGACTGGCGTTTGGCTAGCGGTGTGTGTCGACCGGTGCTTGGCTGGCTGTGTGTGAGTAGTGACTTTCTGCTGGTCACTACACACACTGCTAGCTGAGTGCCACTCCACGCAATCCTTCTGCCTGTGTAGTTGCTGTGTCTGGATTGTGGGCGTGTGAAAGTGATGGGCCCTTGAATGGCGCTGTGTGCCGGTGTGAGTTTTGTTATGTGATGGGCCCGCGGCTGGCGGTGTGAATGGTTTTGTATGTCTCACACGTATGAAAGGTGTATGAATGGCCTGTAAAGAGGTTGGTGCCTTGTCGTGGCTTTACAGCTCACGAGCTGTGAGTCAATGGTTCAGTTTCTTGCCCTTTCAATTATTACCAGTGCATTTCATTTTTTGTGAAATCACTTGGTAATACAATTTTATCTACTGAACCATCACTCACCCTCGTGCCAAATCCAACCAGTATGTGCGTGTGCTTGCGGGTTAGATGACTGTGCAGTAATATTTGTTTTTTTGAAGCAGGGTGTACCTTGTCCCTTTTTGGTGATTTTTGTACTGTGTTGCTTTTGTACCTGGTGGTGCGAATGGTCTTGTTTGTATCACGTATGAAAGGTGTGTGAATGGCCTGTAAAGCGGTTGGTGCCTTGACGTGGCTTTACAGCTCACGAGCTGCAAGTCATTGGTTTGGATTTTTGTGAATTTAATTATTGACAGTGCATTTCATATTTGTGAAATCTCTTGTTAATAAAATTTAATACACTGAACCATGACTTGCCCTCGTGCCAAATCCAACCAGTATGTGTGTGTGTTTGAGGAATAGATGGTTGTGCAGGAATCTTTTTTTTTTGTTTCTCTGCCAAGGTACACTTTCCATGTAAGAATAACCCACCAACTGTAGATATTGTCGAAAACCTTTGGGAGTTCATGGTGATGTCTCTCTAGTGATTTGAAAAATATTTTTTATCCCCATTGTCCTGTAAACCTCAAATTGTCTGCCACATTTTCTTTGCAGTATTATTCCTAAATTCTCACGCTGTAGTAACAATAGGTAATCTGGTTATGCAAGGGGGGTTACTTTTGTTTTTTGCCCAGGGCTCGGCGGCCATCTAGGGAAACCTACCAAACCCAGGCATTTTTGAAAACTAGACACCCGGCGGCTTCCAGGGAGGTATGGCTTGCGTGGATCCCCCAACGTTTCCTTACCCAGAATCCCCTGCAAACCTCAATTTTTGCCCAAAAAATCACTTTTTTCACACATTTTGGGGTGGGAAAGTAGTGGCATCACCGGGCTCACACAAATTTACCACCACCCAGCGTTCCCCCAGGTCTCCCGGTAAAAATGGTGCCTCACTTGTGTGGGAGGCCCAAGTACCCGCGGCAGGCAAGGGCCCCAAAGGTAGTGAGGCCACCTCAAGATGGCCTATCGCCAAACCACCTGGTTTTGCAAGGGGGGTCACTTTGGTTTTTGGCCCGGTGCGCGGCGGCCATCTAGGGAAACCTACCAAACCCAGGCATTTTTGAAAACTAGACACCCGGCGGCTTCCAGGGAGGTATGGCTTGCGTGGATCCCCCAACGTTTCCTTACCCAGAATCCCCTGCAAACCTCAATTTTTGCTCAAAAAATCACTTTTTTCACACATTTTGGGGTGGGAAAGTAGTGGCATCACCGGGCTCACACAAATTTACCACCACCCAGCGTTCCCCCAGGTCTCCCGGTAAAAATGGTGCCTCACTTGTGTGGGAGGCCCAAGTACCCGCGGCAGGCAAGGGCCCCAAAGGTAGTGAGGCCACCTCAAGATGGCCTATCGCCAAACCACCTGGTTTTGCAAGGGGGGTCACTTTGGTTTTTGGCCCGGTGCGCGGCGGCCATCTAGGGAAACCTACCAAACCCAGGCATTTTTGAAAACTAGACACCCGGCGGCTTCCAGGGATGTATGGCTTGCGTGGATCCCCCAACGTTTCCTTACCCAGAATCCCCTGCAAACCTCAATTTTTGCTCAAAAAATCACTTTTTTCACACATTTTGGGGTGGGAAAGTAGTGGCATCACCGGGCTCACACAAATTTACCACCACCCAGCGTTCCCCCAGGTCTCCCGGTAAAAATGGTGCCTCACTTGTGTGGGAGGCCCAAGTACCCGCGGCAGGCAAGGGCCCCAAAGGTAGTGAGGCCACCTCAAGATGGCCTATCGCCAAACCACCTGGTTTTGCAAGGGGGGTCACTTTGGTTTTTGGCCCGGTGCGCGGCGGCCATCTAGGGAAACCTACCAAACCCAGGCATTTTTGAAAACTAGACACCCGGCGGCTTCCAGGGAGGTATGGCTTGCGTGGATCCCCCAACGTTTCCTTACCCAGAATCCCCTGCAAACCTCAATTTTTGCTCAAAAAATCACTTTTTTCACACATTTTGGGGTGGGAAAGTAGTGGCATCACCGGGCTCACACAAATTTACCACCACCCAGCGTTCCCCCAGGTCTCCCGGTAAAAATGGTGCCTCACTTGTGTGGGAGGCCCAAGTACCCGCGGCAGGCAAGGGCCCCAAACGTAGTGAGGCCACCTCAAGATGGCCTATCGCCAAACCACCTGGTTTTGCAAGGGGGGTCACTTTGGTTTTTGGCCCGGTGCGCGGCGGCCATCTAGGGAAACCTACCAAACCCAGGCATTTTTGAAAACTAGACACCCGGCGGCTTCCAGGGAGGTATGGCTTGCGTGGATCCCCCAACGTTTCCTTACCCAGAATCCCCTGCAAACCTCAATTTTTGCTCAAAAAATCACTTTTTTCACACATTTTGGGGTGGGAAAGTAGTGGCATCACCGGGCTCACACAAATTTACCACCACCCAGCGTTCCCCCAGGTCTCCCGGTAAAAATGGTGCCTCACTTGTGTGGGAGGCCCAAGTACCCGCGGCAGGCAAGGGCCCCAAACGTAGTGAGGCCACCTCAAGATGGCCTATCGCCAAACCACCTGGTTTTGCAAGGGGGGTCACTTTGGTTTTTGGCCCGGTGCGCGGCGGCCATCTAGGGAAACCTACCAAACCCAGGCATTTTTGAAAACTAGACACCCGGCGGCTTCCAGGGAGGTATGGCTTGCGTGGATCCCCCAACGTTTCCTTACCCAGAATCCCCTGCAAACCTCAATTTTTGCTCAAAAAATCACTTTTTTCACACATTTTGGGGTGGGAAAGTAGTGGCATCACCGGGCTCACACAAATTTACCACCACCCAGCGTTCCCCCAGGTCTCCCGGTAAAAATGGTGCCTCACTTGTGTGGGAGGCCCAAGTACCCGCGGCAGGCAAGGGCCCCAAACGTAGTGAGGCAACATCAACATTGCCTATCCCAAAGGTCGCCTCACTACGTTTGGGGCCCTTGCCTGCCGCGGGTACTTGGGCCTCCCACACAAGTGAGGCACCATTTTTACCGGGAGACCTGGGGGAACGCTGGGTGGTGGTAAATTTGTGTGAGCCCGGTGATGCCACTACTTTCCCACCCCAAAATGTGTGAAAAAAGTGATTTTTTGAGCAAAAATTGAGGTTTGCAGGGGATTCTGGGTAAGGAAACGTTGGGGGATCCACGCAAGCCATACCTCCCTGGAAGCCGCCGGGTGTCTAGTTTTCAAAAATGCCTGGGTTTGGTAGGTTTCCCTAGATGGCCGCCGCGCACCGGGCCAAAAACCAAAGTGACCCCCCTTGCAAAACCAGGTGGTTTGGCGATAGGCCATCTTGAGGTGGCCTCACTACGTTTGGGGCCCTTGCCTGCCGCGGGTACTTGGGCCTCCCACACAAGTGAGGCACCATTTTTACCGGGAGACCTGGGGGAACGCTGGGTGGTGGTAAATTTGTGTGAGCCCGGTGATGCCACTACTTTCCCACCCCAAAATGTGTGAAAAAAGTGATTTTTTGAGCAAAAATTGAGGTTTGCAGGGGATTCTGGGTAAGGAAACGTTGGGGGATCCACGCAAGCCATACCTCCCTGGAAGCCGCCGGGTGTCTAGTTTTCAAAAATGCCTGGGTTTGGTAGGTTTCCCTAGATGGCCGCCGCGCACCGGGCCAAAAACCAAAGTGACCCCCCTTGCAAAACCAGGTGGTTTGGCGATAGGCCATCTTGAGGTGGCCTCACTACGTTTGGGGCCCTTGCCTGCCGCGGGTACTTGGGCCTCCCACACAAGTGAGGCACCATTTTTACCGGGAGACCTGGGGGAACGCTGGGTGGTGGTAAATTTGTGTGAGCCCGGTGATGCCACTACTTTCCCACCCCAAAATGTGTGAAAAAAGTGATTTTTTGAGCAAAAATTGAGGTTTGCAGGGGATTCTGGGTAAGGAAACGTTGGGGGATCCACGCAAGCCATACCTCCCTGGAAGCCGCCGGGTGTCTAGTTTTCAAAAATGCCTGGGTTTGGTAGGTTTCCCTAGATGGCCGCCGCGCACCGGGCCAAAAACCAAAGTGACCCCCCTTGCAAAACCAGGTGGTTTGGCGATAGGCCATCTTGAGGTGGCCTCACTACGTTTGGGGCCCTTGCCTGCCGCGGGTACTTGGGCCTCCCACACAAGTGAGGCACCATTTTTACCGGGAGACCTGGGGGAACGCTGGGTGGTGGTAAATTTGTGTGAGCCCGGTGATGCCACTACTTTCCCACCCCAAAATGTGTGAAAAAAGTGATTTTTTGAGCAAAAATTGAGGTTTGCAGGGGATTCTGGGTAAGGAAACGTTGGGGGATCCACGCAAGCCATACCTCCCTGGAAGCCGCCGGGTGTCTAGTTTTCAAAAATGCCTGGGTTTGGTAGGTTTCCCTAGATGGCCGCCGCGCACCGGGCCAAAAACCAAAGTGACCCCCCTTGCAAAACCAGGTGGTTTGGCGATAGGCCATCTTGAGGTGGCCTCACTACGTTTGGGGCCCTTGCCTGCCGCGGGTACTTGGGCCTCCCACACAAGTGAGGCACCATTTTTACCGGGAGACCTGGGGGAACGCTGGGTGGTGGTAAATTTGTGTGAGCCCGGTGATGCCACTACTTTCCCACCCCAAAATGTGTGAAAAAAGTGATTTTTTGAGCAAAAATTGAGGTTTGCAGGGGATTCTGGGTAAGGAAACGTTGGGGGATCCACGCAAGCCATACCTCCCTGGAAGCCGCCGGGTGTCTAGTTTTCAAAAATGCCTGGGTTTGGTAGGTTTCCCTAGATGGCCGCCGCGCACCGGGCCAAAAACCAAAGTGACCCCCCTTGCAAAACCAGGTGGTTTGGCGATAGGCCATCTTGAGGTGGCCTCACTACCTTTGGGGCCCTTGCCTGCCGCGGGTACTTGGGCCTCCCACACAAGTGAGGCACCATTTTTACCGGGAGACCTGGGGGAACGCTGGGTGGTGGTAAATTTGTGTGAGCCCGGTGATGCCACTACTTTCCCACCCCAAAATGTGTTAAAAAAGTGATTTTTTGAGCAAAAATTGAGGTTTGCAGGGGATTCTGGGTAAGGAAACGTTGGGGGATCCACGCAAGCCATACCTCCCTGGAAACCGCCGGGTGTCTAGTTTTCAGAAATGTATAGGTTTGCTAGGTTTCCCTAGGTGCCGGCAGGGCTAGGGTACAAAATCTACAGCTAGTCACTTTGCCAAAAAAAGGGTCATTTTTCACTCCAAAACCACGTTGCGTTTTGCGCCGTTTCCTGTCGCGGGCACTAGGCCGACCCGCACAAGTGAGGTACCATTTTTCTCGTAGGACTTTGGGGAACGCGGGGTGGGTGGAAATTTGTGGATCCACGCAGATTCCAGAACTTTCCATCACAGAAATGTGGGGAAAATGTGTTTTTTTTGTCAATTTTTTACGTTTGCAAGGGATTCTGGGTAACAGACCATGGTGGGAGGCAGTCAAGTCACCCCATCCTGGATTCCCCTGGGTGTCTAGTTTTCAGAAATGTATAGGTTTGCTAGGTTTCCCTAGGTGCCGGCAGGGCTAGGGTACAAAATCTACAGCTAGTCACTTTGCCAAAAAAAAGGGTCATTTTTCACTCCAAAACCACGTTGCGTTTTGCGCCGTTTCCTGTCGCGGGCACTAGGCCGACCCGCACAAGTGAGGTACCATTTTTCTCGTAGGACTTTGGGGAACGCGGGGTGGGTGGAAATTTGTGGATCCACGCAGATTCCAGAACTTTCCATCACAGAAATGTGGGGAAAATGTGTTTTTTTTGTCAATTTTTTACGTTTGCAAGGGATTCTGGGTAACAGACCATGGTGGGAGGCAGTCAAGTCACCCCATCCTGGATTCCCCTGGGTGTCTAGTTTTCAGAAATGTATAGGTTTGCTAGGTTTCCCTAGGTGCCGGCAGGGCTAGGGTACAAAATCTACAGCTAGTCACTTTGCCAAAAAAAGGGTCATTTTTCACTCCAAAACCACGTTGCGTTTTGCGCCGTTTCCTGTCGCGGGCACTAGGCCGACCCGCACAAGTGAGGTACCATTTTTCTCGTAGGACTTTGGGGAACGCGGGGTGGGTGGAAATTTGTGGATCCACGCAGATTCCAGAACTTTCCATCACAGAAATGTGGGGAAAATGTGTTTTTTTTGTCAATTTTTTACGTTTGCAAGGGATTCTGGGTAACAGACCATGGTGGGAGGCAGTCAAGTCACCCCATCCTGGATTCCCCTGGGTGTCTAGTTTTCAGAAATGTATAGGTTTGCTAGGTTTCCCTAGGTGCCGGCAGTGCTAGGGTACAAAATCTACAGCTAGTCACTTTGCCAAAAAAAGGGTCATTTTTCACTCCAAAACCACGTTGCGTTTTGCGCCGTTTCCTGTCGCGGGCACTAGGCCGACCCGCACAAGTGAGGTACCATTTTTCTCGTAGGACTTTGGGGAACGCGGGGTGGGTGGAAATTTGTGGATCCACGCAGATTCCAGAACTTTCCATCACAGAAATGTGGGGAAAATGTGTTTTTTTTGTCAATTTTTTACGTTTGCAAGGGATTCTGGGTAACAGACCATGGTGGGAGGCAGTCAAGTCACCCCATCCTGGATTCCCCTGGGTGTCTAGTTTTCAGAAATGTATAGGTTTGCTAGGTTTCCCTAGGTGCCGGCAGGGCTAGGGTACAAAATCTACAGCTAGTCACTTTGCCAAAAAAAGGGTCATTTTTCACTCCAAAACCACGTTGCGTTTTGCGCCGTTTCCTGTCGCGGGCACTAGGCCGACCCGCACAAGTGAGGTACCATTTTTCTCGTAGGACTTTGGGGAACGCGGGGTGGGTGGAAATTTGTGGATCCACGCAGATTCCAGAACTTTCCATCACAGAAATGTGGGGAAAATGTGTTTTTTTTGTCAATTTTTTACGTTTGCAAGGGATTCTGGGTAACAGACCATGGTGGGAGGCAGTCAAGTCACCCCATCCTGGATTCCCCTGGGTGTCTAGTTTTCAGAAATGTATAGGTTTGCTAGGTTTCCCTAGGTGCCGGCAGGGCTAGGGTACAAAATCTACAGCTAGTCACTTTGCCAAAAAAAGGGTCATTTTTCACTCCAAAACCATGTTGCGTTTTGCGCCGTTTCCTGTCGCGGGCACTAGGCCGACCCGCACAAGTGAGGTACCATTTTTCTCGTAGGACTTTGGGGAACGCGGGGTGGGTGGAAATTTGTGGATCCACGCAGATTCCAGAACTTTCCATCACAGAAATGTGGGGAAAATGTGTTTTTTTTGTCAATTTTTTATGTTTGCAAGGGATTCTGGGTAACAGACCATGGTGGGAGGCAGTCAAGTCACCCCATCCTGGATTCCCCTGGGTGTCTAGTTTTCAGAAATGT